>NC_140593.1:484254285-485598451 GCF_964204655.1 Triturus cristatus | reverse complement strand
ATATAACCCCTGCTCCCCGCGCTGAAGCGCATTGGAACCCGGCTCCCCGCGCTGAAGCGCCTTTGAAACCCTGTTCCCCGCGCTGAAGCGCATTCGAACTTGCTCACCGTGCTGAAGCGCATTGGAACCCTGCTCCCCGCGCTGAAGCGCATTTGCACCTGCTCACCGCGCTGGAGCGCATTGTAACTTTGCTCACCGCGCTGAAGCGCATTGGAACCCTGCTTCCCGCGCTGAAGCGCAGTCGCACTTGCTCACCATGCTGGAGCGCATTGTAACTTTGCTCACCGCGCTGGAGCGCATTGTAACTTTGCTCACCGCGCTGGAGCGCATTGGAACTTTGCTCACAAGCGCATTCAACCTTACTTACCGTGCTGAAGCACATACGGACATCACTCACCAGGCTGCCACCCCACGGCGCAGGAGCACCTAGTGAGTACGACGGTCCAGTCCAGTCGCATCATAGACGATCAGGAACTCTTGGTTGTCTCGTGGTGTGGATTGGTGCCGACATCTTTCCTTATTTCCACAGCACGGGCGTGCTTATATTCCTCAGCCGCAGCACGTGCTGCAAGGCGGAGGAGTATCTATTCTTTTGATCTATAGCGCAGGAGCGCTTACTAAGCCAAGAAAATAAGCGGCCTGGTAGCGGACCTTCTGCATTGGTCGTGGAGCTGAGTGTCGTTCCACATGAGTGCATGGTTTGAATGAACCCGGTTTGCTATGCGGTGGTAACCATTTGCCTTGTCTTCCTGTGCAGTTGGGGTCCCCTGTCCACCCACACAGAGGGAAGTTCACCACTCCTCGTGACACCACCTCGACCTTCTTGGCTACCATCCCGGCTCCCATCCTTGTCCTAGTTTGTAGCACATCCAGAGTGGGATAGGGTGGGAGTGGGGGCGTTAGCTCCTGCCGTCTCTGCGAGATTTCTCCACTTGTAACAGGTAACTTGTGGGGAACCTGACAGAATCCGAAGCCCAAGATATTCCATCTCGCCCAGACAGCATGAGCGATACCGAGATTACATTGCAAGACATAGCAGCTATGCTTGCAAACATTCAGGCCGAAATTCTTAGCCTACGGCACGATATGACGGCCTTACAAGGCCAAGTAGCAGCAGAGGGAGCAAATCCCTGGGGTCCTGCCCCTTCTCCTAGGGTGAGACAAGAAGGGCTGATACGAACTCCCGTTTTCACCTATGAGGGCACCTCCTCTCAGGCCAAACCCGATAGTACCATACGGGTCATAACACCCCATCCCGTTCAATTAGCTCCACCTGAACGCTTCTATGGGGACAGTACCAAGTACAGTGTCTTTCTGCATCAATGCCACCTGCACTTCATGGCAAGAGCAACAGCCTTCCCTGACGACGCTTCCAAAGTCGCATTCATTCTCTCATATATGGGAGGTGATGCTACATAATGGTCCATTCCACTGGTGGACGACGATGATCCCCTGCTGTACAACCTGCCCGTATTCAAGGAATCCCTGAGACGCATGTTTGCCCGCCACACGTTTGTCCAAGCCGCAGACAACGAGCTGCTTAATCTGAAACAGGGCAACATGACCTGCTCCATTACGTCACAACCTTCAGCAGGCTGGTCATCGAAGCATGCTGGCCCGAGAGCAAAAAGGTGTCCATATTCTACAGAGGCCTGCGTGACGACATAAAGGACCTGATCTTCCAAATACCAGATCCACCAGAAGAAATAGGACCTTTCATAGACCTGGTAGTGAAGGTTAACTACCGGCTACAAGAACGTAGAAACGAGAGGACCAAAGGAGGCGACCATCGATTCCTGTCCTTTAAAGAGAAGACCAAAGACGAGCCAAAACCTTCCGGCGAGGCGCCCAAACCTATGCAAATAGGCAGCATTCGTAGTCCTCTTACCAATGAGGAGCGAGAAAAAAGAAGGAGACAGAATCAGTGTCCGTATTGCGGAAAAAACAGACACTTTGTGAGAGAATGTCCAATAAAGCCACCCCGGACAAGAGGGAGAAAACCGTTTACACTGCCTGTGTCTAAGCCGGACAAAGCGGGAAACGGGGAAACCCAGTAGGTAACGGGGTCCGTCTACTGGGTTCCTCATCCTGCAAGTTGACGACCCCTGCCTCTTTCGGTGGCAACCGCCATCTAGGTCTGGACGTAGTCCTGCGAGCCGGGACAGGGCAAACCTGGCAGGTAACCGCCCTTCTTGAATCGGGGGCCACCGGCAATTTCATTGACACCCGGTTCACTCAGAAGTTGGGAATACTCATGACACCGAAACCCAGACCTGAACCCGTAAAGGCGGTGGATGGGATCGACCTCACCTCAGGTCCTATACGGTACCAAACTGAAAACCTATGTATGACATTTGTGAACACCCATACGGAGACCATCATCTTTGATGTGATTGACGCACCCCAGTTCAAGGTCATATTGGGCCTACCATGGCGGGTACGTCATAACCCGTTCATAGACTGGGTATCCAGAACCCTGATCTTGGATTCGTCCTATTGTAACGCTTCTTGTTATACACCCACCGGCTCTCTGGGTACGCATGCCATACAGGGCCATACCCTAACCGTAACCGGAATATGTGGAACCATAATGGACAAGGTTCCTGAAGAGTACCAGGACCTAGCAACGGTGTTCGATAAGAAGGGTGCCAACACCCTTCCTCCCCACCGCCCATTCGACTGCAGGATTGATTTGGTCCCGGGCTCCACGCTACCATGCAGCAGGATATATTCGCTCACCGAAAAAGAAAACGAGCATCTCCGCTCCTATTTGGACGAATATCTCAGGAACGGGTTCATTCGCCATTCCAGGTCTCCTGTGTCTTCCCCCCTTTTTTTTGTAGCTAAGAAAGAAGGGGATCTCAGGACTTCAGGGCTATGAACGCCATCACCATCAAAAACAGGTACCCTCTACCACTGATTTCCAATCTGCTGGATCAGGTGAAGAACGCAACCATTTTTACCAAACTGGATCTACGGGGGCCTACCATCTAGTCAGAGTCCGGAAGGGTGACGAATGGAAAACAGCGTTCCGGACCAAATACGGTCTCTATGAGTACCAGGTCATGCCTTTAGGACTCTGTAATGCCCCCGCGGCGTTCCAGTACTTCATCGATGAAGCCTTGAGGGAGTATCTCGATATATTCTGCATTGCATATATTGACGATATATTGATCAATTCACGAACCCTGACAGAGCACGTACAACACGTACGCACGATTCTCCGGCAACTGGCACAACATGGGTTATACGTCAAGTTGGAGAAAAGTATCTTTCATACGACGGCCGTGGAATTCCTAGGACACATCATTACTCCAGCTGGTATCCAAATGGACCACAAGAAGGTGGAAGCCATCTTACAGTGGCCATCCCCCATGTCAACGAAACACATACAGAGGTTTTTGGGGTTCGCCAATTATTATCGCCGTTTTGTCGACGGCTTCTCCAGGATTGTCACGCCCATCACTCGCTTGCTTCGTAAAGGGGTTCCCTTCTGCTGGAATGACACAGCCGAGCACGCATTTCAGGAATTGAAACAAAGATTCACCACGGCGCCCATCCTGAGACATCCCGACCCTGACCAACCGTTTATTGTTGAAGCCGACGCATCACAAGACGCTCTGGGAGGTGTGTTGTCGCAAAGGGACGCTAAGTCAGGATTGCTGCACCCGGTTGCGTTCTATTCCAAAAAACTCACGCCAGCCGAACGCAACTACACCATCTCTGACCAAGAGTTGTTGGCCATCAAGAAGGCATTTGAGGAGTGGTGCCACTATCTGAAAGACGCCAAACATCCGGTGATGATTTACTCGGATCACCGGAATCTACAGTTTCTTCGCTCAGCCCGTGCCCTAACATCCAGACAATTACAATGGACTCTGTTTTTTAATGAGTACGACTTCCGTATTACATACCGGCCAGGGAAAGAAAACGCCAAGGACGATGCACTATTCTGCCTGGACGATTCCAATGATTCTGTGTGTGCTTCTAAGCCCTTGCCCGTTATTCCCGAACACTGTTTTCAGGGTGTTGTATGGTCTTCCGCATTTCTCTCCCTCCTTCATGACGATCTTGCACGGATGGATCCGTCCGTCGCGACAACTAAGTACCAAGATGTTACATCACAGAACGGGTTCTTATCCAAGGAGGATACGTATTTTCTTCCCCTGGCAAAACACCAACAACAGGCCCTGTCCATGTGTCACGATCATCCCCTATCCAACCATCCGGGCTACCATAAAACTGTGGACCTCCTGCAGAGACATTTTTGGTGGCCAACGTTGGAAGAGGATACCAAAAACCATATCGCGCGCTGTGCCTTGTGTGCCCAGGGCAAGAACACGACTGGACCATTAGTGGGTCTACTACATCCCATCCCTGTTCCCCCTCATCCATGGCATACCATCTCCATGGATTTCATAGTGGAACTACCGGCCACCACCTTAGGATATACGACCATTCTTACCATAGCGGATCACCTCACTAAAATGGCTCATTTCGTCCCCCTGAAGAAGCTACCTTCGGCAGCGGAACTGGCGATTGTTTTTCTGCAGAACGTGGTTCGGTTACATGGCATACCATCAGTGGTGATAACCGACCGGGATGCGCAGTTCGTATCTCGCTTTTGGAACGAGGTGTGCGCTGCCATGAATGTGGATGTTCGTTTGTCGTCTGCATATCACCCGCAGACTGACGGCCAAGCCGAGAGGACCAACTATACCATGGAACAGTACCTACGTTGTTTACTTCTGGCTACCGAAAAAGAATGGGGGGAAGTGCTCTGGTTAGTAGAATTCGCCTACAACAACAACAAGCATTCTGCCATCGGCATGTCACCTTTCTTTTGCCTACAGGGCAAACACCCTAAAACCATGCCATGGGAAGCACCACATACCAGTCCCTTACCCACGGTCCAGGCATACCACGCCAAACTCTGCACCCTCTGGCAACAGGCCCGATTTGAACTAGCCAAGGCCAAGGAGTACTAAAAGCAGCACGCTGACGTCGGTAGGCAACCAGAGCCCAACTACAAGAAAGGAGATAGGGTATGGCTCTCCATCCGCCATCTCAATGTACACGGGTCCAAGAAACTGTTGCCCCGTTTCTTCTGTCCGTATGTGATTGGGAAGGTGATCAACCGTGTGGCCATGAGACTCTTGCTGCCTCCTCAGATGAAGATGCACCCCGTCTTCCATGTGTCCCTTCTCCGCCCTGTCCACCCTGAGTGCGGTGGGTCCTCCCCTCCAGCCCCTGTTCTGAGGGATGACCACCTTGAATATGAGGTCAGGGCGATTCTGGGGTCCCGCCGTACCAGGGGACGGCTCTTTTACCTAGTGGACTGGAAGAGTTATGGCCCAGAAGAGAGATCCTGGGAACCCCTGTCGCATGTTCGACATGCGCCCCGGTTGGTCCACGCCTTCCATGTCCGGAATCCACTTAGTCCTCGCCCTGCGGCCCCTGTATGATTCTATTGTGCCGGGCGGGGGTCTTTTCTTGGTGGGGGGTGCTGTCAGGTTTCACCGGCTCCCTTGCCTTCTGTTTTCTCTGCTTGCCTGATGCGTATGTATTCGTGCTGGACGATAACCTCACTTACGGCTTGGTCCATTGCGGTCTAGTCATTCCCGAAGGCGCCAGGGCGTCACCAGCGCTTCCGGGGGAATCCGCTTATCAGCGGCGGCTTTTCCCACGTCCGGCGCTTCGGATTATTGAACCTGCCGCCAACGCCTCCGGAGACTCCAGTTACTGCTGTGTCCTGAGCTCTACCACTGATTTCCAATCTGCTGGATCAGGTGAAGAACGCAACCATTTTTACCAAACTGGATCTACGGGGGGCCTACCATCTAGTCAGAGTCCGGAAGGGTGACGAATGGAAAACAGCGTTCCGGACCAAATAAGGTCTCTATGACTACCAGGTCATGCCTTTCGGACTCTGTAATGCCCCCGCGGCGTTCCAGTACTTCATCGATGAAGCCTTGAGGGAGTATCTCGATATATTCTGCATTGCATATATTGACGATATATTGATCTATTCACGAATCCTGACAGAGCACGTACAACACGTACGCATGATTCTCCGGCAACTGGCACAACATGGGTTATACGTCAAGTTGGAGAAAAGTATCTTTCATACGACGGCCGTGGAATTCCTAGGACACATCATTACTCCAGCTGGTATCCAAATGGACCACAAGAAGGTGGAAGCCGTCTTACAGTGGCCATCCCCCATGTCAACGAAACACATACAGAGGTTTTTGGGGTTCGCCAATTATTATCGCCGTTTTGTCGACGGCTTCTCCAGGATTGTCACGCCCATCACTCGCTTGCTTCGTAAAGGGGTTCCCTTCTGCTGGAATGACACAGCCGAGCACGCATTTCAGGAATTGAAACAAAGATTCACCACGCGCCCATCCTGAGACATCCCGACCCTGACCAACCGTTTATTGTTGAAGCCGACGCATCACAAGACGCTCTGGGAGGTGTGTTGTCGCAAAGGGACGCTAAGTCAGGATTGCTGCACCCGGTTGCGTTCTATTCCAAAAAACTCACGCCAGCCGAACGCAACTACACCATCTCTGACCAAGAGTTGTTGGCCATCAAGAAGGCATTTGAGGAGTGGTGCCACCATCTGAAAGACGCCAAACATCCGGTGATGATTTACTCGGATCACCAGAATCTACAGTTTCTTCGCTCAGCCCGTGCCCTAACATCCAGACAATTACAAAGGACTCTGTTTTTTAATGAGTACGACTTCCGTATTACATACCGGCCAGGGAAAGAAAACGCCAAGGCCGATGCACTATTCCGCCTGGACGATTCCAATGATTCTGTGTGTGCTTCTGAGCCCTTGCCCGTTATTCCCGAACACATTTTTCAGGGTGTTGTATGGTCTTCCGCATTTCTCTCCCTCCTTCATGACGATCTTGCACGGATGGATCCGTCCGTCGCGACAACTAAGTACCAAGATGTTACATCACAGAACGGGTTATTATACAAGGACGATAAGTATTTTCTTCCCCTGGCAAAACACCAACAACAGGCCCTGTCCATGTGTCACGATCATCCCCTATCCAACCATCCGGGCTACCATAAAACTGTGGACCTCCTACAGAGACATTTTTGGTGGCCAACGTTGGAAGAGGATACCAAAAACCATATCGCGTGCTGTACCTTGTGTGCCCAGGGCAAGAACACGACTGGACCATTAGTGGGTCTACTACATCCCATCCCTGTTCCCCCTCATCCATGGCATACCATCTCCATGGATTTCGTAGTGGAACTACCGGCCACCACCTTAGGATATACGACCATTCTTACCATAGTGGATCACCTCACTAAAATGGCTCATTTCGTCCCCCTGAAGAAGCTACCTTCGGCAGCGGAACTGGCGATTGTTTTTCTGCAGAACGTGGTTCGGTTACATGGCATACCATCAGTGGTGATAACAGACCTGGATGCGCAGTTCGTATCTCGCTTTTGGAACGAGGTGTGCGCTGCCATGAATGTGGATGTTCGTTTGTCGTCTGCATATCACCCGCGGACTGACGGCCAAGCCGAGAGGACCAACTATACCGTGGAACAGTACCTACGTTGTTTACTTCTGGCTACCGCAAAAGAATGGGGGGAAGTGCTCTGGTTAATAGAATTTGCCTACAACAACAACAAGCATTCTGCCATCGGCATGTCACCTTTCTTTTGCCTACAGGGCAAACACCCGAAAACCATGCCATGGGAAGCAGCACATGCCAGTCCCTTACCCACAGCCAGGCATACCACACCAAACTCTGCACCCTCTGCCAACAGGCCCGATTTGAACTAGCCAAGGGCAAGGAGTACTAAAAGCAGCACGATGACGTCGGCAGGCAACCAGAGCCCAACTACAAGAAAGGAGATAGGGTATGGCTCTCCATCCGCCATCTCAATGTACAGGGGTCCAAGAAACTGTTGCCCCGTTTCTTCGGTCCGTATGTGATTGGGAAGGTGATCAACCGTGTGGCCATGAGACTCTTGCTGCCTCCTCAGATGAAGATGCACCCCGTCTTCCATGTGTCCCTTCTCCGCCCTGTCCACCCTGAGTGCGGTGGGTCCTCCCCTCCAGCCCCTGTTCTGAGGGATGACCACCTTGAATATGAGGTCAGGGCGATTCTGGGGTCCCGCCGTACCCCGGGACGGCTCTTTTACCTAGTGGACTGGAAGGGTTATGGCCCGGAAGAGAGATCCTGGGAACCCCTGTCGCATGTTCGACATGCGCCCCGGTTGGTCCGCGCCTTCCATGTCCGGAATCCACTTAGTCCTCGCCCTGCGGCCCCTGTATGATTCTGTTGTGCCGGGCGGGGGTCGTTTCTTGGTGGGGGGTGCTGTCAGGTTTCACCGGCTCCCTTGCCTTCTGTTTTCTCTGCTTGCCTGATGCGTATGTATTCGTGCTGGACGATAACCTCACTTACGGCTTGGTCCGTTGTGGTCTAGTCATTCCCGAAGGCGCCAGGGCGTCACCTGCGCTTCCGGGGGAATCCGCTTATCAGCGGCGGCTTTTCCCCCGTCCGGCGCTTCGGATTATTGAACCTGCCGCCAACGCCTCCGGAGACTCCGGTTACTGCTGTGTCCTGAGCTCGGAGGATAACTTTGCCGTATCCCTTTCCACACGGCAATTACCAAGCCGGCCTCACCGCGCTGAAGCGCATTAGAACTTGCACACCGCGCTGAAAGCGCATAGAACCCCTGCTCCCCGCGCTGAAGCGCATTGGAACCCTGCTCCCCGCGCTGAAGCGCCTTTGAATCCCTGTTCCCCGCGCTGAAGCGCATTCGAACTTGCTCACCGCGCTGAAGCGCATTGGAACCCTGCTCCCCGCGCTGAAGCGCGTTCGCACCTGCTCACCGCGCTGGAGCGCATTGTAACTTTGCTCACCGCGCTGAAGCGCATTGGAAGCCTACTCCCCGCGCTGAAGCGCAGTCGCACTTGCTCACCGCGCTGGAGCGCATTGTAACTTTGCTCACCGCGCTGGAGCGCATTGGAACTTTGCTCACCGCGCTGGAGCGCATTGGAACTTTGCTCACAAGCGCATTCAACCTTACTTACCGTGCTGAAGCACATACGGACATCACTCACCAGGCTGCTACCCCATGGCGCAGGAGCATCTAGTGAGTACGACGTTCCAGTCCAGTCGCATCATAGACGATCAGGAACTCTTGGTTGTCTCGTGGTGTGGATTGGTGCCGACATCTTTCCTTATTTCCACAGCACGGGCGTGCTTATGTTCCTCAGCCGCAGCATGTGCTGCAAGGCGGAGGAGTATCTATTCTTTTGATCTATAACGCAGGAGCGCTTACTAAGCCATGAAAATAAGCGGCCTGGTAGCGGACCTTCTGGATTGGTCGTGGAGGTGAGTGTCGTTCCACATGAGTGCATGGTTTGAATGAACCCGGTTTGCTATGCGGTGGTAACCATTTGCCTTGTCTTCCTGTGCAGTTGGGGTCCCCTGTCCACCCACACAGAGGGAAGTTCACCACTCCTCGTGACACCACCTCGACCTTCTTGGCTACCATCCCGGCTCCCATCCTTGTCCTAGTTTGTAGCACATCCAGAGTGGGATAGGGTGGGAGTGGGGGCGTCAGCTCCTGCCGTCTCTGCGAGATTCCTCCACTTGTAACAGGTAACTTGTGGGGAACCTGACACAAAATATGTCCTTAGGCAATTTCTTTGGCTTTGCAGCCCAACATCCACTAAAACATACAGCATGGGGCAGGGGTCAACCGCCATTCAGCCACTGGCTAACTTCACTTTGAGTGGCTGTGTTTTCAGTAGCGGTTCCTGGTGGGAGTGCTGCCGGGTGGTGACGTGGGGCGGGGAAGGGGAAGGGTAGGGGTTAGTAAACACTGGAATACGGATGAATGCAGGTAAGTAGAAAATTAAATCAATAAAATGAATTTCGTTGCAAGCGCTGCATCGCATTTGGCAATGCAGCGCGCACAACGAAATTCTTTTTATTGATTTAATTGTCTACTTACCTGCATTCATCCATATTCCGGTGTTTACTACCCCCCACCCTGCCCCTCACACGTCACCGCCCGGCAGCACTCCCACCAGGAGCCGCTACTGTGGGTTTTGCTCTTTGACAAGTAGCACATTCACACAAAAGGTAGTTCCCTTCAATTCCAGTGTTTTTGTTTTGACTTTATTGTTGGCTTTGTGCTTATAGATTCATCCAATATCAGGATACTATTGAAGTGAGTACAGGTAAGGCTAAAGCGTTATCAGTTCTTGTATCCTGCTAATGCGGGTGTAAATACCTTTTTTGGTGTTCTTTGTATATCTGACTGCTGCTATTTCACAGCATACCAGATTGGGTCCATTTGAAATGGTTCTGTTGGAACTGGTTCTTTGCAAGGTCACCCCAGATTTATACACTCCCTTGCTGAACCTATTTATGTTGGCATTCAAAGTAGATGCACTTAGTTCTTGCTAACCAGTGTTAAAGTGCTTGTGCCCTAAAACATGGTAGAATTGCATATTACAGATTGGTACCTTTAATGCACTTCTAATTCCCTAGTAAATGGTACTGCATGTCTTCAGGGCCTGTAAATCCAATGCTACTAGTGGGCTACTGTAAAACATGCCCACATGACTGCCCCTGCAGCCTGTGTGTGCAGTTTTTAAATTGTCATTTCAACCTGGCAAAATAAACATTTTGCCAAACAAAACCTTCTTTTATAAAACTTATAAGTCACCCATCAGGTAGTTTCCAAAAGCTCATAGGGCAGGGTGCAAGAAGGCAAAGGAGCGGTAATACAAAAATAGAGGGTTTATTTTAAAGTGCCTTACAATGACCCACTAGTGCGCAGGAAAATATGTCCTGCTCTAACTAACTCCAACCGCTTCTCCCTTAACGTTCCAAGGCATTACATAGGTACATTCCAAATGACATAAAAACATTCTACAGCAACAATGGAAAACCATGGAGATATCTTGCAAAAAGAAAACTTTATTGGGACAGGGAAGTGCAAACACACCACACAGAGGCATTGGTTTTCAAGAAATAAGAGATGTGGGTTTAAGTTTTACATTTCCTGGCAGTGAAAAACTCCTAACATCAGTTTTCCTTTCTGTAAGGCTATCTCTCACATAGACTAACACTGGGGTACTGTATTACATTTAATAAGTGCTAACTTCAGATTGGGAGCAGATAGACATATGCTGTTAACACTCAAAATAATTGTAATTGTAATTTAAAATCCTCTTTAATGGTTAGGTCAGATTTTAAGTTACTATTCTGAAAAAGTCACCTTTAGACAGTTAGCATTTTTTCCTCTGAACAAATGTGCCTTTCTCCCGGTGTCCTGTGCCACATGACTGTGAATGCCCTTGCTATTGTGGGTTGTGTATTGCTTCCAGACAGTGAGACAAAGGAAGCGTAGATGTGAAGGGAGAGGGTCATCTTGACAGGATGTCTGGGGAGGAGCTGCTCCCTGTCATGATTACATTTCAGAGTGCTCTGCCAGCAGCACACAGAAATGAACCTGACACCAGTCCTGCATCGCCTTTTCTCACAATAGACAGTTTGGAGCCAAGACAAAAGAAAGGGAAAGACTTGACCAGAACCAGTTTGGGGGTAGGTCAAGGAATTGCCCCACACAAAGGCTGGCACCAGTTATAAAAATAGGTGCTTCAGAACCTATTATCTGAACACTCCTGGATCTGTGGAAGATTCAGAAGAAGGACTGATTTGCTGATTTGCTGCTGGCAGGACTGCCTTGCTATTTGAAGAAAGAAGATTGGACCTGCTTCTCTTGATCCTGGGCTACCCAGAGTGACTTGAACTGTCAGTTGGCTGACTGCCTGTGTGAGCTGCATGGAAACAACAAGCTTCTAGGGGCCTCCCTGCAGCTGCCCAGCTGACAAGCACCAACTGGACCTGTCTGAGCCCAGCTGCTGACCTCTGCTTGTGTCATGTTTCGCAACCGGTGCTCCTCAGGTCGTGATGTGCCATTGGCTAGCATCAGTGATAACTTCTCCTAAAGAACAATGCAAAGAAACAGACATTTTGGCTCCTCACAACCCCGACAGCCAAACTGATGCCAAACATCGTCCCCCTGCAACAACCACCAAAACGAAGATCTTCAAACTAGCAGCGACCGTCCGCGAGGAGCATGGAAGCGAGACTTGCACTTTGTGTCAATAGTGACTGTCTGAATTGATCATCCAAGGTGAAGCACCACAATACAGCAACAACCGTCCTTGATGCTTCACCTGGTCCTCGTTCTCAAAGCTTTCACCTAGCGGTCCTCTCCTAAGCAAACGAAACTCTTTGCGCCAGACTTGAGGAGGCAACTTTTCCGCAGGACAAATCCTATCCATGTATCCGGTCTGCACTCTATTTTGGTCAGTCTGAACTTGTGACTTTTCCTCAGTCCAGCCCGACCAGATGACCGCGAGTGGGGCTTTCTGCTTCTTGGTGCAATTTTTACCTACAACATTAAAATGTAATATCTCTGGATCTACTCATTATAATTTACTCTAGCCTTCTAAATTTGTTTGGTATTTTTATTGTATTGTGTTGTCACTTTATTACTGCTTGTGTGCTACATAAATACATTACACATTGCCTCTAAGCTAAGCCTGACTGCTTGGTGCCAGAGGATGAAGCATAGGTTAATTTGGGGACTTTTGTGTTTTATCCTGACAAGGATTGAGGTTTTTGCTTGAGAGGGGTTTGCACCCCTGTCAAACCATACCCCAATTTCTTACAGATTCTACATCAATATATCCACTTTTTACTAGACACACAAAAAAGTGCAATGATAACTGTACTCCTGTGTGTCATGCTATTATATATTTTAATTGACGACTACAACTACACTTGCAAACCAATTTAGTGAGTATGTCCTACCTATTTGACTTTGAAGTTTGCTTTCAGTGCTCCTATATGTCATGATTATATAGACATTGAACTCCTGTATTAGTAATTGAAGGTATGCTGTTTATTCCAATTTCTTATGCTATCTATCTATCTATGTATCTTTGTAACTTTGTCTGTGTTTCTACGTAACTACCTATCTGCTTTTGTATCTATTTATCTACCAATCTGTGTCTAAGTACCTGTGTATGTACCTGTCTTTCTATCTGCCTCTCTCTCTGTCTGTTTGCATATCTGTTTATCTATCTACCTTCCTTTCTCCCTGTCTGTCTATCTAGCTCACTGTTCATCTAGCTTTATCTATCTATCTATCTATCTATCTATCTATCTATCTATCTATCTATCTATCTATCTATCTATCTATCTATCTATCTATCTATCTATCTATCTATCTATCTATCTATCTATCTATCTATCTATCTATCTATCTATCTATCTATCTATCTATCTATCTATCTATCTATCTATCTATCTATCTATCTATCTATCTATCTATCTATCTATCTATCTATCTATCTATCTATCTCTCCATCTATCATGTCTCAATTTCCCTCCAAGGATTTAGACCTCTGTATTTAGCTATCAATCTATGCAACCATTTTTATCCATGCAACCACCTATCTGTCTTTCTCCCGAGCTGTGCAACACTATCTATCTAACCAACCATCTCTAGCTTTCTAAACACCTCTATTTAGTTATGTTTTCAGCCCTCTATTTGTAAAAATATTAACAAAAACATTACAAAAAAAGCATTATCAAAGGCAAGAGGCTGGTTGCCAGTGCCTGACTGATTGGATATTTTAGATATTGTGTTAGCCAAGACCTTTTGATGTTCCTACAAGTCTGTATATAATACATGGGTTTTCAACCAGACTTCATTTATTCTTTTATTGCGTCATTCTCATTTTACTTCCACCATTTCCAGCATGCATCATGATGTGACTTTTCCACCCTATTCAACTATTGACTGACTTCTATGTGAGTTACAGCATGCAACCCTTTCACAAGGAGTACAACCGTACACATAATAGTCCCATTGGTGCCAGTGACTGCTATATTATTGACTGCTTCTTGAGTACAACAAAATATGTTTGGATTGATGGGGGCCTAGCAGCTTCACCAACAATGACATTTTGCAAAAAACAACAGAACAAAATAAGAAATGCCAAAGCCAGAAGGCTGTCGGCCAGCACCAGAGTTATTGACATTGCTAATGCTTGTTTATAGACAATAACTAATATTTCAGCAGACCAAATATGGTGTAAGTCTTCAATAATAAATTGGTTCAGTTGAATTGAACAAACTCAGAGCCCACCAATCGTAGAAGCAGTCTAAGCCAATCTCAACATCCTGCATGGCCACTTGCTCTGGTAATCTCAGCAAGATGGCTGCCAAAAGAGAAGAGCTCCATGAAGATGCTCCAGGCTTTGGATAAACTTCAGTTTTAAATCCCTGCTGTAGCCTAGCAATCCACACCTCCCTCGAATGCGATTCTAACTTACTGACGAGGCTGTCTCTTTGTTTGCGGTCTGAAGGTCAGTTGGGAGATCTTTCTGGCAGTGACGAGTCTGCGACTTGCTGAGCGTTCATCGGGAGTCATTGAAGTACTGAGGCGCAGCTGTTGACATGTTGGTGCAGAGGGAGTGTATCAGCCTAACTGGATCGCAGATCTCAATGCAATATCCTGTCTTGGCGGAGCCCCCCCAGCTGCCGCACAGCTGACCCTGGATGAACGGCCACGCAGCCCCTGAGCTGGAGGGCTACCGGGGTCATTTGTATTTGAATTATTTTGTGTGCTCCACCCCCACGGGCTATCTATCCCGGTTTCTGACTAAGAACCATTTCTGGCCTGCTTCTCTCACAGTTTGACATTAATATTGGTGCATTTCTCAAATAACCCATCTTACACCTCAATCTGACTGTCTGTTTCACTCGTTTTACCTCAGCTCCTTACATTGGACAATACAGCTATCTATAGTGGCAAAGTAAGCAAGGGACCAACGTCTGGGCATATCCTGCCAACTTAGGGCGAACAAAGCAAACACATGCAGATGATGGACGAAGTGCTGAAACTCTTCAGACTCTCACTCCCAGTCACGTGGCAGTTCGGGCTGGACTGTTCTCATGAGGCACAATGTCAAGACTGATTTGCATATAGCTGGGTTGGAACTGGGGTGGCAAAGTGAACTAAATTACGATTATGGATACAACTTAGATCTGTGACTGGGGGTGAGTGTCTGAAAAGTTTCAGCGCTCCGTCCATCATCTGCTTGTGTTTGCTTAATTCAGACCTCAACAGCGAAAGAAGAAAACTTAGACAAACAGAAAGGACATGGAGACAAAACCCCTCGACTCATCACCTAGCACTACTTAGAACTTCAAGGCTTTCATACAAAAAACACATCTTTAGAGAAAAAGCCTCCTTCTTCCGCAACCAATTGGACCGTGCAAAAAGTAGACACAGGGAGCTCTTTAACATTGGTAAACAACAAACCACGTCTTCACCCCCTCTTGTTACAATTGCCACTAATGAATGGTATAATGAAATTGCTAGCTTTTTCTCTGACAAAGGGACTGATTAGGATGGCAGAAGGCCTGCCACCGTCGGGCCGGCGGTGGTGGGCCTTTTGCCAAAAGTAAGCGTTTTACCCACCTCCCAATTAGGATGGTGGTGGGTACCACGGCGGAAGCAAAATCCGTCCGCCGCTTCACCACCAAAGGCAATCGTACCGATTGCCTGGCGGATGGTGCAGTGCGCCTAAAATGTTGGTGGTGCCTAGAAGACACCGTCCACCAAATTAGGATGTGATATAAAGAAAATCTGGTGGGAATTTAGTTTGGGTGCCCGTTGTGGTCCCTAATTGTTTGGAGGGGGTGTTGCTGCACTGGGGGGGTTCATTACCCTGCATTACGTGTCAGTGACAGGCACTGCGTGGTGCCTGCCATGCAGTGCAGGGAAATGCAGTGCATGCCCTTTTGACATTGCGAACGGTTCTGTATCCATCAGCACCGTCCGCAATGTGAAGGGCCCGGGATGCACCCGCCATACTGGTGGGCGCATCGTAATATGTGTGGTGGAACGACAAATTACTGGCAGTCCCAACCACCGCAACGATGCCGGGCGGGCGGACTCATGTCTGCCCGCCATCATAATGAACCCCTAAATCACCAAAATTGACCAATCCTTCCTACAAGTCTCCTCTCTTCCCTCCATCCTTACTACACTCACTGACCCACCTCCCCTCATGGCAGTTCCATCTCCAGATCCCTTTGTTGATCAAACGCCCCCTAGAGGAACTAATGGCTATCTTAGTCATTTCAAACTGGAGTACAAATCCAACTGGTCTAACTCTGATCCCTTGACTGAAAAGGAAGTCTTCAATATAATCATAAAAAGCCATCGGCCCACACCAAGGATCCCCTCCCATCCACGATGCTGAAAAATCTCAACGACACCATCACCCCATTCTGGACTCTAATCATCAACACATCTCTCTCCACGGGATGTGTACCAAACTCTCTCCAACTAGGACAAATCACACCCATTCCTAAAATTCCCTGGGCTGACCCTAACAATCTCAACAACCTCAGACCTATCCCCAACCTCCCATTCCTAGTAAAGACTTTGGAAAAATGTCTTACAACAACTAAATCATCATATACGAAAATACTCCCTCCTTGACACCTTCCAATCCGGGTTCAGAAAAGCCTGTAGAACTGAAACTGCCATACCCAGTATATCTGATGACATACACAGATCCTTAGACGAGGCAGAAGCCTGCCTACTTATCCTACTTGACCTATCGGCGGCATTTGATACTGTCTATCACCCAGCCCTACTTGAATCTCTGAAATTTCGCTTCGGTATAAATGGCACCGTCATAAAATGATTCACATCCTACCTCCAACACTGTTTGCAACAAATCAAAATCAACTCATGTCTATCAAAACCTACACTGGTCAATCTCGGCATGTCTCAGAGCTCAATTATATCCCCCTCCCTTTTCAATCTCTTCATGGAACCCCTTACGGCATCTTGAAGCAGGCACGGATCAAATATCACCTTTATGCTGATGAGACTCAACTTTACTACAAAATCAAATCGCCCAGTGACATTTGACAACTCAACGCCACCCTGAACAAGTTACAATACTGGTTTTACACTAATCACTTAAAGCTAAACTGCATCAAAACAGAAGTAATTCAATTCTCCTCCAAAAGCAACCACCTACTAATCCATGAATAGTTCAGCCACCTGACTGCTGTAAAATGCTCTCTCACTCTATCCATCTCCGCAAAGTCCCTTGGCTTCTTCCTGGACAACAACATGTCAATGAAAGAGCACATCAAATATTCAGCAAAAGGAGCGCTGTACACACTAAAAAGCCTCAAGAAAATTAAACTATTCATTCCTTCCGATGATTTCAAGATTGTGGTGCAATCTCTGGTCCTCTTCAAACTAGACTATGGTAATGCCATTCTCACTGGGATGCCAAAAACTCACCTCCCCCCCTTAGATCAGTTCTAAACATGGCAGCCCAGCTCATTTCAGAATGTTTGTGCACATCACTCCTGCCCTCAACTGGCTTCCCATCGATATACTTACAACACTGCCTGCATCATACACAAAGCCCTTCACTTACATACACTCAACTACTTAAAAAACAAGCTGAAAAAAGCAGGGACTACGAGATCTTTGAGAAGCTCCAAAGCACTTTTTCTCCTACTTCCCAATCTAAAAAAATCAGTAACCAAGTCTCACTCTTTTTACGGAAATGCTTCGAGCATATGGAACTCTCTACCTGCCGATCTTCAATGCAACCCCTCCTTCCTTTGCTTCAAAAGAGTCCTGAAACTCCTCCTCCTCAACAAATAATTTAACTCTTGATTGCTGAACTTGGTTAATTATCGCTTGTACAGGTCTAGTGCCTCTGTCTTAGTTGGCTGTTTATTTGCCTATGATGTCTGTTTGATCCTCTCAAATTGCTTCACTTGTTTTTGGTTTTTACTTTTTTTTTCTTTGATGTGTACTATTTATCTATTGAGTCTCGCTTCATATTTTATTGTGTACCTGATTTACTTTATTCTTTTCACGATCATGTAAAGCGCTTTGATACCTTCGGATCTAGCTAGTGATATATTAAACTTCAAATTCTCTACAACCCCTGAACAGTTTTATATTGGAAAGTCAACAGTTGTTTAGTCTTCTGTGTCTCTGTGGGTTAAAATGGGCCTGTCTACTGTAAAGAGTAATGATTCTTCTTCAAATGATAGTTGCTTTGCATGATACACCCATCGCAAACCCAGTGAGCAAATCTTGAGGCATGGAGTCACTTTCAATCGTACCAATATTTAATCCAGACCCAGTTCTGGATCTGATTCCATTCTTCCTACAATACACAAACTATATGGCCTGCCCACTCCCACTGTGGTTAAAATGCAGGTCTGGTATCCTGAAAAAGGGCCACTGTGCTATGTAAGGCTTTCAGCCAGGACTGGATGGAGACATTGCCAAACCAAAGGTGGATTTTGTCATGACATGCAGAATTGAATCTGCTGCCGGGCAGTCTAGCAAATAGTACAGCGGAGTCAGGCATCCTGCAGTATCCTCATTCCTTGAACACATCCATGAATTTAACACAGTAAGATCGTGGGAGTAATAAAGGTAGTGTGAAGTAGAAGGAGCTAGTGTATTCCTTTGTACAAGTGCCCAGATGAACATAACCTAACACTATAAGGACAAAGGGGCCGATTTACAGAACTAATCTGAGACAAAATCTTAAACTTACTGCTTATGGTATTCACAGAATGCACTACTAACTTTACGTCCGCACTCGGGCCGGAATTTTCGCACCCGGAGCGGAAATTCCGCAATTGTGCCAGAATTTCCTCACTCGGGACGTACTCTCTGTTTCCAGGTTGGAATACCCACAATCTGGTGTTAATTTACTATATCTGATGCATGGTGGGGATAGTAGGCACTTGGGCAGGTGATTATCATTGAGGAAAATGTTCAACCGGCCAGAATGCGGGTATTCCGGCCCGGGAGCGGAGATTCCTGCACAAGTGTGGGATTTCCGCTCCGGGTGTGGAATTTCCGCTCCGGATGTGGAAATTCCGCTCCGGATGCGGAAATTCCGGCCCGAGTGCGGGCGTAAAGTTAGTAGTCTTAAGTGCAGTCGTAAGTACATTCTGTGCATACCATAAGTAGTAAGTTTAGGATTTTGCCTCAGATTAGTTCTGTGAATCGGCCCCCATAATGACTACCCACCCATCTGAGCATTTACAGAACGGTTGTGTCACATTCAGCAACAGCACAGGACAGCGAGTGAGAGAACAGATGGACATCAGTGTGCGTGTCTGTCAACATATCTCATGCCGTTGTTCTCAGGGAAAAGGAAGAGGGGCTCAACTGTCTGACATGGTGTGCTTTCTCAGTTCCAGAATGCTTTTTAGGACGGTCAAATACGAGTCGTATAATTGCCCCCCAACCACACCCATTTGGCATGTGAGTTGAATTAAATGTTTTATGTGCGGATACTGTGAATTTCTACAATGGTTCCGACCCACTTGGACCTATGTGGATACCCTTGTTTTAAACGGTGTCTAGGGAAGGTAAGCTTCACGATCCTGCCAACGACATAAACAAACTCAAAGAATATGAACAACAATGATGCAAGCCATCTTTTCTAGCATTACGAGAAAAACCATGAACTTTATATTGTTTTGCTTGCTTCTTTCAGGGTCAGACAGACATCAGACAGAAATCGAGGGTTGTGTATGTGATACATCTATACCAGTGGTGGCTCGTAGAGTTTTAAAGTGGTGGGTGTATTGCTAGCGGAAGAGCGAAACGAGTGTGCCCAATGTCTATAAAATGGATTTTAGGGGTTCTCCCTCTGATTTTTTTTTTAATTGCTGTATTTTGGTGACATTTTTAGCACTTTTTCTGTGTCAAATGGGTCAAAAACAAAGTCCTTATAGGCTTTTATAAAGTAAAACAAAAAAACTAAAAGTTGTCCATTAAGGCAAATGTGAGCCATACCTAAATCGTCGCTGGTCCTGAACTCTAGAATCCTGAGGTGTAGTTAGCAGAGGGGGAACATCTCATGTGACCGGAGGAGGTATGGTAGGTTTAGGTTTCACAACAGCAGCATTCAGAGTGCTGGGGAGCCAGGGGAGAGATCAGTCAGTAACCAGCTACCAGAAATCAATGTTAAAAACATTTTGCACCAAGCCCACTGTCCTCTCTAAGCAACTCATATTCTGACGCATTGCAGGAAAACAACAGAAGGCAAAGTGCATGAAGCAGCACACATGAAAGTGACAGAATGGCATTTTAGGATTGTGTATGTACAGGAAGGGACACCTTCCTTCACATAAACAATCCTCTCCTGCAGGCAGACACCCTTGCACTAGGGTGCAAGGGTGCCTGCATTGGTGCTAAGTTGCTAAACGTATTGCCATCTCAGGGGGAAATGCAAGGCTGCACCACATTCTTGTTAATATGGTGCAGCCTTGCGTTTCAGAAGTGGTGCAGTTGGCTGTTAAGCCAAGGAGGCTAACGCCGCGCTGAACCACTTCCTTGTACATGTCCCCCTTTATTTATGTACAGCTTGCATTCAGAACGTGTAATGTGGTTAAGGAAAAGGAAGATCAGTTTTAAACATACCTTGCCAGGCTGTTTGAGAGACTCGCTCATAGTCTGTCCCGAGAATCGGTGAGATGAGGCCAGGGTTTGTGTGCTGCTGGACACTGTCACAGTGGGAGGTGTCCCAACCACAGTTCACAGACGAGCTGAAAGTGAAAGATCCACGTGGTGCATCTGACAAAAATGCTATAAACAGATACACAGAGCACAAGCATGCACAGTGTATATGTTTACAGCATGTGACATTATCACAAGGTCAGGGGGGAAGGCGGCGGACAAGGGAGTGACTGGTGGGAAGCCCGTGAGTTCATGGAACCTATGCTTTCTTCTCGCCAGGAGGACTCGTGGCAGACATCACAAACAGACTTATCGGACTCCGATGCCGATCCCTTTAACTGGGATGCGCTACAGGAAGGCCCCTCCCCCTCTGATGACGTCATCAGCTGACACCCAATAAGGAGTCCCGGGTATTGGAATCCGGTGTGGATGGACACCGGAGAGAGACTCGAGCGGACGGAGAGCGGAGGACCGAAGAACCGAGGCCCGGAAGAGCAACCCAGATGCCTGGAGAAGACATCCAGCCCGGACGGAGAGAACGAGTGCGGAGATGGGAAGACGAAGCCAGGAGGCCACCACGAACACGCATCGCCGAGCCATGCCCCCGGAGGAGCGTGGCTGACCCAGGTACGGGAAAGATTCACGGGCTGGGTCGGGAGGCGGGAGAAGTCTGAGGGCTGATAACATTGACGCTCGCCGCCTCCTTATTGTATATAGTAGTAACCCTCCTTTCACTGTCACTCCTCACCGCCACCCGTTTAGAGTCCTATCAATTCACTTGTGCACTAGAGTGTTACCCTCACTCCCTACCCTCGTGAGGTTGGACAAACGGGATGTAGTAATTGACCCACATCTTTCTGTTGTTGTTTCTTTTCTTTGCGGACTCCGGAGCGCCACTCTCTGCCTCTGCCTGACGTTCAAGGGGGGACTGGGAATTCAACCTAGATGAACAACTTCCCGCCCAAAACGAACAGGAAGACTCGTCGTCGTGTACCTGTTTGAGTTTACTTTGGGTCTCTCTGTTCTTGACTCATTGAGTTTGTTACTATAAACTGGCATCTCACAGAAGACGCGATTATCTTAAAAGAAAACCATCCTTGTCCCGACGTAGCCTGTTGCGTAATCCTTCCGACCCGGCTACACTGGTGGAGAATGCGGGCACAGAAAACCCCATCTGTGAACTAAAGATGGATGCGTTGATCCAACATTTGATTAAGGGACAGGAAAAACTCGAGTGGGCTGTCGAGCATCAGATGGCATCCGCAAAAGCAGACCGTGACGTGTTCAAAGACACCATTGCGGTGAAAATTGAGGGTCTCCAGAAAGCAGTGACAGAGCCCCCTTCGACATCCTTTCAGGAAGCCCGAAGCCCCAGTCACCCCACGCCCGCTGGGGTCTCACTACAGAAGTATATGCATGGGGAAGATCCAGACGCCTTCCTTACAAACTTTGAGAGGGTGGCCAGGGCGTGTAGCTGCCCCTAGAGAAGTGGCCATTTTTTTTAGCTCCTCTCTTGACGGGAGAGGCTCAAGCTGCATAACAGGTAGCCAATGCCACCGGGGACGCCCCTTATAGTGAAATAAAAACGATTATCCTGGACCACCTTGGCCTAGACGCCGAGGCCTACCAGGTACGCTTTCGGAAAGAGAAAGGAGCGCCCGGTGAAAATCCCAAAACATTATTTTTTAAGCTCAAAATGGCAGCCGATAAATGGCTAACCCCGGGCACCAGCTCTAAGGACAAGATCATGGAAAAGATATATCTGGAGCAGTAGCTTGATGCGCTTCCATATAATACCCAGAGATGGCTGCGTCAGCACACTCACCAGATGACCCAACAAGCCATAGAAATGGCCACCACCTTTTCGCGAGGACAACTGAAGGTGGGCGGTTGGGAGGGAGAGAAACCGCGCAACCCACACTTCCGGATGGAAAAAAGATCCAAGATCCTGGAACCGACAAAACCCCGACAAACGAAGTTTGAGCTACCCATCATAAAAGGACCCCAGTGCTTTGAGTGTGGGGAGTGGGGTCATATTGCCCGTGCATGCCCTAGGAGGAGACCAACGGAGGAACCTATGGAAGTGGGTTATATTCCCAAGTCCATCATGTACACCGCTGAAATGGGGACCGCGTTTCATGTAAGTGTACAGGTGAACGGTAAGAGTATCTGAGCCCTTCTAGACTCCGGCTGCAAGCAGTCTGTCATTCAGGGTATGTGGGTCACACGTGAGCAAGTATTGCCTCAGTCCTCTGTGCACATACGCTGTGTGCATGGTGATGTAAAGCCCTACCCCCTAGCGGTTGTACCTCTCATCCACTCCGCAGGGATTAGAAGCCAGATAAAAGTTGGGGTCCTAGATAGTCTTCCAGAGGATCTCATTATAGGGACAGACAACCCTGATTTTCTGGACCTCTTTAGACGTGTGCTAAAAACCACAGCGGGAGGGAACCCACCACAGGTTAATGGCGCTAACCCTGCCGCCCCAGCCCTTTTAACTCCGGAGCCATGGCTTCTTGATCGTAGTTTCAGGTTCGCACAGGCCAATGATGCTTCCCTATATAACGCGTGGGAACAGGCTCATAGCACCCCTGATGGCATACCCACCACGTATCCCTGGTTCCTCATTAAAGACTTGCTGCTGTATCGACAGGCTTCCCCTTCAGAACCTCAGCAGTTATTGGTTCCTGTGTCCTTTAGGGAACAAATCATGTTCTTTTCACACTCTCACCTCATGGCGGGACACACAGGGTCCGAAAAGACCACACAGAATGTATTGAGGCATTGTTACTGGCCGGGCGTTTACAAAGATATCAAAGCACACTGCCAGGCCTGTACTATTTGTCAAAAGAAGAACACACATAGGCCCCCAGCCGTCCCGCTACAGCCCCTGCCAGTGATAGGGACCCCATTCGAGCGAGTAGGGATGGATCTCATGGGGCCTTTGCCCCGCACAAAAAAAGGGAACGTATACATGCTTGTATTTGTGGACTATGCCACCCGGTTTCCCGAGGCTTACCCTCTTCGCACCTCTACCACTCGCAACATTGCGGAACGGTTCTTGGAACTCTTTTCAAGAGTAGGGTTCCCTAAAGAAATCCTGACAGATCAGGGTACACCATTCGTATCCTGTCTAATGAAAGAAGTATGCCAAATTCTGGACTTGCGTCATATCAGGACTTCCGTATACCACCCACAGACGGATGGATTAGTGGAACGGTATAACAGAACGTTAAAAACGACATTAAAGAAGATTTTGGAGGTGAATGGCACGGAGTGGAACCAACTGCTACCCTTGGCATTATACGTCGTAAGGAGCCAGGTACAAAGCAGCCTAGGCTGCTCCACCTTTGAAATGCTGTACAGTCGCCAACCACGGAGCCTCTGGAGATGACGAAGGAGGCCTGGGAGAAGGAAGAAGCCCTGGAGACCAGAGGAATGCTGGAATACGCTCAGGGACTGAAGGCAAAAAATGAAAAACTCCACGACCTAGCATATTCAAGTCTCGCCAAGAAACAAGAGAAACAGACTCGCTATTACAACCGAGGGAAAAAATGGAGATCCCTAAATGTGAATGACTGGGCCCTGGTGCTGCTGCCCGCGTCTACCCACAAGTTCAAGACCGAGTGGAAAGGTCCTTACAGAGTCGTCGCCACTATAGGGAAGACTACATACAAACTGCAGCTAACACCAAACCGTACCCGGGTTTTCCACATAAACCTGTTGAAAAAGTGGATAGGCCCACGACTAAAGGCTGCCACCCTCACTGTACCCACCCTAACAAGCGACACTAACAACTTGCAGCACTTAGCCATCAACACCGAACTCACCACAAAAGAAAAGGGGGAGCTGATGGAAACCCTTAAGTCATACTCATCGCTGTTTTCCGACCTCCCTGGGAAGACCCACCTCGCGGAACACCGGATAGACACCGTGCCCGGAAAAGTGATCAAACAGCGACCTTATAGAATACCTGCTGCCAGAAGGAAAGCAGTCCAGCAGGAGGTACAGGACATGTTACACCTAGGAGTTATCAGACCTTCCAGGAGTGAATGGTCTTCTCCCATTGTGATGGTGCCAAAGCCGGACGGGAGCACCCGTTTCTGTATGGACTTTCGGGCACTCAACGAGATATCGTCCTTCGATGCCTACCCAATCCACCGCATAGACGAACTAATCAAAAAACTAGGGGAAGCCAGTTACATCACTACACTGGATCTAACAAAAGGGTACTGGCAAGTACCCTTGCGGGAGGAAGATCGAAAGAAAACAGCATTCTCAACCCCCGATGGGCTCTTCGAGTTCACAGTACTGCCATTCGGACTGCACGGTGCTCCAGCGACATTCCAGCGACTCATGAATATGATCCTACGAGACCACCATGCCTTTTCATCAGCATATCTAGATGATATTGAGGTCTTTAGCCCCAACTAGAAGACGCATATACAGCATCTTCATGCTATCTTACAGGCTCTACAAAAAGCCGGCTTACATGTTAACGCCAGGAAATCACGGGTGGCCTTCCAAAAGGTAAAATATCTGGGGTATGTACTCGGTCACGGCCTCATAACCCCACAAGGAGAAAAAGTGAGGGCCATCACCGACACCCCCTTTCCCTCCACTAAACAAGACATGAGAGCTTTCCTGGGCCTTATATGCTATTATAGATGATTTATATACAGGTTCTCCGAGGTGGCTTCTCCCTTAACCAACACTCTCCAGAAAGATGTAAAACCCCAGATCCTCCTACACCCCACAGAACAGATGTTAGATGCATTCCATACATTGAAGCACATCATCACCTCTAGCCCAGTGTTATCTTTACCTGACTTCTCACGCCCCTTTATCTTACACACCGATGCCTCAAACCAGGGCCTGTGCGCCGTATTGTCACAAAGGTCAACAGATGGTATAGACCACCCGATAGTCTATGTCAGTAGAAAACTGTTTCCGAGGAAGACGAGGTATCCCACTATTGAGCGTGAGTGTCTTGCAGTCAGATGGGCCATAGATAAGCTGCGAAATTATCTCGAAGGCCGTCATTTCACCTTGTACACGACCACGCCCCCCTTCAGTGGATGAGCCGGAACATCGCTAATAATCCACAGGTATTCTGTTGGTTGCTCTCCTTCCAACCCTTTTCATTTACGGTTAGACATCGCAAGGGGTTGGAAAACGGTAGCGCGGACTATCTGTCCAGAATATTCCATCTCCCCAATCGGGAGAGTCACAAGGTCAGCGGGGAAGGTGGCAGACAAGGGGGTGACTGGTGGGAAGCCCGTAACTTCATGGAACCTATGCTTTCTTCTCACCAGGGGGACTCGTGGCAGACATCACAAACAGACTTATCGGACTCCGATGCCGTTCCCTTTAACTGTGACGCGCTACAGGAAGGCCAAGCCCCCTCTGATGACGTCGTCAGCTGGCACCCAATAAGGAGTCCCGGGTATCGGAATCCGGTGTGGATGGACACCGGAGAGAGACTCGAGTGGACGGAGAGCGGAGGACCGAAGAACCGAGGCCCGGAAGAGCAACCCAGACGCCCGGAGACAACATCCAGCCCGGACAGAGAGAACGAGTGCGGAGACGGGAAAACGAAGCCAGGAGGCCACCGTGAACACGCATCGCCGAGCCACGCCCCCGGAGGAGCGTGGCTGACCCAGGTACGGGAAAGATTCTCTTGCTGGGTCGGGAGGCGGGAGAAGTCTGAGGGCTGATAACATTGCCGCTCACCGCCTCCTTATTGTATATAGTAGTAACCCTCCTTTCACTGTCACTCCTCACCGCCACCCGTTTAGAGTCCTATCAATTCACTTGTGCACTAGAGTGTTACCCTCACTCCCTACCCTCGTGAGGTTGGACAAACGGGATGTAGTAATTGACCCACTTCTTTCTGTTGTTGTTTCTTTTCTTTGCGGACTCCGAAGCGCCAGTCTCTGCCTCTGCCTGACATTCAAGGGAGGACTCGTCGTCGTGTATCTGTTTGAGTTTACTTTGGGTCTCTCTGTTCTTGACTCGTTGAGTTTGTTACTGCAAACTGGCATCTCAAAGAAGACGCGATTATCTTAAAATAAAACCATTCTTGTCCTGACGTAGCCTGTTGCGTAATCCTTCCGACCCGGCTACAGACATGTGACTGAGTTCACAGAGTCATGAGTTGAGTCTCATGACTCCATGAGGTCATGTCATACTAGCTAAAACACATTTTCTTTTTTTACAAAATGCAGAGTTACTACAGTAATCACAGCACAATAAAATGTTGCTGTAATTATTGTAATACAGGGAAGAGGTGTGGCGCCGCAGCCAGGGCGACTGACTCCGGAATCTAGGGATCACAGTTCCATCCTCAGGGCCGGCGGCATATTAGCCCAGCACCATGTGACTCTGGGCAATAGCTTGCTTAATCTTCCCGATGGCCCCCAGCGCCTAGGGACCCTTACGGGAAATTGTACGCGCTTTACAAATGTGGATTATTACAAATGTGGATTATTATAATAAGTCGCGTACTCGTAAAATAAAAATGACTAAATAACCCCTCCCTTTCCCATCTCTTCACAGGGATGGGTGGGTCAGTTATGCTTGATGACCCCACCCCATCCGGTGATGACTTGGGAAAGGTTGTCAATGTAGCTTAAGAAATAAGCTGCCACAGCACGTACATGGCTTATACCAGGGGTCTCCAACCTTTTCTGTAATTAGAGCTAATTAAGATAAATAAAATGTTGCCCAAGCTACTAATGTCATTAGCGTGACTACATCAGACAATGTTATGGTAGTGACTACCCTTTGTAAAATTACTCGCAGTGATCACCTCAGTGCATCAGCAGTACTGCCAGCAGTAATGCAAAAAAACAGAAGTGTTGTCAGTCTGGAATGCCTTTACATGGGTGGCAGCACTAAGGTAATAATATTAGTAATAAAACTCCCTAGCGTCACATGATTTATCACTCGAATATCAGCTTCAAATAGATTTTGGAAATTCAAACATCCTATTGGTTCTGAAAATACACACATTTCTGTCTCTAATTGAAGCTTTTCAAGTTTGCTGCACATATATTCAGGCAATCAATCAATAGCTTTTAATTTAGCAGGCTAAACTGGACACAGGAGAACTACTTGGAGGTAACTGGAAAGCTACAAGTAGCTCCCGAGCTACTCTTTGGAGAAGCCTGGCTTATTAAATTACTGGCTGGGGGCTGCTTTAAAACCTACGCTGCATTGCGTCATTTGTGGGAGGTCTACAAGGACCTCGATATATTGAATGTCAGGGCTGGCACCATGTATTTTCAGAAGAGCAACATAGCAATTATTGGACACATGAGCACTAGTGCATGTGTCACAAGAAACCTGCCTGGCTTCCTGCCCTCTCTAGTGCCCAAGTCTGAGCATCATCAGGCAGGCAAAAATGTAGAAGGAGTCTGATTTCGACACTGGCGCATGGCTTCCACATTTCTTTTACAATGCTAAGCAACTTCGTCACTGGCGTCACCTAGCATTCTTAAAGAAATGTGGATGCCGGTAACTGCTGTTTGCAATTACCATCCCGGAAATGGCAAATAGCTATTACTGGCATGATCCACGCTCATGCAAATAGGGTGGATGAAGTCCCAGCACCCTATATAAGAAACCGCAGCTGATTTATACCCAGGAAAAGCACAGGGAATTCTTTAAAAAAAGGTATTGTTTTCAAATGGGAGGTATAGTCGCCTATCAAGCACACGTGGCCTCCACCCCAAATTTCAGCAAGACAAAAAAGCTAGAGGTGGTGTGGCGAAACCTTGGTGCCATGGACCCAGGCTAAGCATAGACAATGGAGCCCGGGCCTGTATTAAATTAAAGATATAATTGGGGTGCAGTGGACACATCACATCCCTAGACCTGGGTGTCACTTCACCTGCTGCTTGGCCGATAGCTGCATCTTTGCTTACGGGGCACCAAGTTCCCCAGTCTGCCTTTTATTCTCTTTTCCCTGTCTACACCCCTCTCTCAGCTTCTTCCTTCATTACATGCCCTCTCCCCTAGCTCCTTCCCTTTTTCACCTCTATTTTTCTACCTCCTTCTGTTTCTGACTCTTTCTAATTTCTGTCCTCCCTTCTCTGATGACATCCTTGTTCCTCCCTTTACCTCCCCTTTCCTAGCCCCTTTGGCTTTCCTTCTCTCTGATCCTTAACTCTTTCTCCCACTCTGCCACATTTTGTTCCACTCCTTTCCTCTTCTTTCCTTCACCCTCTCATTTTTTATCATCCCTTTGCTCTCTCCTATTCACCCCTTTTTCTCTTTCCCCCCATATCCCTGCTCGCCTAACACTGTCAAAGAGGTAAATACAATGCTGGGTCCCAGGGAGCAAAAGACACACAAATGATGGACGGAATGCGGAACAAATCAAAACAATTATCCCCAGTCAAGAGATCTGGTTTAAATCCATACATTTTTGCTCACCATGTCGGCCCTGTTTAGATCCACCCATATGCAAATTAGTCTTGACCCTGCTCCTCATGGGAACATTCCAGCCCGAACTGCCAAGCCAGGTCCATCTTGGAGAAGAAACTAGCATCCTCGGACAGGTTTCAGTGCTTCACCCCTCATTAGCCAGGCTAGCTTAAATCCAGTGGCAAAGTGAGCCCAGGCCCCACGTGTGGGAATACTGGACAAACTTAGGGATAGAAAGCAAAAGACACACAAATTATGGACGGAATGCAGAATAAATCAAAACATTCACCCGCAGTCAAGAGATCTGGGTTAAATCCATTGTTCTCTTTCTCACCATGCCACCCCAGATTACACCCAGCCATATGCAAATCAGTCTTGACCCCGCTCCTCATGGGAACAGTCCAGCCTGAACTGTGAAGCCAGGTCCTCCCAGGACCAGCAACAAGCATCCTGGGACCGTTTTCAGGTTTCGCCCATTATCAGCCAGGCTACTGTGAATCCAGTGGTACATTGAGCCCAGGACCCACGTCTTGGTATACCCAGCACACTTAGTGGGAATGCGGAACAAATTAAAACTTTCACCCCCAGTCAATAGATCTGGGTTAAATCCATTGTTCTTTTGCTCATCATGCCACTACAGTTTAAACCCAGCCATATACAAATCAGTCTTGACCCTGTTCCTCCTGAGAACAGTCCGGCACAAACTGCAATGCCAGGTCCTCGCAGGACCAGAAACAAATATCCTGAGACCAGTTTTAGGGTTTCACCCCTCATCAGCCAGGCTAGCTTGGATCCAGTGACACAGTGAGCCCGGGACCCATGTCTTGGCATACCGGGTGTACTTAGGGCGAGAAAGCAAAAGACACACAAATGATGGATGGAATGCGGAACAAATCAAAACATTCAGCCCCAGTCAAGAGACCTGGGATAAATCCATCGTTCTTTTGCCCACCATGCCACCCCAGTTTAGACCCAGGGAGGCTCTGTGTTTGGAAAGCTCTGAAACCGCATTCTGAAATCTAACTGCAGTTGATACAGGGCTAAAATGGCCCCTTCCCACCTCTGGCCCCGGTGCCACTGAACTGGCTGCACCTTTGGTAGCGCTAGTGGTGGTAACACACCGTTTATGAATTATAGGTTGATGTTTAACAGAACAGTTGCATTCATGCTTACACTGGTTATATATTAACACAAGGTAGGCAGCATGATATTTATATGCATATGAATTCACAGACTACAAAGCCAGAGTTCTATTCTCTGAGAAAATAATTATAGTATTGTCATGTAAAATTGATTGCATGCTATTTTTGCAGTTTTCTAGAATTTGCCTCCCAGGTATAAATTAACAAGAGTCGAAAATGGTGCGAAAACGCATAAAGAACTATTTCTTCCTGTGTTTCTGAGGTATGCATCACAGCCAGTAGTCTTGGATGTTTGTTTTTTAACTAAGGAATAATACAACCTGGAAATGGTAGTGGGAACGCGGAGTTGGTAATGTAGTTGGATGCTTTGTCACTAAAATGGTAGTTTCTGTAATGCAAAATGCCAGCGCTGCTAATAGACTGGGTCACAGCAATTGGTTTGTAATGGGAAAAACAACATTAGGTGGAAACTGTGAGGGAAGGCAAGATGTACAGAGATTAATCAAACTAAAACAAGGAAAATGACACCTACTTTAGAAAAAAAGGCTTTCCTATTACTAACTCTTAGCTGCAAGCCAAATCGTCAAGTGAGCTTTGTGTTTCCCTGTGGGGGGACTGCTGTTCTACAACCTCGTGGACTCTTTATTTGCATGTATATTAAAAAATGAGCTAGAAAGCCAATGTCTAATAGTCCATCCTCCGTAGTATACAACATTGCCGGCCCAATTAACCTAACTTTTTTAAAAATATATTTTTATTGGTTTCATAAGAACTGAAAGGCGTGACGTATTTGGCATTACATACAGGTTTCGTCAGGAAAATAAACCATATATATTCATAAATACAGCATAGACCCTTGGACCCCGCCTCCATCCGTCCTTGAAAACATCTCATCAAGTAGGAGTTGAGGCATCCGTGAGCACCGCCTGAGCAGTGTTGCAAGGGACCAGAAACAGCTATCTCAAGGTGCCCCAAATCGCAAAGTGTTTAATTGGACAACCACTGGATTTGTACACCACCTCCTCAACTAAAGAGCAGTAGTCCATACCCTGCAACCATTCCCTGAACGGGGGGAGGGGTTGCCCCTGACTTCCAATGCTTTGCTATAAGGTGCTTAGCTAAAATGCAACCAATGGCCACTGGTGTCCTTTGGCCCCGAGGTTCATCCTACCCCGCAAACACCCCCAGGAGAGTCATCTTAGGTCTCGCTCCAGTGTGATGCTCATCACCTCTGCTAGTGTTTGGAGGATCTTAGACCAGTAGGGGGTGATGACAAGGCATTCCCAAATTGTGTGGATCCAATTGCCCCTTACTTCTCTGCATCAGAGGCACTCTAACTTACAGTTCTCCCCAATTTCCACAGTATGTCTGGCATATAGTAGGTACAGTGAAAATATCGGAATTGGATCAACAGCAGTCTGACCGGTATTACCAGTTGTCTGGCTACCATTTTTGCCTCGACCCAGTCCTCCTCATCCATCTCTCCAATGTACGCTTCCCCCGCCCCCGCAGTGTTGTCACCGGGCCTGGCACATTTACGATTAGCGTCTTACACAGATGCGAAACATTCTTTGCCTCAGTCACTCCCTTAGCAAGTTTGGGTTCCAATGGATTGAAGTCAGGGAGTGGGTCCGGGGCTTTCAAGGTGTATCGCAACTGTGGGTACAAAAGGAACTGGGACCGGGGCAGCTCGTAGTCTTCGCTCAGTTGTATGAAGGAAAGCATATGTCTGTTCCCCAAACATCAGCTGATTTGGATATACCCCATTTCTGAACCCCCTGTAGCAGCCTGGATGATTTTAGCCACCGTCTCATCCATTGCAGTTTCTCCATAGTGGGCTTTGCGACCCATCCTACTCCTGTCAAAGCCCTGCGAGAGCATTTAATGGAAACCGCAGTGGTATGGGGCGGATGCTGAGGGATCTCAGTGAAGCCACAACCAGCTGGATGATCCCGGGAACCCAATCATTTCCAAGTGGATTGCCGGGATATCTTGATGTCCAATAAACCAATTACTGATTAGCAAGAGCTGTGATGCCTAGTAGTAAAGCTGGATATCCATCACCCCGGACCTCAGTTGAATGGTACCTGTATGCATTTATTATGGGCAACCCTTAGGTGGGTTCCTCCCCAGACATAGGAGCAAATGTGCACCCGTAGCTTCGAGAACCATTGCTGTGTGATCCTATAAGGGTAGTTTTGTAGAATGTACAATAGGTTTGGGAGCACTAACATTTTAAAGATGGCGTGCGATGCACCCTAGCATGTTCAGCTGGAGCATACCACAGTATGCCATGTGAACCTTTAATTTTGAATTCTAGGGGAGCTAGGTTATGCTCACAGGATGTCACGGACTCCACAGCCCCCTGCGTCCACAAGTAGGTGAACGCTCCAGACACACATTTGAGGGCTTCGCTTTTCTGGATTGGAGGAGTTGTGGAGCCGGGCAGATGGACAAGGGAAAATGCATCCAAAGGCCTGGGTCATCCTCACACAAGGTGAGCATGTGGATCAATCTGGGCAGCGATGTCTCTGATTGCTGTATGCAAAGCAGGACATCGTCTTCATAAAGAGAGATGCGAACCTCCATTCATTCCTTCCATTTCACTCTCCATACCCGGGTGTACCACCTCACTCATTCAGCCAGCGGCTCGATAACCAGTGCAAACAGGTACGGGGATATGAGGCAACCCTGTCTGGTACCCCTTTTTGTGGGAAGACTCCGTAAAAGGGCACCGTTCACCCTCAACATGGCCTATGGAGCCTAGGAAAGTAATTGGACACATCTCCGAAAATGCGGTCCTACGTTCATGTGTTGCAACACTGCATGGCGGAAGGGCCAGTCAAAAGAGTCAATGGCTTTTTCGAAGTCCAGTTGAACTATATATGTAGGTTTGAAGACTACTTACGCCCATGCCAGGACATAATGCAACCTCATAATACTGTGCCTGGTCCCCTTGGCTGGCAGAAACCCATTTTGATAGCTGGATATTAGGAAGAGTTTCCCTTTGGCTCTTCGGGTGGCCATCATCTTCTCCAGCACCTTGGTTTCTATGTTAATTAGCAAAATTGGCCTATATGATGTGCATGTTGCAGGTTTAGTTTGTTTGCTTTAGGCGGGACAACCACTGTGGCTCCTCTTATGTGTGTGGACTTTGTCCCAGTGTGAAGGGCCTCTCGAAAAATATAGAGCATTAAGGGCGCCGTGGCGCTGGTACGGTGCTTGAAAAATTGAGCCAGGAAGCCATTGGTGCCCGGGGTCTTCCCTTTCGGCATACCGTGTAGGGCCAGCTACAGCTCCTCCACTTCAGTCAGGAGGTTCCACTTGCTCTTTGGCACTATCAGGCCTCCCTAAATCAGGCAGTGATTCTCTAATGGCTTGGGGGCCCACGCTTTGTATATTGCTTTGTAGTAATCTGCCAATACTTCTGTGATACATTGCCCCTCATGGACGGTGATCCCCTCAATGTTTCTGAGCTCTGACACTGGTCTAGCCCCTATTTTGTGGTTGGATAGCCGATAAGTAAGCTTTCCTGGTCTATTCCCAAACTCATAGAGGCGGTGTTGTGTAATGGATAATGCCACTTTTGCGCCGTCCAGCAGCTTTTGCTTCAAAGTTTGCCAATCCGCTTCTGTTTGGCACCGTCCTTCCTCATCATGGGCAATCTCTGCCTGGCATTCATGTTCAGACAGATGCTAGTCTAAGGATTTGCTCTCCACTCCCTTTCCTTTCTCTGTCCCACTATATAGGATATGATCCTCCCCTGCAGCCCCACTTTCAGTGCTCCCCAAAGCACCTTGTGGGAGATATCTGGGGAGGTGTTTCGGTGGTGCAGTTCTCCATTTTTTCAATTCTAATAAGTCAGTGACGAAGGAATTTCCGAAACGCGTCTGTTTGCTGATTAAATATCGATACAAACTTTCCTCGAAAGACTTTGGAGTCTGGTAGCATGGATATATATATATATATATATATATAGAGAGAGAGAGAGAGAGAGGTAGGTAGGTAGGTAGATAGATAGATAGATAGGTAGGTAGGTAGGTAGGTAGGTAGATAGATAGATAGATAGATAGATAGATAGATAGATAGATAGATAGATATTTATATTTATAATACAGTTAATGTTCACAGGCTAAAAAAATCATATACAAATTGATTTGGTATATAGCACTCTTATTTTAGATATTAAACACTAAAAGCCTACAGCAGAGTAGTTCTTAATTTCTTTCCCTATCAAGTCACAAAACCGTCCATTCTGCAACCACCGGGATGAAGCCGCCAAAGTCACTAGACCCATCCCCAATTTTCTTGGTCAGATAGCACCCTAGAAGTATATTCACCCCTACAAGTCCGACAACTGCATGGCCAGGATGAGGAATAGTTTAGTCTGTAGAAGGACGTATGTTGATGGGGGAAAAAAGTAAACTCTCCAGCACTTGGATGGAATGATCTTCAGACTTCTGCAAGGTCCAAAGCGGTTGCCCAGAGCCCAGTGTCGTCACCCTGTGGGTGGGCGGTTCTGCAATAGTCTCAGTTAATAAGTGATTACATTGTTGACATCGCTTCCACAATATTGCTACTCTCTGGGGCTGCTGCTACGACCTTTTTGAGGTCCTCCAGAGTTTTTCTCTCTCAGAGGCGGTGGAACATACACACTAATTACCATCAGGGGCCTCCCTTCTATAGTCCCTACGACTTGCACAAAGTGCCCCTGGGCATTTGCCATGGTGTCCACTACCATCATGGGTGATAGCTTGTGCTGTAGAATAGCTAATCCCCGTAATCCCCTGGTGAGCCCTACATGGTAAACTCCGGTAAAGATGTAATGGGCCAGTAGGTTACAATTGTTGCCCAATAAGTGTGTTTTCTGAAAAAGTACCTTTGGGCCCATTTCTCCAACTTAGAGTAGTATCACCCACTCCCTCTTGACTTTATTGTTTAGATCATTGACATATCACGTTATTCGTTCATGAGGTAAAGACCTGTGGGCCTGAGTCATGGTGGGTCACATGGGAACCAAATATTATCCTTTGTCTGCATAGGCCAACCCTGTCATGTCAGAACCCCCACCACACTTCTAAACCTAAACATCAGTCTCCCACATCAGTCTTTTACCAGTAAACATTAATGAAAAAGAAAAAGAAGCAATACATTGAATAATGTTCTACTGCAGAACAAGGAAGAGTTCCCCGCTACTGCTGTTGTTGTCCATCATCCCACCTCCCCAAACTGTGTTACTTAATCATGGGGTTTCTCCCACCGCCTCCTTTAGTTTGATCTGTCGGAACCCCTGGATCGCTGATGCAAGTGGAGCCCTAGTTGTTGTCTTCATGGTGCCCATGACTGGTGTGTTCTCCAGAATCGGCAGAAGATGAGTACTTGCCTCCTCATCCCATGCTTCATTGAGCCTTGGTGTCTCCTGGTGCGCCATTTTGAGTTGCACACTGGTGGAGGGGTGGTAAATACGATGGCCTCAGCTCCTCTACTTGTCATTGGAGGTTTGAGGATTTGGGGGAGGAACTTCTGCTTCTCCACCCAGTCCCACTCAACCTCAGGGTGACAAAGAAAAAGGTCTTTCCTGAAACAAAGCTTTTCGTTTTTTTTGGAAAGTGCAACATGTATTGAAATTGTACATTTTCATTTTACCTCCAAGAAGGACTTGCTCTGAGTTCACACTTTTTTTGGTATAGTCAGGGAATTATATTACTTTCACAGCTGCACAGCGTAGTCTATGTGCTGTAGCACCTGCCATAGGGTCACATTACTGTGGGCATAGTTGAGTACTTTGATGATGACTGGGGGGGGGCGGAGCACCCGGGGGATGCCTAAGCACAGACAGTCCCAATTCAGAATCTGAAACAATCTGTGAAAAAGGCCTTTGGTTTCTGGCCAGCCTTGGTTTCCTTCAATCCCGCAGTTTGTAGGTTGTGACAAAGGGATCTGCCTTCTGCATCTTCCTCCCTCCTTTTGAGTTGTTTGGTCAGCATCTAAAGCTGTTTGATTTACTTGAGAGCAGGGCAAACCTTATCCTCCAGAGTATAAATTCTGGCCTCTCCTCGATTGTGCAGTCTGACAAGTTACGCAGGTCCTGCCTAAGAGGGGACAGCTCCACCCCAACCCCCCTAATCTTTTCATCAAGAGTTTTATGTGATTCCCTAATTGTCTAGACTATTACAGCTAGAATAGTTTTAATATTGGGCTGCAAAGGAGTTCCCTGAGCCAGTCTGGTCCCCTGCTCATCCGAAGAAGGAGAGGGTCTGTCAAATGCATCTATTTTCCCTTGACCAGTGGCGCCTGAGGATCATGAACTGCAGAAAGTCTAGGGGGCTAACCCCAGCCCTTCTCAGACCTGTCTTTCAGGTGAACTGGACCCAGAATACATTTGTGGGTGCCGCAAAGCAGGCAAAGAGAGAGGCAGGTTCGCTAACAGTCTACCTGTCCGGTGGGCGCACACACAGTACTCACAATGTCTATGGGCCACCGCCCATCTCGTAGTCCATATCAAGATCACCAGTGGTGGCTCTCCAACTGTCCTTACAGTGGATCTCAGGCACAGGAGAGACACACCTCCCTAAAAGGATCTCCTGCAATGAGGCGCTCCCCGTTCCCCATTGGGAGCCCCAGCACTATGCTCGCACACGCTGGTTGGGAGAACAGGACCTCCATCACTCTGTAGTTTCCCGCCAATGACAGGCCCGTATTCGGGAGGCCTCTTCACCTCATCCAGTTGGGGGTATCTGCTACCTCTGCCTCGCCTCCGCAGTCTGACAGCCGCCACTCACTGCTCTGGCTTCCAGGAGGTGGGCCCAGCCTGTCTCCGACTCTCATGTGCCTCAGGCTCACTTCAGTTCTGCCCAGATTTCCTCTACGACTCTGGCAGACCTGCACTTCTAGGCCTTCCTGCTTTCACTCAGAGCAGTTTTCAGGGCTGGATTGGGCATGTGTATCACTCAGCCCATCAGTGCTTTGCAGGGTTAAGGTAGGATATTCACAGGATTTAAGTGGCCGTGGGAGCTCATTGAGCCCACGCCACCATCTTCGGCTGCCAAGCCATGTCCCTAACAACCAAATTTTGAAGATTTCCTTTCACGCTCCTAAAGGGTTTTGTAAACTACCAAACATATGCAAGTCTAGGCAAATTATAGGTAAACCCATTTTTTTGTGAGAGGCACAAAGAGATTACATATAGGCCTGGAAAGTTCCGGAAACAAGCATTGGAGGTTATTGACAGAAAACAGAGAAGACACTGGTACATAATATAGTTAATTCAGCATCAAACGTGGCATGTCATGCCGTATTAATGTAGAGAATTTCAGAAACACATACCAATATCTTGCAAAGCATTGAGATGTGAACCCACAACACACATCCTGCATACTAATGTGATGCGAAATCCCTAAGGTCCGACTCCATTTTATGTAGGCCCGACTCCATCTAGGATAATGAAAGTTGCCATCTTCTAAATCTTAAACCATGAAAGTCGCCCTCTTTCCTGATTTAATCAGAATCATTGTCATGTCTGCCATTTGATGCAGATGTCATCTGACGTTACGTTTCTAAGAACTATAAAAACGTCAAGTCATCCAAATAATGGCATAGAAGTAACACCTCCTGATGCGACATTTGTCTGGGTCAAACGTCTACTTTTCACCATGTCAAGGTTAAGTAAGAATAAAATACAGACATATAGCCAAAATAGTGTGGTCTGAATTGACTCCTTGTTACCTTATATTTTCATAAGGAAACGTCTAGGACACACACCTTGATACACATGATCTATGCCAGAGATTCCTAAACTTGTGTCAGAAATTCAAGTTTCTGATAAGATTTTGTATATAAGGACTGCCACTTTACCTCTTGTTAGGAGAGGTACTTCACACCAGATATTTGGACAAGATTCTGCCAGAGATGGTCTTAACTACTTCCAGCATGCTATGCACTTCGCAGATACTACATTGTACCTGAAGCCTGAATTTGATAAAGCAAAGACCCGGAAGAAGACCGCAGAGTGTGTTTGCCCTTAGCAGGCAGCACTGTCTTCATCGTTCCGCTAATAAAGACAGTCTTTGCTGACAATGAGGTATGCAGTGCACCTCTTCTCCCCAAGAAACTCTAGACTGCATGATGCACTGCCTTCCATGCTTTCTTAGTGTAGTGCATAGAATGGCGTTAGGTTCTAGCTGACATTTTCACCATTTTATTCTTGTTATTTATAACTTGCCTTCTTGCTGTTTTTATAATATTCTGTGTAGTTGTTTTACATGTACTGAAAAACAGATTGTTCCTGTAGTAACAGATTGTTTTACTTAAAGCTGCTTATTCTTCTTAATTCAGTGTGTGTGTGTTTGTGAGATAGTGTGAATAACGAAATAGGTCTATTACTGTCATCATGGTGTCCTTGATGCCTCCATCGGGATTCTTAGTAACTCAAAAGCAATACCTCTTTTTTCGATAAAACATTGAATTGTGCTTTGCGGGGCTACAATAACATGTATTTCACATTCATCACTGGTGCATTGAGTGGGAAAGCCCCTAATAAGCATTAGCCTAACTATGTTATGTGATCAACTCTTCCCCAGTCAGGCAATATATGGGTTCTAAGAGGGGACAGTACCTAAAGTGTCACAGGTCAATATCCATCAGAAAAGGAAAATACATCCTTCAAAAAATGGAACAGTGCACACACCTAGTTAATGTATTTAGAGCAGACTATTTGAACTGTGGACATGTGCCCTAAAGCACAAATAGGGAGACAGAAACAGACACATTCGGGTTTGTGGACAGATTAGTCCTGTCTCAGCAATATATCACAAAACATCCTTTAGGAAAACTAATTAGAATTATTACTGCCCAACCACAGCAGCATAGGTACCATATTTTTACCAGCAGGACAATGGCAGAACCTACATTGGATTGCCTGAAATTTGATTTCACAGGTGAAACTCCTGGTCATGCCACAGGTCAGTGGTTGAGGTACTGCCCCTATCGAATCTCATTGCTCTGTCTGAATCTATACAGGTGTGGCAACATAGTATTGCATAATAAACAGAAGTGTAAAAGTACCCTAAGTTGCATGATCATCAGTGCACCTCTGCCAGTTGTGCCAAAATATGTCACTGTATAAGCTCCAACAGACAATTGGGGGGTCATTACAACTACAATTTCAGGATGGTAAAGGTGACCTTGATGGCATTCCAGCTATGGATGTGGAAATGCCTTAAAACCTTTTTACCGGTGCATTAGACATACAAGATACATTTAATCAACAAAAGGAAGGTAAACAAAGCTGACACACAGAACAGTATGACCTGACTGGCACCTGTTTCGCACCTGTTTGCAGTATAGATCATTAGTTCTTACACTTGAAATCAGTCATAGGCAGCTTAGGACTAGAAGGCAAACCTTAGAATGTGTTCAAACAACTCATACCCATTCTAATACTCACTTCAACCATACCACCAAAGACACCTCACATTTTCATCCTCCCATTCCTGTGTGCAGAAATCCTCACTTGTCACTCGCCTCTCTCCAGTCAGTTAATCAAATTAGCCCAAACACACACCACCTTATTTACATGCACTAGCTTTCACTCTGTTCACTTGTCCCATAATTAATGGGGCTAGGCTGATCAACACTTCCAGGAATTCCACAAAATCCATGGATGCCTGCGTGGGAACACTCACGCTCCACCCATGGAACAACTCCCTGGGGCACAGTAAGGCAAGGCAGCATCTTGCACTGTTTTGCTTTACTTCAGATTGACCAAGCACAGCAGGGCCATGCATGGTGGCCTTACGTGGCTTGGTAAATCTCCTCTAGGTTTTGCGTCGCCTTTGTAGTACTTTGAGTGACACATAGGCAATGGAATTATTTTATAAATATACCTCTCAGTGCTTTTGAAAAAAAAGTGGGGCTGCCTCGTAGTCGGTGGCGGGCTCTGACATGGCACTGTGGAGGACAGAGGCTGTGGGGGAAGGAGCAAAGAGGCCTGCAGAGGTGGATGACATGATCATGCCAGGGGGACTGCATGGTTTACGTTATTCACCCTGAATTCATCCATCCTGTTTCGGACCATGTTGAAGCCTAAAACCACTCAGCCCAGACGAGGAGTTGGATAGTAAGAGAGAGGGTAGTTAAGGAGCAGGTGTGGACAAAGTGCCGGTAGATGGTCTCTTGATGGTTTGGTGCAGAGAAGGCGTAGATGAGGTCCCATTGCTTTCTGCAATGCCCCGCATTGCCCCATGGCAGCGTCATGGTGCTTATCGTAATTGGCAGCATCTGCGGCTTATGTGTTTGAAGTGGCATTGGAGACTAGTCCTGCAAGTAGCATTTCCCCTGTGACAAATTCTGACCCCTCATTTCTGGATGTCTCACTGTTTTGCCATTAATTTCAGCATCTAGGAAATTTGTTTTTGTCTGGCTCCGACTGTCTTCTGATGGTCTGTCTGCTTGACTGTTTTTAACCATCTTAATTTACCTTTAACTACGCTTGAATTTTCATGTCCGCCTATAATTGCTCTGACCCATATGATCCCTATTGACCAGGAACATAAGCTTGCATGGGAGTAAAAGCAATATTTGTCTCACACAATAGAGTTTTCGCTTTTAGCCAAGATCATGGCAAGAAAACTGCGCTCTAGAATAATAACAGCACAAAGAGCATGTATAAAACACAGGGCCTTATTTTCAAGTCACTTTGCTGCGCTGCCCTGCGTCAAAAGGAAAGGGCAGGAATGCGCCATATTTATGATATATGGCACATTCCTGTCCTGTCCCACTGCGCAAGTGCTGTTTTGGCTGCCTCACGCCAACGCGGGAACCTTTGCGCCATGGTTCAAGGATGTCTGTGTTGTAGGAATGATTGTTTTTGTGCAGTAAGGGACACCTTCCTGCACAAAAACAATGAATGGAGGTGTTTTCCTGCTTCTGTGTGTGCTGCAGAATGAAGCACACAAAAGGAGAGGAAAAAAAAACATTGAGAAATAAAGTTATTTCTGCTGGTTAGATCTCACCTGCGGAGGCAAAGGCTTTTGAAGCATTCCCAGGTTTTCATGTCCTTATAAATCTGGGAATGCATCAAAATTCACGGTGGTTGTGTGGGAACACCCTACGCAAAGCCCATAGAACGACTCTTTGAAGAAGAGTAAGGCAACACTTGTGCTGCTTTGACTTACTCCATAACTACGAGGCCATGAAAAGCCACAAAAAGTGGCTTTGTGTGAACTCGTAGATATGGATGTGCACTCTGCGACGCCGGTGCCACAAAAAAAGTGATGCACCGGCAGCACAATGTGCTTGTAAGTAAACCCCAGAATGTCAAGTCGACCGAGGAATAAGTCAAGTCATGTGGGAGCATTAAAGGGTTGGGCCTTATTCTAACCTTTGTTTGTAAAAATTGAGAAGGAAGGCCGTGCCACTGCAGTGTTGCCTATAAATCAGGAGTGCAATATCTTAGCCAACGAGGAAGTCCCTAAAAATAAATTGTTAAGTGGTGGTGTATCTCAGTCTCCCCACTCACTGCCCGTACTATAAGAGCACAGAGCTAAGGATTCCCTCATTTTATCTTATCTGGTAAATACAGCTAATAGCTCAGTTAATAGTTCAACTCGTGGTGCACAGAAAAGGCTACTAATATCAGCATCACAGTCAATTATGGACCACACTACCAGATATAAATATGGAGTGTTTACAGGACCATAAAACGAGGTTAATGGGGTCACATCTTCAATCCCCCCCCTTCAGATGCCCTTTCGAGAAAAGCTTCAAAACGTGCTCCAAACCTCTTCAGTGGCACACCTAGTTCAATGACACCGACACTTCTCGAGCACTCTCCTTTCCCGCAGCTGATCTGTGAAGCTTCATGTAACCTCCCAGGTGAATATGTGCAGGTATTGGAGTCTCTTCAGAGCCTTGAAGGAATCCTCACTTCAATCAATGAATAACTCATACTACGTCTTAGATACTCTGTCATCAATCCTCCAGTGCATGTCCCCAAAAATGTATGAGCAAACAGAAGAAGTTGAGAATGTTAATACAAATTAAGTTCTGGTGAGGTAATAGAATCTGCTCACTGAGAAATGTATCCAAAGAATCTGAAAATGTAGGGGCATATTATGGGAAAGTCACGCAACAAGTCACCTTGCTGCTCTGTGCAACAGGGAAAGGGCAGGTATGTACTGTATTTAAAAGAATATGGCACATTCCTGCCTTATTCCGACGGACCACTGCCTACTACTACTAAAAAATAACATTGCTTTATTTAAAAGCAAGCACAGACATGGTGGTCTGCTGACCCCAGCAGGCTACCAACCCTGTGATTATACTAATACTCAATGGGTCACAAACCAAGACCAACCTCATGTATTTTAATGGGGTAGGTCTATTTGTGACATAGTGGGAGTCGCTATTTGTATGAAACACACATTTGTACATAGCTGTTTGCGATTATCAAATAGCGAATGGCATAAATTCGCTATTAGGTAATTGCAAACCCAAAGCTATGTACATCTGGTCCCTAGTCCCTGCTAACTTTGCTTTAATTGCTGAAGAAACAGCTGTCCCAGCAGAAGTAGTTGACCCTGGGTTAAATACTCTTGCAAATGAATTCAAGCCCCTAGTGGTGTCGAACAATTTGAAACCTTCAAATAGAATAGTGTCAAGAAATGCTCAGAATAGCTGTTGTTCTCCCATAGGTAAATCTCTTAAAGGTTCCCCAATGGTAGACTTTATTATTTTGTTGGATAAGAACGCTAGGTCTGTTAATAGATCGTTTTTATTAAACTATGACTCAGAAATTGCTGAAATTGGTGATAGTCAGACTATTTGCAGTTTACAATCCTATCAAGGGTCACGTACAAGGATAACATATTATTCAGGGTTTATAGCTAACTTAGTATTTGAAAACTGATTCTTTCTTGAGCAGAGGTATTAATGTCACCCCCTTTTACCCAACTTAGATTGGTTATTCTAGCCCTAGATTTGCCTGTAGAAATGGTTATCAAATTTACCCGAATTAAAACTCAGGTAGGAATCAAGTCAATCTTCTCAAGGGGGCCCAAAACACCATAGTTATTTTGGCCTCATCTGGTGACTTTATACCGATTGGAAGACCCGTCCCTTGCTTTCTTGGAGTCGGAGGGCTCATCCAATTGGAGCTGGTTAACATATCCTTAAGTTACAACTAACCGCTGTCACATAGATTCCTATGTAAACCTTAGCACTGGCTTAGAAGTCAGCGCTTGGATGATGGCAGGACACACATTTATACATAAAATATGTGCCCTCGTATCTAGCTTGAAGGCGGATATTATTTGTATCCAGTAGACGTGGAGCGCTTCATGTATCCACCTAGATAACTATCTTACCTTTAATCGCCCTGCAATATCATCTAAAAGTGGGCATGCCAGTGGGGGAAATTAAATGTTAGCAAACACTAATTTTATTTGGTCAGTCTCAGTGCCTCACATTTGCATCAAAATCACTGGGTAGCCAACTCTGTTCTCGACTATTCATAAGTTATTGTTCATAAATGTCTATATTCCATCAGGATAAAAGAATAATTTATTAGCAAAAACAGTGTTTTCTTATATAATTCAGATTATTGTTTTGGAAGAATGTGCATTGGTTATTATATTAGAAGACTTGAATACCAAGGTATCCAACAATGCAATGGAAGAAAAAAAATATTGAAAAAACAGAAGTATTCAACATCCTGTGGTCATTCTTTCCAGTCACTATAAAGTAGATAATAGTGAGTGAATTGTACTTGAATATGTGGCAAAAAAATAATCAGTGCATTTATGATTTACATCAGCCTGGCTGTAGTTGGGTTCAACCTCTGGCTCAGCCAGCAAAGGTGGATATTCTACCTATGTAAACAGTGCAAAGGCTCACTGGATTGGCAGATATTTCACCACAAACAAAATGTTGTGTCAGCAGAAAATGTGTAGAGCTCTAACCTCCTAGGAACAACCCCAATATGGGGCCTACATATCCGTAGACATTCCCCCTTGAAAAAGCCACTCTTTTCTTGCAGAAAGTGGCAGAAGGTAAGCCAAACTCCCACAATAACCCACCTTGTGCCAATAGTAACCCTCAAAGCAAATGCATCCTGCTTCCAACTTGAGAGTTCAAGCCCCTCTTCTCAACAAAAACCTCAATCTATAACAGGGCCTCCCAAAACCCTAAATAAGGGACATTACTTCTAATAGGAAAGTGGAAGGCTAGAGAGGGGGGTTTTCACCTTTACGGCTGGTCTCTATTCAGTTAAGCTAGTTAACAGAGTTTGTAGAGTGCACTAAACCAGAACTGTCAAAGAACTTTGGGAGGCAAAGTGTTGCAGTTTATAGCACTTACTAGGATAACTAAGGGGATTAAGAAGAAAAAATCCATGTCTTAAAATGCTTTTTACAAACAGAACAGGAGTCTAGACCAGTGATGTGGGCACAAGGGGTATTTCAAAGTTTCGCGGCAGCCACCGAGATGGAGCGACCACACCATCTGGCCTTCCAAAACCTGGGTATTATTGCCTTTTTCTGAAGGAGGATCTGAGAGATCTGCTTGGGATGTATCATCTAAAAAGTGAGGTGAGTTGACAGGCCCTTTCTGATTCAGGGGTAAGAACATCATACAGAGAGCTTTAAAAGTGATCCTTTTTGTGATGGTGAGCCAGTGGAGGGAACGAAATCCATTCTTGACTGACACATGTCTGGGGATGTAACGAACCAGATGGGCAACATCATTCTGAGCTATTTGGAGCTTATGAATGCAAGGGTTCTTAATGTTGAGATATAAAGAATTTCAGTAATCCAATCGTGAGGTGAGCAGGGTATTTATAACAGATTGGCAAAGTTCTAGGGGAATATAGGGAAAAATCTTCTTCAAGATCCCAATAATAAGGAATCAGGAGCTGGTGGTATGGCTAACCTGAGTGGCAAAACTTAAGGTGTTATCAAAGAGGAGGCCTAGGTTTTTGGCTGACATGATCAGAGTAGGAAGGGGTCCGCAATCCTTCAGCCACCAGATGTTAGGCCAGATGGATTCCTGCATGCCAAACACTAGAACTTCATTTTAATCTGCATTAATTTTTAGGGCATAGTACTTCATCCACCTACTGACACCAGTCATACATTGACTGAACTTCTCTGCCACAGAAGTAGGATTGTTGGAAATGGACACAATGATCTGTGTGTCATCAGCAGCGTATGACATTACATAGAATTGCAAACATTCTTTTACTATCATTGATGCAGAAGAGCAGGCAGCACAGATTGTCAGGTATGTTTATCCTCAAGGCAAGAAGTGTGCTTGAAAACCTGAGGGAATAGCACAATTGCCTTTTTACAGACAGGACCTGACCCCAAAATGTTGTGACTGTGGTGAGGAAATGAAAAAAAGTGTCCATTTTGAGAATCTCAGGGAAAAGCATGACCATGACCATAATTGATACATTTTCATTCTTCTGTGCATCACTATTCTTCGATCATGTATCGATTTGTACAGTCTATATTTGGAAGTAGAAAAGGCTGGGGGGGTAATTTTAGTTTTGAGGAAGGGTGTATCTGCCATGAAATGGTGGGTGTGCTATTTCCCCAAACTTGCAGTTTCTATATCCCATTAAGAGGCCGAGCAAATACTGGGCATCTGCCAGTAGAACCATAGCCAACTCTGATTGTGGAAACCCTTGACCTAGCAGTCAATTCACAAGGAGACCACCAGGTCACTGTGTCAGCCACCCAACCTCTTGCATGTGGGGCAACTGTCCCATATAAGCAGTGAAAAAACCTTCTGAATGTCATTGCCATTCTTACATTATTCTGCAAATAAATCTCCAAATTTGGGATTTTGTTATTGCAGACAAAAATACTTTGGTGAGCAGGTGCATCAAACATGGTTCCTTCTTGACAAATGATCAGTACCATCAACGGACCCACCACAGCATCCAGTCCCCTGAAAGCACAGAGTTTCCCCATAGGCAGCTCAGGATCTATCAATCTAGGAGTAGTCCTCTTTCAGAGGAGCAGAGGCCATACCCTCCACTCACCTCAGACTCTAAATGAGACCACAGAGACAACAGTCTAGATGTTAGGTATAAAAAAGGTGCATAATTTACCACACTTCAAATGAGAAGAAAGAGAACAGGAGAGGAGTTAAGAGGGATTCCTCCGAAGAAGAGAATTACAACAGCCTAAAAAAAAAGTAAAGGTACAACCTTCACATTAATGATATTTCTTAATTGGAAAGATGTTGATCGCAGGAGAGACTCGCTCAGCTACATATATGGACATGGCTCCGAAATTCATCCCAAATGCACCAACAAAGTAGCCCCGATCAAACCCCCCAGGACCAGCAGATCCACCAAACAAGTCATCAGCTGCAAATGCCTAGAGAGATAATGGTGCACCAGCAAAGAACCCATGGACCAAACATCTTCAAATCAGCCCTCAACAAATATCACAACTCCTACAAGACACAAACAAAAGTGCCCTGGCAGACTGCAGCAAAGCCAGCTCCAACTACCACAAGGAATTTTTCAACATCATCAGAGAGTTCTCCAGCCCATCAGCCACTGAAAACACAATCCCCCTATCCCAGGAATTCTGCAACATCCTGGTGGACTACTTCCAGAACAAGATATCCACCATCTACAGTCACTTTGAAACCCCAACCACCAACCCACTGACCTCTATAGCCTCCATGCAAACAGATGTCACGGACAACCCACCGCTCATCACGTACAAACAGCTTACCGGCCAAGGCACCATAGCCATCATGAACTTCATCTACTTGGGAGCACCCTTGAACCCCTGCCCCACCATTCTTCAACCTCAGAAAGAAGAAAATCAGCAATTAACAAACCTCCATCCTGAACTCATCCATTAGCCTGGTTGCATTCCCTGATCAATGGAAACACCCAGAGACAAGACCCCTCTTTAAGAAACCCTGCACCGACCCCAGCAAACTCAAGAACTTCTAATCAATCTCAGGTTCCATTCCCTGGAAAAAGTCCTTGAGAAGGCCATCAGGATCCAGGGAGATGGTATGAGATGGATCGCATCCTTCCTCACAGGACATACCCAGAGAATCTGCCTACCTCCCTTCATGTCAGAACCCAAGAGCATCATCTGGGGCGTCCAACAAGCTAAATTTTTCAGCCCACCGTGTTCAACACCTACATGACGCCCCTGGCCAACATCATCAGAACCCACGACATCAAGATAATTTCCCATACAGGACACCTAGCTCATCTCTTTACTCTCAGAAGACCCCTCCACTACCAGGACTGGATGAAGACCAATTGCCTGAAGCTCAACACGGACATGACTGAAGTGCTTATCTTCGGAAACAACACCTCCCCATGGAACAACACCTGGTGGCCTCTTGAACTCGGACTCACACCCTCGCCGACAGACCAACGCCCACAAGTTCTGCATCATCCTGTACAGCAAACTCACCATGAAATGCCAGATCCACGCAGTTGACTTTGCCTGTTTACATGCCCTTCGCATGCTCCGAATGATCTACAGATGGCTCCCTATCGACCCCAGGAAAACAGTCACCCAAGCCCTAGTCACCAGCTGACTCAACGACAGCAACGTACTCTATGCAGGAATCTCCACCCAACTCCTGAAGAGACTCCAGACCATTCAGAACTCAGTGGCTGAGAAGATGAGAAGATGAGGAGAAATTAAAACATTTCTCCGTGTTTCACCTGCTTTGAGTATGCGCACAGTTTTGACGCATTCTCAGATTTCTGACAGTTTGTAAATCTGGAAATGTGCCAGAATCCATGAGCGTTGCATGGAAACACCCACACAACGCCCATGGACTGCCTCTTTGACTCAGAGTAAGGCATGGCAGCGACTTGCGCTGCTTTGCTTTACTCCATATCTACATGGCCATGAAAAGTCATTTAAAGTGGCTTTGCATGACCTCGTAGATATAGGTCTGTACACTGTACCTCCAGAGCATCACAAAAGTGATGCATCTGCAGGCCAAATGTGCCTCAAGGGGCTTGTAAATAAGCCCCTAAGTATGCAAGAAAAAGTCTAGGACAGGCTGGATGGTTTTTGTCAACCTTTACTTGTGTACAATTCTGTTAAGTTCTTCTATGTTGTCTGCCATTGGATTTAAAATGGGAGAATTGCATATTGACACAACAAGGGTTTCCCTGCACATAAAGGTTTGACAAAGAGCAATGGTTTGCATTATGTTGCAACAAGCCACAGACTTTGTGATGTAACATAAACAGGATTATTTTGCTCCATAAACATCATTGCTCCAACTGAGCTCTAAGTACATCGACTTGCTGCAATCTCCTGCATGAAAGCCTGCATTTTAATATTAGTTTGGGATTTGCTTTGCTGGTTAAAGGAACTGAGTTGTCATTTTTCTTCGCGCCTTGTTAAGAACCCCCTGCTTGGTATAATAAACGCTATAGTTAATGATTGCTGTCTCATTATGACAAGATATGACTCTGGCCCCGCTTTGCTCAACAGACAACCTCCTCCATGGCTCACTCTAAGCAAAACCTTTTCCATTTTGTATCGCTATATATTGGTATTAAATGTGTATTCAGAGAGCTCACCAGATATATACACAATTTAACTTCAGCACCCCCTGCACTGCAGTGACAACCTTCCTCTTTAGAGATGCAATCGCAGAATTTAGCACATTATGGGTCGAATAAATCTGCTCTATGTGAGCTTCTGGAGGTCAATATTGATTTACAACTTGGAATCTCAAGCATTTAATATATTAAAGATGTTTCGTTTCGCTATTGAAGGAAATATATTTTCACTCTCCCGCCTTGTCACACACATAGCAAAGGCACAGATATTGTCAGTTTATAAATATGCACCATTTATCTGTTCATTTTCCACAAATATTTTTGTCATTCACTTTTAATTTGATAACCATACACTTATCTGCTTGATTTCACTCAAAAATAATTCCAGAGATTTTGATTTTAAAAATAAAGTTAATAAAGTTTAGAATTGTTTAAAAGTCTAAAAAGCATGCATGTGTATATCCAAGCCGGTTTACATTTTTCCATACTGAATAAACGCGTAACAATGAATATATGTCACCAAATATGAAATACATAAACTATTAAGATATAGTTCATGTCACTGTTGGAATAAGAAATGAAAAAATGCAAAAAAATCCCCAAAAGCACTGAAATACGGTAATTATAATTTTGTGAACGACCTATATCTTGGGCTCCCATTATGCACTGATCATTTACTCACATATTACTTCACTCATGATAATATAAATGACATAATTGCAGACATCACTGATTATATTTAAATAACAACATTCTTGAAATTAACTATTGAGATCAATCAATTATATATATACGTATATAATTTATATTATATTTCTTTTCACTGAAAAAAAAAAGGTTAAAGTAATGTCATAGTTAGGAGAAATGGTCAGTAACACTGTAACGTTTTAAACTCACCAGTTATATTTCTCTCAAGTAACTATAACTAGTGCCCTAAGATACTTATAACTCACGACCCGCCATGAGCAGTGATATTATCAATGATGTCATAGAAGATGTCATGAGTGATGTAATATGTGGGGTAATTAGCAGTGCATGGTGCGGGTGTGAGTTATAGTTACCTTAGTAATAGGGATCCTTTGCGAATTAGCAGAAAAAACAATAAAAAAAGTTTTTTAGCCCCAGGAGGGGACCCCACCACCATGCCTAGGGGTCAGGGTGTTACTGTCCTGCCCCCTTGTATCTTTTTTATTATTTTTTTTAGGACTCGGAATCGAGTCCTAAGTCCTTAGAAGGCTACCACCACTTCCTGGTTGAGGTGGTGTCAGCCAATCAGATCTCAGATTGAGATCTGTGAGATCCACGGAGGCTCGGTGTCCCTAGATATTCAGTGTATTTGAGCATTAATTGTTTAAAAAGTACTAAGTGGATTCACTTCAAATTACAAAAAGCACTCTTTCTGAACCGAGATCTAGCTTTCTGCTATATTTGGTGTAAATCCGTTCAGCGGTTTAGGCTGCAGTTGTGTCTAAAGTTTCTATGGGAAAATGAATGGTGAAAACATATTTTAGGATCCCGGATCACCGTAAAACATTTCATGCACAAAAGTTTGTTCTAATCTATTGAACAGAGTTCTTTTTCTTGTGGCCAGGTATTATTGAATACTAATCTTTAATAATTAAGTCACAATAGTATGTATATTGCATTAATTATTCTGTTTACAACCTTACAACTCTCACAAGACGATTTGCAAGATCCGAATACACAATCCCTTGCGTCGACTATGAGGGGGCCTTAATTCCTGTCTGGCTCTCATGATTGCTCCCAAAATTGTGCATTTGGAGTTAAGTTCATAACAGTGTACCCTTGTTATTTTGAAGAAAGTAAAACAAAAGAAGTGTTGTTTAAAGTAGAAAAACAGCTGATGAATTGTTGCGTTTCAGATGTAAAAGAAGTTCTCTGTTTTATGATCTCATGAGCTTCTTGCTAGACACCTGGTAGAGGAAAGACCTCCGAATGAAGGATTGTGATTGGTTCAAATGGATGTCTTTATTTAGCAAATAGTGATTACTTCCTAGTTGCTTTACTTCACTATTGAGTTTTTCTTTTTCGCTGGTGCTCTCCGATATTGCTAATTTTCTGTCACCAGAATGTCATTCTAAGATTCAGATGAACAGCCCAGTGCTGTTCCTACAACCCAGCCACCTCCGCCACCCAAGGTGTCATTGGTGTGGCAATTAAAAAAAATAAGGCCAGTATCTAAGAAATATGTCATATGTATAGTATGCAAAAAGGACTTCAGTAGGGGCAGCAGGAAGAAGCAATATTGCATGAGTACCACTGAGATGTGGCGACATTTGAGGGCTATGCACCGTCAAGGCCTTTCTCTGGCTGAGTTAGCCCACGCTGCAGAGCACGATTTCTCCTCAGGGGCGTCCACATCTTTTCAACCTGGTGACACTGTGCCAGGCCAGGTACGCAACAATCAAGCATATAACAACTCTGCTTATTTGAACAAATGCCCACCAAGGTAGTAGTGTTTTCAAAAAAAAAAATCTTTTTTTTCTCCACTTGTTGTGGAGGAGGTATTGTTGTTTTTTTACTCCCAGTTTTTTGTTTCTGTCGTACCCTTATTTTTTAAAATACAAAAAGTTACAAATGTAAAAATAAATAAATACAGTTGTTCCAAAATTTTACTTAAAAGAGCTTTTGTCCGAGCTACCCTATACTTTCATTATGTATATTGCTTGTACTATGTTGCCCTTTTATTGATGACTCTCAGAGACACTCATGAGAGCCAAAATGCTGTCAAATATAGCATGGGTGTCTCTTGTAAGAGGTTTGGGAGATTCAGGAGCACAGTCCTCCGTGTCCACTGCGAGGGGGCAGCGTTTGTTCCTTTACACTCCTGGGCATCTCGTGAGACTGTACTTTCATAATGAAATTTGTATTTTCTTTGAACGTATCCTATTGTAAAATGTATCATTTATATGACCCAGGTTTTTGCTACTACTCTTTTTCTTATGCAATCCCACAAGACTTTCACAAGATCTTAAAATTGCTTTAGAGGAAGAATTTACATTGCCTTCATTACAATACTTATCTCTTGCAATCCCCACTACTAGACTATGGGGAGAGACAGTTCCCCCCACGGACACCCTGCATGAAGGTCACAAGTGATTACAGTAGGGTGTAAAGAGACACTGCCTCTCCAATCTCCAATCACACCTTTCCACAGGCTCAGTAGTATCCATAGTAGGCGGGGGAAAGTACTCACCTCACATGTAAGACCTCACTATTCAATAGTAAGCATAACAAGTATAGCAAGTACTAGCCTCCCCACTGAGCCCTCTCCCCAGGGAAATAACCATATATATTAGCATGTGAGAATGGATTTCCCTGTCCACTCACAACTCACACCAGCATGGCAGACATGCACAGTAGTGTGTAGAGAAGCATTGTCCTCTCTACCAACACCTATCTCCAGGACAACATGAATTTCCAGTAAGCTGTGGGCAAGTAGTGGCCTCTCTGCTGACACCACTCCCTAGGGCAACAGCGATACGCAGTGGTCTCTGGGAAAGCAGTGACATGTCAGCTAATACACCTTACCAAAGTAGGAGGTGTCCATAATAGGCTTTCAGAAAAATGTATCACTCTGCTCAAACCTCTTCCCATGCTGAAGGGAGGAACCCCATGCTGTGGGGAGGAAATGCCCTGTTTTCTGACACATCTGTCTTGCATAATAAGTCTGTGTACTATAAGGAGGGGAAAGACTGGATCCTCTCCTGTGACCTGTCTTTTTAATGATGGGTGTGCAAATTAGACTGTGAAAAGGGGCTTACCTCTCTGGTAAAATAATTCCCGAGGATGACAGATGAACAGTAAGTTGTAGAGATAAAATTAACTCTATGCTGAGAAGTCTATGTTGCATAACAACTAGAAAAACTATGATATGGAAACACACTGCCCTGTCAGCTGAGACATCTCTCCAGCATAACATATGTGCAAGTAGACTGTAGGTAAATTCTGTTCTCTCTGCGCATATCGCTCTTCTTAGTGATGAATGTACATAGTAGAGTATAAAATGGAGGCTCTATTGAAAACTGGTGTCCATACTTGATTGTAGGGACATACTCACCTCTCTTTCTGCCATCTGCCAATGGTGACATTCTTACATAATACAGTGCGCACAACTGGTGATAGGAGTGTGTATTGGAGTATGTAGACGCACTGCTCTCTGTGCCAATACCTCTTTCTTCTATCAGAGGTCCCTATACTACAGCGTAGACAAGGACTGATCTTTCTACTAACATCTCACTGTTGCATGACAAGTGACCATATCTGCATAACAAAATATTTCCCTTCTCCATTACCAAGTGTCTCTAGAATAAAAGATGTGCATACTACCATACAGATACATATAAATGCAGTCGCACATTTACAGTCCCTGACGATGCAACTGACAGCTTTGGTGAATATTGCAATATTATAATGAAATTGACATTTATAATAAGTATTAAGCAAAAACGTAACTTTAATCTTTTTTATTAACACAAAACAGTTTAACAACGATACACAACTACAGCTATATTAACAAAGTATATGAACAACTATTAGTGAAAAACCAACTCTATAGCTTATAACTTTTATATTTCTCCCCCTTTTTGCTTTATTTGCCTACTGGATTTTGATTCATGTAGAACTTCTTGTCCTGCCTTTCAGCCACCTTACCCTGCCAAAGAGTGTGCAGATTCAAGTATATATGAGCAGGAAAGGTGGCAACAAAGTTTCAGAAAAGCACCATATCTATAAATTACAGTTCACAAAGCCTAGCTAGGGCAAGGTTAGCTCATGCTGTTAACCTGCAAAACTGTTCAGTCACTGTCACATCAACTTGAAAACACCGTGGTTCAAGAGGTAGTTATTGGTGAAGAGCACAGTAATCCTGATTGTGTTAACAATGCTCTTTTATGTGCTGTTTAAGTAAGCAGATAATTATTTCCTCAAAAACAAGTTTCTATTTTCCTCCTAAAAAAACGACAAACTAACCAAAAAGATAAAAGTCACATACTGGTTAATAATTGATAACAGTGATACATCAGTGTATTTTCTAAACCTTTCTACATTTTGCACCCACAAACACATATTTGCATCTAATGCACCAGTAACTTGTTATTCCTTTCTCCTGAAAAATATCACACCATCAACTAGTCTATATTTATACTTTTAATTATGACATGCCTTGAACTCTTCTTCCATTACAGTTTCTAAAGTAACAATCATGTTCACTCTAGAAATGGCAATTCCTCCACCCAAACATCTCATAGTGCTAAAATGTACATACAATGAGGTTCATAAAAACAGTAGCACCCATTTCATTACATTCTTTGTTTTATAAGTTAAGAAACAGACTTCCTTTATTGACAGGTATATATAGTTGAAATGATTAAATTCTGTATTAAATACCTTAACTTGGAGTTCCTTCTTAAATGCAGATAAACACAAGTCTCTTTCAGCGCCACATAAATTCACTTCTGCTGAGCACAACTCAAATATACTTTCTTCTCATCCAAAGCACCAAGGACACACTGAGCTTTCTCTAGTCTGCAACCAACCACATCACAGCATTTCTTCAACAATGTAATAGGAATGGTGATTACTGGTTGAGCCATGTCCCTTTTTTTTTTACTTCTCCTAATACGATCTTGCAAGACTGCAGGATCCTAAAATACCAAATGACAGACCAAGTTATTTTCCATGCAAATCTTACAAGAGGATCTCAAGATCGCAAACACCTCTTGGCAGACTTGCCCATAAGTCTCGAGGGATTCTCACAAGATTCAATGACCCCATAAATATTACCGTTATCTCATAACTGTATTTATCAATTACAAAATTTCTCTAAAAAATAAGCACCTCAATATGCATTACTACGAATGAGAACTAATCTACTCCTTTGTACTATTCACGGTCTGGGGCGCTTGTAAAAATGTTTTGGGGGATTTGTTTAAAACAATATAGATTTATTTTCTTCATAGTAGTTATCATTTAAACACCTCTTTTCTAAATGTAGGGTGACAGCATACCTTTCTGATGCCCCATTATATAGCTTTTTTTAAATTCATTTCCACAATACTTCCCATTTTTCACAGTAAACAGTAATGGAAGCCATTTAATTTATTTTGATTTATTTATTTATTTATTTATTTATACCATTTATATAGCGCTCTATCACCTAACAGGCATCCTGGCGCTGGACAATGTTTATTTTTAACATTCCAACAGCTAGCTAATCAGAGCGCTCACTCTCATGGAGTTCGTGCATGAATGATCAGGGGAAAAATAGGCCTTTCAACCAATCACAGAGCTCCATTTTATATTTTGCACTCTCACTGAAGGCTTGTGAGCCCAACTGCCAAAATATACAATTATTTTTCACCTTTACATTCTCAACAACTACTGAATGGATTTAAACCAAATAAAAAATAGCCCAATCTGCGGACCAAGATCGAACTTCCTGATGAATCTGGTGTAATTCAGTTCGGTTTTAACTGTAGCCTTGTCTAAAATCATCTATGGAAAATGCATGGGGGTTTTATGATTTGGGACCTTGCTTTTTCTTAGACCCCGCCTAATGGATCACTCCAAAACTTCTCAGGAAGGAGCTGAGGTAGATGACCTTCTTTGCTCAAAAGTTTCGTGAAGATTCATCAAACTTGGTCAAAGTTATTAGCAAACCAAAAAAAACTCTCTGTTTATGGAAAAGCAGACCTAGCTATAACTACCTAGTGGTGACCGCCACTAGGTGAAATACATATGTATATATAATTCCCAACATTTTCTCAAGAATAGCACTTGGCAAAATGCCTCTAAGCACCTAATCTGAGGTGGCACTTGGTTTCTTCTGGGATTGCCATCCCAGTTTATAAATCAGAAAACTCTTGATGTGTGCCGGCACCTTTCTTGAATTCAAAGGAGTGGTGTTTTCTGATAGCTATATAAATTACCCAATGGAGGTTGCCACTGGGTAGTCATAGTTTTGATTTTTTTTCCATAGACATAGCGTTCTTTGATTTGTTAATAACTTTGGTGCTGTTTGATGAATCTTCACAAACATTTTGTATATCTCCTCCGCCTGCCCTCCGTCTGTGTCTGCATGCCCCTTCCCCCTCCTGCCTGCCTTTCATGGTCCACTTGCTGCCCTGCCATCTTGCCCTCTATGGCCATCTTGCTACCCCTGCAGCTTACCTATTGCGTTTTGTGTTCTGTTGTGCTGCCCCTACCCATGCTGGCCTGCCCTCTATGTTCAGATGCTGCCCCTGACCTCTCCCTCCTACCCTCCATTCTCCATGTATGTGTACCTGCCCCCTCCGCCCTGCCCTCTGTTCCACTTGTACCATCGAGGGTCCATTGTGCTTCCCCTCCCTATGCTGACTTGACCATCATGTTCAGCTTGTTGCCCCTGTCTCCCCTCCATCCTACTGTCTGTGGTCAGCTTGATGCCCGTACCCAGGTCCCCCTCCCCACAGTGGTCAGCTTGCAGCCCCTGCCCGTGCCTCACTCTCTCCACCCACTATTCCTATGTGAGTGCCCCTGCCTCCTCCTGTTCTCAATCCATGATCCATTTTGATGCCCATGCCCACCTACTCTGTATGGTCACCTTCCTGCCACCTCCCTCATGCCCTCAGTTGTCATCTTGGTGCCCATGACTGCCTTCCCTCTATGGTCATTGGAGGCCACTGCCTCCAAACTCCTCCCACCAGCCCTCCCTTCTCTGACTGCTTGGACCTGCCCCCTCCCGCAGACCCTCCATGTCCCTGCTGATGGTGGCATGTCTACTGTGGACAGCTTCCTGCCCTTGTCCCTATCTCCCATACTCTCTGTTCTCAATCTGTGTGCCCTTATCTCTGAACTCCTGCACTCCATGTTCCACTGTGCTGCCCATGCCAGCCCACCCCATGGTCAGTTTGATGCCCCTCTCCTCTAACCCCTGCCTCCTGTTCTCCATGTGCATGCCACTGCCTCCCCCTTTATGCCGTCCATGGTCCATTGTGCTCCCTCTGCTCATGCAGACTAGACTCCATGGTCGGCTCTTGCCTGCCCTCTGTTTACCATCTGTGTGCTCCAGTCCCTCTTCCTGCCTTTTTGATCTGCCTACTGCCCCTGCCAATACTGGCATGCCCTCTGTGGTCAGCTTTCTGCTCTTGCCCTTCATTCTCTGTCTGCATGCCCCTGCACTTTCCCTCCTGCCTCCATGGTCCGTTGCACTGCCAATGACCATGCTGACCTACACTCTGGGGTCAGCTTGCTGTCACTGCCCCCCTCCCACCTGCCCTCTCCAGTCCATTATGCTGCCACTGCTTCTATCTCTGCCACCTGTTTGTCCTTGCTTTAGGTTTTTAGAGCACTAGTCATTATTTATATGGTGAAAGAATCCCTCATTTTGTTTATTGCTAAAAGAATACTTTATTTTACAGCTTTAATTCTATCAAGATGGCTTAAGGTGTGCCAAACATTTGCCATAAACACAAATGTTAGAACTCTAGTTGTTTATTAATACACTGTGGGAAGCTGCATTAGCACACTGGTGAGTTAGGTTTAGCAGTGGGCGTAATTTGCGGAATTCTATGTAGCATAATCATGAGGAATTATCTGGAAATTCAGGGACTTTATGCAGAATTATGCGAGAACAATCTTTCTGCAATTAGCGCTATTTTCCTGGTGCATAATGCGCAATCGCATACCATTTGGATGTGAGGATGTATTTCACACTATGAAATAGCAGTTAATGCAACAGACTTCAGACAGAAGTGCGAGTAGGCTATCACGCTCGCTAAATGTGCTCTTGGGGGATGATTTTCACTCAACTTACTCCTGAAATTTAGCATTACTTTCTTATCATAAAATACACTCTAAAATGAATGTAAGGATGCATTTAACCCTAAGAAAATAGAGCTCAATGCAACAGAAAACAAACAGCAGCAAGAGCAGCTGAAGGGGCACAATAAATGTGCTCTTGCAGTAGAATTTATTACCCCAAACTACTCTTAATTGCCGGAGCGGGAGTAATCACATTATTATTGGTACTTCCACATCAAAGAGTAGCACAGAATTACCGAAATTACTCCCATTACTCTAGCAGAATTAAAATTACCCCAGGCCTAGATCTCTTACAGAATGCTGCTGATGTTGAAAGTATATTTTTCAGTTTGCATGTCAGAATGTTTTGCTGACATGGATGTGTAATACATTTGCGAATTCACAGAATATGTGTCCTCATTTTAGCTTTCTAGAGCACTTAACATAATTTCCATGAAAACATGAAACCCCCCCCTTATTTTATTAATCTATAAAGTAAATGCTTAAAGTTTTACAGCTTTGCATCCATCAATATGGCATCAGGTGTGCCACATTCATAAATACAGAATGTTAGTGCTCTAATTGTTCATAATAGCACTGTGGGAGGCTGCAGTAGAGCACTGGGAAATCAACTGTCAGGCTGTTGCTGCTGTTAGAAGTACGTGCTACTCAGAATGTCTCACATTGCTGAGGAAGATAATGTGAATTTACAGAATATTTGCACTCATTTTAGATTCTGGAGAACCTTCCATAAAATCTCTGAACAATTTTTCTCCCAAACACAGTTAATCATCATAAAAAATACTTCATTTTGGTTAAAAACTTTAAAGAGCTGTACATAAACACATACAATATCACAAGATTCTTTGTCATAGTATTAACCAAGTGCATCATAACACAAGGGGTCAGAAAACGAGAAACTCCTCAAAGAATTTATGTTAGAGAACAGCCCAGTGACAAAAACCAAACAATCAGTCTGCTTAGTCATCCGACTATGCTTAAAAATCTACCAAGAAAACCTGTAGATCTAGTGTTGTAGAGGGTACCTCCCTCATGCCCAAACATAAGTATATAATAGTCAATCAGTAATGATGCAACAAGCAGCATACAGCACAAATAACATACAATAATGGACATCAGATAGTTCATTCATTGTATGAACTATTAATATGTATATAGCAAAAGGTAATACAGATAATTCAAATAAAAAATCAGTAGAATGGACCCTGCCAGTGAAAGAAGGAATTAAAACCCTTCACCTTTCATCTTTCTAATTAGGCATACAATGTGCAAACATCTACGCAATAAAGGGTAAAGTATAGCTAAAAATACTTTAAGCGGTGGTTGAAAAGCACAGAAACCCAAGATAAGACACAGGGGTCTAATCCATTAGTGTCTAGGTTTCGCAGACATTGGACGAAAAAATAAAATGTATTGGATATTTTCACAGCACAATTAGTACACAGTTCACATAAGTCTCCATTATCTGAGCCCTTTTCCCACTTGGTTGTATGCATATTGATTTTAAGGACCCCAAAACTTAATCTCTTAAACAAGGACCTAGCCAATGGTGGCTGGATAGAATCTACATATTCTTGATACCTAGGATATGGAAATGGATGAACCTATTAACGCAGGTGCCCAGAGATATGCATCTATGTGGGCCAAGTTGGATATATTCCCAAATTGCTGCTTTTACTTTCCCTATAAACTATGAGCGATTGTGTCGGGGTTATGCCACAGATCATCTATGCCCAATTTTCTATACCATTGATAAATATGTTGGAACCATGGGAGATTAGTGCTACCGGTCAGACAATATCTCCTTTAAGACTTCCCTATATAAATGCAGTACTTCAGTGGTCCATAATTTAATCCAAAACAAGAGAGGTTGCAGGGCAGCACAGAACTTGATGGGTTTAAGGGGAATACCCATGAATAAGGGGATTAAAGACATACACAGGGGCACTGCTGCTTTGTTTTGCCTGCTCCTATCTCTCCTTGCTAGCTGCCTTCCAATTCCCATCCAACCCAGTCCAGCACCATATTATTCCTCTGTCCAAAAGCCGCGCTCGCTCCCCTTCCCCTTTTAAAAAAAAAACTGATGAAGGCCTGGCTCTGGGTATGGGGTCCCCGGGGCTGAAAGAGGCCTATGGAGGGGGGCTCGGCCTCCCTCCCTTTAAAAAAACATAAACAAAAGGCCTGGTCCCTGGGGATGGGGTCTCCGGGGCTGAAATCTTCCTCAGGAGAGGGCCGCTCAGCACACCTCCCATTTAAAAAAATAAAGGATGGGCCCCTGGGGATGGGGTCTCTGGGGACAAAATTAGCCCAGAGAAGGGGAGCCATGTTCCTCTTCCCTAAAAAACTAAATGTTAAAAAAAAAAGAACTTCTGCCATGGGCCCTTTACCACCTCTCTGCAAATGTGCCTCCTGGCGCAGTGGTGGTTGGGAAATGAAATCACCTTGAATGCTGAGGGTCTCTGGAGGCTAACAAGTACTCTTCCTACCTCCAGTAAGTCCCAGACCATGGGATTACTAGGAGGACTTGAAGGCCACGCCCCCTTCCTCTCCCACTCTGCGAATTTGCCTTCTGGTACACTTCTGGTTGGGGAATTAATTCCACTTTACTCCTGAGGGCCTCAGGTGCCCAGGGCACTTCATCCCCCAACTAGTAGTCCACCAGGGTGTGCATTTGCAGAGTGGTGGAGAAAGGGGGCATGGCCACCAAACACCTCTCAGTAAACACCCTGTGTGGAACTTACTAGACTTAACAGGAGGGGTAGTTGCCCCAAGGACGTCTGTGGGGTCTAACTACCCCTCCTGTCATCTCCCAGTGAGCCACACACCGCAGGATTGCTAAGAGGTATTCGGAGGCCACGCCCCCTTTCTCTACCACTCTGCAAGCAAAGCTTGTGATGCACTACTGGTTGGGAGATAAAGTCCACTTCACTCCTGAGGGATATTAGGGGCCAAGAAGCATTCCTTCTATGTCCTGTAAGTCCTACACTGCGGGATTCCTGAGAACTGGCAGGTTGTCCATCCCCCTTTCTCCACCACTCTGCGAGTATGACTGCTAGTTAAAACCCTTAAAAATTCACTGGAAAAATGAAAGGTTACAGTGACGTTATAGTTAGGAATGAGCATTTAAAAAAACACTTAAAAATTCACTAAAAAACCAAAAGTTACAGGGACGTTATAGTTAGGAATTAGAATTTAAAAAACCTTAGAAATTCACTGAAAAAATCAAGGTTACAGAGGCATTATAGTTAGGGCAGAGTTTGCTTGTACAAAACCAGAGAAATTCAGCAGTTATAGTTAGCTGAGCTAACTATAACTTGCACCTCCGCAATGCCCTGCTTATGACGATCTAAAAGCATTTTTTGGCTTGGCTATAACTTTAGCGTTGTTTGACCAATCTGCAAGAAACTTTGCCAAAAAAGTGTCATAGTGGGTACCATTGTTTGAAAAAGATTGGGGGTAATCTGTGCAGTAGGGACCGAGAATTTGGGCACAAAATAAGGTTGTGTTTGGAATGATAATTCCCATAGGAACCTTGAGCCACCTCTACAGCCTGAATCGCTGAAGGGCCTGACACCAAATTTGACAGGGAGGTAGATGTCGGTTCAGGGAAGGGCCTTTTGCTTATTTGCTGTAAATCTAGTCAATAGTTTTTGAGAAATGTAAGTTTAAAATTATAGTGATATCTCTGTCCCCGAAGCCTTTGTGAACAAAGATGAGCTCGTGCAGGGAAATGCACTGCTTTGATTGGCTGCCAAAACTTACAACCAGGAAGTGTTGGCAGCCATCTTGGAACTCTGCTTGAAGATGAGTCCCTGAAAAAATTAAAAAATAAAGAAAAGGGGGCAAGATAGGAATACCTTGACCCGCCAGATATGTTGGGGGCTCCCACAGGAACACCACCACATTTTTAAAGAATTTGCAAAAATGTTTTGCCATGGATTTGCTTTGGATCCTCAAATTGGTCTCCTGTGTGTCTTTTTTTAAAACACCTGCATGGGCCACATCCCAGGGGCATGAAGGAGTGGGGCTCATGTGGCCCCCCTCTTGGACTTATTCGATGCTCTGGGGACCACCACCTTCCCAGGGCTGTAGCAATGAAAATGTGGGGGTCCGCTCGACCCCCCACAGCCCCAGGGACCACCAACTCCCGGGGGCACACTGTATTTTTTTTTATGTGGGGAGGCCATATGGTGAGTAAGTATGTGGTAGTGTGTGTATGAATAAGTGAGTTGGTGTGTTCATAACTGTGCAGGTGAGTAAATGACTGACTCTGGGTGAGTGAGTAGGTGTGTGAGTAGCTGTATGAGTGTCTGACTAGTGGCTATATGGGTATATGAGTGGATATGTCAGTGGCTGTGTTAGTGAGTGAGTGGGTGTATGAGTGGCTGTATGGGTGAGCAAGTGGATGTGTGTGTAAACCTATGAATCAGTGAGTGAGTGGGTATGTATGTACTGGTATGGGTGTATCAATGGCTCTGAGAATGGCAGTGCGAAAGTTGGAGTGGGTTAATGAAAGGTTACATGGGGTGTGAGTGGTGCATCAGAGATTCTATAGATGATGCCATCAGTGATGTGATCAGTGATGTCACTTAAGATGTCATCAGTTATGTCATCAGTGATGTCACTTACCGTGTCATGAGTGATGTCATACGTGAGGTCATAAGTAGTGCAATGAGGGGGTGTGAGTTGTAGTTAGCTCAGCTAACTATAACTGCTAAATTTCTCTGGTTTTGTAAGTGTGAAATATCACCCTAACTATAACATTCCTGTAACCTTTGTTTTTTTCCAGTGAATATATATAGACAGGATACTTCAATTACAGGAGTTGCCGCCAAAACTGTTCTGCTGCTTTTCTCAAGTCCAATGCCCCTGAGGAAGTTAATTATGAAACGCGTCAGGCTGGACGTTTTATGCCTGTGGACTGAGTTACTTTACATGCTGCTGCTCTCTTGAGTAAACAAATTTGGCGAAATACTTACCAGTGGTGCGGTGTATTCCACAATAGGCAACTTTGTTGCATTTGGATTTGGGCTGCTGACCTGAGCCGCGGAAGACACTCCGATGCTGTTTTCAGCATTCCTGCTGATCCGTCAATTGGCGGATTAGCGTCGGGCACTGGTGCCGTGTTTGAAGATATTTAAGCTGTGGCATGGACAGCAACCTTGTGCCACGATCCACTGTGATGCTATTAATTGAAATGTTCGAGTTAGCAGCAGGCAACTCACTGGAGAAAGATAGCGGCACTACAAGTACCAGCAGGCGATCGTGTGAGGGTCACGCCCACTGAGGCGGGGTACTTCAATTACAAGAGTTGCTGCCAAAACTGTTCTGCTGCTTTACTCAAGTCCAATGCCCCTGAGGAAGTTAATTATGAAACGCGTCGGGCTGGACGTTTTATGCCTGTGGACTGAGTTACTGTACATGCTGCTGCTCTCTTGAATAAACACATTTGGTGAAATACTTACCAGTGGTGCGGTGTCTTCCACAACAGGCAACTTTGTTGGCATTTGGATTTGGGCGGCTGGCCTGAGCCGCGGAAGACGCTCCAATGCTGTGTTCAACATTCCTGCTGATCTGTCAACCGGCGGATTAGCATCGGGCACTGGTGCCGTTTTTGAAGAGATTTAAGCTGTGGCGTGGACAACAACCTTGTGCACGATCCAATGTGATGCTATTAATTGAAATGTTCGAGTTAGGAGCAGGCAACTCACTGGAGACAGATAGCGGCACTACGACTACCAGCAGGCCATCGTGTGAGGGTTATGAAACGCGTCGGGCTGGACGTTTTATGCCTGTGGACTGAGTTACTTTACATGCTGCTGCTCTACAACAGGCAACTTTGTTGGCATTTGGAAATATATATATATATATATATATATATATATATATATATATATATATATATATATATATATATACATATATTACCTACTGGCGGTCGCCAGTAGGTAGTTATAGTTAGGACCCTGTTTCCATAGGAAATCCGCAACATTCTATTTTGAATAACTTTGGCGCCGGTTGACGAATCCTTGCGAATTTTTCAAAATAGGTGGGGCGCTGCTCTCCGCTCCTACCCTGAAAGTCTCGGGGGGATTCGTCAAGCGGGGGCTGAGATAAAAGGGGGGTCCCAAAACGCGTTTTTCCCATGCATTTTTCCATAGGACCTTTAGACACAGCTATAGCCCGAACGGCTGAACAGAGTTAAATGAAATTTGGCAGAGAGGTAGTCCTCAGGTCAAGGAAGTGCCTTTTGTAGGTTTGGTGTAAATCTGTTCAGTAGATTCTGAGAAAATATCCTTTAAATCAATATATATATCTGAGCCAGCTTACGGTGCGCTTACGGTGCGCTTACCGTACGCGTACGGTGGCGTGCGCGAGCACGATTCTGATTGGCTGTTAGATCTTAGTAAACATTCGAATCGGTCGAAACCAGGAAGCGGCGGCCGCCATTTCGTGTGTTTCACTCAGAAAAAAAAGGGTGATATCTTGAAAAGGGGGCAAGGGAGAGAGTTACAGACCCCCTAACATTTGTAAGGGGGTCAAAGAAGGACAGAAAAGTACAAAGAAAACATTTATTGATTTTTAAAAAAATCGCGGGGTACGCGTACGGTAAGCTCACCGTACGCGTACGGTAAAAAAAAAAGAAATGAAATGCAGATTTAAGAGTTTAGATATTAGGGGGCTCTAAAAAGAGCCGTTGTGTTTATGAAGTGATTTTTAAGTGGTACCTACAAGTAAGTACCGATGCAGAGTCTAAGGTTCAAGAGGAAGACTCTGTTCCCTTCATCAGTGAAGTGTACACCATCTCCTCTATAAATGTCTTGCATGCCGTAACGCAAGTTGTTGTGGTAAATGGAACCCATACCATAGTCACGGAGGAAAGCAGAAACAGATTTGTTGACGTGCTTTCTTGCTTTGTCAATCTGCGGACAGAAATGATTGGACCAGTTCCATTTTTGCCTTTGGCATATGTTAGAAAACACAAAGGCAGTTTTAGGGAAAAGTGAAAACAGTTGTGCAAAGGTGTCCTTCATAAGCATTTCCAGACCTACCCCAGTCAAAGTGCCTAGGTCATTGCCACCACAGTGCACTATTATGAGGTCAGGGTGTTGGATTTGCATGAAGGATTTCACCAATGGCATCAATTGGTGCCACTTTAACCCTCTCTGACCAATCCATTTAATGTCTACATTTGGTAAAGCAAGGTCTCACACCATATCTGTTTTCTCTGCATACTTTTCACTCCAGAAGACATAGCTGTGCCCTACAATCCACACTGTGAACATCTTCAAAGGAGAACTGGATGCACTCAGGAGGTGTAATTCAGTAGAATGGTAAAAAGAGCTGAAAGACAGTTTGGAAATGGAGGCATACATATTTTTTTGAAATAAAAAGAACTGATTGGCTGTTTCATACCATTCTACACTAAAAACTAGGCTGTATGTGTAAATTTATAGAAGCATGTTTTGTATTGGTACAGAAAAATGTGTTACCAAAGAACAGTACTATGGATTTGCTGTTAGGTTTGAAAAGTCAAGCACTCTTGCTCTGTGGAATTGAAACATTGTTTGGTGAACTTCTGACCTAACTCCACACAGCAGTGTTCCATGAGCTGTTGCTATGGTAGCAGGCAGAAGTCAAGTTGGGGGAAGGGTACTAGGCAGAAGTCAAGTTGGGGGAAGGGTACTTTTGGAAAAGGGTTGGTTTTCAACCAATAGAAATGTGTGATTACATTTGAAAAAAAGGGGGAAGCACTGAGATTTGAAATTAACATGTATATGTGTGGAAAAAGAGAGGGAAAGTTTGCCATTATCTGGTTCTGCTGAGAGGAGAGAGGTGTAAAGAACAGAGATCCTGGCTCTGATAATCTGCTGTTTGAGTGCTACATTTCTTTCACAGCTAACTAATTTTAAAGGTGAGTTTAGAGTTTGAGAGGGGATGTATATGTTAAATTAAGAAATGAATAATAGAAATGGAATTCCTTTTGTTGAAGTTGTGTTTATCATTTTCTGTTTTGGGAGAAATTTAAATGTGAGGAACATGTAAAATAATATGGACTATGTTTTCACGATAAATTAAGGTGTACTGGTAAAAATAAGGAATACTTTAAGGGTTTGAGGTTGCACTCAGTAATGCAAATACATACAGCAACAGTAAGGCTGGTTGCTCTTGCTGGAGTGTAGGCAGTCACCCAGGTTACAAATGGTGCTGGTTTAAAAAAGCAGTTTGGACATGTGCTGTTTTCCGAATCTGAAAAGTGGATTCAAGATGTGTCAGTCTGTAAAAGTGTTTATCACTTGCCACAAAAAAAGAAAAGTAAGTGTGCTTTTAAATTGGCAAAGAAATTTCGTTTTGTGACTAATATGAAAACATGACTCTGTGTGCAAAGAGGAATTACAGGCAGAGATTTATTGCGTATTGCTCTGGTGATTTCACAGTTGCATTAGATGGAAAGGGTGAGCCATTTTTTTGTGTAGAAGCAGACTCTTAGCACACACCCAGCTGCTTATTCTGTGGAATCATGCACAGTATTCACAACCGAGTGGGGTTTGAGGTTTCAGTCAGTAATGCAAATACATTCAGCATCAGTAAGGCTGGTTGCCCTTGCTGGAGTGTAGTCAGTCACCCAGGTTACACATGGTGCTGGTCTGAAAAAGCAGTTTGGACATGTGCTTTTTTAAGAATGTAAAAAGTGGATTCAAAATGTGTCAGTCTCTAAAAGTGTTTATCACTTGCCAAAAAAAAGAGTAGTAAGTGTGCTTTCAAATTGGCAAAGAAATTTCGTTTTGTGACTAATGTGAAAACATGACTCTGTGTGCAAAGAGGAATTACAGGCAGAGATTTATTGCGTATTGCTCTGGTGATTTCACAGTTGAATTAGATGGAAAGGGTGAGCCATTTTTTTTGTGTAGAAGCAGACTCTTAGCACACACCCAGCTGCTTATTCTCTGGAATCATGCACAGTATTTACAACCGAGTGGGGTTTGAGGTTTCAGTCAGTAATGCAAATACATACAGCATCAGTTAGGCTGGTTGCCCTTGCTGGAGTGTAGGCAGTCACCCAGGTTACAAATGGTGCTGGTTTGAAAAAGCAGTTTGGACATGTGCTGTTTTCAGAATCTGAAAAGTGGATTCAAGATGTGTCAGTCTGTAAAAGTGTTTATCACTTGCCAAAAAAAAGAAAAGTAAGTGTGCTTTCAAATTGGCAAAGAAATTTCGTTTTGTGACTAATGTGAAAACATGACTCTGTGTGCAAAGAGGAATTACAGGCAGAGATTTATTGCGTATTGCTCTGGTGATTTCACAGTTGCATTAGATGGAAAGGGTGAGCCATTTTTTTTGTGTAGAAGCAGACTCTTAGCACACACCCAGCTGCTTATTCTCTGGAATCATGCACAGTATTCACAACCGAGTGGGGTTTGAGGTTTCAGTCAGTAATGCAAATACATTCAGCATCAGTAAGGCTGGTTGCCCTTGCTGGAGTGTAGTCAGTCACCCAGGTTACACATGGTGCTGGTCTGAAAAAGCAGTTTGGACATGTGCTTTTTTAAGAATCTAAAAAGTGGATTCAAAATGTGTCAGTCTGTAAAAGTGTTTATCACTTGCCAAAAAAAAGAGTAGTAAGTGTGCTTTCAAATTGGCAAAGAAATTTCGTTTTGTGACTAATGTGAAAACATGACTCTGTGTGCAAAGAGGAATTACAGGCAGAGATTTATTGCGTATTGCTCTGGTGATTTCACAGTTGCATTAGATGGAAAGGGTGAGCCATTTTTTTTGTGTAGAAGCAGACTCTTAGCACACACCCAGCTGCTTATTCTCTGGAATCATGCACAGTATTTACAACCGAGTGGGGTTTGAGGTTTCAGTCAGTAATGCAAATACATACAGCATCAGTAAGGCTGGTTGCCCTTGCTGGAGTGTAGGCAGTCACCCAGGTTACAAATGGTGCTGGTTTGAAAAAGCAGTTTGGACATGTGCTGTTTTCAGAATCTGAAAAGTGGATTCAAGATGTGTCAGTCTGTAAAAGTGTTTATCACTTGCCAAAAAAAAGAAAAGTAAGTGTGCTTTCAAATTGGCAAAGAAATTTCGTTTTGTGACTAATGTGAAAACATGACTCTGTGTGCAAAGAGGAATTACAGGCAGAGATTTATTGCGTATTGCTCTGGTGATTTCACAGTTGCATTAGATGGAAAGGGTGAGCCATTTTTTTTGTGTAGAAGCAGACTCTTAGCACACACCCAGCTGCTTATTCTCTGGAATCATGCACAGTATTTACAACCGAGTGGGGTTTGAGGTTTCAGTCAGTAATGCAAATACATACAGCATCAGTAAGGCTGGTTGCCCTTGCTGGAGTGTAGGCAGTCACCCAGGTTACAAATGGTGCTGGTTTGAAAAAGCAGTTTGGACATGTGCTGTTTTCAGAATCTGAAAAGTGGATTCAAGATGTGTTAGTCTGTAAAAGTGTTTATCACTTTGCCAAAAAAAAGAAAAGTAAGTGTGCTTTTAAATTGGCAAAGAAATTTCGTTTTGTGATTTATATGAAAACATGACTCTGTGTGCAAAGAGGAATTACAGGCAGAGATTTATTGCGTATTGCTATGGTGATTTCACAGTTGCATTAGATGGAAAGGGGGAGCCATTTTTTTTGTGTAGAAGCAGACTCTTAGCACACACCCAGCTTCTTATCCTCTGGAATCATGCACAGTATTCACAACCGAGTGGGGTTTGAGGTTTCAGTCAGTAATGCAAATACATTCAGCATCACTAAGGCTGGTTGCCCTTGCAGGAGTGTAGTCAGTCACCCAGGTTACACATGGTGCTGGTATGAAAAAGCAGTTTGGACATGTGCTTTTTTAAGAATCTAAAAAGTGGATTCAAAATGTGTCAGACTGTAAAAGTGTTTATCACTTGCCAAAAAAAAGAGTAGTAAGTGTGCTTTCAAATTGGCAATGAAATTTCGTTTTGTGACTAATATGAAAACATGACTCTGTGTGCAAAGAGGAATTACAGGCAGAGATTTATTGCGTATTGCTCTGGTGATTTTACAGTTGCACTAGTAGGAAAGGGGGAACTATTTTTTTTATGCAGAAGCAGACTCTTAGCACACAGCCAGCTGCTTATCCTGTGGAATCATGCACAGTATTCATAACTGAGTGGGGTTTGAGGTTGCACTTAATAATGCAAATAAAAACATGTAAAATAATATGGACTATGTTTTCACCATAAATTAAAATGTAGTAATATATTTAAATATAAAAAAGGATTATTTTTTATAGTTTTTTTCAGGTATTGCTGAAGAGCAGTGAACAAAATTTAAGATGCCTACAAAATCCAGAGTAACAAAAGACCACAAAAAAAAACTATATTTGAAGACAACTGGAGGACCTAAGTTAGTTGGAGATGCTCATGTTGGGAAAAAGAGAAAGTCTTCTGGTAAGCAGACAAAAGATTTTTTAAAGAAAATATTCAAAAAAAGGAAAAATGTACAAAATGTCTGTACTGGAAAGAATGTTAACAAAAGAAAAGAACAGGAAAAAATTGAGAATTTAGTTAATGCAAATATACCTTCTGCAATAACAAAGATTAACTTAAACAGAAAAACAGCGTTTAAAGAGATACGTAGAAAAATGTTTCAGAGAAGAGTTATGTCCAATTTGATAAAGGATGTGAAGAAATATAAGCAAAAGGCTAAATTTTATAAGAGAAAAAAAGAAATTGAAGCCATTGCAGCAAAGGCATTAGAATTAAAAAGGAAACTATTCATTTTAATTTTGAATAGGATGCGTACATTAGATAAAATGGTTAATGTACTGAAATCACAAAGCAAAAGGAAAAGAGTAGTGAACAGAACAAACTTTTGTAAAGTGTTTTTAGGAAAATGGATGCATAGTTCAAGTAGTGAACCTTTTTTTAATGAAGAGAGCTATTTTCAAAGTAATAGTTTGCTGCATGCAGTTGACACCAGAGGTCGTGCTTACGAAGTGAAAAATGGTTGCATAATGGAGAAGGAGATAATGGTTCCAAGAGATGAGGTACAAGTGATGGCGGATGAGGCTATGGGGAGACGTCCTAAAGCCCCAGTGTACACTTGGAATTGTAGTAGTATTTGCACTGTGCGTCAGGAATCTATTGATAAATTTCGTGAGTTTCTAAGAGAATATAGTAAAAAAAGTGTAAAACAGAAGATTAAGGTGCTTCAAAGTCTAGATCCATGCAGAGTGAGAGAGAATACTGATTTGCAGGGTCATTCTCTGGCTTGTCTTTCTAGAAAAGTGTGTAATAGTGTTTTCCATCATTTTAGGATGCTGGCTGTTCATCATACTGAAATGAGAAAGTTTGTGAGACGGTTGTATTTTGCTAAAAGTCCAGCAATAAAGTTAGATGAATTGAATAGGGCTCTGTTCCGTGGATCGGTATCAGATGTGGAGAAGGTTGTTGATGAAATTCAGTTTTGTTACTTTGGTCCTGAACAAAACAGTGCAGAAAAGGACACAGTAAATGAGGAAGAAGTGGAAGAGAATGTAGAACCCTCTGTAAGTAAGACATTTAATGATCACATAACAAAATTTGCAATAATCTCTAATGAAAGACCAAATATTACTTGTATTTGTTGTCGCAGAACTCATTATAGAAAACAAACTAGGAATGTTGATCTCTACAGAAAGAGTGAAAATGAAGATAATTATAAGTGGAAGGATTTTGCCACATATATATTTCTTGAAAATTGTTTTGAATTGGGTGAAGATCAGTGTATTTGTAAATACTGTTACAACAAGTTAGAGGAAAATAGAATGCCGACCAGAGCTGTACATAATAATTTAGAATTGGATGCTATTCCTGCTGAACTTTCTGAATTAAATACATATGAGTCTATACTCATTCAATGTGTTCATCCGTTCCAGACCATAGTACGTATGGAGCCCAAAACTGGTAAATTACCTCCTTCAGATTTACTGAGAGGTTTAAAAGGTAGAGTGGTGTATTTGCCCTTGGATTTGAAAAAAAATATGGAAACTATTGATGCGGATACTTTGGAAACTGAACCATTAATTATTCTGGTTAATGGTGTACCTACAAAGAATAAGAAGATTTGGCAGGAGCTGGTAGATGTACGGAAAGTACAAAGAGCAAATTTGTATTTGAAAAGGAATAACAAATGGTATGAATCAATTTATATAGAAGAAGAAGAAGAAGAAGATTTACAAGAAGACACAGAAACACCAACTGGACAAATTGAAAAAGTGGACAAGTCAAAGGAAGAAGAAATTTATGAACATTTTAGCATACATCCTCTTCATTCAAAAGAAGTTATGGGAGACAATATTGATCTGTTTCAGATGAAGAAAGCAAAAGGAACTCCCGTGAGTGTATGGGAGGAGAGCTTGGAAGCACGATGTTTTCCCCAGCTGTTTCCTAAAGGAAAAGGAGGACGATACGATGAACGTCCAGAACAGATTCCAGCTTCTGAGTATCGGACTACAAGACTATATGCTGAAGATCCCAGATTTCGGCAAAGTATTCCTTATTTGTTCCATCTTTTATTTGAAAGCGACTTGTCTGCACTGTCTTATGCAGTAAATCACATTTTAAAAAGTGGAGTACATTTACAAAATGTGTCTGCGAAGGATTTTATGGAGAAAGTGCAGCACCGAGATGATCATTTGGAAACACAACTGATCAATCTGATGGCTTGTCAGCGTGGGACAAATGAATATTGGTACCGACGCCATGGTGAATTAAAATGCATGTTACGGAATTTAGGAACACCAACATGGTTCCTTACCCTAAGCTGTGCTGAGTACGCTTGGGATGATCTTCTGGATTTTCTACGAGAGGCAAATTCAAACATTAAAAACATCGAATACAAGACAGCAGGAGAACTGTGCTCATTGGATCCGGTTAATGTTTGCAGATATTTCAATCATAGATTTGAGGCTATGATGTCCTTCATCTGCAATAAAAAAAATCCACCTCTAGGAGAAGTAGTGGATTTCTTTTGGAGAAAAGAGTACCAGGCAAGAGGTGCTCCTCATATTCATATGCTGTTGTGGATCAAGGATGCCCCAAAGTTTGGAACAGATACTGATGAAGCAGTGTTATCTTACATTGAAGAATATGCAACATGTGCTATACCAAAAAGCACAGAAGAGAAAAAGTTAAAGGAGCAAGTTTTACGTTTCCAAAGTCATCGGTGTGGAAAATACTGTCAACGGAAATACAAGAGCAAAGATAAATACTACACTAAATGTCGATTTGGATTTCCTAGACCTGTTCTTTCAAATGGAAGAGTAAACAGTTTTATGTCATCTGTGAGACATACTATCACAAGAAAATCACCTAAGAATACCTACAACCTAAAAAGAAAAGAAGAATCAAAAAATATAAATGACTACAACCCAGTCATTTTATCGATGTGGAATGCTAACATGGATATACAGTATGTAGCTGACAATTCCATTTCTGTTGCTCGATATGTAACGTCTTACATTACGAAATCAGAAAAAACAGAATTGAAGGAAATGTGGGAAGAGATTTCTCAGGAGAAGACTGTCAGTAAGAAGCTGTACAGTTTCAGTTTAAAGATGTTATCGCATCGAGAAATTGGATCCTACGAATGTTCAGATAGGTTATCTTCTGCAAGTCTCTACTCGAAATCAAGAAGAATAATTTGGGCAAGTTTAGGCCTTGCAGCAATGAGAAATCGGGTACTGAAATCTGTTGGAGAAATCGAATATTTGGCCGAGAATGACCCAGAAAGTACAGATATTTTGAAATCAAACATGTTGGACACATATTATCCCAAGAGAAGTCATCATCTGGAGAACATGTGTCTCTATGAAGTGCTGCAGAACTACATTTATTCACGGAAAGCCGCAGAAGACATCAACAATGGAAAATATAAAGTCATTGGTGAGGAAGGATGTTTGGTGAAGCAAACAAAAGGAAGTTTGATAAATCACAGGAAGCTGAGTTGCGACACTACTGACAAAAAGGAATTTTACTACTTGGCTCTTTTACAGCTGTTTAAACCATGGCGTACAGAGGATGAACTACTGGGAGAATTTCAAAGCTATGAAGATTCTTTTAATGCTTGCAAAGACAGCATACAATGCAGTACATTCACAACTTATCTGCAAATGTTAAATGAAGAAATTGAACAGGAAACTACAATTGCAGCAAAAGTAGCTAGAGACAGTTCTCAGGACAGCCAAAGTTCAGGAACACTCAGTCAAGATCCCCTAGGACAACCAATCGTTGAAAATGAAGCATCAATAGCCATGAATGAAGTGGAAACGGCTATGAATCAAGCTCAAGAAGAATTTATTGACTTACCAAATTTGGAAAGACAACTGAATGAAGAGCAGCAACAAATTTATGAAGAGATCAGAAACAAAATTGATCACGGATTACTACATGAAAAAAAAGAGTGCTCTTGCACATCATTTCAACCAATCAGGATGTATGTAAGTGGACAAGCTGGAACTGGAAAAAGTTTCTTAATAAAAGTCATCAGAAGCTACCTACAGCAAAAAACGGATTCTACTTTGTCTTGTGTGGTTACTGCTCCAACTGGGTTAGCAGCCTATAACATAAAAGGAATCACCTTACATCGTTTGCTAATGTTACCAGTGGAGCATGAGAACAAAATACAACACAACAAGCTAACTGGAGAAGCATGCTTGGAAGTTTCAAGAGTATTGAAGAAGATGCAAGTTCTCATTATTGATGAGGTGAGCATGGTATCAAACTTAATGCTTGCCTTTGTGCATTTAAGAATGCAGCAAATTCTAAGGACAGACTATGACGTGTTATTTGGTGGAAAACATGTCATAGTTTTTGGGGATCTTCTACAGCTTACTCCAGTTAAAGGACAACCGGTGTTTAATACTGTGACACATGAAGACACAAAGAAGTCATTGGGAAGCATCGGTAATGCAAATATTTGGTCCTTCTTTGAGTACAAGGAACTTACTACTAATATGAGACAAGCAAACGATGAAGAATATGGAAGTATTCTGAAAGATATCAGAATTGGACTACTCACTGAAGCTGGCACAAAAGCATTACAGAGTCGGTTGCTACATAATTTATTTCCAAAGGAAGAAATAGTTGCAGAGAAGATATACAAGAACATTGCAGAAAAGAAAAGTGTCATCTGCTTAATGCCAACTCTACGTGAATGCTCAATATTCAATGAGGGGCTTTTGAAATTGGAAAAGGAAGATATCAGGAAATTGGAAGCAGTGGACAAAATTGAGGATGGAAGAATTACTATCACATTAACAGGCACACTGAAAAATAAATTGGATTCACTAGAGAAGAACATTTCCAAAACAGCTGGATTAGAAAAAAATCTATATGTTTGCATGAACTGTAGAGTATTTTTAAGGAGAAATTTGGATGTTGAAAAAGGTTTAGTTAATGGAGCTATGGGAAGAGTTGTGGGTTTTATTAATTATCAGAAAAAAGATGGAATTGAATGTTTAAAAATAAAATTTGATCAGATAGAAGAAGTTAAAGACATTTGTCGTTGTTCAGTTCGTTTCATGCTTGTGAAAGACTTATATGTACGTAGGAAGCAGTTTCCGTTTTCTCTAGCATATGCTGTAACTATTCACAAGTCTCAAGGATTGACTGTAGATTGTGCATTTGTTAACATTGGTTCAACTGTGTTCAAAGAAGGTATGGCATATGTTGCTTTGTCACGAGTGAAAACATTATCAGGTTTATTCATGATAGACTTTGATGACTCAAAAGTTAGTGCTGATACAAATTGTGTAAAGGAGTATAATAGATTAAGAAGAACCTATGCTCCTCATTTAGGTCAGTATCCTGTGTTGGAGAAACGTGTAGTTTCTCGTAAAAGGAGAAATGAGAATATCTGTAATGAAGATGTAGAGAGGAGGAAAAAAAAGAGGAGTGATGTAATTGCAAGCAAAAAGAAAAAGGAAAATGAAGAACAGGTTGTAGGATGTCATTTTGAAAATAGCTCTGGTGTCAACTGCTACGCTAATGTAGTGCTGAATGTTGCATTTTATCTGGAAAGTGTGCAAGAGCAGATAATAGTAAATCAGGGAAAAAGATTCTGCTCTGAGTTGAGTCTCCTTTTTCAAAAGCTGAGTAATGATAAAACTCAAATAGAAAGTGCTACTGAAATGAGAAAACTTTTAGATGTATGTTCAGGACGAACACAGTTTTCTCAAAATGTACAGCAAGACGCACAGGAATTCTTGATGTTTTTTCCTCAGGTACTGGAAGAAGAAGGGGTTCCCATTGAAAATGTATTTGGTCTCTCTTATAAATGGGAACATAGTTGTGAAAACTGTTACAATATATGTGGCTCTAATGTTGATTCTGAAAGGTTTATTTATTTAACATTGCCAGAAAGTAAAACAGTCACTTTTGCTAAATTAGTTAAAGATGCTAATCATAGCATGGAATGCAGTGAGTGTCAATCTGACATGTTTTCAACGTTAATTTTAAAGGAATACGGACAATATGTAATTTTAATGATGCAACGATGTAAAGCTGATGGTTCAAAATTAGATACTTTAATAAAGAAGTTTACAGGACAGCAATTATCAATTTCAGGAAAAACTTTTGTAACAGTTGCAATAATTTTCCATGAAGGACCTACTGTTACTTCTGGACATTACACAGTTTATCTTAAATGTGAAAAAGGCTGGACACTGTGTAATGATTCCCAATTGATTTTCAAGCAACGTTTGCCGTTTGATTTAGCAAATTCCTATCTAATCTTCCTGAAACCAAAATTTTAGAGAGAATTTGCAACATCTGTACAAAACAATTTTACCATTTTATTGGATTACCATTGGAATTTTCAAAAGAAATGATTTTACAAATTATCATTTGGCCTAATGGAAAGGTAACCAATTGTAATGTGGACTTTTTAAATTTTTTATGAAACTTTGGAAAACCAAAAATTTAGACAAAATCGGTAGCATCTGCACAATTTAAATTTTGGAATGTTATTGGATTGCCATTGGAAATTTATTCAAAAAAGATTTTTTAAATTACTATTTGGCCATGAGGAAAAGTAAACAATTCCATTGTGGACTTATTTAATTATTAATTAATCTTTCGGAAACCAAAATGTTACAGAGAATCGGTGAGATCTGTACAATTTAAACTTTAGAATTTTATTGGATTACCATTGGAAATTTAATCAAAAAAGAATTTTAAAATTACTATTTGGCCTAAAGGAAATTGAATCAGATGTATTGTGGAGTTATTTGAGATATATTTTTGTAATTATACTTCTGAAACAAAAATGTCAGACGGTATTTTAAAGAAAAAAGTATTGATATTAGTTGATTTTTTTTAGAATATTATGCATATGTTTAAGTTAAAAGAGATACTGGGCTTTTTTTATACAATCTTTGAGATTGTTATTTTTTTTTTGCCCGCTGTTAAATGATGAATGCAATTGCTTTCACAATTTATAGTGAAATGCAATATATTCTGAAAACAGCAAAAAAAAGGCAATTTTTTTTTTTGAAAAATATGTAAATATGTGTACTGTATTATAAAATGTTTTATTAAATATTAATACTTTTTTCTTTTTTTTCAGATTGAGATAGAAAATTTTCGAAAACTTGAACCATTTTTAAAGCAATTAAAATTAAATTTAAAATAATAAATAATTTTTTGAGTGGGTATGGTAAGTCAAAAATTTCATGGTCCCTTTTTTCAACTTCTCCACAATCACATTTTCAGTTTTACATTGTAGTCTCTCAAGGACCTTGTAATGTGATAATTGATTTTTAGTGTTTTTTTAAAACGTACGTACGTACGTACGTACGGTACGTACGTACGGTAAAAAAAAAAAGTTTCACAAAATATATAAAAAAAAGTTAAAAGGTAAGGTTGGCTCTTAAAAGAGCCGTTGTGTTCATGCAGGGACAGAGGAAAGAAAGAATGGGAATATTAGTCGGAACGACAAATGTGCTGATCTATTTTATTGTTCACTAGGGAAATACTGGTCTCCCTATGACAAATTAGATCATGACAAGTGGCGCATCGTATTTCAACCCTCACAAACCGATGGTTGATTTCCAGAGGACGAGAAAAAGGAGATGCTCCCCCCACAGATGAAGGGCTCACCTGATCTGCAGAAGATGGACTCGGCCCTGCAGATGATGGACCAGGCTGAGCTGCTGTGGATGTGCTTGGTTGACTTACTGAAGGGTTACCTTCAGTATGTCGAGCATGTGTCCTTCTGTGTACATCTTTAAGGTGTCTCAACATGGTGTGATTCCCGAAGGAATACTTCCTGTTGGGATTCCCTCTTGAAAGTACACGGCCACACAGCTTACAAGTCACTAAGGGTGCATTTACCTTTTTCTTGTCCTCTGGAAAAGTAAAATACTCCCATATGAAAGAGGTCTTTTGTTTCCTCCTTCTCTGCCTCAAGGTAGTGCTGCTAGCCTCACTCTCAGAAGGGCTCTGCTGTTCTGCCATTGTATCACAAAGACAACCCAGCTCCTTCTCCTAAGGGATCACAAGCAGAAATGAGGGGAATGGGTGTGGTGTAGGAGAGTTCTAGAACTGAAAGTAGTTTCAACCAATCAAAAGTTGTGTTTCATGATCACATGACCCACCGTGCGCATACGTTACGCTTACGGAGCGCTTACGGAGCGCTTACGGTAAAAGTACGCATGCGCGTAAAAAAGACACGTGTACGCGCGCATGCGCAAAACAGGCACGCCCCTTCACTTCCGCGTAACGTGCGCGTGCAGCGTACGCGTTACGCGCTGTGTGCGCGTGATGCGCGTCTACGCAAATTGCGTAAATGAACGCAAACAGCGTAGAAATCTAACGTAATGAAAGCAAGACGTGCGCTTACCGTACGCGCACGTTAGAAAAAAAAACAAAACAATATGTTATACTAATAAATCTTACCTGTTTATTTTATAAAAATAGTAAAAAAAAACATATTGTAGAATTTTTAAAATTTAACCATAGTCTTTAAAAAAGGATAGAAAATTAAAATAAAAATATGTAAAAAAAAAAGAAAAAAAAAACAAAAAAATTAGCATTTAAAAAACCTTGCAAATTCACTGAAAAAACCATGGGTTTCACACACGTTATAGTTAGGAATTAGCATTTAAAAAACCTTGCAAATTCACTGAAAAAACCATGGGTTTCACACACGTTATAGTTAGGAATTAGCATTTAAAAAACCTTAGAAATTCAATGAAAAAACCAAAGGTTTCACACATGTTATAGTTAGCTGGACATTTCACTCGTAAAAAACCAATGAAATTTCCCCGTTATAGTTAGTTCAGCTAACTATAACTCGCGCGCCCGCAATGCACTACTGATGACGTCACATATTACATCACTCATGACATGGTCACTGACATCACTCATGACATCACTGATGACATCTCAAATGACATCACTGATGACATCACTGATGACATCATCCAGTGAATGTGTGTTTTTCTGAAAATTAAATATGTTTTATATTTATGTATATCTCAATGTCAATGAAAGAATAAATGGGTATATAAGTGTCTAAATGGATGCTTTTTTTGTAACTGACTGATTAAGTGTATCATAGTGAATACATGGCTTACTGAGTAATGTTTAAATATGAAAATATCTGTATCAGTTTCTCTCTTTGTGTATAAGTGGCTGCATGGGTTGGTGAGTAGCTTCATGGGTGTCTATATAGGTAAATAGTTCTTTTTTTGAAAATCAGTCTGAGTGTCTGCATGGTTCGGTGGGGGGTATTATGTAGTGCATTGGTGCATGAATGAGTGATTCACTCTTTGTATGTGTTGAAGACAACATGTGTGCAGGACTGTATGGGTGGATGAGTGTGTGTATGAGTGTGTTAGTGAGTGAATGACTGTCTCAATAGTGTCTTTATGAGTAACTACATATCTATTAAACTAATATATGTGACTATTGGTGTATATAAGTGAGTATATGTGACAGTGAGAGATTGAAAGAGTTCCTGTATGAATAAGTATGTGTTTCTATAAGTGATTGTTTTTTAGACTAACTATGTGTAAGTTTCCGTAGAAGTAAGTGTGGTGGTGTGTGTATAACTGTATAAGCTAATAAATGTATGTTTGTTTCTTTATTAGCATGAGTGACTATGTGTGAGTAACTCTATGGATGAGTGGCATTGTGTAACAGGATGTATAGATGTATGAGTACATATGATGAGTGAGTGCATGTATGAGTGACTGTATAGGACTGTTGGTGAATGAGTGGATGTGTATGTGGATCTTAGAATTACTGAATAGGTTGTTGTAACTGATATTGGTATGTCCATTATTTTGAACAATTTAGTTTCTATTTTTGTATGTGTGTATCAAAGGTTATATTAGGGGAAGAGGAGGTCTGCCACTCTATCACAAGCATGATGTCATCAGTGATGTCATCAGTGATGTCATTTGAGATGTGATGTCATGAGTGATGTCAGTGACCATGTCATGAGTGATGTAATATGTGACGTCATCAGTAGTGCATTGCGGGCGCGCGAGTTATAGTTAGCTGAACTAACTATAACGGGGAAATTTCATTGGTTTTTTACGAGTGAAATGTCCAGCTAACTATAACATGTGTGAAACCTTTGGTTTTTTCATTGAATTTCTAAGGTTTTTTAAATGCTAATTCCTAACTATAACGTGTGTGAAACCCATGTTTTTTTCAGTGAATATATATATATATACACACACACACACATATATATACACACACACACACACACACACACACACAAAAACAGTCCTTAGAGACAAGGGCAACATAAACCCTTGATAAAGTAGTGGTGATTTGTACCAGCCTGATGGGAAGGACCTAGCAACCTAGGAATGTAGGAGGGGAGTGGCAGTCAAATGAATGATACTGCTAGGATTCTGTTGCAGTTTGAGCTAGGCAGGTGCTCGTTTGGGCTGATTTAAGGTATGATTTTCAGCTCATCATGTCACTCACTCTTACAATGGTAACAATCAGGGTTTTGCGTAACTTGCATTCTTCTCTGCGGCGTTAAGTAGCTCATAGTTCCAATCTTGTGGATCTGCACTTACAAAAGGGGGCAAACGTGACTCATTAAAAGGAGGAGGAGAATCACAGATCAATCTTTGGAATGCATGAATAGTTCAACCTTTTATTGTTTGAAGTTTAGGATTATGACTAGTTCAACATTTTATTTGGTTAAGTTTAGGATTATGAAACAAGTAATATGCTATCAGATTTAAAAAGTGTAATGCTGTGCTTATCAAAATGTTTTTTGTTCAGAGTACCACCAATCATTGTTTTTTATCTTCTTTCTTGAACACCCAAAGACAAGAGGGTGCCTGTGCCAGCTTCCATAGGCTGGTGTGACTACCACTGCCACCACTGCCAAGGCAGATGGTTCTGCTGCCCCCTGTAAATTATTTTTATTCTCCGCTCCTAAAATTATGCCCTTGTGTATACTTACCAGTGTTTTTCATGTTGAATATTGTTTGCTATTCCTGCATTTCCATGTGTTATTTTTCTATATATCCTGTTTTCAAAACTGACTTTCTCTATTCCGTACATTTATTCTGCTCCCTTTTATGATAACCTTCCCCTTGCCCCAATTTTACATGTCTTGTTGCGTAGTACTAAGAGGGGGAAAGAAGATCACACAGCCAGGTCCAAATACTCTAGTCACCATGCTGTTGGTTTTCCGGATCAAACAGTGAAAAGTACTGGGGGAGGGAGAGAGTGGCCATTATGATTATGGACCCCCAATGTTGTCTTATACAAGCAGTTACATAACAAAGCAGCATGGCAGGAATGAGATACTGCAACAAATGCTGTACGTGCTTTGGATTAACTTCTACCCCTTATCTATCGTAGCCTTACCTTTTGCCCTTTCCTTATTCCTAATCCATTCCTATCTCTACATTAGGAGAAAAAAAATGGTTGGGTCAATGACTACCTGGTTTTTAAAATGTTGTCAAGCAAAAATCAAAGTAACACAAAGTTACTTTCAATGGAATAAGATACTGAGAGATTGCTAACCTAATTGTTGTGGAGCATTGCTGTTGTACCATAGGCAAAATAAATACTTAGGTGGCTATCTAGTATCTAAAATAGGTGCATTATGTTATTCACTAGGTGCACAGACCACCAGCAGTGCAGTCCAAATCACAGGGGCATCGGTGGAGGTCCAGTCATCAGGGAGGGCCTGATTCACAAGGGTAAAGTTACACTTTTTGTGTTAGTTTACTGACTCATACAGTATAGGTTCACAGCTTGTAACTTTTCCATCAGTAACTATACGGTTAGTAACTTTGCAAGTAGTAAGTAGTCCCTATCACTTTAAGGAGTTACACTTAGTACTACAAGTCAGTTACTACTAGTAAAGTTACTGTTCATAATGGGAAAGTTCTGGTAATTCAAGTTAACTTATATCACAAATGCATCTTTAACTTTTGTGACTCAGGCCAGATAGTGCTCTCTAGTACTACCTATTGTGAAACAGACATTGTTCTGACTCTGCACTATGATGATGTTATCTCTTTCATGCCTGGGTGGGTAAGTAGGGCTGGGGTGGGGTATTGTTCAGGTAAGAAGATCCCAAAGTGAGTTGGAGTAACTTTCACCACATCTGACCCACCAAGTGTGTGATCCATTTATGGTGTATGTTCATAATTCACACCTCAATACATCCAGGGAGAGGGTTGGGCGTTTGATGAATGGATTGGAATGGGAAGTTGGGGAAAGGTATGACAAAGACAAACACTACACAACAACAATATTTATCAGGTTGAAGAGGAGCAAATCATCATGAAATCCATTGTGGAAGGAAATGAAGAAATGACACAGTTCAATTAATAAATGGATTGCAAAGAGTCCTTCAGCCCCAGAGACCCAAAATATTATATGATTGTTCTGTCATCTAGGTTTAAAAAATACATATTAGGGAGGATTGAACCATCACAGTTCTAATAATTATGATTGTTAAAAGAAAAATTAGACAGTATATAAATGCCAAATTGGGCTGTGCATCTACATTCTTATACATTCTTCTTTTCAGATGGGTGTATGGTTGAACCGGTCTGGTAAAGTAAGCAGGAATGTTATGGAGCTTTAATGCAGTGCAAGAGAAGGCCTGTGGATTGTAAAACAGTAGATGTTGATATTGTAGAATCAAGGAAAAGGTAAGATTCATGAGGGCCAGGAGGCAATGCAAGAGCATAGGCTGTGGCAATCATGACTTATGAATGATTAACTGAGAAGTGAGAACAATTTTACAACAAATCCCAGACAAATGTCTGCATGTACCTGCCTGATCAATTTCACAATTGTCATACCATTTAACCAAGTGTGTACATCATGTGACATGTCTGTCTCAAGTTACAGTTCCCCTCTGAGCCACAACCACTTAATTAGAAGAGTTTGACAATTGAGGCAGCACACTAATCAGCATTTCCCAAATCAATGCACCTCTCCCCAGACCTCACAGCTGAGTAGGCCTCTTTGAGCCATTTTGGTTTCCTTTTGAAGTAGATCGGCATTGTTCATAACTTTCTTCTTCTGGCTGTTGAAGTAGTTCGGCCCCGAGTCCTGACTTCAAGCCTTGACTCCGTCTGACTCCTGACCCACATGAGATTGAGAGAGATAGATCTATTGTGCACTGCTGTTGATGAACAAAAAAAGCTAAATAATTTTACCATTTTGTGTAGATTTGTTAACTAAACTCACTGGTCTGGTCTCGGAAGAACTCCAAGAAAAAAAGTACAACAAGGAGTGCAGCATGTAATTTAATCTATCTAAATGTGAAACGGACAATAACATTCACACAGAATCACCCATAAGCTCCCAAACATTGCAAATCATCAAAATCAAGTTTACAAATTAGTTAAACAACACCTTCACAGTCCATCATCATCATCACTCACACTCACTCGATATATATCACTCATTGGTGCAATATTGTTTTTATTTTTTTTGAAAAACAAATGAATAGCGGTACAGATTAGAGAGATCAACTGTAAGCATGTTAAATAGTGCAGTATACAGCAATAGGCACCAATAAAGATCACCATTATACAAACATTGTGACACTACAAGGTTACAATGAGCAGTCCGAGTCCTCGAGCCCTGAAACCAAAAACAAGGAAATTAAATATATTGCCGGAAGGCGCCATCGTCATTATATATCGAAGCAAGTAGTATGAGCAGAGGAAACTTCGCAACACATTTAAAATCCCCAATAGCACCTGCAACAGAAACATGGAACAGCACTACCAGTCCCAACTTACTGAAGTGAAGGGGAGGCAGCCCCGGCATCGTCACTGTCCTTGGAAGCCAAGTATGCTGTATAGAGTTCCCAGAAGTTTTTAGGACGACTACGCAGGGAAGAAGTTCACTATAATTCTCGGTCTGAGTACAACAATATAACATATGCCTAGACCAACATGCAATAGTGGGGGTCGGGCCTCGGCACCAGCATACAGCTACTCTGCGGCAAGCAATCAGCAGCCCCATATCGACAAGACGTCTAATAGCTTTTGGGATGTGTTTGGAAAACCCTAGGAGGGCAATCATAGGTTCAGGTGTTAATGGTGTATCAGTTATATTCCCCAGGGACTTGAATATCTGGATCCAGAAGTTTGCAATCATCTGGCATAGCCAGGCTAAGTGAAAAAAATCAGTTTTACTATCACCACAGCCTTCGCATGTAGCGGAGTCTCTCAACCCATATCTGGGTAACCTCTCGGGTGTGTAGTAGACTCTATTAAGAAATTTGAATTGGATTAGCCTGTGCAGCCCATTCAGAGAGATACGATGCATGCTTTCACAGCAGTACCTCCATGTCACATCATCTATCTCATTGCCCAGCCTGTCACGCTAGCCTGGCCTTCGTGTAGTGGTTCGCCCGGTAGCCCTGGGCCTCCTTGTAGAGCTTGGATACCATATGAATAGGTGAGTCAGTTCTTATCAGGTATGTAAGGGCTCTCACTTCCGGTGGTTCAGCAAGGTCCGCGCCCAGGTTATCTTTTAATGACTGCCTCAGCCTATGAAACTGGAATCTAGCAAGCATCGTGTAGTGTTGTCCCTCCATCTCCACCTCCTCCCATGTCTTAGCCTTACCCTCAGAACATATCGGCAATCGTTTTGATGTTAAGAGTATTCAGCTCCCGGGAAACCCCCCTGTCAGGACACGCTGGCAGACAAAGGCACCACTCCAACGGAGCGTGGGGAGAGTACAAGATAGCACCAGCTTGTAATTTTAGAAGATGCTGCCAAGCATGTACCATCATGTTAATGGAGTCCAAGATACCTGTCCTACCGCCAAGTGGATTAACAGCAGTGCTGGCAAAGGGAGTGGAGCCACTACCGCTCTCTCAATCAGCAAATCTGGAATGTCAGCAGGGCCGTTCATCCAATAGTGTGCATGTGCACTTTGGGTAACGCTATAATATAGGTCAAGGTCTGGGGCGCCCAACCCCTCCAAATGATATGGCAGCGTGAGTATGTCTCACCGGACGCGGGCATGTTTGCCCACCCAAGCTAGCTTGATGAGTAAGGATGTAAGCGTCCTAAAGAAGGAACTAGGGAGGACAATCGATATGTTGGTAAACACAAACAGAAAGCGAGGCAACACAACCATTTTCATGAAGGATACTCTACCCGCAAGGGACAATGGCAGCCGGTTCCAGCGCTCAACCTCATTCTCCACCTCACTAATTGCTACCTCATAGTTCTTTTTAAACACAACCTCCGAGTCAGTATGGACCTTAATGCCCAAGTAACGTACCGGTTTGTTCGTCCATTGTAATGGAAATTAGGGGGCGATGGGGACTGTAATAGGGGTAAGTGGAAAAATAAACAATTTCGTCCAATTAACCTGCAGGCCAGACATTTGACAACCTCAGGGGATAAATTAGTTTCTGGTTCCCTTATATAAAGTAACGCGTCGTCTGCGTAAATGGAAATGACCGGCTGATATCCCGGGAAATGGAGTCCCCTGTATCTGTGGAACTTCCGCATCACACAGACCAAAGGCTCTGCGACCAGCGCACATAGTATCGGAGAAAGTGGGAACCCTTGTCGCGTACCTCTGGTAATATGAATCCTGTCGGTGACCACATTTCCAATTTTTATCCTAGCTGATGGACTGTTATATAATACACCCACCATCTGCAAGAATATGCCTCCCAACCCCAATCTCATCTATACATGGTACATGAATGACCATTCCACTGAGTCAAATGCTTTTTCCACATCAAGGAATACAGCGACCGCCCGCACGTCTTGTCGCGTGTGTTGAATTGTGCAAAATACTGTCCTCAAGTTATAAGTCAGATTTTTGCTTGGGACAAACCCGGCCTGCTCCGGCGCCACCAGGATCGGCACCAGAGGAGCTAGCCGATTCGCCAAAATCTTGGCGTAAATCTTTGTATCGACATTCAGGAGAGACAAAGTGCGATATGAGGCACACTCGGTCAGTGACTTATCAGACTTTAGTATTGCCACGATGAGAGCTTCCCTCATCGAAGTGGGCATGAGGCCACTGGCTCCCATTTCCTCAAATAGCGTGCTTAAGTGTGGAATAAGTAAATCTTTGAACTCCTTATAAAAGGAGACTGTAAGTCCGTCTACCCCTGGAGTGCTGCCAGATTTCATGCCCAACAGGGCAGCAGTAATTTCCTCTGCTTCCAGAGGGCGCATAAGGTATTCCCGATGAGCATTTATTAACCAGGGAAGCTTGATATGTGCAAATATTCCAACATTTCGGCGTCTAGATTTCCCGCGCTAGAGGCGTAAAGTGTTGAGTAGTAATGTTTAAATCTATTAGCTATTGCAGTCGGTTCTGTCATGGGGTCCCCATTGTCGTCATTGACCCTTATCACCTCAGCTTTCGCCCTACGTTCACGCAGCAATGAGGCCAGCACCGATCCCGGCCGTTCACCTTCGCCATAAGTGGGGGCCGTCGCATATTTACCTAAATGCTTGAGTTCTGCGTCTGCCGTCACATGATATTCTTTCAGCAGTACTTTAAACCCCTCCGACACCTGGTCACTAGAACCAGTGAGGATCTCACGCTCCAGGGATTTTAGGTTACTCTCCAAGTCTGAGAGCCGCTTACGCAGTGCTCTGAGGACACCTGAGTGCTTAGCCATGGCTATACCCCTAATGTAAACCTTAAAAGCTTCCCACACTACAGAAAAAGTGTCCACTGACCCAATGTTGCGTTGTATAATTCTGACTTAAAGACAGTGTCCAATAATGAATATGGAGGAAAGCACCATGTAAAGGGAGGGATTTGATAGTGTGGGCATTCCAGGACCAACAATATCGTTGAGTGGTCCGAGAAGGTTCGAGGGAGCACCACACAATTACGGATTTGGGTGTATAAGTCTCTGGAGGCAAACCAATAGTCTATTTTTGTGTGTAAATCGTGATAAGCAGAATAGTGAGTGAACCATCCTCTACCTGGAGACCGAGTTCTCCAGACAGCACAGAGATCAAACTGCTTCACCACATCTGTTATAGAGCACGCGCCGCAGCCGTGAGGCGCCTGTCCGGGCCTCCCGATCTATCCAGATGTGGGTCTAAGATGCAGTTGAAGTCCCCCCGCCCAGAGTTGGTGAGCCCCTCATATCTGCTCAACTTCTCTAGGATCTGTGGAAAAAACGTTGGGTCGTCATAGTTCGGGCCATATATGTTAACTAAAATGAGGTCAAGCCCCATCCCACTGCATCTAGAGTTAACGTATCTCCCGTCCAAGTCTGAGTCTTATGGAACCAATTTAAAACCCACTTTTGGGTTAACCCAGGTGATCACACCCGGGCATGAGATGCGAACCCTGCTACATGTGCATTTCCCGGAAGCCCTCTGCACTTAAGCATTCTGCTATGTAGGGGCAAGTGCAATTCCTGCAATAGCGCAATGTCGACTGCATGCCTGTTAAGATATGACAAGACAGTTTCCTGAAGTCATTCAGGCCTTGGACGTTCTAGGTTAGAACATTAAGCTTACGGGCTAGTGTCTGAGCCATGTGTGTCAGTGTATTGTCGTGCATCAACCCATGTCTGTGCATTAGGGCTGCTCCATCTTACTCTTTTGCCTTGTAAGATGCGTGAACTGCAATCAATAAACATTTCTATTTTAGTGGAACCTCTGTTAAATCTCTGCACACTCCCACCCCCACCCACGCCATGCATACCCCAACTTGCCATGGCAGATACAACCTGACCAACCCACTAGGAAAAAAAGGAGAACAACAATCCCCATCATCAAACTTAAACACAGAAAATTAAAGATGTGGGATACACTCATGGGCAGATGTTGCCTAAGCCCGTTGCCTCTTATCACACAAAACCTAAACTCTCCCTCCGTCTGCCATCTTGCATATAGTGTGCATCAATCTGAGAGTAAAAGTACAACAAATCACTTAAAAAAATAACAGTGGCATATAAGAGGGCAATAAAGTTAGCCCCTTAGAGGGCTAAACGCATACATCCTTCTGCATAGCGTCCTTAATCCTAAAATTAACATTGGCCTGCCTCGTCTCAACAGGCCACAGAGAACTACAATTACACCTTCAGTACAATCATAAAAATCTTATCTGCTGTGTAGGCCATCGTTTTTGTCAGTCCTGATAGTCGAGACTGCCTCCACTCGCTCCCTCTCAGGCAGGTGACACTATACCAGGTGACTTGTCTTTAGCCCATTCCTTCAAAGCTTTTTGCAGAGTTCTAGGGTCCGTGAAAATTCGGGATTTGCCCTGTCTGTTCACCCGAAGGCGAGCAGGGTACAGCATGGCATAGTCTAGGTTTTGCTCACTCAGTTGCTTCTTTAAAGGAGCGAACTGTCTGCGCACCTCCTGTACTCGAGCCGTGAAATCCGGGTAGAGTGAGATGGACGATCCCTCGTAATGCAATGTTTGTTTCTCCCCCTCAACGCTGCATCTCTGTCCCTGTAATTTTATACTTTAGCAATGATAGGCCTAGGTGCTGGGCCGGGAGGTGGCCTCGGACCCAAAGAGCAATGCGCTCGCTCCACTACAAACAATGCTGAAAACGTATCTTGGCCCAGCACTGACATCAGTAGTTCTTCCACAAACAGTTCCATATTTCCAATCCTTGTGGACTCTGGAAAGCTCGTAATATGTATGTTTCGTCTGCGGGACCGTGCTTCAAGGTCCTCCACCTTATCTTGTAGTGTGAGTAGTGCTTTCCCCAGCTGCTTATGCTCGGAATCTATCTCAGTTTGTGCTTCTTCAACTTCCGTGACTCTGCGCTCCGCCATGTTCATCCTCTCGGCTTGTTTGTCCATGCGCTCTGTCATTCGGTCCATTCGATACGACAGAGAATCAATTTTGCTATCTATAGAAGTCAGGCTTTTTTGCATTGCAGCTAAAATAGTACAGATATTGCCATCAACGGGATCTGGCGTCTCAACCACCTGAGTGTTTGAGCCCTCCTCCTCCAAGGACTGCTCACGGAGCCTGGATTTTCTTTGCTTGAAGTGGAGCTTAGGTTCGTTTTTGTCCACCTTCCCTATATTTGCAACGCAACAGCCAACTATGGGGTGCTGAGTAAATGTGGGATGTTGCATTAGCATCAGACTGTCAGGACAGTTGGTCAATGGCGCTTCCAGCAACCTAAAGAGGATCGTTGCAGCTCGTCAGTCAGGACCGCCACACAGATCTGCTGTAGCAATGTATGCGCACCGACCGTAGCGCACCGGAACGAGAGGCAAGGCCCACTCCAGCAGCACAAGAAGCAAGACAACCACCAGACACCAGGATAGAGCGCCAGGTAGCCTCAGTGAAGCTAGAGCCCTGCGGAGCCGCAGGGACAGCCCAGGCCAGAATCCAATTGTTGGGAGCTATGGCCCCAGGAGCCCACCAGTGAGCACCACCACCCTCCTGCACCAGGGAGCTCCACGCACTAGCCAGGGTGCCCACCTGAGACAGCACGTATCAGGTAAGCTGCAATCTATTTGTATCAGACCGACCTCAATGTCACACTGTAGCGCCGCAGTGCTACGATCGAGTACAGATATTATGGGGAGGGGAGAAGGACTCAATGTCCTGTCATGCAACCCAGGCCAATCAAGTGCACAGTACCGTAATGTGCCAGGGCTCGTCCGGAGACCAAACGCTCACCGCCTCCTACCAGGCTAATCCGCACTCCCAGCCCCCCCAAGAGCACTGCCCAGGGGAGCCTCTTCCAACAACTGTTCAACCACACCACAGCAGCCCGTCTTTGTTTGCTACAGCACTGTGGGGCCTCCGACGTGCAGGCAATTCAAATGGCCGTCCAAGTAATGGCCTGCACTTTTCGATGTGCGCCGCGTGGGCTGCTATTGACCACGTCTGCCTCGCTCTGCTCTCGATCCTGTAGCTGCGTCACAACGCGGCTTCCGATCCGCGGCGGCAGGCCTCCGTTCTTGCCTCCGCCGCCAGGCGCCCGCTGCGTCTCAGACTGCCCAAAGCGGCTCAAAGTGCTCACACGAGTCTGCGGGCCAGGTCATCTAAGTTTTAGGGCCACAGTGTCAGTTTCGATGATGGATAATTGCAGGATTGTTCGATGGTCAGACGGAGCTCTCTGCCTACACAGCCATCTCGGACTCAGGCAAGCTCCGCCCCCCTCATTGGTGCAATAGTTACCTGTTCCCCTCATGGGGTATACATTTGTCTACTGTATCTCCTCTTTTTCCGTGGAAGTAACAAATAATGACAGATTTGTAAATTAAGGATCTTTACTGGGGCAGCCCAATCAGCCAGAGAATGAAAAAAGGAAGGCTAGCGATGGGGGACATTGTCTTCACTCTTCACGTTCTTTAAGCGAATATGTGAGCTTCTTTTGTGCACATTGGTCCAACTTCAATATACTCCATATAAGTGAATAAAAGGTAGGACTGCATAAGTCAGACACCAAATATTTGAATGTTCATCTATCTAAATCTATTTTTTCTTTTTTGCGAAGTAGTTCAATGATAATGTGAAAGTTCTATTGTGGCCTTCTCAGTCAGGGGAGTAGAGTTCATCCGTGTTAGACCTGGCACCTTGGCGTGGGTCTCCTTTCCATTTTTGCTGTTGCCTCGTGTTTTTTCTGGTGTTAGATGCTGTGGGCACTGTGCCACTGCTGTCCAGTGCCACAGTGCAAGTGCTCCCTATTGTAAATTGATGTATGCATTAGTGATTCCATGATTGGTTGGTTTGGTTTACCTGTCAGACCCTAGTACAGTGCACCAGGAGTGCCCAGGGCTGGTAATCCAAATACTGCCGGTGGGCTTGCAGTACTGGTTGTGCCACCCATAGAAGCAGACTGTAAAAGTGTGTCTAAGGCTTGCCATTGCATGGCCTGCGTGCAGTCGGGTACTGTCATGCTTACTGGGCAAGTGCACCCACTTGCCAGACCCTAAACCTTGCCTTTTCTTCATAACAGACAACCCTATGGTAGGCCCAAGGGCAGGGTGCAGTGTAAGTATAAGGTAGGACATGCCCTGGTGTGTGTGGCATGTTCTAATAGTGAATTACAGCCATTTTCGTTTTTCACTATTGCAAGGCTACCTGTTCTCCATAGGCCAGAATGGGCAGTTTGATTATTACATCTTATAATCCTAACTGACTCAGGGAACATGGTAGAAATTCGAATTTAGTATGCCTGAACTCAGAATGATAAAATACATATTTTAGTGAAGTTGGTTTTAACATTCTGTGTTTGAAAATACCACTTTTAGAAAGTAGGTATTTTCTTGTCTAACCATTCAAACCTGCCTCTGCTAGGCTGTGTATTCCTTGTCTGGAGTTTGAGTGACAGGGCTGGGGAATTCTAGGAGACAGGGTGAGTCAGCCCAGTGGTGAATAGATAGATCTGCATCTAGATGGGAGGGAGGAGTTGCACCTGGGACCTGAATAGGGGTGTGCCTTCCCTCCACAATGATGGCTCCACCTCCTGTGGTGCGTCTGATGTCTCTGCCTTGCACTTTGAAAGGAAAGAAGGAGTCATGTAAACAAAGTGCTCCAGGACTGACCAGAACTGGTTTGGACTAGGCAAAGGCCTCTCTGCCTTCAGAGAACAAAGAGAAACTTGGTATAAATATTGGGACCCAAACCCAAGAACTTTAGATCACTTTGGGAAACTAGAAGAAACCTTTGCTGAGGAGTGGAACCAGAAGAAACTGAGGAGAGACTATCCCTAAGCTGAAGTACTGCTTGGGGGATTGGCCTGCAGTGGTTGCCTGACTGCCAAAGAAAGGAGAAAGGACTTTGTGTGCATTTTCATTCAACTTGTGAAAGGATTTCCAAGGGCTTGGAAAAGAGCTTGCATCCTGCTGAAGTCTCAAGGACAACAGACTTCAACCACCAGCTCCCCAGAGTTCTTTGGAAGTGCCTGCTGCTGTTTTGGGCCTTCTGAGGGACTGCGTGTCGCAAGGAGCTGGAAGCGTGACTCACGGAGAAGAAGCGTGTCACCGTCGCAGCCGCTGCCGTCGCATCACTGAACAAGGGTGTTGCTGCTGTAGCTGTCGCATTGCACCACAACACGAGAAGAGTCTCGCATCGAGGAAGAAGCGTGTCACCATCGCAGCCGTTGCCGTCGCATCGTGGATGTCGCCGCTGTAGCTGTCGCATTGCACCACATCAAGACAAGAGCCTCGCATCCACGGAGAAGCGTGCCGCCGTCGGAGCTGCTGCCGTCGCATCACTGAACAAAGGTGTCGCTGCTGCAGCTGTCTCACCGAGCAGAAGCGTCTCGCATCGTTGGAGAAGAGTGTCGCCGCCAAAGCCGCAGTCGTCGTATCACTGGACAAGGGTGTCGCCGCTGCAGCTGACGCATCGAGTCGAGTCTTCTCGCAACATCGGAGAAGCGTGCCGCATCAGGAAGATCTTCATGTCTTTATTACTGTGCACCAAACTTTCATCGCATCACCCTCGTTGCAACACTTTCGTTTACCTGCGTGTCGCATCTAAAGGTACATTGACTCCAAGTGTTGCATTTAAGATCTAAAAGAGAACTAAGCTAAAACTACAATTTTTAAGTAACAGTATTGTGAATTTTTGTCGTCTATAGTCTTGTGTTAAATCTATATAAAGAATACTTATTTTTTATATAAAACCTGTGTGGTGTCCATCTGTAGTGTTGTCACTTGATTACTGTATGTGTTCACAAATGCTTTACACACTGCCTCTGAGATAAGCCTGTCTGCTCGTGCCAAGCTACCAAGGGGGTGAGCAGGGGTTATTTTAGGAGTGTACCCCCTTACCCTGACTAGAGGCAAGGGTCCCTATTTGTCACAAGTGCATAGCTGTGCCAACTAGAGACCCCCAAATATAACAATCCTCAAATCAGAGGGTTTACCCAGAGGTTTATCAAGTAATGTTCTTAAGTCTGACCAATCACCCTCATCCTCCCCCTGTCCTGTTTCAGGAACAGTGTGAACTTGTGGTATGAAATGTTGTTTAATTTCAATCATGATCAATCTTTCTACGTTTTGAGGTGAGAGACTGGTCCTTCTAAACACATGCTCAGCAGACAATCTGGCTATAGGACAAGTCAGATAATTTATTGACAAACTGCTGAACTCTGGCAATTGGTGCATCTTCCCATACCAATAGACCAATAGATTTTGATCTAGTTAGACTTCATTGGGGTCCTCCAGATAGTCTTGTACCATCCTCTGAATGAGCATTGATGCTACCATTTTCTCAACATCTGTTGCCCACACTTGTCCTAAATCCTGCCACTTAAAACCAAGCCATTGCAGCGGTTGTGTCTGAGTCTTCTGTTACTGGTGTTGTCGCTGGTGTTGTCTACTGTGAGACAACAGAATTGTCCTCTCTGGAGGTTGAAGGCTGCTTGCCAGATCTTCTGCCTGGGACTCTAACTTCCAGCCATTATTCTTTGACGTCTCTCACTTGCGCAACAATCCTTTCTTGTATTGTGAAACATCTCCTTCTGAAAAAGGAATGAAAGTGGTCAATATTTTTTGTACAATGGATCAAGTATTGTGGCACAGATGTACTCTTCAGCGGACACAGTCTCTCTTTGCAGCCTTGTATTCTCAGCCAAAAAAAGGATTAAACAGTGAAATAACTCATACGCTTTGCCGTTCACACCGGCAAACCTCTTGCGACCCCTTTTTAAGTGGTCCTCTAGTAGATGCAACAACTGGATTGCTTGGCTCATCATACTGTCCTCCTGCTGACTTCCTGTGTGAAAACCTCAAAAGGAAGTAAAATCTGTATTAGGCATTTGACTAACCCCCATTTATCCATCTCCATGGTCATGTTTTTCCCAGTTAAATCTCTTCCTCTTTGAAAGACATAGTGGGTGATCAGTCTGTGCTGTGCAAACAGATTTTGCAACATATAGTCGGTTGAATTCCAACATGTTGGTACCTCCCTTATGAGGGCTTTAGCCAGTACGCTGAATGATCCTCAACTGCTTCTGGCTTTAAAAGAATGACTGAAATGTGTGCATATTCTTCTTTAGGTGACCAGTATGTTGCTGACTATGTCTTCTTTTTTTAAAAAGACCTGTACAATCAAGATGATGCAGTGCGCCAAACACAGGACCTTGAAATATCTACTATCTGCCATGGCCTTTACTATATTCCTGTCATTGTCCCTGAAAACAAATTAAATCCTGAGACCTCTGGGTAGCACTCATTCAAACACCTTGCTGTTGAAGTCTTCCAAGATGTTTGCAGCTGTATGGTATTTCTCCATGACAAATATTGCTACTGTTGCATGCAGCCGAACGCCCACAAAACATTCTTCTGCGCTGAGACTTGCAGATAGCCGTTGTCTTACCCCCACAAAAGAGATCCTGTTTGTAGTAATACACATTTAATCAGTTTCTTGATAACTGGTACACATGTCTGTCGTCAGGTGAATAGTATAAACAGCACTCTGCTTCAAACTTTGTCCAATCAATTGCAGCACATCAGGATGGAGCGCTGGAAGAGCAACTCTGGCAAAATAAGTCCAGCTGGGAACCTTCCATTTAGGCAGATGGACGCCACAAATTTAAAGAATGACACTCCTCCCACAAAAGAAAAAGGGGGGAGGTCCAATGCTAACATCTTAGCCACCTTCCCATTGTATAAACATCCCATTGGGTGGTTGCATTCATAGGGTCCCTCCTGCCTAAACATACCTGTAGTAGTAGTAGCTTGGATTTTTTTCTTTTGTGGTGCCACTGACACAGGCGACTTCTGGAGAGATCCAGGCGGTAGTAGGCTCAATATGTGTCCTGGGATAATCACTGTATACGGTGGTGTCTGCATCTGAGTCTTGTGCCATATGGAAGTTGCTGATGCAGGTAATGCTGGGACATTGCTGGGGACAGGGTTGCTTTGTGCAAAGTTGTCATCCTCTTCTTCCTTATTAACTCCTTCTATCAAAGTGATTGCAGCTGCTTCCCCTATCTCATCACCAACACCAGCTATCTTTTTAAGGTGCTCCTCCCAGCGAATTTTTGTGATGATTTTTTATATGGGACATTTGGCCTCCAGTACCATAGTGTCCAGGCTTACCTCGCCAAACACTTCTGTGACAAATGGAGCATATTGCAATGTCACCCTGCTACTTGCTAATTGTAAAGAATTCGCAAACTGGGGAGGAGAAATTGTTTTCCGTTTTCTCTCGTGGCGAGTTTCAGACTCAGCTGGGGTTCAATCGATGTCCAAATCATAGGAAGTGAGCTCGGAGAAGATGGCTCAGTACCCTTTCTTATTCTTGCTGGAGATTGGGAAACCTATGGTTCAAGAGCTAAATCTTGCTCAGCAGGGAGCTCAACCTCCTCTTCTGCTCCTACTTCAGGAAGAACTGTTGCTGACTGGGTTCCTGTTATCCACTTTGCTCAGTATTCTGTGATGATTGGGCACTTTGCTTTTGAGACAAATCCAATACAGACTCACTGCTCATCACCATGTTTGCAGTGGCTGCTTCGCTGAGAGACATGGCCTTGGGCTTAGGTTGGAGTGATCCCATTGATGCAGGACTGCTGCTCCCAGTTTGCTGTGTGTAGGCCGGTGCGACAGGCACACAATTTCCTAAAAAAAGTGTAGGGCAGCGCCAGTGGTGGCAATCTGCTTCTTATTCTTATTCTCAAGTTCTCACTGGCCATTTTCAAGCTTTGTCAGTTGGCACTTAAATGCACAAGTGGAAGTAGGCAGAGGAGCACTCAGGTGGTGTGGTGTCTCTTTGTGCTGGCCTTCTCTCTGGCAGTAATGCGGATGATGTCTCATGAAATATGACATTTTTGCAGTTTAAATTATTCATACAGGCAATAATAATAAGGCTATCCCAAATAATTAACAACTATATTGTATTCATTCCAATCCAAATTATATAATAAACTTTCAATTAGGATAACAACAACATACAGAAAAAAAATGGGCCCCTATTTCAACTCCAGGCCACCCATGACAACGACAATCAAATTAAAAAAGTTGAATAAAAGTTACAAATGTATACTGGGGCATGCCCCCTATCAAACAACACCCTTATCCAACGTTTTTTAACTTACACGTTGTGATGTTACAAAAACAAAGTTAGTAAAATCCAACAGTATATATGCAGCAGGAATTGCAGACAAAGAGATTGATCCTTTCACCACAGAATCAAAATAAAAAGTGATCAGTAGACGGACAAAGCACTGGGAGGAATCTTGTGAACAGTAAGAGGAAGTTGGAGTCTCTTTTACACTTCCTTCCTCTTGAAAAAAAGGTAAAATTGAAAAATGCTTTTTGCACTAAAAACCGACCTGGAGCATCCATTCAAGTAAAATATTCATTCGAAAAGGGAGTTTTGAGTTGATTTAGCTGTTTCTCGAGCATTGTAAAATGGTGCCAGAAGGCTCCATAGTAAGCGGAAATAGCGTGAGATGCCGGCACATCTCTCTTGCAAGCATGCGTTATGGAGCCATGTGTTGCATAGGTAAACATCGCAAGGCTCAAATGGGAGAATAAATCCGCCACGTGCCGATTGGCAGAATTTTACAAGAACTCTGCATTATAACTGTAATGCGGAGTTACCCAATTCTGCCAATTTCCCAAGCGAAAATATATTTCCATCCAAGCCTGTTTAGAGGCCTCAAGTAAGTCTTGCAAGTCATCTTACTTCAAATTGGATTTGCTAGAGCGCAAGCTCTTGTAGTAATTGGCCCTAGCAAGTTTCACTACTTCAGGGCTGCCTTGTTTAACTGCTTTAATTAATGTAGAGTTAGCCTTGCAGCATTCCTGGGTTAACCATAAAGGGGAGCCTATATTTTTTTAGGTCTTTGGATAAACTAATTTCCAAAAATGATCTTTTTATTCAGCAAATAATTTCTCATTAAGTTTTATTAATGGAATATGATCTACCAAACAATTAATACAACATCCAAAAAGATTGAAAAAGCTCTGGTACATTAGAGCTACTGTTTCTTTATTTTCTGCAGTTCTGGGCCACTTAAGTAACCTATGGCTATTCCCAATCTGAAAGGCAAGGTGAACAATCCTGGAGGAATCTAATGATCCTTCTAGCATGGGATAAAACAACATCAAACTCAATGGAGAATGATCACTCACAGACTTAGCATCGACTTTAAAATCCATCATTTTATGCCAGATATTACTATCCAATAAAATATAATCTATCTGGCTATAGTACAAGCCTCAGGTAAATGTAAATTATCTTTTTTGGTGAGACAATGGCCTTCCATTACAGGTGTACAGGTGATGGGAGAGAGCTAAAGAAGCTAACGGACTGGCTGCAACTGTATGGGGAACGCATGAGGTGAGATAGAAATTCCATTCTGTTCATCTTCCTCATCTGTTATTAATTGCGTATTTTTGAGGTGTTTGAAAGTTATATTGAAATCACCCCCTAGGGGACTTAATGCCACTATTGGCTAAAAAATGATCCAAGGTTACAGGATACACCTTATGTCTCACAAAGGGATGATTGTACAGATTATATATATATATTCACTGAAAAAACCATAGGTTTCACACATGTTATAGTTAGCTGGACATTTCACTCGTAAAAAACCAATGAAATTCCCCCGTTATAGTTAGTTCAGCTAACTATAACTCGCACGCCAGCAAACCACTGCTGATGACGTCACATATTACATCACTCATGACATGGTCAGTGACATCACTCATGACATCACTGATGACATCTCAAATGACATCACTGATGACATCACTGATGACATCATCCATTGAGTATGTGTTTCTTAACAATTTGAATATGTTTAATATATATAGGGAAAGGCCTGTTGAAGAATGAGTGGGTGTACAAGTGTGTAAATGGATGATTTTCTGTGGTGCGTAACTGACTCTATAAGTGAGTCATTAAATGTATCTTACTGCAGACTAGTGACTAAACTGTGTAAATGTTTGTATGTGTCTGTATGTTGGTGTATAAGTGGCGCCATGGTTTTGTGAATACCTATATAAGTGTCTATATGAGTTATTGATTGCTTGTCTCAGTATCTGTATGGGTTCCTGAGTGTTTGTGTGGGTAGGGTGTGTGTGACTCTAAGCATAGATGTGTGAGTGGGTGATTCTATGGGTGCATGGTTTTAAGAGTGCATCTGTGATGGACTGTATGGTTGAGTGAGTGTATGTATGGGTGTGTTAGGGATTGAATGTATATCTCAGTGGTACATTTGTGACTAACTACATATGTGAAAGGCAGTATATATGCGTGTAAGAGTATATAAGTGGGTAGATGTGAGAGTGTGTGATTGTGAGAGTGACTGTATGGATGAGTGTGTGCTTGTATCAATGATTCTATAAGAGCGTAAGAATGTGATACTATTTTTATGAGTAAGTGAACTTGAGTGTGTATAACCGCATAGGTGAGTAAATGGGAGTGTGATTATTTGCATGACTGAGTAGGTGTGAGAGTACCTCTATGGATGATTGGTAGTGTGTGAGTGTCTATATAGGTGTATAAATGCATATGATAGTTTTGTATGGAGTAACTGTAAGTATGAGTGACTGTACAGGTGAATGAGTGGAGGTGTATGTAGACCTAAGAGTTAATAAGTGGGTATGTAGTTATTGGTATTGCAGTATGTATGGTTTTGAGAATGGAACTCTTAAATTTTGAGTCGGTGTATCAAAGGTTATATTAGGGTGTGAGAAGATGTGGTAATTTATCACATGGATGACGTCATCAGTGATGTCATTTGAGATGTCATCAGTGATGTCATGAGTGATGTCACTGACCATGTCATGAGTGATGTAATATGTGACGTCATCAGCAGTGGATTGTGGGCGCGCGAGTTATAGTTAGCTGAACTAACTATAACGGGGGAATTTCATTGGTTTTTTACGAGTGAAATGTCCAGCTAACTATAACATGTGTGAAACCTATGGTTTTTTCAGTGAATTTGCAAGGTTTTTTAAATGCTAATTCCTAACTATAACGAGTGTGAAACCTATGGTTTTTTCAGTGAATTTGCAAGGTTTTTTAAATGCTAATTCCTAACTATAACGTGTGTGAAACCTATGTTTTTTTAGTGAATTTGCAAGGTTTTTTAAATGCTAATTCCTAACTATAACGTGTGTGAAACCTATGGTTTTTTAAGTGAATTTGCAAGGTTTTTTAAATGCTAATTTATGAATGTATTATTATATTTTTTAAATATTTATTTTACAATAAGCTACCTATATATATAGTTATAGATTAATTTTATCCTGTAATATGGAATGGCTCAGTTTTGTTATTGTTTTTATTTGGATAGAGTTGAACAGCATAGTTAATATCTTCTATAAACTTATAAACACTTGAAAAAATTTTTTTTAAGTGTCTTTGACCGTGTGCGCACGGCGCGCGCACGGTGCACGCATGCGTACGTGCTCCACGTGCGCATGCGTACGTCGTGCATGCTCCGTACGCGCATGCGCGCGTGCTCCGTATGCGCATGCGTGCGAGCACCGTGCGCGCACAGTGCGCGCACGGCAAGTCATGTGATTTACAAACAACACTTTTCATTGGTTTATAATAGTTTCAGGTCATGTGATTAAGAAACAACACTTTTCATTGGTTTATAGTAGTTTCAGTTCCAGAAACTTCCAACACCACACCCACTCCCCTCATTATTACTTCTGATTCCCTGGGAGAAGGAGCTGAGCAGCTTTTCCAGTACTCCAGTACTTGAGAATGGCAGAGCAGCAGTCATCTTCTGGGAGTGAGCAGTAGACCCTTGTGCCACAGAGACAGAGGAAACAGAAAAACTCTTTTATATGGCAATTTTTCACTTTTTAATTGAAGACAAACTCTAAACTAGTCTTAAAAGTAATATATTTTTACATCTAATCCTATAATTTGTTTAAATTCAATTTCGCTTATGCACGCTGGGTGCGTGCTGCATAAGCGCCGGGTGCGCGGATCCCATGTGACCTGCAAAAAAAGAGATTTGATTGGTTCATTACACTTCCTCTTCTAACTATTAAAAGACCCCACCCATTTCAATCATTCTTCTTTGACCTTCTTTAGAGAACCATCTCTTTGGAGAGAAGAAGATTTTTTAGACTAAGTTTACACTTAGCTCTAACTTTTTTCAACCAAAAATGGCTTCAGGGCAGCAGGCATCACCTGCATCTCCTCATACATCTGAGGATGAATTTTTGGAGGAGGCACCACCCAAAGAACGTTTTTCTTCAGTGGTGTGGACATTTTTTACTTTTCTCGAGGGGCAGAATAAGACCAATGCCACCTTGGTCACGTGCAAGATTTGCAAAAGAGTCCTGTCGTGAGGGGATCCTAACAAGAAATACTCGTGCGGCAAGGCAAGTATGATGAAGCACAGGAGGACCCTTCATCCGAACAATCTTGCACAAGAAGAGTGCCGTCAGATGGGAAACACTCCTGCGACTTCCACCTCATTGCAGCCGAGCACATCAAGAGTGCATCCATCAGCCCAAACCTTGGATATCCGTCCTCAATTTCTAAAAGTGCTCTGCACTAAGTGTAATGCGACTTTGTGCTTTGGTGAGCAGTCGATCAATCTGATCTGCCGCCGGCAAGAAAGTCACATTTGCTAGTTTTTTTTCTTGTTTTTTTGATTGTTCCCTGAAGTTCATTGTTTGGTTTCTCCTGTTTGGTTTTTTTTTTTTTTTTTTTTGCAGAAAAACCAAAAAAATGTAAAAATTGTTCCGAAAACCCAAAAAAAAGTATAAAAGAAGAAAGAAGAAAAAAAGAAGTTCTTGTAAGAACTAACTTTCCTGGTTTAAAAAAAGAGCTAAATTTCTTTGTTAGTGTGTGAAAGTTTAGATGAATGTATGTGTAGTACGTAATTGACTGAATGAATGCATTAGTAGCGTATGGTGAATGTATAAGTGCAGAACTATGAGGAAGTGCTGCAGCATCACACAGTAACCTCTTTAACTGCAGTGTGCTGTAGTACTTCCGAAGCACAGGGATGCAACATATGTACATAAATATGTTGCAAATCTATGCTTCTGTCTACACAGCTGCTTAAACGGCAGCCATGTGGTGACACAGGCACCCTTGCACCATAGTGCAAGGATATCTGTGTCATGTGCTGTTTGTTTTTCTACAGGAAGACACACCTTCCTGCACAAAAAAATGAGAAAATGCATTTTTCTCCTTCAATGTATGCTGAACATTTCAGCATGCATTGAAGATATAAAAATGTGGAGAAATTAAAACAATTCTCCTTGTTGTGATTTCCTACACCAATTTTAGAATGGTGCACCATTCACACACATATCGAGATTTATGATTTATGATAAATCTAGACATGTGTCTTGTTGTATGAGTATTAAGTGCAATTATGCACAACAACACTCATAGAACACCCTTTCAACACAAAGTGGTCTACATGGTGAGGTTGTATTTACATGGAGTATAACAAGTGCAGAGAGTGCCTTTTCCTCTCTTTGTAAATATGAAAGAGTATCTTACACAATAACTATGTTACAAAAAGTGACATATTTCCGTTTTTAAAATTCCTTGCGAATGATAAAAGGTAAGCACAGAGTTTTGTCTGCAAAGATGTTCAAAGAAGAATGATTGAAATAATTGCGGTCCTTCAATAGCTAAAATGGGAAATATTATGAACCCCTCAAATCTCTTTTTTTGCAGGTCACATGATATCTGATTATGGTGAGATTTCAAAACTACATAGGTATAAACAGAGTGTTTTTAGAAACATGTTTCAACTTTGTAGCTTCTTGCAGACCTCCTCATTCTGCATATTGAGACTTAGTTAAGCTTACCTTCACAGTAATAGGAATAAAAAATGGTACACATTTTTTTCACATTTTCATTCCAATCTAAATTGATAAAAAATGCTTATTTTAAAATGTTGGATCAGTGAAAGGCATTTAAAGCAGTCCATGTGCTAAGGCTTGGCTCAATGCATGAGTACTTGGGTACTGATTGAATGATTAGAGTACAGCAAGGAGAGTGCCTAGGTGAATTTATAAGTGGTAGGCTTTTTGCACAGGGAATAGATTAGTACTTGGTACTGAATGGGTCACTAGAGGAGTGCAAAGGGAGTGACAGGATGTTTGCTGGACTGTATGGATACTGACTAGAGAATTGAAAGTGTGAAAGACAAGTGTCTGGGTGGTTAGAAGACTGCATATATAGTGGATAGGGGTTTTAAGCAATCCATGTGCTAAGGCCTGGCTCAGTGCATGAATACTTAGGCACTGACTGAATGATTAGAGTACTGCAAAGATAGTATCTTGGTGAATTTATAAGTGTTTGGGTTTTGGCACAGTGAATAGATTAGTACATGGTGCTGAATGGGTCACTAGAGGACTGCAGAGGGAGTTACAGGGTATTTCCTGGAAGTGTAAGGATACTGACTAGCGAATTGAAAATGTGAACGACAAGTGTATAGTATGTTAGAAGACTGCATGCATACTGCATAGACATTTGAAGCAATCTATGTGGTAATGTATGGTTCACAACATGAGTACTTGGAAACTGACTAAATCATCAGACTACTGCTAGGTTAGTGCCTGGGTAAAACTTTTACATTTTCAGTTCTGGCACAGTGAAGAGAATAGTACATGGTACTGCACTTTAGTGTCAAACCCTGACTCATTTTATCAATGCATAAGCAAAGAATAGCTTCTAAAGCTACTAAAACTTGACAACATGACCGATTTTAAAACAGTTATCTGTCATCAAATACACTATGTTACCAAATGCTTCTCTCACAATCCTTACCCAAATGTACACAGACTCACAGTGTGATTTTAGACAAGCAACACTATCCCTAGCAGTTTACCAAAACTCATTCACTAGTTTAGAAGAGGTAATGGTACTGCACACAATCTACATATTTAAGTACAGTACATTAGTGTCAAAGCATGACTCATTTAATCAACGCATAAGCAAAGACTGGCTTCTAATGCTACTAAAACTTGACAACATGACAGGTTTTAAAAGAGTTATCTGCTAAAAAATACACGATGTTACCAAATGCTTCTCTCACAGTGGTTCCCAAATGCACACAGACTCACAGTGTGATTCTAGACAACAACCACTATACCTAGGAGGAAATGTTCTACTTCTCTCGAGGGGCAAACAAAGACCAATGCCACCTTCGTCACGCGCAAGATTTGCAAAACAGTTCTGTTACGAGGGGATCCTAACAAAAAATACTCGTGCGGCAAGGCAAGTATGATGAAACACCTAAGGACCCTTCATCCAAACAATCTTGCACGAGAAGAGTGCAAACAGATGAGAAACACTCCTGTTCTGTATCTGTAAAAAAGAATCACAAATAAATGTATATTAATAACTTTCAAATTTATACTATTCCATTACTGTACAAACACATTTTATATAAAAACTGACTAAGAAACTATGGCCCTGAACCACAAGTGTGACGATCGTTAAAACACTACATGCATAGTGCATACTACTTTGAAGCAGTTCATGCCCTAAAGCCTACCTCACTAAAAGACTACATGCTAACTGACTAAATGATTACAGAACTATAAGGAGACACACTGGGTGAGTGACATGGTGTTTGTTAGAAGTGTATGAATACTAACTAGGGAATTGAAGGTGTGAAAGAGAACTGTGTAGGTGATTAGAGGACTGCATCCATACTGGATAGGCATTTAAAGCAGTCCATGTGCTAAGGCCTGGCTCACTGCATGAGTACTTGGGTACTGACTGAATGATTAGAGTACAGCAAGGAGAGTGCCTAGGTGAATTTATAAGTGGTAGGCTTTTCGCACAGGGAATGGATTTAGTACTTGGTACTGAATGGGTCACTAGAGGAGTGCAAAGGGAGTGACAGGATGTTTGCTGGACTATATGGATACTGACTAGGGAATTGAAAGTGTGAAAGACAAGTGTCTAGGTGGTTAGAAGACTGCATACATAGTGGGTAGGGGTTTGAAGCAGTTCATGTGCTAAGGCCTGGCTCAGTGCATGAATACTTAGGCACTGACTGAATGATTAGAGTACTGTAAAGATAGTATCTTGGTGAATTTATAAGTGTTTGGGTTTTGGCACAGTGAATGGATTAGTACATGGTGCTGAATGGGTCACTAGAGGACTGCAAAGGGAGTTGCAGGGTGTTTCCTGGAAGTGTATAGATACTGACAAGCGAATTGAAAATGTGAAAGACAAGTGTATAGTATGTCAGAAGACTACATGCATACTGCATAGACATTTGAAGCAATCTATGTGGTAATGTATGGTTCACAACATGAGTACTTGGAAACTGACTAAATCATCAGACTACTCCTAGGTTAGTGCCTGGGTAAAACTTTAAAATTTTCAGTTCTGGCACAGTGAAGAGAATAGTACATGGTACTGCACTTTAGTGTCAAACCCTGACTCATTTTATCAATGCATAAGCAAAGAATAGCTTCTAAAGCTACTAAAACTTGACAACATGACCGATTTTAAAACAGTTATCTGTCATCAAATACACTATGTTACCAAATGCTTCTCTCACAATCCTTACCCAAATGTACACAGATTCACAGTGTGATTTTAGACACGCAACACTATCCGTAGCAGTTTACCAAAACTCATTCACTAGTCTAGAAGAGGTAATGGTACTGCACACAATCTACATATTTAAGTACAGCACATTAGTGTCAAAGCATGACTCATTTAATCAACGCATAAGCAAAGACTGGCTTCTAATGCTACTAAAACTTGACAACATGACAGGTTTTAAAAGAGTTATCTGCTAAAAAATACACAATGTTACCAAATGCTTCTCTCACAGTGGTTCCCAAATGCACACAGACTCACAGTGTGATTCTAGACAACAACCACTATACCTAGGAGTTTACCAAAAATCATTCACTACTGTGGAACTGCACACAATCTACATATTTCAGGACTGCACTTTTGTGTCAAAGCCTGACTCATTTAATAAAAGCATAAGCAAAAACTGGCTTCTAATTCTACTAAAACTTGATAACATGACAGGTTTTAAAACAATGATCTGTCAGCAAATACACAACATTACCAAATACTTCTCTCACAGTGGTTCCCAAATGCACACAGACTCACAGTGTGATTCTAGACAAGTAACACTATCCCTAGCAGCTTAACAAAACTCATTCACTACTGTGGAAGGGGTAAGGGGACTGAACACAATCTACGTATTTCAGTACTGCACTTTAGTGTCAAAGCATGAATCATTTTATCAATGCATAACCAAAGACTGGCTTCTAATGCTACTAAAACTTGACAACATGACAGGTTTTAAAATAGTTATCTGTCATCAAATACATGATGTTACCAAATACTTCTCTCACAGTGGTACCCAAATGCACACAGACTCACAGTGTGATTCTAGACAACAACCACTATACCTAGGAGTTTACCAAAAATCATTCTCTACTGTGGAAGTGGTAAGGGAACTGCACACAATCTACATATTTCAGGACTGCACTTTTGTGTCAAAGCCTAACTCATTTAATCAACACATAAGCAAAGACTGGCTTCTAATGCTACTAAAAATTGACAACATGACAGGTTTTTAAATAGTTATCTGTCAGAAAATACACGATGTTACCACATACGTCTCTCACAGTGGTGCCCAAATGCACACAGACTCACAGTGTGATTCTAGACAAGCAACACTATCCCTAGCAGCTTACCAAAACTCATTCACTACTGTGCAAGTGGTAAGGAGACCTCACACAATCTACATATTAAAGTACAGCACATTAGTGTCAAAGCATGACTTATTTTATCAATGCATAAGCAAAGACTGGCTTCTAATGCTACTAAAAATTGACAACATGACAGGTTTTAAAACAGTTATCTGTCAGTAAATACACAATGTTACCAAATGCTTCTCTCACAGTCGTTACCAAATGCACACATACTCACTGTGTGATTCTAGACAAACAACACTATCCCTTGCACTATACCAAAACACATTTCTTCATCTAGAAGAAGTACTACATTTTAGTATAGAAACATAACATAACTCATTTCACAAATTCATAAACAATGACTGGTTTCTAATTCTTCCAAAATATAAACACAGCACAGTTATCTGTCTGCAAACACATGAAAAACACAAATGCTTATCACAGAAGGGTTTCTACATGCACACACACTGTCAATAAGATTGTAGAGAAAAAAAGTACTCCCTACACTTTAGCAGGAGAAATACATTAGTCCCATTAAAATCAAAATAGTCTACATACATCCCCTCACAATTAAATAACTCACGTTTCAAGTTGTTTTGTAGATTAGGAAGTATAACAGTCACACACCAGATTTTCTTTTACAGAATCTCTGCACTGTGCACCTCTCAGCAACAACAAAGAATGGAAAAGTTTCCCTTTCATTTTCCACACGTATACATGTAAACATCAAATCACAATCCTTCACACATAAACTCAAAAGCAAACACACATTTCTATTGGTTAAACATTTCAACCCCTTCCAACTGAAATACATTCCAACCCTTCCTCCAATCTGCCTTCTGCCTCTTACTATAGAAACAGGTCATGAAACACTGCACTGAGCACACAGGTCACAAGTTCAGCACACAATGTTGCTAAACAAGACAGGAAGTGTGCTTGACTTTTCAACATATCAGCTTATCATATATAATGTTCCTTACAATCTGTTTTTGTTAACCAATAAGAATCATACCTTTAAAAAACAGAAATATACACCCTACCTTTCAGTTTAGAAAGTAGTCATACAACCAATGATTTCTTGTCTTTTTTTAAAAAAAAATTCCGTGGATCCGCGCACCCAACGCGAGAGAATCCGTGCACCCAACGCGATAGGATGCGCACACCCTGCGCGCATTTCGCTGTTTAAAAAAAAAAAAAGGGGGCCCCAGGGGGTCCTTCTAGGACCCCCTAAGCCACCTCTAGAGGGTCAGAGTATTTCCACTCTGCCCCCTTTATATGTTTTACATACTTATTCCCATTGCTTCTTCAGCCTCGCTTCTACCGAGGCAGAAAATGGCCGCCAACAGTTCCCGGTTTCGAATGTAGACAGACACTCGACAGCCAATTAGCATTCAGCGCGCGATCGGGAGTGTGTGCACTCGGTTCGAGGAGGGTGCTCTCACGGTGCGGATATGATCCGCGGATCCTCCCCGGCCATAGAAATGTATGTACTTTTAACTCTAATTTTATCAGGAACTACTGAACGGATTCACACCATTTATGCAAAAGGCATGAGTCTGAACTGAGGACTATCTCTTTGCCAAATTTGGTGTCATTCCGTTCAGCGGTTCGGGCTGTAGCTGCGACAACAGATCATATGGGAAATTGCATGGGGAAAACTCGTTTTGGGACACCCCTTTTTTCTCGGCCCCCGCTTGACAAATCACCACGAAACTTTCAGGGTAGGAGCGGAGCGGAGCTGGCCAATGGTTCGGAAAATTTCGCGAGGATTCGTCAACCGGCGCCAGACTTATTGGGAATAGAATGTTGCAGATTTCCTATGGAAAATAGGTCCTAACTATAACTATCTACTGGCGCCTGCCAGTAGATAATATATATATATATTACCTGCTGGCGGTTGCCAGTAGGTAGTTATAGTTAGGACCTATTTTCCATAGGAAATCCACAATATTCTATTTTGAATAACATGTGTGCAAACACGCCCTGTGGCGCGTTTTAAGTTGGGGAAATAATTCCTCTTCAATACTGAGGTCCCCTGGGGGCCAACTATCCCACCAGGTACCTCCACTAAGTACCACAGAGCTGCCTTGCAGAGTGTTGTAAAAAGGGGCATGGCCTCTGAACACCTCTCTGCAACGCAGCTCCCTGGCTCATACTGGAGGTACCTGGTGGACTAGTTGGCCCCCAGGGGACCTCAGTATTGAAGAGGAATTATTTCCCCAACATAAAACGCGCCACAGGCCGTGTTTGCACACATGTCACCTCAGGCCCGCCCCCTTCCTTCACTATTGTGCAAATATTCCTCTAAAATCAGTCGAACTACGAATTCCGATTTACTCACCTGTTATCAGGAGAGACCTCAGTGCTGCATCTTTGAGCCCAGTACTGATCCTGAAAAGTAATTCTAACCGTACTTACCAGTAACTTGAATTTCCTTCCATAGGATATCATTGCCTGCTTTTTGCTGAAAAAGTTTCTAAGTGTCGATTTTTGAAACGTACAAATATTCCTCTAAAATCATCCGAACCACGAATTCCGATTTACTCACCTGTTATCAGTAGTGACCTCAGGGCTGCTTCTTTGAGCCCAGTACTGATCCTGAAAAGTAATTCTAACCGTACTTACCAGTAACTTGAATTTCCTTCCATAGGCTAACATTGACTGGTTTCACATGGAAATTCTTCTAAGTGTGGAGTTTTGCAAATTACAAATATTCCTCTAAAATCAGCCGAACTGCGAATTCCGATTTACTCACCTGTTATCAGGAGAGACCTCAGTGCTGCTTCTTTGAGCCCAGTACTGATCCTGAAAAGTAATTCTACCCATACTTACCAGTAACTTGAATTTCCTTCCATAGGCTAACATTGACTGCTTTCACTTGGAAATTCTTCTAAGTGTGGAGTGTTTGAACTTTAAAATATTCACCTAAAATCATCCGTACAACGAATTGCGATTTACTCACCTGTTAACAGGAGAGAACCTAGTGCTGCATCTTTTAGCCTAGAACTGACCCTGAAAAGTAATTCTAACCGTACTTACCAGTAACTTGTATTTCTTTCCATAGTAATCCATTGTGTGGTTTTTCACCAGAAAAGTTTCTAAGTGTCGATTTTCACAAACTACAAATATTCCTTAAAAATCGCCTGTATAACTTAAACTGTTTACAGGAGATGCACCAGTGCTGGATCCAGGATCCACCACTGAGTAAGAAAAAGTAACGATAACACTACTTATCTGGTAAGTGAATTTCCTCCCATAGGATAACATTGGTGATTCGATGTGAAAAGGTTTCTAAGTGTCAACTTTTAAAATACAATAATATTCCTTAAAAATCACTACTGTAACCAAAATGCTTTTACTCTACTGTTTACCGGAGATGTCCCAGGACTGAATCTAACATCCTGTCCTGTGGTTAGAAAAGTAATCCATAAAGTAACTATTTGCATTTAACTAGAAATTCCCATTGAGCTCAATGTTGCATTGTGTTTGAAATTGTGTTGCCCATTGCAACAACTGTAACTACTGTACTTAAAAGTCTATTGCCTATTTGCAAAGTATTTATACTAAAGTAATTCGTTCTGAGAAAGTATATTTTGTAATGTAATGTATAATGTAATTATAATGTAATTTAAAAAATAAAATCTCTAAAAATAAATAGTTTAAAAAAATGTAGGAAATCATTATCAAAAAAATTAATATAACAATTAATACATTTAAAAATTGTCATTTACAAAACCTTTGAAATTCACTGAAAAAACCATAGGTTTCAGGCACGTTATAGTTAGGAATTAGCATTAAAAAAACCTTAGAAATTCACTGAAAAAACCATAGGTTTCAGGTGCGTTATAGTCAGTTGGACATTTCACTCGTACAAAATCATAGAAATTCCCCCGTTATAGTTAGTTCAGGTAACTATAACTTGCGCGCCCGCAATGCACTGCTGATGATGTCACATATTACATCACTCATTACATGGTCAGTGACATCACTCATGACATCACTGATGACATCTCAAATGACATCACTGATGACATCACTGATAACATCATCCTTATGATAGAGTGGCAGACCTCCTCTCACCATAATAGAACCTTTGATACACACACTCAAAAATAGAAACTAACATTTTAAAAAGAATGGACATAGCAATGCCACTTACAACACACCAATTCAGTAATTCCAAGATCTACACACATATCCACTCATTCACCAACAGTCCTATACAGTCACTCATACACGTACTCACTATTCATATGTACTTATACACCTATACATCCTGTTACACAGTGACACTCAACCATAGAGTTACTCAGACACATAGTCACACATGCAAACAAAGTATCAAATTTCCATTAAATTGCATATATACAGTTATACACACACCACCACACTTACGGCTACAGAAACTTACACATACTTACTCGCTTAAGCAATCACTTATAGAAACACAGACTAATTTATACAGGAACTCTTCCAATCTCTCACTCTCACATATACTCAATTATATACACCAATACTCACAGATACTAGTTTAAAACATATGTAGTTACTCATAAAAACACTATTGAGACAGTAATTCACTCACTAACACACCCATACACACACTCATCCACCCATACAGTGCTGCACACATGCTGTCTTCAACACATACAAACAGTGAGTCACTCATTCATGCATCTATGCACTATGTAATACCCCCCCACCGAACCATACAGACACTCAGACACTCATACTGATACTCAAAACACCAACTAATAACCTAGATAGACACTCATGTAGCTACTCACCAACCCATGCAGCCACTTATACACAAAGTGAGAGACTGATACATATATTTCAATATTTAAAGATTACTTACTAACCCATGTATTCACTAAGATACACTTAATCAGTCAGTTATAGAATCAATTTTCCCCAATAAAATTCATCCATTTAGACACTTATATACACATTTATTCCTCCATCGACTTTGAGATATACATATGTAAAACATATTTGATATTCAGAAAAACATACATTCACTCGATGATGCCATCAGTGATGTCATCAGTGATGTCATTTGAGATGTCATCAGTGATGTCATGAGTGATGTCACTGACCATGTCATGAGTGATGTAATATGTGACGTCATCAGCAGTGCATTGCGGGCGTGCAAGTAGTAGTTAGCTGAACTAACTATAACGGGGGAATTTCTATGGTTTTGTACGAGTGAAATGTCCAACTAACTATAACACACCTGAAACCTATGGTTTTTCAGTGAATATATATATATATATATATATATATATATATATATATATATATATATATATATATATATCAACAAACACCCACTCTGCATTCGAGGGCCCCCTCGTTGTTGTAAGTATTTCCCATTTTGCCGGCAGAAAGGAAGGCCTGCACGTAGTGTTCTTTCACGCAGATTTATTCAGCATGCCTCGGTTCCAAACATGTTTCGGGCAGCATTGCCCTTGATCACTGGCGTAGGCAAAGTCACAAAGCAGCAACATTAGCAAGAAATTTAAAAGCGCAGCTGCGCCTTCTTAAATACACGCCCCTCACAACTCGGGTTCGCTTTGCATTATTGTAGATGTAGTGTCTACGTTTTAAATGGCACATTGCATGTTGCTTCGTGATTTCCACTGTTAATCCTCAAGTAGGTATGCACGTTAGTTCCCCACTGCTCACCTTCCAAATGTCTTTTTTCAACCAGCTGGCAACACAACGCTCCCTTCAGCGCTAACAATTTCCAAGCGCCCGGGACCTGCAGTTCGGCAGTGGGGCCCTCACGATCTGAGTCAGACCGTAATAAATCAACAAACACCCACTCTGCATTCGAGGGCCCCCTCGTTGTTGTAAGTATTTCCCATTTTGCCGGCAGAAAGGAAGGCCTGCACGTAGTGTTCTTTCACGAGGATTTATTCAGCATGCCTCGGTTCCAAACATGTTTCGGGCAGCATTGCCCTTGATCACTGGCGTAGGCAAAGTCACAAAGCAGCAACATTAGCAAGAAATTTAAAAGCGCAGCTGCACCTTCTTAAATACACGCCCCTCACAACTCGGGTTCGCTTTGCATTATTGTAGATGTAGTGTCTACGTTTTAAATGGCACATTGCATGTTGCTTCGTGATTTCCACTGTTAATCCTCAAGTAGGTATGCACGTTAGTTCCCCACTGCTCACCTTCCAAATGTCTTTTTTCAACCAGCTGGCAAAACAACGCTCCCTTCAGCGCTAACAATTTCCAAGCGCCCAGGACCTGCAGTTCGGCAGTGGGGCCCTCACGATCTGAGTCAGACCGTAATAAATCAACAAACACCCACTCTGCATTCGAGGGCTCCCTCGTTGTTGTAAGTATTTCCCATTTTGCCGGCAGAAATTAAGGCCTGCACGTAGTGTTCTTTCACGAGGATTTATTCAGCATGCCTCGGTTCCAAACATGTTTCGGGCAGCATTGCCCTTGATCACTGGCGTAGGCAAAGTCACAAAGCAGCAACATTAGCAAGAAATTTAAAAGCGCAGCTGCGCCTTCTTAAATACACGCCCCTCACAACTCGGGTTCGCTTTGCATTATTGTAGATGTAGTGTCTACGTTTTAAATGGCACATTGCATGTTGCTTCGTGATTTCCACTGTTAATCCTCAAGTAGGTATGCACGTTAGTTCCCCACTGCTCACCTTCCAAATGTCTTTTTTCAACCAGCTGGCAACACAACGCTCCCTTCAGCGCTAACAATTTCCAAGCGCCCGGGACCTGCAGTTCGGCAGTGGGGCCCTCACGATCTGAGTCAGACCGTAATAAATCAACAAACACCCACTCTGCATTCGAGGGCCCTCTCGTTGTTGTAAGTATTTCCCATTTTGCCGGCAGAAAGGAAGGCCTGCACGTAGTGTTCTTTCACACAAATTTATTCAGCATGCCTCGGTTCCAAACATGTTTCGGGCAGTATTGCCCTTGATCACTGGCGTAGGCAAAGTCACAAAGCAGCAACATTAGCAAGAAATTTAAAAGCGCAGCTGCGCCTTCTTAAATACACGCCCCTCACTGTGTAAACACGCCCTGTGTCCGTTTTTATTTGGGAGATTAAGTTCATTTGAATCCTGAGGGTCCCTAGGGTCCAACTAGCCCACTAGGTACCTCCAGTAAGTGCCACAGAGCTGCATTGCAGAGAGGTGTAAAAAGTGGCATGGCCTGGACCACCTCTCTTCAATGCAGCTCAGTGGCGCTTACTGGAAGCACTTGGTGGGCTAGTTAGCCCCCAGGGGCCCTCAGTATTGAAGGGAAATTATATCCCCAATTTTAAACGTGCCATAGTGCGTGTTTGCACATGTCACCTCAGGCCCCGTCCCCTCCCTTCACCACTGTGTAAACGCGCCCTGTGGCTGTTCTAAGTTGAGAGATTAAGTCCCCTTGAATCCTAAGGGTCCCTAGGGTCAAACTAGACCACTAGGTATCTCCAGTAAGCGCCACAGAGCTGCGTTGCAGAGAGGTGTAAAAAGGGGCTTGGCCTCAGATCACCTGTCTGCAGCGCAGCTCCCTGGCGCATACTGGAGATGCCTGTTGGGCTAGTTGGCCCTCAGGGACCCTCAGTATTGAAGAGGAATTAATTCCCCAACTTACAATTCGCCAGGGGGCACGTTTGCAGAGTGCTGCAAGGAGGGGGCGTGGCCTCCGGCACGATGCCAGTCTTTTATTTATTTTAATTTTTTAAGAAGGGGGGCTGTGTGGTTCCCCTTCTTATTCTAATTTATTGGCCCTGATGACCCCATACCCCAGGGCCTGTCTCCTAATTATATTTTTTTGACCCCAATCCCCAGGGCCGGCCACTGTTTTTTATTATTTTTAAAAAACATATATTTATAGACACACCTAGGACATGCTGGACAAACCGTACGTACCTATCACCATGACGATTTGCGTGATATTCATTAAAAGGCGACTATGCATACAATGAATCCACGTGGAATGTATTTACACCACTAGTGAAGCTCTGACATGTCTGATGCCCTACCGTGCCTAATCCCGGTAGACACCCTTGTCGTTTATTTATACAAACATGGGTAGCTATTGACGGGCACATTTAATACACATGCACACCAAGCCATTCAAAGGGGATTCGACAAAAATTCGACTAAAACTATGCAAGAAACCCCCTCACGGTTAATAAAACACACATCCACTGCCGGATGTGTAATACTTTTTATTTTACTCTCTGGAAAGGGGCCGAACATCACTTGAGAGTCACAGCGCGCTCCTGGCAGAGCCCAATGCTGTGTTACACCCACCATTGCCTGCTGAGTGCCACACACCTCTGTGTTGTATTCCACTAGCTAGTGCATATGCTATGACACTCTCTAGCCCATGTGCACTGTAACACCACCCCGTGAATCTGTCATGCCAAACTTGTCTTCGCACGGGTTATATTGCCCCATCTAACGTGCCTTCCTCGATGCCTATGTTATAACGCACAGTGCTATGCCATACATATTACAATCTGGGATCCATATCTTTGTCACAGTGCATATGCAACGTTACACTCCCCAGCACATATTTTATATTACAACTTTAGAGACTAGTTAGGTTACACAACACTGCCCTGTGCATATTACACTCCAAGGCGCATATCGCATAGCACGCGCTAGTGCCTGTGCTATCTCGCGCTCTCCAATGAATATGTAATTGCGCACAATGTATTGCATATTATATTTCACGCCGGTTCATCTTATATCACACTTTTTGGTGCATAGTTTATACCATACACTATATCTAGTTTTCATTTTCAATCGTGCTCTCAGGACTATGTTCTATATAACACTGTGTTCACCTACCCTTTTCACGGGCATTACATTTTGCGATGGGGGGTGGAGGGTCAGGGGGTGTTTCTGCCAAGTGAGCCCGGAGTCACAGTCACAAACGTCCTCTTCTTCCTGAATAAAAGTGAGATTATGCTGCATACTTGTTCATATTTTAAGTAGTTCGCACAGACACACGTTTTAAAAACAATAAAGTTCCTAATACCCGCCTTCTCTGAACAGTTAGCTTGCTGCCCCATCCCCCTCCTCCCTATCCTCTGTTGTGTGAATCCATGGACTAGCCTCCTCCCTCCTGCCATGCATGGTCTGATGTGCTGCCACTGCCCTCAATTTAGTATGATGTACCAATCCACTCCTCAAGCCCTCCATTGCCCAATTCTATGCCCCATCATTGACCTCCTGCTTAAACTCTGTGCTTAGCTTGCTGCCCCTATTCTCCTTCTCCCTGCCCTCCGATGTCTTTGTGCATGCCCCTGCTCCATCCTTTTTGCCCACCATGTTCCATGGACCTGCCACTCCTATCTACTCTGAGTGTTCTGTTGAGCTGCCACTCCCCTCCCACCTGCCTAGCATTGTCAGATGACTGTAACCTGTCCCTGCCACCTCCACCCTGCCTGTCCACATGCCATGCCCCTATCCTCTTCCTCCTGTCCTACATGGTCCATTGTACTGCCACACCCTTCTGCCCTCCCTGGTCTGTTGTGCTGCAACTGCTCCTCCTGCCTGCCCCGTGCGGTCTGTTGTGAGGCCCCTTCCCCTCAACTTTCTTGTCTGTGCACAGGTCCTGACCCTCCCTTCTATCCTCCATCGTCCTTTGTGCATGCCCCTGCACCCTCCTTCTTGCCCTTCATAGCCATTGTGCTGCCACTAACCCTCCCACTTGCCATGCATGGTCTTCTGTGCTGCCATGGCCCCTCCCACCTTCCCTGTGTGGTCAGTTAGCTGCCCCTGACCCCCTCCCACCTTCCCTCCATGGTCTGTGTGTATGCCATCACAGTCTCAGTGTTGCTCTTCATGGTGTGTCTTGCTTCTAGTGCCCATCCTGCCTGACCTCCATGGCTATCTTGCTGCTCCTGCCCTGCCCCCTTGCCCCCAGCCCTCTGTTTACATGTGCAGACCCCTACTCCCTCCCTCCTGGCTTGTCTGTTCCATTGTAATGCCCCTGATCCGCCCCTCCTGCCCTTTATGGTCTGTTATGCTGCAGCTTTCTCTCCTGTCTGTCCATTATGGTCAGCCAGCTACCATTGCCTCTTGCCCCTCTGTTCTCTGTTGTCCATGTGCATGGTCCTGTCCCCTCCCTCTTGCTTTCTATGGATTGTTGTGCTGCACTCCCGTCCCGCATGCCCTGTGTGGTGTATTGTGCTGCTGCAAACCCTGATGCCTGTCCTGCAGGGTCAGTTTGGTGCACCTCTCCATGTCCCTCCTGTCCTCTGTTATCCAAGTCCATGTCCCTACCCCATTTCCTTCCATGATCCAATGTACCATACTTGCGAACATTTTGAACTTGGTAAGAGGGAGATTTTGAAAAAAAACTGGGGTATTGATTTTCCCCTTTGAGTTACATTGAAAAAGAGGAGATTGTAGACAGGAGACAGATCAAATAAAGCCCATTTGAGCTTAAAAACATTGGACGTTTCCTGGCTGAATCGGGTCTGTTGGCATGTATGGTTGTACTACCATTGCCTCTTCCTTCTGCCCACAATGGTCTATTACATTGCCACAGCCTCTCTTGCAAGACCTGTATTGTTGGTTTGTTGCCCCTGCCCCCCTTTCCACTGCCCTCCATAGTCTGTTGTGATGCCACGGCCCTTCCTGCCTGCTCAGTGTGGTTAAATTGTTGCCTTTGCACCCTCCTACCTGCCTTCAATTTTCAGAGTCCGTGCCCCTGGCCTCTGCCTCTCAACAGTATCCTAATGAACAACTAGATTGCTAACATTCTATATTTATTACAAAAGTGTGGAACGCCTGACGTCATCTTGATGTAATCAAAACTGTAATACCTAGAGCATTTCCTTTAGAAATTACATATATGAGAGGGTCTTATTGGCATCAAAATTATGGTTAGTGCTCTAAAAGACTAAAATAAGGACATATTTTCTGAGTTTTCAAATAGCGACAAAGCACTTTTAAATTATTTGTTATCTTTATGTTTTTTTATCCAGTTGACCACTTGATTAAATGTTGCACTTAGGGGAGAGGATGTGGTGTTACTTCCAGAACTGCAGACTTTGCAACTGGGGAACCAGTTTGGAGTTTCTGCTTCAGCTCGACATTCTGTGATTCTGGTCAAATCACTTAGTCTCCCCATGTCTACAGCCAAAATGAATTTGTTCTTGTGTGATGTAACCAATGCTCATGTAAAGCACTCCAATACCTGACAAGTCTGCACTATATAACACTGCAAAAACACAAAATAATAAGTGTTTTGCACACTTCTGTCATTGGGCTATATTTGGGCTACATCTGGGTGATTTTGGGCTACATTTGGGCTCTTTTGTCTCCGGTGGCCATCTTGGGAGATTTATTTGTTATGAAGTTTCCTAATTTCCTCATGTACTGCAGTCTCCTCAGTAGGAAATGCTTTCAGTTTTTTACTTTGATTCCATCATGAAGGTATTCAGATATGTCACACATTTGCCATAAATTCTGAATGTTAGCACTCTAGTTGCTCATTAGATCACTGTAGTAAAACTACTGTTCACCATGGAAGTCTGCTCCTGGTATTAAAAGTGCATGTTTCAGTCTGCATGTCAGAATTTTTAATGAAATAGAAGAGGATTTGAGAAGTCACTCAAAATGTGCCCTCATTTTCTTTCTTCAGCATTAATCATAATTTCTATGGCAAAATGAAACCCCTCATTGTGTTCCTTTTTAAATTAAATGTTTTAAGTGTTACCAGTTTATTCCAATCAAGATGGCTTCAGGTGTGCCATACTTTTGTCATAATGAAGACAGTAAGCGCTCTAGTTGTTTTTAAGAACACTCTGGGACATTATGTCATTGGGCTATACTTGGGCTACATCTGGGTGATATTTGGGCTACATTTGGGCTCTTTTGTCTCTGGTGGCCATCTTGGGAGACTTATTTGTTATGAAGTTTCCTAATTTCCTCATTTACTGCAGTCTCCTCAGTAGGAAATACTTTCAGTTTTTTACTTTGATTCCATCAAGAAGGCATTCAGATGTGTCACACATTTGCCATAAATTCAGAATGTTAGCACTATTTTTGCTCATTAGATCACTGTAGTAAAGCTACTGCTCACCAGGCAGGGAAAACTGCTGCTGGTATTGAAAGTGCATGTTTCAGTCTGCATGTCAGAATTTTTTAATGAAATAGAAGAGGATTTGAGAAGTCACTCAAAATGTGCCCTAATTTCTCTTTCTGCAGCACTAATCATACTTTTTATGGAAAAATGAACCCCCTCATTTTGTCCCTTTTTAAATTAAATGTTTTAAGAGTTACCACTTTAATCCAAGCAAGATGGCTTCAGGTGTGCCATATGTTTATCATAAGTAGGACTGTTAGCGCTCTAGTTGTTCTTTGGAACACTCTGGGAAGCTGCAGTAGAACACAAAGGAATAAACTGACAGTCTCTGCCCTTGTTGGATGTACATGTTTTACTGAGAATGTCAGACTTCATTCTCACATGACTGAGAAAGATAATGTGAATTTACAGAAAATAAGCTCTCAGTTTAGCTTATAGATCACCTTCCAAACCTCTGTGGGAAAAGCATGAGAAAATATTTTTCTCTCAATCATGATATCCCAGCAGAAGGCTTTTTCACATGGTGAAATCACCTTAGAACATACCACAATTCCTAAAATGAGTATGGTACCATCAACAAATGATTTATTATGTAACTAAAGTCTTAAAACCTTTTATTAACTGCAATGCTTTTTAATGAGGTGCTATCATGTATATTGGTCCCAAGATGGCTGCCAACACTTCTTGGATGAAGTGCTGACAGCCAATCAGATCTCAGGATGAGATGTGTGGTTAGGCTCCGCCCACATATATATATATGATTTTACTTTTGATTTTCTCAGGAACTACTGAACAGATTGACACCAGACCTGCAAAAGGCACTTCCCTGACCTGAGGACGACCTCTCTGTCAAATTTCAAGTAATTCTGTTCAGCCGTTCGAGCTGTACCTTGGACTAAAGGTCCCTATGGAAAATTGCATGGGGAAAATGCGTTTTGGGACCCCCCTTTTTTCTCAGCCCCCGCTTGACGAATCCCCCCGAGACTTTCAGGGTAGGAGCGGAGCGGAGCGGAGCGCCCCACCTATTTTGAAAATTTCGCGAGGATTCGTCAACCGGCGCCAAAGTTAATCCAAATAGAATGTTGCGGATTACCTATGGAAACACGGCCCTAACTATAACTATCTACTGGCAACCGCCAGTAGATAATATATATATATATATATATATATATATATATATATTACCTACTGGCGGTCGCCAGTAGGTAGTTATAGTTAGGACCCCTTTTCCATAGGAAATCCGCAACATTCTATTTTGAATAACTTTGGCGCCGGTCGACGAATCCTCGCGAATTTCTCAAAATAGGTGGGGCGCTACGCTCCGCTCCTACCCTGAAAGTCTCGGGGGGATCTGTCAAGCGGGGGCTGAGATAAAAGGGGGGTCCCAAAACGCGTTTTTCCCATGCATTTTTCCATAGGACCTTTAGAACGAGCTACAGCCCGAATGGCTGAACAGAATTACTCGAAATTTGGCAGAGAGGTAGTCCTCAGGTCAAGGAAGTGCCTTTTGTAGGTTTGGTGTAAATCTGTTCAGTAGATTCTGAGAAAATAGCCTTTAAATCAATATATATATCTGAGCCAGCTTACGGTACGCTTACCGTACGCTTACCGTAAGCGTACGGTGGCGTGCGCGAGCGTGATTCTGATTGGCTGTTAGATCTTAGTAAACATTCGAATCGGCCGAAACCAGGAAGCGGCGGCCGCCATTTTGTGTATTTCACTCTGAAGAAAAAGAGTGAAAACAAGAAAAGGGGGCAAAGAGGAGAGTTACAGACCCCCTAACATTTGTAAGGGGGTCAAAGAAGGACAGAAAAGTACAAAAAAAACATTTATTGATTTTTAAAAAAATCACGGGGTACGCGTACGGTAAGCGTACGGTTAAAAAAAAATAAAAAAAAATAAATGAAATGCAGAATTAAGAGTTTAGATATTAGGGAGCTCTAAAAAGAGCTGTTGTGTTTATGAAGTCATTTTTTTAGTGGTACCTACAAGTAAGTACCGATGCAGAGTCTAAGGTTCAAAAGGAAGACTCTGTTCCCTTCATCATTGAAGTGCACACCATCTCCTCTATAAATGTCTTGCATGTCATAACGCAAGTTGTTGTGGTAAATGGCACCCATACCATAGTCACGGAGGAAAGCAGAAACAGATTTGTTGACGTGCTTTCTTGCTTTGTCAATCTGCGGACAGAAATGATTGGACCAGTTCCATTTTTGCCTTTGGCATATGTTGGAAAACACAAAGGCAGTTTTAGGGAAAAGTGAAAACAGTTGTGTAAAGGTGTCCTTCATAAGCATTTCCAGACCTACCCCAGTCAAAGTGCCTAGGTCATTGCCACCACAGTGCACTATTATGAGGTCAGGGTGTTGGTTTTGCATGAAGGATTTCACCAATGGCATCAATTGGTGCCACTTTAACCCTCTCTGACCAATCCATTTAATGTCTACATTTGGCAAAGCAAGGTCTCTCACCATATCTGTTTTCTCTGCAAACTTTTCACTCCAGAAGACATAGCTGTGTCCTACAATCCACACTGTGAACATCTTCAAAGGAGAACTGGATGCACTCAGGAGGTGTCTTTCAGTAGAATGGCAATATGAAAAGAAAGACAGTTTGGAAATGGAGGCATACATATTTTTTTCAAAACAAAAAGAACTGATTGGCTGTTTCATACCATTCTAGAATAAAAACTAGGCTGTATGTGTAAATTAATAGAAGCATGTTTTGTATTGGTACAAAAAAATGTGTAACCAAAGAACAGTACTATGGATTTGCTGTTAGGTTTGAAAAGTCAAGCACTCTTGCTCTGTGGAATTGAAACATTGTGTGGCGAACTTCTGACCTAACTCTACACAGCAGTGTTCCATGAGCTGTTGCTATGGTAGCAGGCAGAAGTCAAGTTGGGGGAAGGGTACTAGGCAGAAGTCAAGTTGGGGGAAGGGTACTTTTGGAAAAGGGTTGGTTTTCAACCAATAGAAATGTGTGATTATATTTGAAAAAAAGGGGGAAGCACTGAGATTTGAAACTTACATGTATATGTGTGGAAAAATAGAGGGAAAGTTTGCCATTATCTGGTTCTGCTGAGAGGAGAGAGGTGAACACAACAGAGATCCTGGCTCTGATAATCTGCTGTTTGAGTGTCACATTTCTTTCACAACTAACTAATTTTAAAGGTGAGTTTAGAGTTTGAGAGGGGATGTATGTGGTAACTTAAGAAATGAATAATAGAAATGGAAATTCTTTTTGTTGTAGTTGCGTTTATCATTTTCTGTTTTGGGAGAAATTTAAATGTGAGGAACATGTAAAATAATATGGAGTATGTTTTCACAATAAATTAAGGTGTACTGGAAAAAAAAAGAAGAGTTTAAGGGTTTGAGGTTGGACTCAGAAATGCAAATACATTCAGCATCACTAAGGCTGGTTGCCCTTGCTGGAGTGTAGGCAGCCACCCAGGTTACACATGGAGGTGGTGTGAAAAAGAAGTTTGGACATGTGCATTTAAGAAAATCAAAAAAAGTGGTTTCATAATGTGTCAGTCTGTAAAAGTGATTTTCACTTGCCCGAAAAAAAAAGAGCAGTAAGTGTGCTTTTAAATTGGCAAAGAAATTTCGTTTTGGGACTAATGTGAAAACATGACTCTGTGTGCAAAGAGGAATTATAGGCAGAGATTTATTACGTATTGCTCTGGTGATTTCACAGTTGCATTAGATGGAAAGGGGGAGCGATTTTTTGGGGGAAGAAGCAGACTCTTAGCACACACCCATGTGCTTGCCATGTATAATCATGCACAGTATTTACAAGCGAGTGGGGTTTTCAGGTTTCAGTCTGTAATGCAAATACATTCAGCATCACTAAGGCTGGTTGCCCTTGCTGGAGTGTAGGCAGCCACCCAGGTTACACATGGAGGTGGTCTGAAAAAGAAGTTTGGACATGTGCATTTAAGAAAATCAAAAAAGTGGTTTCATAATGTGTCAGTCTGTAAAAGTGATTTTCACTTGCCCGAAAAAAAAAAGAGCAGTAAGTGTGCTTTCAAATTGGCAAAGAAATTTCGTTTTGGGACTAATGTGAAAACATGACTCTGTGTGCAGAGAGGAATTATAGGCAGAGATTTATTGCGTATTGCTCTGGTGATTTCACAGATGCATTAGATGGAAAGGGGGAGCGATTTTTTTGGGGAAGAAGCAGACTCTTAGCACACACCCATGTGCTTGCCATGTATAATCATGCACAGTATTTACAAGCGAGTGGGGTTTTCAGGTTTCAGTCTGTAATGCAAATACATTCAGCATCACTAAGGCTGGTTGCCCTTGCTGGAGTGTAGGCAGCCACCCAGGTTACACATGGAGGTGGTCTGAAAAAGAAGTTTGGACATGTGCATTTAAGAAAATCAAAAAAGTGGTTTCATAATGTGTCAGTCTGTAAAAGTGATTTTCACTTGCCCGAAAAAAAAAGAGCAGTAAGTGTGCTTTCAAATTGGCAAAGAAATTTCGTTTTGGGACTAATGTGAAAACATGACTCTGTGTGCAAAGAGGAATTATAGGCAGAGATTTATTGCGTATTGCTCTGGTGATTTCACAGTTGCATTAGATGGAAAGGGGGAGCGATTTTTTGGGGGAAGAAGCAGACTCTTAGCACACACCCATGTGCTTGCCATGTATAATCATGCACAGTATTTACAAGCGAGTGGGGTTTTCAGGTTTCAGTCTGTAATGCAAATACATTCAGCATCACTAAGGCTGGTTGCCCTTGCTGGAGTGTAGCAGTCTGGACATGGGCTTTTTAAAAAATCTGAAAAGTGGTTTCATAATGTGACAGTTTGTAAAAGTGATTTTCACTTGCCCAAAAAAAAGAGCAGTTAGTGTGCATTCAAATTGGCAAAGAAATTTCGTTTTGTGACTATTGTGAAAAGAAATGTAGTAATATATTTAAATAAAATAAAGGAATTTTTTTTTAGTTTTTTTCAGGTATTGCTGAAGAGCAGTGAACAAAATTTAAGATGCCTACAAAATCCAGAGTTCAAAAAACGCTAAAAAAAAAACTATATTTGAAGACAACTAGAGGATCAAAGTTAGTAGAAGATGCTGATGTTGGAAGGAAGAAAAAATCTTCTGGTAAGCAAAAAAAAGATTTTCTAAGGAATATATTCAAAAAAAGGAAAAATGTACAAAATGTCTGTACAGGAAAGAATGATTTAAAACAAAAAGGACAAGAAAAAATTGAGAATTTAGTTAATGCAAATATACCTTCTGCAACTAAAAAGTTAAACTTAAACAGAAAAACAGCGTTTAAAGAGATACGTAGAAAAATGTTTCAGAGAAGAGTTATGTCCAATTTGATAAAGGATGTGAAGAAATATAAGAAAAAAACAAAGTTTTATAAGAGAAAAAAAGAAATTGAAGCCATTGCAGCAAAGGCATTACAATTAAAAAGGAAACTATTCATATTAATTTTGAATAGGATGCGTACATTAGGCAAAATGGTTAATTAACTGAAATCACATAGCAAAAGGAAAAGAGTAGTGAACAGAACAAACTTTTGTAAAGTGTTTTTAGGAAAGTGGATGCATAGTTCAAGTAGTGAACCTTTTTTTAATGAAGAGAGCTATTTTCAAAGTAATAGTTTGCTGCATGCAGTTGACACCAGAGGTCGTTCATACGAAGTAAAAAATGGTTGCATAATGGAGAAGGAGATAATGGTTCCAAGAGATGAGGTACAAGTGATGGCAGATGAGCAATGGGGAGACGTCCTAAAGCCCCAGTGTACACTTGGAATTGTAGTAGTATTTGCACTGTGTGTCAGGAATCTATTGACAAATTTCGAGAGTTTCTAAGAGAATATAGTAAAAAAAGTGTAAAACAGAAGATTAAGGTGCTTCAAAGTCTGGATCCATGCAGAGTGAGAGAGAATACTGGTTTGCAGGGTCATTCTCTGGCTTGTCTATCTAGAAAAGTGTGCAATAGTGTTTTCCATCATTTTAGGATGCTGGCTGTTCATCATACTGAAATGAGAAAGTTTGTGAGACGGTTGTATTTTGCCAAAAGTCCAGCAATAAAGTTAAATGAATTGAATAGGGCTCTGTTCCGAGGAACGGTATCAGATGTAGAGAAGGTTGTTGATGAAATTCAGTTTTGTTACTTTGGTCCTGAACAAAACAGTGCAGAGAAGGACACAGTAAATGAGGAAGAAGTGGAAGAGAATGTAGAACCCTCTGTAAGTAACACATTTAATGATCACATAACAAAATTTGCAATAGTCTCTAATGAAAGACCAAATTTTACTTGTATTTGTTGCCGCAGAACTCATTATAGAAAACAAACTAGGAATGTTGATCTCTACAGAAAGAGTGAAAATGAAGATAATTATAAGTGGAAGGATTTTGCCACATATATATTTCTAGAAAATTGTTTTGAATTGGGTGAAGATCAGCGTATTTGTAAATACTGTTACAACAAGTTAGAGGAAAATAGAATGCCGACCAGAGCTGTACATAATAATTTAGAATTGGATGCTATTCCTGCTGAACTTTCTGAATTAAATACATATGAGTCTATACTCATTCAATGTGTTCATCCGTTCCAGACCATAGTACGTATGGAGCCCAAAACTGGTAAATTACCTCCTTCAGATCTACTGAGAGGTTTAAAAGGTAAAGTGGTGTATTTGCCCTTGGATTTGAAAAAAAATATGGAAACTATTGATGCGGATACTTTGGAAACTGAACCATTAATTATTCTGGTTAATGGTGTACCTACAAAGAATAAAAAGATTTGGCAGGAGCTGGTAGATGTACGGAAAGTACAAAGAGCAAATTTGTATTTGAAAAGGAATAACAAATGGTATGAATCAATTTATATAGAAGAAGAAGAAGAAGAAGATTTACAAGAAGACACAGAAACACCAACTGGACAAATTGAAAAAGTGGACAAGTCAAAGGAAGAAGAAATTTATGAACATTTTAGCATACATCCTCTTCATTCGAAAGAAGTTATGGGAGACAATATTGATCTCTTTCAGATGAAGAAAGCAAAAGGAACTCCCGTGAGTGTATGGGAGGAGAGCTTGGAAGCTCGATGTTTTCCCCAGCTGTTTCCTAAAGGAAAAGGAGGACGATACGATGAACGTCCAGAACAGATTCCAGCTTCTGAGTATCGGACTACAAGACTATATGCTGAAGATCCCAGATTTCGACAAAGTATTCCTTATTTGTTCCATCTTTTATTTGAAAGCGACTTGTCTGCACTGTCATATGCAGTAAATCACATTTTAAAAAGTGGAGTACATTTACAAAATGTGTCTGCTAAGGATTTTATGGAGAAAGTGCAGCACCGAGATGATCATTTGGAAACACAACTCATCAATCTGATGGCTTGTCAGCGTGGGACAAATGAATATTGGTACCGACGCCATGGTGAACTAAAATGCATGTTACGGAATTTAGGAACACCAACATGGTTCCTTACCCTAAGCTGTGCCGAGTACGCTTGGGATGATTAACTGGATTTTCTACGAGAGGCCAATTCAAACATTAAAAACATCGAATACAAGACAGCAGGAGAACTGTGCTCATTGGATCCGGTTAATGTTTGCAGATATTTCAATCATAGATTTGAGGCTATGATGTCCTTCATCTGCAATAAAAAAAATCCACCCCTTGGAGAAGTAGTGGATTTCTTTTGGAGAAAAGAGTACCAGGCAAGAGGTGCTCCTCATATTCATATGCTGTTGTGGATCAAGGATGCCCCAAAGTTTGGAACAGATACTGATGAAGCAGTGTTATCTTACATTGAAGAATATGCAACATGTGCTATACCAAAAAGCACAGAAGAGAACAAGTTAAAGGAGCAAGTTTTACGTTTCCAAAGTCATCGGTGTGGAAAATACTGTCGACGGAAATACAAGAGCAAAGAAAAATACTACACTAAATGTCGATTTGGATTTCCTAGACCTGTTCTTTCAAATGGAAGAGTAAACAGTTTTATGTCAGCTGTGAGACATACTATCACAAGAAAATCACCTAAGAATACCTACAACCTTAAAAGAAAAGAAGAATCAAAAAATATAAATGACTACAACCCAGTCATTTTATCCATGTGGAATGCTAACATGGATATACAGTATGTTGCTGACAATTCCATTGCTGTTGCTCGATATGTAACGTCTTACATTACAAAATCAGAAAACACAGAATTGAAGGAAATGTGGGAAGAGATTTCTCACGAGAAGACTGTCAGTAAGAAGCTGTACAGTTTCAGTTTAAAGATGTTATCGCATCGAGAAATTGGATCCTACGAATGTTCAGATAGGTTATCTTCTGCAAGTCTCTACTCGAAGTCAAGAAGAAGAATTTGGGCAAGTTTAGGCCTTGCAGCAATGAGAAATCGGGTACTGAAATCTGTTGGAGAAATTGAATATTTGGCCAAGAATGACCCAGAAAGTACAGATATTTTGAAATCAAACATGTTGGACACATATTATCCCAAGAGAAGTCATCATCTGGAGAACATGTGTCTCTATGAAGTGCTGCAGAACTACATTTATTCACGGAAAGCCACAGAAGACATCAACAATGGAAAATATAAAGTCGTTGGTGAAGAAGGATGTTTGGTGAAGCAAACAAAAGGAAGTTTGATAAATCACCGGAAGCTGAGTTGCGACACTACTGACAAGAAGGAATTTTACTACTTGGCTCTTTTACAGTTGTTTAAACCATGGCGTACAGAGGATGAACTACTGGGAGAATTCCAGAGCTATGAAGATTCTTTTAATGCTTGCAAAGACAGCATACAATGCAGTACATTCTCAAGTTATCTGCAAATGTTAAATGAAGAAATTGAACAGGAAACTACAATTGCAGCAGAAATAGCTAGAGATAGTTCTCAGGACAGCCAAAGTTCAGGAACACTCAGTCAAGATCCCCTAGGACAACCAATCGTTGAAAATGAAGCATCAATAGCCATGAATGAAGTGGAAACGGCTATGAATCAAGCTCAAGAAGAATTTATAGACTTAGAAAATTTGGAAAGACAACTGAATCAAGAGCAGCAACAAATTTATGAAGAGATCAAAAACAAAATTGATCACGGATTTCTACATAAAAAAAAGAGTGCTCATGCACATCATTTCATCCAATCAGGATGTATGTAAGCGGACAAGCTGGAACTGGAAAAAGTTTCCTAATAAAAGTCATCAGAAGCTACCTAAAGCAAAAAACGGATTCTACTTTGTCTTGTGTGGTTACTGCTCCAACTGGGTTAGCAGCATATAACATAAAAGGAATCACTTTACATCGTTTGCTAATGTTACCAGTGGAGCATGAGAACAAAATACAATTCAACAAGCTAACTGGAGAAGCATCCTTGGAAGTTTCAAGAGTATTGAAGAAGATGCAAGTTCTCATTATTGATGAGGTGAGCATGGTATCAAACTTAATGCTTGCCTTTGTGCATTTAAGAATGCAGCAAATTTTGAAGACAGACTATGACATGTTATTTGGTGGAAAACACGTCATAGTTTTTGGAGATCTTTTGCAACTTACTCCAGTTAAAGGACAACCAGTGTTTAATACTGTCACACATGAAGACACGAAGAAGTCATTGGGAAGCATCGGAAATACAAATATTTGGTCCTTCTTTGAGTACAAGGAACTTACTACTAATATGAGGCAAGCAAACGATGAAGACTATGGTAGTATTCTGAAAGATATCAGGATTGGACTACTCACAGAAGTTGGCAAAAAAGCATTACAGAGTCGGCTGCTACATAATTTATTTCCAAAGGAAGAAATAGTTGCAGAGAAGATATACAAGAACATTGCAGAAAACAAAAGTGTCATCTGCTTAATGCCAACTCTACGTGAATGCTCAATATTCAAAGAGGAGCTTTTGAAATTGGAAAAGGAAGAGATCAGGAAATTGGAAGCAGTGGACAAAATTGAGGATGGAAGAATTACTGTCACAGTAACAGGCAAACTGAAAAATAAATTGGACTCACTAGAGAAGAACATCTCCAAAACAGCTGGATTAGAAAAAAATCTATATGTTTGCATGAACTGTAGAGTATTTTTAAGAAGAAATTTGGATGTTGAAAAAGGTTTAGTTAATGGAGCGATGGGAAGAGTTGTGGGTTTTATTAATTATCAGAAAAAAGAAGGAGTTGAATGTTTAAAAATAAAATTTGATCAGATAGAAGAAGTTAAAGATATTTGTCGTTGTACAGTTCGTTTCATGCTTGTGAAAGACTTATATGTACGTAGGAAGCAGTTTCCGTTTTCTCTAGCATATGCTGTAACTATTCACAAGTCTCAAGGATTGACTGTAGATTGTGCATTTGTGAACATTGGTTCAACTGTGTTCAAAGAGGGTATGGCATATGTTGCTTTGTCACGAGTGAAAACATTATCTGGTTTATTCATGATACACTTTGATGACTCAAAAGTTAGTGCTGATACAAACTGTGTAAAGGAGTATAATAGATTAAGAAGAAGCTATGCTCCTCATTTAGGTCAGTATCCTGTGTTGGAGAAACGTGTAGTTTCTCGTAAAAGAAAAAATGAGAATATCTGTAATGAAGATGTAGAGAAGAGGAAAAAAAAGAGGAGTGATGTAATTGCAAGCAAAAAGAAAAAGGAAAATGAAGAACAGGTTGTAGGATGTCATTTTGAAAATAGCTCTGGTGTCAACTGCTACGCAAATGTAGTGCTGAATGTTGCATTTTATCTGGAAAGTTTGCAAGAGCAGATAATAGTAAATCAGGGAAAAAGATTCTGTTCAGAGCTGAGTCTCCTTTTTCAAAAGCTGAGTAAAGATAAAACTCAAATAGAAAGTGCTACTGAAATTAGAAAACTTTTAGATATATGTTCAGGACGAACACAGTTTTCTCAAAATGAACAGCAAGATGCACATGAATTTTTGATGTATTTTCTTCAGGTAGTGGAAGAAGAAGGAGTTCCCATTGAAATTTTTTTTGGTCTCTCTTATAAATGGGAACATAGTTGTGAAAATTGTTATAATATATGTGGCTCTAAAGTTGATAATGAAAGGTTTATTTATTTGACATTGCCAGAGAGTAAAACAGTCACTTTTGCAAAATTAGTTAAAGATGCTAATCATAGCATGAAATGTGGTGAGTGTAAATCTAACATGTTTTCAACATTAATTTTAAAGGAATACGGACAGTATGTAATTTTAATGATGCAACGATGTAGAGCTGATGGTTCAAAATTGGATACTTTAATAAAGAAGTTTACAGGACAGCAATTATCAATTTCAGGAAAAACTTTTGTAACTGTTGCAATAATTTTCCATGATGGACCTACTGTTACTTCTGGACATTACACAGTTTATCTTAAATGTGAAAAAGGTTGGACACTGTGTAATGATTCCCAATTGATTTTCAAACAACGTTTGCCTTTTGATTTAGCAAATTCCTATCTAATCTTCCTGAAACCTAAATTTTAGACAGATTTGGCAAGATCTCGACAAAATAATTTTACCATTTTACTGGATTACCATTGCAATTTTATAGAAAAAAGATTTTTTAAATTATCATTTGGCCTAATGGAAAGATAACCAATTGTAATGTGGACTTTTTTAATTTTAAATGAAACTTTGAAAAACCAATAATTTAGAGATAATCGGTAACATCTGCACAATTTAAATTTTGGAATGTTATTGGACTGCCATTGGAAATTTTTTGAAAAAAGATTTTAAAAATTACTATTTGGCCATGCGGAAAAGTAACCAATTCTATTGTCGACTTAATAAATTATTCCAAAAATTTTCGTGAACCAAAATGTTACAGAGAATCGGTGAGATCTGGACAAATTAAACTTTAGAATTTTATTGGATTACCGTTGGAAATTTATTCCCCAAAAAAATTTAAAATTACTATTTGGCCTAAAGGAAATGGAATCAGATGTATTTTGGAGTTATTTGAGATATAATATTGTGATTATACTTCTGAAACAAACATATCAGACGGTATTTTAAAGAAATAACTATTGGTATTAGATGATATTTTTTTAGAATATTATGCATTTCTATAATGTTAAGTTTAAGTAAAAAGAGATTCTGGGCTTTTTTATTACAATCTTTGTGATTGTTATTTTTTTTTGCCCGCTGTAAAATTATGAATGCAATTGCTTTCACAATTTATAGTGAAATGCAATATATTCTGAAAACAGCAAAAATAAGGCAAAAATATTTTTGGGAAAAAAATGTAAATATGTGTACTGTATTATAAATTGTTTTAAAATATTAATACTTTTTTCTTTTTTTTCAGATTGATATAGAAAATTTTCGAAAACTAGAACGATTTTTAAAACTATTTTTAAAAAAAACAAATGAATAAATATTTTTTTGAGTGAGTATGGTAAGTCAATAATAATAATTGTAGTCTCTCAAGGACCTTGTAATGTGATAATTGATTTTTAGTGTTTTTTTTAAAAAATAAAAAAAAAGTACGCGCACCGTACGCGTACGGTAAAAAAAAAAAAAAAAGTTTTTCAAAACATGTAAAAAAAAGATGAAAGATAAGGTTGGCTCTTAAAAGAACCATTCTGTTCATGCAGGGACAGAGGAAAGAAAGAATGGGAAAATTAGTCTCTGTGACAAGTGTGCTGATCTATTTTGAGGTTCACTAGGGAAACACTGGTCTCCCTATGACAAATTAGATCATGACAAGAGGCACATCGAATATCAACCCTCAGAAATCGAGGGTTAATTTCCAGAGGGCCAGCAGAAGGAGATGCTCCCCCCACAGATGAAGGGCTCACCTGACCTGCAGAAGAAGGAGTCAGCCCTGCAGATGATGGTCCAGGCTGAGCTGCTGTGGATGTACTTGCTTGTCTTTCTGAAGAGTTACCTCCAAAAAGATGACCATGTGTCCTTCTGTGTACATCCTGGAGGTGTCTCTTCATGGTGTGATTCCCAAAGGAATACTTCCTGTCAGGATTACCTCTAGAAAGTACACGCTTACACAGCCTGCAAGTTACTAAGGGTGCATTCACCTTTTGCTGGCCTTCAGGAAAAGTAAAATAATCCCATACATAAGAGGGCTTTTGTTTCCTCGATCTCTGCCTCAAGACAGTGCTGCTAGTGCTAGCCTCACTCTCAGAAGAGCTCTGCTGTTCTGCCATCGTATCCCAAAGACAAACCAGCTCCTTCTCCCAAGGGATCACAAGCAGAAATGAGGGGAATGGGTGTGGTGTAGGAGAGTTCTAGAACTGAAAGTAGTTTCAACCAATCAAAAGTTGTGTTTTATGATCACATGACCTACCGTACGCTTACGGTACGCTTACGGCAAAAGTGCGCATGCGCGTAAAAAAGACACGCGCTTGCGCGCATGCGCATAACAGTCACTACCCGACACTTCCGCGTAACGTGCGCGTGTGGCGTAAGCGCGCACGTGTCCCACGCGGAGTACGCGCGGCTACGTAAATTGCGTAACTATACGCAAGCAGCGTAGATAAATTACAGCCGTTGCGTAAACCGTACGCTTACCGTGAGCTTACGGTACGCGTACTAAAAAAAAAGAAAAAATATAAAAAAAAGTACTGCTAATAAATTTTACATGTTAATTTTAAAAAATATATTAAAAAAACAAATTAAAGAATTTTGAAAATTTCATCATAGTCTTTATAAAAGGTAAGAAAATTAAAATAAAAATATGTTAGAAAAAATAGAAGAAAAAAAAAAAATTAGCATTTTAAAAACCTTGCAAATTCACTGAAAAAACCATGGGTTTCACACACGTTATAGTTAGGACTTAGCATTTAAAAAACCTTAGAAATTCAGTGAAAAAACCATAGGTTTCACACACGTTATAGTTAGGAATTAGCATTTAAAAAACCTTAGAAATTCAGTGAAAAAAACCATAGGTTTCACACATGTTATGTTAACTGGACATTTTACTCGTAAAAAAACCATTGAAATTGCCCCGTTATAGTTAGTTCAGCTAACTATAACTCGCGCGCCCGCAATGCACTGCTGATGACGTCACATATTACATCACTCATGACATGGTTAGTGACATCACTCATGACATCACTGATGACATCTCAAATGACATCACTGATGACATCACTGATGACATCATCCTTGTGATAGAGTGGCAGACCTCCTCTTCCCCTAATATAACCTTTGATACACACAATCAAAAATAGAAATTAAAATTTAAAAAACAATGGACATACCAATACCAGTTACAACAACCTATACAGTAATTCTAAGATCCAAATACACATCCACTCATTCACCAACAGTCCAATACAGTCACTCATACATGTACTCTCTCATCATATGTACTCATACACGTATACATCCTGTTACACAATGCCACTCATCCATAGAGGTACTCACACACATAGTCAGTCATGCTAATAAAGAATCAAACATACATTTACTTGCATATACAGTTATACACACACCACCACACTTACTTCTACGGAAACTTACACATACTTAGTCTTTTAAACAATCACTTATAGAAATACATACTTATTCATACAGGAACTCTTTCAATCTCTCACTCTCACATATACTCACTTATACACACCAATAGTCACATATACTAGTTTAAAACATATGTAGTTACTCATAGAGACACTATTGAGACAGTCATTCACTCACTAACACACCCATGCACACACTCAACCACCCATACAGTCCTGCACACATGCTGTCTTCAACACACACAAACAGTGAGTCGCTCATTCATGCACCTATGCACTACGTAATACCCCCACCGAACCATACAGACACTCAGACACTCATACTGATACTCAAAAAACCAACTAATAACCTATATAGACACTCATGTAGCTACTCACCAACCCATGCAGCCACTTATACACAAAGTGAGAGACTGATACAGATATTTACATATTTAAACATTACTCACTAAGCCATGTATTCACTAAGATACACTTAATCAGTCAGTAATACAATCAATTTTTCAAAAACAATTCATCCATTTAGACACTTATATACCCATTTATTCTTCCATCGACCTTGAGATATACATATATAAAACATATTTAATTTTCAGAAAAACACACATTCACTGGATGATGTCATCAGTGATGTCATCAGTGATGTCATTTGAGATGTCATCAGTGATGTCATGAGTGATGTCACTGACCATGTCATGAGTGATGTAATATGTGACGTCATCAGCAGTGCATTGCGGGCGCGCGAGTTATAGTTAGCTGAACTAACTATAACGGGGCAATTTCAATGGTTTTTTACGAGTAAAATGTCCAGTTAACTTTAACATATGTGAAACCTATGGTTTTTTTCACTGAATATATATATATATATATATATATATATATATATATATATATATATATATATATATATATATATGTTTTTTTTTTTTTCACTAAAAAAACCATAGGTTTCAGACATGTGCTAGTTAGGAATTCGGATTTAAAAAACCTTAGGAATTCACTGAAAAAAACATAGGTTTCAGGGGTGTTATAGTTAGCTGGACATTTCACTCGTACAAAACCATTGAAATTCCTTCGTTATAGTTAGTTCTACTAACTATAACTCGCACACCCACAATCCACTGCTGATGATGTCACATATTAGATCATTCATGACATGGTCAGTGACATCACTGATGACATCACTGATGACATCATCGAGTGAATGTGGTTTGGTTCCATATTTAAATATGTATTATATATATAGCATTGTGCATTGAAGAATGACTGGAAGTATAAGTGTCTGGATGGAGGATTTACTAGCAGTGTGGTTGACTGTTTAAGTGACTAATTTAAAGTGTCTCGATTAAATATATGGGATAGTGATTAAACTGTGTGAATATCTGTATCACTCTGTCTCTTGTTGTGTAAACTACTGCATAAGTTGGTTTCTAGCTATGTGAAAGTCTATATTAGTTATTGATTAGTTAAGTGAGGATTTTTATGGGAGAGTGAATGTGTGTGTGGTTGGCTGGGTGGGAGGTGTGTGACTGTCCAAAGATGTGTAAATAGTTGATTTAGTAGGTATATGAGGTTAAGACTGCATGTGGAAACAGTTGTTTGGGTGAGTGAATGTCTTTATGGGTGTAGTGATGAGTAAATATATTTCTCAATGATACATGTCCAATAAAGTAGAAATATAAAAGGCAGTGTATGTGACAGTTGTTGTATATAAATAAGTATACATAAGACTCAGTGATTCTATGAGTGACTGTATGGATAACTGTATACTTGTAATAGTGATTTTATAACACACTAAGTATGAGTTACTATCTATATGAATAAATGAAGTGGTGTTTGTATAAGTGTGTAGCTGAGTAAATGTAAGTTTGATCAATTGTTTACATAAGGGAGTAGGACAACTGCATACGTGAATAGGATGTATGCTTGTGTGTAATGTTTATGTAGGTGTATAAGTATATTTGATAGTGTTCTATTGATCTTTGTCAGCATGTATGAGTGAATCTATAGGTAAATGTTTAGATGTGTGTGTAGATCTAGGAATCACTGAGTGGGTTTTTAGAAACTTATATCGGTGTGTCAATGGTTTCAAATATGGTACTCCATATTTTATAATGAGTGATGAAAGGTTATACTAGTGTATGATGAGGTGTATCAGATTGTCATGTAGATGATGTCATCAGTGATGTCATCAGTGATGTCATTTGAGATGTCATCAGTGATGTCACTGATCATGTCATGAATGATGTAATATGTGACATCATCAGCAGTGGATTGCGAGCGTGCGAGTTATAGTTAGTAGAACTAACTATAACGAAGGAATTTCAATGGTTTTGCACGAGTGAAATGTCCAGATAACTATAACATCCCTGAAACCTATGGTTTTTTCACTGAATTTCTAAGGTTTTTAAATGCTAATTCCTAACTATAACATGTCTGAAACCTATGTTTTTTTCAGTGAATTTCAAAGGTTTTTTAAATGCTAATTCCTAACTATAACATGTCTGAAACCTATGGTTTTTTCAGTGAATTTCAAAGGTTTTTTAAATGCTAATTGCTAACTATAACATGTCTGAAACCTATGTTTTTTTCAGTGAATTTCAAAGATTTCCTAAATGACAATTTTTAAATGTAATAATAGTTATATTTATTTTTTTGATACAGATTTTCTACATTTTTTAAACTATTTATTTTCACATATTTTATTTTTTAAATTACATTATATATTTTTAATATAAATGGAAAAAAATGTAAATATTGAAACTCTAATTTTTTTTTGTTTTATATATTTTTTAATATGTACACACAATATGAGGGTAGAGGCTATAGATACCGCACTTTACAAATGAAAAGTGTTTTTTTTATATGCGATTATTACAGTGCAGAGAACCAAGGAACACTCCCCTCTATGTTCCTCACCAGGAACAAATCCTGTCACAAAATTGCATACAAAGGGGTTCAGCACTGTTCAAAGAAATCAATAAGTATATAAGAATGTCCAAGGCGTCAATATGTTTTTCTTGAGAAAATCTTTTTCTTTATTGCATGATCACATAAGCATGAAGAGTCATGGTCACATAGACATGAATAATCTTAGCCGACGCGTTTCGTCTCTAAAAAGAGACTTCTTCAGGGCTAATAAAAAACATACATAAAATATAATTAACTTATTGAGAAATATCAACATATATAAAATTACAGACAAGAAAATATATATACAGGAACAACACAGCTAATGAAACAATTTCCAATATAAAAAACAAAAAATATCTGTAACAATTGTCTTTGCAGAATAGCAGGGCCTAAATACTGGAGATCTCAAATCAAAGTACGTTTTCCTTAGACACATGTGATAAGTCAAACTCATATATGATTAGTATATTATATGATGTTTACTTGTTAAGCACGGAATAATTCACAATTCATCAAATGAGTATTAGACTTCATACCTTCTTGAAATAATAATTGTTCAGAATGATGGTTCTGTGAATTGAACCAGCAACCGTGAATTCCAAATTGACAAAAAGATTTCTGTAGTGATGATTGTTTATCTATGAAAATCAATATGGAACAAATAAGGTAACACATATAAATGTCTGTAAAGTATGGCTATATATTCATATACCATCTTTTGTAATGCACAATATAGGTAACTGCATTACGGTAAGTCCTAAAACTCAGTTAAAAAACAAACATTGCATGTGCAGACAATATCGATATACATCATTGTAATTGAATCAGTGAGAAAGAGTTACTCATTGCTTAGTAGAAGAAATTTAGAAAAATATCAAGGAATGAGAGCAAAAGCTAAGTAAATCACATTGGATATTAAATAAACTAGGGTGGCATAGCAAACCGCAACTCCATGCTACCAACAAAGTGACCGTTGCTGCCATCCAATCAGAAGGGATGAGTATTGATCATCAAAAAGTTCAATATTAAGAGCAATGTTCCACAAAAAATTTATTTAAAAATTCCTCAAATTTTAAAAACTTAATATTATAGTTATTTTCATATAAGCGTTGATAATATAGTCATACATACCAAGATCATAAGATCTAACAGTTAAGTATCTGTGTAAAAATCAATAGGAATGAGAGATTAGCATTTTTGTACGTCCCACCTATTCAATCAGAAAGAACATGTTTAATGTGTTCAGGTGAAATTTATAAACAACAGAAGAGAGCCAGACCTGTCCATAAATGTCAAATTGTGTATTTATACCATGAAGACTTCCCTCTACAGGAACAACGTCCAAAATTAAAGACGCATCAGCATGTGAAACTATATTACCTCAAAGCGGACTGAAAAAATTCAGTGACCTCGAGACAAGTAATCTTCTAGCAGAAGTTAAAATGTCCAGCACAACCAACAAACAAACAAAAATGTTTCCTAACATTTAAAAAGGTATAATCGACCGAACAAAGTTACAAGAAATATAACGGCTTGTTATGAACGTAATGAGGGGTTTATATATGGTGTTGTGTTACTGAAAGCCGTAATGTGAATATGAATAACGAAAATTAGTCAAGATTCACTTGGTTATGAGATCATTCTAAAGATATAAACCGTGCCTAGTAATACTGCACTAAAATTTAAAAAAACCCATACTTGTTAAACTAAATTACTAGACATTCTAACGTTCCGTTCCTGTCAGTAGAGTAAACATACTAGTGCAGCAAGCAAATAACTTGCTACCATTCCAATAAACTCACCTATTTAGGTATGGTAACCCGTGTATTCTGGTCTCATTGTTTTCAGTAAGAAAACCGAGTGACCAGAAGTGAGCGTTTTTAAATCATCCGCTCCGTGATGCGTTTCACCTGTACGGAGATAAACATCAACGACGACCTCGAGGGCCAAGGATTGAAAGTTTACGTGTCGGCCATTTTTAAAAGGTGAACCAGCAAAATTATAACGAATAACATCGGCAGTTCCCAATTCAAACTACAATATAATATGCAAATAAGAAATTATATATATCAATAATTATAGACCAGAGTTGCAGACAAAATGTATAAATAACATCGTATTTAAAAGACGTCTAGTCTCAAAGAATATATTGAATCACACCATCATATAGTATCGAACAGTAGTCCCACCTTTAATGATGCAAGTTCAAAGCACCATATGGGAATACTTCCACCATCTTTGAATGTTGAGAACGGGTACAATAACCATCAAGAAAGTTCAGAAAATACCAAAGCAATGGTCAAAAAAGACGATGATGATATAAGGCACAGTATCTAAACTGCAAGACCTTCGATAGCATGATGTATCTCGCAAGTGCATGTGCGTGTATAAATCAATAATTTCCAAATATTTGTAGGACTAAAAACCTGCTACTAATACGGTGGCCATCTTAGAATGATAAACATATGCCACTCGATAAGGTGCCAAATATAAATGCACCAGTAACAGAAATGTTATTAATGACAACAGTAGTGACTTCAAAACTAATCTTATATGGAGTTAGTCATCCCACCATAGTTAACAAAAAAATTTTTGCATGAACATTGGCTCTTATAAATAGATCAAGCAAGTGATCTCATGTGTGCAGGAGTCAAAAGGTGATAAACCAAATGTCAGAGGTTGAGATGGAGTATCAACACATTAGTATCAATGAACAAAATATTAAGGTGCCGATCACGATCCGGTAAAAAATGTCCCCGTACGACTCGCATCGGGTCTTTTTACCGTACGAATCGTACAAGTGCCGTACGAACTGACAATCACGATTCGCATGGTAAAAAGTCCATACGAACCGTACTGGGAATATTTCCCCACACGTCCTCGGGCCGGAAAATGTGTCCGACACGTCCTCGTACGATTCACCGTACAAACGTGAAAGGTGAACTCCGACCGGGGAATCACGATCCATCCCGGGCGTCCGAATGTACAACCGTATGGTGAAAAGACCGTCCGCACCGAACTCCCATAACAACCATGGAGACGTCCAAACAGGTGCCCGGTACGTGCCGTACCCCCCCCAGCCCCCGTAGGTACGCGCCGACCCCCCCCCAGCCCCCGTAGGTACGCGCCGACCCCCCCCCCAGCCCCCGTAGGTACGCGCCGACCCCCCGCCCAGCCCCCGTAGGTACGCGCCGACCCCCCCCCAGCCCCCGTAGGTACGCGCCGACCCCACGCCCAGCCCCCGTAGGTACGCGCCGACCCCCCGCCCAGCCCCCGTAGGTACGGGCCGACCCCCCCGTGTGTACACCCGTGTACGGTGCGTACCCCCCCGTGTACGCTCGAGTCGTACCCCCACCCGTGTATGTACGGTGCGTACCCCCCCGTGTACGCTCGAGTCGTACCCCCACCCGTGTATGTACGGTGCGTACCCCCCCGTGTACGCTCGAGTCGGACCCCCCCGTGTACGCTCGACTCGAACCCCCCCGTGTACGCTCGAGTCGTACCCCCACCCGTGTATGTACGGTGCGTACCCCCCCGTGTACGCTCGAGTCGGACCCCCACCCGTGTATGTACGGTGCGTACCCCCCCGTGTACGCTCGAGTTGGACCCCCCCGTGTACGCTCGAGTCGAACCCCCCCGTGTACGCTCGAGTCGGACCCCCCCGTGTACGCTCGAGTCGTACCCCCACCCGTGTATGTACGGTGCGTACCCCCCCGTGTACGCTCGAGTCGGACCCCCACCCGTGTACGCTCGAGTCGAACCCCCCCGTGTACGCTCGAGCGTACACGGGGGGGTTCGACTCGAGCGTACAAGGGGGGGTTCGACTCGAGCGTACACAGGGGGGTCCGACTCGAGCGTACACGGGGGGTACGCACCGTACACGGGTGTACACACGGGGGGGTCGGCCCGTACCTACGGGGGCTGGGCGGGGGGTCGGCGCGTACCTACGGGGGCTGGGGGGGGGGTCGGCGCGTACCTACGGGGGCTGGGGGGGGGTCGGCGCGTACCTACGGGGGCTGGGGGGGGGTCGGCGCGTACCGGGCCACCTACTCTGGTCGATTCGCGCCGTACTTCGCTTTTGCGGCACTTTTTGGGTGCCGTGAAAATATTGCCGTCCGGACTGCTGTCGGTTCGAATCGTAATTCCTGGTTCGTGAAACGCTGCCTGACAGCGTCCCGACGTCACGTCGCAGCATTCCCGGATCACATTCGTATGTATATTTTCGTCGGTCGGTGTTTTTTACGAATCGTACGGAAATGGTGTTTCCGTGCGAATCGTAATTCCATGTTTGTAAAGTTTTACAACCGGGTACGAGTCGGACGGGGAATTCGCTCCGACCGACGGTTCGTACGCGGTTTTTGACGGATCGTAATCGGCACCTAAGTGTTAATGAGTGAAATACTCTAATACACAGAAAGTACAAAGAGCATTCATAGTTTAACGAATGAAATGTTTCAACACAACATGTTTAACAGAGGCTAACCATCGGTTATAGATGTTATATTGCTAAACATTATGGACAGAGTATCCATGTTAACATCATTTGACCATTTCTAGTAAATCATCACTGTAGGCACATATATTACAATTGGCTTATAAAAAGTGATGTAGCTCATCATTGATGTTAAGACCAAACTTATTTGTCCTAAGACGGCATATCCAAGTTGCTTCCCGCTGTCTAAGCAATAGTTCTCTATTCCCTCCTCTCTCTGGCATCTTAACATGATCAATGCCACAGTAGGTGATGTTCTTATCACCTGGATGATCCTGGTATATATGCTGAGCCATAGGATATTTTGTATCACAGTTTCTTATTGCTCGCACACGTTCTTGAATCCGCAGCTTCAAACTACAAATACTAATGCCAATATATATCTTTTTACAAGAACATGTGATCATGTAAACAGTAAAGGTGGTATTACAATTAATAAAGCAATTTATGATAAATTTCCTTGATTGATTACTCTTGAATTTTTTGAGCTTATTCAGACCTAGTTTACATACGCAGCAATCATTACATGTATAAAAACCTCTAGGTCTTTCAGGTAACCATGTGGTGGTAGAGGTTTGAGTACCCGTGACATAACTTGGACTAAGTATGTCTTTAAAAGTTCTGCTTTTGCAATAAACCACTCTAGGCTTGTTTGAAATGATATTAGTCGGGAGACCTTCCATTCTGATTGGATGGCAGCAACGGTCACTTTGTTGGTAGCATGGAGTTGCGGTTTGCTATGCCACCCTAGTTTATTTAATATCCAATGTGATTTACTTAGCTTTTGCTCCCATTCCTTGATATTTCTCTAAATTTCTTCTACTAAGCAATGGGTAACTCTTTCTCACTGATTCAATTACAATGATATATATCGATATTGTCTGCACATGCAATGTTTGTTTTTTAACTGAGTTTTAGGACTTACCGTAATGCAGTTACCTATATTGTGCATTACAAAAGATGGTATATGAATATATAGCCATACTTTACAGACATTTATATGTGTTACCTTATTTGTTCCATATTGATTTTCATAGATAAACAATCATCACTACAGAAATCTTTTTGTCAATTTGGAATTCACGGTTGCTGGTTCAATTCACAGAACCATCATTCTGAACAATTCTTATTATTTCTAGGGGTGGGCGGAATTTGCGGAAGCGACTTCCGAAAATTATCGCGAAAATGTTAAAAATCTCCGCAAACAAGCAGAAATATCGCGAAGATGCGGAAGTTTTTTTCCGGCATGTTCGCGAGATTTTCTGCATGGTTGCGGGTCGCCAACTTACCCATGTGTTTGCTTGCGGGCGCGGCCATCTTGTTTTCAGTTGTCTCGCGGTGCATGATCGCGAGAAAAAAGACGTAATCGCGTGACGCATGACGTCACTGCGGACGAGAACTGTCGCGAGACAGCGCAAATGGCTAAAACAATACAACATCTCATTGAGAACGCGACCGGATCGGGAAAACTTGTCGGCGAACGCGGGGATTCAGGTAAGGCGATCGCGCGCGCGCGAGAATGTATTATTTTACAGCGCGAGCAAGAACCAAATTATCGCAAAGCTGCGGAATGCGGAAATTTTGACATTTCCGCGCTCTCCGCGGAACGCGGAAATGCGAAATTATCGCAAATTCCGCGAACGGAACGGAAATTTTGCCCAGGCCTAATTATTTCAAGAAGGTATGAAGTCTAATACTCCTTTGATGAATTGTGAATTATTCCGTGCTTAACAAGTAAACATCATATAATATACTAATCATATATGAGTTTGACTTATCACATGTGTTTAAGGAAAACATACTTTGATTTGAAATCTCCAGTATGTAGGCCCTGCTATTCTGCAAAGACAATTGTTACAGATATTTTTTGTTTTTTGTATTGGAAATTGTTTCATTAGCTGTGTTGTTCCTGTATATATATTTTCTTGTCTGTAATTGTATAAATGTTGATATTTCTCAATAAGTTAATTATATTTTATGTATGTTTTTTATTAGCCCTGAAGAAGTCTCTTTTTTAGAGACGAAACGCGTTGGCTAAGATTCTTCATGTCTATGTGACCATGACTCTTCATGCTTATGTGATCATGCAATAAAGAAAAAGATTTTTTCAAGAAAAACATATCGACGCCTTGGACATTCTTATATACTTATTGATTTCTTTGAACAGTGCCGAACCCCTTTGTATGCATATTTTTTTATATATTTATATTATTTTCTTTAATTTTTCTTTTTCAAAGTTTTATTGGGAGCCGTGCACCCAAAGCGTAGCTTTCTCGATAACTGCGCGGAACCTAGCCACCATTTTAGGATTGTTGTGTAGGATCCGCGTAGGATTTGCTGGGGGTGCGTATTTTCATGCGCGATCGCTATACGACCGGTACGCGACTCCAGGTGCAAGCGCGACACATACATATTACTTTATGCGACGCTCTTGCGCTTGTGCGTGAAAAGCCCTGGGGGTGGCGGTCCCCGGGACTGCGGGGGGCCATGAGCCCGCCCGCATATATTCTAAAGAAGCACCGGAGAGTGGCAGTCCCCGGGGCTTGGGGGGGCCTTAGAGCCCCCCACCCATGAATATTGAAACCCCGGGGTGGCGGTCCCCGGGGCTGAGGGGTCCCTCTGAGCCCCCCATTCACATATTAATATTGCCCCCGGGGCTAATTACCAATGAAACGTGGAAAACCGCGTTTTTTTTTTTTTTTTTTTTAATCGGCAGGATCCGCGCACCCTGCGCACATCTTCCTGTTTAAAAGAAAAATAATTTTTTGGGGCCCAGGGGGTCCTTGTGGGACCCCCTAAGCAGGCCGAGGGGGTCAGGGCGCACTTCTTTCAAGGATTTCTTGTGCCTCGGTTCTACCGAGGCACAAAATAGCTGCCAACACTTCCTGGTTTGGAGTGTTAACAGCAAGTTGACGGCCAATTAACATGCAGCTCGTGATCGGGAAGGTGCACGCAGGGTGCGCTCAGGGTGCGCAGATCTACCGCGCCCATAGATATATATGTGATTTTACTTTCGATTTTCTCAGGAACTACTGCACGGATTTACACCATTTAAGCAAAAGGCAGGACTCTGAACCAAGGGCTACCTTTTTGCCAACATTGGTGCAATTCCGTTCGACAGTTCGGGCTGTAGCTGCGACTAAAGGTTCCTATGGAAAATTGCATGGGGAAAACACGTTTTGGGACCCCCTTTTTTTCTCAGCCCCCGCTTGACGAATCACCCTGAGACTTTCAGGATAGGAGCAGACCAGAGCTGGCCGAAAGTTTTGAAAACTTCGCGAAGATTCGCAAACCGGCGCCAAAGTTATTGGAACTAGAATGTTGCCTATGGAAAATAGGTCCTAACTATAACTACCTACTGGCGACTGCCAGTAGGTAACATATATATACACACATATATATATATATATATATATTCACTGAAAAAACCATAGGTTTCACACACTTTATAGTTAGGAATTAGCATTTAAAAAACCTTGCAAATTCACTTAAAAAACCATAGGTTTCACACATGTTATAGTTAGCTGTACATTTCACTCGTAAAAAACCAATGAAATTCCACGTTATAGTTAGATCAGGTAACTATAACTTGCGCGCCCACAATAAACTGCTGATGACATCACATATTACATCACTCATGACATGGTCAGTGACATCACTCATCACATCAATGATGACATCTGAAATGACACATTGTGGATTGCGGTCGCGCAAGTTATAGTTACCTGATCTAACTATAACGTGGAATTTCATTGGTTTTTTACGAGTGAAATGTACAGCTAACTATAACATGTGTGAAACCTATGGTTTTTTAAGTGAATTTGCAAGGTTTTTTAAATGCTAATTCCTACCTATAACGTGTGTGAAACCTATGGTTTTTTCTGTGAATTTGTACGGTTTTTTAAATGCTAAGTTATGTATTTATTTTTTATTTTTTTTTCTGGTTTTTTACTGTGCGCACACCCTGCGCGCACAGTGCGCTTCGCGCACCGAGCGCCCACGTTGCGCAGTCCATGCCGTGCGCGCCTCGCCTTTTTTTACACATTAACATTTGTTTTTTTCTCCCTTGTGGGTCCTTTAATTTATTTAATAAATGTGATTGTTACTTCTTTATTTATTTATTTTATTTTTTTTACCGTACGCGTACGGTAAGCTTACCGTACGCGCACTCCGCAATTTTTTTTAAAAATTATTAAATGTATTTTTCATACTTTTTGGTCCTTCGTGAACCCCCTGACGAACGCTAGGGGGTCTGCAACTCTCTTCGTTGCCCCCTTTTCACGTTATCCACCTTAGTTTCTCAGTGCGAGAGACAGAAAATGGCGGCCGACACTTCCTGATTTCGACCGATTCGAATGTTTACAGTCATGTAACCACCAATCAGAATTGAGCTCGCGCACGGCACCGTACGCGTACGGTAAGCTTACGGTAAGCGCACGGAGCGCGCTTACAGATATATATATTGATTTAAATGCTATTTTCTCAGGACCTACTGAACAGATTTACACCAGACCTACAAAAGGCACATCCTTGACCTGAGGACTACCTCTCTGCCAAATTTCAAGTAATTCTGTTCAGCCGTTCGGGCTGTAGCTCGGACTAAAGGTCCTATGGGAAAATGCATGGGGAAAACGCGTTTTGGGACCCCCCTTTTTTCTCAGCCCCCGCTTGACGAATCCCCCCGAGACTTTCAGGGTAGGAGCGGAGCGTAGCGCCCCATTAGTTTTGAAAATTTCGCGAGGATTCGTCGACCGGCGCCAAAGTTATTCCAAATAGAATGTTGCGGATTTCCTATGGAAACACGGTCCTAACTATAACTATCTACTGGCGACCGCCAGTAGATAATATATATATATAATCAAAATCGCTAAAGGATTTAGTTGTGAGGAGCGAATATCAGGAAGAGAAAGGGCGAGCTCCTACCTGGTTACATCAAAAACCAGGTTTTAGAAAATGCCCAAAATGCAAAGCGTGCCAGCATGGCACAAATTGCACTGATTTTAAAACTTATTTTAATAAAACTATTGTTATTAAAAGTTTTTTGACCTGTAAATCTAGCTATGTTGTTTACTTGCTACGATGCCCGTGCCCCAAAGTATATATAGGGAGTACAACCCTTCCTGTGTATAAACGAATTTTACAGCACAGGAGAGCTATTGTTAATCAAGACAGAACATATCCCATAGCACGTCATTTTGAATCCCATCACCAGAGTAACCCGATATTTCTAAAATATTCCTGTATAGCGGAAGTCCCGAGGAGGAAGAGGGAAGGGGACAGGGAAAAGGAACTAAGGAGATTGGAAACATTTTTCATACTAGAATTTAACTGTAAAGAACCGCAAGGGTTAAATGTGGATGAGGATTTGTATACGTGTTTGTCTTGAAATACTCAAGGAGATAAGAAATGAGAAATTCCTGCTATCATTACTTTTATTAGTGAAAAAACAATCAATATAGAGGGTAACCCGACAAAGATAACCGCTCTGTATAGAAATATCAAATATGATTTTAATATTTGTGAATATGTATGTACGTGTGATATTAATCCCTATCCCATATGGAACTAATTGTGCTAAAGCTGAGAAAGTAAAATGGATATTGTAATTGAGAAATGTCTAAGTTTACATAAGCACTTGCACTTTAGGAATGTCATGATAATTTTGATTAAAAGAATTGGTCTTGACGAATTTATACAGTTATATAGATCAAGAACTTGTATACATTAGGAAAGGGTTTCTCTGCGTAATTTGCACAATAGGCATTAGCACCTTTAATTATTAATTTTTGCGTAATTCTTAAAAAAACTAGCACTGGCACTTTAGAATGCGTAATTTGCACAGTAAGCACTAGCACTTTGAATTACTGAATTTTATAAGGAAATGTTAAAAAGGCACTTGCCGAATATATTTTCCGAAGACTAATACCATCTGAACTAGCATGTTGAAAAAATTCAAATCCTTTGAAACTGTATGACTAACTCTGATTTTTAATTAGCTATTATTAATATGCGCAAGGAGGTACCCTGCGCGAAACATAAGAAGTAGCTGTAATCATTGAGCCATGTAATACAGTAATGTGTGCAAATTGAGTACAAAGTGTACTAAGAAAACATGTGAAACAAATAGGAATGAACATGTTACAAGATGGCGGCCAAAGTGCATTATACAGAGCTGGGGGATATGAAAGTTGAGTCCCTCTTTGTTGTTAATCACTAAATGAAATGTATTTTATTGAAAAAAAAGTGGTGCACAAAACATCGTGAACAAGGCAGCGCGAGTCTGCTGAAACGCGTTGATGTTACACCTCGTTTGTCGAAAATAAAGACCGAGTGCCCATTCTTTCACCGGAGTGCTGGATGTTTATTTCCTAGAAGGAATATACCCATAGTTGGATATATATATATATATATATATATATATATATATATATATAATGTTTCTTGCCCAGTCCCCACTAGTGAAATATCCAAAATATCCTTGCAGACAAGTGATAGTTGTTTATAATTACATTTTGCAAATATCTTAGCCCAGATCAGTAATCCTGCCAGTAGTGTAAGGCTCAGCTGTACTAAAAAAAGTTATGTAGCATGGACAGAATCCTGGTTGAGTTTGCCAATTCTCTCGAAAAAAGCATATGTGAAAATTATTCACATAAAGTAAGCCAGTCCATGTTGTTTAATTTAGTTCCAAGACCAGCCACAATCTAGGAAATAACTCTTTATGTAAAAGACTCACCCAAGTCTGGACATTGGTCAAATGTGTATTCTATGGAGGGTGTACAGTTACTCTGGATAGAGTTGGACCCACCATTGATTTGAAGTCCTGTTTGAATAGTGGACTAGATTCACGTCCAGGCAAATGGGGAAGGCTGTTGTGTTTATCTGGCTGATTTTCGGGGGAGACTTTCCTGGCTGCTGGGTCAGCCAGTTCAGTTCAGTAATACTTTATTTGGTGAATCAAAACCATATAAAGTCGAGAACGCCACTAAAAACATATACATTGATAAACATATATAAAAAGGTCAAATATATCCTACAAGTCTAACAACTCATTAAGTAGAGACCCCCCAATAACTAAATAACCTTTTGCTCCTAAGTCTAAGGGCACCAGAGAGAAAGCTTGCAACACCCCAAAAAGACCATGGGGGACAGGATCATTTGTAAGTACAACAAAGCTGGTTTTAATTGTGTAATTTGGTTATCTCTTACCAAGGGAATCATAAAACAGTGCAGTAATTAAGTGATTAGTATCTTAGTCTGAGAAAATGTCAAAGTGACAGGGTTTCACCATTCCAATTTTATGAAACCCTTTTGGGATAGCTTAAAAACAATGTATTAAATTAATCCTGAACCTTGTCAATAAATGGATGATGGAAGTTATTAACAATCGCCAAGTATGTTCACTAGAAAAGCAAGCTGTTAATAAAATGCATTGTTTCACTAAAAGTTTAAAATGTTCCCTTTCCTTCAACCTGTGTGAGAGAAACATATTTTTAGCTCCAACCAATCCCTTAACCTTAGCAATATAGGTTTTACAAATAATTCTGGGTTAGTGTACTTTTAACTTATCTAAGCCAGGGAATATGAAATGCTCCTTCAAGTGATATACAATCTTCAATCACAAGCTGGGTAAGTGAAGGTGTGGGACTAGACCAAATTCTGAGCTAACGCATAACAGGAACCAAAGCAATAAGATCTGAATTGAATCCCAAGCCTGCCTCCCAATGGATCACGACAGAAGGGGTGCTAGCGGGAACCACCGGGAGCTTATGTAAAAAGTTATTTGCTACTACTTGGATCTCTCTGAAATCTTTATATCCCCACTCATTATCCCAGAACTTGCCATTGGCATACATTTCTCTCAGTACACCTGGATCAAGGCCTGCACCGGTTTGGCCCTGAGACTCTTAGCAAAGTCCATTGTCACACCCACTGCTCTCAATAAGTTATTCTTTTTTAGGAACTTTTGTGGAACCAAGACCCTTGGTCATCAAAAAGTACAGCCAAGTATAGGAAGATAGCTACTTTAATTTTTGCAGCTGAATCTATAAGGAAGATGGGACAAAAGCATTGCGGGTCATCTCTCACACCTTTTTAAAGATAGGTAAAATAATCGATTAAGACCAAGAGAAGGTAAGACCGCTCTTGTAAGCGACATTAAAAACATGAGCCAGAATCTTTGGCCAAATTTAAGTATCAGCCTTTTAGAGGACTGACAGAACCCATCCGGGCCCGGTGCTTTACCCCAGCCATAGCAAAAACAGTCTTACACACTTCTTCTTCATTAAAAGTCAGGGGGAAGATATCACTTCCTGGCGCCGAAAAAACATCACAGTCTTTCTCAAACCCCTGCTATACATTCCCTTGAAATGTGTGATCTATCTGTCGGGGGCGACGTTACACTCCACCCTACAATTCCCAGATTTAACAAAAAAGGTTTGTTTGCAAAGCCCCAGAATTTGGCACAATTACATAAGACACTAGGCTGCAATAAGTCTTGCCAGACTTGATCCTTCATTTCTATTTTTATGCAAAAAAGTAGCTGATTTATAAGCTTTCCTGCAGGCCCTATTCTTACCCTCAGCCTTTGGCCTTTGCTTCAGGGCAGCCATCTGGTTTCTATGTATCCTGGAACAGTTACTATCAAACCACTTGTTCTCCTTATTATTACCATATCTTCCTTGGGTCGTTAGATTGGAGGAGATCCACTCATATAACCTATTAAAGGCATTAAGGACCACATCATCCTACATGCCACTCTGTAAACACAGGGCAATATCCACCACATTCATAGTGTAAAGATTCTCTAGAAATACTTCAGGGATCACCCTAACCCACTTACGTTTCCACACCTGATTCTTGGTGCTGATGTTGCTATTAGGGAGGTCTTTCCTTGAGTTTCCATCCAAGTCTAACTCCCAGGCTAGTTCCAACACTGTGGGCTTGTGATCACTAGAATTATTCCAGATTGCCCTCACAGACTTAGCTGAGGAGACCAGGGGTGCCGACAAATTAATTAAATCAATGGTGGAGAGATAAGCCCTACAAGTAATTGAGAGAATAACTTCATCCTCCCTTGTCTGCTCAATACAGTACAGATTGCTGCTCACCATAACATTCTCTAGCAAATCACCTTGCTCTGAGTGTTCAAAATGTGATGCTGAGGGGCTAACATTAACGGCCCTTTTTATTAAAAAACAACCCTATTGGCACAAGTGAACATTAAAATCCCCTAGAATTATAACCTGATAATGCAAAACCTTTCTCCCCATATCCTTTCAAAAATCTTTTTAGATCAGAGATGTGTTCTTATCGTATACTCCTGGAAAAAGAATTGTAAAAAAATTCCACCACCAAGGATCGAGTGCTCGTAAATATTAACTATACTGCCATCAGGTTGGGAGAGTCTGTTACTATCAGGGCAGGGGTACAGGTAATCTTGAGGAAGGAAGACTAAAATAAGAAGGCTGCCCTTTCCACACCCCGAGGGCAAAGGAGACGCAGCTTTGCAAAAGGAGGAGAAGCAGTCTATATAAAAATAATTTTCTACATACATGTTTCTTGCATGGCCACAATATGGTTCCCACCAAAGGTTTCCAACCTCCGTACATTGTCCCCCCTAGATTTTAATGCTGCAAGATTCCAGGTCATAAATTTTAACTGGGGCTTCTGGTCATACACGGGCTCAATGAAGTTGGCACACTTGCCCAGCTTTCCCCGAGACCTCAGGCTGGTGAGCCTTACTTGTGGCAGCCTCAGTCAATCATTCTCATCCAGCCAACACAGAAGCACAAACCTATTCTTGAGTGGTATTTCCCTATTTGGAGCCACACCCCTATCATCACATGTTGCTTCGGTAGCCACTGACTGTGTGTTGGCTGGCAAATGTGTTAGCCCTGGCAGATAGATAACATTCGCTACAGTGTCATCTTGGCTGGTTGGTCCATAATCACTTATGATAAGTTCTATCCAAAGTCTCCTGCCAGTCAATTCTATCTCCTTTGAGATAACATTCGCCGCCCGCTCCAAAACGGAATCAATGGTGGTGACTGTATTTCTTCTTGGGGCACCCAACCTCAGCTTCCGTTTCCCCATTGGGATATGTTTACACAGTGTATGCCACAGTCAATTACCTTACGGGCCAAGGGGGAGGGGGGGTTGGCCCAACCCAGCCTCTTCCAGCCACTGACAGGCACAGATGGGCCCGCCCTTGCCTTGGACTTGACCTGCACGCCTCCTGCACTGCAGGGTATGGAATGGCGCTAAAAGCAAGTATGGTATAGTATAAGCAAGTAGCCCCACCAGGAAGATGACAAGAGGCAGGCAGGCAGTGGACCAACAACCCAAAATTAACATTAAATAATATCATTTAACCCCTTCCATGCTCATGACGGAACGGTTCCGTCATGAGCATCGGTTGAGCTGTGCTCATGACGGAACCGTTCCGTCATGGCCCCGCCCGCGCTCGAACCCTTCAGCACCGCGGGGGAATCCGCGCAGCGCTGAAGGGGTTAAGTATGCCAGTGGTGCAAAACGAATATATGCTCATAGAGTCTTTCAGGACTGACTTCCTTTCTCTATACAGGAGGTCGCCAGTCACAGAGACTCTCAAAGGTTGATAAAAAAAACACAAGCAGTACGACACCAATATTTGATCTTCGATGCGCGCTATTCCCACATTGATGTAAAATGCAATGTGCCAAATCAGTGCATTATTTACAACTAATAATAACACGATCTCCCAGAAATCTCCTCTTGGCATTCCCAATCCACTCCACTCTCCTCACCATCAAGATGTCATTGTTATCCCCTAAAATCAAGTTGGGATGCTTAATTTGTAAATGGCTCACCTTATTGTTCAGTTGTGCAGGTGACTCACTCACATCGGTACACAACAGCAGAACATTGCTAAGGATAACTACACACGAGCAAGCATCAGGTAGCAAGTCAATGGTGCCACAAAACTCTTTCCTTAGGGGCCTAGCTGTAATAACTGTTTCTTCACACCTATCCTTACCAGAATTCCCTATCTGATTGATAACACTACTGCCAGGTTCATTCACTACGTGTGCCTTGCAAACTCTGTGAACATCATTTGGCAGGGGCAGAGGCATGGGCTCAGCATGAAGAACAGTCTCTACTGAAACCCCTCACAAGTCAGACCTGAATGAGGGAAACAAATGGGGCAGGTCAAACAGAAAGAACAAATAGAGCCAGAAGGATTTGTTAGATGCCTCTTTAAAACCAAAGGCCCTCCCCTAAGGTGGAAAGTTTAGCCACTTCTTTCTCAAGCGCATCTATGCACTCAAGCAGAGGGCTACTCGAAACCTCAATCAGAGATTCAAGTCCAACAAATAACACCTCCCAGTCCTTGTCCATTTCCCTGTTAGGCACACCAACAGTACTAGATGAAATGCTTGAAGTTGACTGGGGGTGGGTCATGCGATGTAGATAAAAGATAGCAGTTGAGGTTCCTCCATTTCCACCCTCCTCTTCCTCTTAGCTGGTGGATTGCTGCCTGGCCTACTGACCATAGTCAGGATACTGGCTGGGGTACAGTCTGCAGCTAGAGTACAATCATGCTGGCAATTATGCTGGGTATGAACATGCTGAATGGGGGGCTGCACTCACAGCAGGAGACTGGGGAAGAGCTGGCATCCGAATGACTTAAGAATTACATGAATCCAAGAGGTTAGTAAGGGTTAGATGGGCCAAAGGAAATTCTACTAAGTGCAATGACAATCATCTCTCAGCCAAATCTATTTCTTTAGTAATCATTCCCATGGCTCGGACGAGAAATGTGTCAAATTTGGTCGCCTGTAAATCCAAGGGTTTATTGTGGGTTAGAGTGCTCCTTTTTCACACTTTGCCAGGCAGTAATAGAGAATGTTCCAGTCCCAAGTACCAGGTGGGACTATCCTTCTTATAATTAAAGAGGTGTGGAGTGGCGATCGGCAGGCAAATAGTAGACTTGTCACATGAGTATTGAGGAAAGAAAAGCCAGGAATCAGCAAGTAGAAAGTAATGTTGTGTGCACAAAAAACACTGGCCTACTGCCAATCACTTCCTTGCAACACAGATGCTCCCTGTACCTGGAATCTCTGCACAAGCAGCTTCTGGTTATTGTATCTTGTGCCTTGCACCTTGTCCTTTTTACTTTGTGCCTTATACCTTTATCCTTTTGGCTTGCAACTGAGGAAAGAGATCTCTCTCCTCTGATGTATACTAGTATTTTCACAGGTTACACACCTCAAAACCCCCACAGAAGTGCCCACACGTTAGACCTTAGACCCTGGGCTCCTGTAGGCCTTAACTCGGCATGGGGAATCAATGGAAATCCAGGGAACTCCTAAGGTATAGCCCGCATGGGCTTGCAGTGCCTTGGAAGAGTTGCTACCATCTGCAGTCCAACATCCAACACCCAACCCAACCTCTGTCAATCATGTAAACAGTCTCTTTTGTATACTGCTTGCTACTGGAGAAACCCCTAGTGGGGGTAAAATAAAGCCAAGCCAAGAGAAGAGGAGTTTGGTGCGAGCCGCACCTAGCACTAAGTGGGCCACTTCCATGACCCACCACGCTCCACCAGGAACCTAGTACTCCAAGCTCCTTCCCTGAGATTCTCATGAGTATTGGGATCACACAGAGTCAGTAACACCAAGTAGCCACTATATACTCATGTGTGCATGTTACAGCATGCCCATAGTGCCTGCTGCTCACCTCCTAGCCCTCCTGCCAATATCCTGCTGCTTCTCTTGCCCGGCTGTACTACCACTACCCAGAAAAGAGAGCACAAGGTGCAGAACATGAGGGAGATTACGGGAGCCTGCTAAAACGCATCTCTGCAAGGGGATGTGACCATGAAGCTGCAGACCACCAAACAGCTGCTAAAGCAACACTGAAGGGCTGCTATCTTGCTGCTCACACATCGCAGCTTCTCTCCACTCCTCTTGCTCCCACTCGCTGCAGGAATACTGAACCACTGCTCTCCTACTGCTCTTCCGACATGGATCCCCTCGCTTGCTCCATAGGGGATCATTCACTGCAGATGAGCAAGCAAGCTTTTAGAAGTCCGCAACCAGCGGCCATCTCCATTCCAACTACACCACAGTGCTCAAGCTATCTGTAAAGGCCATCTTGTGGCAACACATCTTCTTGCCACCACCACAGGTTGTTGGGACCGGCAAAGGCACACAGGACCCTCGCTGTGGTGCCTACACCACTTGGCTGCCGCCGCATCTTCATCTCCCTCACTGCGCCCGGTAAGCAGGTATCAAATGTTTGATAGCCAAGGGAGAGTGGGGTCGGGTTGCCAACAGACAAGAGACAAGAACTGAGAGATGGGCGGCAGGGTTGGGCGAGAGAGTCATGACAGCAAGCTGCACAAGCATCTATGCTCACCGCTTCTGTGCTAAAAAAAACACAAAGCATTGTCTAGCAGTCAACTGGTTCATAAAATCCCAGCAGAGCATCGGCATTTTTCACTGGGTTACATCAGCTTTATGTGTGCTCCTTTTTGTGACCCTCAAAATCTGCAACTCTCCTTACAATACATTTCAGAGGGTACCACGACACTGAGCTCTCTAATGGCTGGCAATCAAGGGATGGGTGCCTTTGGGGCCCTCTCCACGTGCCCTTTGGAATCAGGATGTGCTCAGCCTGTCCCCCCTTATATATTTTTTAATTCAGTTTCATTTTTCATTTTTGATATTGTGCTGGTTGTGGTCAGCCAGTCAGAATTGACTAGTCTCATTTAAAGTGGCCAGTAAGAGCATATCTGGATAGCAACAATCCAGATTTACCTTTTCTAACACTTTCATGACCACTCAAAGCACCTTTTCTAATGCATATTTCTCAAAAACGCCTGAAAAGATTCTACACCAAAGAACAAAAAGCATGTTTTGTAAGTAGAATTCTCACTTTGTGACTCATTTAGTGTAATTCCATTCAGTCAAATGACGCTTCCCAAAATTTCCTATCGGAATTAACACAGGAAAACAAAAGTTTGAGACCCTCTACCCCCCCACCTTTTTTTAGGCCCACGCTCAACAGTTCATCAATAAACTTTCCAGACAGGGCTGAAGTCAATGCCATGTTCTTTGTATCACTTCTTGAAGATTCATCAAAGTTATTAGCAAAACAAATAATGCTCTTCCTATGGAAACTCTATAACTACACAATGGTGGCCGCCATTGTTTAATGCAAAGTAACTATGGGGATATTCTCAAGGACCGGCGACACCTACTGGAAATGGCAGTTAGCAGCAGTTTTTTAATCGCCGCCTAACCCTGAAAACTATCTCCATGTTAGCGATGTATTACCAAGCCGTCACTACATGGCGATAGTATCAGGGAACGGCGATGAAAGCTTCCGCTAACATCAGCGCGGTGGCGATAAGAAATCCGGCGTTAGCGGGCGATAACTACCGATAGGCCCATTAGCGGCAAAAAAACTCACGCCAGTCAGCCCAATGTGAGTTTTTTTGTCTCTAATGCAAAAAATAGCTCATCAGTTAACCTCCATTATAAAATAGGCATAAAAACCAATAACATGCAGAATGGAGCAGCCAGGGCCAAGTACAGCACACATCAACAACCCCTGCAAGCCAACCAACATCTAGGATGACCAGGATGTGAGCCTTGATGCCACGCTGGACATGCACATGGAGCCTGGATGCCTTGCTGGACCTGCGCCTGGAGCCTGGATGCCTCGCTGGACCTGCACCTGGAGCCTGGATGCCTCGCTGGACCTGCGTATGGAGCCTGGATACCTCGCTGGACCTGCGCCTGGCTGCCTCGCTGGACCTGCGTTTGGAGTCTGGATGCCTTGCTGGACCTGCATCTGGAGCCTTGATGCCTCACTGGACCTGCTCCTGGAGCCTGGAGTGGGATGCGGAGGAGCCGTGGTAGTAGACATTAAGGTACGACAATCACCTGTACCTGGTGGTGAAGTCTGGCAGGTCGCATGGAGACACATTGCTGACCTGTGTGACAAGACCGCCTTGCGCACCTTGGAGCTGTCAAAAGTAGAGGCGCTCCTGCGCACCAACGTAGGTAGGTCTGCATCACATACTACGATCCACCACTACACCGGGGTGCACGGAGAGGATTACCAATGGTGGGTGCTGCCTCGCTGCATCACAGGCCGGATGATGTAGGGCTGGCTGGACGATGCGGAGGGTGAGGCCCCTGAGCTGCGCCAAACTTGTGTGGCTTTAGCGCTGCAACATCACGACTAAGGGGGCCCTGCTTCATCAACTGCATTGAGAGGTTCACCAGCTGACTTGGTGGCCACTGCTGTACCCAGGCTTGTGAAATCCCTCCTGGCTGAGGCACCTGCTGGCTGAGTCACAGATTTAGAGAGAGTGCAACGGATTGCACCACTGTGTCAATGTCCAGGTAAGGAGACGGTGGGACGTGTAGCGCAGGACACCTGGGGGTCGAGTCCCCCAGGCCTAGCACACTTAGATGACGCACCCCCAGTCTGCTATGGTGGAAGAGCGTCGCCCCACTGCTTTCAAGCAGTGCAGAGGAGGAACAATCCTCACACGATGATAACTTACTGATGTAACCATGCTGTTTCCCTTGCGGGTGGGAGGGTGGGTAGGACTGCTCCAAGCATGGGGCAAGGCATGGGGGATTGGCATGCCCACTCAAGAGCGCAATGACTGTTTGGTTGGCCCACTCAGGTGCCAAAAGCAGTCATGTGCACTTCCCTGTTCGCAATGCAGTCTACATTACAGCCTGCATGGAGAACATGCCCACCCCTCCAGCCCCTGGCTGCATGCCTTGTCCCATTGCCAATTACCAATCCCATCACCCCATTGCAGCGTCGGGATTGGCTCAGGCGAGGGAGCCTGGCTGCCTACTTCCTGTTCCTGGAAGCAGGCAGGAGCAACAAAGACATGGGACCTGGCTTTGAGGTAAGACTTCCCTTATTAAAATTTTTACAGCATCCGCTCACACACACATCCCCACGTCCACGCCCCATCCAGTGTTCTTTCCAGTGTTTACCAGCTCACAGCTGTCCAGCCCCCCCAGCACTTCTCAATGGCGGCCGCTGTGCGCCCATGCACAGCGGGCGTACCACCCATGTGCCAAAGGCACATACGTGGTTGCAACGCATGCCATAACATCGCATTCCATTCCCATGCATACTAATACTAGGCACATTGCAACAGTAGAGTAGGTGTTGCATAGCGGACACATCAATATCACTATTACCACATAAGTGAGTGCAGCCCAAAACTAATCTTTGTACCCCAAACCCAACTGTGAACCCTGGAATATTCCTTTTTGAGCCCCGATAACACACCCAAAAATCAAATTTAAACCAACTGCACACCCCAATTTCAATATTATACCCCAAAACACCCCCCAAATTCCATATTTTACCCCAAAACACATCCCAAATTCCATATTTTACCCCAACACACACCCCAATTTTCGTATTTTACATCCGAAACACATACCCACCCAAAAAACTGTAAAATACCCCATTACTGACCTCACAATGCGTTGTAATCAAATGCGATGTAAAGGCACCTGCGTTGTCAGAGTTGCGTTGTTGATGAATTACAGCCTGCATTGTAATGGTCATCTCCAGTGTCAAAGGCAAAGCATAGGCTACGTCGTTTGCGTCCGTCTGCCACTGGACCACGCTTTGCACCAAGGAGCCTTCCTCTTGGACATTCCACCGCTACGACGCCAGCACACTCCTTGCCATCAACCCTGGATGCCACCTCGCCTGTCAGGACCAACCTCTGCTCCGGACCGGACATCACCATCGCCATCACTGACCGCTGCAGTAGTGCCCGCAAGGAGCAACCCGACCATCAAGGAGGAGGTATTGCCATCACCTACAGAAGCACACTCCAACTGACTTAGCACTCTAATGACCCAAGGGTAACCATGGACCACCTCAACTCTCTGATCTGGACAAAGCCCAAGTACAACCTCTGCAGCACCCTCATGTGCAGGCCCCCCGGGCCATGGCCCCCCATTCTCTATTACCATTGTAGACCTCATTGCACCTCAGGGTCTCCCATCCGACGACATCCTACTGGGTAAACTCAAGCATGTCACCTCCGCCAGCGGGAACTTCAACTAAAGTCACAACAAAGGACTCTCCTGGACCGACCATCATTGGTAACATCACGCCTTCACCTTGCCCACCGGATGCCACCGCCATCATCGCACTCCCTTGCAGCTGGATCAAGGCTACCGAAGAACGTCTCGTCCACTCCCTCAGCAACAGCACTCCACCAATGCTTCCAAACGATGACACTGCAGTGCGCAACCACCACCAATGGATCTCCAACAGCGCCGACATTCGGGCACCCTTGATGGACGGCACTGCATCAGTACCTTCTGCCTGCCTGATGGTAGGCATGAGGGTGACGCAGTGCCACAGGGATAGGCTGGCCCCATGCATTGCTGGAGTTGCATCATGGTTGTGACACGACTGCAGCAATGATTGACTTTAGCGCAGACAGATACGTCAGGATTCCTGACGTATCTGTCATTACTTGCGTCATGGAGCACTGTCCAGTGAATACAGCGCATCCATGATGTCGCAAGAAGGGCGTAGTGAGAAGTGTTGCAATGCTGTCTTGTTGCAGTGCTGCAACACTTTTCATGACTGGGGCCCAGGAATCTTATTGAAGGTGCGCATTCCTAGACTGTAGTTTTTGTTGCAGGGCAGCACTGCAATATTACTTGCGGCCCTGTCCAGCACCAAAACATGCTGAGATGTGGCCCCAAGCGTTATCCCCATTTTTAAGACCAGATATTTTCTGGTCTTAAGTAAATGGCTCTAATTGCAGTTGGAACCAGTTTTTTGGGTCTTCAGAAGTAATATGGAGTAGTGTTGTTTCCGGGCGTTTTTGCACGGGAATTCCTCTCCTGCATATAATTATCGCTAACAGAAGTAACGACAGCTTGGTAATAGGGCGATAAAATTATCGCCACATTAGCGGCACAAAGGTGCCACTAACAGGACGATGACTCCTTGTGAATATGTTAGCCAGGTTTTAGCTGTGCTCTTTCTAGGAGTCCATTCCATTGTCATTAATTTGCAAGAAAGAGGGCCATGAGTAAACACACACTTACCTGTTGTCAATCAAATTTTCAGAATTTTCAAAGATGTGTACAAATATATAACACATAAATCTTTGGGGCATATTCTCAAGGATCTATCGCCGAGTTATTAGCACTTTATCGCAGCCCAAGTCGCAATAAATTCATTGCCCCATTCACAAGCTGGTGCTAACAGCCGATACCACCGGTTTACCTGCGATAGCATCCGCAAAAAAAATTGCCACAGATGACCCCGGCAAATATCGCTAATGAGATACAGACCAGAGTAGGCGTTCCTGAGCAAAAAGCCATGACAACACCACACCTCAACATTCTCAACAACCAGCCAGATCGGCGATAAGACCACAAAACAGGCGATAAGGCGCGTTAGCAGCAGGAAATTAACACCTGCTCTGACCTGGTGCAAAGTCGGATGAGAACCTGCACCGTAAAAGGGAGCCCAGCCCACAGCCACACCTGAAGACCAACAGATGCCATGGAGCCAGTGATCATGCCGCTCGGAGCCCCAACAGGGCCACAACACCCACCGCCACCACCCCCAGGACCGCCAACCCCCCCGGACCCTACATCCGCCCACCCCCGGACCACCACAGAGGCAGCGCAGACAAAGACAGCGGACCTTCAGGAAACGCACCAGCCTCACAGACCTAACACCAGACAATGTCATTGCCCACTACAGGCTGAAAAGGACAACCATCCTCTGCATCCTGACCATCATTGCCCACATGCGATGGTACAAATACAGCGCACAACCAACATCCCACCTCAGACAAAGTTACTGGCTGTGCTGCACCTGTTGGTCTCTGGTACCACCAGAGTTGGAGGAGTCTCACAGCCAGCCCCATCCAAGTCCCTCACACCTGTCCTGGATGCCATCATCAGCTTGGTACCCCAGTACCTATACGTCCCCCACAATGCGCGGGAACAGCTGGAGACCAAGCAAGGACCACACGCCATAGCTGGATTCCCGCACGTGTTGGGGGCGATCGACATCACACATGTCCTACTTGTGCCCCCTGCCGACACTGCATACAATTATCAAAACAGAAAGCACACACATTCCATCAATGTTCAGGCAATAGTGGACCACCGGGGACTCTTCACCAATGTCGTCTCCAACTACCCAGGCAGTGTGCTTGATTCCTTCATCTTCCGACAGTCCATCATCAACCAGCGCTTCCAGGATGGCACCTATGGGAATGCACTGCTCGTTGGTAAGTACCAAATGAACACACCACACACCTCAACTCCACAATCTTGCAACTCACAACTCTGGCAATGCACATGTTACAAAATCACATACAACATGCCAAACAACATGCCCACCCACCAGACACGACAGCACAACTTACTATGGCAACATGGGCTAGCCATGTACATGAGCCTTCAAATGCATGGGACCTCAGCCACACAATAGCGGAATGTGGGGAGAGGTGGGAACCAGGCATGTGCAAAGGAGGCAAGTGACCCATGAATGAGAATGTACATAATGTCAAGTGTGGCGGAGATGTGCTGGACAAACTGCAGTATGCAGACCATAGACATATCCATGTCCACATGCACTGCTGGTGTTTGGAGTGTAGTGGACAGTGGGCGCAACCATGTCACCCCAGCCAGTGGGGAAGATCTCGGAAATGTAGCTTGTGACGTCCCCCCCCGTAAGCGTCTGCAGATTGGGCTGGCGAGGCGTACACCAGGCCAGCATAGGGGTATGAATAAAAAGCACATAGCTCTGGGTGTGGTTCTCTTCTGGAATGTTATGTTATAAGTTGCTTGTAATGCGCACGTACACCCAGGGGTTTCATGGCGCTACTTTGAACATACTGGGACCAAAGGGAAAATTATGCGTGAGCTCTCATGAACAACCACGTTTTGATCAATTTCCTAAATTTGAGCAGGCCTGTACAGGATCGGATCTCCAAGGGGAATGAATTCCATAGTCTAGTGGCCAAGTATGCAAACCGCCGTCCGCCTTGTCGTTTCCTTTTACAGGTAGGGATGGTCAATAGCTGAAGGTGCATTGATCGGAGGTTGTGGGAAGGGATGTACCTAGTAAGAAGAGTTTTAATAAATGTAGGACTCTTGTCACAGAGTGATTTAAAGACCAAGGGCCTTATGTAGGTGGGCTTGCATTTACCACTTCATAAATACCGAATCATACCGATTCGGTATTTATGAAGTGGTAAATGCTATGTAGGTAATGAGTCGGTAATTATTACCGATTCGTTAAAATTCGGTAATTACCGAATCGGTATTTACCGATTCGGTAATGAGGCATACCTTCCCATTGATGGGAAGGTATGCCTCATTACCGAATCGGTAAATACCGATTCGGTAATGGGGGGAACACATGCAAGGGTGGCAGGGTGTCACAATGACACCCTGTTGCACCCCTGAAACGGCCATGTGTGCACATGTGGCACACATACATGCCCTAAGGGCATGTATGTCTGCCACATTGCACACTTGTAGGCGCTTTGAAATGCATTTCCACATCCATTCTTCATTTACCACCAACTATTAGTTGGTGGTAAATACCGACTCTAAACATCACCCACACACTCCCCCTACATCTCATTTCTGTATTCGGAATTTACCGATTCGGTAAAATTACCGAATCGGTAAAATTACCGAATCGGTAATTTTACCGATTCGGTAAATTCCGAATACAGAAATTGTCCCCCTACATACCAAAAGCCTAAATACCGGTCGGTAACGGTATAATTACCGAAAATCGGCCGTTACCGACCGGTATTTGGCTACCTACATGAGGCCCCAAGCATCCCGTCTTGAATTCGGTCCTTTGACATATTGTAAGCCAGTGTAGTTTCTTTAATAGGGGTGTGGCGGATTGCCATTAAGGTGATGAAGGTTTAGCCTATCCGCATGATTCTGGACCATTTGGAGCCTCTTAGTGAGGTATAATGGCAATCCTAGATACATTGAATTAGCATAGTCCAAATGTGATAGTACCAGAGCCATCGTTACCTGTATTAATGCTGCATAGGTGAGCATGCGGCTAATCTTCCTAATCTTTCGTAACCGATAAAAGCATTTAGAGACCACTGGGCCCACTTGTGCTTTTAATGATAAGTCACTCTCTATGATGACCCCAAGGCTTTTTACCGCAGTAGAAGGGGCTGGAGGAGAGCCAAGCTCCGATGGCCAATACTGTGGGCCCCAGAAGGTCTTGCTCTTACCTGTGAGTAGTAGTTCCGTCTCACTGGGATTAAGCTTTAAGTGATTTTGATCCATCCATTGACGAATATAGATCAAGGTGGTCTGAAATTCAGCCACTGACTTGGGGGAGTTATCAATAGTGAAAGTTAGCTGAAGGTCATCGGCATAGTTAAAAGTTGTCACATTCATTTTCTTCAGTGATTGAATCAAAGGAAGGAGGTATAGGTTGAACAAGTGGGGGGAGAGCGAGGAGCCTTGTGGGACCCCACATGTTGTTGTTAAGTTAGGGGCTGTAAATGTAGCCAGGCGTGCTGATTGGGTGCAGTCTTTAAGAAAGGAGCTGATCCATTGGAAGGCTGAGCCCTGGATACCAGCCTGTCTGACACGGTCTTCCAATATACTATGGTCGACCGTGTCAAATGCGGCTGACAGGTCCAATAGTACCAGGGCCAATGGGATGTCTTCATTCGCTTTTTTGTGCAATTCATCAAGAACTGCCAGTATCACTGATTCTGTCGAGTGGGCAGGGTGGAAACCCACCTGGTGATGGTCCAGATAACCAGACAGTTCCAAAAAGCTAGACAGGCATTTTGCCACCTATGCTTCTAACACTTTTGCCAGATAGGGGAGCAGGGAAATAGGGCGATAGTTTGACAAAACCAGGGGGTCAGCGCCAGGCTTTTTTAGGAGAGGAACCACGATCGCATTCTTAAAAACATTGGGGACGTAACCCTGCACGAGAGACTCATTGAGAAGGGTCAAAGCAGAAGTTGGCAGTGCAGAGAATATGTATTTTAAAATATGGGGTGGGCAGCAGTCCAAAGGGGAGCCAGATTTTACTTTAGACAACAGGTCCAGAAAGACTTTATTGCTGATAACCGGAAAGGTGTCCAGGGTCAGGGGGTTAGTAAGCGGACCAGGGAAGTTCGCCTTGAGGTTTGAGTGTGGAATGCCAGCTTTAATAGTGGCTATTTTATCCAAGAAGAAATAGTTTAGAGAATTACAGAGGTCTTGGGAGGCTGTGGGGGAGGGTGAGATTCTATCGATATTAGATAATTCATTGACGACTGCAAAGATTTCCCTTGAGCTGTTGGTTGAGTTGAGAATTCTGGAAGAATAATGTGAGGCTTTTGCTGCGCTTATAGCTTTTTTTATATTCCTTCTGTGCTAAAGAATAGATATGCCTGTCTTCAGGAGAGTAGTTTAGTCTCCACCTACGTTCTTTTTGGCAGAGCGCTAATTTTTGCTTTCTTAGTTCTATAGAAAACCATTTATGTGCCTCAGAGCGGCGAGCCTGTTTAAGTTTTTTTAGAGGAGCGTGTGTATCACTGGCTTCTGAGATCCAAGCTGAGATGTTGGCTTCTAAAAGATCCACATCTGAGTCTAAAATGATAGATTGGTTGGCTAGGGTGTTCAGGAATTCTTGTTTATTAAGGGAACCCCATGCCCTGATCATGCTCCCTTTGATCGAGGGGGTCTTTTTGTCAGTGGGCATAGTTACTGACAATTTAAGTAGGTGATGGTCCGACCATATACAAGGTAGAATCGTAGGGACAGATACAATAAGGTTGGTTGACCAGACCTGAACCAGCGTGTGACCTTTCTTGTGCGTGGCTGTGGTCACATGCTGGGTGAAATTCAAATTTGTTAAGAATTCAGTTAATTCTGCAGATTGGGGCCCCCCCTGAGTGTCATTAGACCAGTAGTTTAAGTCGCCGATTAGCAAAGTTTTGGTGTAATTAGTTGCAATGTTGGCCATTTGCTCCCTCAGTTGTGTGGGAAACTGCGGCATATGCTGTGGGGGTCTGTAGATCAAAACGCAGATTAGAGGGCCGGATTTAGATTCTAACTTGATAACCATATTGTCTACATCAGGGAGGTCTAGGGGGGTAATTGTCATGAATTTATGGTCGCGATGAATAATTGCTGCAATTCCCCCACCCGTTTTGCCCTGACGATCTACATGAAGTATGTAATAATCATTGGGTAATGCGGCCAAAATATCCGGTGTGGAATCCAATTTCAGCCATGTTTCTGTGAGAAGCAGAATGTCTGGTTTATCGTCTGCTAGCAGCGTAAAGATGTCCAGTTGATGTTTTACTAACGAGCGTGTATTTAAATAATATAAGCTTAGCGTTCTGTAATCTTGGTAGAGACTGGTTGCCTATACGTATGTGAGGTATGCTTGAGTAGTTCAGGGTGGGCTATTTGTGACTCAAAGATCCCGAATGACCTCAAACGCACACTCATGACGTGGCTGAGTGGGGACGATAATTGGGGCAGGTCCCTAAGTTCCCTAAGTTCCTCCGCAGAGTAAGAGATGAATTGGGCATAGTTTCTGGCCCCTGGGCTCGTCCGAGCGTGGACGGGCGCAGAAGGGCTTGCCTTTGGCACGCCGCTGCACACGTCCGCTGTGCTCCCATGCCAAAGCGGCCATTTAAGCCGATTTCCGGCCTGTGGCTCCTCCCCCGCCCTTCGTGGTTGGCTGAAGCCGAGGGGTGTGTAGAGACCGCTAGGGAGCCCAAGAATATTACATGGTTTCAAGTCAGTTTCCCGCTAACGCTTTCAATTTCAACAATTAAAAGAATTCAGTGCAGTTTTTGAAAACAAAATCTCGCATTGGTGTTAGGTTAATTCCCTCTCAATTCTAATTCATACAGTTTCAATAATCAAGATTTCGGTACAATTTTAAGCGACCTTCGGGTAGCGGTGTGTTTCCAAGTGCCCGCTCCCGCGCCTAAGCGGCTTTTTAAGCCGATTCCCCGTCTGTGGCTCCTCCCCCGCCCTTCGTGGTTGGCTTAAGCCGAGGGGTGTGTAGAGACCGCTAGGGAGCCGAAGAATATCACGTGGTGTCAAGTCAGTTTCCCGCTAAGACTTCAAAGCATTCAATTTCAACAATTAAAATAATTCAGTGCAGTTTTTAAAAACAAAATATCTCATTGGTGTTAGGTTAATTCCCTCTCAATTCTAATACATACAGTTTCAATAATCAAGATTTCGGTACAACTGTAAGCAACCTTCGGGTAGCGGTGTGTTTCCAATGCCCAACGTGTCTGCCAGGGCGGCGCCTCCCATCCTGCCAAGAGGCCGACGCCGTTGCCATGAGCGGTGTTGCCTGCGATCCTGTGCGCCTGCTGCACCCCGTGCCGCTGGTCCCCGAACCCGTCTTGGCCGCCCCTGTGTAGCCAGACCTCACTGCTCACCTGCTGACACCGGCGTGTGTCAAAGAGGGCCCACCACGTGCCAGCACAAGCTCCAAGCCCGAGGCCCATGACCTTGGCAGCCTCCTCAGACCATCACGGCCTCCGTGACACAGGCCCGCTGTACTCCTCTCTCGTTGATGTACTCTACCTCTGCCTCTGGCCTACAGTACGGTCAAGTAGGTCACACATTTGGAACTGAGTCTTCATTATACAATGGCCGAGTACACATATCACTGCAGAGTTCAAATCACTATACTCCCTTCGATGTGGTGACACCAAGTCGGTTCATAGCATCCCAACCACATGTGTCTGTGGGCCCTTAATGACTACGCCTTCGGCCTACACAGCGGTCAAGTAGGTCACACATGTGGAACTGAGTCTTGATTTGTGTATGGCAGAGTTCATATTATTGCACCCAAGGAGAGGTGTAAGAGGAAGACATGTTTGGGTCTGGAGGAAAAAAGGATAATCGTTACAGAGGTGGTCAAACACTGTCAACAACTGCTCTGGTGTCACTAACTCTGTGCATCGCGAGCCAACGACACGTGGCTCGGGGCCCCTGCTGACCACTGCCTTGGCCCTACACTGTGGTTGAATAGGTCACACATTGGGAATTCAGTCTTGATTTATTAATGGCAGACTTGATATCATTGTACTGGCCTCATCGCAGACTGCATCCCCTTTCAGCTCCGGTGCCACTAAGTCTGTTCCCCGACATCCATGGACACTTTCTGGTTGAACTTTGGTGGCCACTAAGACTATGGACTGGGGGTTGTCTTTATCATCATGTCGGTGATACTGACTTTGTGGAAAAAACAAGGCTGTAGCATTCCACTCCTCCATTTGCCAATCCCGGCCGGCTTCTGCCCTCTGCATCATGCCCTGAAGGACACCTTCCACTGTCCCCAGCAACCCTCTGCTACATTCACCTTCAACATCGACGAGGACCGGTTCAGCTCGTGTGGCCCTATCTCACTGCACCACAAGTCACCATCCCGTGGTGGTGTGCCTGTGCCAGCTGCAGTGCATCCGGGGCCACTAACTCTGTGCATCTCAAGCCATGGACCCTGTCTGATAGCATATTGCATGGCCTCTGGGTAGATGGACTGGGGGTCATCAAGGCCATGTGTCTGTGGCCCTGCACTGTCGGCTGCCTCCGGCTTCAACTGTGGTCCACCTGGGATCACACATCAAACTGAGTCCTGACCTGCCCGGACTTCGCATCACCGCAGGATGCACACGCCACCACCGCCAGGACCAACTCCAAACAACAGGTGCCAGAGTCGGAGGTGTCTTACTGCCAGACTATCAGAGTTGCTCACACCTGTCGTGGGTGCCAGCATCAGCTTGATACCCTGCTCAGCTCTTCAGGAGCCACAAACTCAGTGCACCACAACTCATGGACCATTCTGGTTGCATATTGGGTGAACACTATACTTTCTCCGGCTACCACCAAGATGCTTCACAGTTGTTTCTGTTATGTTGGTGTTTTCTGTTTCCGCTTTAATTGTGATCACTGTTCAAGTTGTTGCCAGACCCAATGACTCCATGAGGGCTGGCTTACACTCACCCCACACACATCCAGCACAGGCGTCACTGTACATGTGACCCTGGCAATAAAGGTGTCGAGCGCACGTACCCGTAGCCAGTTCCACGAACTATCTGAGTGTGTCCGTGTGCTCATGATGTATGCGTTAGGGCCCCGGGCCCTACAACATTACATTGTGCCGTGTACAGCGGACGCAGCCATGTCAACGCAGGCAGCGGGTGAGACCTTGCACATGTAGCTTTTTTGTCCCCCACTCAACACGTAAGAGGAGTGAACTGGGCCGGCGTGCGCCAGTCCAGTGTGGGGGTTTAGATGATTATCCCGTGGCTCCGGGTGTGGTTCAGTACTGGAAATGTGCAAAGGCATGTGTCTCTGTGGCAGTGAGGGTCTCCGTTGGGGAGTGTAGGTGGTCCCTGATGGGACTTTGCACCCACGTATGTGATCTAGTTTGGTTTCCATGAGGTAGAACCCTACCCACACCTGTTCAGCCACCCCCTTCTGGCAGTCTGACACCTGGACTTGGAATGCGATGTGTGCATCGGTGGGCTGCTTTGAGCCAGCCGTGGTGGTGGGTGCGTCCAGCTATGTGGTCTGTGCAGGGGGTGGGGCATCCTCGATGCACCTGGGCTGCCCTGCTCCTGTAGGTTGATTGCCTAAGATGTCCATGAATTGTTGTAGGGCGTCGGTGTCGAAAGTGCGGAGGTCCTCTTCAGCATCACTGTAGAGTTGTCTGGTCTGCTCTGCTGGAGGTGTTGTTTGTCCCTCTGCAATGTGAAGGGGAGATGCTTGTTGACATTGTGTTGGCATGTATGTTGACGCATTGTTCAAGTTTACATACAGATTGCATGACAATGTACATTGTGACTGTTTGGGAGGAGCGGACTATTTGATGCGTGACAGTGGACATTTGGACTACATGACGTAGGTGAGGTTGTACACGTACATTTTCATCTCACAGTTTCATGCTATGTCAGATGTGATTGGCCATTTTCTACGCACAAGCGGTCCCAGTTGTGTCCTCTGTTCTGCAGTGTAAGTGTTGCACTGTGTACCACATTGTCATCCATGTGGATGTGCTGTCATTGCTATGTGCTGCAGTGTGCCACGGGGATCAGTGACATGACCCAGGGTCATTGTGGGTGTGCGGTGTGCTACATGTTGTTGTGCATGTGTGCCATTGTTCCCGTCACCCCCTGCCTCCCAGTCCCTGTTCATAACTCACCCTGTTGATGTGTGTCAGGTCATATCGAGTAGTGTCGGACTCCAGACTCCTTGAACCTTGAACCGTCTCCACACTGATGACTGTGGGCTCCTGTGGCGCTGGACTCCCACCTCCACTCGCCATTACTGCCTTCCTGTTGGCAGCGGGTTTCTGCTTGGTTTGGCTTTTCACATCATGCCAGTGCATCTTGGCCTCCTCGACACTCCGACTGCATTCACAATGGAACGCTATTTTTCCGTCTGTGTTGCCAATGACAAGGTGGAGGTGACGGACATCTCTGTGACGGCGATCCAGTTGTCATGCGAACTGAACCACGTATTCCTCTTCCTCTTCTCCTTTGCCTTCCCCGACCCTAGGTTCCTTGCTGGTGGTCTGTGGGGCTTGTGGGGTTCGCGTTGACCTGGGCACTCAGTCTGGGTGCATCCTTGTTGCTATGCAGTTTATTTGTTTTTGGTGTGTTTTTCTTGTTCTGCTTTTATAGTGCATTTTCCCGCATGACGCATGCGAATTGCAGGCCTTTCACTGGTTATCGCTGAATTTTGTATCGCAATTGGCCTCATCGCAACTTTTTTCACGTTCGTGTTTTGCATTTTTGCGGCGTCGCATTGATTTTAACGCGGTCATTTGACGCGTTATCGTGGGACTATCGCATGGTGCCGCAGTGTTGAGAATACTATGTCAACACAGCGTTGTTTTCCCGCGATAGACTGTGATATGCAAAGTTGCATTAAGCTAGTTCTGCGATGATTATCATACATTCTTGAGAATATGCCCCTGTGAACTCTAGGAAAATTGTGTTATTTGCACGCATACTGCAGAATGCTAATATCTCAATATATGATTTCTCACAATGAACAGGAGTAGAACTTTGGTTTAATGCTTCTGGAAATGAGAACCATAATTACGTTGAATGCATTGCAGGTCTTCTGTCTCACCACTAGAATACAATCTTATAAATACGTTTCAATAAAACAGTTTGTGAGACTCTGTAATATATATTGTACACCTAATATGTCCAGTGCTTTGGCTAAATTATTCTGCAGTATCTGCTAAGAACTGTACATAAATTAAAAATGTATTTTTACATTTCATAATAGATTTTGTAAGAGCGGGGACATTATTAAGCTGACAGGTTTGAAATAGTATGCTTTTCTGTAAAATGCGTTCTATATCTAGTCATGTTTTTACATATTTAGTATTATAATTTTTTATAAATAACTGGCATTTATTGACAGACATTTTATTACCATATTTATAGTTGTGCCCTTTGTAATTCTCCAATGACTTATGGTTTCTCTAATTTATACCGTATTTTACATAAATGTAACTGCTTTCCTTACTCAAAATAACACGATCGACCTCAATGTCATACAATATTATCTGCTCAGTAATTTGCAACAATAGTCTCTTTGTATTCCTTTTAGCGCCTGCCTTATCTAGAAAAGTCAGAGGGAGAGCAATATGCATCTCTTTGAAATACAAAAAATTCAAAGATAATATTATTATAAAAGCTAGGATGAGCAGAAGTGCTGAACCAAATTATATTTCTTAAAGTTACTGTGCACCTAAAGGTAACGTTACCAGGCAAACTTTGAATTTCTCCAGATCAATGCTTGTGAATAAGTACATATTGAACGTAAATACTCTAAATATTTATAATAATTTTTATACGATATAATATTTATTGGCTATTATTATTTTATTATTGAAGAACTAGTTTAGGCCTTCAAGCAATTCAAGCAATGGAGGCACATGAAAAAATATAGACTAATTAAAGGACTGCTCGTTGGGCATTATACTAAAACGTGCACATATATAGTTACAGTGTGCTACATTGTGTGTAAACAATGTGTCGCTGTGATGGACGTGTTGACGAGGTGACGTTAGTTCCTCACAAATTCTCTTGGTAGAATTACATTGCTTTGCATACTACCTTGTCTGTTCCGTACAGAAGAGGGTACATTTTAAGCAATCAGTTGTGTTGCTTCCCCCACTCCCCCCCAAAAGGCGCAGACCTGCCTTAAATCATAAAGCATTTTTCCTCCTAAATGGGAAATTTGTATTTGACACAGTACATAAATAGTCAACAATCTAACGTGGAACACCTTAAGTTCTAATTGTTTAGTAGGGGATACAAAGTGGCAAATCCTCTCGACTCCCACCTTCCCAAAGGGCAAGCCCAGCGGCCCTTTGTGGTAATGGAAAATCATTTGAGTGCTCATAAATGATCACAGTTTGCACCCCTGAACCCCCGCATATCACATCTCCTGGGCCCTGAGCACAGCCCCTGTCCATGCTGCACCTCCTCACCGCCACCCCACTGTTACCTTTCAGGAGCAGTGAATGCCCATTGTATTGTTGACCACTCAACCACATTATCCCTTTTCTCCACTGCACCCCCTCATACCTTGGAGATGATCAAAGGTTTTCACATTTGTGACTGGAGCAGCCACACAAATTCAGAAACTGTAGAAAATTCATACACCGGTAGTTAAATGTCATACGTCTCTTGATTAAACCTTGGCACATTTTACAAAGTGGTCTCTCCAATTACAACATGTATGTAGAAAAAGGGGACATTCCACAAGGCTAAATTAGCTGGGCAAATCTACTCTTGTGCTATTTTTGCTATATATTTGGAAAATATGATGTGCACACACATAAAAGGTATGATAAATGTAGGAGGAGTATATGTGTGAATGATTCAGCTGGCACACAATTTAATCAGAAAGAGAGGAACCTGCTTCTGTACTACTTCTTTTGGACTCTATTCTCCTTTGCAAAACAGGATCTACTGTGACTCCTGCCTCTACCGGCCCTGTCAAAAAGTATTATTGGAAAATACTTTTTTAAAGATTGTTGTGCCTTTTCCAAAGAGGCGAAGGTAGTAACATATTGACTAAGTTCCTTGATGAAGGAATCGCTGAATAATAACTCTTTGTCCTTAATGCCGGGATCCATTATTGCAAGGTTTGCCAGTTTAAAGTCTAGTTTTAGGAGTAAGCCCATACGTCTTTTATGGATAATTTCCAAAATTATGTTTCCTAAATGACAAAAGGCTCTTTGTGTCCACATGGACAGTTCTTCAGTGCTAACAGAGGCACTATCCAGCCTGGCAGTCACAGCTATATCGAGGAATAATATGAGCCTTCTGTCTTGCCATAAAATTAGGGATTGAAATAAAATTAATGGCATTTCATGGAAAAGGCATGCTCAATTAATGAGCTTTTCATCTCATGGGAATTTACTAACATTAGCAGAACCCTCTCCCTCTTGGCTCATAGAGGCAAAGCTATATGAAAGTAGTGGTATTGAACAAACAAAAGCAGCCAAGCACTCAACAAGCCGCACCACTGGAGTAGTAAGTTTTTCAAGTTGCCCACCTCTTATGGCCAGCTACTTATAGACCATACATTCAACTATTTATACAAAAAAGAGAGGCAACAGACACAGGTGAGTATTGATTAGTAATAAGCATGATTCAAAACTCGTAGGTCCTCTTCAAATATGGTCAATAATTCGTCTTTATTCAAATTTTTCAGCCACACTGTAAACACGCAGCCAACGCGGGCCATATTGCGGAAGCAGCGGATGTTTGAAAAGTCGCGGATCGGACAAAGAACGCTCCAACAAATAGAGTGGCCATTGATGAAGGGTCAAAGCAGCCTAAAATTCGAAGTGAACTCACAGACTCCCTATTGATTTGACAACATAACAAAGTCGTTCTCCAACTAAGGTCTTTGAATTTTGGAACATTCAAAAGGACAAGCAGAGTAAGTGCTCATTTATTCTGGTTTCTGAGGAGAACCCCAAAAATGTACACAGGTTCGAAACTCGTCAACAGTATTCTAACAAACAAGTGTACTTGAAATAAGGGATATTGGGGCTCTGTGTGATTACTGATTAAAAGATTGTAACAGAAGTACTTCTCTGAACCTACATTGTTACACTATTTATTTTGAAGCTCAAATTGAGGAGAACGAACGTTATGATCTTTTATTGAAGCTCCTGTTGGATTTGGTAAATTCAAGATGTGGGGACATTTGTTTTTTATACAAATAGAATGATATTGATGTGTCTTGTTATGTTATGTGTAATGTTGGGGTACATCAGGGTATATTGGTGTATTTTAGTAATATGTCATTTGTGTTAGGTATGTGATGTGTATGATCAATGATTTGAGTATTTGTTTAAAATATTTAAAAACTGTTGTAATATGTGATAGAATTTAGTTGTCTTTATGAATAAGCATCAACATAAATATTATTTACATCCATTTTGGTTGTGTGATCGTGAATTAAGGCGTCAGTTGTGAGTAAAAGTCAGTATTGGCATTTATTTGTTGATGCCATAGTCCATATTCGAGCTGCATGTTTAAATGATTGGTAAAGAAAGAATGTTAAGATCAAAATATATGTAGAAGTTATTAATAATTAAAACTGTCACCTTTTTCTCTTATGCTATTTGTAGATGGCAGTGTGTGGTCACCCGTGCAATCTGGTAGGATTTTAGTTTAGGATAGTAAGTCATTTTTCTCGTGCGAAATAGGATGACTCTTGTGACCTAAGAGTTAAGAGCTCTACATCTCTGTCAGTAGGATGGTGATGGGGCTATTTTGTGACAAAATGTATATATCTTCTTAAAGACTCTGATAGCATACATTGTGTTTACAAAATAATTGAACTTTTTACATCTTTTATGTTGCAAGAAAATGTTCAAATGATTTGATACAAAGAAATACAAAATAAAAATATAGATTATGTTTCCATTAATGAGCATTACTAAGCCTAGGTTATATATTAAGCATGCCTCAAAAAGCAAAACAACTTCTCAATCATTCTCTGTCTTTATCTCTCTTGTGATCTCTAGCCTTTCGATTTCTCTCTTTCAATGACATCTTCATTTCCTATTCTCAAAATATGTTGATGGCACCATATATTCACCCAGAATTACTGTTAGCATCCCATTTGTAGGCTGTATTAGCCAGATTCACAAAGACTGATTTGTGAGTATGTGTGGTACAGTGGTGAGTGTAATATTTGGATTCTGTTTCCTTTACTTCTCAAGAACAGTCAGCGTTAACATTAAATTAATTTAACAAAAAATCTACAAAGAATAGTTCACAGCACTGAAGTATTCCAAATAAGAATAGAAACATCAATTGACATGTCATTCAAGAAAAATGCAAGTTGATTGAAATATTCAATAACAGATATTTCACTGCGGTGGGATACTACATGCCACCGTGTCTTTAATAAAAATATAGCTTTGCTTGAAGTGCTTGGAAGTTAGAACTGACGACCAATTCACAGTTTGAAGACCATTGAACCTCTAGAGGAGTGAGCCTCAAACCCGGAAACATCACATCAGTATCCACTAAATTCATAACCCACTTTAGAATAAAGTAAGTGGAAGGAGAAACTGGAAGGTAAGGGTTTCTGAAAGAATTCAACACTTGGGAATGATTGAGGCTTAATCGCTAAGTCCTGGGTACTATTAACTTAATTTTGAAATAAATCTTCATTTAATCAAAATATATTACATTAAATTAAAAAATAACCTGAAATTTAGCTTAAAATAAGTCTCCAAAATATTTTTCTATCAACAAATATTAAAATGTTGTATTAATTAAAAGACAATGCAGGTATACTTTATTAAAATTAGTGTCACATTATGTTTTAAATTCAAAATAAGGCATTGCATTTTTTGTATAGTTACATAATAAATGTGCATAATTTTTATACTTTTTGACCTTAAATTATATGTATTTATATTTTTATCAATCTTAAATAATCTCATTTACTTTACCATGATTTCGTATAAGTATGAAGTACCAGTGGTTGTCCATGGGTGGTGGTAGATTTACTACTGTGTTTTCCTAGTGGAACCTTTCACTCAAATTTTGTAAATGAGCAAAAAGTAGTAAACACACTCCAAAGTGTAATTTTCCGTTGTGAATCAGGCCTTCTGTGTAGTGACTAAATAAATATATCGATAATCTTGAAATAAAGATAACCTTGAATGATGTAATTTCCATTTTAGGCATGTTAAAGCTAAACAGCAAAAGTCAAGAACAATTTTGAATGTGTACAATAATGTTAATTGAAGGTGATGGCCAAATGAAAGCTGCTTAGCTTTAAAAGACAGGAAACTGATTTTAAGAGTGTGCCTCTGGAATGACATCTCACACCGTGTTTGGTTGCTTTGTGAGAGAATGAAAAATTGCTCTCAAGCTTGCATAATGTGTGCATGTCAGTAATCAAAAGATGCCCGATCGGCTCAAGCGGGAGCTCAAATCAAGCCACTTGACTAAAAGAAAAATCCTCAATGAACAGTGGGTGAATATGCACGGCTGTTCCTCAGGGAAAGGCCATTAAATGTTGTCATTATGTAATGTAAATCATGACAGCTGAAATGGAATAATTGATTATTGAAACATGGACTGGAGAGCGAGAGGATGTGCTGCAGGCAAAGATGGACAACACTTTGTTGGTGAATGAGAAAAAGGTATTTGTTCTGTGAGGCTTGTGAGGAGGCAACTGGTATGAAGAGTGTGATAACAAGATGGAAGTCAGGTATATCTTAATCGCCACCACTGTTTTCTGCCTGAAGGAGGGGGAGCGGAGCAGCGACTTCAAGCTCAGGCTCCCTTGTGGCCTCTGACGCCATCTCCGACGCCGGCATGCCACGAGGCGCGCTTAAATCATCACCGGGCTCCCACAACAAGAGCAGCGCGCGGGGATGCCCGGGCCGCGCCTGTCAGCGACCGACTGAGACCGTGCTGGGCCATCCCTCTTTTGTTGTTGAGAAGCCATCATGGGTAAGTGAAAAGTCCAATTTTCCATAGATACCATTAAATCTAAGGCGAAGATACCGCACAATTGTGCCTCCATTATCTCCTACTTAACAACAGCCGTGGGGGCTATAACTACAGAGATCCATAATGTGAAGGCCCAGCTGGGTTTGGTACTGATGAACTGGAGGTAAACGCCACCGATAATGCTCCATGTTCAGACCCCGATCTTAGTCTTATTCCAGAAGCGGTAGCAAGCAATACTATTAGGGACAATTAAATTCCATCTACCTCACACCTTAAGGCACATATGGAGGGCAAGGGGAGTCCGGAACTGATAAGAACTGAGGTTGCAGGTGTTGGTAAAAAAAGGAGGAAACAAGGTCTAAAATCAGGCCATGTCATAAACGATTTATCAACAAGGAAAGGGGGTGATGACCACCGGACCACAGTGGAACTACCATTTTCTAACCTCAATACAGCAAGCGTGGACTCTGTTCTGTTACATATTGACACTCTTGTTGGGTCACTCAAGGAGGACATATTTAATTGCGTTAAATCTGGATTAGACTGTGTGATGGAAAGGTTAACCAGAATAGAGTTCAAATTGGGTGATTCTAGAGATGCCTTTACTGGGGATAGGAGGCAGGATAAAAATGTTATTGGTAATATACCCAATAGACCAAATATGGCTGAAAATGGCATAAGTCTTCAAACCACCCATAAGAAGACTTCTGAAGAGGAAAGGCCACCAATCACATCACTTTCTGGGCCCATGAAAAAAACGAGGCACTAATGGACTTCGGGGTGGTACTGGTGAGGGGGCTGTGATGGCAACCCACCGGAGGACAAAAACTCCATCTCTGGCAGGGCCTAACAAAATAGCCATAGGAGCGCATGTTAAGCAAAGAAGGGTGCACTTGCCACCAGAGGCCACCCCATAGTAGTGGTCCTAATAGGACGGCCCCCTCTTAAAAGAAATAGTATTGAGACAACTGAGGAACTCATTCGCAAAGTTAAGTTCTGGTGTAACAAATTCTCTGAGCATCCACACACGTTATAATGGCCCGGCTGGTGGGATGGGTGGGAAGCCACCCTAAAACAGATGATGGTGACTGTATAGTCATTAACTTTGATTGGATAGATGTAGCAAGCTGGCTCTTCCAGGAGAGCTCTAACTGTGGCTTGGGAGGGATCACAGCCCTGCCCTTGGGTTTCTTTTGTCCGCAGGTAATGGGTGACCGGGGTAGAGATTGTAAGGGACCGCAAAGATATACAGCAGGAGAAGGGTCACTCAGGCCAACCGTCAGAACTATGTATAATGCCGGCCAATCCCTCCATGTAAATACCCTCAACCCATTCCAATGTCACTCAAATCCCACCGCTGTAGTAGATGACAGAGTAACAAAGATTAGGTTTGAGACTGCAAATAGATTTGCCCCACTTAGTCAGTTGGATAGTAATGATTGACTAGACTCTTGTTCCTCTAAGGAAGGGAACATTAGAGATAGAGATAGTCATACGAACTGTATCACCAAATCCATACAGGGGGAGGAGGCTAACACAGGGCAGCAAGCCAAGATATTAGGCTGGAATACAGCAGGACTTAAAAATTAGAAAGATGATGATAGGTGGAAAGATTTTTTTAAATGAGTTTGATATGATTTGGCTTCAAGAGACCTGGGAAACTGAGAATAATCTCTGGATGGATGGTTATACAACCTATTTTAAGCCAGCAAGACCATCAGTAGCTGGTAGGACAAAGGGTGGCCCAATAACCCTGATTTCACTAAAGGTCATAGGCAATCACTCTAAATTGGACTCAGGCTCACCAAATTGTCTAGCAGTGCAGATTACGCCTACTAATGCACCCAAACTTCTTATTGTTAATTTTTATAATTAATTTGACAGAACAGTCACAAATGAACACCTGGTCAGTCTGAATCGTTTCCTTCAGTTGTATAATGGAAACAAACGACCTCTTCTTAGGTTAATGTTTTAGGTGATTTTAATGAACATCGATGCCAATCGAACTGTCATGTTACTGACAGCTTAGGCCCTGGTAATTACTTAGAGTTAGGCCTGGGCAAAATTTCCGTTCCGTTCGCGGAATTTGCGATAATTTGGCATTTCCGCGTTCCGCGGAGAGCGCGGAAATGTAAAAATTTCTGCATTCCGTAGCTTTGCGATAATTTGGTTCTTGCTCGCGCTGTAAAATAATACATTCTCGCGCGCGCGCGATCGCCTTACCTGAATCAACGCATTCGCCGACAAGTTTTCCCGATCCGGTCGCGTTCTCCATGAGATGTTGTATTGTTTTAGCTATTTGCGCTGTCTCGCGACAGTTCGCATCCGCAGTGACATCATGCGTCGCGCGATCACGTCTTTCTTCTCGCGATCATGCACCGCGAGACAACTGAAAACAAGATTGACGTGCCTGCGAGCAACCGCAGGGGTAAGTTAGCGACCCGCAACCATGCAGAAAATATCGCGAACGGGCGGGAAAAAAACTTCCGCATCTTCGCGATATTTCCGCTTGTTTGCGTATCCACTATGTCGCAGAAAGGCTTTGCTGTCGAGTTAAATCCGGAGGCTATCAGTATTCAATCCTGCTTCTCCGGTCCCGTTTAGAAAGTGAATAGGCTCACTTTCCAAACGGGACCGGAGAAGCAGGATTAATTCCCTGACGGTGAAACAGCGGCGATTAATCCCAAGCTGTCTTTTTCATAATGAATTGGAAATTGTTCCGGGAGTGCTGAATACTGAGAGCCTCCGGATTTAACTCGACAGCAAAGCCTTTCTGTGACATAGTGGATACCACTCTCCTCGCTTCTGTCGTTACCATCTGGGAGGTTGACACCCTCTACCTTTGACGATCCTTCGACGTCTTAGAGTCCTGTCCTTTGACAGATAGAGTGCCCACACCCACCCCCCCTCCACACGCACCCCAGTCCTGATGAAGACCCCATCCCGTAAGGTCGCAATGAGTACCTACATCCCATAAGGGGTCGAAACGTCGACACAACATCATTGCCAATATCATCACTAGTTCAGGATGCACTGTGATCCTCTCTATATATATGGCTTTTCTCAGAACTGTAGATATTCGAATCATGATTTGATCTGGATGTAAATACGGCAGAGATTTAATTTTGCCGATCAATTTGATTGTGTTCTGAATGAATTTATCTTTGTATTCACTTTCTTCCAAATCCCACACTTTATCACTCACCTCCTTACTCCTTCTTTTCTGGGCACTGTTATGACTTCAAAAATGTTGCCTTTATCATGGACCTCAGTAAAACAATAATAATTGTTCAGTGTGATTAAATGGGCATTTGAACTTCTATAAAAAAAAATGTTGGTGCATTGTCTTTCTAAATGTTTTGTATTGAATGATTCTGTATGCTGGGACCACTGTTCGCATAGTGTTATACTAACCAACATTTTGCAATTTTTGTAAACACCAATTACACGTGGGACTCATTGCTATTTGCATGGCAGAATAACTCTAATAACTAATTTTGGTACGCCTATTAATAGTAGTACGTGTGGTGATAGAATATTGCATGTTTTATGTTGCTTAGGTGACGTTTGCGTTCCCGTTTGGACCGAATTGTGAGTTTTATAGCTTTAAATGTCGCTATAAGCTAGGTATATACTAATACATAAAGGGATTAGTGTGGGTTTAACATTAGAATCTTCATTTGGGTGTATTAATTACTCTTTTGTGCTTGTTTTGCTTAAGTTGACATTTGGGCCTACCAAACCATGACATCCAAAATGGAGTTCAGATGTGGCCACCGTCTCGTGAGCACGATGTCTACTGCGCAGACTCGGATGGCTCCGTAAACCTCCAGGCACCCTCAAGTCAGAGCACAGTGTTCCTGGTCAAGGATAGGAACATGGAGGACTGCCAAACTTCAGTTAATGAAAACCAATGCATGAAACAATGGACTTCCACAACCAGGGAAAATATAATGTTGCATCGACATGTCACGAACCGAGGAAGTGACCCAGCACTTCTTTGGGAACCAAAGTCTCAGGGAAAGTTAGATGATGTTAAAATTTCCTCAAATCAACCAATCAGACTTTAGTATTACCACAGAAATGTTTCATGTTACCCAGGATTTTATTATAAAAAGGGTAGTAGAATAGGGAGGAGTCAATGCGCACACCCCTACCGACCCCACAGGCGATGACAGATGAGCTACATGCTTGCACGATTCGTGGTGCTTTGGAGATCTTTGGGACTGTGACGTGCTGAGCAAAGAACTTTTCTGGAATTTGAGTCTTGGCCTGCTTTATTTGGACAATTGAGCACATAATTCGGTTTATGCAGAGCCAATTGAATTAGAAAAGACCCCAATAGCAAGAATAGGTAAATATAAAATGTCATGTGATTTGTGATGATTGACAAAATTTAAAATTTGATTGACCGAAAATGCTAATGATATGATTACAAATAAGATTTAGATGAACAATAATTTGATTAACAGAAATCATGAGGTTGTGGTTTTTCCATTAGGTGAATTAAGGATTCTGAAGCTTAAATGTGCTCTAGCTGGTTCTAAATCACCATCAACCAGTCCAACTAATTGGTCCGTCGACCAAGTGGTGGAGTGCTTTGATGTTAAGGTTAGGATCCTATAGGTGGTGATGTGAATATGTATATTCTGTAATATAACTTTTCCTTCCCTATAGTTAATAAAGTACCCCCCACATGTCCAGCGCATCATTCCTCCTGTGTGCAGACCTGTGAGAGAAATGTATGAGTGTTGGTGTTATGGGCCCCACCAATTAATGCGTGTGTGAATGAGTTTGCGTGGCAACGGGTCTGTGATGCAGGGAGGATCTGTAAAAATGTGCCCCCCCCCAGTTTCGCGCTGGATCATCATCAAAAATAGCGTCAAGTTCTGGAGTATCGGTAACAAGCCATTCCAAGCCATTCTTTCAGGAATCCACGGGTAGCTCTCTAGAATGTAATATACCGGAGCAGGAGTGGTTTAATCATTTTAAACTCATATATGGCAATTAGGAGAATCAAGGACTCTCAGGTATTTTATTTGCGGTCGAGACATACACTATGGTATTCACAGAATTAGAAGTAGCAGAGGCTATAAACCAAATAAAAAGGCCCCTGGACCAGATGGTGTACCGGACGATCTTTTTAAATCCAATGTGACACTATGGTCAAAACTTCTGGCTCATGTTTTTAATATGGCATGTAAATTTGGCCTCCCCAGATCATGGTCTGAGTCAGTCATCGTCCCGGTTTTTAAAAAGGGTAATAGAGGGGATCCAAGCTGCTACAGACCAATTTCACTTATAGATTCTGCTGTAAAGGTGCTTGGAAGAGTGGTACTCAGCAAACTTACGGTCTGGTTAAACAAAACTAATACATTATCAAACCTGCGATACGGCTTTAGGAAAGGAACGGGTACCACTGACCAGTGCTTGAATCTGCACCTATTAATTGGGAAGTATACCATCGCCAAGAAGGGGACATTGTACCTGGTGTTCATGGATCTTTCCTCGTCCTTTGACCGAGTGAATAGATCCAAGTTATGGGCCATACTAATCAAACTAGGTGTGGATAGAAACATTGCTTATTTCCTTGCCGATTTGGAATACGCATCATAAATGGTGTTAGACAGGGATGCATCTTGGCCCCCCTACTTTTTACCCTTTATATTAACAACGTGGACTTAGTTTTAGGGGAAGCCAGTAAAGACATCCTGCATGTGGAGGAACAGCTGATTCCAGCCCTCCTATACGCAGAGGATGCTGTCCTATTAGCAAGAACTGCGGTTGGTCTACAGTGTCTTTTAACCTCCTTTGCCATATTTATGAGATCTCTGGATTTAAGTGTAAACTTCTCAAAATCACACTCAATGATAATCGGCTCCAGGCCTAAAAGGCTTAAAACTCTCCACTGTGAGGGTAACGTGATCACTAGGGTCACTACATTCCCTTACCTAGGTGTTATATTTGATGATAGAGGTACATGGGTCCCGCAAATGAACGCAAAAAAAATGTATTGGCCAGATCTACATCTGTGGTCCTAGGCTTCGCACGTAGGCTAGGGGCAAAACCAATACAAGCACTATTAAATGTATACAGAACAAACTATGGCTTGGACATAAGGGGTTATAGAGACATAATTCATCAAGAGACTGGGATAGGCTTAGTGGCAGACCTAATCGAAATGGCACCTTTAATTAAATGGACAGCAACTTGGTTAAACCCTGAACTTGAAATGAATCGTGAAATCTTGCGATATTGTTTAGTTTTAGACCGAGCTAGCATTATCCCATGGTTGGGTCATGTGAAAAGGTTGGCAGAGCAATTGGGACAGCCTGAATTATTTAACTCTCCAAATAAATTAGTAAAGGGAGAAATACAGTGGGCCAAGAAATCCTACCTATAAATGGCACTCATGGAAAGAGAGGCAAAACCAATGGTACACGGCCATCAATTGTTAAAAACGTCTCGTGCAATTGAACCTTACTTAAATGTGGTAACCAATTCTAACCATTGCTTCCACCTAGTAAGATTTAGGCTGAACCAGTTACACTTTCTACTTGCCGATCCACCGGGAGGGAGAAGGGTGCAGGAGCTGGGTGCCTGTACATGTGATAACTTCTCCACCCAGGACACATTGCACTTCGTTTTATTCTGCGAGCACTTTTTGCATAGTCGGAAACGTTTTATTCTCCCAGTTTTGAAGGGCAAAGGGTTTTTACAGGCAAAACCAGAGGCTGACCAATGTCTGGGAAATTGTTAACATAGCGAGTTTCCTCACAGCAGCAGTCAGAATAAGGAGGAAAAAAGTGAGAGTGATTCCCATGATCTAGATCATAACAATTCATTTTTAACAATCGGGTTTTAAATTGTATCTTAAACTGTTTGTCTACCTTGATTATGTAACCAGTGCAATATTACTGTTGTTAACTAACGTCATATTACTGTTTTTAACCTTTTCTATTGTGTAGAATGCTTTTATGATTTTAAATAACCAAATAAAGTAATTTTGACTGACTGACTGATTATTGAAACAAAACCAAAACAAATGAACAATAAAATTAGGGGTGTATGGAATTTCCATATCTTGGTTTTGAGTAATTATGGAAAATTTTAGGAAAATTAAACAAATTATATGCAAATATGCAACATGCAAATCTGTCATTTAGCACTATATTTGTGTCCCACAAAGGTATGCACATAAGAAGAAGCATTCATAAAGAGAGGCAGGCAGCACTTTTCTGGCCTTCTTGAGCAGATAGAAAATTGGACCTAAGATAGGGATAAGGTGGTACTTGCCGTCCCTTATGTTTGTGCTATACCTGAGATGGGCCTATTTCAGGGAATTTGAAGTTAAATTAGTCTCCTTAATGACAATGTTAAGCACATTAGGTGTCAGGATAGACCCCTGGAAAATGTCTGACCACAAGCATCATCTTAGTTAATTCTTCCTTTCTTTATACCATAACGGAGCAGAGTTGTATTGTTGGTATGAAGCAGTTCTATAAAACACAACTCAAACCCCTAAGAGGCCAACATGTCAAAAAGAATAGGACAGTAAACCGTGTAAATTATGCAATTAGACCTCGAAAAAAAACTTGTTTTGACAGATGGTATGTCATTGATAATAAATAGTTCTCTGTAAACATGCTCAGTGTAACTGAATCTTGCTTTAATTCAAGCTTGAGCTAATAACATCATTATGTTTCTTCTTCACCACAAAAGTTAAGTTACAAGACTGAATCATTTTTTCAAGCAACATTCCGTCTGTATCCTAAACGATTAGAGGCTGACAATTATAGATATGTATGATTACAGACATGTATTATATTGCTTGGTATTATTTCAGTTTAACACCAATTGTCATTTAAAGGGCCCCTGTTATTGTATCTTGTTTGAAACAAGCAACTGGGGCAAGTTTACTTGTGATAATATAGTCTTTGGTATGATAATGGCCAGTAAGGCACTTATAACCTTGTCTATTGAGAGATTAGATATTATGGGAAAGAAAAACAAATTTGGTTGAAACTGGTGATCATCTTCCATCTGAGATTGATATTTAAATATCCCTACTCTATCTTCAGCACCTTGTCCACATAATTCCTATTTGAGGCATGAAAGAGAATACGACCCAGTTAATGATATGCTTGGCCTAAAAGTAATTCTATAAAATCTAGATACCCTCCCGGTAAAAATAAAGGGCTGGTGAATATGATGGCATTCCCATAGATTATAGAAATAAACCTAATTTGTTCTACAAAATGGTGGGAAATTAATTGACTAGTCATAGAGAATATGATTGCACCATTGACATGATTCCTGATACTCTAGTAGGATATTCTGAACAAAGACACATGAAGAATTGAGTGACTCACTGGTTTTGGTAGCTAAAACTAACTTAAACTGTTACTGGCTTTGTTAGTTAGTGTGCTACATGTACTCATGGTAAGCCACCTTATTCCAAACCAGCAGCATAGTTACAACCTCTACCCTCAACAATCATAGTCCATGTTTTTCAGAACAGTGGTGACACTATAGATACATTATTTGTTATTAGTGGTGGTAGTTAACTTTAGAAAGTTAGGTCAACTTTCCCCTTAAAACAATTACCAAAGAGCCATTAACCTTGCTTATATTTTATTGGAAAACATTATACATCTCCAATAGCTACCTGACTGTAGATCGAAGATATCAGTTTATGATCAAGTATTGGAAGGTGTTGATACAACACACTGCCAGTTATCATCCACAAAAAGTTAGACAGACTGAGAGGAGGAATCCGTTATTAGAAAAATGCCTAAATTGTTTCATTATGAACCAACCTAAAAAAAAGATCAACTGGATTCCATTAGGAATGAGATTAAAAATATGTGTCACATAGTTCAATGGGTGCTTATCCCTTCAACTGCACCTTTGGATTCTACCTTTGTATGTTGCTTTCAGATATTACACTCTGCGACGTACAGTTAATCCCCCAGCCAATCTAACTACATATCAGGATACTATGAAATTCAGTTTCCCAACCGATCTTCCAGTCTTCCTGTGAATCAAAATATGCCCACCCACAAATCATACAATATCTAAAAATATAAGCACAGATAATACACATCAAAACTATATTTTGCTAACTACATCACAACAGACCTAATAATTTAATAAACAGCACACAAAGCTTAATTGTAACTATGAAATTAATTATTAATGACTTAATTAAATCAGCTGATGAATCCATGATTCCTAATGGTACTGACAACACCCTGACAAACAACTCCCATAGATTTTCAGCTCAATTCAATTTTTGATTTGATCAATTAGTCCATTCTTTCTTTTATCCAGAATGCCAAAATATAACATTTTTGGGCCTTATTTTTCTTTTGAGAAAATGTAATTAGTAATAGAATCCCTGACCCTAGCATTGAAATATCACCAAATCATATTAATAATAAAGTCCTTGTAACAACCTTACACGCCCAAGAGAGACTTGTAATAACAGACAGAATGTAAAATGGTTTGTGTTAGTAGATAACACCCAAATATATAACTTGTTTGTGGAGAAACCCCCTCCTCTAGAGTGCAATGACATGACCAGGGCAAACTTTGTCAATTTTCACTGTGGACTAATGGATTAATTAAAAATGCTTTTTTTACCATTGAGGGGAGACGGGGTCAACTTATAACAAGCATCCTGGACTGGCGTTCATGTAAATGCAGACATGCAAAAACAAGACTCATTAAAGAATTTTCAAAAAGCAAACGCATGGTGATAGTTGCCACTAGAAAAGAGTACAGGGACTCCCTGACTCATGCAAAGATCCAATGGGAAGCAGACCAACTGGAAGAAATAACAGAAGCATTGCAGAATAGGAATGCCAAGAATTTCTGGAAGCTGATAGTTTCTAGATCTCGGTCTATAGATAACCATCTGAAAGCAGTGGTAGATCCAGATGTATGGGTAGCCAAATTTAAAGATCTATATAGTGAGTAGCCCAAGAACGTAACACACAGGATGACTGACCCTACCTTGATCCATATATAATATAGTATGCAGGGCCTAATGAATTGGGTTTGAATGACTCACCCAAAAGGAATACAGCTCCTTTAGCATGTCTCACCACTCCTAAAGTAGGAGATAGCTTTGGAGAGACATCATGATTGGAGACACTGGAAACAATACAGGCCTGAAAGGTAATGAAATGGGAGAAAGCGCCAGGTCCCGATGGCATCCCGGGTGACGTCTACCTGTCACAGCCTGAAATCTGGGTCCTCTACCATAATTGTTTGGGGAACGCCATTGTGGGAGGAGAGGAGATCTTCCTTCCTTGAAGTGAGCCACCATCACACCCATTAATAAGAAGGGTAGGAGGGATGCCCCATGCAACTAGAGGCCTATTAGCCTGCTTGACAATGGTCAAAGCATTTTCTCCAGGCAGGTCTCAGCAAAGCTTCAATCTTCGATGACAGAAACCTCCATACTCTAAGACTGTCAAGACGGGCTTACGTCTAACATTAGTACCCTGGACCAAGTCTTCAGATTTAGGACAGCATACTGGGATATGTAGCTATAAGGCAGGACCATCTCTATGTCACCTTTATTGATTTAAGGGGGCATTTGATATGGTGCCGAGGGTGAATCTGTGCAGGGTACTTGATAAATATGACATTCCCTGTGACCTTTTGAAAACCATTAAGATACTATACGAGTACACATATGCTCAGGTTATCTGGAACACAGGAGAGGATCTCACAGCCAGGATTCCTATTAATCATGGTATTAGGCAAGGTTGAGTGCTTGCCCCCACTATATTTAGCTTGTACGTCAATGAACCAGTAGAGTGGTTGGCTAAATACAGGCATGATGCTCCTAAATCTGCAGGTAATAGTTTAACAATACTCGTGTTTGCGGATGACAGGCTTCTTATTTTTATAACCCCCGTGGGCCTCCAATCCCTTTTGGGGAGCTTTTCCAACTTTTGTTTAGCTAGGGGCTTAGAAGTGAATGCATCTAAGTCTAAATTCATGATGCTGAACACTCCCAGATCTTTTAGAGGCAGGATGACATTTGAACAAGTAAAATGCTTTGACTATCTAGGAGTCTGATTGGTGGACAATCTATCATGAGCTCCTCAGGTAGAAAATACAGGTCGACAGTTCACCAAAGGGCGACTGCCATAAACAAAAATTATAAACCTACTTCTAGTGGTGCTGTATCGCCTGCCCTAGAAGTTTATAGGACTGCTGCAATGGCAGGGGCCATATACAGGGCAGAGAATTGTGGTTGTGCAGAAGTTTCAGTACTTACTCAAATAGAGAATAATTTAATAAGATCATTGTCTAATCTTTCACAAAGCACTACCCTTACTAATGGATGTCATTTGCAGGCAGTCAGGGGTGGCAGCTGTGACTGCTAGCATGCTCCCTTGTACTCCTGGTACTTACTTCCTCTGGGACCCCTGGCCCCAGAGAGGGCAACGTTTGCCTCCTGTGAGGCCAGGGGTCACAAAGAAAGTGCCAGGAGTAGCAGGGAGCAAGCTAGAAGTCACAGCTGCAACCCCTGGCTACCTCAAAATAATATCCATGTCCTTACTCATATTTGTTTTGACCTCTCATTAGCTCGAATTTAACCTGTAGAGCTCCTAAAGCCTTTCATATACTCGGTTGGCTTATGGTCGACACCGGAATTGTCTATGTATAGCAAATTCTTGGCAGAATTAATTGACATTGATAAAAAAGGAAAGGTCTCAAGGTTGAGCAATATTAAACACTTGTGTGAATTTATAAAGATGGGGAAAATATGGAATTTTCCCGCTACACTCAAAAAAGACATTCTTACTAACATAAAGTATGCTTTCTGGATTCTTATGATGCACCTGATTTGGAATTAACAGAAAGAGATGAGTATCATTGAAAAATTCCTGTCAATCAAATGTCATCCTAGTTTTGGACAGGATCCGCCCCTTAGAAGCAAAAAGCCTCTATCTGAAGCTTAGATTTGATGCTATGCTTTTGTTCTCCTTCACAAGTAAATGGGACAAACGTCAGGTAAACACTGCCGTCTCAGGCTGCTTCCACACGATCTTCATGCTCCAAAAGATCTTCGGGTGGCTCCCTAATAGCACCAGGAAAATTGTGACGCAAGCCCTCTTCAACTATAGTAATGCACTCTAAGCTGGCACAACCCACAAACTCATGCAAAGACTCCAGACAAACCAGAACGCAGCAGCTTATCCTCAACCTGCCCAAGAGGACACACATCATCCAACACCTGAAAGACCTTTACTGGCTCCCCATCCAGAAGAGATGCCAGTTCAAGATCTCGACCCACGCCTAGAAAACCCTCCCCAATTTAGGACCACACTACATGAACCACCATCTGACCTACCACCAACCCACCAGAAACCTTTGCTCCAGTCATCTCGCCCTCACACAGACTCCACACATCCGCTGCAGCCATTCCGGGGGATGTTCCTTCTCTCACCTCACCCCTCTTTGACAGAAACTTGCAGCACAGGGCCTGGAGACCCCATTAGTTAACAAGACATACTTTATAAATACCTTTTGATTAATTGATTGGAAAAAGAATCTCTATCTTTGTTTTGCCCGAGGCACCCTGAGTCTGATGATCACTTTATTTTTATTTGCCCAATGTTTGCCCCACACCGAAGGAGGTGAATCATCCTGGTATGGAAGCTTCTGGTCATCTTGCATTACTGGGAAGCGGATAGAATTTGTAAATCTGACACAAGGGAATACATTGTATTTGCCATCCGTAGCACGGGGTGGGAAAACACATGACAATATAGTAGGAGGTAAACACTTTGTTTATTTGGCTTTTGGGGAATAGCTCAATCAATATGTCGAGGAAGCGACGTCGTCGTCAGGGGGGTCGGATCCTCTCCCTCCTTGGTGTCATCCTTAAGGGTCTTCCCTCAGGGGCTCGGATCTGTTGTGGGGAAAAAAAGAAAAGAAAAGGCACTTGAGTTAGTGCCTGACTTTGGGAAGGGAGTGAGGACGTTTTCTCCAGCCTATGAGGAAGTGGTGCAAGAGGGGGGGAAACCGTCACCCAGAGGCAAGCAGGCGTGGGGCTTGTCAGTGTTCCTTAGATCCCAGGCTCCATACGCTGCAAGGTCTCGTAAGCCTGCCCAGCCCTCTCGGATGCCATTTCCACCGTCCTCCCTGTTCTCAGGAGGCGCGCTCATACCTGCTCAAGCCACGTTCCTCTGGGAGCATGGCGGGGAGGTGAATGGAGTCGTTGGCCTCTGGGCTTCTCCACGTCCTCTTCTTCCAGGCGGCTCCAGCGCTTTCTTCCTTCTCCCGGTGTTCGGCTTCCTGACTCCGTCTCGGCGGTCCCGCACTCAGCTCATTCCTCCTTCTGGGTGTCATCTCCCCTACAATAGGTCTCGGCGGCCTTATCCGGGCTGATGCTGCGGATCCCACCCCCAGGGGGCAGAGCTTCATTTGTCCGGCTGAAGAGTATTAAAGGGCCACTCAACTTATTTGGTCCAGTAGCGGTCTGTGACCGGGGGCTGTAAGTGAAAGAGAGGGGTGGGCCGGTAAGGTGTGGCGTGACACAACTGCCTGAGGAGGAGGGAGGCTGGATCCCGACACCATCTCTAGGTACTTATTGTGGGCATTGAGAATTAGAACAGTAAATCTTCCAGGGAGAGACAAGGATATACTCTAATAAGCCAGTGGAACAAAGGTAGTCAATTGAATATATTGATATGCATGCAATCTGTTTACTATTTGTATACGTCCTCTATTTTAGCTCTTATTGGAAAGTACTGTAACAAATGTTATTTTTTCATGAACTTCAACATTGTTTGATTGCTACGTGTATTGCATTTTATATATTTATCTTTAATTATTTGTTTATTTGTTGCTTTTATGGTTTGTACAAACCAAGATAAAGAAGTTGATGATGAAGATGACAAAGTCCCATCAGTTAGTAAGATCGTAAAATGTACAAATTCATAAATAAAAGCTTTATCTTTTTTCAATAAATGATTATTGATCCATGTAGTCAACTTTGAAAGTCCAGATAAAATGCCAATGTCAGTGAACAATGGAGCCTGGTCTGAAATAAATTAAGATGGAGATAATTGCAGCATTTGCCAAATAGTGAGGTACTTTCTTACATAGTTCATGGTCCGATATGTCTGAGAGCAACATGTATAATATCCATATTCTGAGTTATACACTTACCAAGAATATTCTACAGCTTTTTGGTAAATTACCCGGTTGACTATCCTATGCATCACATCAGAAGCATACCTAACCTTAGAATTCCTATTATTATGTTGATCCATTAACTGATTACATTCTCCATCCAAAACTAAATTATCAATAAGATGTATAAACATCTAGACTGAGGCTGTTTTCCAGAACTGCACCTTCACATGCCATGGCCACAAGCATTAAAAACTCAAATTGGGATGTCCTCAATTTATATCTATTAAACGCCATCCAAAGTCACTAGCTTTTGTAAAAGAAAATCCGATTTTAAGGACTAGTGCCACAAATAATAACCTAATTTTTATTACTGACCACTGTTGACTTTTTTCTTAGTTTATTTATATCACCTTCATGTAGTGTAGAATCTAATTTACCACTACAAAATGGCTTTTGAATTTAGTGTAGGTGTGAGTTGTCTTTGTCTGTTATATGGATTTTGTAAAATCTTGACGATTCATGCACCTACTCGTAGCTAATGCATTAGTGTGTAAGAAAATTAACCTTGAATTTCTGCACACAACAGCATATTTAAGTTTATAAAGGGACACAAAATATTGGAATTCTGAGAAAGGGATAAAATGCTAATCCACAATGTAAAGTAAGAAATCATTGAGGCTGCAACCATAAAACAATATTTTAGCAAGCAACTTGAAATGGAAGAGTAATGTGAAATCTCCCACATCTTGTAGTAAAGTGCTATAAACCTATGTCCTGATCTTTCTAAAGGCTGTCTATATAATAATGACATATTACAAACACAACCTGACCATTATCAGATTATAGCTATAACTTAGGAAATCGATCCATACATCTGCCAACTTTGATATTTAATATAACCCCATAAACACATACAACATAGTGAAAAAACTGACAAGTAAATCACAACTAGACTGATTTACTCACCAAAGAAGACAGGGTGCAAATGATTACAAATTATCTCAATCTTTATCAACAACCTAAATCATCAAAGAACATTCGAGATAAACCTTGGCAACCCCAGAGGGACAAACGATCTATAAAAATAAATATTGCTGAATAAAGTAAAAAGACAAAGACTGAATTATCTGAACAATTACATCACCAAAGATTAAAAAAATAATAAGATGTAGAAAGGAAATCATGCTTGTAAAACCATCTATATCCTCTCTTTTATGGAGACAATAAAATCCTTTGTTAAGGTCATTAAAATTATATGGTTTGTCTTTGTATATCACTTTGAACTGGCAAAGATTGATCAGGCCAAATCTAGCATATATGCTAGGCCAGAGCACCAGCTTATTTTTTTTGTCACATAAAAAAACTTCAGCAGATCTCTACTTGAAGACAAAGGGCTCGTTTTAGAATTTTCTTCACATGAGCTGTGACCTAGCCACCAATCCAGAGTCTCAAGGAAGTTGTATCAAAGACCCTCAACCACACAGTCACAGTATGCAGTATATATTTTGTTTCCGCTCTTGTGTTAAGGTGGATAGAATTATCATTGGGTCATCATCACTTGAGGGTACGGCACTCGAAGCGGTTAACCATCCTCCACCAAGAGGGCAACTGTCTGGGTAATGGCAGTCGTGAAACATGATTAACAATATATCCTATCCTGTATAAGTAGTTTATTGGTCAGGAGTGGGATAAGGTTAAAAGAAATAGTGGTGCTAAGGTGGATTGGTTACTGGTCCACAGTACCCCATGGGAGGTCAACATGTTTCTGCCAAAAATTGCCCATTTCGGTCAGGTGGCCTTCATTAAGACCAAAATGTGATTGAAGGGTCTTAATTTCTGAACACTCTGAAACTGGTCAGAGTGAGAAGATTCACTTACCCTTCTTCATTAGTGACCGGAATTGCTTGTGGCTGATGTGTTCATAGGTGCAAACTACTACCAAAACTGGAAAGTAAATCAGAAAAATAAGATTTTGCAAAGATTTGCGTCACTTTTGTGATGCAAACACAGCTTAAATTCTTAGTAAATCTCCCATCTAGTGGAATCCAAGAAGGTGGTGACTTATGTTGCTCTTACTAGGTTTTGCTACCCAGAATTCCTTGCAGACCACAAATGCTGACTAAATTAATATATTTTCCTTATTTCTGTGATGGAAAGTTGTGGAATCTGTGGGGAGCCACACATTTCTTTCTACTCAGCATTCCCCCAGGTCTCCCAATACAAATAGCACCTAACTTGTGTGAGTATGCCTAGTACCATTACCGAAAAAGCAACATAGGTACATCACATTTTTCGACTCAAAACTGAGCTCAGTAGGCGCCTAGGGAAACCTAGCAAACCTGCATATTTTTCAAAACTAGAAACTTCATAGAATCAAGGGTGGGATGTCTTGCGGACTGGCACCAGGTTTTATTACACAGAATTTCTTGCAAACCTCAAACGTTGACAAAAAAACATATTTGCCTTACATTTCTGTGATGGAACGTTTTGGAATCTGTGCGGAGCCAAAAATATTCTGGAGATATTAATTTTCATCTGTGCGCTTCCAGTAAAATATTGTCCTATCACTTAAGGGATGTAGATGAGATAGAAAAGATACACTTCAAATATGTCCCCTATGGGGAGGCAGTTAAATGGATTATAACATCTAGAAACTTGACCTTTGCGAGTGATTACTGGAGTTCAAATACTCTCCTTTCTTCAACATTAAAAAGTAATAGGAATTGCAGTAATGTTGATTTTATAATTCTCTCTGATGATTTGACTCCTTTGCTGCAAGACTTTAATGTGACCGCTAGTTGTATTAGTGACCACAATCAGCTTACCGCTTTCTATTCTTTGAATCTTGTAGGGGATGGCCCTCGAGTGAGTCAAGATACAGTGGATTCATTATTAGTGGAATTAAGGATCAAATGGGAAATTATCAATAAAGAGTGTTTATACAAGAGCTCATTGGGGATGAATAAAACATTATTTCTACTTTAGCCTCACATGATGAAGCCTCTGAGAAAATTCTACTGGTCTTTTGCTCCCTCCATAATTCCATTTCTTCTAGGTTGTCGATGTGAAAATCGCCCCAACAGGAAACCCCCTAAAGGGTGGTTTAACCACGTTCGTACTGTGGCCCATAAACACCTCAGAAAGGCTAGTTCTCAATGCCTGCACTCTAGGGAAGAAATGTAATCTTGTAGAAGGGCTTATAAAGAAATTATAGATCTGAGGAAAAGGGAGCTTAGAAAGGAAACTTGGAAGTGTTTAGAGAGAACAGATAACTTCAAGGATAATGCGGTTTTTGGAAAGTTGTGAATAAATGTTTTGTTTTTTGGGTTACAATAAATCCATGATTGAATCAAATATTACAGTAAATTATTGGGTTGCACATTTGTCAGCCGTCAATGACTTGTTAAATAGCATCTCCCCACTGGCTACTGTAGAAGCCTTACCTTTCCATCAGGCTGTTACATTTGTATTCAGTCAGTCGACTGAGGTTAAGGATGTTATTTCAGCAATCAATATAAGTCCTTCAGGGAAGTCCCCGGGTCCTGATGAAGTCCCTATGGATGTGTTTAAGGAAAGTAGTTCATTCTTGTCCCCTCTCATAATAAATGTGTCAGTTAAATCCATCTTGGAAGGAGGCAGTTGCAGTACCAATTTTTAATGAAGGGAATTGGAAACTTCCACTTTGCTACCATCTAAATGCTTTGTTGGACAGTTTACGTAGAATATTGGGCAGAATTTTAGCTGGCAAGATAGAAGCTTGGGAAGAAGAAAACCAGATTCTTACTAGGATGCAATATAGGTTTTGCCATGCGTTAGGCACTGTAGACCGGGGTATTAACCTGCAGCTCATAATAGAGGAATATGTCAAAACCAGTGCTTTAAATGAGCCGGTACTCACCGGTACTGAGTACCGCCACTTCTCAATTTTCTGCCCTTGAGTACCGGAACATCTCCTTGGCTAAACAGAGTACCGGTACTCAAGGGGCAGAAATGAAATGGTTATGTGCTGAACGAAGAGCAACACAGCTGACAACGAGTCGGCCTGTTTTCATGCAGCACTCTGATAATCGAGTGATAACTTGCACTGCGCTAAATCGGCAGCTGACCCAGGCGCACGATGCCCATTGGGATCAGAAGGCTTCACGCCGCACCCCCCCCCCCACTCGTGTGTGTCAGCCCGGGCTAAGGCTGCTTCCTGGGGGGCACCCGAGTAGTTCACAAGTCTTTAAAAGACCATTGACTTGCTAACAAGGGTTTGTTGTTCTTTCACCCCTTCTTAGAGCCCCTGTAGCTCCACTCTGCTGATAGCTAGAAGACCCCCCCTCCCAAGTGACGCGCTAGAACATCAGAATATGCCAACACTTGTCTGGAGCAAGGTTGTAGGGAAGAGTTGGTGACAGAGACACTGAGGCAGAGAGGGTGGGAATCAAGGTTTTGTAATGCAAAGCCAGCGAATGTAACCATTTCTAAAAACAAAAGTGTTGAATGCAGTTAACTGTTGAAATGGGTCGTTGCTAGTAAAAGACTGGAGTCAGAGAATAAAGGAAAATAAGCAATCAATGAAGCCCGTTCCTCCATTATGTTGACAATGATAATCAGATTCACTATTTTAAAGCAAGAATATTTTCTCAAGCTTCATTGTGCATAAGTGCTCATGTGTCACTGTGCGTGATTTTGCATGCATTAGTGTTGTCTGCAGCACAGCACAGCAAATGTATTGCTTCCATCCGGAAAAGCCTTGTATTACCACAGTCCGGCGTGAAGCGCATGTAAAAGTGTTCGCTTTCAGCAAGTTAGGCCACTCTTTCTCTCCCCAGTGCAGATATGCTTTTTCTGCAGTGTCTCAACACAACTGTATTTTGTTTTAAGGAGGCCATTTTCTATAGGGTTAATGGAGTGGTTCTGGGAGAGGCAGAGATGGGCAAACCAACAAATAAACAAGGATAGCAAGTCAGTCGAATCAAGAGTCCGGCTTGGCTTGAAGAGCCCTTACATAAATCGAGCCTTGAAAACATTAAAATTTAAATAAAAAAGTGTATTCTTTAACATGTGGAAGCATTTTACCTTAGTACATAAGATTATATCATCGCATTGAGAGGAGTTTATTAAAAGTGATAGTGAAGTTAGAAACTTTTGAGCTCCCACCATGACCACAATGCCCCTAGTGAACTAAGAAGCAAGTCAGTTCTCATGTGTACATTATATATAGCTTATTTTGTTTTATGAATGAAGCAACATTATAGCGCATTAAATCTAACACAAGATTTCACTGTACAGCATACATCCTGAACATGTGTATTTGAAATATACGATCATATGTGATAATGAAGAAAAAAGGAAGGCTTCTGTATCATTATGCACATTTGCACACCAAGAAAATCTCAATAAAATTAAATATGTGATCCTGGACACGCCCCTTATCACCATCCATTGCCCCACCCCCAAACCCACCCCTAGTCCACAAATCAATTTGGTGAGCACCTGCACTTATTTTTTTCCATTTAAAGCACTGGTCAAAACCAAATGGGGTTCCATTCATTCAGCCTTTATGGACCTTCCCTGTGCTTTAAACATGGTAAATCAATCTAAATTATTGATTATTATGGAGGGGCTAGGGTTTGATTGTGCCATGACTTATTTTCTATGAAGGATGTATTGTAACACAGTGGCTAAAACACATTATGGGATGAATGGGGAACTTTCCCTGGAAAGTAGATTGTGGTGGGGTAAAATATACTATTCCCACTCCAGTCATGCAACTGTAGAAAGAGTGTTGGAATGATTAGAGGGGTAAAATTTACAGTTCCCTTTCGAGTCAGTGCAATAGTAGGTATAGTGTTGGATTGCGGACGGGGTAACGTTTACTATTCCCACTCCAGTCAGTGCAACAATAGGGAAAGTGTTGGATTGGGGAGGGGTTAAATTTACTATTCCCACTCCAGTCAGTGCAACAGTAGGGAAAGTGTTGGATTCGGAGGGGTAAAATATACTTTTCCCACTCCAGTCAGTGCAACAGTAGGTAAAGTGTTGGATTAGGAGGGGTAAAATATACTATTCCCACTGCAGTCAGTGCAACAGTAGGGTAGGTTTTGGATTGTCGAGGGGTACAATTTACTATTCCCACTCCAGTCAGTGCAACAGGAGGGAAAGTGTTGGATTGGGGAGGGGTTAAATTTACTATTCCCACTCCAGTCAGTGCAACAGTAGGGAAAGTGTTGGATTCGGAGGGGTAAAATAAACTTTTCCCACTCCAGTCAGTGCAACAGTAGGTAAAGTGTTGGATTAGGAGGGGTAAAATATACTATTCCCACTGCAGTCAGTGCAACAGTAGGGTAGGTTTTGGATTGTCGAGGGGTACAATTTACTATTCCAACTCCAGTCAGTGCAACAGGAGGGAAAGTGTTGGATTGCGGAGGGGTAAAATTTACTATTCCCACTCCAGTCAGTGCAACAGTGGGGAAAGTGTTGGCTTCGGAGGGGTAAAATATACTTGTCCCACTCCAGTCAGTGCAACAGCAGGGAAAGTGTTGGATTACGGAGGGGTACTATTTATCATTCCCACTACACTCATTGCAACATTAAAAACAAGTAAAATATCTTAATCAAAATTAAAATAATTTAAAAACAGTAAATACATAAAAAATATGTTAAATAGAAATATATTTAATATTAAAAATGTCAAATTGATTTACTTCCCACCCCATACCCCTACAAAACCCACAACCCACATCTAAATGTAATAATAATTTACTTGCACAATTAACGTAATTAGTTATCAATTAAACAAGTATTATCTATGAAAATCTAAATCTAAATTCATTAAAATAAACTACTTCCCACCCTTTACACCATAACCCCACAGCCTGCACCTAAAAAAGTAATTACACAATTAATATATTTAATTATCAATTAATTAATAATTATTAATTATCAACTAATTATTAATACATTAAGAATGAATTACTTTCCATCCTTTACCCACGACCCACACCTAAAAAACATAATTACACTATTAGCCTAATTAAATTTCAATTCATTCATTATTATTAATTTAAAACACATTATTAATAAATTAAAAATAAATTACTTCCCACCTTTTACCCCTATAAATGCCACAACCCGCAAAAAACATTTACTTAAAAAACAATAACACAATTAACAAAATTAAATAGCAATGAAATATATGATATTAATTAAACAATAATCATTAATTTCTTATAATTAAATCACTTGCCACCCTATACCCCTATAAACCCACAACTCACTACAGAGCTAAAAAACACACAATAATATTAATTAAAAAAACAATCATTAATGTATTATAATTAAATTACTTCCCAGCCTATACCCCTATAAACCCACAACCCACTACAGAAATAAAAAACACAAATTTAAATAAATAAAATGTCATAATTACTAAACATTTAACTAATATAGTAAGAAACATAAACAAAAATTAAACAAAAAATAATTTCCTATACATTTAAAATATATACTAAAAAAACATGCCAATAATTAAAAAATATTTGAAACAACTATATTTTTACAATTGATATTAATGACTTCTATAGTTTTAAAATCGATATCACTTACCTTCAAATCGATATTCTTGACAACAATATTCTTGTACTCAATATTTCCATCACACAATATTTGTCACTCAATATTATTGTAGTTCAAATTTATTTCCTCGATATTCTGTCTCATTACCCAAAGAATAAGATGAAGGAGTAGGCATTCAAAGAGCCCAAGACCCACAACACAAGTTCCAAAGGGCCAGGCATTAAACCACATTTGTGTCTGGAGAGACTGTATAAAAGTGGAAGCTTGTTGTTCAGAGCTGTGACAAGATCACCACAACCTTAGTTAATGTAACCAAGACCAGCAATTGATCGATGGATGAGTAGATCACCACCCAATCCTTCACAGAGCTATCACCCAGGGAACTAAGGGAACTCAGAGGGATACCCTGTCAACCAAGAGAGGTGGTCTATCAGACTTTGGGGAGTCCAGGACACCCAATGTGCACCACCAAGTCCAAGAAGTGCCAGATGAGCCTGCCAAGGAGGATTCTTCATGAGCAAGTGGCTACCGCCTTCCAGCCAGGTAGCTATGTTCTGCCGAAGGGGTCTTCTACTGCCAGAGAATGGTCTTGCATCATCGAAGGAACTATACGAGATGCCAGGCCAGCAGCACTTCCACCCCAGCTCTAAAATCACCAAAATGTGTGCCAGAGGCCAGAAGGGGCAATTGCATTGTTGTTACTGTCTGGGTAAAACACATAAAGCAGGGGCTTACTAAGACTTGGCCTGCTAAGGTGCAAAATGCTGCATATGTGAACTGTGTAAGAGACGTGCAGGCACTTGCTATGAACTTTGTGAACAGAAGTCAAGAACAGAGGGGGTTGCAGCTCTGGGAGAGTCACCTCACACATCACCCATTGTTTTCAGAAAAGGGGAGTGAAAATAGACAAGAGGGGCCAGGGGAACTCGTCTAAAGTGATAGATATGGCTCTGCAAGGGATCGTGTTGATTATGTGACTCTCGATTTGAAATGTTTTGTGTAATAAATACTTGTTTTTCCAGAAAACTCCACAGAAACTATAGAGTCCAACATTATCGGATCAATATAAGAACCCTCCCATTACCTAAAGAGAAAAGAATACTTTTGCTTTAAAGAACTCTCACTGACCAGGAGTATCCTTTGGTGGCATGCTTCATCATAGAGTTCCTTGCGAAACGGGACAGTCCACATGGGTGCAGCCATTTTACTTTACCTGCTTTCTGGTGTCTGGATGGTGCGGGCCTGATTTTTGGATCCATTTCAATCCGCACCTATCCCACTCATCAACCCTTTTATTTACCTTTTTTTTTTTAATCGGTGTGTTTCTTTCTGTTTGTGTATTTTGCATTTTTATCTTTTCTTAACTTTTCAGTGGCCTTTTGTACTTTTTTTGTTTTCACTTCCTCTTTCCTTTAGTTCTCCCTTTCTGCTTCTTTTACATCTGTTCTATTTTCCTCCCCAGTGCCATGTCTGAGGAGCAACAGGGAGAAAGCAGCAGTGCCTTTGCAGCTGAAACAAGCCACACATCTTGCTGTCTCTGGTCCTGTCAAGGGGTGCAGCCCGCCGCATTGTTTCTGAGACTGAGGATGCAGCACTTGTTTTTTATGGGCAGGGCCACATCCTCTCCATGCTGGCAGCAAGTGGCAGGCCTGGGAGGGGGTTCACCCTGCAGGAGCATTGGCTGTTGAGGGGGAGAATGTGCTGAAACACCGGGGTGCAGCAGCTGACACACCGCTGGGTGGACATCATCAACCACAAACAGGAGTTACTCAACCTGCTTGGTGCTGAGGTTGTGGGGCTCAGTGCGTAACTGTATATTGTTTATTTTCTAAAATGCTAATATTTTTTTCAAATAGCATACTGCTCACATTTAGAGGTAAGTTAAGTTTACGAAACATTGTGAATATTATGTGATCCAGCTTGAGTTAGCCAGGTTCTCAGTACTACCTAATCATGCTTGTTGGCATTCACTTGGGCTGATTATTTAAGAAGTCATGCAGACTCCTCTGTCCTGTCACTAAGATAGTAGTAGTAATATCAGAGAGTAACAGGAACATGCATCAACCATTTTTGCGAGCGCAAATGTTGTGATACGCAAAAATAGGCTGTATGGGCCCGCAATAAGGGTATTTGCGATGCATCATGGTTCAAGGCACTCTCAATTTGAGAATTCGCAATTATTTGCAATTTCTCAAATTGCAATTGTATTTAAGGAATCGCAATTTGCGATTCCTTAAATGCAATGCAAGAACCACTTTAGAATAGCTATTTTGCTAATAGGGGTCTCAAATTACCATGAAGTTGAACTTGATGGTAATTGGCAAAAACTTTGAAAAATGCACTTTAGTGCATTTTTTCAAAGTTTTATGTTGCGCATGTGTGCAACATGAGTGCACATCACTGTTTCAGGGGTGCAACAGGATGTCATTTTTACACCCTTGCACCCTTGAAATTGCATGCGCAATTTGCGAGTACCTATTGGTACTCGCAAATTGCGCATGCAATCTCCCATTCATTCCTATGGGCCTACAGGCCCATAGGAATGAATGGGGAGCCATTCCTTAATTGCGACTCACAATTTGCGAGTCGCAATTAAGGAATTTGTAGGAATCGCTATTTTCTCAGCGATTCCTACATGCACAGGCATTTGCGCTTCCTTAGTAGCGAATCCTTATTTTTCGCTAATAAGGAATCGCAAATGGCATGTTTAATGCATGTGCCTGCAAGTGTTCTCTGTGATTTTTCTTTATGTAGCTCAAGTAGTCCCAACATCCCAGTGATGTGTACTATGCGTCTATGGATTGAAAGGTAGAGTGAGTTGGCCCATCAAAGGGGGTGAGAAGTGAATATCCTTTGTTGCAATGCATTAGTAGTTCCAAATGTAGATTAGGTTGAGGAAATTAGGAACAAGGCTTAGGTTTAGGGAATTTGGAATAGGGGTTAGGTGGGAAAAATTAGGAATAGGTTAACCCAATACTAGTACTATAGGCAATCTGATTTAAAAAAGTATGTTACTGCATTTGCCTTTGGCTGTCAAAATATTTTTGGGGAGGTTAACTATGCCACTAATCTGTTTTTATACCTTCTTAATTTCTAACATTGGACCCAAGGGCAAAAAGAGGGCACATTTGTAGAAGGGTCAGGGTGAAGAGACTGCAACCACCAGTGCTTCTGAGGGTGGAAGTACCACCATCAGCCACACAGCCAATGTGTCTGCTGGCCAAATTAAGCCCTTATTATTATTACTTCCCTAACTTTTACCTCTCCACATTTAAAATAATTTCGCTTTGTTTATTTTTGTACACTATCTCTGTTTTTCAACTGCTCTTCTACCTAATGTTTGTTAAATTCTTGTTATCCCTGCATTTTTTTTTTCTGTATTCCATTAGCTGAATTCCTCCTGTCTGTAATAGTCTGAAGCTTTCTTCTGCTTTGTTAGTAAGCTTTCCGTCTCCCCTTATATATCTTATATATATAGAAAGCTATTTCTGCCTGACAGAGTGGCCATGGCCATGATATACACCCCTCCCACCAACATGTTGTTCTGTAATAATTCATTTTATATCAACAGATTCTATGACAGTGCAGATTGGCTGGAAAGTAGAATGAGGTCCCGTTGCATTTGCCAATCAAGACAGTATGTCCTTCATTGACCAATTTATTCCACACCTTCATTGCGCTTCAATAACTTACAATCATCATAGCTCTGCCCCACCATTACAAAATAATTTTGGTCAGCTTGACTACCTGGCTTTTCTAACACAGTCAACCAAATAAATGCCCAAAGTGATTTTTTTTTATAGAAGATACTGCTATCCGAACTGAAGGGATGTAATGTGGTTGTATTTCGTTAAACAAAAATAAGGGGAGGCGTAAATGGCATCTAAAATGTGTAATGTTTTTCCACCAGTGCCGGGCAAGCGACAGGGCCAGTGCAGCAGATGTGGCAGCCGTGGGGGTTGAAAGGGGTGCTTGGAGGGAGAGTACCAGTGGTGGCAGGGACAAGTGGTAGTAAGTGAGATTGATTACTTATTGGCAAATAATATCATTATATTCACTGTATTTGCTCAGCGAGGCAGATATGTATCTAACCCATCATCATTCATCACTTCCTGTGCATTGCATTTTTGCAACAATGACCTAACTGCAGCATGGTTAAATTAGGCACTGCAGTGTTGGCTGTGCACTGTGCATCTGCTTCAGTTAATCCAGCATTTACAAAGTTTTCATTGCAGTACAAACTGAAAACAAGATGTGTTTCCCTCCCAGTGCCCACTCAGTCACCTCCTAGTACTTCACTCCTTTATTCTTTCCTACGTTCTGTCCACGTCTATCAAAAAAATAGAAAAATCCATTCGTCGTATGTGACACATTTTTCTGGAAAAGTGATTTATGTACATATATTTCAAGGCTTCCATAACAGATTTACACCTGTTCAAATTGTTCCCTTTTGAGCTTCAACATTCATCAACTACAGTGACTGACTAAGCCAAAGCTTAGCACATAATGATCTGTGATACCCCACTTTTCTAGTTGTTAAGGAACAAGTGGTCCCTTCATATAGTTTCAGAACTAAATATTAAACATAGAAGATACATAGGATCTGTGTCAACACAATTTCAAAATGAAAAAATGCAAGTATTTATTCAATTACATAATACAAAAAAACAAAATAAAGAAGTGAGTGGGTAACAACAAGGGAAACTGAAAAGTTATTTTCCAGGTCAGACATTTTTTAGAGACAGTAAAAATAATGAACAATTAGAAGAAGAGAAAGCCTGTGGATTGCTAAACAGAAACAATATTGTAGAGTCAAGGAGAAAGACAGAAGATAAGCTTCTTGAGGAGTGTACCAAGACTCAGAGGCAGAGAAATAGCATAGGCTGTTGCAATAATTCATTTTATGACTCATGTGCGATCTATTAACTGAGAAGTGAAAGCAATTTACAACCAATCTCGGACAAGTAGCTGCTGGGCAAATCAATCTCACAACTGTCATCATAACATTTAACTGAGTGTGTGCATCATATGATGATGATGTGGCATCACAAGTCTGTCTTCAGTTACAACAAGCAGCAAGCAACAGGCCCCCACCCACCACAACCAAATAAGAGGCGTTTCACATTTGAGCCAGGACACACACTCAGCAGCATTTCCCAAATCAACCCACCTCTCTCCAGTCCACAGAGGTGAGTAGGCATCATGGTCATCACCATGTTACTTTCCCTTTAAAGTCATCAATTTCCTACTTCTGGCTGTTGAGGTAGTCCCACCATGAGTCCTTCCATCCTCCTCCTGACTATGGGTAATTAATCAGTCCAACTCAGTCCCAACCTGAGGGAAATAGACCTGTAGTACATTGCTGTTGAAGAACAAGAAGAGAAATAGAATGCAAGTATTTTGTGTACATTTGTGTTTCTAAACTAAAGTGCCTGGTCTGGTCTCCGAAGAACCAGACAAAAGCAGTGGACCCAGCAAGTAAATCTCATTTAGGCGCGGATTCCGATGTCGGACGGACTCAAGTCTGTCCGACATCGTAAACGAGCCGTAACCGACCGACCTGCTTTTGTCGGTTATGGCCCTGCAAGTACGATGCGACCGAACCCTGTTTGGTCGCACTCGTATGCTTCACAATGGGAGCATGCATCCCGAGCGGAATGCATGCTTGCATTGTGAAAAGCAGGGGTGCAGTTCATCCCTGCACCCTGTGGCCGGCACCCGAAGGTGCCCACCACCGGGTGCAGGGATCAACAGAGGGGCACCATAGGCCAGCACGTTCCGTTTCAGTCACAAGGGCTCCGACCATCATTTGGAGCCCTTCCGGACGAAATTGGAATCGCCCCTTAGTGTGAAATGACAATTCACCTTCAAGAAAAATTTTCAGGCCCCATAGATTGCATGTCATCGAAATCAAGTTTACACTTCGATGACGGGTTGATTTCTTGCCCTCGCCACTGCCTGATGCCTGACTCTCGCCCGGCTTCCACCTCAACACGCGTCCCGGCGTGTTCCTCCAGGACATCCCATCTGGAGTCCGAAGTACCCTGACTACCGTTCAACTGACTTGGACACGGGACCGTGTCCGTTCCAGCAACGCTTTAAACCAACAACCCGGTCCTGAAGATGATCCTGATTTAGAGGATCGAAACATCGTTGGCCGCTCAGCGCGAATAATAGCGCACTATACGTTGTGGTTCCATCGAATAATTGCCTTAATATTCAAATGTATTGAAATCAGTTTCGAAACCACCATTATTCACTGTATATATTAGTTCACCAATCTCACTTTGTGCCGTTTTCCGATGAATACACATTGTCACTTGCGTACCCACTTGTTTTGTCACTTAAACAATTAAGCACCAAGTCCAATTTTGGGTTGTTTTTATGCAATTCTTTGCCTACAGTGCTGCTACAACTGTACTTGATTATGCTTTGAAAATATATGATGCCCAGTGCACCTTTCAAACAAATTTTTACCAAGAGTCTTCCTCCTTCTTTGCTGTAATGTATTTGACATGCATTTCTAACTGTCTTCCATAATTATACCAGTTGAGATATTGTTGTTATTTCTCTCGCACCTACCCACTTCTCAACGTGGTTTATGGATTATACTCCTGTCGTATTTTACACGACCATGAAGAGCATCCACTCAGGAGCTGAATGTATGACGTTACAATGCATACATTTACAATGCATGCCTTTACAATGCAGTTTTTACATCGCAACATTCTTTACAATGCATTCTTTTAGATCGCATGCCATTACATCGCATTTTCGGAAACTACCTTTACAACGCATTTCATTACATCGCATTCTACCTTTACAACGCATACCATTACAATGCATACCATTACATCGCATTTAAGGTAAGTGTTGGATAGTATAGGGGTAATAATTACTATTCTAACTCCAGTGAGTGCAACAGTAGGGTAAGTGTTGGATAGTGTACGGGTAACAATTTCGATTCCAACTCCAGTGAGTGCAACAGTAGGGTAAGTGTTGGATAGTGTAAGGGTACTATGCGTTGTAATGGTATGCATTGTAATGACTTGCGATGTAATGCCTGCGTTGTGGCATCACAAGTCTGTCTTCAGTTACAACAAGCAGCAAGCACCAGGCCCCCACCCACCACAACCAAATAAGAGGAGTTTCACATTTGAGCCAGGACACACACTCAGCAGCATTTCCCAAATCAACCCACCTCTCTCCAGTCCACAGAGCTGAGTAGGCATCATGGTCATCACCATGTTACTTTCCCTTTAAAGTCATCAATTTCCTACTTCTGGCTGTTGAGGTAGTCCCACCATGAGTCCTTCCATCCTCCTCCTGACTATGGGTAATTAATCAGTCCAACTCAGTCCCAACCTGAGGGAAATAGACCTGTAGTACATTGCTGTTGAAGAACAAGAAGAGAAATAGAATGCAAGTATTTTGTGTACATTTGTGTTTCTAAACTAAAGTGCCAGGTCTGGTCTCCACAGAACCAGACAAAAGCAGTGGACCCAGCAAGTAAATCTCATTTAGGCGCCGATTCCGATGTCAGACGGACTCAAGTCTGTCCGACATCGGTCACGAGCCGTAACCGACCGACCTGCTTTTTTCGGTTATGGCCCTGCAAGTACGATGCGACCGAACGCTGTTTGGTCGCACTCGTATGCTTCACAATGGGAGCATGCATCCCGAGCGGAATGCATGCTTGCATTGTGAAAAGCAGGGGTGCAGTTCATCCCTGCACCCTGTGGCCGGCACCCGAAGGTGCCCACCCCCGGGTGCAGGGATCAACAGAGGGGCACCATAGGCCAGCACGTTCCGTTTCAGTCACAAGGGCTCCGACCATCATTTGGAGCCCTTCCGGACGAAATTGGAATCGCCCCTTAGTGTGAAATGACAATTCACCTTCAAGAAACATTTTCAGGCCCCATAGATTGCATGTCATCGAAATCAAGTTTACACTTCGATGACGGGTTGATTTCTTGCCCTCGCCACTGCCTGATGCCTGACTCTCACCCGGCTTCCACCTCAACACGCGTCCCGGCGTGTTCCTCCAGGACATCCCATCTGGAGTCCGAAGTACCCTGACTACCATTCAACTGACTTGGACACGGGACCGTGTCCGTTCCAGCAACGCTTTAAACCAACAACCCGGTCCTGAAGATGATCCTGATTTAGAGGATCGAAACATCGTTGGCCGCTCAGCGCGAATAATAGCGCACTATACGTTGTGGTTCCATCGAATAATTGCCTTAATATTCAAATGTATTAAATCAGTTTCGAAACCACCATTATTCACTGTATATATTAGTTCACCAATCTCACTTTGTGCCGTTTTCCGATGAATACACATTGTCACTTGCGTACCCACTTGTTTTGTCACTTAAACAATTAAGCACCAAGTCCAATTTCGGGTTGTTTTTATGCAATTCTTTGCCTACAGTGCTGCTACAACTGTACTTGATTATGCTTTGAAAATATATGATGCCCAGTGCACCTTTCAAACAAATTTTTACCAAGAGTCTTCCTCCTTCTTTGCTGTAATGTATTTGACATGCATTTCTAACTGTCTTCCATAATTATACCAGTTGAGATATTGTTGTTATTTCTCTCGCACCTACCCACTTCTCAACGTGGTTTATGGATTATACTCCTGTCGTATTTTACACGACCATGAAGAGCATCCACTCAGGAGCTGAATGTATGACGTTACAATGCATACATTTACAATGCATGCCTTTACAATGCAGTTTTTACATCGCAACATTCTTTACAATGCATTCTTTTAGATCGCATGCCATTACATCGCATTTTCGGAAACTACCTTTACAACGCATTTCATTACATCGCATTCTACCTTTACAACGCATACCATTACAATGCATACCATTACATCGCATTTAAGGTAAGTGTTGGATAGTATAGGGGTAATAATTACTATTCTAACTCCAGTGAGTGCAACAGTAGGGTAAGTGTTGGATAGTGTACGGGTAACAATTTCGATTCCAACTCCAGTGAGTGCAACAGTAGGGTAAGTGTTGGATAGTGTAAGGGTACTATGCGTTGTAATGGTATGCATTGTAATGACTTGCGATGTAATGCCTGCGTTGTGGCATCACAAGTCTGTCTTCAGTTACAACAAGCAGCAAGCACCAGGCCCCCACCCACCACAACCAAATAAGAGGAGTTTCACATTTGAGCCAGGACACACACTCAGCAGCATTTCCCAAATCAACCCACCTCTCTCCAGTCCACAGAGCTGAGTAGGCATCATGGTCATCACCATGTTACTTTCCCTTTAAAGTCATCAATTTCCTACTTCTGGCTGTTGAGGTAGTCCCACCATGAGTCCTTCCATCCTCCTCCTGACTATGGGTAATTAATCAGTCCAACTCAGTCCCAACCTGAGGGAAATAGACCTGTAGTACATTGCTGTTGAAGAACAAGAAGAGAAATAGAATGCAAGTATTTTGTGTACATTTGTGTTTCTAAACTAAAGTGCCAGGTCTGGTCTCCGAAGAACCAGACAAAAGCAGTGGACCCAGCAAGTAAATCTCATTTAGGCGCCGATTCCGATGTCAGACGGACTCAAGTCTGTCCGACATCGGTCACGAGCCGTAACCGACCGACCTGCTTTTTTCGGTTATGGCCCTGCAAGTACGATGCGACCGAACGCTGTTTGGTCGCACTCGTATGCTTCACAATGGGAGCATGCATCCCGAGCGGAATGCATGCTTGCATTGTGAAAAGCAGGGGTGCAGTTCATCCCTGCACCCTGTGGCCGGCACCCGAAGGTGCCCACCCCCGGGTGCAGGGATCAACAGAGGGGCACCATAGGCCAGCACGTTCCGTTTCAGTCACAAGGGCTCCGACCATCATTTGGAGCCCTTCCGGACGAAATCGGAATCGCCCCTTAGTGTGAAATGACAATTCACCTTCAAGAAAAATTTTCAGGCCCCATAGATTGCATGTCATCGAAATCAAGTTTACACTTCGATGACGGGTTGATTTCTTGCCCTCGCCACTGCCTGATGCCTGACTCTCGCCCGGCTTCCACCTCAACACGCGTCCCGCCGTGTTCCTCCAGGACATCCCATCTGGAGTCCGAAGTACCCTGACTACCATTCAACTGACTTGGACACGGGACCATGTCTGTTCCAGCAACGCTTTAAACCAACAACCCAGTCCTGAAGATGATCCTGATTTAGAGGATCGAAACATCGTTGGCCGCTCAGCGCGAATAATAGCGCACTATACGTTGTGGTTCCATCGAATAATTGCCTTAATATTCAAATGTATTGAAATCAGTTTCGAAACCACCATTATTCACTGTATATATTAGTTCACCAATCTCACTTTGTGCTGTTTTCCGATGAATACACATTGTCACTTGCGTACCCACTTGTTGTGTCACTTAAACAATTAAGCACCAAGTCCAATTTCGGGTTGTTTTTATGCAATTCTTTGCCTACAGTGCTGCTACAACTGTACTTGATTATGCTTTGAAAATATATGATGCCCAGTGCACCTTTCAAACAAATTTTTACCAAGAGTCTTCCTCCTTCTTTGCTGTAATGTATTTGACATGCATTTCTAACTGTCTTCCATAATTATACCAGTTGAGATATTGTTGTTATTTCTCTCGCACCTACCCACTTCTCAACGTGGTTTATGGATTATACTCCTGTCGTATTTTACACGACCATGAAGAGCATCCACTCAGGAGCTGAATGTATGACGTTACAATGCATACATTTACAATGCATGCCTTTACAATGCAGTTTTTACATCGCAACATTCTTTACAATGCATTCTTTTAGATCGCATGCCATTACATCGCATTTTCGGAAACTACCTTTACAACGCATTTCATTACATCGCATTCTACCTTTACAACGCATACCATTACAATGCATACCATTACATCGCATTTAAGGTAAGTGTTGGATAGTATGGGGGTAATAATTACTATTCTAACTCCAGTGAGTGCAACAGTAGGGTAAGTGTTGGATAGTGTAGGGGTAACAATTTCTATTCCAACTCCAGTGAGTGCAACAGTAGGGTAAGTGTTGGATAGTGTAAGGGTACTATGCGTTGTAATGGTATGCATTGTAATGACTTGCGATGTAATGCCTGCGTTGTGGCATCACAAGTCTGTCTTCAGTTACAACAAGCAGCAAGCAACAGGCCCACACCCACCACAACCAAATAAGAGGAGTTTCACATTTGAGCCAGGACACACACTCAGCAGCATTTCCCAAATCAACCCACCTCTCTCCAGTCCACAGAGCTGAGTAGGCATCATGGTCATCACCATGTTACTTTCCCTTTAAAGTCATCAATTTCCTACTTCTGGCTGTTGAGGTAGTCCCACCATGAGTCCTTCCATCCTCCTCCTGACTATGGGTAATTAATCAGTCCAACTCAGTCCCAACCTGAGGGAAATAGACCTGTAGTACATTGCTGTTGAAGAACAAGAAGAGAAATAGAATGCAAGTATTTTGTGTACATTTGTGTTTCTAAACTAAAGTGCCTGGTCTGGTCTCCGAAGAACCAGACAAAAGCAGTGGACCCAGCAAGTAAATCTCATTTAGGCGCCGATTCCGATGTCGGACGGACTCAAGTCTCTCCGACATCGGTCACGAGCCGTAACCGACCGACCTGCTTTTGTCGGTTATGGCCCTGCAAGTACGATGCGACCGAACCCTGTTTGGTCGCACTCGTATGCTTCACAATGGGAGCATGCATCCCGAGCGGAATGCATGCTTGCATTGTGAAAAGCAGGGGTGCAGTTCATCCCTGCACCCTGGGGCTGGCACCCGAAGGTGCCCACCACTGGGTGCAGGGATCAACAGAGGGGCTCCATAGGCCAGCACGTTCCGTTTCAGTCACAAGGGCTCCGACCATCATTTGGAGCCCTTCCGGACGAAATCGGAATCGCCCCTTAGTGTGAAATGACAATTCACATTCAAGAAAAATTTTCAGGCCCCATAGATTGCATATCATCGAAATCAAGTTTACACTTCGATGACGGGTTGATTTCTTGCCCTCGCCACTGCCTGATGCCTGACTCTCGCCCGGCATCCACCTCAACACGCGTCCCGGCGTGTTCCTCCAGGACATCCCATCTGGAGTCCGAAGTACCCTGACTACCATTCAACTGACTTGGACACGGGACCGTGTCCGTTCCAGCAACGCTTTAAACCAACAACCCGGTCCTGAAGATGATCCTGATTTAGAGGATCGAAACATCGTTGGCTGCTCAGCGCAAATAATAGCGCACTATACGTTGTGGTTCCATCGAATAATTGCCTTAATATTCAAATGTATTGAAATCAGTTTCGAAACCACAATTATTCACTGTATATATTAGTTCACCAATCTCACTTTGTGCCGTTTTCCGATGAATACACATTGTCACTTGCGTACCCACTTGTTGTGTCACTTACACAATTAAGCACCAAGTCCAATTTCGGGTTGTTTTTATGCAATTCTTCGCCTACAGTGCTGCTACAACTGTACTTGATAATGCTTTGAAAATATCTGATGCCCAGTGCACCTTTCAAACAAATTTTTACCAAGAGTCTTCCTCCTTCTTTGCTGTAATGTATTTGACATGCATTTCTAACTGTCTTCCATAATTATACCAGTTGAGATATTGTTGTTATTTCTCTCGCACCTACCCACTTCTCAACGTGGTTTATGGATTATACCCCTGTCGTATTTTACACGACCATGAAGAGCATCCACTCAGGAGCTGAATGTATGACGTTACAACGCATACATTTACAATGCATGCCTTTACAATGCAGTTTTTACATCGCAACATTCTTTACAATGCATTCTTTTAGATCGCATGCCAATACATCGCATTTTCGGAAACTACCTTTACAACGCATTTCATTACATCGCATTCTACCTTTACAACGCATACCATTACAATGCATACCATTACATCGCATTTAAGGTAAGTGTTGGATAGTATAGGGGTAATAATTACTATTCTAACTCCAGTGAGTGCAACAGTAGGGTAAGTGTTGGATAGTGCAGGGGTAACAATTTCTATTCCAACTCCAGTGAGTGCAACAGTAGGGTAAGTGTTGGATAGTGTAAGGGTACTATGCGTTGTAATGGTATGCATTGTAACGACTTGCGATGTAATGCCTGCGTTGTACTGACATGCGTTGTAATGACATGCATTGTAGTGACATGCGTTGTAATGGCTGCATTGTAATTGTAATTGTAATTGTAATTGTAAAATATTTGTAAAGCGCATGGTTACCAAAGGCATCCCAGCGCTAGAGGCCAAAGTTAATGAAAGCAGTATCAATTTATGGAAACAAAAATGTTTTTAAGCGTTTCCGGAAGCTCAGATGATTAGTTTCACACCGAGGTGCCGATTAGGATCCTGGAAAAAATTTCCCCAACCGAATTGAATCTGGACTTTTTTCCGTACAAATGGTAAAAGCGCCGTACAAACTGCCAAGTACGATTCGTATGGGAAAAAGTCCATACAAATCGCATTGGGAAAATTCCCCCACACGTCCTCGGGTCGGGAAAAGTCTCCGACACGTCCCCGGACATTTTTACGTACAAATGGGAAAACTGAAGTCCAAATGCGCAATTACGATCCGTCCCATCTGTCCGATTGTACAACTGTATGGAAAAAAGACCGTCTGGAGCGAACTCCCATAGCAACCATGGAGATGTCCAAACAAGAGCCCCCCGCCCCCCGTATGGTCGCGCCGTACCCCCAGCCCCCCCGTGGATGGACGCGCCGTACCCCCCCAGCCCCCGTATGTACGGAGCGTAGCCCCCAGCCCCCCGTATGTACGGGGCGTACCCCTGTACCCCCCAGCCCCCCGTATGTACGGAGCGTACCCCCAGCCCCCGTATGTACGGAGCATACCCCCAGCCCCCCGTATGTACGGGGCATACCCCTGTACCCCCCAGCCCCCGTATGTACAGAGCGTACCCCCCAGCCCCCTGTATGTACGGAGCATACCCCCAGCCCCCCGTATGTACGGGGCGTACCCCTGTACCCCCCAGCCCCCCGTATGTATGGAGCGTACCCCCCAGCCCCCCGTATGTACGGGGCATACCCCTGTACCCCCCCAGCCCCCCGTATGTATGGGGCGTACCCCTGTACCCCCCAGCCCCCTGTATGTACGGAGCGTACCTCCCAGCCCCCCGTATGTACGGGGCATACCCCTGTACCCCCCAGCCCCCTGTATGTACGGATCGTACCCCCTGGGGGTCCGCACTGTACATACGGGGGCTGGGGGTATGCTCTGTACATACGGGGGGCTGGGGGGTACAGGGGTACGCCCCGTACATACGGGGGGCTGGGGGGTACACTCCGTACATACGGGGGCTGGGGGGTACGCTCCGTACATACGGGGGCTGGGGGCTGGGGGGTACACTCCGTACATACGGGGGCTGGGGGGTATGCTCCGTACATACGGGGGCTGGGGGGTACGCTCTGTACATACGGGGGGCTGGGGGGTACAGGGGTACGCCCCGTACATACGGGGGCTGGGGGGTACAGGGGTGCGCCCCGTACATACAGGGGTCTGGGGGGTACGCTCCGTACATACGGGGGGCTGGGGGGTACGCCCCGTACATACGGGGGGCGGGGGGGGTACGGCATGTACCGGGCCCCCTAATCAGCTCGCATCGCCGCGTACTTAGCTTTTCCGGCACTTTTTGGGTGCCGTAAAAATATTCCCATCCGGACTGCAGTCGGTGCGAATCGTAATTGCTGGTACGTAAAAACATGCCTAACTCCGTCCGGACGTCACGTCCGCGGTGTCCCGGATCACATTTGTATGTATTTTTCTGTCGGTTGGTCTTTTTTCCGATTCGTACGGAAATGGTGTTTCCGTACGAATCGTAATTGCATGTTTGTAAAGTTTTACAACCCGGTACGAGTCGGACGGAGAAAACGCTCCGACCCACGGTTTGTACCGGGTTTTTCCAGGATCGTAATCGGCCCCCGAATGTCTAGGGGGAGGATGTTCCATAACCTAGCTACATTATTTGAAAAAAGGCGACCCCCTGCACGTACTTTCCTAATTCTGGGAACAGCTGCCAACCACTTATTGCCTGAACGCAGGGTTCTGGCAGGATGATAGAAAGAAGCGAGGGAACAAATGATAGGTGGAGCAGAACCTGACAATATCTTGTGTGAAATGCAGAGAGCCTTAAACTGCACTCTCTGCTGAATAGGTAGCCAAAGCAGGGTGGCCAGAGTTGCCCGTGCTGACTGTAGGTTGGGAATGTTCAAGAGTTGACGTGCCGCACAATTCTGTACTATTTGCAATGATTTGACCGTGGAGCAAGGTGCTCCTAGGTAAAGAACATTGGAATAGTCGAGTCTTGATAGGATGAGGGACTGGACCACCACTTTCCTTGCAGTAAAAGGGAGGAGAGAAATAATTTTCCGTGTCATCCTTAGCAATCCATAACAGCTGCCAGCAACCTTCCTTGCTTGTTCCCCAAAATCAAGGTTACGATCCAACCACACCCCCAAGCTTTTAATATAATCTTTGGGGAGAGGGGGAGGGCCAAAATAATTTGGCCAGGATGATATTAAGTTAGGTACGGAAGAGTGACCCAAAAACATCAACTCTGTTTTAGATCCATTCAGCTTCAGGAAAGAGCATTCCATCCAAGCTGAGATCTCTCCCAAAAACAAGACCAAGTCCGAGGCAGAGTTGTTCAGCTGATTGAGAGAGACAATCAGCTGCGTATCATCGGCATAAGTAACAATTTGAATGCCGAAAGGTTCTACGACACCTGCCAAGGGGCTCATATACACATTAAAAAGCGTAGGCGACAGGGAAGGTCCCTGGGGAACCCCACATTGGAGCGGCTGAGGATCAGAGATGCAGTCTTCATGAAACACTTGAAATGACCGGTCCTCCAGGAAAGAATGAATCCATTTAAGGGCCAAATTAGTCACTCCTGCATCTTTAAGCCTCTGGATAAGCAACTGATGATTGACTGTATCGAAGGCTGCGCTAAGATCTAAAAGGATAATAGCAGTGCAGCCTCCGTTGTCTAAGATTTTTCTAGTAGCCTTGACTACAGTCAAAAGGGCAATTTCTGTCTGGGATGGGTGAAGACAATTATTGCTTTCCAGGAACCTGGACAGAACACTATTCGCATGTTTTTCAGCAATTTTGCTGATCCCTGGTAACAGCGCAATAGGGCGATAATTTTCCAATACCTCAGGGTCCAAGTTTGTTTTTTTCAGCAACGCTTTAACCATTGCTTGCTTCCAGGAGAGGGGAACTATGCCTTTCTGAAATGATACATTAATCATACCTAAGATAACAGTGACAACTGTCTCAAAAATTTGATTTAAGATAAGGGGGGAGACAGTATCTTTAGGGGAGCCCGATTTCAACTGGCCAAGTATACCTTGCAAGGTGGGTTGGTCCAGGAGGGGAAAATCAGCTAAAATACAGTTATCAATGCATCCTTTGTTGTTGATTGAGGGAGCATTGATTAAAACTGTTTGGTGAAAAGAGATATAAATATCTTGAATTTTATTGGAGAAAAAAGTAGCTAGCTGATTACAGCGAGATAACATATCCTCGCACGAAGTAGGTAGGGGAGGGGGTTTAATAAGAGCTTTCCTTATGCGAAATATTTCACGAGAAGAATTGGGGGATGACAATATTTGGTTTTAATAGTTAAGAGATTGAGCATGCTTAATTTCTTCCTTATACTTTTTGATGTCCTCCCTATTGATCACTTTATTAATAATGGAATAGTATTTTCTCCATTTTCTTTCAGATCGCTTACAGGCCTGCTTAAGTCTTCGCAGTTTGGAGTATACCAAGCTCTTCTATTAGCTCCACTTTTATCCTTGATGTATTTCTTTGGGAGCACTATATCTAGAGAAGAAATCAACCAGTTTTCAAAATTGAGACTTGCAGTGGTCGGATTAGACTCTAGTGCAGGTCTAGTATCATTAAGTATTGATACCCAGCGATCTAGTGGGAGTTGTAACCATGCCCGAAGCATTTTAGTAGATGTTGTTACTGGTCTACTATTGGCCTGTTGAGTCCAGGAAAAAGGAATAAGGCAGTGGTCAGTCCAGGGCAGCAGGGTAGAATTTCCAACCTGAAGATCAGTGGCATTAGTAAAAACAGGGTCAAGTAAATGACCCTGAGAGTGGGTATGGCCTCTCACCTTTTGAAAAGGTTGGAGGGATTCCATACTATCCACAAAATCAAGTATAACTGGTAAAGAATACTCATCAAAATGCAGGTTAAAGTCTCCCAACAAATAAAAATTGGACAAGGACCTAGCTAGGTCGGCTGTGATCTCGGGAAGAACAGTGCAAAATTTTCCCAGTGTCCCGGGGGACGATAAATTAAAATCCCTGAGAAAGTGCAGGTATGGGTAATGACATGCGATGTAAAGGATTTTGTGATGTTATGACTGCTATGTAAAGGTAGTGCGATGTAATGACTGCGTTGTAAATGTTGTTTCCCTCAAGAGCCCTGGCAGACCCATGCCCGCACCACATCTGCCACAGAGCAGCCGTCGCAATCGCCCCTCAGCTCCACCGCACCATCAACTGCTCCATCGAAACCGCCACCTTCACCGATGACTGGAACCACGCAGAGATCAACCCCTTGCTGAAGACGCCTTTCTGAGACCTGACAGACCTCAAGAACTTCAGAGCGATCTCCCTCCTCTCCTTCCCAGCCAAGGTCATGGAGAAGCCCCTCGACGCCCAGCGCTCTGAGTTCATTAAAGCAAATCACGTCCTGAAAACCTCCAAATCTGGCTGCCAAAGAAACCACAGCACAGAGACAGCAATCCTCGCAGCCACAGACAACATCCGCTCCCTCCTCAACTGGGGTGAAACCGCAGCACTCATCCTACTTGACCACTCGCTTTTGACACCGTCTCCCACCGCACCCTAATCACCAGACTCCATGACACCGGCATCTGAAACAAGGCCCTGTACTGGCTCCACTCCATCCTCAATGGCCGGACCCAGCAAGTCAGACTACCACGGTTCCTCTTAGGACCCACAGAGATCAGCTGTGGTTCATCCCTGAGCCCTACACTCTTCAAAATTTACTTGGCCCCCCTTCTAGACTTCGTCAGAGGCCATGGACTCAACATTGTCTCCTACGCCGACGATACCCAGTGGATCCACAGTGGAATGGAGGCCATCACTACATGAATGGAAGACAGCTGCTTCAAGCTCAACTCGGACAAGTCTGACGTCCTCATCCTGGGACCCACCCCATCAGCCTGGGACAACTCCTGGTGGCCAGCCGCTCTGGGTGCTCCACCCACCCTGATGGGCCACACATGCAACCTTGGCATTATACTGGACTCTTCACTCACAATGAATCGCCAAATCAATGCAGTCTCCTCAGCCTGCTTCCACCTGCTCCACCTGCTCAAAATGACTTTATATGGATCCCCACAGGATCCAGCAGGATGGTCACCCACGGACTTCTCACCAGCAGACATGACTACGGCAACTCGCTCTATGCTGGCATCCCCCAGAAACAGACCAAGAAACTACAGAATGTCCAAAATACCTCTGCAAGACTGGTCCTCGACATTCCCCACTGCAGCCACATCACACAACACCTCTGACAACTCCACTGGCTCCCAGTCAACAAGAGAGTCACCTTCAAGCTCCTCACTCACACCTACAAATCTCTACATAACGAAGGACCAGCGTACCTGAACCACTCCCTCACATACCCACCAGACAACTCTGATCCTCCCAACTTGCCCTTGCCTCCATCCACAGGATCCACAAGACCAGAACCAGAGGAAGATCATTCTCCTACCTTGCCACCAAGGCCTGGAACACCTTGCCCCTGCACCTCAGGCAATCAGTGTCACTGACCCAATTCAGGAAGGATCTCAAAACCTGGATCTTTGAATGATCCTCCACCAAGTCCACCTAGCACCCCCCCTCCCAGTGCCTTGAGATCCTCACAGGTGAGTAGCCACACTGTATAAGCCACTGGTTGATTGATTGATTGTAATGCAACTTTATCTCCAACCGTGATCAGAGCTGATTCTCCTCTCTCATCACCTTTACCAACACCACCACCTGCAGCAATATTTTAAGTTGGGCCTCCCACCGGATTACTTGATGTTTTTTCATATGGGTCGTTTGACCTCCAGTACCATAGTGTGAATCAGGCTCACCCTAACGAACACTCACGTGGCCAATGGAGCATATTTCAATGTTATCCTCCTGCTTGGTAATGTAAAGAAGTCTCAAACTGGTGAGGAGAACTTTCTTAGTGTGCCACTGCTAATGCCTGAAGAAGAACTGGAGGTAGGTGGGTGTGTCATCAATTGCCTCTCTGCAGTTCATTCTTCAAATGAGTTAGTGGTGGCTGCAGGTCTCAGTAGGGGCTTTAAAAATATGTGAGCTGAGGTTGGTGGTGGTGGCACCAGTGCCAAATCACTAAGAGCAGGTTGAATAGGAAGGGTAATATCTTTGTCCTCCAAGCCAGCTCCTGTGACAATGACTGGCTGGTCATCTCACTCTCTTCCATAATTGCAAGGCTTTCAGGAACTTTCATTTTCCCTTGTCTCCCCTGACATATTTCAGACTCAGCCGTGGTCCAATCCATGTCCAGATCACCAGAAGGGGGGGTTGGATTAGATGGTGGAGTACACTTACTATTTTTGATGGAGATCTGGAAGCCAATGGTTGAAAACAGGTACATATTGCTCAGCAGGAAGCTGAACCTCCTGTTCATCTCCTACTTCATGAAGATCTACCATTGATGGTTGTGGCTCCTGTTGTCCACTTTGTCACTGTCCTGCAACAATTTTGGGCTAGTTTTCAGCTGAGACATGGCTCAATGCAATGATTGCAGTGGCTGCCTTGCTGAGACACATGGCCTTGGGTTTGGGTTGGGGTTGTGTCATTGATGTGGGAGCGCTGCTCCCAGCTTGCTCCCCGGAGGATAGTGGGGCAGGCACATTTCTCCCGGAACAGGTTTGGGGCGGCATGCTAGTGGTGGCAATCAGCTTCTTCTTTTTCTCCTTACGGGCAAATTTGATGGCAGCCCCTATCTTTTGGGCCATCTTGAAGATGTCAGTTGGCAGCTGCACAAGCAGAAGAGACTGGAGGACTCATGTCAAGTGTTGCAGTCACATCACTTTGCACAGCCGTGCTGTCTGGCAGTACTATGGGTGAAGAAGGCTCATGGTTCAGGCGCTCATTCTCTCATGCCTGGACTACAGGAATGCCCTTTATTTAGGAGCCCCATGGGCGACCATTTCAAAACTCCAGACAGTGCAAAACTGTGCAGCCAGGATACTTCTGGAGATTCCAAAACGTCAATCTGCAAAACCTGCCTTGCAATTTACTCATTGGCTCCCCATCAAGGAGAAAGTTAATTTTAAGGCTATGTGTATTGTTGACAAGACGCTAGCCGGGAAGGGACTGTCTATCAATCGCTCTATTGTCCGGCCTTACCTTGCGAACAGACGCCTGCATTCGGACGATCTGCATCTTGCCGTAGGTCCCAGGAATAATAAGGCTGGAAGTGGAGGCCGCCTGTTTTCTTATAATGTCGCTAGGTTCTGGAATACTCTTCCACTTCACTTATGTAAGGAGTCCAACTATCTGGCTTTTCGTAAATTGCATGGCTCTTCCCTCAGTATGGCTGTGGTGACTATCGTTTTGCCGTTGTCAGTGCTGGGATGCCCCTGGGTAGCTACACGCTTAACAAATGCTTTTTTAATTTAATTTCATGTCTCTTGTGCACCTTAAAGCAAATAAGCAAGACAAACATTTCGTGAAACATGACATTTTTGCAGTTTGAATAATTCATATTACAGCCCATATAATTTAGTGTGGTTACTTATTTTCCCAAAAAATTAACAACAACAGTGCATCCAGTCCAAAGTCAAACTACACCAGCAAAATATTTAATTTTCAATCAGTATAACAACATACAGATGTAACTATTTGCTTTATGTGCATTTAAGGGAGACACCAGTGGCAGTAAAGGAGGTGCAAGGGGAAACTGAATAATCCTCACAAAATACATGCTGGTGTGTGCACCTATGGTAGGCAAGGGGATCCAGGGAGGAATGGAATAATCCTAAAATAAAGGAATGCTGTTGAGCAGTGCACCCCCTGCAAGCATGGGATTCGGTGGGAAATGCATTAAAAATAAGTGCTGGTGTGTGTGCACCTATGGCAGGCAGGGGATCTAGAGGAAATGGAATAACCCTTAAAAATGAATGCTGGTGTGCGGCTGTGTGCATATGGTATGCTGGGGGTGCACCGGCCCAGAAGAAAAAGTAAAATTACTCATTACAATCCTTAAAGTTGAATTCTGGTGTGTGCCAGGTGCCTATGGCAGGCAGGGGGTGGGTGGAGAATTAAACAAACGAAGAAATTTAACATTTCTTTCATTAAAAAAAAATGAAGGAATTGTTGGTGTACTATGGGACTATGAGAAACCTATTGGGAAGCAAGGAGGCACAGGGGAAAAATGTAAACTAAATCCATATACATATTAAACACTGATTATATATACAGATACTACAACAATCCTCAAGCATATCAAACTCATATTAAGAAAAAGTAAAGAGAAATGTCCAAAAACAAAAATGGCATAGCCCTCTCAAATCAATCTCCCTAGAAAATGTCTTTGACAAATGGAAAAAAAGGATTTCTACAGCTGCAGGCTATACAAAATGGCCACATGTGGTCAACCAACAACAGCAAGCAAGAAGGCATTGGCCCTAACAAAGAGCACATGAAGGCCTATGGCAAAAGCACACTTGCTGGCTACACAAAATGTTCAACGCCCACACGGTCAAACAACATCAGCAAGCAAGGAGGCATGGCTCCAACAAAGAACACATGCAGGCCTATGGCAAAAGCACACTGGCTGGCTCCACAGAATGGTCACCTACCACATGGTCAAAAACCCAACAGAAAGCAAGAAGGCATGGCCCCAACAAAGAACACATGCAAGCCTATGGCAAAAGATCACTGACAACAACAGCAAGGTAGGAGGCTTGACCACAACAAGCAACACATAGATGCCTATGGCAAAAGCACACTGAGTGGCTTCACAAAATGATTGCTGGCCACATGGTCAAACAACAACAGCAAGCAAGAAGGCATGGCCCCAGAAAAGAACACATGCAGGCCTATCGAAAAAGCATACAGGCTGGCTACATAAAATGGTCTCCGGCCACATGTTCGAACAGCAAGTAGGAGACCTGGCCACAAAAAAGAGCACTAGCAGGCCTATGGCAAAATTACACCGACTGGCTACACAAAATTGTTGCTGGCTACATGGTTAAACAACAAGCAAGGATGCATGGACAACAATGAACACATACAGGCTTAAGGAGACTGATTACACACAATGCTCCCAGGCCACATGGAATGGAGAACAAAGACAAACTTGTGGCCTATGGCAAACACATACATGCACACACACACACGCACGCACACACACAAACACACACACACCAGCCAGACAAAGGAGGCATGGTAACACTGAAGAAATCAAGACCATTAATTCAGAAATACCAAAAATGAAAATTCAGTAAATTATAAACATTTTGCAACAAAGCACATCCTCCACAGGCATTAAATACTACCCCACCAATATATGTTTTGCTCAGAAAAAGTTGAAACACAAAAAAAACCACATTTGTCATTTAATCCAATGCCATCCCTGCCCTAAATGATGTTTTAAAACGACATATATCACAGAACCTGTTGTTTCATGTACCCATGACTAATACTGGGCCTACTGGCTAGATAACCCATGGGCAGACCAGGACACATAGTAAAATAAGTGAATGATGCAAATTTAACAAACTTGGAGAAAGTGTACAGAATTGTGAAAACCTTTTCCCTTCCAAAAGATAAAAAGTAATTAAAAAACATAACTAGATCCTTACTGAAACTACAGGCCACCCACCACAACAAAATTAAAAAATTTAATAAAATTGCAAATAAATACAGGTGCATGTTATCTATCAAACAAACAGTACCCTTATACAATTGTTTATGAACTTACTTGTGATATCACAAAAACAATGTTCTTAAATCCAATGATAAGCATGCAGCAGACAAAGAGAGTGATTTTTCCACCTCTAAATCCAAATGAAAAGTGACCAGCAGACACAAAGCACTGGGAGGAGCCTGTTAGAGATGAACAAGAAGTTGAAGTCTCTGGTGCACCTCCTTTCTTGTTGAAAGTTTTCTTTTAAATGACTCTAGCACTAAAAAGCAACCTCAACGGTCTGTTGGGGTAGAATTTAAAATGTAAAATATCTTTTCATGTAGATTTAGCAGCTTCTCAAGTAGAGAATCTGTTTGAGATGCAACCACCCGTGCTCACCAGCATCACAAAAATGGTGTCGAGAGGTGCCACGGCTACCGGAAGCCATGCTAGCAGGCAGCAAATCTTGCTCTCACTTCCTAGTTCAGAAAGGTTAGGAAGTCCCGGGGCTCTAGTTACTCCTCCTACCTCTTAGAGTCAACATGTTTCTGCCACTCATGTTTCCAATTGCTCATGGATTTTGTCAGGGCCAATTATATTACCACAGTCACCACCTATTCCACAATGCTGATGTAACTTGTGACTTTACCATACAGATGTGAAGCACACCTAAACCACTTACTTGGGGGGCGATTCCGATCCTGTAATTTTTTTTCCGTATGACTCGAATCCGGATTTTTTTCCGTACGAATCGTACAAGTCACGTCCGACCCGTGAAGTACGATTCATACGGGAAAAAGTACATACGGATCGGCCCGATCCGTACGAATCGTATCGGGAAAAGTTGTATGAGACGGACCCGGACACTTTTCCGTACGATCCGGAACGGCTTTCCGATTTCCGATTCGTATGGAAAACGTCCCGTACACGGGGAATGACTTTACCCACTACGAAGAGAAGTTTGTACGACTCGTATCCCAGGAAAAGTTGTTCCCGGGGTGTGAGTCGTACAGGCCCCCCATGCATATGTACGGTGCATACCCCCAGCGCGTATGTACGGTGCATACCCCCAGCACGTATGTACGGTGCATACCCCCAGCGCGTATGTACGGTGCGTACCCCTAGTGTGTATGTACGGTGCATACCCCCAGCGCGTATGTATGGTGCGTACCCCCAGCACATATGTACGCACCGTACTTCCTAGGTTGTACGGACAGTTTACCGGGTACGAGTCGTACGGAGAAAACGCTCCGTACGACGATTCGTACGGCCTTTTTCCAGGATTGGAATCGGCCCCTTGGTGTCCATAAATGGTATCTGAAAAGAGAGGGAACAAACAGCATAAGGATTATTCACATATGTTAAAAGTCCATCCTTTCCACTTGTTGTATATGCCGTTAGCAGTATCATGAAGCCGTATCATTATGTTTCTCATCTAAAACTGTGAGCCTATGCCAAAAAAATGAGATTCTTCTTGTGAGAATAAACAAATGCAAACGTTGGCATATCTAGGACTCATTTGGGATGAAACCAAGTGTCATGCATGCTGGACACCACACTCAAACACACTCATTGGGTACATAAGGTACTTAATAGTGCTCAAGAGAGGAAAGCATTAAGCATCAGTCTTCACCTTTCAAACAGCTATGCCGTACTTACAACTCCAAGGCCCCGTCCGGCCTGCTTGCCTAAAATACCTCAGTCCATGCCTGCATCTTGAGGCAACTGAGTAGCCGGAGTGGGTTAAATATTATTTCTTCTCACAGCTGCATCTTGTAATTAAACGCATCTGACTTCTCTCCCATGACTCAGGGCCTTGTGAGAGGAACACTAGAGTGTATCTGAAACAAAATTGCTACAGAAAGTAGCACTATTTCCGGATTCATGCAACTTCTTCATTTTTACATTGAAAAAAGAGCTTGAAGAAATTCCTGTGTGGGATCATCTGTTCCAGTATATATTTATAGACAGAAACACACAGTTTCTGAATAGGACCAAATTACCATATGTCAAAAAAGAAGTGATGAAATCAAATATTAAAATCAGGTGTTAAAAAACTGTTCATAGATACTAGTACAAGAGAATGGCGGGAAGGATGCGTTATTACTGAGTGAACTGTCCCCATGGGATATTGTCATTAAGTCCTGATATATGAGTTCAAAGTCTGAAACTTTATCGCTGTTCCCTCTCCAGCAGGGTTCTTTCACAGTTTGCAGGGTTTGGTAGGTGTTCTAATACCACCCAGTTGAAGTCAATCTGTGACACTTTTCATTGTAATGTGTTGACATTTTGGTCATGCTGCGGGCAAATATTAAATTACTTCTCTGTTTTCATATTCTGGTTTCGATTTTATGACTTGTCATCCCAATATATCATAGTTTGCAGGGACAGGTTATCATGAAGACCACCTGGGAGGTGTTCCAGTTAGTGAATTGTCTAAATACCCATGGGAGGTTGGTTCCAAATCCACACTCTTGGTTACTTTTGTCAATGGACAAAATCTACAATTCCCACACGGGTGGTGCCCAGTTACTCTTGGTAGAAGACCTAGGGTGGGGATGTTTTGTAGGTTCCTGCATAGGGGTCTAGTATGTACTAGTGAGTCCCTAAGACTTGATCCTCTTTTTTGGGAGAACATCGGTTTCTTGAGATTCAGGGAGCCACCATTAACGATTCACCAGTTCCTATTTATGATTTTGCAGACCTTTTTAGATGCAATGTTATAGGTTGTTAGACAGATGAGACACTCCTCTGTTAGTTTCTGTGGGGTATGGTCATAAAGGGAATTTCTCTTATTGTTACGAGCTCTTGTCATGGCTTTTTGCACTACATTTTCAGAGTATTTCCTCTCTTTGAATTTTTGAGCTAGGGAGTTAGCTTGGAATCATTCAGGTCACTGCAATTTCTTCTCATCCTCAGATCCTGCCCAAATGGTAAATGTACCCCTAGGTGCCTGGAGAGAATGTAGGAGGCAATTATGAGCTGTTGGTGTTCCATGTGTAACTGTTTCAAGTTTCCCCTGTTCCGCTATGATATGCAGGTCCAGAAAGATTAAATCAGCATTGCTCATCTAGTGTGTGAATCTCAAAAACTGATTTTGGTTACTGAGCCAATCCATTAACTTTATGGCTATAGTCTCATCGTCATATCAGATGATAAAAACTTCATCAATGTAACATTTCCAAAATTTGATATTGGCTGGGTCCCTGGACATGCTCCTTGTGGATTCCCTCTGTTGGTTCAGTAGTTCCTCCCACTGTACCTGGCCCTGTTTCTTCCACCTGCTTTTCTGGCGTGATTGGCTTGCCCCCAAAAAAGCTTGTCGTTGATTTTACTGTGGTAAGATAACATGGAGACTAATTCACGAGAGGACCATGATGCTTAATGCTTTCCTCTCCTCCTTGTACCTCATGGAGAAATATTAAGTGCCTGAATAAATACATATGTTTGAGTGTGGTGTCCAGAGTGTATGACACTTTGTTCCATCCCATATGAGTCCTAGATGTGCCCACAGTTGCATTTGTTTATTCCCACAAGGACGAACCGCATTTTTTTTTAACAGTTATAGATGAGAAACATAATGGTACTGTTACCACTCTTGTTCCTGCCATACCTCTTTTGCCTAATGTAAGTACTTTCCTTTCCAAGTTTTCCATCTTTTCCTATCATCCCCTCTCCTTCTCATCGGCTTTATACACCATGTGACTTGAGATCACACTATATAGGGAACACCCATCATCAAATCAAATTGCTTGGCTTTAAAGAAATTACTTTTGACTTGAATCCTGGCTTGGAGATAACGCTGGTGCGTTTATTCAGGTAACTTTCCTGTTTATCGGTTCGCGGCAGGAGCTGCAAGGCACATTCTTTAATCCTTAGACCTCTTACCCAACTTCTTGCTCTTTGACCCTCCAGGTGCATGGCAGGAGCCATTGGCACCACACTGGTTTCCCGGCTGTGGACACTGTCCCGGGCTCTTTGCTCCCTCCAGGTGCACGGCGGGAGCTGTTAGCACCTTACTGGTTTCTCGGCCGTAGACCCGGTCCCGGGCTCTTTGCTTCCTCCAGGTGCATGGCAGGAGCCATTGGCACCTCACTGGTTTCCCGGCCGCGGACGCTGTCCCAGGCTCTTTGCTCCCTCCAGGTGCATGGCAGGAGCCGATAGCACCTCGATGGTTTTCCGACTGCAGGCGCTGTACTCAACGTTTTGGCTTCCAGACCATGGATGTGGACAATCGTTATTCCTTTCTTTGGGTGTACGGTAGGAGCTGGAAACACCGCCTTGCCTTTGCCACCGCGAACGTGACTCTTCATTTGCACATTTTTCCTTCAGTGCACGGCAGGAGCCAACAGCACCTCCTTTTCGTGTTCACTCAACAGTTGCAACCCTATCAACATCTTTACCTCACCAGTTGCACGACAGGAGTGGTTCTTTGCTTTATTCATTTCATGTTCCTGGTGCGCGGAAGGAGCCTGGTCGTCAATATATCTTTGTACAACCGCAGGTGTGTTTCCTTCGATTTCCCTTCTCCATTTCATCTCTTCGAGAGCACTGAGAGTTCTTGGAAGAACTATCCCGTTCAAGGATCATAACACAAAGGCTCTACACACCTTTGAACTTTGGTGAGTACATGTTCTCATGTCTTTTCTATCTTTATAGAAAAGATCTCCTTAAGTCTATGGTGTGTTTCCCTCTTCTCTTTCCTTTACTAAAGTCCCTGTTTATGTCTTCCAGACCCTGACCTGCCCTTTGCTTCTAGACTCCTACTAGACAGACGCTGTCTGCGCTACCCTCCATCCCTTATCAAGATACTCCAGGACTTTACATCTATCCCCGTTATCCTCAACCCCAAATACTGCTAATGGCATGATCAGCAAGTTAAGAGCATGATCTTTTAACATCTGTGCATAATAATTTTGCCTTTTGTTTTCCTCTCTTTTTACACAACCATTTATGGACACCAAGTAGGTGGTTTAGGTGTGCTTGACATATGTATAGTAAATTCACCAGTTAGATCAGCATTATGGAATAGGTGTGGATTGTGGCAGTTTAAATGGTAAGAGGAGGTAGGGGTAACTAGAGTCCCAGGACATCCTAACGTTTCCTGTTTTTAATCATACTGGCTAGCATTCAGATTAAAACTTTAGGGCTACCAGGCAGATATTTTCAAAGAGTAACCCTACCCCCACTCACTACCCTATTCCTTTTTCAACAAGGTGCTCCTGTGCATCTCATGGGTAGTAACACGTCTCACTCTTCAATGGAACAGAAAGGAACTTTATAATGAGCATGTCACCAAGAGGTACCCCTGGTGGGTGAGAGTTCTTTAAAGCAAAAGTATTATTTTTTCTTTAATCAATCAAGTTGGGCTGTATAGTGTCTGTAAAGTTCTGTTTCAGAGGAGGGTTAGCTCATGCTCTACAGCACCTCTTCACTACCCTTAGTTTGTTTATGTTTTCCATAAATCTCTGAACTGGGCTAGGCCTGATTTGTTAGGGTTGCTGGAGGGCATTATTAGTTGTGTTTTCATGCCTACTCTCTGACACTTTACCTCCCCTTCAATAGCCGTGGGCAGCTTGCCTCACGCTACCACTGAAAGTCAAAAGCTTAAGGTGTAGTACTTGACTGAGTTCTGCAGTGCTCATAGTAGGCTAGACACCACAACAGCAGGAGTAAAAGGCCCAAACCACCAACATGGGGCCCGGGAAACCCTGCTTGCCCCGTAGCCCTCCAAAAGTAGGACTGACATGGGTGCATAGATGGAAAGGTCAGATGTATTGTTTTTTCTTTTTTTAAACTTAGGGCCTTATTACAATGGTGGTTGGACAAGCCCGACTAGCAGTTGCCAGTTCCACCTGACATATTCCGATGGGACCGACCTGTAGGTAGTCAGAAGCATGCCCTTTTCAGCTGTATGCTGACGGACTCGGGTCGCTCGGACTTCCATATAAGTCAATGGGAGCTGGTCGTACGACGCATACACAGGCTGCCATTGACTGAATGGGTACATTGCGAACAAGGGCACCCCCTGTAGTGTGTATGCGTTGGTGCCACCTGCACCGTACATGCATGTGTGGGGGGACCCTTGGGTCTCCCCTGCGACCGATTTGTAAGGCCACAGGTGATGGGGGTCCGGCGCCGACCCCCGAAGTCCGCTTCCCAGTGCTTTTACGTGTCGGAGGCTCCGACTCGATCCGGCTGTCCGAATCGTGCAGTGTACTGGCTCGGTCGGACATCGCCTCCATTGCACGGCACGGTTTGCTTACGGAGGAGACGTATGGGGCGGTTCACACCCGGAAACGAGTCGGTCACCGATTTCGCGTTTCTCGCATCGTACTGGTTCGCTCGTACGAGTCGGTCGGTAAACACACGTACGGCTCGTACTTTTCCCGGCTGGATCGCGTTTGGAGCCCTTCCGAGCGAGATTGGAATTGGCCCCTCAGTGTTATTAGTGGTGGTAGTGGTGGTAACTTAAATAGTCGCAGAAATGGTGTGGTAGTGGTGGCAATGTTGGTTGTGGGTATGGTGTTAATAAAGATGGTGAAGTTAATAACTCTAACTGGATTTGTGACAAAAACGTTAAAAAAGAAAACACTACTTCAACAGAGGAAAGAAACCAAGATTGTTTTTCTTGTAAAATGCACATTTTAGATAATCAATTGAAAGTGTGATGATGGAGGGTATTATTCTGATATAAAATAGCCCCTCATGCATTGCAATAGAAGAACTCTATTGGATACAGAACTATGCGGGGAACAACCTTTACAACGCAACTTTTACAACGCACTACACTTACAACGCAATTTTTACAACGCAACATCCACTACAACGCATTCCATTACATCGCATGACACTACAACGCATGTTTAAAAACTACCTTTACAAAGCATTCCATTACATCGCATACTACCTTTACAACGCATACCATTACAACGCATAATATTACACTACACTATCCAACACTTACCCTACTGTTGCACCCCCTGGAGTTAGAATAGTAATTTTTACCCCTATACTATCCAACACTTACCCTACTGTTGCACCCCCTGGAGTTAGAATAGTAATTTTTACCCCTATACTATCCAACATTTACCCTACTGTTGCACCCCCTGGAGTTAGAATAGTCATTTTTACCCCTATACTATTCAACATTTACCCTACTGTGGCACCCCCTGGAGTTAGAATAGTAATTTTTACCCCTATACTATCCAACACTTACCCTACTGTTGCACCCCCTGGAGTTAGAATAGTAATTTTTACCCCTATACTATCCAACACTTACCCTACTGTTGCACCCCCTGGAGTTAGAATAGTAATTTTTACCCCTATACTATCCAACACTTACCCTACTGTTGCACCCCCTGGAGTTAGAATAGTAATTTTTACCCCTATACTATCCAACACTTACCCTACTGTTGCACCCCCTGGAGTTAGAATAGTCATTTTTACCCCTATACTATCCAACATTTACCCTACTGTTGCACCCCCTGGAGTTAGAATAGTAATTTTTACCCCTATACTATCCAACACTTACCCTACTGTTGCACCCCCTGGAGTTAGAATAGTAATTTTTACCCCTATACTATCCAACACTTACCCTACTGCTGCACCCCCTGGAGTTAGAATAGTAATTTTTACCCCTATACTATCCAATACTTACCTTAAATGCAATGTAATATTATGCGTTGTAATTGTATGCGTTGTAAAGGTGGTATGCGATGTAATGGAATGCGTTGTAAAGGTAGTTTTTAAAAATGCGTTGTAGTGTCATGCGATGTAATGGAATGCGTTGTAGTGGATTTTGCGTTGTAAAAATTGCGTTGTAAGTGCATGCGTTGTAAAAGTATGCGTTGTAACGTCATACATCCGAACTATGCACCATGAAACTAAAAGCAACAGGTAAGAGAGCAATACTCCTCTGGGTGGATCCAAGCACATTACCTAAAAGAATGTGTAACAGTACATCTTGAAGACAGCTGTGCTGTCAAGGCAGACCAAAAAACGGATAAACAATTGAAAGAAAAAAACACTGGCAAAACAAAATATTGGCTGACCTTCTTTGTCACTGGTGCGCACCTTTCTTTAGACAAATGTGCATGTGATTAGGAGAAAAAGGCATGCACAGTAAATGATAGCTAATGGTTGAAGGGTGCAGCCCATTTTCCAATGCTTTAAGCTGTGGGGGGTGGGAGTACAATGTAAAGGAGAGGTAAACAGACCAATGGATGATGAAAGCTGACCCAAAGCCCCTCTGCATGTATGTAGGAATATATATATATATTTTCGATTACCTGAGTCTGAGGAGGGGACTAGGCGGACATACCTCTTCTCTGCTGCTGGGGCCCTGACGCTGTTTGTTCCTCCCGCCGCCGGTGATTGCCAGCTTCACGGCCGCTGTGGGGGGTACTACAGTTCCCAGCAAGCCCTGCTCCAACATCCTGCACCGCCCACCCACTTCCAGGACCAGCGCGCCCGGAGGCGCATAAATTGCGGTAGTTCCCTCCACGTCGCTGACGCGCGCGCGGACGCTGGGCGAAGCTCGGGCAAAGGGCGGGCCATCTGTGGCCGTCCGGGGCAGTACGAGGCTGGGCTGGGCCACAGACTTTGGTCCTTGACTTTTTGAAAATGCCCACACAGAACTGGGTAATAGAACATTTTATCATTAGGTCTTTTATCTAGGGATTGTTATTGTGCCCCATTTGCTATCTGTTTGCATGTAGGATAGTGTTTTAACATAAGTGTATTAACGGATACTGGCAGCTCCCAATTAAGGCTTTTTTCGGTTTTTTAACCACAGAGTTGGCTGTATGCATATCTAGAGATGTCTAAAGTTAACAAGGAGAACGCACGTCCTACTTCAGCTACCCTTGACAATTATCTCGTTAAAGTAGTCGACAAAATTAATAAAGAGCGCCGACAATCCTTGGGTCGGGGAAGTACCTCTGCCCCATTACCCAGCGCTCCTAACTTATCTATCTCCCTGTCCGCCACATTAGGGGATGTTAGTGATAACTTGGAGTTTCCTGCACCTTCAACTACGGTTACTCATGTAGAACTAGACCCCAACCTGATCACGCCAGAGTCTTCCCATGTATCACCAGTTCCACGCTCTCCTGCTCCGAGAGCCCAGAGAGTACTAAGATCAGGGAGGGGTTTAGGTAGGATAACACTTCCAAAACGGGGGGGGGGATCATAATAAAAAAAGATCTGACCCCCCACCCAAGTGTGTTATTAGTGACCCAGGTACAGTAATTCACAACTCTCAAGTTAAATTGGACCCCGAGCAGCTAGAGCTCCTGATTAGCATTATAGATGCAAAGCTTGATAAAATTATTAAACCCTTAATGGACAAACTTGATACTCTTTCAGGGGAAGTAAAGAGGTTGGGAGGCCTTTTGAATTCACATATTGGGTCAAAGGTTAGATACACTCACTAGTAAGCGCTGTGACTGTCTTCAGAAATACTGTTCTTTAATGATTGCATTACTTGCTTAGGGTGTCTACTTCAAACAATTGACTTTGTGCTGTGTGTCACATTTGGCTGACGTGTGCATTAACCAAAGCATGAAACTGCCTGCATATTAAACGAGTATTTTATCATAAAGTATTGATGCAGGGCCTTATGCCTGTTAGCCTCACACATGAAAAAGATGCATAACGTGGCCTTTCCCCACATCTAGTCAACTTCAAGCTGTGCAACCTCCCCAAAAGAAAACATATGGTCTGACTAATCATACTGTTTATGCGCCAGATGTTTTTCAAATGAAGGTGGAAATTAAAGAAAAACACGCACCCACTGGTTTCCACATCTCATTGAGAATGATTGGATAAAAGATGCCAAAAGCTCTTGGGGCGGTGAAAGTCAATTTCCTTGCTCACAGTGCTACTGCTGCTGGTCCTGGGAGGGAGCCCATTCTGGACAGAAGACACATAAAAGTAGGCCTGCTGAACTGTGCACAGGACGTCAACTTCAGCTACATTTCTAAATTTAGGAAGGAATTGTATGCTGAACACGTTGGTCAAATACTGCATGTAGTATCAAGAAATATTGTTCTTGAATATTTTTGATTCATTTTCAGATGTGAATAAAACTAAAATGGCAACTTTCTTTACACGCCTTGGTGAATATGAAAATCACGACTTACCTTAGGCCTGATGTACTATTCCCAAACTAGGTATGTGCAGTTTGCAATCCCAGGAGAGTATTTCAAATGCTGGCATGAAACCTGAAACCTACAGACATCCATCCCTGAATTTGCATTGCATAATGGGAAACATTGTCTTAAAAGCAGCCCATGTACTTTACACGGATAGGGGCAGTTTTCTTTTATTTAAAGATACAGTTTCTCATTGAGGGAGTTGGCACTGGTTCCTTGGGCCAGTTTCTGCTGCCCTGAAGTCACCGGTATAATTCCCAGAGAGGAATCTGTACCTTATGCAAATGGATACCACCACAAGTCAGGGTTAGTAACTGGTCAATGGTTTGCAAGCACAATTACAGTTGCAGACCATTGATACATTTCATTGCGAATCCCCAATGGAAGGGGGTCACCTCTGTCACAGCCCCTACTATTTACCGTTCATAATGGATTGCAAAACACCTTTTATGAATCAAAAAGAATTTTCGGAAGCATAAAAGTGCTATGATACCTTAAAAAAAAGTTGTTTTGCAGATACAAACTCTGGGCCTCATTTATGTGTTTCTGTCGCAGGGCAACGCCGCAGGCTTTCCTGCTGTGCTGCTTACAGCAAAAGAAGAGGGCAAGAATGCACCGTATGTATGAGATACAGGCATTTTTGTCATTTTCCCCTGCGCCGGCACACAGTAGGCTGCCATGCGCCAGCGCAGGCACCTTTGCACCATGGTGCAAGGGTGCCTGCGTTGAGGGGAAGATTGTTTTGGTGCAGGAAGGGAAAGCTTCCTTCATAAAAACAAACAAAAGAGGCTTTTCCCTCTTTCTATGTGTGCAGCAGAATGCAGCACACATCGAGAAAGGAAAAACGAGGAAAAATAAAGATATTTCTCCTCATTATGTCTCCCTTATGCCTCCCTTGGAGAGGTGAATGTTTTTGACGCTGCCTCAGATTTACGATTTCTCATAAATCTGGGGCAGTGTCAATAAAGCCATGGATGTCTCTGGAAATACTCCCAGCAACACCCATTGCACGCCCCTTTAATGCAGAAAACTGTGTTAAAGGGGCCTATATTCATGAGGCAACATTAAGCCAAAAAAAGTGGCTTAGTGCTGCCTGATAAATATAGAGCAGGCTCCTGCAGCACGGAACGTTAGAAAAAGTGACGTTCTGGCGGCGCAAGGGGCCTCATAAATGAGGGCCTCCGTGTTTTTGTCAATTACAAGCTTTGCTACTGCAGAAAACCCTTGTACATGGGGCACCAAATTCTCCATCTCAAAAATAAGATTTTTAATTGAGGCTTCCATGTTATATCATAGAAACATGTTTAATGGCATGCTAACATTTCCTATAAATTTGCTGTCCTGCAAATGATTTGCAGCAGCCCTCCAAGTAAGAAAGCTTGTCTGTTTAATAATGTTGAGGCAACTAAACATGGCCACATCGCTATGTCACCAGATGCTAGAGCTACTATGTTCCACTTTTCCCTTTAGGATACTTTTTTAATACCTGATAAAGTGCTTGTGTACCATGCTGTGTATGACACTCCTTTTCCAAATATTTCAGCTGCAATTTCAAATCAAATCAGTTCATGGACATATCCTTGGCTCTTCTCTTATAGTTTTACATGAACATGGCGGAGCGCAGGGTTCCTGGAGGTTTTTTTCGTTTTGCTTGCTCGAGATTTGATTTGGTGCTCCATTGCGGGTGCCACTATATTCTCGGGCAGCTGGCAAGCATGAGCCCGACTGCATGCCTGCTCACACCGCTTACGACTGCAACTGCATCAATGTTGTGATGGTCGCAATCATGAATACACCACTCAAGTTGCTTTTGTGCTTGAGAAGTAGCTACATCTATAAAAGCAGGGTTTCAAGTAGATTTTCCTCTCCAGTGGACCGTTTGAGTTGTTTTTTATTGCGAGAAACCTTTTTCTGCTGTTTTCTTTCTAATAGGAAGGAAGTGTCCCAGAGATTCCAACATCCTGTTCCTGGAGCCCATTGGATTTAATAACTTTGGGGCAGATCTACAAGGAAGTGCCACAGCGTGGCACCGCAAGCCCTTTGGCTGTGCCACACTGTGGCACTTCTGAAGCACAGGGATGCAACATATTTACAAGAAAATGTTGCATCTCTGTGCTTCCCCCTGCGCAGGCGCACAAACTGCAGCCATGCGCTGGCGCAGGCACATGGTGCATGGATGCCTGCATCGTGGGGACATTGTTTTCGTGTAGGAAGGAGCACCTTCCTGCACAAAAACAATCACTACAGGCATTTTCCTCTTTCAATGCGTGCTGTAGAATGCAGCACGCATTGAAGGTGGAAAAAACAAGGAGAACTGAAAACATTTCTCCTCGTTGCGCCTCGCTACGCCACCTCTAAGGTGGCGTGGCATTCAGACACAACCCCAGATTTACAATTTCTTGTAAATCTGGAGATGTGTCTTGTCCCATGGGTGTTGCGTGGGAACACCTACAGCAACACCCATGGAACGCCCCTTCAACGCAAAGTGCTGCGTGTGAAGGGGCCGTATTTACAAGGAGAGGAAAAGTCATGCAGGTTGGCTTTTCCTGTTCTTGTAAATATGGAGGAGCTTCCTGTGCCACCAGTACATCACAAAAAGTGAAGTACTGTTGGCGCAGGGGGCTTGTAAATCTGCCCCTTTGTATCTGAGAATTCATAAGTAAGTTCAAAAACTCTTGTATAAGGGAGCTGTTTGTTTGATAGCGGGCATGCACCAATATTTATTTCTACTTTTATTTGAATTTTCAAATGTATTGTGGTAGATGTTCTGCAGTTTCAGTAAGGACCAAGTAATATTTTTGATTTACATTTTTTCTTCTTTTGAACAATGCTGCACAGTTCAGTACATTTCCTTCAAACACTCTTGTATAAGGGAGTTGTTTGTTTGATAGAGGGCATGCACCAATATTTATTTCTACTTTTATTTGAATTTTCAAATGTATTGTGGTAGGTGTTCTACAGTTTCAGTAAGTGCCAAGTAATATTTTTGATTTACATTTTTTCTTCTTCTGAACAATGTTGCACAGTTCAGTACATTTCCTTCAGATTTGTTAAATTTTCAATATTCATTTATTTTGCCATGTGGCCTAGTCTGCCTGCCAATGGGCCATCCAGTCAGTAGGCCCAGGCCAGTACTAATCATGGGTGCATGAAACAACTGTTTCTGTGATATATGTTGCTGTAAAACATCATTTAGGACTGTGATGGCAAAGGGTTAAATCAAAAACATGTTTTTTTTTGTATTTCATCTTTTTGTGTGTGAAAAAGTGTATATGTGGGGTAATACCTGAAGCCTTGGTAGAATGTGTGTTGTTGAAATGTGTTATAGCTCTGTTAATTTTAGTTTTTGGCATTACTGAGGTAATGGTAGTGTTTTCTTCAGTGTTGCCATGCCTCCTTCGTCTGGCCAGTGAGTGTGCTTGACATAGGTCACCATTTGTCTTTGTTCCACATACCATGTGCCCAGTGGTCATTTTGTGGAGTATGTGTTCATAGGCTTGAATGTGTTCTCTTTGTTCCCCATGCCTCCTTTCTTGCTGTTGTTGGTTGGCCATGTGGCTGGCAGCCAAATAGTGCATCCAGCCAGTGTGTTTTTACCATAGGCTTGCATGTGTTCTTTGTTCCTGATGCCTCCTTCTTTGCTATTGTTGTTGGACCATGTGGCCCCAGCTTGCAGCCAATTTGTGCATCCATCTAGTATGCTTTTTCCATAGGTTTGCATGTGTTCTTTGTTCCTCATGCCTCCTTGCTCACTGTTGTTGTTTGACCATGTCGTACTGACTGGCAGCCATTTTCTGCATTCAGCTGGTGTGCCTTTGCAATAGACTTGCATGTATTCTTTGTTGCTCATGCCTCCTTGCTTGATGTTGTTGTTTGACCATGTGGCACTGGATGCCTGCCATTTTGTGCATCCTAATGTGTGTTTTTTCCATAGGCTTACATGTGTTCTTTGTTCTCCATGCCTCCTTCCTCATTGTTGTTGTTTGACTACATGGCACTGACTGGAAGCCACTTTCTGCATTCAGTTAGTGTGCCTTTGCCATAGGCTTGAATGTGTTCTTTGTTGTCCATGCCTCCTTGCTTGCTTTTGTTGTTTGCCCATGTGGCACTGGATGGCAGCCATTTTGTGCATCCAGCCAGTGTGTTTTTTCCATAGGCTTGCATGTGTTCTTTGTTCTCCATGCCTCCTTACTCGTTGTTGTTGTTTGACTACATGGCACTGACTGGAAGCCATTTTCTGCATTCAGTTAGTGTGCCTTTGCCATAGGCTTGAATGTGTTCTTTGTTGTCCATACCTCCTTGCTTGCTGTTGTTGTTTGACAATGTGGTACTGGATGGCAGCCATTTTGTGCATCCAGCCAGTGTGTTTTTTCCATAGGCTTGCATGTGTTCTTTGTTCTCCATGCCTTCTTGCTTGTTGTTGCTGTTTGACTACATGGCACTGACTGGAAGTAATTTTGTGCATCCAACCAGTATGTTTTTGCCTTAGGCTTGCATGTGTTCTTTGTTCCCTATGCCTCCTCGCTTGCTGTTGTAGGACCATGTGGCACTGGCTGGCAGCCATTTTGTGCGTCCAGCCAGTGTGCCTTTGACATAGGCTTGCATATGTTCTTTGTTCCCCATGCCTCCTTGCTCACTGTTGTTTGACCATATGGCACTGGCTGGCAGCCATTTTGTGCATCCGGCCAGTGTACCTTTTCCATAGGCATGCTTGTGTCCTCTGTTCCCCATGCCACTTTGCTCACTGTTGCTGTTTGACTATGTGGCACTGGCTGGCAGCCTTTTTGTGCATCCGGCCAGTATACATTTTCCATAGGCTTGCTTGTGTTCTTCGTACCCCATACCTCCTTGCTCGCTGTTGTTGTTCGACCATGTGTCTGGTAAACCCTTTTTTTGCATCTACCCAGTGTGCCTTAGCCATGGGCTTGCGTGGATGGGTGTGATATTAGTTTAATAATATGATTGAGGATCATTGCAGTATATGTATATTAAGAATATGATTTTGATGAACAGTGCTTATAGATTACAAGCTTTTTTTGCATTATATTTGCACTTATTTGCCTCATATTAGGTTTCTTTTCATCCTCTCATACACACATCAGCAATTATTGATGCTTTTTTCAATTGTAAATTTAATAATTTTCATTTTTTTTTATTTTTTTATATTTTTTATTGAAGTTGATTGGTGTCATACATATACTGATGATAAAATACGAAGTATATACAATGAAAGCCGAAATGAGGCACAAAAAAAAAAAAAAAAAAAACCTTCACATAGAAAATATCCTGCTTTCATCAATGAATATACACAGATAATAAATTTACAATTAACCATAGTACAGACACAGACAAAATATTTTTTAAAAAAAATAATCAATCAAAAAAGGTCCCCCAAATTTTATCAAATTTCCTCCCCCCCCCAATCCTCAGAGCGTAACTTCGCTCACTCCTCTTAACTCTTCGCATTTTAGAGAGCCATTCATATATGGATGGAATTTGATTTGTACGCCAATTTTGAAGTAGCAGAGATCTAGCAACGGCCATGCAAATATAGACTAATTGAGCCAGTGATACAGATAGATTAAGGTGCAGATCAAAACCATAAAGCATCAAATTGACATTGACGGATATCTGAATATAACAATTAACTCTTAAGAAAACGAAAATTTCATCCCAAAATGTTTTAACCAAGCTACAATCAGCGATTACATGAGTCCAGTTTGCAGGGGCGAAGTTTAAACAGCGAAAACAGTTTGGAGAATAAGTACTATACATTTTGGATATCCCCGCGGGAGTGCGATACAAAAGCCATTTTCCAAAAAATAACATTCTACGCCAATTGGCTCCCCTTAAGGTAGAAAAATTCAACTTATTAATAGTACTCCATGTAGACACTGTCAAAACGTGATTTTCTTGCTCCCACCATTTTTTTACAGCTATGGAACCCAGATTCCTTTGTCTTGATTGAGCAAGACAACGCTTCCACTCTCCCGGTTTCCTTACAAGGTTATAATTAAAAAAAAGATCGTTATTTAATGGGGAGATTTGAGTAAATAATGTGGGAGCATATCGCTGCAAAAGTTGATAAATATGATTATAGGAGCCAATTAACAAAAAGTTTTTGGGAATGAGTAATCGCATCTCCGTCGGGGATATCCATTTTGCGTTTTGTAAAAAATCACCCACTGTGCTAAATCCAGCTTTTATCCATTGACCCATTAAATCAGAGCCAAGCGCCTGTCCATCAAATGACAGTAGATTCATCAGCGGAGACGAAGAATGAAACAAAGATAAAGAATATCTTTTTAACATGGCCGTGCGTTTCCTAAAAAACCAGGCAATTATTTTGTACCTGACCAATTTAGGGGATTTAGTAACCTGGAGAGGGGGGGAAATCTGACTTTCCGAAAAAATTAAATCGGCAAAAAAACTAATAAAAACGTTGGAATTTGACCTTGGAGATTTAAATCGGGTCAAATACAGGGCAAAGTAGGCATCGTAATAATCTCTACTATTAGGTAATTCGAGACCACCATTATCCAAATCCTCATAAAGAGTATTCAACGCAATACGAGGCGTTTTATGTGCCCATACAAAGCGCGAAAATATCGATTCAACTTTAGAAAAAAAATTACCCGAAAGAAAGCAGGGAATCGTTGAAAACAGAAAATTAAACAACGGTAAGATTGACATTTTAATCAGAGCGACGCGGCCCAAGATTGACAATGGTAATTTATTCCAACGAGAAAGCATTAAGCCAACTTTCTGAAGAAGGGGTTCAAAATTAAGTTTGAAAAGGTCTTTAACAGAGGCTGTAAAGAAAACCCCTAGATATCTTTTGGGCTTATTATTAATACAACTCCTTAAGTCCGGGTGTAATTCAGGTTTATGGTTACCACAGATCAATATTTCTGTCTTTTTTTTATTGATACAATATCCTCCGAAAGTCTCAAATTCCTCAAAGAGTTGAAAAACCGAAACTTGAGACTGCACATCAGATTTAATAAGAAGCATAATATCGTCAGCGTAAAGTTTTATTTTTGACATTGATGGAATCGGAGGCAAAATCTCAATGCATTGCCGAATTGCAATTGCGAGGGGTTCAATAAAAAAGGCAAAAAGAATAGGTGATAGAGGGCAGCCCTGACGTGTACCCCGATTGACTAACACGGAACCCACTTTAGATGAATTAATGATAATATTGGCTTTAGCACCCGTGTAAAGATTGCGAATAAAATTGAAAATAATTAATGGGATGTGAAAATATTGCAAAATAATAAAAAGAGTTTCCCAGACCACCAAGTCAAAAGCTTTTTCCGCATCAAATAACATAATTAGAGCTGGTATCGCCTGTGTCTGAAAATAATCCAGGGCTTCCGAAAGAAAATGAGTATTAGTCATCAATTGTCTGCCAGCAATAAACCCATTTTGATCTTCGTGAATCAAATCAGGGGCAATATGGTTAAACCGAATAGCTAGTAATTTAGTAAGAATCTTATAGTCCGAATTTAGAAGGGTAATAGGGCGATATGAATTAGGGTCCTTGGCGTCCTTCCCCTTCTTCAGAAAGCTGACCACCGTTCCCTCGTAAAACGAATCTGGAATAGAGTCTCCTGCGAGCATTGAGTTGATGAGTTGTATGAAAAGATCAGAGAAAGCGGGAAAAAAAACTTAAAAAAATTCAGCAGGTAGGCCATCTGGGCCGGGGGCTTTTCCTGATGGGAGTTCTTTCACTACCGATAGTACTTCTAGTAAGGAAAATTCGCTAACCATATTAGATTGCTCAGGTTCGGAAAGAGAAGGAATCACCTCCCTTTCCAGAAATGCTTTCAATTTGAAATGATCGATTTCATGCTGATAACTATATATTTTTTGATAATGAGAATGCATTATCTTACCTATCCCCTCAGAATCAGTCACATATTGGTCAGTGACTGGGCAGATTAGACCAGAGATTAAATTAGAGGCGGCTTGTTCTTTAGCCTGCCAGGCCAGAAATCTGCCCGTGAAATTACTTTCTTCATAGATTTTCTGATTATGACAGCAGAAAAACGCCTCTCCTTGCTCGAATAAATATGAACGGAATTCGCGTTTAGCTTCATCCAGTTGATCTTTAATATTTCTAGAAGAATTTTGTTGACGTAGCACGCTTAGAGCCTGAATACGATGTTCAAGAGCGTTTTTTGAAGCCCTAGCGGCAATAGACGTGGCAGCGTCTTTTGTAATTATGAGTCCGCGAATAAACGCTTTTAAAGCATCCCAAATAATACTAAGGGGGCGGTGCCAGTATTACGAACTATAAATTCTGCAATCAAATCTTTAAGTTCAGAGACCCATATCTCATCGTTGAGATATAATTTATTAAAAACCCATCTTTTGGAGGACCTTACAGTATCCCCCAAAATAAATTCCCTAATGAGCATAGCGTGATCTGAGAATACATTATGAACAGTGTTAGAATAACCTAACCTGAGATTACGTGAAGCTAGGACAAAATCAATGGGAGATGAAGACTTGAATCGACTCGACCAGCAAGTATATTCTTTTTTAGAGGGATTCTCTAGACGCCAATGATCAGAAAGATCCAAAAGTCTTTTATAATTAGAGATGGTCTGAAAAATTTTAGGTTTAAATTGTTTTTTTTGTTGGGATGATGAATCCAAATTAGGATTCATTAAAACGTTGAAATCGCCAGCGATCACAATATCCCCAGACACAGTCAATAAAGATTGAAACATCTCTTCAAAAACATTGAAATCATCATTTAATGGGCCGTAGCAACTAAGAAAGATAAAAGGGCGCGGTCTATTTTTAACTCTACAAGAGACCCAACACCAACGCCCTGAACCCCCAGTTTCTGAGTGAATAATTTCCACGTGTACATTCTTGTTTATGAATATCGCGACCCCCCGTTTAGATTCATTACATGATGCAAAGCACCGATATGAAGCCCACGATTTAAACATAGAAAACTGATCTATCTTAACAGAGGAGATATGGGTCTCCTGAAATAAAACTACAGATGGGTTTTTTGCCTTAATCCAAATTTCAACCGCTCGTCTTTTCTTAATGTTATTTAACCCATTGACATTAAGAGAAAACAATCTTAGACTGTCCTTAATTGACATCTTAAATTATCAAAATTATCAAAATGTAAGGAATCGACTGCAGGCCTCAACTTGCACATATCTACTAACATAAAAAACCTGACATCATCAACTTCATTTTTTAATATATCACCACAACCCTCCCACCAACCTATGTGACCACCCTCACCATCCTCACCATCCTCACCCCCCCTGAGCCCCCCCACCCTCCCCACCGATGGTCGAACTTCTCCTTCCCACGCATACCATCGGATCCTACCCCTCGCCATCAGGGTGACCTGTCGCACCCCCTGGGCCCCCTGCATTCCGTGCTCTTCCTTGCTCAACTGACCCCTCCCCACTCACACCCTCCAAAAAAAAAAAAAAAAGGAGAAAGATAGAGAACAAATGCTCCATATAATGTTCCATATAATGTTCCATATAATTTCCTCTAATTTTTAACCTCAAGAAGAATTCGAGATTTCCCTGAGCAATTCCTGTGCTGCTGCAATATCGGATAGCATAAAGAATTTGCCTTTTACTAAAACTTTAAGCTTGGATTGTTGTGCTATTGTGGCTTGAGCTCCTTTAGCTTTAAATAATTGAAGCATCTGGACAAACTCTTTTCTTCTCCAGGCTGCGGAAGCAGACATGTCTGAAAAAATGCGGCACTTCACAGTTTCATTAACAAAAAATTGTCTTTTCTGAATTGCCGTAGAAAGAATCGTCTCCTTAATCCGTGTGTCAGAGAAATTTAATAAAATTGTCCGAGGAAGAGAAGAATTAGGGAAAGGTAGAGCAGGAACGCGATGCGCTCGCGTAATGGTCAAGTCACCCTCGTAATTAGGAATCACTTTAGTTTTTAGAAATGAGGTGACCCACTGCAACGTGCTGGGGCCTTCAAGGCCCTCGGGAACCCCCACTATACGAAGGTTGGAGCGGCGATTATAATTCTCTAAGTCGTCCAATTTAGTTTCGTCCCCGGCGTGATGGAGATCCACGCCTCCAAGCGCACCTGAGGATTCCTGTCTCCTGACTCCTCCCATTCTGCGAGGCTGTGCAGTTTCGGCCGTGGTTGATGGCAGCTGGCGGCGGCTGGCGTCCTCCTCGACAAGTGGATTTCTCCGGTTTGTACTGACTTCGGAGTGCGCTGGAAGTGTGCTGGAAGTGAAGCGGCTTCATCGCTGGGGGTTTCCGCACTTTATGCTGTTGTTTCGAGTTTCAAACTCTGCTTCACGGATGAAGTAGAGAAGTAGAGAAGAGAAAGGTCGAAGCGGACGGAGCAACACAGGCTGTGATCGGCGGGGTTGTACTGAAGTGCTCTGAGGTATCTGAACTGTTCTTTTCCTCGTAACGGATTTGTTTCTCTATTTACTTTCATTGGCAGTCTGAGTTTGCCTAAAAACGGGGGAATAATATCGTGCAAGATCCTGAGACTTTCGAATTGGGGCTGAAATCATAGAGGAGTTAGCATTATTATTATCGACTATTTCTAAAGATGGGGAAATTATTGAAAACTCGGAAAGCAAAGGCCTTGCGCATTCAGGCTAAAGAAGCACGGAACGCGGCTAAATTACTACATAAAGATGCTATTGGCGATGGGCAGACGAAGGAGAAAGGTGACAGTGCAGGTAGCTCGGAGGAACTGGAAGAATCTATCGGCGAAACTTCGTCTCCTGAGTTAAAAGTTTCAGACTCAAGGGCTCCTCATTCTACAGAACTGGCACATTCTCCACTTACTCAGGATGTTTTGCCCACGCAGGTTAGCATAATGGAAGCGCTAAAGGGTACTAAATCCTTTCCTCTTTTCGAAAAGAAAAGCGCCGTTCTTGGTCAAATCACTTCCGCCCAAGCCTGTCCTGTCCGCTCTTCCTTAATTATTCAACCTCCCAATTTTCTGCATAACTCCAACATTGCGGCATCCTCTACGCCTTCTCTACACTCCCCAATAATTACGGATGACGGATTGACTCTGGAAGCCCAAGGTATAGGGGAGCCCACCACTGACAAATCTTTAATTTCCCCACCGAAGTCTGTTTCTAATGTGAGTCATCTCAGCCCTGTGTGAGATCTAGACACCGAGACCGTTGGGGAGGTTCAGATGTCAGTCAAGGATATGTTAAATTTAATCCTCGACGAGGTTCGCGAGTTGAAGAGATTTCAGAAATCGGAGCTTGCCTCAATCCATCAGCGCTTGGACAAAATGGAGGAACTCTTTTCTACATTCCCCCCTCGACTCCAAGAACCTGAAACACGTATTTCCAATTTGGAGGATCAAATGATTAAGGTTAAAGAGGATACGAACCAGCTCTCCCTCGCTTCACGTACAATAATTTTCATTTAGATGTTTTATTTTAATTTCTTTATATTTTTTTAATTTGTTATCCATCCACCATAGGCGCACTGCCGCACAACAACATACAGTTTTTTAGGTATAATTCCATCTCCTCCTGGACACCCTGGCTGCAGTGCTCTGCACTGCAGACACATCAGCATCAATCATTTTTTTAATGATTATTCCATTTCTCCCTGGACCACCCTGCCTGCTATAGGGGCACACTAACCTTCATTTTTTAAAGATTAATATTTCCATTAACCCCATGTTGTTTCCTGAGTGCCACAGGTGTCTCCTTTGGAATATATGGACATAAAGGAAAGAGCTCAATCTGTGTGGTGCGTTATCCTGTTTTGAAATGAAATGTTATGGTATGGTGGTGTGGTTTGACTTTTAAGTGGCTGATGTGTTATTACCTAAGTAACCCAACACACTAAAATTGCCTTTGAGTATACTAATTCAAACAGCAATAATACCATGTTACACTAAATGTTTTTCTTGCTTGTTTACGTTTCGGTGCACAAGAGAAGAAGAACAATCATCTGCACTACTGCCAAACAGAAGTCCTGTACAGTGACGTCAGTCCTCTAATCTCATTCGCTTGTGCAGCTTAGTGCCACTGCCAACTGAGAGCTTCTAGATGGCCCCAAAGAAAGTTGCGACAAAGAAAGGGGTCAGTGAGAAGAAGCATCTTTCCACCACTGGTGTGCCGACCACAATCCTTTTTGGGAGCTGTGTGGCTGCAAGACTGGCCTCTGGCAAGGAACCTGGAAGCAGCACTCCCACAACAACAGTACCACCCCAACCAGAGCCCAAGACCATGTCTGTCAGTGAGGCAGCCACTGCAATCATGGCAATGCTGACGAGCAGTGATGCTGAATGGGATTTACTCATTTCAGCGTTGGCTTACTCATTTCAGCGGAATTTTAAATGCATCTACTAATAATACAGAACAGTCACACTCTATAGCGACAATACCTCTTCAACAAATAAGCCTGGAGGAGGTAACTTTAGCAATTAACAAGACGTAACAGGGTAAGGCTCCGGGACCCGACGGGGATCCAGCCTATGTATATAAAAAATACACACAGTTATGGGCACCTATCTTAACCCAGGTCAGCAATGCAGCTGGTAAAGGTTGGGTCCCTAAGACATGGACAGATAGTATAATTGTCTCCATTTTTAAAAAGGGGAGCCAGAGAGACGCGAGATGCTACCGCCCCATATCCCTCCTAGACTCATCTGTTAAGGTCATGGGGCAAATAGTCCTTGGAAGGTTGGAGAATTGGGTTAACAATAGTAACATCCTGAATGAAACAAAATATGACTTTGGGGGGAGATGGGGACAGTGGAGCAGTGTATAAACTTACATCTAATCATCAATAAATATACTATGGCTAAGGAAGAACACATTCACCTATGCTTTGCAGACCTAAGTTCGACCTTTGACTGTGTAAATCATGCTAAATTGTGGAAAGCAATGATTGATATGGGTGCTCCCGATGATTTCGTCTCATTCTTATCACAATTATCTGCGAGACTGACATCTAAAGTAAGGTATGGGAGGGCAGAACAGTGCACCCCTAATTTCAAGGTCTCCAGGGGAATAAGAAAGGGCTGTCATTGCACCCCTTCTCTTCTCATTATACATTAATGGGAATGATAATACTCTTCAGAATTTAAATACTGATGCCCTGAAAATAGGTTTACGACTGACCCTGCTGCTCTTGTATGTAGACGATGCGGTTCTAATGTCTAGAACTACTAACAGATTACAAGAACTGATTGAAGCCTTCATCTCATACATGGAGCCGAGAGACCTAAAATTAAACTTCACCAAAATGTTTGTGATGGTCTGTGATCGAAGCAGGGCTAAGAAAAAACACAACTACGTAAGGGACAACAAGTTAACAGAAGTCCAGAACTTCTCCTACCTAGGTATTTTCTTTTCTTTTAATAGTAATTGGGCTCCTCACTTAGACCAGTCTAGACTTAAATTCATTAGAACCATGGAGGCGATCTTTAGATTTTGTAATAAGATCGGTAGCAAACCTATCCGCGATATGCTTAAAATGTATGGCAGTAAATGCTTATCAGTAGCAATCTATGGCTCTGTCTATAGGGTGGGGAAATGCCAACCTTAACACATTGCAATCTTGTGAAAATATGTTTTTCTGTTGTATGCTGGCCGTACCAAGATCTACCACCACATATCTCTTGCATAAAGAGCTGGATGCACATTATGTGGCCGATCTAATTCAAGTAAGAGCTTTGAGCTCGTGGCAAAACATTTGGTCCAAGTAGGGACCAAAGTTCACAAGGGATATAATCAAGGATTGTTTAGCTTTTGAACATCTATTGGTAAAAAATCCCACAGACATTCTGCAATTTTGTAAAAGCGAAATCAAAAAACTGTTCATGGATAAATTAAGCCAAGAGAGGGCTAGTAGGGATGAGGAAAAAACAAGCATATCGAGATATATGGCTAGTATTGAGTCGACTGGTCTACCTAATTATCTGGTTAGAGTTACAAATGCTCAGGACTGATCTTATAAGACAAGACTGCGTTTGGGCACAGTCCATGAACTAGTGGCTTTTCCAAAACACGACAAATGGCAGAAAATTATTCATATATGTCCATGTAATGGGAAAGCAAACCAGTCCACAATGCACTTTATGTTGTTTTGTAAGTTTTACCGAGATATTAGAAAAACTAAATTACGACCAATTTTTACTGTACAGAAATTATTCTTTTATAAGGATGCCATGAATGTATTTGTACCCTTGAAAATGAACTAGCATGTTGTGCTGTTGCTGGTTTTATCGTGCAAAAGAAGAAAGACCTGGCTGCCATTTTATGTTGCTGTTGTTTATTTAAGTAGACTGTCGACCTAGACTCATTATTTCATAGGCTTAATGTGGTATACTCATATATTATTTATATTTTCTGTATTTTTACAAACATTTACTCATGTCTGAATAAGATAAAAAACCAGTTAACAAGATCAGTTGAACATACAATCGTGAAAACAAAACAATGAATACAAAAATGTTCAAATAATGAGAAATTTTCAAGAATTACACCAGCAGCAATAGTTTACATTAAGCAATCTCAATGGCCCTACACCTTGGCGCTAGTTAAGGGATTGCTGCCACAAGGGTCACATATATCTCTCTGGGCTTAGTTTATGAAAATGGAACCTCCTCAGAGACATTCAAGATTTTTAGAGGGACACTTTGCGGATTAAAGAGGAAAAGCCGATGCGTTTCCAATCCCGTTGCTGAGTCACGGGATTTTCATCAGGGCTGGGGCACAGTGTAACCTCAAGCTACAAAAAAATGAGTGACAAAATAATTACCTAAAATTGCAGTGCTTTCTCGTATTTTACATGATAGTCATGCGTGTTAAATTTAAAGTGTACCTCAAGCTACAAACAAGAACTTTAAGGCTTCTTATTGACGCTTCATTCTTGATTTAAGACCTGAAAGATCACAAACATCTAGTTTCAATATTGCGTCATGTGTGTTGTACATTTGAAATTCCAAAGTCAAAAGAAGATTTTGACGTACGTTTTTTTTTGTGAAGGGCACGGAGGGGGTTAAATGTTTGTACAGATGGAGGTCTGGCTTTCTCTATGGCTTTCTGTTTTTTAATGGCATACATAATCTGAAGAAAAGCAGATGGAACCACTTCAGTTTTATGCTTGGAAAATTCACCTTATTTGAAAGGTTGCTGGTTTTATCAGCAGGGCCATACAAAGAAGGAAATCCCTTGTACATTTAGACTACTTAGTCTATGAAGTTGATTGAAGGATGGCCCTTGATCAAAAAGTAAAATTATTAAATGGGCTAACAAGGTGAATTGTACAAATGAAGTTTTAACTGTTATATTATGTATTATACAATATTAATTGATAGTAAGTTTTTAAATGTATGTACTTTTATGGATAAAAAAAAAGATTAGAATAAAGTAATATGATGATGATGACCCCTTTGCAAAGTAGTACACAATTGTTTCAGGAAACAAATCAAAGTGGACAGCAGCTGCAGCCAGTAATAGTACATCTTCCTGAGCGGAACAGGAGGTCAAGCTTTCTGCCAAGCAAGTTCCCCTTCTTTGAGAATCATTGGCTTTCAGGTCTCCAGCAAGGAAAAGGAAGTGTACTTTGCCACCATCTTCTCCAAGCTCCACTTATTGTGATAACGATAGGGACATGAAGTGGACCCCGGCAGAGTCTGGGAGACGGCAGGAGAGACAAGTGAAAAGAAAGGGTCCTGAAAGCCTTAGAATTATGACGGGGATGATGAGGAGGATGACCATGACGAGCCAGTCATTGTAGAAGGTGACACAGTGGAGTCCGACATTACTATTCAACCGGCTCTCAGGTATGGGAGACAGGTAGCACAAACAGCTCCTATATGAACAAAGCCCCGGCTTAGATCTACACCAATCCCTAAGAAGTATGCACTTCAGAGAGCAATAGGTGTCACACCCACCTACCTCCAGTTCTTCTTAAGTCATTGGCAGTGGTCCAGTAAAAAAGTACTCCTCCCCAGTTTAAGACTTTTTTACGGTTAGCACACAGGTGGGGAGCACATTGAAATATGCACCATTTGCCATATGAATGTTCGTCGAGGTAAGCCCGGTTCACATTATGGTGATGGAGTCCAAATTACCCATATGAAAAAACATCATGCAATCCGGTGGGAGGAGCACCTTTAAAAAAAGCTGAACGTGATTGTGGTGGTGAAGGTGAGGAGAGCCGAGGAACATCAGCTACAAGTCCAATCATGGTGGGAGGTGATGATGGGGAAGAAGAGGGTGACAGCCTTAAGTAAAGCAGCACTGCCCCCTACAGTGCAACAGCAGAATCACCAGCCTCAACAACTTCACAATGGTACTAGAAGACCCGGAGTCAGATGAGACACCACGGCAATCAGTGACTGCCCCACCACGATCCACACTGAGTCTACCGCCACCTCCTTCTAAAAATTCACCCGCGGCAGTGGTCCCAGATAAGAAGAAAATACAGGCTACTATTATGGGCATGTTTGGGCAGGGTGGCCCTATGACTGCAACCACCCAACGGCATGTTTTACAATGGGAAGCTGACAAAAATGTTAGTGCTGGACCTCCTCCTTTTTTCTTTTGTGAAAGGAGTTGCATTTTTAGAATTTGTATTGGCTATTAGCCTGAAATAGAAGCTTCCCTGCCGAAAATATTTTGCCAGAGTTGCTGTTTCAGAGGTCCATCATGATGTGCTGAAATTGGTTGGACAAACTTTGAAGAAGAGTGCTGTTCAAACCATTTACCTGATGAGAGACATGTGGACCAGTTATCAAGCAACTGATTGCATGTGTATTACTACACACAGGATCTCATTTGTTGTGGTGAAGCAACAGCTATCTGCAGGTCTCAGCACTGGAGAACGTTTTAAGGGAGTTTGGCTGCATTCAGCAGTAGCAATCTTCCCCATGGAGAAATCATATACAGCTGGAAACGTTTTGGATGAATTTAACAGCAAGGTGTCTGAATGGCTGAAACACAGAGGTCTCAGAATTCCAAGGACAATGGCAGTAAAATAGTGAAGGCCATGGCAGACGGTGGCTATTTCAGAGCCATATGTTGACCGCATTGCATCAACCTGGTTGTGCAAGGCTTCATCAAAAAAGAAGACATAGTCAGCAACATACTGATCACCTGCATAAAAAGTGCACTCATTTCAGCCATTCTTTTAAAGCCCAGAAGCAGTTGAGAATTATTCAGAATGCTAATAGTGTACCAGTTAAAGCCCTGATACAGGAAGCGCTAACATGTTGGAACTCGACCTACTACTCTGTTTGAGCAGTACAAAAAATCATTAACTTTGTCATTAAAAGAGTAGGGGATGCAATTTGGAAAGTAGTGACTGTGGATGTGGACAAATGGGGTCTGGTCAAATGCCTAACACAGATGGTACTCCCTTTTGAGATATTCACATGGGAAATTAGCAAGGAGGACAGGATGATGGGGCAGGCTATCTCGTTGTTGCATCTGCTATAGGTTCAGCTAAAGAAGGTGTATGAAAGGTTTGCACTCGCAGGTATGAACGAAAACACAGAAGCACATACCTTGTTTAAGAGCTTCATCTTTCGCTTGCCTTGTAATACAAGGCTGCAACATGATATCAACGAATTCAAAGAGTACATCTGAAAAATTCAAGTTTTTCCCGAAAAAGTGCTGCTAACTCCAGTTAGCTGTAACTTGTAAATAAGGCGATAAAAAAATAGCCGCCATAACGTAAAAAAATGTAAGCTACAGCAGCGTTAAGTCCTTGTAAATATACCCCTAAGTGTCTCTATCCCAGAGCACATTTCCAATTTCTCCTGAATTATTGTTTATGCTCCTGTACCCATGCTTGTATAGTTTCTTCCAGCGTTCATGACCCAGAGCACATGTTCAAGTGACATTATCCCAGTGCCCGTGTCCCTAACCCAGGGCCCATGCCCCAGAATTAGTGTCAAGGTCAATGTCATTAGCTGTATCTTAATATACCAATTTCATTGTCTATATATCAGTGTGCATGTCTAATTGTCCTTAATAATGTTTCAATGTCCGTACCCAAGCATTTACATTCCACCTCTTATGTCAATATTTGTATGTCCAAATGTACTCATGGGTGTGTCCATTATCCAGGTCTTTCTTCTATGGACAATACTCTGTGGCCCAGTTTCTGTGGCTCTGTATAATGATTGATGCCATTGTCTGCTTTCTAGCGTTCATGTCCCGGTGTCCGTGTCCCTATGCCTTTATCAAAGTTACCCTATCCCTTTGTCTTTGCCCATGTCTCGGTGCTTTTATCCATGTTCCAGTATCTCATTACTACTCTCTGTCAAAGTGTTGTGCCTCCACACAAAGAATTGTATACCCCCTGTAGTTAGTCTGGAGCGAGGGCAGGGGAGGCAGGAAACCTGAGCTATTCAAAGAGAATCCTCTAGAGGTTTCTCCCACTTCAAAGAAGGCACCAGGTATAAATATTGGATCTCAGACACCAACTCTCCAGTACATTTCTGGACCTGTGGAAGACTCTGCCAGGAAGAAGAAATGCTGTGCTGCTGAATGTACTAGCACTCTGCTTGACTGTTGCTCTGAAGGACTGCTGCCCTCCTGTGCTGCTCTGCTGCCTGCTGCACTCTTGCCTGAGTGAGAAGGACTGTATCTGCTTCAGTTGAACTCAGGACCACCAGAGTGACTAATTGGCTGGACTCCTGACCTCTGGGACAGAAGGCTCAAACAACCTTGAACCCAGTACCTAGCCATCTGAGTCCTACCTTGCCAGATGGTGCTATCTCAGTCCTGGATGCTTGAAAGCCCATCTGCGGAACCAGGACAACCAAGGCATCTCCCCTGCTGCACGGTGTACCCCGAGCAGAACCAATGCATTGCCTCTGCTACGTGGACTTTCCAAGCACAAGGACTCCGCATCACCCTCACAGACTCCATTGGAGGCACGCTAGTTCATGCATCCTCGATGCAGTTGCTCGCATCACAAGCCTCATGTCGACGGCAGCCTCAACAACGATGCAGGGCTTTGTATTGCAAGCCCTACAGCTTCTTCTGAACTCTCCAGTAAGTGATGCATCTTCGATGCCGGACTTTGCTTTGCAAGCCCCCTCATCGATGGCTATCTTGACAATGCTGCAGAACATTGCATATCAGCTTCACATCTCCTCAGAAGCCAAGCTACGCAAATTATTTCTGACAAGGGCCTCGTATTGCCTTGTTTGCACAACATTTCCTCGACACAGGAGTCCCAGGATTTAAGGTCCTCTACTGGGTCCCGGTAGCCGGCCCATGATCAATCGCGCTTGCCCTGAACTTGTGATTTTGTTGTGGTCTAGCATAACCAGATATCCACAGCTGGTGTGTTGTGCTTCTTGGCGCTATGTTCACTGATTTAAAATTGCATATCTCCTATTCTAATGATTGGAATTTTGTTGTTTTTGTCTTGTTTTATTTACTAAAATTTACTGTATTTTTCCAATTGGTGTGAGAATTTTCTTGCATTGTGTTTTCACTTTATTGCTGTTTGAAGTGCTGCATACACACTTTACACATTGCATCTAAGCTAAGCCTGACTGCTCTGTGCCACGATTCCAGAGGGTTGGGCACAGATTAATTTGGCATTAGGTTGTGACTCATCCCTTCACCCTGACAAGGATTATGGATAATGCTTGAGTAGAGTTTCACCTCCTCAACCAGTAATGCAATTTCTTACAGCGGACAGTTACATTTAGGACTGAGAGAAATATAGTACACCCTGTACTTTGTTGTTTGAGGTAAGATCATGTTTTATAGTTCATGGATGTAAACATTGTTAAAACAATTTAACAGTCTCTACAACAGATGGTATCCTATGTCTGAGTTCATAGGAGGTTTTGGACATATTTTGCGAACCTTTCAAAAAGCTGAGAACCAATTAATGAAACAAATGATGACTGAGACTCTGCAGATGAATGTATCTGATGTTCTAATCTCCTTCTAGTGCACAAGCTTGGCACATTCAAGTTCTCTTGCTGATTGTAGTGGGGAACATTTTCCTTCAGTTGGCTTCTCTTTATATGAGCTATCTTCTCAGCATGCTTGATACTGTGGCTGTCCTTCATGAGACAGTTATAAGCCTCCACCTGCTGGACTGATGCTTTTCCCCAAAGATTATATGCAGGGGCAAGAGTCAGCCATATTCTCTAGTCTGTCTATCTGTACACATTAGTTAGTCTTACAAGATCCCCAGTACCTTATGATACTCCCATGAAGAGACCTATATGCAGATTTATCAATTATTTGCTTTGGTGCAAAGTCACAATAAGTGAGGAAAACGGGCTCATACTTTGATAAAGTATTTACTGTCCAACACAAAATTGTAGTTGTGCTGGGAAGTAGGCTAAAGTAATACATATAGAACTTTGCACATCTTTGAGCTACTTTGCGTCACGGGGGTGTCCCTGCAACCAGCCATGCTTTTTGACACTAAGTACTTTCTACTAAATTGGTAGGCAGGGATTTGAGAAAAAAACCCTGTTCTATACAAAAGATATCTAGACACCATGCATGGTGGTACAAATGTGTGCATTCACAGCCCTACGTAGCCTCAAGGAGTGCCAGCACTGGGTACAAGAGCAGGAATGACATATATTAGTAGATATGTCTCTATGCTGCTCACAAATGCAATGCAGCACAGCAACTTTGGTTGCTACTTTGCACTACTTTTTTGTAACATTGGGCTAGATGTGTGAAACATTTTTGCAGTCGTAAATGTCCCTATTCACAGAATCGTTCACTTTTCAAACACGAAAATACCTTTTCTGATGTACAAAGCTCAAATTGTGATTCGGTAACCTGTTACCAAATCACAATTTAGGTTTGCTAATAGGTATTTGGAAGGGGTGTGTTTGAGACGTTCTTTCCAAATACCAGTTTCCATTGGTAGGTATGAATGTTTTGCGACTGACTGAGGTCCTGAAACATTAGCACTTTACCTCTAACTCAAACCCATATGGAAATGCGATGTGGTCCCCTAAGGACCACTTCCTCTGTGATAATGGTTGAATAAATATTTTTTAAGAGCAGTAAGTGGTCCCATGGACCACTGTCTAATCTTAAATAATAAAAATGTAACAATTATTTTTTTATTTGTAAATTCATCCCATTTTCATTTAAGGAAAACGGGCTGCATTTAAAAAAAAGATTATTGCTTTATTTAAAAGTTTTACTCCTTAGACATTTTCTAAAATGTATAGTTCCACTTTCATTCCTCTGAAAACTGCTTTTTCTGGTAAGAATTACGGAACTTAATTTTTCATGCTTCAAAGTGTACTTTCCATTTTTAAAATGTTTGTGGCTTCTAGAAAATACATTAATTTACACACTTGTGTTTGTAATTGGCAGCCACCAAAGTGCCGGAAGTCAAATTGAGACAGAAGAGTAAGTGCTTAGCAAAAGATGAAAAAATAATCTTCGCAGTATATAACACCAACAGCAACAGAATCGAATAGGTGGAATATGCCCTTTACTAATGCAGAGATGACGAAGCCCATTATAAGGTTTGAAATTGAAATGTTGACATTTTAGGATTTTAAAAGCATTTTGAAAATGCAAACAGTTTTTGCCTTGAGACAGAATTCTGTTAATATTGATTCATTTTCACTTGTTTTATACAAAGATTAGGCATTAGCGCTTGGCAAAAAACCTAAATGGGTGATGCTTTTCTTAAAATAGCACTGTGAACCATGTAAGTTTTTTAAAGAAGTAACGATAACTGTAATAATAATGTTATTCAAAATAATAATAATAATGGAATTAAGAAAAAAATATCAAAAGCCTAGATTGGTGGCATCATCATAAAGTGAGCATGGTTTCAAGATTTTGCCATAATACAAGACCGCACAATGAAGTGTCTGCCATGAGGGAACATCAAAACTATCATAATTTGGAAAAGATCTAGAGCGATTGACCTTCTCTTTATACTTAATTTACATCAAGTCTCTCAAGACAAAGAAGAGGATGTTATTTTGTGTGTTTTGTCATCAAACAACTTTAAAACTTTCTGAAGAGAAACAAATGCAAATAATTTCCATACCGTTTTGAGGTTCACTCTAAGGGGGTGATAGAGCTAGCTTTCTTCAATCTCCGTCTCTTAGTAAAATCATCAAAGAGAATCCCCTACTGGCCATATGAACCTTTGATTATCAACTTGAAGTGTAAGAAAGGAGCTAACATCTGCAATGCATTTCAAGTACAATGAAAGTGGCGATACAAGAACTACAGAGAGAATTGTGTCTAAACCTCAAGGGTTTTATAAACAATTTAATTCAGGTTATGAGTTAAATCAGTCAGCAAAATTTAAAAAAAATATTCTAAGAGCACACATATTCAAATGATCATGCAGTCTGAATGTGTACATAATCAAGATCAATATACGAAACAGGATCATATACAGAATCAATATATCAACCAAGCAGGTTCAATAAAGGAACTTCACTATTCTGAATGAAGGTTCACAAGTGGTAAGGGGAAATTCTATGGCGAAGGTGTCAACATCAGATGAACCAAGTTTAAGATATCAGAGGAAAGTATATGTGCTCACCACTCTGGGTAACGTAAATCAATGGAGAAGAGAAGTCAGGACAGGGTCTGTCTACTGTTCTAAAGATTACACAATTAAAACATGAAAGAAGATTCTAGAAGGCTCCTTTGTATCAATTTCCACCAAATGAATCAGCCCAAAGACAGTGTTCTCTGGGAGAGGTAGATTCCCTAGTTTCCCAGCTCTCAGTCAAAGGAGTAACGATGCGGGTGACCAGCCTGTCTGTCGGATGTAGGAGAGTCTCTTCCACCATCCCAGTCACCATATCGGATGCCAGCTTCTAATTACAAATTCAGTAATCTACTAATCTAATACAATAGACACTGAGCCTATTCTAACTAAAAAAGGCACATGACAAAACACCTCCAGAGAAGCTAAAAAACAAGGCACTTGCAAGACATGTTTTGGAAATGCAACTCATGCAACTCAGGCCTTGACACAAGTTAGGCCAACATTAGATTCAAAATAGATTCTTAACCAGTACAGTTAGCATAAGTGAATATATCAAATACATTTAAAAAGGAAACACGATCACTTCCATGGCAAATACATTTATTATAATCTGACTAAATATACCCGTGGCTCTCATCTACATGAATAATTAGTCACTTACTACAATTTACTACTGAAATGCACACAGACTAATACAGTTAAACTCATGTTATGTATATATGTTGCATGTAAAAGGGTGGAGCATCTCTGCTGCATTTTAGACAGCGTCTTAAGACTTAGGGCCAGATTTAGAATTTGGTGGACAGGTTACGGATATCCCATCCGCTGAAATATAAATCCCATAGGATGTAATGGGATTTATATTTCAGTAGAGAGGATATACGTCGCTATTGTGACAGAGTAACCTATCTGCCAAGTTCTAAATCAGGCCCACACTCTTTCCCAAATAACTTTACAGATTCTGGTCTTAGACCGAGTGCCCACTTAAGTTTTTTTAGCACCATGAAACTTCAGTATACCTATATGTATTTAATGTAGTATAACATATAACATATGCAATTCGAAAGCATAGCCAGGTAGAGGCCTGTGTCACTATAACATCAGGAAATGATACACTGACATAGGGTTTTCAGTAACGTGCCTTGTTTTGCTACAAATGAGTTGCATTTCTTCATGGGTTTTTACTGTTTGTGTTATCTGCATGGCAGGTCTTATATTTCTGCTGTGTGGGTTGTTTGAAATTGCCTTTTTGCAGGGTTATTCTCAAGTTTGTTTTGCTTCTTCCTCCTGTTTTTCCTAACTGTTTTTGTTGTCTTTAGGACTCTGGGCACTTTAACATTGCTAATCAGTGCTAAAGTGCATATGCTCCGTGTATAAATTGTTATCATGATTGGTTATCCATGATTGGCATATTTAATTTACCGATAAGCCCCTAGTAAAGTGCACTGAATGTGCCCGGGCTTGTAAATCAAATTCTACTAGTGGCCTGCAGGACTGATTGTGCACCCACACAAGTAGCCTTCCAGATGTAACTCAGGCCTTTCAACTGCCATGTCGACCCGGCAGTGCACTCATTTGCCAGGTCCTAACAATCCCTTTTCTTACATGTAAGACACCACTATGGTAGGATCAAAGGTACTCCCATGGGCAGGGTGCAGTGTAAGTAAAAGGTAGGACATGTGCTGGTATGTTTTACATGTCCTTATAGTGAAATATTGACAATTTCATTTTTTACTTTTGAATGGCTATCTGTTTCATAGGCTAACATGGGAGTTACTTTGTAGCATCTTAAAATTATAATTTTCTATTGGGAAAAGATAAAGAAGTGGAGTTTAGGCTCTCTGAACTCAGAATTTAATAAGACATCAGGAAGATGGTTTTTAAATTGTGTGTTTGAAAATGCCACTTTTAGAAATCAGGGAAGACATGGCTTGGCAGTTCGGGCTGGACTGTTCCCATGAGGCACAGGGTCAGACTGATTTGCATATGGCCATGTCTGAACTGGGGTGGCAGAGTGGGCTAAAGAATGGTGATGGATTAAACCCAGATCAGTTGACTGGGGGTGAGTGCTTGCAATGTTCAACACTCCGTCCATCATTTCCTTTGGTTTTTGCTTTGTTCGCCATAAGTTGGCAGGGTATGCTCAGACGTGAGTCCCTTGCTCACTTTGCCACTGGATTCAAGCAAGCCTGGCTGAAGACGGCTGAAATGCCAGAAACCGGTCCTAGGAAGCTTGTTTCCGGTTCAGGGAAGACATGGCTTGGCAGTTCGGGCTGGACTGTTCCCATGAGGCACAGGGTCAGACTGATTTGCATATGGCCATGTCTGAACTGGGGTGGCAGAGTGGGCTAAAGAATGGTGATGGATTAAACCCAGATCAGTTGACTGAGGTTGAGTGCTTGCAATGTTCAACACTCCGTCCATCATTTCCTTTGGTTTTTGCTTTGTTCGCCATAAGTTGGCAGGGTATGCTCAGACGTGAGCCCCTTGCTCACTTTGTCACTGGATTCAAGCAAGCCTGGCTGAAGACGGCTGAAATGCCAGAAACCGGTCCTAGTAAGCTTGTTTCCGGTTCAGGGAAGACATGGCTTGGCAGTTCGGGCTGGACTGTTCCCATGAGGCACAGGGTCAGACTGATTTGCATATGGCCATGTCTGAACTGGGGTGGCAGAGTGGGCTAAAGAATGGTGATGGATTAAACCCAGATCAGTTGACTGGGGGTGAGTGCTTGCAATGTTCAACACTCCGTCCATCATTTCCTTTGGTTTTTGCTTTGTTCGCCATAAGTTGGCAGGGTATGCTCAGACGTGAGTCCCTTGCTCACTTTGCCACTGGATTCAAGCAAGCCTGGCTGAAGACGGCTGAAATGCCAGAAACCGGTCCTAGGAAGCTTGTTTCCGGTTCAGGGAAGACATGGCTTTGCAGTTCGGGCTGGACTGTTCCCATGAGGCACAGGGTCAGACTGATTTGCATATGGCCATGTCTGAACTGGGGTGGCAAAGTGGGCTAAAGAATGGTGATGGATTAAACCCAGATCAGTTGACTGAGGTTGAGTGCTTGCAATGTTCAACACTCCGTCCATCATTTCCTTTGGTTTTTGCTTTGTTCGCCATAAGTTGGCAGGGTATGCTCAGACGTGAGTCCCTTGCTCACTTTGTCACTGGATTCAAGCAAGCCTGGCTGAAGACGGCTGAAATGCCAGAAACCGGTCCTAGTAAGCTTGTTCCCGGTTCAGGGAAGACATGGCTTGGCAGTTCGGGCTGGACTGTTCCCATGAGGCACAGGGTCAGACTGATTTGCATATGGCCATGTCTGAACTGGGGTGGCAGAGTGGGCTAAAGAATGGTGATGGATTAAACCCAGATCAGTTGACTGAGGTTGAGTGCTTGCAATGTTCAACACTCCGTCCATCACTTCCTTTGGTTTTTGCTTTGTTCGCCATAAGTTGGCAGGGTATGCTCAGACGTGAGCCCCTTGCTCACTTTGTCACTGGATTCAAGCAAGCCTGGCTGAAGACGGCTGAAATGCCAGAAACCGGTCCTAGTAAGCTTGTTTCCGGTTCAGGGAAGACATGGCTTGGCAGTTCGGGCTGGACTGTTCCCATGAGGCACAGGGTCAGACTGATTTGCATATGGCCATGTCTGAACTGGGGTGGCAGAGTGGGCTAAAGAATGGTGATGGATTAAACCCAGATCAGTTGACTGGGGGTGAGTGCTTGCAATGTTCAACACTCCGTCCATCATTTCCTTTGGTTTTTTGCTTTGTTCGCCATAAGTTGGCAGGGTATGCTCAGACGTGAGTCCCTTGCTCACTTTGCCACTGGATTCAAGCAAGCCTGGCTGAAGACGGCTGAAATGCCAGAAACCGGTCCTAGGAAGCTTGTTTCCGGTTCAGGGAAGACATGGCTTTGCAGTTCGGGCTGGACTGTTCCCATGAGGCACAGGGTCAGACTGATTTGCATATGGCCATGTCTGAACTGGGGTGGCAGAGTGGGCTAAAGAATGGTGATGGATTAAACCCAGATCAGTTGACTGAGGTTGAGTGCTTGCAATGTTCAACACTCCGTCCATCATTTCCTTTGGTTTTTGCTTTGTTCGCCATAAGTTGGCAGGGTATGCTCAGACGTGAGTCCCTTGCTCACTTTGTCACTGGATTCAAGCAAGCCTGGCTGAAGACGGCTGAAATGCCAGAAACCGGTCCTAGTAAGCTTGTTTCCGGTTCAGGGAAGACATGGCTTGGCAGTTCGGGCTGGACTGTTCCCATGAGGCACAGGGTCAGACTGATTTGCATATGGCCATGTCTGAACTGGGGTGGCAGAGTGGGCTAAAGAATGGTGATGGATTAAACCCAGATCAGTTGACTGGGGGTGAGTGCTTGCAATGTTCAACACTCCGTCCGTCATTTCCTTTGGTTTTTACTTTTAGAAATCAGGCATTTTCTTATTTAACCATTCTGTGTGCCTCGACTGTTTTGTGTATTGGCTGTCTGGTTTTAGAGTGACAGGGGCTGGGATGTACATTCAATGTAGAGAGCCACAAGGGGCCTCAGGTGTGTCCTGCTTTTCCTGGGTGACTCATAGCTGAGCTGAATAGACCTTGGCTGCACAATGCTGTCTCCACCGCTTTAGTGATGCTGCTCTAGAGAAGACAGAACTGGTTTGGACTAGGCTCAGACACCCTTTCTACAAGGACACTATGGAGGTATAAGTAGTGAACCTTAAACCCCAAAGAATTAGATAACATCTGGACTCAAAAAGGAACAGATGTTAGAGAGCTTTAAGAAGGAGTACTGCCCCTTTACTGAGTGCTTTGCTATTTTGGCCTGCAGTTGCTGCTTCTACCAAGGAAGAATACAAACACTGGAACTTTGCTGAGATCCTTCTTGAAGAAGAATCACCAAGGAATGGAACTTTGCTGAGAACCTGCTTGAAAAAGAACCTCCAAGGGCTTTTGTGTTCTGGCCTCTTGTTCTGAAGACACAGGAACACAAAGACTTCACCACCAGAAACTCTGAACTCCACTGCTGTGAGTCCTGACCTACCAGGATCTGCCTGTTCCAGTTCTGGGCCACTGGAGGTTGTGTCTGCTGTTGGGAGATGGAAGAAACTTAAAAAAAGCAAGAAAAACAACTTCGACGACATCAGCAACACTGCCAGTGATGCCGCAACCTGAACCAAGGCCAGGGGCACCACTTGTGAAGTGCATTATGCACTGCCTGCACAGCAGCTCCGATGCCCTTCGATGTCTGCCATCGCCTGCAGTTATCATACTTCCCAAAGCCAGTGCTCCCAACGACACCGTCACCGCCAGCACCTGCGATAACCGACAAGGGTGACTTCACGAACTCTTTGACTTTGCATCGCCTCACTGGACCTGACACCTCACCGCAGACGCTGGTGTCTTTTCCTGTCCTGGACTCGACACATCCCCTCCTTGCGGGCACAACACCTTGCTTCCCCCATGGCAACTAAGAAACCAGCCTGGACCTCGGCACCAATGCCTCACCTTCACGACGCCATGCATCGTCCATCGGCTTCATTTTCCAGATACTGTAGTTTGGGGGTCGTGTGACTCCGTGCCCGACACTGAGCACCTCGCAGTCGGCGCTGTACTTTGGATTTATGCCTGTCACAATGTCGGAATAGCCCCATAGCTATTTGTTCCTGCAAGTGCTGTTTCTGCAAGTAACTGTTTTTCAGTGCCATTTTGATATACATATGTTGGATTTTTGTCATGTTGGTCTTGTCTGATTTAGATAAGGGTATTTTATTTTTCTAAACTGGTGTGGTGTTTTCACTGTGTTACTATGTGTCTGGAGTACTAATACTTTACACATTGCCTTTGGGATAAGCCTGTCTTCTCGTGCCAAGCTACCAAGGGGGTGAGTAAGGGTTCTTTAAAGTGTTAATCCCCCTTACCCTGACTAGAAGCAAGGGTCACAACTTGGACAACGGTACATACCTCTGCCAATTAGAGACCCCCATTTCTAACACAGGGAATGTTCTACAACCTGAAGGCTCATGTGATTGCATCTTTGAAATATTGGCACTAGAGCTTAGGTGCAAGACAATGCTAGGCACTTAGGAGTGAGAGGCAGTGAAAGATTAGGAGCTGAATATAGAAGGGTAATGGAGGCCCAGATGTGCATATTTTATGCCTTTAACTCTGAAATACCCTCCTAAATTAAAGTAACTAAGGGTCTTTCTCAGGGTTATGCTGAGAAAGACATCCCAGATTTCTAAAAACGCAAATGGTGTTTTAGTGAACCAAACTGCCTTATTAATTTAGAGTGCTGTTGGTTCATCATTAGACCCTGAGGTAACCAGTGCACAGGTGAAGAGCAACAATGCCAATATTTAGCAGCAGTGAGAAAAACATCACATTTTTCTGATTAACATAATGGGCTGACAGGTGGGACTGATCGATAGTGAAAGATGGTGTGCTGAGTGGTAAAGTGTTGAAGGTAGCCATCAAATCATGAATGTTGATCCAGATCCTGGTGTTACAGACGGAGAAAGCCTGCTACCTTGTTTTAAATTTCATGCACGTCTTAGTCTGCATTCTGATGGTCTACTGTCTGTGGGTGTGCCGGTAGCTAACAGAGATTGTGAGATTGGCTGCAAGATAAACAAGAGTGCTGATCGCGATAGTTTTGTTCTGATGAAGATGTTTTGAAGATGGTGCTGACTGGCAAAGGGAGCCAATATAATTTTATCAGGAAGGGGGTGATGTGATCGTATTTCTTCAGGCCCCTGGTGACACGGACTGCAGTGTTAGTGTGGACTATCAAGTTGTGCTCTTTAAGGTTGTTAATGTGGAGTCTGAAAGCCCAGGGACCAATACATTACTACTAACCAGATCCAAGAGTATGAGAATTTAAACATCAGTTCTAAAGTCACTCTCTGGAAGTACTGGTTTCACTTTCATTAGAAGAGAGAGCGAGTACCATCTTGTCTTTCTTTTTGGCAATATGTTCCTTGAAGGTGTCCAGGCAGAAGCAGAGTTACTTGGCATTTGATGAAAATTGAGGTTCAAGGTTGTTAAAGTTCAGGGTGTTGAGCCAAGTTTGTACTGTTTCTTGCTCAATGTATTTGACAAATAACACAAATTCTGTCTTGGTTAAGTTGAGTTTGAGATAGCCCCTAGACATCTAGTTCTGGAAGATTTACAGGCAGTTGTTGAGGAGCAAAGGTCTGAAGCAAAGGGGACTTTCAAGTAGAATTTGTAATATCAGGCATATTCGTGGATATTGATACTTTGATCTAGCATCCATTTACTGGTAGAAGATTACTGGAGACAGTAAGAAATGCTGGGGATCTCCATGGGTGAGAGGGACCCTTTAGAACTTTGAGGTGCCCATATGAACAAAATGGTGTCAGTTGGAAAGCTAGGAGGGGAAACAAAGAAGGACATTGCCTACAAATTCCATTCGAGAAATCAGACTTCCTATGAGGGCTGGATGGTCGACTGTATCAAAGACAGGTAAGTGGTCAAGCAATATCAGAAGGTTTCAGCAACATTTTCTATTACGTTGAAGTAATTAGAGTAATTTTGCACTAATCTCATGATACAAAATTCCTGAACATTATATGATTGTGTTATGGCAGATCACTGAGTGTGGATAGCTGCTGCTTGCTATTATTAGTAATGTTTTGCATTTAGCATTATTTTCTTAGCACAAAATTCATGCTCAGGTCTATTTAAGATGCAAGGATGCATTTTGCACTAAGAAAATAGTGCTAAATGCTGGCTTACGCTTCTCTTGCAATCCCCATAAAATTGCATAAATTTACTGTAATTTCGTAGAATTACGTAGCAGTAAATTATGCAAGTTACTCTTAAATATCACGAGGCAGTGGACACCTTTATCTGTGGTCAGACGGACATTGTTCATAATGTAGAAGATGGTGCTGTCCGTGCTGGGGTATGATCTAGAGCCAGAATGGTAGTCGTGAAGGAGATGATTATGATTGATGTGATCTTGGAGTTGAACATAGACTGCTTTTTCTCGCCAGTGAATGGTAGGTGAGTGATGGTCTAGTAGCTAGTGAGATGATCTGGATTCAATGGAGATTTCTTTAGGAGTAGGAGTCTGGCCTGTCATGAGAGCTTCTGGCAAGATACAATGAGTGAGGAAAGCATTGGCATTGGTGTGTAGGGGTGAGAGAGTAACCCCAGAGAGAGCTCTTATAAAACAAGGATGAGGGTAAAACATAAGAAGTGGCTTTGAAGGAGCTGAGCTTGTTGATGCAATTAGCAAGAGATAGGGCTTTGAAGGTTGAGAAATTTAGGATTCTATGGCAATGGGGACTGTAAGAGATTAAACAGGCTTGCTGTTGTCAATGTGCTGTTAGATCTTCTGTATTTTTTCACTGAAGAAGAGGTTGATGGCATTGAACTTTTGTGTGGAGTGAGAAATAGATGGCTCTGTCAGGGGTTAATGTGTTGCTTGACAGTCTTGAAAAGCATTCTGCTTCTGTTAGTGGCTTCATTGATGGTGTTAGTATGGTACATTGTTTTTGCTGATATGATGGACTGACAGTGTGTTGTGCGTGTTGACTTTAGTATCAGGTGGTCATCAGAAGTTCTGTTTTTCTTCCATTTGTTTTCCTTTCTGGGGATCGGTCATTTATTGTCAGCAAGAACTTTAGATTATTGGGACACTGAAGGCTTTAGCTTGCATTTGTGTGTTTTACTTTTAACTGGTGTATGGTTATCCACATACATTTAAAAAAACGTTTTAAAGTTGTTTAGAAGGTTGGTGTCTGGTATGGAATAAATAGTGATAGATGAGTTTGAACATTAATTTGCCTTGGGAAATGTCTTTGAAGCATATGAAGTATTGGACTTCTTTGTGTTGACCTTGATTTGTTGGTAGGATACTGGGCAGAGAGATAGGGATTGGAACGTGGCCAGTCTGGCTCTGGGAGTAGGGGGGTTGCATTGATTGTTCGTGATGTTGAGAACACAAGGTCAAGGATGTGGCCTTTGGAGTTTGGAGTATGAAGTAAGGAGAAAGCAGGAAGGGATGACCTTTCCAGTGCTGATTGATGATGGTAAATTAAATTCTCTTTCTTGGATTCTTCTTTTAAAGGTGGTTTTGGCAGGAAACCAGTTGTTGCAGGGATTCTGCAGAGTCACAGAACTATGCTTGGGATCATCGAAACTTAGTAGGCAGGGACTGAGTCATCCTACCACCTGAGCACCCATGAGCCCAGGACTGACTAGCTATAGTGTCTCTCTTGCCTTCCTACTCACTCACAGAAGAACAAGTGTTTAGACACCCCAGAACACAACACACCCGACCCACTCGGGAATCACGGTTGCAGGACAAGCTCTTTTGCTCTCACACTCGTACTAGTCCACAATAAGATCTGACTGAGACACGAGAAAAGTTTAAAATGTGTATTTTAACTATTGTGCTCTAGTATGCAGTTTACGTTCCACAATAAATAAGAAGATGTCTAACACAAATATGGTCAGGATAGTAAGTAGTCCATAAATCATAAAAGGAGCAATCATTATATAAGACAGGGTAGCCTAACCTCCACTCCCCTTCTACAGAAGCAAAGTGATTATATATCAGAAGATCCCTGTGTGTTGGCAGTAGACCCCGTACCTTAGCATCCACAGATGAAAGTTGTGCATCTCCGAGGCTGTCTCGATCTCTTCCCTGGAGAGATCCCTCTCCAAGTGTGTAGTTACCTATTCTGTGCATAGCTATATGACAAAGTATGTGTTCCCAAACACCAGCTGCATTTGTGTGTTTTGTCTAGGTGCAGAGGCCTGTTTAGAACTAAATAACAAGGGCATTGTTGATTGACCTTGTCTACGGTGTGATGACTAAATCCCAGGACAGAACAGAACATGAAAACAACAGCAGGTTCAGTGTGAAAGAACAGTGTTGTACAAAGCAAAAAATGTTTGCATAGCAACTTGCGCAAAGCAGCAGGCAGTCTACAACATGCTTATGCTAACATAGGGAAAACTACAATGGGCCTGCATGGGCCACATGCCACATTGATGTCTCTTTCTGTGCAGATGGATGATGTTACTTTCTGGGCAGATAGAGGACGTGATACAAAGTAATCTTACTTGGCATCTTATTTAACCAGTGATGTCACTTCCTATCATATAAATGAGGTAGGGACTGTTCTAACCTTTGAGAAAGAACAACTGATCCCATAGATTGATGTAGCACACTCTCACAAAAATATTCACACGGGTCAAATAGGGATATAAGCAGTAAATTCACATTTAGATTTATTCACATAATGTCTGTGAGGTAGTGTTAGATACAATTTGCGAGGGCCACAGGGCAATCAGGAGTTACTGTGCCCAACAGTAGTGGGTGAGGCCTTTTGCTCCAGATGTTCTGGGGCCGAATTACTATGACCTCTAAGCTAAGTACCCTTTCAGCATCTGACTCTGAATGGTAGTGCAGGTCGAGCAGTCCAAGTAGGTATAGGGTGAACATGGGGTGACAACACACAAATTACATCCAGCAATCCCCAATAAATGATTGTTCAACCAAATATGTGCTTTCATAGAAAAGACAGTGTTTATATAAACACAAATTATAATACTAATACAAAAAAGGGTGACCCAGTATTCCATTGGTGGCTTGAGTAACTATAATGAGGTAGGTAAAGGTGCCAACAAGGGATTCACTTGAAAAACAATGTTACTATGGCAATTGACATTATTTAGTGATGCATGTGAGTGGCATCTCAAATAAATTGATTATTCTTTTATATATCGAACATAGTTTAAAGAGAGAGAAAGCTCATAGGCAGGTGTATACGTTTTCAAATTTGTTTAGGAAAAAAGCAAATATGGAGAGGTTCTCAGAAAAAAATATTTAGTAGTACATTGACAGTGTCTACTACAATGTAATCCAAGTTTTCTAAAGGTTTTTTGACAAGTACCAACATACTCTAGACCCACTTTCAAATATACAACCAGAGAATGTGTATCTTTTGAAAGAAACAAGACTCTTACAGGTGTTGTAAATTGTTCAGAAGAAAGATGGTTTGCACATTGACATTTTAGCCTCACTTGGAAAACATCCACAAAACCATCATAAGGACTATGTTGTTTATATGAAGATGATAAACCCCCTATGAGGGCACAGGTAAATTATAGCCTCGGGTGTATGGGAGCAAAATGTTAAGTAAATCCAGGCCGGGGACCTGAATGTCCAGCTATTGATTGTAAATGGTGACCCAGGAGGAAAATAATTATGGCCATCGTAATATGGGGGGCATGAAGCAAGCACTTACAATGATCATCATGTGAAATATATAACTTCCCACCCTATGCCCCTAAAAATGTAACACCATGCACCTAACATATGACTGAAAACATACAATTATGCCATAATTTACATATTTATCAATCAATTATTAATACATTGATAAAATTAATTGTTGATTATTACTCAATAGACTTCTCACCCTATACCCCTACAAACCCAAGATCCCACACTTAATATATAACTTGACAAAAAAGTATTACACAAATTGCATATTTATTATTTAATTAAATATTTAACAATATATTACTCATTAATTGTAAATTCATTACTACTTAGTTAATTTCTTAACCCTATACCCCTACAAATCCAATAGCCCGCACCTAAAATATAACTTAAAAAATAGAATTATTATACAATTTACATAATTATTAATCAATTAAATATTTATTAATAAGTTGCTAATTAATTGTTAGTTAATTATTACTTAATTAACTTACCTCTCTATACCCCTACAAACCCCATAGCCCACACTAAATATATCATTAAATAATATAATTATTGCAAAATTTACATATTTATTAATCTATTAATTTTTTTATTAAAAGTAAATATCAATTAATTATAGTTAATTAACTTCCCACCCTACATCCCTACACACCTAGCAATCTGCTACGACACTATAAATTATTATTAGCAATTAAATTAGAAACTTATGAATCACTTAATCTTACAAACTATTAACTATTAAATTATTAACAATTATACTAACACTTATACCACATAAAATTAATATGAGAACAATACACAAATAAATCTAATTAAAAAACAATGTTTTTTTACAAATATAATATTAAAAACAATATTAAGATCAATGATATCGACATTGTTAAAAATGACATTAGTTACCTGAAAATATTTTCTTGACAATGATATTTCTGCATCCCAATATTTTTGTATTACAGTATTTTTTTTCAGATATTTCAGCAACTCAATTTTTTATAATACTATATTTTATCCAAATACCATCCCGCTTTCAGGAAAGCAGAAATCCACAAATCTGTCCGGGGGAATTCTCTCCCGCTACATTTTCCTCCAGCCAGACTTGGGGTTCCCAATATTTTCTGCTTGTTTTGGTGAACGCATATTTTGTTGGTATTAGGGAGCTGCACATGTTTTCCCTACTAACCAGAGGTAAAGTGATTGTTCCCTCTCCATTAAACATGGTAAAAGTGGCCTACACCTAATTGACACATTTAATTTACTTACAGGTCCTTAGTAATGGCACTACATGTACACAGGGCCTGTTAATTAAATGGTGCCAAAATAAAAGTGGCCCCTATTAGTGTAGTGTAAAGGCAGGCGCGGGCAGGTCGCTCCCCATGCCGCACAGCTCCACCTGTCTGCGCCCATGTCTCTGCCCAGCTGCCACTGCTGCTGAAGGAGTTCGAGGCCGCCTCCACCCGCAGGCTACCACCTGCACCTCATCCCTGGTGGCCAGTGGTAGGCCGTAGGTATTTGCGTCCAGTATCTGCACTGTTTTTGTTGACTTATCTGCTTCTGTCCTGTATTGCTTATCTGTTGTTCTGTGATCGTTTTTTTGCCTCTGCACTGTATTGCTTATTTGTTTTTCTGTGATCGTTTTTTGCTTCTGCCCTGTATTGCTCAATTGTTTTTCTGTGATCGTCTTTTGCTTTCCCCCCTTTTCTGTGCCTTTTGCCTTCTGTTCCTTTTGCCGTCTTCCCCCTCCCGTTTTCCCGCCGCTGCGTCCCCTGCGTCCCCGACCCCCGGTCACCCATTCGTCCAATCCCCCCTCCCAGCTGCTCCTCCCTCCCACCTCCCCTTCTTATGGCGGCCGCTGCGCGGCAGTGCTACTGGCGCACCAAAGGTGTGCCTAAGGCAAGCCCGTCAGCGCCTGTCCACACCTGGACCGCGCCCAGTGCCAGAACCCCTGGCTCCCGCGAACGCCAGTATGCCTGACTCCGCTACGATGCCAGCACCCTCCAAGCACTCAACACCGGACGAGAACACACCTGCTTCCCGGCAGCACCAAAGCGCACCAAAGGACCCTTCTCCTGCCGGAATTGCAGCTTCACCAGCACCAGAGTCACCAATACGCCAATCAGGACCGGACTCAACCACTTCTGCTGCCCGCTCTGCCCACAAACACACCATTGAACTGTGTGACCTACTCGACTCAACCTCCCCAGACGTCGCCTTCCTGGCGGAGACCTGGTTGAACCCCTCCTCGGCACCCGACATCGCCATAGCCATCCCGGACGGCTACAAGATCACCCGCAGAGACCGCACCAATGGAGTTGGAATTGCCATCGTCCACAAGTCAACCCTCAGAGTCTGGACCAACTCCGACGACACCCTCAGCACTGCCGAACACCTGCACTTCCAGATCCACACCGACCCCAACACCACCCTCAGAGGAACCCTCGTCTACAGACCCCCCGGACCCCGACCACAGTTCAGCGACTCCATCGCTGACCTCGTCAGCACACACACCCTCGCCTCCACGGACGACATCCTCCTCGAGGACCTGAACTTCCACAGACTCAAACAACTCATCACAACACCCACCCACTCCGCCTGCCACACGCTTGACCCCATCTTCTCCGCAAGCCCCCACGTCTCCTTCAACCACACCACCGAACTCCACTGGATCGACCACCGCTGCATCCACTTCACCTTCCGGAAACCCACCACACACAACCGCACCCTACAGATGCCTCATCGCTGATGGAGCAAAGTCACCGAAGACCAGCTAACCACCACCCTCGCCCAGAGCCCACCCGCCGACCCCACCGACCCCACCGACCCCGACACCGCTGCCTGCAACCTCAGACAGTGGCTCGACGACTGCGCCAACACCCTCGCCCCGCGCAAGACACCCTCCAACAGTCACACCAGCAAGAGAGCCAGCTGGTTCACTGACGACCTCCAGGCCTCCAAGCAAACCTGCCGAAAGCTGGAGAAGAACTGGCTCCGTGAACGAACACCGCCCAGCTACGCAGCCCACAAGAGCGCCTCCCGCAGACACCATCACCTCATCAGATCAGCCAAAAGAGCCTCCTTCAAAGACCGCCTAGACAACAACACACACAACAGCAAAGAGCTCTTCAACATCGTGAAGGAACTCACCAACCCCAGCTCCAACACCAACGACATCCCACCTTCGCAAGACCTGTGCGACTCACTGGCCACCTTCTTCCATCGCAAGATCGCAGACATCCACGACAGCTTCAACGCCACAACTCACCGACAACCACTGAGACCCCCGCCCCCACGACCACCATCCGCACCAACCTCCTGCTCTCGTGGACCAACATCAACTACGACGACACCATCAAGATCATGAACACCATCCACTCCGGATCAGACCCTTGCCCACACCACATCTTCAACAAAGCCAGCACCGCCATCGCACCCCATCTCCGGAAAGTCATCAACATCTCCTTCGAGACAGCAACCTTCCCGGAGAGCTTGGAGCACGCCGAGATCAACGTCTTACTCAAGAAACCCAAGGCGGACCCCAAGGACCTCAAGAACTTCCGGCCCATCTCCCTGCTCCCGTTCCCGGCGAAGGTCATTGAGAAGACCGTCAACAAACAACTGACCCGCTACCTCGAGAACAGCATCCTGGACCCGTCCCAATCCTGGTTCCGCAGCAACCACAGCACCAAAACTGCCCCCATCGCTGCCAACAATGACATCAGGGCCCTGCTAGACAACGGAGAAACCGCGGCCCTCACCCTCCTGGACCTGTCAGCCGCCTTCGACACGGTCTGCCACCGCACACTACGCACACACCTCCACGATGCCAGGATCCAAGAGAAGGCCCTGGACTGGACCACCTCCTTCCTCTCTGGCAGCACACCCCCCTCCGCTCCGAAGCCACCGAGATCATCTGCGGCATCCCCCAGGGCTCATCCCTCAGCCCAACGCTGTTCAACATCTACATGGCACCGCTTGCCCACGTCGCCCGACTGCACAACCTCAACATCAACAACTACGCCGATGACACCCAGCTGATCCTATCCCTCACCAAGGACCCCCACACCGCCAAAACCAACCTCCATGAAGGAATGAAGGCCGCCGCCGAATGGATGAGGAACAGCCGACTGAAGCTGAACTCGGACAAGACGGAGGTCCTCATTCTTGTTTCCACCCCTTGGGCCTGGAACGACTCCTGGTGGCCGATCGCACTGGGAACAGCTCCAACACCCACTGACCATGCACGCAACCTAGGGGTCATCCTCGACTCCACCCTCTCCATGACTAAGCAGGTGAACGCCATCTCCTCCTCCTGCTTCAACACCCTCCGTATGGCCAGCAAATCTACAAGTGGATCCCACCGAAATGAGAAGAACGGTCCCCAGGCCCTTGTCAGCAGCAGGTTGGACTACGGAAACACCCTCTACGCAGGAGCCTCGGCCAAACTCCTGAAACGGCTTCAACAAATCCAGAACGCCTCTGCACGCCTGATCCTCGACATCCCCCGCCGCAGACACATCACACCCCACCTGAGAGACCTGTACTGGTTCCCCATCAACAAGAGGATAACCTTCAAGCTCCTCATCCACGCACACAAGGCACTCCACAACACCGGACCAGCATACCTCAACAGACGACTCAGCTTCTACACCCCCACCCGCCAGCTCCACTCCGCCGACCTTGCCACAGTCCCCCGCATCCGAAGAGCAACCTCCGGCGGCAGATCGTTCTCCCACCTCGCCGTCAAGACCTGGAACACCCTCCCCATCCACCTTCGGCAGACCCAAGACCTGCTGACCTTCAGAAGACTCCTTAAGACCTGGCTCTTTGAGCAGTAGCAGCATTTCCAACCCCCCAGCGCCTTGAGACCCTCACGGTTAAGTAGTGCGCTTTACAAATGCTATGATTGATTGAGGTAAAACAGTGTCCCATGTTTGCAACTTGGGGCAGTTTTGAATGTGTAATACACGCTGTATAAGGAAATAAAATGTATAGAAGACTGCATGGCCTTGACCTTTTTGCAGGCAATGTTTGTATTAATATCAGAGAAATCAACAGTAAAAACCTACACAGCAGACCATACAACTGGCATTGCCTGGTTCCCCTATAGGCCAGTCCAACTCTGCTAATAGTGGGCCTGCAACACTCAGTGTGCCACCCACTAATGTTGCACTGCAAAACTTGTTTCAGGTCTGCCTCTGCAGCCTGTAGTGCAGTTTTAAACTACCATTTCAACCTGGCAAAATAAACCCTTTGCCCAACCTAAAATGTCCTTTTTAATACAGAGGTCATCCCTAAAGTAGGTCCTAAAGGCCCATAGGTCCATAAAGCAGGGTGCATTGAATTTAAAAAGTAAAACTCCTAAAGTTACCTTTTACAGTTGTAAGGCCGATCTCTTCCAGTGAATAACACTGGGTTACATTATTACATGTATTGAGTGATAACTTTGGATTGGGAGCAGCTAGAGTTATGCTATGCACACTCACATTAATTGTAATTGAAAACTCTCTTTAATGGTAAAGTCAGATTTCAAGTCACATTCCCGAAAATGACACAACGCTGGAATTTTACTGTCCTAACCATTTGTGCCTTCTGCCAGTGTTCTGGGTCACATGACTGTAAATGGCTCTATTGTTGGGGTTTAGGTATTCCTCCCAGACAGTGACACAAAGTGGACTAGGCGTGTGCATTATGAGCCATCCTACCCAGATGGCTTGGGAGGACCTGTGCCCTGCCCAACTTACACTTCAATGGGCTTGCCTCTAGCACACATAAAGGAACCTAGCACTATCCTTTTGTAACGCCAGAATTCTTGCAGCCTGCCTTGACAGGGGAAGAGAAGAACTTTCCAGAACCAGATGTGGGGATAGGACAGGGTCTCCTCCCTCACACAAAGTCTAGCATACAGTATTGATGTGGGACCTCCTGAGCCACTCATCAGAATACTCCTGGACCTGTGAACATTACATAAGAAGGACTGCCCTACTGCCAGAGGACTGCCCTGCTGCTTGAGGACTGCTTACTGTCTTAGAAGCCAGACTGGACCTGCTTACCTTCATTCCAGACTAACTTTAGTGACTCCAAGGGTCAGTTGGCTGACCTCCTATTTGAGCTACAGGAACATAACAAGCTCCAGTGACGCTCATGCCCAGTGCTCTCCCTGTTCCTCCCTAGCTTCTCCGCTGTGAATGGAAGTCTTCAAGTAGGATTTTGAGAAGGTAACACTTTCAGAGGGACTAACCAGGCCCATGTATGTGACCTGCACTTCATTGTGGTCGGCTTGAACTGGTGACTTTTCCCCGGTCTAGCACGACCAGATGACTGCGAGTGGCACTTTGTGCTTTTAGGTGCTATACATACCTAAAACTTTAAAATTGAATATCTCCAGTTCTACCAATTGGATTTTGGGTGTTCTGGTATCATTTTATTCATTTTTCTTGTGTTGTGTTTTCATCCTATTACTGTTTGTGTGCTGCATAGATACTTTAAAGTTTGCCTCTATGTTAAGCCTGACTGTTTTGTGCTAAGCTATCAGAGGATTAAGCACAGGTTAATTAAGTGGTGTTTTGTAGTTCACCCTGACAAGGATTGTGGTTGTTGCCTGAGTAGGGCTTCCGCCCCCTCCCCAAATAATAACCTGATTTTTAACATTGGTGTTCAGTGATGGGATCCAGTACTTGTGTTTGTGCAGTGCCACTCAGCGATTTTGTGTTATGCTAAAATTCCATATAAATCATCTGACATCAGATGCAAACTCATTTTAAAATTCCCTTAATTGGCTTCTTTTGCATTCTCCAACTTCACTTCCATTCTGCTTGACTTTGTGCATCTGTGACTCTACCTGCAAGCATGGAGTTTAAGCTCAGCAACCTGGAGAGCTACAGTGTTGCTTAGCTCAATGGAATCTTCTGCCTCCTCAACCAATAACCCAATTTCTTACATGCATCCTTAGCACTGCACGCAAAACTGCATGTAGCTTTTCAAGTACTGCCCCCCAGATCGCAAGTACATAACAGAGCACCATGTAAAAACATGAGTGCAGACCTCCATGCACAGCCACCATGGAAATACATATATACTAGCATGCTGTGCAAAGACGTGCTTTCCCGGCCGTCCTCCAATCCTGAAGAGGCCATGGGCGAGCTAAGCATACAACAACACAACTTTGATTGAGTGTGCCAGTAGAGCTCATCCCATGGTTCAGGCAAACCGGCCTGACCATGCTACTAGTACCACCATAAACCAGCAGAGGTTCTGGCCTGCCTTACTCATTCCCCTACGGAGCAGGGGAATCCCTTGGTTTACACTATTGGACCCTCAAGTGGATAAACCTTTGAGTGGATGTTTGTGAGAAAGGTACCTAACGCGGAGAGGCTATCCTTTGAGAGATAAACCACGTCAAATGCCCAAGTCCATCGAAGATTGTTAGGATCAATGTAGAACTGTAAAGAAAATATATTGAAAAGGGCGGATACGATAAGATAATTATTTTTCAGACACCTTAAAACATTACAATCTTGTTCTGGAGTTTTGGGGAATGACTAGTAGACACGGGGACATATTCACAAGGACTTATCGCCGAATTATCTCCACCTTAATGCATCAAAAGTGGAGATAGATCTAACACCCCATTCACAAGCTGGTGCAAACTGCAGACATCGCCAGTATTCCCGCGATAACTGCCCCAAAATCTATCTCCATGGTGGACACTACCAACTAACCCCATTGAGATGTAGAGTAGGCGTTCCTGTGCAAAAACACACGAAAAAGCCACAACACAATTTTCACAACGAAATGTCAGATCCGCGATGCAAAAACACGTGATAAGCCGCGGTTGCCGCAGGTATTTAACACCTGCCTCAAGCAGGTGTAAAGACGGACGACTACCTGCAGTAGGTAATGGAGCCCCCACACAGCCACACCCGAAGAACAAACAACGCCATGGAGCTACTCATTGTGCAGATTGGAGCCCCAACAGGGCCACAACACCCACCACCACCACCCCCACGACCCGGAGCCGCCCCCCAGACCACCACAGAGGCAGCGGACCTACCGAAAATGCACCACTCTCACAGACCTAATGCCTGAGGAAGTCATTGCCCACTACAGGCTCAAAAGGACAACCATCCTCCGCATTATGACCCACATCGCCCACAGGCTGATGGTCCCAACACAGCGGAGAACCAACATCTCTCTGCAGACAAAGCTGCTGGCTGTGCTGCACCTGTTGGCCTCTGGTACCTTACAACCAACAACTGCCTGAGTCGGAGGGGTCTCACATCCATATCAAAGTTCATCACACCTGTCCTGGATGCCATCCTCAGCTTCATACCCCAGTACCTTCACTTCCCCAACACTGTGCAGGAACCGCTGGAGACAAAGCAAGGCTTCTTCGCTATAGCCGGATTCCCGGCCGTTTAGGGGGCAATTGACTGCACACATGTCCCACTTGTGCCCCCTGCGGATACCGCACACCACTACCGCAACAGAAAGCACAAGTATTCCATCAATGTGCAGGCAATAGTGGACCACCGGGGACTCTTCACCAATGTCGTCGCAAACTACCCCGGCAATGTGCACGATTCCTACATCTTCCGACAGTCCATCATCAACCAGCGCTTCCAGGATGGCACATATGGAACTGGACTGCTCGTTGGTAAGTGCCAAATCGACACATCACACACCCCAAAGCCACCAACACACAACTGTGCGAATGCACACGTGACCAAACCACATACAACATGTCAAACAACACGAGCACCTACCAGACACAACAACACCACTCCATGGTCATCCTGGTCTACCCCTGCACACAATACAGACATATCATGGCACCACAGCCACACAACAGCTGAATGTGTGGAGATGAGGAATGCAGCCAAGTGCGAAGGATGCAAGTGACCCGTGCATGGGAATGTACACAACAACAATTGAGGCGTGGATGTGCAGGACAGACATGGGTATGCAAACCACAGACATGTCCATGCAGACCACAACTGCTGGTGACTGGAGAGTAGTGAGCAGTGGACGCAACTATGTCACCCCAGGCCATGGGTCAGATAGCAGAAGTGTTGCACAATGCATCCCCCCTGTGTGGATGAGCATAGTGGGTTGGCCCTGTGTACGCCAGGGCTGCGCAGGGGTGTGGTCAAAAACCATGTTGCACAAAGCGTGGTTCACTCCCGGGAAAGCCAACATCACTGACAATGCGGCACTTCGCTGCCCGCCACGAGGCCGACACCGTGAGCAGCGGGGCCTGCGACCCTGTGCGCCTGCTGCACCCCAGGATGCTGATGCACAGACCAGGCCTGCCCGTCCCAGTGCACCAGGGCCGCACTGCTCATCTGCCGTCACCGTCGTGTGTCAAAGAGGGCTCACCACGTGCCTGTGCAAGCTCCAAGCCCCAGTCCCGTGACCTCTGCCGCCTCCTTTGGGGTTGAGGAGTGGTTGGGGGTGGTGTTCTTTTTCTCATTAGCAAGTTGTTGTTTTTTACCTACAATGAGAGTCAGGTACACATTGTTGTTTATCACAGGTAACACTTTTATGTAATATTCATACTGGTTGATGCTTGTCCTCCTCTTTCCCCTTCTCTTCCCCTTTCTCTCTTTGGAATCCCCCTCTTTCCATATGATGATTGTCCAATCTAGCACATATTTGAGATATGTCTAAGGTATCACTTAAGATTGTATCCCGTAATACCAAGGAGTTAAACCATCCTATCAAAAGGAAAAAGATTTTAGACTATTACTGTAAATTAAAAACTACTCCAAGAAACAAGAGCTGGTCTAACTGAAGCCCTTATCATGCAACATAATTGGATATCTGACTATGAGTGTTCCCTATCTACAAGGAAAATTCACCTTGATCTCGAAACATGCAGGGTGTCAGCTTGATACTAATGCTCATGACGACGAAGGTAGATGGGTTATCACCAAAATCACAAAAAACAGCTCTTTCCTTTACATTGCAAACATTTATGCCCCGGCAATGGATGAACCACCATTCTGGATTTCTCTAGACTAGAGACTTCTTGAAATCCTACCCAACAAAAAGCTTATCCTAGCAGGTGACTTTAGTTTACCTTATGACACCTTCCTGGACAGACCCAACAGACCCAACCATTCACATGCTCTGGTTCATAAACTTACCAAAGATAATGAGCTAAATGATATATGGAATTTTCATAATCCAATGGGTAGTGGTTTTACCTTTTCCTCTCACACTCAGAACTCTGTATCCAGAAAATATTATTTTATTAACAGCAAATCCCTGATTCAATCAGAATCTAACCCCACCATTGAGCCTATTATTGTTTCGGACCATGTTTGCATCACCATAACTCAAAATGTCACTGACTATCCTTCTAAAATGAAATGCTGGAGAATGAATGATGAGGTTCTTGAGGATCCTGCTGCCAGGAATTTAGTGTTACAACAAACAAATGATGGACGGAATGCTGACAATGCATACATTCTCCCCCAGTCAAGAGATCTGGGTTAAATCCATCGTTCTTTTGCCCACTACACCACCCCAGTTCAGACATGGCCATATGCAAATCAGTCTTGACCCTGTGCCTCATGGGAACAGTCCAGCCCGAACTGCCAAACCATGTCTTCCCTGGACAGGAATCAAGCATCCTAGGACCGGTTTCTGGCTATCAGCCGTCATCAGCCAGGATAGCTTGACTCTAGTGGCGTAGTGAGCACGGGTCCCACGTCTGGGAATACCCATCCCACTTAGGGCGAAAAGCGTTACAACAAACAAATGATGGACGGAATGCTGACAATGCATACATTCTCCCCCAGTCAAGAGATCTGGGTTAAATCCATCGTTCTTTTGCCCACTACACCACCCCAGTTCAGACATGGCCATATGCAAATCAGTCTTGACCCTGTGCCTCATGGGAACAGTCCAGCCCGAACTGCCAAGCCATGTCTTCCCTGGACAGGAATCAAGCATCCTAGGACCGGTTTCTGGCTATCAGCCGTCATCAGCCAGGATAGCTTGACTCCAGTGGCGTAGTGAGCACGGGTCCCACGTCTGGGAATACCCATCCCACTTAGGGCGAAAAGCGTTACAACAAACAAATGATGGACGGAATGCTGACAATGCATACATTCTCCCCCAGTCAAGAGATCTGGGTTAAATCCATCGTTCTTTTGCCCACTACACCACCCCAGTTCAGACATGGCCATATGCAAATCAGTCTTGACCCTGTGCCTCATGGGAAAAGTCCAGCCCGAACTGGATGGATGGATTTAGGCCCAGATCTCTGTACTGGGGTGAATGTATGACATTGTTCTGCATTCTGTCCATCAATTGTTGTTTTTGCATTTGTCACCCCGAGTGGGAAGGGTATGCTCAGACGTGAGTCCCTTGCTCTCCATGCCACTGGAATCAGGCTATCCTGGCTGAAGAGGGCTGAAAGCCCGAAACCGGTCCTAGGATGCTTGTTTCCAGTCCAGGGAGGACCTGGCTTGGCAGTTCGGGCTGGACTGTTCCCATGGGGCACAGGGTCAAGACTGATTTGCATATGGCTGGGTTCAAACTGGAATGGCATGGTGAGCAAAAAAACGATGGATTTAGGCCCAGATCTCTGTACTGGGGTGAATGTATGACATTGTTCTGCATTCTGTCCATCAATTGTTGTTTTTGCCAGGAATTTAGTGGCACACACATTACCCATTTTGTTCAATGATAATATCACCTCTGACGTTGATGAATGCCCTAAATGAGATGCTAAGAAAGCTACCATCGGGGATTGATACTAGGTAAAATGTCAAACAAAACCAAGTGGCTGAGCTCCAAACTAGATATCCTGGAGAAACAAATACAGATTTTAGAACAAGACAGAACCAAACACCTTACATTTAATAAAACCTCCAAAACCAAACAACTTAAATATGATTGCAACAAAATACTTAGAGAAAGGGCTCACATGTGGTCAAGCAAACTCAAATCTAAAAACCTTACAGAGCGTAGCAAAGCTGGTAGATTACTGTCTCTTGCCCCCAAGAATACTAAAAAATCATTCAACATTTCAGCCATTAAAGATCATTTAGGATGCCTACAAACTGATCCTGCACAAATTGTAGATCATTTTCGTAACTTCTATTCACAACTATATAATACCTCGAGGACGGATAATAATGATTGTGCTGGTGCCTGTAAATCCTTTCTAGATCCTCTCCAACTGCCCACAACCCCGAATGAGGCTCTTGCTCAACTAAATAACCCAATTACCTGGGAATAAATTTTCTTGGCTATTAAGTCATTGAAACTGCATAAAGCCCCTGGCTCGGACAGTTTTCCAGCTTCTTTTTTCCATAGCTACTAGTCATAGCAATGGCTCTAGATGCAGGAAAAAACATTCAACAAGGTTTCCTGGCACTTTTTACAAGTCACGTTTGGAAAAATTCAACCTAGGTTCAAGATTTATTAATTTGTCCATGGCTATATACCGTATACCAATAGCCCGCATTAAACTGAGTGGACATATTTCTGAAGCTTTTGATATAACGAAGGTACGAGGCATGGCTGTCCCTTGTCCCCTCTATTATTCCTTTTTCCTAATTAACCTTGCCTGCATTCTATTCCCATTAATGAAAAAATCAAAGGTATTCCTTTCAAAACCAGATCTCAGAAACTAGCTACACTTGTGGATTAAGTCCTAGTATTTATCACTGAGGCAGAGAGTGTCATTGCTGAAATTCTTAAAGTTATCACAGATTATGCTATGGTCTCAGGATAGTCCTTAATTAAGGAGAAAACTGAAATCTTCCCCCTAAATAACTTGTGTCTTCCATTTATGGCATCAATTTCAAACCTTAAATGGCAACCTAACAAACTTAAATACTTGGAAATTGAGTTTGCAAAGTCTATTTCAGAAACGAAAGTCCATATAGAAACCTCCCTTCTTGCAAAAGCCAAAAAGCTGACTGAGGAGTGGTCTCTGAAGTTCTTACATGGTGGGGTCGGTCGGAAACAGCTAAAATGTTAATTGTCCCTCAACTCAACTTCTTTCTTAATATGCTACCACTACACTTCTCCAAATCCTTCTTTACATCTCTCAATATTCAAATTACAGCTTTTATTTGGAAAGGGACAAAAGGCAAGAATTTCCATTCACAAATTACAATACAAAAACAACAGTTAATCTCTCCAATGTAATGTTTTGTCAAATTGCCTTTTTAATTAGAGCATCCATCAGGTGGTTGCACCCATCTGCTCCTCATCGCCCTAATTTGGTGGACATGAAGACGGCCCTCTGTTGCCTATAAGTATCCTAACAACAAAACATATTAAGGTACCTGACTCTTACCAAATTATTAAAGACTCCCTCGCTGCTGTAAAATAATTAGATACATTCTTCCCACATAGAATCAGAGATTCAGAACTTGCCTCTCTATGGTTCAATTCATCTCTAAAACTTGATCCTAACCCCTCCTTCTGGTAGAGATGGGCCTCTCTTGGATTACTATATGTAAAGGACATTATATCCTCGGAAGACTCACTAACTTTTGCCAGATTAACATCTAAATTCACCCTTCTACCAATTGATTTTTATAACTTCCTGTCTCTCAAAGTTGCGCTTCAAGGTTTTAAGAATCCACATAAACTGTTTCAATTTCCTCTATGACTTAATATCTAAAAAAACATGAGTCTCCATAACCTATCAAATCCTTAAGAAAAACTCTCCTACTTTAATGGGTGAGATCCAAAAACATGTGATGAGTCATGCATTAAATATAATATTAACCGCATACTACCATCTCAATGGCTTAATATCTGGAAATCTATGCTAATGTATAAAGTATCGCCTCTCATCTTACAATGTAAACCTTGGATTACATACAGAGCATTCTGGACACCAGAACTGTTAAATAGTCTTCTATCTTCAGCTGCTTGTTGGCATTGCCAACACCCCACAGGTGATCTAGAACATTTGCTATTCAAGCTATGCTATCAAACATATTCAACATACAAATTCCATTATCACATACCGAAATTTCCGTGGGTATCCATGTAGCATCAGACATTACTCTTTCATCTTGGGACTGTTTCCTCATTGATATTTTGCTTGCAATGGGTGTCAAAATGATTCTTGTTAACTGGAAAAATTCTAACAACATATCATACCATACGCAGTGGGTGTGGATATGTTTTATCAGGTGTGTTGATAATCTTATAGATAATCAATCATTTAAAAAAAAAAAACTCATCTGATTTTTTATGGTCCAAACTGGACTTATATCTGCAAAAGATTAACCCACCTTAAATAGCATGAGGAGACTTCTTCATACAATCTCTGCATTCAATGCTCATCTCCCTAAACTCTCCCTCTTGTTCTCTTTTCTCTCTATTCTTCCCCCATCTATCCACTTTCTCTCACACATGTCATGTTGTGTATGATACTAAATGTACTCATTTAATTGGCTCTCAGATTTCTGCGCAAGATATGCTTATATTCATGGACTTACAGCCAAAATGTTGTTTCAAACCTGACTGTTTATTCAAATGAATTGTAACCTCTCAGTATATACCAACACATGCTGTACTTTGTTCTTTCGGAGAAAAAAAATACTCAATAAAAATTGTTTTGAAAAAAAAAACTGGATAACTGTGACTAACACTGTAAGAACTTTTGCATGATTTTTGTCGGGGTTGTGTTCTCTCTAGTTTCTTTTTTCTTTTCTATGTCTTTTTATTCGAGGTTTACACTGACCCCTCTTTCCCAAACATCCAATCATCTCAATTCCCGGACCACATTTCACCCTCATCTATTCTTATAATTGTGTCAAAAGCCTCCTGAGTGACTTATCTGAGCCTACTTTTTGGCATCAATCACTCTCAAACAATAATGATTTATATACACAGGGGCTGTGACACCTAAAGAAAAGAAAGGGGCTCTAGTAACTTCAAGTAAATAATGTGCCATCCTTTTGGTCGAAATCAATATGCCATAATTCACTTGTCCAAAAATGTAAACTGTTTTGAAACTTTGAAACTTTAGTAATTGTTTGGAGGTTTGCTAGCTGGGAAAAACAAAATGTTCTTGAAAGCTTAAATTCTGTTTACTACCTTGCCTGGATACGACAGCCTACGATATATTGATTGCACTAATTCCTTCAATGTTAAAATAGTGAATATGATTGCTACTACATAGCATCAATTACGTGGTGTTTTGTGCTGAGCAGTTAGCTATTTTTTTTCAGAACACAGCACGTGCACGGTTATGTCTTTATCTCCACATGCTTTGCCTTGAAGCCTATATATTTATTTAACTCCTTTTCATTATTGTCACGAATTGCTTAGCAACACGCTGCTGTGCCACCGAGGACAAGTAGTAATATTTATGACATTGGTGAATGGAAATAGCACTGCATTATGGCATGCCGCACAGACTTCAGAGGGAGTAAATGCAGAGATCCATTTTCAAATGCAATTCCTGGGCAAGCAAACAAGGCTCAAAACTAATAATGATTTCACGCTTTACTCAGTCGGTCATCTAAATCCTTGTTATATGCTCCGTTACATGGTTATAAACTGGGTACAGAAAGTAAAGAAATAATAAGTATGCAACAAATGATTACCACCCTCACAGTATTTCTCATCACAGCCTTTGATTTATAAGGAGGAATATTCACCCTGTAGAGAGTTCAGTCTTGCGCCCGTCGAGCTCACAAATGAAACTATTCTATCTTTGGAAACCTCCAGAATACCTGTTTCTTTGTGTTTCTTTCTTGTGTTTTGTAATACTTCTTCCGCCTCCTGATTATCCTATTCTCCACTAAAGACAGGCGCCACTTGATAAAATTAGTTTTTTGCAGCTGTCCAGCTCAGTCCTAGTAGTGTCATCTCTTTAGGTTTTCCGGGTTTGACTTTTTGATGGAACTCATCAGTTTCAGTTCGGCCTATGGCAGCTCTTGTTCTGGAATAACCTGCCTGGAGTAGGCGTATATTCTGCCCTTCTGCAGTATGGGTTCACACGATGGCTCTGGGATTTGGCACCACAGCTCTCAAATAGATCTCTAGCTTGCAATATACATACAGTGCGTTCTGCAGTCATCTTTTTTTGGATCTGCCTCTTTCCCCAAGACATTTTGGTTCAAACCTGAGAAATATTTCTCACCACATTATTGGTTGTCTGGGGGTATCCTTACACATCCAATAGAGTGCTTGCATTGCAGAGTATATCGGACTATTTTGCATTCAAAAGTCGACACAGTAGTCACACTTTTTGTCAACAATCAAACATTTGGCATATGTGCATTCCATTGGCAAATCAATCCATTTTTGCGTCTGGCTTGACAGCACAGCTGTCTGCAAGATGCATGGTTACCAATTCTTTAAAAAATACATAGAGTGGGCTTCGACTCCACAAAGGGCAGTGTTTTGCTCACATTGCATGTTATTTTCTGTTTTGTGTATCATTCCAAGTTTTATAGACCATTTGCCTGGCACTATTTTACATCTTAAAAAGGCAGTCATCACACATTCAATTATTTTTTTCTCATGTACAGATAAAGCAATCGTTCTGTTTTATATTTACAGCAATTGTTTTTTTAAATGTTTGTGTCAGTACTTGATTGTGAGTCTGACAACTAGATAGTCCCTAATTGCTATTTGTGTTTTTACACAGTTCTTTTTCTTCGTAAATGTGTTAGTGGTGACTTGTGTGAGTTTTGTACACGAGGCTGACCCTCGAGTACCATTAATTTCACACAGATGAGCATACAATTCTAAATTAAGAAATATGTGTAGTTATCTTGCAAATACAAAAACCATTTTCTTTTGTGTATTAGTTGCAACTTTTCATTTAGTGCTAGCATGCCATGCAAAGCCCTGTCACGCTACTCTCTATGACTTGAATTTTCATGGTCTTGTTTGAAATCCTCGGGCTGTGTACCCTGTTCCCGCACCATCACTGACTTTCCTTGCATTGTCAGGTGTTTCGTGCTACGTGACACACTGCAGTTTAGCGCTTTGCTGGGATCAAGTTTCGGTATAAAAATCCTTTTGTACGAAAAAATAGATCAATGTTGTTGCTTATGTCATTTAGCATTGTTTAGCATCACTCTGCAATGCGAGCACTTGTGAATGACAAAAGTAAACCTGGCCCAGAGTTCCTGAGTGCACTTTTAATGCTGATATTTTCAGTGGGGATATCAGATGCTGATGAAGATGGTGGTGCATGGTGTGTGTCTGTTCCCTTCATTGTCCCCAATGGATGTGGGAGTGAAAAGAGATGATCAGTGTAGTGAATGTATTTGTGAAAGGGTTATAAAATTATTTGATAACTCAAGAACGTTTTATTCTCTGGTGAATGACACATTTTGGAAATATTTGCATATGGTATTGCCTGTGGAGTCTAAAACTGACTGATAAAGAGTATTCTATGGAGAAATATGCCAGGACATCAAGAAACTACAACACACAATTCAAACAGGCACAGGAAGGTGAATTTGGAGTGGGTATAAATGAGACAGAGGGGGTCAGAATATAGACCTATTGCTGGGCAGAAGTACTAAGCCAGTATCTAGGCAAAGTCTACACGTTTATATCAGAGGCAAAACTTCATGTCTGTAGCCTAGATGAAACGGCCACAAACAGATAACAGGCAGTGTGCGAGGAAAATTGATTCATGAAATGTGAATAGATTAGTCAGAAGGTAAGACTTTTATAGTACTTCATACTTTTGTTAACAGAAGAAGCTGTAAAAAAAGGCAAATGAATTAAGAACCAGGATATGCACAACTTGGTTGTCAGGATTTAATGTGTTACAATGTAAAAGATGGGAACCCATTAATCAGGGATGTAAACAGAGAAATCCTGAGCACCCTAAACTCATTAGTACATTTTGTGAGGGAGACATCTGTGCAGAAATCCTTTAAGGAATTACTGGAGAATGCTGAAGTGTCTGAAATACTGTTGATTTTAGATCCTCAACACAGGCACAGAACAGTGAGAGAGAAGGATGGGATTTAGCCAAATATAATGGTGAACGGAAAAGAATGGAAAGCAGCAGAGAGACACATTTAGCCACCAACTTCACCCAGAGTGAGGAAATACTTAAAACAGAAAAAAACAGATGGGAGGATGAATGGAATTGGTGGGCGAAGGTACATGTTTGCTAATATGTCTTTGACACGTTTCCAAATTGAGGCTTACAAGCTGGAGCATAATCTATTTGTTAACTGGGGCACATCAAAGAAAATAACACCCTTACTGTTCCTCACAAAAATGGCAGTAAAATAGTTAAGCAATATGCCACCAGCTTGAGAGCTGGAAAACTATTTTGGAATTCCAATGTCTAGCTGTCTAACTGGGTAAATGATCGCTACACTGTGACTGCAATGCTCCTTGTGTGACAGAAGTAGGTATCTGTATTAAGTCTATCCAGCTGTTATAAAGATCCCGTTCTATATTCCCTTTGTTGCATTATTATTTTAGCCTCATCGGTCTGAGGTTTTTGTACCTGCAACACAAAGGGCGTGGCCATTAAAGAAAACTTAGAAATGGTTGGGACATGGTCACTACTATTGAGAAATTAAGAGGAAATATTTATTGGAACTGGAACCTTCACTCACAATTTGTGGTATTATTCATCATGGGTCTCATCAACAACCAAAACCATGCCTGGCTTGGGTAGGGTCTGCCATGTCTGGGAGCTCTTATATATTGTTGCTAGACAGGGTAGAATCTAATGTACTGTGACAAATGTAAATTAACTAATAGGTGCCTCCGATAAGATAAAAACATGTTATATGTTGCCCGTGAATGATAATTATTCCCAAAATCCTTCACGAGTCTACATGTTTCAGCCAACCATAAAATCAAAATGGGTAATTTGACCTTTTTTAGGACTTTGATCCCTATGTTATGTTCACCTTGCCTATTGTGTTTTCCCCAAATGGTAAGAGTAATTGTATCTACTTACTATGAAAGGAAAAACAAAACCACTGTCAGGGCTGTGTGCCAGGTCCCACCGACAGACAGCCCTTCGGTCTAACTGTCGCATTATGGTGCAGGCGGTCGACCCATAAGCATTGGGGGAAGACCACCGCCTCCGACAGGATCTGTGATTCCATCGGGGGGGCGATCTGAATTTTATCCCTTGAATGGCGGCAGTGCAGAGGCAGCCGTCGGGATTATGATGTCCATTTCCGATAGCCTTTTAGTGGCGGTCCAACAGCCACCCAAACAGGGCCCTCCCTCATGGGCCACTGCAAAGTGGCCCTGTGTGCACATATAGTCCCCCGCACCACATGGTGCATGCCACACGGTGCATGGATGTGCACAAAGGGTTCTTTTACACTGCAACTTGTGCTGCTGTCCTTTTCCTGGGCCGCAGCACAAGCACCGTGTTAAAGAACACTACTCCGACCACCAGCATGAAGGTCACATCCTATTTCGGTGGTCAGACCGTCAACTGCATCTCGGGCAGTCTCCAGACCACTGTGATAGCAGGCAGCCGTCGGCCCTCCCGCTATCATAACCGGGCTCTTTGTTTGGCATATTGCAGGCTTGAGTTAGCAGTAACTTTGAAAATTATGTGAGCCTTGGCTACTTGGTGGTGATGATGTGCTATTGCTCCATTGCTTGTCTTTAGGACCTTGTAATTTATCAATATCTCAGATACTAATTCCTTCTGACCCTGTCCCATTGATCAGTTTTGTTGTAAGGTCATATATATTTTACTGTCTCCAATTTTTCCTCTGTTTGCATATTGCCTCCGGATACTTTAAGATAAAAAGGTAATAAAATGTTGTAAAGCTATTCAATAATATAGGCATCAAAAATCCTTTCACTACACTTTTCATTGACCCTGACCGTCTGACTGCAGCACTCACATTATTGAACTTCTTTTATGACTCTCTGGGAGTGGTAAGTCTCAAGTGCCTGGTCTTAACATCCCTCTCATGCTGTAATTGTGTCAGTGCTTGGTTATAATATGTCAACCGCTGCTTTGCCATACTGCATTTACTTTTCTTAATTTCACATACTCCTTCCCCCAACCACTGTATAACAAATTTGGGGACTATTTACAAAAGAAAATTACACTTGTAAGTGATTTTTCTACTTTTGGCCATTCTAGCCACAAAATCTGAATATAAAGTTATTCAAAAGTGCTGACTTACATGTCTCCATCTTCTGAAAAATGAGTTGGAACCAAATTTATGAGCAGAAGTGTGTACTGGCAAAAAGAAATAGTACTAAGTTCAGCATCATACATGGCCAACCACTGATACTGCAGCACCCTCCCATAAAAAATAATGGAGAGAGGGACTTAAAATAAAACACATTTGGAAATACTGTTCAATTAAATAAATAATTTTAAATAGTTTATATAGTTAAACATCTAAATAGATGTAGTTGAATGTAAAAATCTATATAATAGTCCATTTTTATATGATTATACAATACTTTAATAACATTTTGACATTTAAGAAATGAATGTAACAATGTATTTTTGTAAATATATTTACATTTGATATATGCTAAACATCACTTTCAATAAATATTAATGCATAATTTATATTATGCAGGAATGTATTAGATCTTAAACTTTAGAAAAACAATTCTAAATGTATTTAATATATTTAAATGATTAAATATTTCATTCAAAATTGAGTTAATAGTGAAGTAGCATCTTTTCTTTTCTTCTACATTTCAAATATGTACATTTACTTTACAAAAATATTAAACATGAAAATATTTCTAGTAATGTTTCATAAAATGTAATACATTGTATACATTTTCCCTATAATCTATTATTGAGAGATTTCCACCCCTACAGTGGAATCTCCCTATGCTAAAGTATAGGGAAAGTAAAATTCATTATTTACCTCAAAAGAATTTAGTAATTTTTTTTTAATGTTAAATAATATTATAAATGAAATTTAATTATAGATTTTGAATTGAATATGTTTTGATGTACATGAGTTGAATTTAAGTATACTATTGTTCTAAAGTTCAATTTAAAAACAAAAACCTTCTCACTTAAATTAAAATGAATACATTTTAAAATATGAATAACAAATTAGTAAAAGTGATGCGCAGAATTTACTAAAAGTAATTTATATTTTATTTAAAATTATTGTTACATTAATTTCTAAATTAAAAAAAGGTTGCTAAATATTATATAATTACATTATAGATATATTTTATTTCATAATTTGTTAAAATTCAACTATATCTATTAGTTTTTAAGCTATTTTAAATAATTTAAAGCATTTTAAGGAAATCAGAGCCAGTGTGTTTCATAGTAGTGTGGTTGTAAATCTATTGAGAAATATCAAGAAGCAGAGAAGAAGGAGAGATGCACTGAAACAGAAAGAACAAGTTGAGGGAGTAGTTGATAAGGCCTTTGCTTTGAAGAGGAAACTTTTCATTTTGATTAAAAATAGAATGAAGAATCTTGACAAAATACTGTTGTATATGAGGAGACAAAACTAGAAGGAAAGATTAGTCACTAGAACTAACTTTAGTACAGTTTTTAGTGAGAAATGGGTACATACTTCTATTACAGAGCTTTTTTTTAATGAAGAAAGCTATCTCCAGGATAACACATTAGTTTATGTTATGAATTGAAGAATAGCACTCCTATAGCGAAAGAGGTGATGGTGTCTAGAAACGTAGACCAAGTTATTACAGAAAAGGTACAGAAAAGGCGAGTCAGTCCCTGTATCCAAATGGAATTGTAGTAGTGTTTCAAGTATTTGACAGCAATCCATTGATAAACTAAAAACATTTCTACATATCTTTCGAAGGCGAAGTTTAAAACACAAAATAATAAGTACTTTACAAGGATTGGATCCTTCAAGGTTAGAAAGCATACACATTTCAAGGGACACTCATTACCTTGTTTATCAAAAATAGTGTGGCAAAGTACCTTTTATCATTTCAGGATGTAAGCTGTGCACCACTCAACAATGCATACTTTAGTTAGGAGGTTGTACTATGTGAAAATTCCTTTTTTTTCTGTAAGAAAAATGAATAGAGCACTTTTGTATTTTACTGTGGTAGAAATGAAAAGGTTTGTGATGATGGGTAGTTTCGTTTCTTTTGTCCAGAAGAGGACCCTACAGAAAAGGAAGAGTTGATAACAGGAGGAGTTGCAGAACAGGACACAGGTATCATAGTTGAACGTTTTGAAGAAGGGATTACAACATTTAACACCATTTGCTCTAACAAAATCAGAGTATGTTTGTATATGTTGTCGACAGACTCACTACTAACCCTGCGCGGTGAACTCCGCTCCACTCACTGAGTTTGCAGAGTTTCCCACACTCTGCGTTTAGCGGAGCTCGCGGAGTTCTGAAAAACTCCGCTTCGCGCAGCGGAGATTTTTCCTCACTGTTGTTCACCAACCTCATGTTGGCAAGCGAGGACCTCCCGGTGAGATTTTTCCTCGTTCGCGATCGCCAACATCAAGTTGGCGAGCACAAGAGTGGAAAATAAACCTCCCGGCGAGTTTTCTCAACGCCTGGGGGGGTCAGGTTTCTCATTGCGAGTGGTCGCATATGCTCGCGACTGCTCGCATTGAGAAACTGCCCTTTCACATTGAGGAAGCTGCCGCTCAAGTAAAAATCTACTAAAGCGGCAGAAAACGTAAGCTTGCGCTGTCCTTGGTGCTGTTCGCAATGATGGCACAGTGTGGACAAGCATCCGGCCCTGTGCAATCATCGCAAATGGCATTTTTCTGCCGTACTCTGTCACTTCGGAGCTCCACGTAGTGAGGCACAGTTTTTTTTTACACTTTGCGTAGCTCCGCGTAGTGCAACTCCGCGAACTCCGCCCAGAGTTACTCACTACAAGATTCAAACACAGACTGTTGACTTGTATTTAAAAAGTGAAAAAGAAAATAATGATAACTGGCAAAAGCTTGCTGTATACTTATTTGTAGTGGAACACTTTGTCTTGCCCAAACAGCAAGTTATATGTCAGTTACAATAAATTAGAGGATAATGAAATGCCAGCTAGAGTCAGTACTGGTTCCCATTCTAGAACCACTTCAAGATTTTGAAGGTTTATGAGTCAAATCTTATCCAAAGTAAACATCCATTTCAGGCTATAGTCTGTACGGAGCCAAAGACAGGCAAGTTACCACCAACAGAGCTGCAGAAAAGTCTAAAAGGTAGAATACCTTACTGGATTAGTAGTGTTTTCTCAAACTTTTCAGCAGAATGCTCTAGAATTTTTTAATGGTAATGCTAGGACTATTATAGGAAGAGGGCGTGACATCAATGAATTATTTGGTTTAAGTTATAAATAGAACAATAATTGTGAACATAGTTAATTCACCTCTAGCACTGAAATTGTAACCAAAAATGCCCATCGAGATATGACCTGTCCAAACTGAAGTTAGAACTTAGGTGTCTGTTGTTAGTACAAACGAATGGGAAATATGCCATAGTCATGTTAAAATTACGCAGAGTGGATGGTAGCACATTAGAAACCGAAATCACAACCTTTGTAGCTGGACAGATTTCCATTTCAAAAAGAAGTTTCACACCTATACCAAACATATTTCATGAAGGAGTTAATACAACCTCCATATGCTACACAATATATTAAAGATGTCAAAAGGATGGACAGAATGCAATGACATAGAGATGTCTTTCAAATCAAGACAATGTAAAAAACTAACAAATTTATATCTGCTATTTTAGAACCTAATTTCTAAAGACAATTTAGTATAACAAAATGTGGTATTGTATTGAAATGTATATGAATTATGAGTTTCTGAGACATAGATTTGGCGTATTAGGGGTATTGTCTACAACAAGTTGTTAGAAATGAAAGACTGCTTTTAACTGGAGAAAAGGAATTTATTAACCCTGTGCGGAGTATGTTGAGTGGCACGCCGCGGAGTTCCACTGAGTTAAAAAAAATCTAAAATAAGGGTTAGAAAAAACACTTACCTTTTCTCTGTCGTCTGCGGGCCACCCTCCTCCTCGCCGCGGTGTCTCCTCTTTGCCGTCCTCCTCCTCCTTGCATTGCCGGTCGCAACCCCCTATATTTTATGTCTTGCATGAACTGTGCATCCGGGTGAAGGGCGGCAGCTATGGGCCCACAAAGTCAGTTTCCATCAGCCGTTTCATATTGGACAGACCAATTCAAGAGGGCTGTCTTTATTCGACATCGTAGTACATTGGTCGGAAACTCGGTCCATAGACCTGTATGATTTGGTTCCGACTGACTCTGAGTCTCTGAATGTAGGCCAGAACTGAGTAGGAAGGACCAAACGGTTACCTTTTCATCGTAATCGGTTGGTCGGAAATGATGGTGAGTTGGGCGAACACATAGGTTACGACATGGGTTAGGAAAATCCGAATCCCATTCAGAGACTTTCCGACCGACATCATAATCACCCCTTTTGTGTATAAATATGATTATGTCACATAATCAATGTGTTATTACTAATTTTTTATCAGTAGGCATTTGTGGATACACTATAAACATCATGTGTATTAATAATATCATAACGGATAATATTCCCTAGTTTCACATTATACCAGCTTGCTGAATTTTCCCTTTTAAAGATGCCCACCATTATTCATTTTATAAGTAGTTATTTGGAACTCGCACTCACATGACCGTAGCATGCTTATATAACATCGGTCTACTTGGACTGGAGGCTTTTGCTCACATAATCGATGTGACATTAGTAATTTTTAGATGGCCGCTGTACTTCCAGCTACAAGTAGCGATTTCAAATTCTCGGTCTTGTAACTTCACTATGCATATTCAATATCAACACTTGTGGTATTGGGTCGGATAATTTATTTGGTATTTAGTATTATTGTTTTTGTTGCACTACATACCTGTCTGGAGCACAACATTTCTCCTTATAAATCGACAATTGCGAGAATCTCACCGATCTCGCTAGTTTGTTATTGTCACTGTGTGATGGCAGCTGCTCGTGTATCCACGCTATGTCTCTGGGTATTTCTGCCTTGTTGCAGCTATTCTTCTCCAGCTGTTTTAGGTTAATATATGGCTATGTATAAATGGGACAGCATTACTGGCCAGAAGAGTTTACCTGTTGGGCCTTGTGGGGACGGCTAGGATACGTATTAAGGTATATTTTGCCAGTGGAGAGCTTGATAGGGTCTTTCTCTCTTTGCATGTACCTGTATTTTGCTGGAAGGATACTGTTTTGCAATTGCCCTTATCCCAACGCTGTTGTATATATAGTCCTCAGTACTAGTATTTTTGCTCATGTGGGGATTTCTTGGCCATATGTGACTCCTCCCTGTTAGCATCAGCTTTAATAAAAAAAAGTGTCATAGCGTGCCATTATTTTGTTTATTGCATTATGTTTTTGCCAGTTTTGTTAACGCTATGATGAGGGGTGATGTGTCATTACCTGGCATTGTGTCTTTTTCAAATTTTGTATACCCCCCCTCTGCATGTTTATATTAATCTGAATAATCAATTAATAGTAACCTTATTAATTTGTTTGAAGTGGAAAACTTACCAATTATATTAACAAAAGAATTACACGTGGGATTTGCATTTTGCATGGCTAAACTAATTGTATACTAACATATGTACGCATTCTAATGGTAGAAAAATGTGAATATTGCATGATATATGTTGCTTTTGTGATGTAATTGTAAGTTGCGCATCACTGAGTGAGTATAAACGCTTTAAATGTTGCTATTCTGCTAGATAATTACTTACACATAAGGGAATTAGTGAGGGTTTAACATTTTATTAGACATTTCCATGTTTTAATTACGTTTTTGTGTTTGTTTTGCTTAAGTTGACCATTTTGGCCTTCCTCAAGATGGCTGACTAAGACGTACAACGTGACTGCTGCTGTCACACGAGGTTCTGGGTGAAGTGCGCATGCGTCACCGCCAGCAAAAATGGCCTCGTCCTGACCCCAGGAGACGATGTTCCTACCAAGGACACTCTGGGAGCTTCGCCAAAACTACAACAATGGACTGTCTTTAAAACTGGAACCAACAAGTGCGATGACTTAATCTTGCGGACTATGTGAGAACTTTACCGAACAACCCCAAATCCACCAATGAGGACTGTCTAAAACCCCAATCCTGATACATTTTGACATTAGTTTCATTATAAAAGTAGGTAGATAAGTGAATTAGTATGAGTCCTTCTTTGACGAACTTTGATTTCCTGACGTTATGCTGACGGAGAGGACGGTGACACTGCTGGACAGCTGTTATCCTGAATGTATGTGAGACTGAATTGCGGCCTAACTTTGATGAATTTAAAGATATTTCCACGACTTGACTGACTTAGAGGACGACTATTAGCCAGATTAGGTAAATATAATGTTCTGCGGTTTGGACAATGATTTTCTAACAATTTGCAATTTTATTAGATAAATGATGTTTGATTAATTGAAAACTGTGTTGTGTCGATTATTTAAAGAAACTAGAATAAGAGAAGAGTATAGATAAATGAATTGAATCACTAAATCATATATACAACTAACTGATTCATCACCCAATGAGGGGAATATCACAAGGTTGGAGTTAATAGAGTATTCAATGCATTTAGGGTTTAGGTAAAGATATTCCTTTCATGTCAGCATTTGGAAACCTATTCCTCTAGGGAAGCAGATCAATGAAGTATGAGTGTTGGTGTTATGGGCCCCACCAATGAATGTATTTGAGTGAATTTGTTATTGAGGTATTTGGTCTGTGACGAAGGGGGAATTTGATGTTCCACGCTGGAACAGTTTTCTGGTAGCAGAGTTATGGTTGTTATTGTTTTGGTTTGGTGATTATTGCTTGTAAATTGCTTATTGATTATTGGTTACTGACATTGGTTTATGTATTAACACTCTATGTTGAGTCACGCTGAGTTTTATGTTGTTTGCATGGCTTCTGGGATGTAGGAAGTCGGAAGTTTGTAACGGTTCCGTAGTAGAGCAGAGGTAAGCGCTGTTTTCGGGAAAGACGGAATTGTTGTTGCCCTGTAGGTACACAGGGAGAAACTTGTAATGATTGAAGTTGCACGACGCATTGTCTGGGTTCGATTCGGTGACATCGTCGTGTGTTGCCATTAGAGACATTTTCTGTGTAAGAGAAGTGTGTATGATAGCGAAGGTCACCTGTGAAATTTTGGTCTTAGATACCAGGAGTCCAAATGGAATTCCAATAACGCTTATCACTGGAAAGGTAACAGGTGTTCTCTAAGCTTGTTAGAAGGATAAAGTAGAGGGAAGTGCTACTTTGTTAACGTATGTCAAAATTCTGTAGTAGGACAGACTGTTCGCTGTTCGCGGGAAAGACAGGAATCTGTGTGAATGTACTACATTTTCTTGTGTGAAAGTGCGTGAATGTGAAGGCATTCGGGTTAATTGTGAAACCTTAGTTTTATTTCACAGGAGCATTGGGTCTCCAACTATGTGTCTTAATTCTTGAGAAACGGTTAGCTAATGCTTGTTAGAAGGGTAAGGTAGAGGGATGTGCTGCTGTATTAACGGAAGTAACGATTCCATAGTAGGGCAGAGGTAAGCGCTGCTCTCGGGAAAGACTGAATTCTTGTGAGAAAGGTCTATTGCTATTCTATGGTTAGCGAAGCAGACAATGGTGGTGTTTTTGTGTTGTTACTAACAGAATTGTAAATTTGAAGCAAAACTTACCGAGTGGATTTGTGAAGGAGGGGTAGACAGGAGCAGGAGCTGCGGCAGCGGCTCCTGACGTCAGATCGACTGTGCTGGGATTGGACAGTCGGTCTTAAACGTAGAACACTCTGGGTTGGTGTGTTAGTGTGTGCCGCGCTAGGAGTGGAGAAGCACAGGGTGACGTCGACGCTTCGGATTGGTGCGTTAGTGTGAGTCACGCTACGATTGGACAGAATAACTGTACTAGCGATACATGGAAGACAGGAAAATGTATTACGATCCACCAGACAAGGAGAAAAAGACCTGGTTCGGTAGAATTAAAAAGTGGTTTAAAAAGGATAAACCGATTGTAACTAGGGAAGGACAGTTACTTCCTCCACCGAAAACCCATGCATCCTTTATGGTTGCGAAATATGGATATCACACCTGTATTTGGTTAGACAATCGGGTCAAGTATACTGAAAAGGACGGAGTGTTCGCTTTTCCACAACATGGTTCATTTAATTTGTCAATTTTGAGAAATTTAAGAGAGAAAATGATGAATTTAGAACCAAGACCTAGACCGACACAATTTGAAGCATTGACAGAGTGGAAAGATGAGATGCATGAACGAGAGAGACCGAGAAGTGGCAGAGGGTATAGGTACATGTTTGGTAGGTCATATGGACATGAGACTTATGATGATCGAATGAGAAGGTGGCAGAATGCAAGTATGACTGAGGGTTTGTTTCCCGTAAGAGCTGCAGGAGAGAATGAAGGAAGAAAGTGCGTAGAGAAGAGACATAATGTGGAATCGAGAGGGTATGGAGTGAATGAGTCAGAGGACGATGTTCTCGATGACATGTTCTATAAAAATCCACCCCGATATCGGCCAGAACCAGGAATATTAACCCCAAGTGCCCCAATGAAAGAAACAGTACGAATCATAAAATCGGAACCAGAGTTCCAAGATTTGGGAAGAAGCAATTCCATTAGAGAGATAGAGCAGAAGTCCGGAGGTAAAATAAACGATGAAGATTCAACAGAATTAGCAAAGCCAACCCTAGAATTAACAGAGAAAATACGAGAATTGACCAAAAATCTGGAAGCTGTAACAGTCCCAGTAACGATAGGTCCGGTAATGCCTATTTATGATAGACAGAAGGATAGCGAACATTGTTTGACGGTCCCTTATAAAAGTAATAAACAGGTTGAACAACCAAGAATGAGTCAAAATGATAATCCATGGAGACAGACAATGAGTATGATTGAACCAAATGTTTCAAATAACCCGTTTGTAGGCCAAAACTGTGCAGAAAGGCGTATGACAATAGTGGAATCAATATCAGAAACACAAAAGGATTTTGGACAAGGGAATGTAGAGAAGTCAGTAGGACCATCTACAGAAGAATTGAGTGAATGGTTGAGAAGCTTGCAGAAGAAAGACAAAGAATCTCAGTCACTAGATGTGGCGAAACTGAAAATGGTACTGGAAGAGTTAATAGTTGGAACTATCCCTACGGAAAAGTTAAAAACTTACCAAGATGAGGAATTGTTATTTCTGTGTAAAAGCATAATGTGGAGAGCAAAATGTCTCCATGAAATAGAAGAAGTGGCAAATGAAATGGGTATTGATATTGAAAAGGTAAAATCACTACAGAAACCACATCGGGTAGATTTCACTGAAAAAGACATTGAAAACATGAATACCACAGGACGAATGGGTCAGATTAAGGAGATAAATATTTTGTTGAGAAAATGGGGAGATGTGGTCAAATGGAAGAGTAGATGGTATCGAAAACAAGATGAAGTTTCAGATGAAACCTTTTCAGCTTTCCCTGTTAGAGAAAAAGAGAAGGTTGTGACAGAATGCCCAATGACAGAAATTTCAGGAGGAGGATATGTACATGTCACATGGACTAGGCAAGATATTTTGTCATTTACAAATGACTTCCCTCGACTACGTGAAAAACCCGTCGAGTGGTATAGACAGGTGGACAGATTTGTAAAATTGTCCAAAGTATTGTAGATTGATCTAAATAGCTTGTTTGACATAATAGTACCAGCAGATCTATGGACAGAGTGCAAAATCATGATAGATTGGCCGACACAAGAATACCCAAGGGATCCAAAAACAGGGGCTCCAGACCCCGAGGTAATGAAGAAATACGAACAGGTTATGGCATTTCTGAAAAACAAAGTACCTCCTAAAGAGACAGACTGGGTAAAAATTTACAGAACACATCAGGAAAGCAAAGAGTCAGTACATGCCTATTATGAGAGTTTAATTTTGGCCTTTAAACAATTTAGTGGAGATGAAAATCTAAGTGAAAAGGATTTGAGTCATTTTGTATACAGGTTTGTATATGGTCTTCGTCCAGAAATTAGTGAAATGATAAAACAGCATACTGTAGACTGGCAAAATAAGAAAATAGACGAAGTACTGAGACATGCTAAATATTTCAGAGATGAGATCGAAGCAAAACAGCGAAAATTGAAAGAAAAGGCTATGTGGGCACAAGTAAAGGTAGCAGAGAGACAGGAAGCTCAATTAGCATAACAAGCAGGGTCAAGACAAAAATGTAATCCTGGAAAAGGTAAAGGAAATATTGAGGAAGCTAAGAAGAAGTTTCCGTGTCAAAATTACGGTAGGATAGGGCATTGGAAATCCGAGTGTAAATTTCCTCAGAGTACTAACGATGAAAATGCATCATTGAATCCACAGGTGCAGAATGAGGTGAGTGGTCAACCGCAGCAACAACAGCAGGTTGTAACACAACAGAATCAGGTGCCAAAACCACCTTTTCCACAGAACAAAAATTCCCAGAAGTATAGTAAGGAAAGTGGATTCTACAACGAAGAACAGGTAAATAAACCGCCACGCGCTAGCACTGCTTCGCAGTATTGGCTGCAACGCGATGAAAGCGATTCAGAGGAGGGTTATTGATGGTGCCGAAGGGAGGAAGAAGAGTACGCACTTGGCGCAACTCTAGAAGTAGACCAGACAGGCCCATTTGTAGATGGGAAAGTTAATAATGAAAATATTACTTTCCTAGTTGATACTGGTGCTACTCGATCAACTGTTAGATCAGCTGATGTCAAGAATCTTCTTCTCTCGGATGAAACGATCCAAGTAGTAGGTGTATCCAAACGACAGATTAAAACTTACCTTACACAACCAGTGAAAGTTAGCATAGGGAAATTTTCTGAAATGCACCGCTTTGTCGTGTGCGACACGAGTCCTGTGAACTTATTAGGTAGAGATTTATTGTGCAAGATGAACTGCACTCTATTTTGCACTCCAGATGGAATAGCATTTGAAACACCAGATGATGATGTGCTGTATAAAATGACAATGGCAAACAGGGAGAAGGAGGTTACTGGAACCTATGCTGTATTTAACCCTGATGAATTACCTAAAGAATTAAAACAATCTGTTAAAGCAGAAGTTTGGGATTTCACTGGAGAAGACGTAGGATTGATGAGAAATGTAGACCCAGTAAAAATAACTGTGAAAGAAGGAGTAAGTTATCCAAATGTCCCTCAATATAAATTGACACCTGAATGTGATTGGAAAAATTATAAAACAAGGTATTTTGAGAGAAATAATGAGTAGTCCATGTAATTCACCAATAATGGGACTGAAAAAGCCTAGTGGAAAGTTCAGGATAGTACAAGACCTGAAAAAGATAAACAACATTGTTGTACCATGCTGTCCATTTGTACCGAATCCATCTGTGATTTTATATCAGATTCCCCATGACGCAGAATGGTATACAGTGATTGATCTATGCCATGCTTTCTTTTCCATCCCATTGCATCATGACAGTCAGCAAATTTTTGGATTTCGTTTCGGTGAGCGCATTTTGGCGTGGTGCCGAATCCCACAGGGGTATACAGAAAGCCCCTCAATATTTAATCAGCTATTGAAGAAGTTTTTGGAAAGTCTAGAAATGCCTGAAAATTCAGTACTAGTTCAATGCATCGATGACCTACTTGTGGCATCGAAAACCCGTGAAGCTTGTGAGGTAGACACGGTAGCCTTGCTGAATCATTTGGCAGATGTAGGACTAAAAGTGTCACCATCGAAATTACAATTTTGCAAGAAAGAAGTACAATATTTAGGACATAACATTGAAAAAGGACTGAGAAGGATAACCATAGACAGAATCAGCATCATAAAAAGAATGAGTCCACCTATGACCCAAAGAGAAGTTAGAATGTTTCTGGGAATGGTTGGATATTGTCGTCAGTGGATTAGCAATTTTTCATTGATCGCAAAACCTTTGGTACGACTGACAAGAAGTGATGTGAAGGATCCCATTGATTTGAACAAAGAGGAATTGGCAGCATTCAAAAGGTTGAGAGATGGGTTGTGTGAAGCACCTGCATTGGGTATGCCTGATTATGAAAAGGAATTCGAGTTGTATTGCAGTGAGAGAAATGGATGTGCACTCTCTGTTCTAGTACAGAAGCATGGAAAACTGAGGAGACCAATTGCATATTTTTCATCAATGTTGGACCCAGTAGCTGTAGCCCTACCTGGGTGTTTGAAAGCAGTTGCTGCTACATGTCGAACTTTGGAACAGAGTGAGGGAATTGTGATGGGATATCCTGTGAAAGTGTTTGTACCTCATGACGTGGCGATCCTTTTAACAAGGAGTCATTCTCAGTATATGACACACAGCCGGCTGACTAAGTATGAAAAGGTCATATTAGGTGCAACAAATGTAAGTCTTGTGAGATGTTTGAATGTGAATCCTTCAACATTGTTGCCTGATGCAGAGAATGTAGAAGTAAGAGATGAAGCAGATCATGACTGTCTGGATGTACTTGATTTCTGTACAAAACCACAACCTGACATAAAAGATGAACCCTTACCAGAAAGTGATTTTGTCATGTTTGTCGATGGATCTTGTTTGAGGACAAATGATGGAGTGTTGAGTGCAGCATATGCGGTATGTACAGTCGCAGCAGTAATGGAAGCATCCTATTTGAAAGGAGTGAAATCGGCCCAAGTAGCTGAACTTGCTGCTTTGACGAGAGCATGCAAGATTGGGAAAAGTGTGAGAGTGACTGTGATAACTGATAGCCAGTATGGCTATGGAGTTGTCCACGACTTCGGCCAGATATGGCTGCAGAGAGGTTTCCTAACCTCAAGTGGAACTCCTAATAAGAATGCTGAAGTGGTTGGAAAGTTGCTTGAGGCGATACAGCTGCCTGGGCAATTGGCTGTTGTAAAATGTGCTGCCCATAGTCGCAGTGGTGATTATATTGCCAGTGGTAACAAATTTGCAAATGACATGGCGCAATACTGTGCACGAAATAAGAATTCAATCAATCGGGCTAAGGAAAAGGAAGTGATTTCTTGCTTTTCAATGTTTACTAACACAGTAGGAACATGGGAAGAAGTAAGACAATTGCAGGAAGAAGCAGAAGAGGAGGAAATAAAAAAGTGGGTAAAAGCAGGATGTGCACCAAGAGAGAAAGATCATGTGTGGGTCTATTGAGATGGAAGACCAGTCATGCCTGATAGCATGATGTCTGCCATGGCACGTATGTATCATGGACAGGGACACATAGGGAGAGACGCTATGATGAGGTCCTTTAAGCAAACCTGGTATAATGCAAAGTTCAGACTTGTAGCAGAAAGTCTTTGTCAGAGATGTTTAATATGTCAGCAATACAATCCAGGAAGAAAGACAGTAGTAAGTCTAGGAACAATAGGTCGAGAAGGAGGGCCTTTTACCAGAATGCAAGTAGATTTCATTGAAATGCCTCCCTGTAATAGGTTGAGGTATGTCTTGGTTATGGCCTGTCTATTTTCCAGATGGGTAGAGGCATTTCCAACAAGAAGAAATGGTGGGATGACAGTGGCAAAATTGCTTTTGAGGGAATTTATCCCTAGATTTGGGTTCCCAGTGACAATTGAGTCAGACCGAGGAGGGCATTTTCATAATGAGATCATAAAACTGATTTGTGAAGCATTGAATGTACGACAAAAACTACATTGTGCCTACCGACCAGAGGCTTCTGGTGTGGTGGAACAGATGAATGGTACTATCAAAAACAGAATAGGAAAAATGTGTTTAGCCACAGGTATGAAATGGCCTGATGTCTTGCCTCTAGTACTTATGACTATTAGATCAATTCCAGACAAAACTACAGGGTTGAGTCCACATGAAATCATCATGGGACGAGCCCAGCGCCACGTGTTTATACCAGTCAACAAGCTGATGACTATAACTGATGACATGGTGTTGGAATACTGTAAAAGCATGGCTGACGCAGTTCATTCTGTGTTTCATCAGGTTGGAGCGGATGCCACCACCCTTGAAAAGAAGCCAGCCCATGATCTAAGCCCAGGGGACTGGGTAAGGATAAAAGTCCACAAAAGAAGAAACTGTTTGGTTCCCAGGTGGGGAACACTAAGACAAGCCATCTTGACCACAACAACAGCTGTGAAGTGTGCTGGATTGAAGAACTGGATCCATGCAAGTCATACCTTGAGAATTCCAAATCCAGTAGACAGCACAGAAAAGGAGTATTTTAATGAATCAGAATCCAGTACTGAGTCAGATGACGGAGAGCCAAAAGACAAAGAAAACCCTGAAAGGGGGGAAACAGAACCGAGTTTAACTTTTTTCCCCAGAAGTAATTCCCTGAGGAGAAGGATACAGATTTCTGATACCAGCTCAGACTCAGGGACAGAACAAAAAGCACAATCTTCCAGGAAAGAACAAGGGAAGAACAAAGAAAAGGACAGTGAAGAGACGATAAAAGAGATTCATGAAAAGGAAGTGCCAGATGAAAGATAGAGGGAAATTCCACCTGAAACATTATATTTAGATGGACAGGTGCCAGATACAGAGAGAGAGGGAAAGATTATTGTGGAAGACCCCCGAGGAGGTGTAGGGAACTCTAACATCCAGTTATAAGCAGGGACAAGTAGTCAGCAGGAAGATTGCGTGCCGGAGATTCGAGGAGGGACAGAAGTAGGGAAAACAAAAGAAAAAGAAAAGGTGGGAAAAGAAACTGTTGAGAGTAAAAAGCAGATTGAAAAGTCAGTGGAAAGTGAAGATGAGATACCTGAATGTCGAGTTCTGAGAAAGAGAGCTTGGAGAACTAAAAAGAATGACAAAGGGAGTAAATTGAAAAGAGCTGCAAAGGATGACGTTTAGCCAAATAAGATAAAAAGATTGAGATATCGATTGACACGAGTAAATTCACCAAGGGCTGAACAGGTTAATGAAGTGACGAGTCAGGAGAAATCAAAAGAAGAAGAAACAATTGTAGTTAAAGAAAACAAAAGAACAAGGAAACCTAACCAGAAGTATAAATCAGCGGAATGGACGTATGTGGCCCTGCCTGAAGTAAAAGAAGAGGCGGATAGCCAAGGAAATCCAGAGGTGATTGTACCGGAAGTGGTTGAGGAAGACGAAGAATCGGAAATCCTGAGAGTTATCTTGTCCGATATTGGAGAAGAAGCGGATGTTCAGGACATTCTGTATACCGAAAACAAAGGAAAAGTGAAAGATGATGAAATGCCAAACTGAATGAGACAAGAAAACTACTGATGGAAAGACAATAAAATACTAGAAAAAAACAAAAACTGGTAGAACCAAGTAGGTGCTAGAGCCTTGGGTTAGAAAGAATAGTTGTGAAGTAGAAGAGGCTAAGTCAAAAGACACGGTCCATTTTAGCAAAGATGGCAAACATAGATAGTAGCAAAGGTAGATGTACATTTTTGAGGAGAAGGTGTAAAATGTGTTGTTGTTGTACAGGATTATTAATGCTTCTTTGGAGTATACTTGCTCTACTAATCTCATCTAAAGTTACTATAGATACATTAGACGGACATAGTGAGAACATAACTAATATAGGGAAGATTCAAAAGGTAGTTCCGACTAGAATAGATAAAAATTATTTACATAAAGAGAGGTCTATAACAGATTTTTCTAATAATGTGTTTTCAAAATTGTTGTATGAATATTTAAAGACAATGGACGTAAGGGATTGCTACGTGTGTATGCAGTTACCTGCATCCGTATCTGAGGGAGTGACTTAACATCACCTTCCAGTAACTTATGGAATAACATGTAGTGTAATAGCTAGTTTATTTTATCAAACAGGTAAATTAGAGTATTATTTTTCAGATGTAGATACTATATTTTCACAAGTACCGTCAATTAACAAACTAAACAAGGTAAAACCTGCAAAGGTATTAGGTGAATTTTTCTTAGAGACTAAAGAACTAACCTTAGAATACATATTTAGAAATAATTTGACTTGCAGTTTAAAGAAAGAAGAGAAGACATTCTTAGATATGGTTGAAGAAAGGAGATTGAAAATGCAAAGAAAAGCTTCAGAAGGGAAAGTGGAGAAAACAGTTTGGGATGTAGAAACAGAAAAACACTTGAAAGGGGAAACAAGTCCAACTATGGCTTTAGATTGGCCTCAGAAAGGGAAATTGTGTATTAGAAGGAATCAAACAGCATTTGATAATTATTTTGTAGGGAATAGCTAGTGCCATGATACATACCGAATCATGGGAGGATGGGGATTTAAAGGTGGAAAAGATCCAGTTTTTCCAGGACTGTATTTTATTTGTGTGAACAGGGCTTATTTTCGTTTGCCAGACCATTGGTATGGCACATGTTATGTTGGCCTGGTTTTTCCAAAGATTTTCCATATGGATAGAGGAGAAGATGGTGTACATAGTTTAGGTAGTTATTTGGCACGTAGTAAGAGAGACTCTTGGACAGAAATTGTGGGTGACATTTTTGGAGCATTGATTCCCGCAGTGGGAATATCTCTGAATGCAAACAAAGTTAGAAGACTTTCAACAGTAGTGGATCGCTTCTCAACAAGCACCGCTGGAGGATTCTTATTGGTAAATACTGAAATGGTTGCCATGCGTGCTATGGTAATGCAAAATCGACTTGCCCTTGATATATTATTGGCAAAAGAGAGTGGAGTCTGTTGAATGCTGAAAGTTCAACATTGTTGTACTTACATTCCTGACGAAAGTAGAGATTTGAAAATTTATATTAAAAATATTACAGAATTGCATGACGAAATTGCACCACTGGAGGTTGAAGGTGTTTGGGAGAAGATTGGAAAGAAATTATCAGCTATTAAAGATTTTGTAGTAAAACTAGGTAGTACATTTTTAGGTAAGATATTTCCATTAACATGTGTGATTTTCTTAGTATTAATAATTGGATTAGGATGTATTTGTCGTAAAAAGGATACAAATCTGAAAAGATTAAAAAGAGAAAATTTAGGGAGAAGAGATAAGAAACAAGAGAGAGAATTTGAAGAAATAGAATAAGAAGAAATCAAGGAGAGTATGTATAAAACAGCAAAAAGAGAAGAAACAGGGGAAACTGAAATATGAATAGAAACAAGAAATCACTTTGAAATTTCGTAAAAGGGGATACATATTTTTTTGTTGGTTTGGTGAAATAATCACCAAAGGGGGTATTGCTAGAGCGGGTAGTACAACATTTTGTATACCCCCCCCATTCTGCATGTTTATATTAATCTGAATAATCAACTAATAGTAACCTTAATAATTTGTTTGAAGTGAAAAACTTACCAATTATATTAACAAAAGAATTACACGTGGGATTTGCATTTTGCATTGCTAAACTAATTGTATACTAACATATGAATGCATACTAATGGTAGAAAAATTAGAATATTGCATGATATATGTTGCTTTTGTAATGTAATTGTAAGTTGCACATCACTGAGTGAGTATAAACGCTTTGAATGTTGCTATTCTGCTAGATAATTACTTACACATAAGGGAATTAGTGAGGGTTTAACATTTTATTAGACATTTCCATGTTTTAATTAAGTTTTTGTGTTTGTTTTGCTTAAGTTGACCATTTTGGCCTTCCTCAAGATGGCAGACTAAGACGTACAATGTGACTGCTGCTGTCACACGAGGTTCTGGGTGAAGTGCTCATGCGTCACCGCCAGCAACAATGGCCTCGTCCTGACCCCAGGAGACGATGTTCCTACTAAGAACACTCTGGGAGCTTCGCCAAAACTACAACAATGGACTGTCTTTAAAACCGGAACCAGCAAGTGCGATGACTTAATCTTGCGGACTATGTGAGAACTTTACCGAATGACCCCAAATCCACCAATGAGGACTGTCTAAAACCCCAATCCTGATACATTTTGACATTAGTTTCATTATAAAAGTAGGTAGAAAAGTGAATTAGTATGAGTCCTTCTTTGACGAACTTTGATTTCCTGACGTTATGCTGACGGAGAGGATGGTGACACTGCTGCACAGCTGTTATCCTGAATCTATGAGAGACTAAATTGCGGCCTAACTTTGATGAATTTAAAGTTCCACGACTTGACTGATTTAGAGGATTACTATTAGCCAGATGAGGTAAATATAATGTTCTGCAGTTTGGACAATGATTTTCTAACAATTTGCAATTTTATTAGATAAATGATGTTTGATTAATTGAAAACTGTGTTGTGTCAATTATTTGAAGGATCTAGAATAAGAGAAGAGTATAGATAAATGAACTGAATCACTAAATCATATATACAACTAACTGATTCATCACCCAATGAGGGGAATACCACAAGGTTGGAGTTAATAGAGTATTCAATGCATTTAGGGTTTAGGTAAAGATATTCCTTTCATGTCAGCGTTTGGAAACTTATTCCTCTAGGGAAGCAGATCCATGAAGTATGAGTGTTGGTGTTATGGGCCCCACCAATGAATGTATTTGAGTGAATTTGTTATTGAGGTATTTGGTCTGTGACAAAAGGAAATATTTGATGTTCCACGCTGCAACATTATGCTTTTGCTGTAGGGATTTCACAACTAGATAACATGTGTATCAGATGGCATCACGTGGCTATCTTTAAGCTAATTTTTTACAGCCTGGGTATCTTTTGGAGCCAAGTACTGTATACTGGTTTTTGGTAGTGCTATGCATATTGATTGCTTTCCATTGCTTAGTAATCTACTACGAATATGTGGAATGCTGTTGAGAGCTACCTCTTAATTTTCATTGCAATATTTAGGATTGTCATAACCCTTTCTCTCGACACTGGAGGTTGATATTATCCTGTTTAGATTCACTGTTTATTATTCTAATTTGTATGTTACTGTATGCCTCGCTTTTTCTGTTTTTACCATTCATATAGCATTGTTTATTTTTTTTGCAATGCTTGATAGGTATCAACTCTGGGTTATTTACCCTTATTATTGTACTAACGGATAAGATTTTGAAAATGTGTTTGGATTGAATATGACCCATGTATAAGAGGGATAGAACTCTTTACAACTCTACGCATATTGGACTGACATATGACCCTACTGCTTCAGTAAGAGATGCAATGTTTTTGAATTCAATGTATATGAAGTATGTCGTGATCATTGACATCTGTTAGCTGGTGAGAAGTTGAAGTTTATATATGAACAAAGCCATCTGTAAATTTCATACTTTCTTTGTAAGTGTTTTGGTTAACTGATTTTGCATAGCAAGCCTTACATGTGTATTTTCGTACCTGATGAACTTAATAAGTTATATTGGTAGATGGGAACTAATTGCCTACATTTTTTAGGCGATGCTGCACTATTGGTGTTCCCTTGGGTAAAATGATACTGTTAGGCATATAACATGTGTATAAATGTTACATTATTTGTTTTAAGTTGTTTTAACTGTAATTAGTTATTCAATATGAGCTTTTTCCTTTAGCAGTGTGGTATTTTATCTATGTCCTGTTAGCGATGGTTTGTCATTTCAGGTCGTTATGCACTGTCTGTGTACATATACTGTGTTTTATTGTTGTCACAATGTGTCAATTGAGAGTGTTCTATTTGTATCTTTTGTACATTCCTAAAATGATATAGTCATTTTATGTCCTAATGACTACCTGTATATATATGGTGTTATATTGTTGTCACAATGTGCTAGTTGAGAAGATTTTATTTGTGTCTTTTTTATGTTATTTTTGTATATTACTTACAGTGAAGAAGTTCAAAAGAGATGTTTTGAACGAAACGCGTTGGCTGGATGTTCTTTGTATATTTATGGATTTAAAGTGAAGAAGGAATGAAAAAAGATTTCTTGCAAACATTGCCTTGAACTTTTATGGATCAGAATGGATTCCTCAAGTGCACCTTTCCACTTGTGGTATTAATTTGCTTTTGCTGGACAGTGGTACCAAACAACGCCAGGTACTGGAACAATAGTGCACGTACCCTGATTTGTTGAAACACAAAGTGAGATGTAGTATCTATGGTCTGCCGTTGTTTATATAAATAAAATAACATAGATCTGTGTGTTTGGCACATGATGCTTAGACATTTAAAACATTGTCATTTTTAAAGGCATTGCTCATTGTAACTTTCAGTTGTACTAACATCCTAAACACATAGCCTGTGCCAGAAATCGTTCATCTGTTTTTATTCATATCACTGTCATGCTTTTTTTATATCTAACTCCCATATACATCCTCATTTCAAAAGTAACATTTGTAAATAATTTAAAAGTTATGCACATACCACTGAATTGAGTTCGAAGATTATATTGTTGTTTTAGCTCTTTCTGGATAGTTTTTACACTCTTAAGATTTGTAGAAACAAAGCACAAGAATGGTACACCACTCTCATACAAAACAACTATAAAATGGCAATCTCTTCAACTTTCTGCTCTATGAACAAGAGAAAGGCAGCAAATGAAATCATGTCTTTCATTTTAGAATACTCTATCTCCACTTGTGAATGGCAAGCATCTGTTAACCTTTTCTCTCAATTTCAAAATGAGTTTCCTGTCTTCGCGTGTTCGCAATGATTTTGCGATGATTGCAGGAGCCCATACTGATATTCAGCTTCTGTTTTTTAAATATAAATACTGCACAAAAGTTTATTACATAGTCCTCAGTTGAAAATTCAAGTTTACCATTACTTAAATTGTGCTATAACTCCTCAACTTTTTAAAAAATGTTCTGTCTCTTTAACACCCTTCCACCATGCACTCTTAGCTCAGTGTACCCAGCAACCCAGTGGAATCAGTAGGTCATAAGTTCACAGCACATTCTAGAAGGACCATGCTACTTCTAAATGAAATACAGCATGTGTGGTTTACTCCACAGATTCAAAAGCATACCCATGTCTGTATTACATTTCTTTTTTGAAACAACAGCCAATAATAGGACTTCTAGCAATTGCTTCCAACACACTACCTAATTTTATTCACTTAAATGCTGACAACAGCCAATGAAATATGTATTTTTTTTAAAAAGAAAACACCTCCATTTTAACTGCTTTTTATTTGGAAAACTACCTCATTCAGCTCCGGCCTTCTCCTAAATGCTATTGCTCCTTCACATCAAAATCCTTAGAGTGTGGATTGTTGGCCACCGCTATGTCTATTGGGCTAAAGAGGCTGCAAAAAAGAGAGGTATTGACAGGGACTTGGGTTTGCCAAATGTGGAGATTACTTGGTTTGGCTAGAGAGGGTTAAAGTTTCATCAGTTTCTGGATTTGGTTAAAACCATTGTGGATTGCTGAGCCCCTCACCTCATGATTGTGCACCGTGGTGGCAATGACCTCGGCACATTGACTGGGGTATGGCTGGAAATCCTCATGAAGGATACCTTTACTGAATTGGTATCACTTTTCCCTCACACTGTCTTGGTGTACCCTAATATATGACAGAAATCGAAGTGGTCAAATCAATTCTTTTCACAGATTGACAAAGCCAGGAAATATGTTAACAAAACTGTTTCTACTTTCCTCAGAGACAATAACATGGGCTCAATCTACAACAACAACCTGAATTTTAACATACATGGAATCAATAGAAGTGATGGAGTTTACTATACAAACAAAGGGAACTGGGTATTTCTAAGCAAGTTAAAACTCTGAATACAGTCTTATCTGTAGCCGTCCTATACAGACTCTCAACACAAAGACTCTTGTCAGAGCAACCAAAAACTCAAAATGTTGTTTATTTTCTTGTTAAATAATTTCTTTTTGAATTTTTGAAATCAGTGACCATGTTGTGATGATTGAAATCAAGTTGCAAAATCGCAAAACAAAAGCAGACGTTCAATAGCCACCACCACATACAAAAAGTACAACATTCAAAAATCTGAACTCAAAAATGTCATTCTATGACAATACAAACATTACTAACTACTGCACTGCTTAAAAAATTATGTTTGTTCACAAATTGTATTTGAACTCTACTTCCTGTCTTCGCGCTGACGTTAATAGATGTGATGACTCCGGTAACCACGGTGATTGTGCCTTTTTTGAGAGATGTAAAACACATACATGCACACATTTTATAGTATTATAGACGCTAGAGGTTTATTAGTGCACTGTTTAAAATCATAATGTTCTAGGGGCCTTGTATACAAACCATCTTTAAAACCAATTTTCGTTTTTGGCGATGATACCGGGTGCCGCAATGATATCGGTAGCCGCGATCACCGTGAATGCGTCACCTAATTACAAAACAAAAGCAGACCTTCAATAGCCACCACCACATATTAAACGTACAACTGCAAAATAGATCATAACCAACACACTAAACACATTACCATCGAAAAGAATCCATAATAGCATGTATAACTCCCTTAATATCTCTATACTACGGAGTATAACTCTTTAAGTGGAACTTATGACTGCATGCATCACTGTATCAGTAAGTCACTAATTCACTGTATACATATTTCAGTGTACCTGTGAGATGGTGCATCAGTCTATCAATAGTTCTGTAACGAACTGTGTGACTGCCTCAGTGAATCTATGAGTGGGTGCATCAGTATCCTAATGGGTCTATGATTCTTTGCATGAGTGTCTCAGTCAATCTGTGAGTAGGTGCTTCAGTGCCTTTGTGCCTCTGTAAGTAAGTATATAATAGACTGGATCTGTGAGTGGATACATAAGACATGAGTCTCTAAGTGCATGTCTCAGTGGGTGAGTGAGTGGGTGCATGAGTGTCTGAGTGGGTCTGTGATTGAGTGCATGAGTCTCTCAGTTGGTTTATGACTAGGAGCATGAGTGTCTGAGTGCTTCTGTGAGTGTGTACATAGGTCTCTGAGTGTATGAATGAATGGGTGCGTAAGACTCTGAGTTGGTCTGTGAGTGGGTGTGTGAGTTACTGTATGGGTGTGTGAGTATCTGAGTGGGTCTGCAAGTGGGTGTACAATTATCTCAATGGGTCTGTGAGTGAGACCATAAGTCTCTGAGTGGGTGAGTGAATGGGTGCATGCATGGGTGTCTGAGTGGATCTGTGACTGGGAGGGCAAGTGTCTGGGTGGGTCTATGAGTGGATGCATGAGTCTTTGAGCGAGTGCATGTGTGTACATCTGAGTGTGTCTGTGAGTGGGTGTTTGAGTCTCTGAGAGTATGACTGAGTGGCTGAGTGCATAACTCTCTGATAGGATATGTGACTGAGTGTGTGAGTAACTGTATGTGTGTGAGAGTGGGTGTATGAGTATCTGAGTGGGTCTGTAAGTAGGTGTATGAGTACATACGTGAGTGTGTAAGTAGGTCTATAAATGTGTGCAGAAATCTCTGGGTCTGCACATGGCTGTGTGATTCTCCAATAGAGTCTGTAAGTGGGTATATGAGTATCTGAGTGGTACTGTGAATGGGTGCGTGAGTGCCTAAGGCAGTGTGTGAGTGGCTGTAAGAGTCTCTAAGTGGGTAGGAGACTGTGCACATAAGTCTTTTAGTGGGTCTCTAAGTCAGTGTGTGGCTCTCTGAGTGGGTCTGTACTTGAGTGTGTCACTCTCTGAGCAAGTCTGTAAGTAGGTACATGAGTAACTGAATGAGTATGTGAGTAGGTGCATGAGTATCTGAGTGGGTATGTGACTGAATGTATAAGTTTTTGAGTGGGTATGTGAATGGTTGTATGTGTTTGAGTGAGTTTGTGAGTGCGCACATGAGTCTGTGAGAGTGACCGGAGAATGTGTACAAATATATCTATATATATCTATATATTGGGCCCAATCAGTTAGACACCAGCAAGAATCATTACGTACGCCCACTAGGGCTTTATTCAAGGTTTGGCGTGTGTAATATACATGACAAGCAGTACAGTATTTTTGTGCGTATTCATGCTGTAAAAGTTGTGGTACCAGTTGAATTTCAATTGAGAGTAATTCCGCAATGTCTGCTCTTGTTTTGAAGTAGAACCTAAATGAACTACGAGTCTGTCTTTCAATGCACTTTATTTGTAGTTTATCATGTGACTGATCATGTGCACAGCTTTAAAATGGTGTTTTTTTGACAAAACTTTGTTGGTGAACAAGCCTGCTGGTTCAGGCGAAACGCGTCCGACATTGCCGTTGATTAAAATCTGATCCATATTGTCAAGACATGGCGTCGTCATTCCTGTTGTGAGAGGAGTATTTATCCATATTTCGGACACGGTTTGCGAGGTCTGCTCGACGACGCACCTGCTGATCAGGAGTGCGGTGGCTGTTCGCAAACGTTGTGGAAATATATATATATATATATATATATATATATATATATATATATATATTCAATGAAAAAAACCATAGGTTTCAGGGGCGTTATAGTTAGGGGTGGGCGGAATTTGCGTAATCGCGTTCGCAAATCTCCGCGAAACGGCAAAAAATCTCCGCGAACACGCAGAAATTCCGCGAACACGCGGAATTGCTTGTTCGCGATACTTTTTGCCTGTTCGCGATCGCTGTTTTCGTGCTCGGGGTGAAATATCTCGCGAACACGCATATTGAGAACGCAAACAAGCAAAAAATTTCGCGAGGTCGCGGAACGCAGATTTTTGGGCAATTTCGCGTTCTCCGCGGAACGCGAAATTACCCAAATTCCGCAAATTCCGCGAACGGAACGAAATTTACCGCCCAGGCCTAGTTATAGTTAGTTGGACATTTCACTCGTACAAAACCAGTGAAATTTCCCCGATATAGTAACTTCAGCTAACTATAACTCGTGCCCCCGCAATGCTCTGCTGATGATGTCACATATTACATCACTCATGACATGGTCAGTGACATCACTGATGACATCACTGATGATATCTCAAATGACATCATTGATGACATCACTGATGACATCATCCATGTGATAATTTGATGCATCTTCTCACACCCTAATATAACCTTTGATACACCCACTCTAAATTACAGACTGCCATTTTCAAAACCATAGACACTCCAACACCAATAACTACATACCCACTCACTGATTCTTAGGTTTACACACACATCCACTCACTCACCAGTACAGTCACTCATACTTATGGTCACTCAGTACAGGACTATCATATGCACTCATACATCTATATAGAAACTCACACACCGCCACTCATCCATAGAGGTACTCACACACCTAGTCAGTCATGCAAATAATTAATCACACAGCCATTTACTCATCTATACAGTTATACACACACCAGCTCACTTACTCATATAAATACTAGCACATACTTACGCTCTTATACAATCACTGATACAAGCACAGACTCATCCATACAGCCACTCTCACAATCACACACTCACTTATAGCCATTTATATCCTCCAACACACACATATATATTGCGTCTCGCATATGTAGTTACTCACACATATACAACTGAGATATACATTCACTCACTAACACACACATACACACGCTCACCCACCCATACAGTCCATCACAGATGCACTCTTGAAACCATGCACCCAGTGAATCACCCACTCACACATCTATGTACCGAGTCATACACACCCCACCCACACAAACACTCAGGCACCCATACAGATACTCAGAGAACCAATCAATAACCTATGTAGACACTCATGTAGCTATTCGCAAACACATGCAGCTGCTTACACACCAACAGACAGACAAATACAGATATTCACACAGTTTACTCATTAGCCCATGCATTCAGTAAGATAAGTTTAATTACTCACTTATAGAGTCAGTCACGCACCTACTAAATCATCTATTCAGACACTCATACACCCACTCATTCTTCAATACGCCTTTCCCTATATATTAAACATATTTAAACTTTACAGAAACACCCAGTCACTGGATGATGTCTTCAGTGATGTCATTTGAGATGTCATCAGTGATGTCATCAGTGATGTCACTGACCATGTCATGAGTGATGTAATATGTGACGTCATCAGCAGTGCATTGTGGGGGGGTTATAGTTAGCTGAGCTAACTATAACTGGGGAATTTCACTGGTTTTGTACGAGTGAAATGTCCAACTAACTATAACACCCCTGAAACCCATGGTTTTTTCAGTGAATTTCTAAGGTTTTTTAAATGCTAATTTCTAACTATGACGTGCCTGAAACCTATGTTTTTTTCAGTGAATTTCAAAGGTTTTTTAAATGCTAGTTTCTAACTATGCCTACAGTGGTAGGACATGTGATGAAAGAAGAAACAACGCACAGAAAGAAAAAAAAGAAATGCAGAAAGAAGCAACAGAAGTCCACAACTAGCCCACCATGTACCTCCAGTAAGCACCACAGTGCTGCGTTGCAGAGAGGTGGTCCAAGGCCATGCCCCATTTTATACCTCTCTGCAATGCAACTCTTTGGCACTTACTGGACATACCTGGTTGGTTAGTTGGCCTCCAGGGACCCTCAGGATCCAAGGGGACTTAATTCCCCAAGTTAAAACGTGCCACAGGGCGCATTTCCACACTTGTGACATCAGGCCATGCCCCCTCCCTGCACCACTGCGCAAACGCACCCCCAGGTGCGTTGTAAATTGGGGGATTACATCCCCTTGAGTCCTGAGGGTCCCTGGGGGCCAACTAGCCCACCACTTACCTCCAGTAAGCGCCACAGAGCTGTGTTGCAGAGTAGTGTAAAAAGGGGCATGGCCTGGGCCACCTCTCTGCAACGCAGCACAATGGTGCATACTGGAGGTAAGTGGTGGGCTAGTTGGCCCCCAGGGACCCTCAGGATTGAAGAGGAATTAATTCCCCAACTTAAAACACGCCACAGGGTGTGTTTGCACACATGTCACCTCAGGCCCTGCCCCCTCCCTTCACCACTGTGCAAACGTACCCCGTGGCGTGTTTTGAGTTGGGGGATAAAGTCAGCTTGAATCCTGAGGGTCCCTGGGGTCCAACTAGCTCACCAGGTATCTCCAGTAAGCGCCACAGAGCTGCGTTGCAGAGAGGTGTAAAAAGGGGCATGGCCTCTGAACACCTCTCTGCAACGCAGCTCCCTGGCACATACTGGAGGCACCTGGTGGGCTAGTTGGCCCCCAGGGACCCTCAGTATTCAAGGGGAATTAATTCCCCAACTTACAACTCGCCAGGGGGCGTGTTTGCACAGTAGTGAAGGAAGGGGGCAGTGCATGAGGTGATTTGTGTGCAAACACGCCCTGTGGCACGTTTTAAGTTGGGGAATTAATTCCTCTTCAATCCGGAGGGTCCCTGGGGGCCAACTAGCTCACCAGGTACCTCCAGTATGCGCCAGGGAGCTGCGTTGCAGAGAGGTGTTCGAGGCCACGCCCCTTTTAACACCTCTCTGCAACGCAGCTCTGTGGCGCTTACTGGAGGTACCTGGTGGGCTAGTTGGCCCCCAGGGACCCTCAGGATTGAAGAGGAATTAATTCCCCAACTTAAAACGCGCCACAGGGTGTGTTTGCACACATGTCACCTCAGGCCCCGCCCCCTCCCTTCACCCCTGCTAAACGCGCTGCGTGGCACGTTTTAAGTTGGGGGATTAAGTCCCCTTGAATCCTGAGAGTCCCTGGGGTCCAACTAGCCCACCAGGTACCTCCAGTAAGCGCCACAGAGCTGATTTGCAGAGAAGTGTACAAAGGGGTGCGGCCTGGACCACCTCTCTGCAACACAGGCCTGTGGCGCTTACTGGAGGTACCTGGTGGGCTAGTTGGCCTCCAGGGACCCCCAGTATAGAAGGTGAATTAATTCCCAAATTTAAAACACGCCACAGGGTGTTTCTGGAGGGGGTGGGGCCTCTGGCATGATCACAGTCTTTTTTTTTTCTTAGAACAGGGCTGTGTGGCCCCCCTTCTTTCCCTTTTTTTGGGCCCTCGGGACCCCATCCCCCAGGGCCTGATCCCTTTAAAAAAAAAAAAAAATGAACGGGAAGGGGGCCGCGTGGGCCCCCCTCCCATGGCCAATTCCGGCCCCGGGGACCCCATCCTCCGGGGCATGGCCAAAGATTGTTTTTTATAGGAAGGGGGGGCTGCATGGCCCCCCTCCTAAGGCCTCTATTGGCCCCGGAGACCCCATCCCCCGGGGCCTGCCTTTCTTTTTAATTTTTTTGAGAGGGAGGGGGGCGTAATCCACCTGAGGATGTTTCAAAACTTAAGAATGAACAGACTCGGTTTTTCACCTGCTCCTGCCTGCTGACATCACACTGAGCCTGTGAGCAAGTAGCATGAGCTCTGAAACGCGCAGGACAAAATATTACAACAAGCGCTGTGATGTCCGGTTTTAAATGAATAAAGAATGCTGCTTCAAGGTGCAGGATTCGCCTGTTTCTTCAAGTGCGTCCTCGCAGGGGGAAACCTTTTGTTTGAACATTTTATTCGGCCAGTCCCGGCCGAGATGACTGCCCTACCACTGAAAGTAATGGTGGGCTACGGCGCACACACTGCCTGCTTTAGCACCTTGCAGGTCAAAACAGGAATGAAAGCAAACCGGTGTCCAGGGTTTGAGACTCACCAGAGAGAAAGAATTGTGCCAAAAATAGATGTCAAGTCGGCGGAATCCACCGAAGGATGTGTTCATCAAAGTGAAAAACTACGTGTCCCAGAGTGCTGATTTCATTAATTAACCCACCAGAGGGCGTGATCCACCTGAGGATGTTTAAAAGCTTAAGAAGGAACAGACTTGGTTCTTCACCTGTTCCTGCCTGCTGACATCGCACTGAGCCCGTGAGCAAGGAGCATGAGCTCTGAAACGAGTAGGGCAAAATATTACAACAAGCGCTGTGATGTCCGGTTTTAAATGAATAAAGAATGCTGCTTCAAGGTGCAGGATTCGCCTGTTTCTTCAAGTACGTCCTCGCAGGTGGAAACCTTTTGTTTGAACATATATATATATATATATATATATATATATATATATATTCACTGAAAAAACCATAGGTTTCACACACGTTATAGTTAGGAATTAGCATTTAAAAAACCTTAGAAATTCAGTGAAAAAACCATAGGTTTCACACATGTTATAGTTAGCTGGACATTTTACTCGTAAAAAACCAATGAAATTGCCCCGTTATAGTTAGTTCAGCTAACTATAACTCACGCGCCCGCAATGCACTGCTGATGACGTCACATATTACATCACTCATGACATGGTCAGTGACATCACTCATGACATCACTGATGACATCTCAAATGACATCACTGATGACATCACTGATGACATCATCCAGTGAATGTGTGTTTTTCTGAAAATTAAATATGTTTTATATATGTATATCTCAAGGTTGATAGAAGAATAAATGGGTATATTACTGTCTAAATGGATGATTTCTTTTTGAAAAATTGATTGTGTAACTGACTGATTAAGTGTATCATGGTGAATACATGGCTTAGTGAGTAATATTTAAATATGTAAATATCTGTATCATTTTTTCACTTTGTGTATAAGTGGCTGCATGGGTTGGTGAGTAGCTACATGGGTGGCTATATAGGTTATTAGTTGGTTTTTTTGAGTATTAGTCTGAGTGTCTGCATGGTTCGGTGGGGGGTATGACGTAGTGCATAGGTGCATGAATGAGTGACTCACTGCTTGTATGTGTTGAACAGAGCATGTGTGCAGGACTGCATGGGTGGATGCGTGTGTGTATTGGTGTGTTAGTGAGTGAATGACTGTCTGAATAGTGTCTTTATGAGTAACTACATATGTTTTAAACTAGTATATGTGACTATTGGTGTATATATGTGAGTATATGTGAGAGGGAGAGATTGAAAGAGTTCCTGTATGAATAAGTATGTGTTTCTATAAGTGATTGTTTAAAAGACTAAGTATGTGTAAGTTTCCGTAGAAGTAAGTGTGGTGGTGTGTGTATAACTGTATATACAGGTGAATGTATGTTTGATTCTTTATTAGCATGAGTGACTATGTGTGTGAGTAACTCTATGGATGAGTGGCATTATGTAACAGGATGTATAGGTGTATGAGTACATATGATGAGTGAGTACATGTATGAGTGACTGTATAGGACTGTTGGTGAATGAGTGGATGTGTATGTTGATCTTAGAATTACTGAAGAGGTTGTTGTAACTGGTATTGGTATGTCCATTGTTTTGAAAATTTTAGTCTCTATTTTTGAATGTGTGTATCAAAGCTTCTATTAAGGTGAGAGGAGGTCTGCCACTCTATCACAAGGATGATGTCATCAGTGATGTCATCAGTGATGTCATTTGAGATGTCATCAGTGATGTCATGAGTGATGTCACTGACCATGTCATGAGTGATGTAATATGTGACGTCATCAGCAGTGCATTGCGGGCGCGCGAGTTATAGTTAGCTGAACTAACTATAACGGGGCAATTTCATTGGTTTTTTACGAGTAAAATGTCCAGCTAACTATAACATGTGTGAAACCTATGGTTTTTTCACTGAATTTCTAAGGTTTTTTAAATGCTAATTCCTAACTATAACGTGTGTGAAACCTATGGTTTTTTCAGTGAATTTCTAAGGTTTTTTAAATGCTAATTCCTAACTATAACGTGTGTGAAACCCATGGTTTTTTCAGTGAATTTGCAAGGTTTTTTAAATGCTAATTCCTTACTATAACGTGTGTGTAACCCATGGTTTTTTCAGTGAATTTGCAAGGTTTTTTAAATGCTAATTTTTTTTTTTATTCTTCATTTTTTTCAAACATATTTTTGATTTAATTTTCTTTCATTTTATAAAGACTATGCTTAAATTTTTAAAATCCTTAAATATTTTTTTTTAATATATTTTTTAAAATAAACGTAAAATTTATTACCAGATTTTTATTTTTTTTTATTTTTTTTTTTTAGTACGCGTACCGTAAGCTCACGGTAAGCGTACGGTTTACGCAACGTCCGTAATCTATCTACGCTGCTTGCGTATAGTTACGCAATTTGCGTAGCCGCGCGTACTGCGCGTGGGACGCGTGCGCGCTTACGCCACACGCGCACGTTACGCGGAAGTGCCGGGGAGTGACTGTTATGCGCATGCGCGGAAGCGCGTGTCTTTTTTACGCGCACGCGTACTTTTTGCCGTAAGCGTACCGTAAGCGTACCGTAAGCGTACGGTAGGTCATGTGATCATGAAACACAACTTTTGATTGGTTGAAAGTACTTTCAGTTCTAGAACTCTCCTACACCACACCCATTCCCCTCATTTCTGCTTGTGATCCCTTGGGAGAAGGAGCTGGTTTGTCTTTGGGATACGATGGCAGAACAGCAGAGCTCTTCTGAGAGTGAGGCTAGCACCAGCAGCACTGTCTTGAGGCAGAGAGCGAGGAAAGTAAAGCCTTCTTATGTTTGGGATTATTTTACTTTTCCAGAAGTCCAGCAAAAGGTGAATGCACCCTTAGTTACTTGCAAGCTGTGTAAGCGTGTACTTTCTAGAGGTAATCCTAACAGGAAGTATTCCTTTGGGAATCACACCATGAAGAGACACCTCCAGGATGTACACAGAAGGACACATGGTCATCTTTTTGGAGGTAACTCTTCAGAAAGACGAGCCAGTACATCCACAGCAGCTCAGCCTGGACCATCACCTGCAGGGCTTACTCCTTCTTCTGCAGGTCAGGTGAGCCCTTCATCTGTGGGGGGAGAATCTCCTTTTGCTGGCCCTCTGGAAATGAACCTTCGATTTCGGAAGGTTGATATTCATTGCACATTTTGTAAAGGTCTAATTTGTCATAGGGAGACCAGTGTTTCCCTAGTGAACAACAAAATAGATCAGCACATTTGTAGCTTTGAATGATTTTCCCATGCTTCCTTTCCTCTGTCCCTGCATGAACACAACGGTTCTTTTAAGAGCCAACCTTATCTTCCATCTTTTTTTTACTTGTTTTTAAAAACTTTTTTTTTTTTTTTTTACCGTACGCGTACGGTAAGCGTACCTTTTTTTTATTTTTTTAAAAAAAACACTAAAAATCATTTATCACATTATAAAGTCCTTGAGAGACTACAATTTTTATTATTGACTTACCATACTCACTCAAAAAAATATTTATTCATTTGTTTTTTTAAAAAATAGTTTTTAAAATGGTTGTAGTTTCCGAAAATTTTCTATATCGATCTGAAAATAAAGAAAAAAGTATTAATATTTTTAAACCATTTAATAATACAGTACACATATTTACATTTTTTACCAAAAAATATTTTTGCCTTATTTTTGCTGTTTTCAGAATAAATAGCATTTCACTATTAATTGTGAAAGCAATTGCATTCAGCCTTAGTGATGCTGAATGTATTTGCATTACAGACTTAAACCTGAAAACCCCACTGGCTTGTAAATACTGTGCATGACTATACACGGCAAGGACATGGGTGTGTGCTAAGCCTCTGCTTCTTCCCCCAAAAATTCGCTCCCCCTTTCCATCTAATGCAACTGTGAAATCACCAGAGCAAGACGCAATAAATCTCTGCCTATAATTCTTCTATGCACACAGAGTCATGTTTTCACATTAGTGCCAAAACGAAATTTCTTTGCCAATTTGAAAGCACACTTACTGCTCTTTTTTTTTCGGGCCAAGTGAAAATCTCTTTTTACAATTTGAAATCACTTTTACAGACTGACACATTATGAAACCACTATTTTTGATTTATTTAATTGCACGTGTCCAAGCTGTTTTTTTTTCAGACCACCACCATGTGCATTCTCTGTGACTGCCTACACTCCAGCAAGGGCAACCAGCCTTAGTGATGCTGAATGTATTTGCATTACAGACTTAAACCTGAAAACCCCACTGGCTTGTAAATACTGTGCATGACTATACACGGCAAGGACATGGGTGTGTGCTAAGCCTCTGCTTCTTCCCCCAATAATTCGCTCCCCCTTTCCATCTAATGCAACTGTGAAATCACCAGAGCAAGACGCAATAAATCTCTGCCTATAATTCTTCTATGCACACAGAGTCATGTTTTCACATTAGTGCCAAAACGAAATTTCTTTACCAATTTGAAAGCACACTTACTGCTCTTTTTTTTTCGGGCCAAGTGAAAATCTCTTTTTACAATTTGAAATCACTTTTACAGACTGACACATTATGAAACCACTATTTTTGATTTATTTAATTGAACGTGTCCAAGCTGTTTTTTTTTCAGACCAACACCATGTGCATTCTCTGTGACTGCCTACACTCCAGCAAGGGCAACCAGCCTTAGTGATGCTGAATGTATTTGCATTACAGACTTAAACCTGAAAACCCCACTGGCTTGTAAATACTGTGCATGACTATACACGGCAAGGACATGGGTGTGTGCTAAGCCTCTGCTTCTTCCCCCAATAATTCGCTCCCCCTTTCCATCTAATGCAACTGTGAAATCACCAGAGCAAGACGCAATAAATCTCTGCCTATAATTCTTCTATGCACACAGAGTCATGTTTTCACATTAGTCCCACAACGAAATTTCTTTGCCAATTTGAAAGCACACTTACTGCTCTTTTTTTTTTCGGGCCAAGTGAAAATCTCTTTTTACAATTTGAAATCACTTTTACAGACTGACACATTATGAAACCACTATTTTTGATTTATTTAATTGCACGTGTCCAAGCTGTTTTTTTTTAAGACCACCACCATGTGCATTCTCTGTGACTGCCTACACTCCACCAAGGGCAACCAGCCTTAGTGATGCTGAATGTATTTGCATTACAGACTTAAACCTGAAAACCCCACTCGCTTGTAAATACTGTGCATGACTATACACGGCAAGGACATGGGTGTGTGCTAAGCCTCTGCTTCTTCCCCCAAAAATTCGCTCCCCCTTTCCATCTAATGCAACTGTGAAATCACCAGAGCAAGACGCAATAAATCTCTGCCTATAATTCTTCTATGCACACAGAGTCATGTTTTCACATTAGTGCCAAAACGAAATTTCTTTGCCAATTTGAAAGCACACTTACTGCTCTTTTTTTTTTTCGGGGCAAGTGTAAATCACTTTTACACACTGACACATTATGAAACCACCATGTGTAACTACAACAAAAACAATTCCCATTTCTATTATTCATTTCTTAAGTTACCACATACATCCCCTCTCAAACTGTAAACTCACCTTTAAAATTAGTTAGTTGTGAAAGAAATGTGACATTCAAACAGCAGATTATCAGAGCCAGGATCTCTGTTCTGTTCACCTCTCTCCTCTCAGCAGAACCAGATAATTGCAAACTTTCCCTCTATTTTTCCACACATATACATGTAAGTTTCAAATCTCAGTGCTTCCCCCTTTTTTTCACATGTATTCACACATTTCTATTGGTTGAAAACCAACCCTTTTCCAAAAGTACCCTGCCCCCAACTTGACTTCTGCCTAGTACCCTTCCCCCAACTTGACTTCTGCCTGCTACCATAGCAACAGCTCATGGAACACTGCTGTGTGCAGTTAGGTCAGAAGTTCGACACACAATGTTTCAATTCCACAGAGCAAGAGTGCTTGACTTTTCAAACCTTACAGCAAATCCATAGTACTGTTCTTTGGTTACACATTTTTTTGTACCAATACAAAACATGCTTCTATTAATTTTCACATACAGCCTAGTTTTTATTCTAGAATGGTATGAAACAGCCAATCAGTTCTTTTTGTTTTAAAAAAATATGTATGCCTCCATTTCCAAACTGTCTTTCTTTTCTTATTGCCATTCTACTGAAAGACACCTCCTGAGTGCATCCAGTTCTCCTTTGAAGATGTTCACAGTGTGGATTGTAGGGCACAGCTATGTCTTCTGGAGTGAAAAGTTTGCAGAGAAAACAGATATGGTGAGAGACCTTGCTTTGCCAAATGTAGACATTAAATGGATTGGTCAGAGAGGGTTAAAGTGGCACCAATTGATGCCATTGGTGAAATCCTTCATTCAAATCCAACACCCTGACCTCATAATAGTGCACTGTGGTGGCAATGACCTAGGCACTTTGACTGGGGTAGGTCTGGAAATGCTTATGAAGGACACCTTTGCACAACTGTTTACACTTTTCCCTAAAACTGCCTTTGTGTTTTCCAACATATGCCAAAGGCAAAAATGGAACTGGTCCAATCATTTCTGTCCACAGATTGACAAAGCAAGAAAGCACGTCAACAAATCTGTTTCTGCTTTCCTCCGTGACTATGGTATGGGTGCCATTTACCACAACAACTTGCGTTATGACATGCAAGACATTTATAGAGGAGATGGTGTGCACTTCAATGATGAAGGGAACAGAGTCTTCCTCTTGAACCTTAGACTCTGCATCGGTACTTACTTGTAGGTACCACTAAAAAAATGACTTCATAAACACAACAGCTCTTTTTAGAGCTCCCTAATTTCTAAACTCTTAAATCTGCTTTTCATTTATCTATTTTTTTTTTTTTTTACCGTACGCTTACCGTAAGCTTACCGTACGCGTACCCCGTGATTTTTTTTTAAATCAATAAATGTTTTTTTTGTACTTTTCAGTCCTTCTTTGACCCCCTTACAAATGTTAGGGGGTCTGTAACTCTCCTCATTGCCCTCTTTCCTTGTTTTCACTCTTTTTTTTCAGAGTGAAATACACAAAATGGCGGCCGCCGCTTCCTGGTTTCGACCGATTCGAATGTTTACTAAGATCTAACAGCCAATCAGAATCGCGCTCGCGCACGCCGCCGTACGCTTACCGTAAGCGTACGGTAAGCGTACCGTAAGCGGGCTCAGATATATATATTGATTTAAAGGCTATTTTCTCAGAATCTACTGAACAGATTTACACCAAACCTACAAAAGGCACTTCCTTGACCTGAGGACTACCTCTCTGCCAAATTTCTAGTAATTCTGTTCAGCCGTTCGGGCTGTAGCCCTGTCTAAAGGTCCTATGGAAAAATGCATGGGAAAAACGCGTTTTGGGACCCCCCTTTTATCTCAGCCCCCGCTTGACGAATCCCCCCGAGACTTTCAGGGTAGGAGCGGAGCGTAGCGCCCCACCTATTTTGAGAAATTCGCGAGGATTCGTCGACCGGCGCCAAAGTTATTCAAAATAGAATGTTGAGGTTTTCCTATGGAAACGTGGTCCTAACTATAACCGCCAGTAGGTAATATATATATATATATATATATATATATATATATATATATATATATATATATATATATATATTACCTACTGGCAGTAGGTAATATATATATATATATATATATATATATATATATATATATATATATATATATATTACCTACTGGCAGTAGGTAATATATATATATATATATATATATATATATATATATATATATATTACCTACTGGCGGTCGCCAGTAGGTAGTTATAGTTAGGACCACGTTTCCATAGGAAAACCTCAACATTCTATTTTGAATAACTTTGGCGCCGGTCGACGAATCCTCGCGAATTTCTCAAAATAGGTGGGGCGCTACGCTCCGCTCCTACCCTGAAAGTCTCGGGGGGATTCGTCAAGCGGGGGCTGAGATAAAAGGGGGGTCCCAAAACGCGTTTTTCCCATGCATTTTTCCATAGGACCTTTAGACAGGGCTACAGCCCGAACGGCTGAACAGAATTACTAGAAATTTGGCAGAGAGGTAGTCCTCAGGTCAAGGAAGTGCCTTTTGTAGGTTTGGTGTAAATCTGTTCAGTAGATTCTGAGAAAATAGCCTTTAAATCAATATATATATCTGAGCCAGCTTACGGTGCGCTTACGGTACGCTTACCGTACGCGTACGGTGGCGTGCGTGAGCGCGATTCTGATTGGCTCTTAGATCTTAGTAAACATTCGAATCGGCCGAAACCAGGAAGCGGCGGCCGCCATTTTCTCTCTCGCACTGAGAGTGATTTTTAAAATATAAAGCACAAAAACATGTAAAGGGGCTGTTTAGACAGCTCCCACACACATAGCAATGTTGAGGGAGTCCCCAAAGATCCCCCAAGGCCAAAAACGAAATTTTTATTTTTTCGCTAATTTCGCCGATTACGCTTAGCGTACGCGTACGGTAAAAAATTATATAAAAAAAAAATTATCCACACTCTCCCCACCCCGTGTGCAATTGGTGCCCGAAGGGCACTAATTGTGCATGGCTTATCAACTTTTGAGTTAAACTAAAATATTTAAAAAAAAACTAATAAAAAAAAAAATTATCCACACTCTCTCCACCCCGTGTGCAAATGGTGCCCGAAGGGCACTATTTGTGCATGGCTTATAACATGTACGAAAAATTAAAATATTACCTTTCAAAACGAAGTGCATCATATGTCCTCCATGTGCGCACGGTGCGCGAAGCGCATCGTGCGTACATGGCCCATCTAGCGTAACGTGGGCACGCGGTGCGCAAAGCACGGAACGAGCTGCGTTAAGTGGGCGCGCACGCCACGAATGGCGTAAAGTAACTTAGCATTTAAAAAACCGTACAAATTCACTGAAAAAACCATAGGTTTCACACACGTTATAGTTAGGAATTAGCATTTAAAAAACCTTGCAAATTCACTGAAAAAACCATAGGTTTCACACATGTTATAGTTAGCGGAAATTTTACTGATAAAAAACCAATGAAATTCCCCCGTTATAGTTAGTGCAGGCAACTATAACTCACGCGACCGCAATCTTCTGCTGATGACATATGTGTCTTTATGAAAAAAAAATATTTGTAATATATGTATAGCTAAAAATGTATGGAAGACATGGGCAAATAAGTGTCTAAATACAGTATTAGCATCAGCAGAGGATTGCGGTCGCGTGAGTTATAGTTGCCTGCACTAACTATAACGGGGGAATTTCATTGGTTTTTTATCAGTAAAATTTCCGCTTACTATAACATGTGTGAAACCTATGGTTTTTTCAGTGAATTATATATATATATATATATATATATATATATATATATATATATATATATATATATATTACCTACTGGCGGTCGCCAGTAGGTAGTTATAGTTAGGACCCCTTTTCCATAGGAAAACCTCAACATTCTATTTTGAATAACTTTGGCGCCGGTCGATGAATCCTCGCGAATTTCTCAAAATAGGTGGGGCGCTACGCTCCGCTCCTACCCTGAAAGTCTCGGGGGGATTCGTCAAGCGGGGGCTGAGATAAAAGGGGGGTCCCAAAACGCGTTTTTCCCATGCATTTTTCCATAGGACCTTTAGAACGAGCTACAGCCCGAACGGCTGAACAGAATTACTAGAAATTTGGCAGAGAGGTAGTCCCTAGGTCAAGGAAGTGCCTTTTGTAGGTTTGGTGTAAATCCGTTCAGTAGATTCTGAGAAAATAGCCTTTAAATCAATATATATATCTGAGCCCGCTTACGGTACGCTTACCGTACGCTTACCGTAAGCGTACGGTGGCGTGCGCGAGCGCGATTCTGATTGGCTCTTAGATCTTAGTAAACATTCGAATCGGCCGAAACCAGGAAGCGGCCGCCGCCATTTTGTCTCTCGCACTGAGTGTTGTTTATCAAACAACATGGCCAAAAACATGTTACGGGGCTGTTTTGACAACTCCCTCCCACATAGTCATGTTGAGGGAGTCCCCAAACATCCCCCAAGAGCAAAAACGGTTTTATTTTTTTTTCGGCAATTTCGCCGAGTACGCTTACCGTACGCTTACCGTAAGCGTACGGTAAAAAAAAAAAAAAAAAAACACTATCCACACTTACCCCACCCCCAGGGCTTATTAATAGGTAAAAAAAACTAAATTTTGGCACCATGAAATTATAAAATCGAAATAAAAAAAACACTATCCACATTGACCCCACCCCCTGTGCTTTTGGTGGCCGAAGGCCACCAAATGTACAGGGCTTATTAAAGTTGATAAAAACCGTGCACGGAACGAACTGCGTTAAGTGGGCGCGCACGCCTCGAATGGCGTAAAGTAACTTAGCATTTAAAAAACCGTACAAATTCACTGAAAAAACCATAGGTTTCACACACGTTATAGTTAGGAATTAGCATTTAAAAAACCTTGCAAATTCACTGAAAAAACCATAGGTTTCACACATGTTATAGTTAGCGGAAATTTTACTGATAAAAAACCAGTGAAATTGCCCCGTTATAGTTAGTGCTGGCAACTATAACTCACGCGACCGCAATCTTCTGCTGATGACATATGTGTCTTTATGAAAAAAAAATATTTGTAATATATGTATAGCTAAAAATGTATGGAAGAAGACATGGGCAAATAAGTGTCTAAATACAGTATTAGCATCAGCAGAGGATTGCGGTCGCGTGAGTTATAGTTGCCAGCACTAACTATAACGGGGCAATTTCACTGGTTTTTTATCAGTAAAATTTCCGCTAACTATAACATGTGTGAAACCTATGGTTTTTTCAGTGAATATATATATATATATATATATATATATATATATATATATATATATATATATATATATGTATATATATTTGCAAAATGTTCCCAATATTCATGAAGACATTATGATAGTCACAACATCCCTGTGATGGTACACAGTGGGTCACGCTGGTGGTTGCGGTGTTGTCGTGAATATTGCATGCAATTAAAAAAGTCTATTTTGGACACACAACTTGTGTCACCAACACCCCTATTTCCGAAACATGGGGTAAGGGTATCTCCATCCTGACCCCTTATCTTAGCTGTGACACAGATTTTCAGCCACAGGAACCACTCCCGGATGATAAAATGGCAGTCACAACTTTCTCTTCAGGTTGCGTCCAGCCAATCAGAGCATTCCTGCTGGTGTGCGCTTTCGCGATTTATCAAACACGCTGCGATTTAACCGCAAACCCTGCAAAACTGAGGGAAATATCTGCAACCAGAGATATCACTCTATTGTTCAGATTTAATTTAACAAAAACTACTGAACAGATTCGCACCAAATAACTAAAAGCACAATCTGCGTAACAACATCTATCTTCCTGCCAAATGTGGTCTAATTCCGTCCAGCGGTTCGGACTGTAGATTCGACAACAAGTTCCTATCGGAATTAACATTACAGATGCACCCTTATTTCACGCCCCTATTTCTCGGTCCCCACTGTACGGAAACAACATATAATTTCAAAGTATGGCTTAAGTCTAACCACTTGCTTTACCTCCAAACCCTTAGACAATAAGATTAGAATGCCCTATCTAAACTGGAGACAAGCAATGGGAAACACCGCAGCAAACTCCACGAAGAGCCCAAAATGACAAGGAAAGATTACAAAATCATAGAAACTGAGGGAAAAAAATATATATATTACTAAAAAAACTTTCATCCCTTAGAAATCTTTATAAAACAATATTGTATATTTTATTATTATTATTATTAGCAAAGTTTTATGTAGAAATATATTAAAAATACTGACCCATTTGGGTGGAGGGTTGTGGGGTGGGGGTTACATTTTCTATTTAATTCCAAACTTAACCGGATTGGAAAATATATTAGAATTTATATGGTTCAGATTTACTACTCCCACTCCAATCTTAACGATATTGGAGAAATTGATTCAATTTTAAAATACAAAAATAACTATTCCCCCTAAAGTATAATAAAACCCCCAAAAAATAGATTACAGAAATACATTAAAGTAATCCCAAATATAAAATCAAGCCATGGGATATAAATAAGGTACAATAAGAGTACTACTAAATAATTTTAAAAATGATTCACTATAAGTTTCAAATTGAGAAAAATAATTAATTTAAAAAAGTAAGTACAAAATAAGTAAATAACATTTTAATTTTAATGTTACATTTAAATTACACACATGGTTAACTCCAAATAAGTCAACACTAACTAGGAGTGAGAAGTTTCCATAGGTTTGACCCTCAGCTTCCCAAACTGTAATCCAAAATATACCCGAAGGAGGGTTGACCCAGCTCTCTTAAATCACCTCTTGTTATACGCGTGACCGTTCAAATATCTCAAGAGAGTGTGCGATCAGCACCCAGGGAAATTAGTACTACCACCACATTTCTTGGATATATTTGTTTGGTCCTCTCCTACAGGTACCACCTGTGGCCTTCTTCATCACTGGACCCACATCATGTGAGTGGGTGGGCTCTGCACATTTGTAAGCGGAGCACTTGGAAGGTGAAAGGCAAGGGATTTTGTGAGCGAGTTAAAATTGCCTTAAAGATCCGAAAACTATTATTTAATGAGAAAGGTCTTGGGCAAGATTAAAAACAATGAGATGAAATGAAGATGTGATGGTCCTTGACATCAGAAAGTCGACGTGTTTTAGCTGTGAACCTGCCACCAGGGATCAATCGGCTTTATTCAGGACCAAGATTTTACTATATTTTGAATCCCTGCGTGGTGTGGTCGAGCTTTCAAACATATTTCGATGTATGCATAACAATTTTAAGGGAGCATGCACGCAATTATACAGACCATACTTAGGACACTTTCCTGGATATGGTCATGGCTGAAAAGCTAGAATAGGTGTCAGAACTTGTAAGACATTCCAAGTTGAATGTCCTATTGCGAAGACACAATCTCCATTTAAAGTGCAGTAAAGCATGCAAACGTAGTCACCCCCCATTGTATCAATTCTGATTTGTAGAAGTCACAAATATATACAATTAAAAGGGTCTTTAAAAAACTTTTCTCAAACATTACGTCTTCCTCAAAGAATCATTCATTTTTAGTAACCCTGGGCGTTATACTACACTTCGCCCACGTAGTTTTCGAAGTAGGCGAAGCAGGCAGCGCTACGCACACGCCAGGTCGAAGCGTAGCTGCCTGCCACCCGCCACCCGCCTCCCGCCCGTCCTCCTTTTAAAATAATATCATGCATGATAAAATAATTAAATGTAAAGACTTATCTGCAGTGCGGCGTCTCCGGCTTGTGACAAATGCGCATGCGCGGACGCCCGCGCATGCGCATTTCTCGCATGAAATGCGCATGCGCGGGCGTCCGTGTATGCGCATTTGTCACAAGAAGTTGGAAACGAGGAAGAGGCAGCCCCTGAGACGCCGCGCTGCAGGTAAGTCTTTACATTTAATTATTTTATCATGCATGATATTATTTTAAAAGGAGGGTGGGCGGGAGGTGGGCGGCGCGTAGTGGGGCTACGCGGAGCACGCGAGTGTGCGTAGATTTGGGCAGACTACGTGCTGCTCCACATAGCCCCACTACGCCCACTACGCCCAGGCTTAATTTTTAGCACAAAACCATGGGAGGCTGTATTGGAATATCCATGTATCATCCACGGGACTCCCCTTGATGCAAAGTAGTGCAAAGTAGCGCAAATCTTGATTTGAGTTGAAAAGTATATCCCATTTTAATACTTTGTGCCAGTTTGTGTCCTGACTGTAACACTGCACCAACGCAAAACATTGGTAACTCTGGCAAACAGTGGGTGTGGTCGACTTAAAATGTTTTGCTTAATAGTGACTAACTTTTCTTAAATCCAGTAGTATAACATTCATTTGAGACCTGTCAATTCTAACTCCAGGAAAGCATCAGCAAGAAAACAATTGCAAATCGTGCTTCTGTTTAAAATACACTATTATTTTTGTGGCTGTGTTTTCCATTTTGTCAAAACAACCTGCGTTAAGCAGTAACAATCTATATAAAGTTACAATTATTTAGTGACTCGACCCGTAATATAACGTTTAGAATTATATTTGATATCACATAATTAGCAACATTTGATTCTCTGCCTCTTGTCTATATACGAGGTTAGCTTCGAGAAAACATCATTTAACCAGCTTGCAAATTGTACTTTACCTAAAGTTTACCTTCTCGCTATTTGCCTCGTCCTTCTTAGAATTCCTAACAAACCTTCCTAATTGCATTCTCTTGTCTCAACTTGTTTAGTTTCTGCACCTTTCCTCTGGCTCGTGTCTCTATGGAGAGTCCGGGGTTCTGGCCTCATCAGTATCCTGCCAAGACCTTTATCAGTTGCAGGCAGCAAGGTCCCTGATTGGATTAGACATTGATTATATGCTAATCACACCAGCTAGACAGGCGGCTTGTGGTCAATGGGATCTTGTAATCAGCTCTGAAGTAATGAGTTGCATGCAGCCTGGCTTGTTAAACAGCAGGTTCCAATAGAACACCGCGGTTATAGTCTAAAAAAATCCCATTTGAATCATTGATATTGTCCAGAAGAAAGAGCGAGCGGATTTAACAGCAAAAACAAGTATATGCTCAACCATTTTACGCTAAGCTACTTTACAAGGATGAAATGTCCTATTTTGAAACAGGCCACATTAATGTGCCGGATATATTAGTTAAACAAGTCGGCCTCAAATGTTACATTCGCCAAAATACGAAAAAGACACTTTCATTAATGTATAAAAAGAGTCACATTGAGCAAGACAAGTTAAAATGAAAACGTTTAATTCCCTAATACCGCAATAGAAAGAAACCCCTAATTTAATTGAATCATATTTACAAAACGGTTTTGTTTTCTTTAAAATTATAGCAGTTCAAAGTAAAAGTATCCTATTAAATTGGAAACTGTCTTAACAACACACAAAAATAAATATGCTTTGCTAATGACGCGAAAAACACTCATTGATGCAAAAAATGTCTCTGTTATCCACAAACCTTCACTTCTTCTCAAATAGGCTCCAGCCTGCCTTTGAATGTTGCTTCTATCTATTAACGCGGTATCAAACTTCGCTCAAAGGCCCCCATACGAGTGGCCCCACCGGAGTTATGAGATCCGCCGCAAATCCCACTAACATCTTTTCTTTCACCCAGATACTTTGGCTACTGAAAACAGCTGAAAATTCCATGGGAAAAAGAGGACATACTAGTGGAATCCTTTCCAGAATGACCAATTTCTTAGTGAACTCTTAGGATGTAACTAATAAAGGGCTGGACTTTCGTCAACTCCGGAGTTACTGGTAACCCTATATACGTAACTTAAGGAGTGGGGGAATACCAATTCATTTTCTAGGCTTCTCACAATAAGGGAAATAGTTTGGCACTATTTTCCTAACAATGTGAGTCCTTCCAACTCAAGAGTAGGAGCATGGGCACGCAGTGAGCCACAGCTTCCCTGTTACTCTGCCTGGATTAGTTCCTGGGCTAGCTTAGTCTAGTTCTGCCTTGTTCCCGCTATTACCTTCTTGTTGCCTGCTGCCTGCACTGCCGCAGCCCGGTTCCCACCCTCCCCATTCTCAACAATCCCTAGGCACCCCCACCCCAGGACCTAGCTAATTTAGGCTGCAGTGAGACCATGCAGCAGATAGGTGCAGTGGGCGTGCTGCCCGTGTGCTGTAGGAGTGCTAAAGGCAAGACCATCTATGGCCGTCCATGTCTGGACCATGCCCAGCCCCTGACATTTCCAAAGTCATCCCACCAGACTACAACATCCTGTGCCAGGACCGAAACACAAAACAAGGTGATGACATCGCCGTCATCTACAGGGACACCATCAAATGCACCCCCACCAATGACTCAGAAAATACTTTTTTAGAACACCTACATTTCAAGCTCCAGATGGATGACAAAACCACTATCATGGGGATCATCACATAACAGCCACCTGGATCCCCGGAGTAACTTCAGCGACCTCCTCACCCGCCTCATCACCCGATTCTCCATAAACTCCAAATTCTTGTTACTCATAGGTGACCTCAACTTCCATCTTGACGGCCCACAGACAGACTTACTAGACAGCCTACAAAACATAGGACTCACTCAGCTTGTGAAAGGACCCATGCAGGACACACCCTGTAACCCCATCTTTACCTCCAGCAACAAAACTCAATGCCAGCCGTACCTCCCCTCTTTCTTGGGCCGACCACTTCATTGTACACTGCAACATCTTCACCACACCCACCACACCAATGGAGAGGCTATGCACCCCCAGTCGCAGCTGGAAGAAAGTGACCAAAGCCTCATGGGTCAACACCCTCCAGCTTCACCCCTTTTCTTCTCCTATGACACCAACAGAAACACAGACTGTTTCAATAACTGGACCTCTACCAGCATACTTGCACCCCTCACAAATGGTAACCTGAAGAAGACAAACAATTACACAAGCTGTTACACAGAGGCACTCAGAGAGTCCAAGAGTCAACACAAACAGTTTGAAAGAAAATGGAGAACCTCACAAGAGTCACCACCAAGAACTGAAAGAGACCAAGAAAACTCTGACCCAGCAGATTGAAGGCAGAAACAACAAAAATAAAGAACTCTTCACCATCATCAAGGAATTTACTCATCTGTCAACCACCTACAACTCCATCAACCCATCACAAAACCTATGCAACAAACTATCTGACTTCTTCCATGACAAGATATCTAAAATCTACAGGAACTTTGACCCCCACCATACCCTTCCTTACCTCCGACCTCCACCACTAAAGTCACCCCACTCATGGGGTTGACCCAGATGACCAATAAAGACACAGCATCTATAATGGCGTCCATCCACTCTGGGGCCCCCATGGATCAATGTCCCTACTGCCTCTTCAACCTAGGGAGAGCCACAAAAAGCACAGCACCTACTATCTTGATCAACATCGCCATCGCTACAGCCACTTTCCCAGACACCTAGAAACACACAGAAGTCACTCCGCTTCTCAAGAAACCATCCGTGCACCACAAATTCTTCAGCAATTACTGACCCATCTCTATACCAGCCAATGTAATAGAAAAGGCCATCAACCAGCAGCTTTCTCCTGGTCAGCTTCCAGTCAGATTTCCACAGCACTGAGACTGCCCTCATCACAGCTTTAGACGGCATTTGCACCATACTAGATTGAGGCCACACTGCTGCACTCATCCTCCTGGACCTCCCCGCCACCTTTAATATGTTCTTCCACAACACACACATCTCCAGAGTCCAAGAAATTGGAATCCAACGACCACACTCAAGTGGATAGTCTCCTTTCTGACCAGAAGAACACAATGCTTAAGCTTCCGGTGTTCACCTCAGAACCCAAGGACCTCATCTGCGGAGTCCTGCAAGGTTTTTCACTCAGCCCCACTCTCTTCATTGTATACATGACTCTTCTAGCAAGCATCATTTGGACCCATGGAGTCAACAACATCTTTTACGCTGATTGCACCCAACTCATCCTGTCCTTCTCAAAAGACACCACCAAAAAAAGTAGTTTCAAAATGTGCATGACCAACGTGGCCAATTGGATGTGAGACAAATACCTCAAACTCAATGCTGATAAGACAGAAGTACTGATATTCAGCAACAATGACTCCCCCTGGGACTGCACCTGGTGGCCCACAGAAGTAGGCCTCACACTGCAACCACGTCAGAAACGTGGGCATCATACAGGACACCAACCTCACCATGAGACATCAAATAAATGCTGTCACTTTCGTCTGCCTTCACGTACTTTGAATGCTCACGAAAATCATCAAATGACCTCCTCCTGACACCAGAAAAACGTTCACTTAGGTCCTCATCAGAAGCAGACTGGACTAAGGCAACGCCCTCTACTGCAATATCTCACCTGCCACACATGCTACAAACAGTCAAAAATGCCACCACCAGACTAATCCTCAACCTTCCTCACCACACACACACACCACACCTTACCGCCGAGAACTACAGAGGCTCCCCATTCAGAAATGCTGCCAGTTCAAGATGTTGAAGCACGCCTACAAGACTGGTTCACAACCAGGATCTCATCTACCTCAACCACCATTTACACTTCCACCAAACAACCTGAAACTTCCACTCTTCATCACTCGCGCTTGTGCACACACTCAGAATCCACTGAAGCAAGACAGAAGGCAGGGCCTTCTCTCACCTGGCACCCAGTACATCAGGACAGAAGCATCACTTCTGGATTTCCACAAGAAACTGATAACCTGCTGGCTCTTCAACTGATCGTTCTTGCAGAATCAGCATCTACTCAGTGCCTGGATATCCTCACAGGTGACTAGTTTTGCGCTCTACAAATCCAAATTACATTACATTACAACACTGACAGGGTTGAGATGGCAGGCATCTTACAAAGGATGGAAATCATTGACAAATGCACACTTTACAATGGTGAAGGATAAGGATCAAACTTGGAAAGCAAAGAGAACAAGGTTCACACATGCACCATGATCTCTTAGTTTGTTACTTGGAAAATTGGAGGAGCTGAACCTGTTTCAAAGTTTTTTAACTTAAGGTAGATTTTGCTTTGATTAGCTATCAAAAAGGAAAGGCACATCCATTTATGTAAAGGACAAAAAAGCAACAAGAATCTTCAAATAATGTACCTTGGTTATTACCTTTGACATTAACTGAAAGTCAACATTACCTATTACTGATCTTAAAAGTTTAGAAATGGAAGAACCCCATTATAAAAAGTCAAAAAAATGAGTATTAAAGATATTATAAAGTGTGAGCACTTAAGGGGCAACAGGAGTCCAGCTACAAAACTGGGTATACTTTTTCTTGATCTGCTCCCAACTCGTCTTATTACTTGTCAAGTGTAAGAAAGGACATTGTTTAGTAGTAGTTTCTTCCATTATTTCCTATTTAGTTTTGCTGACTTTAGGACCCTCTGCACTTTAAAACTACTAAGCAGCATGAGAGCGCAAGAGTAAACCAGCAAATGCACATTTTCCATAACATCTGTACTTTGCATTGATTTAATCAGATTGTCTATATTAATTCTGCAGTAACACCATTGTGAATTAACTCAGAAAATAAACCAGTGGCATGGAAGTTAAAGGGCATGTGCGATGCAAAGTCTATTTTCATGACCCACATACATGACCAAAGTGTATGCCTGCAGAGAGCACCACTGTTCAGGCTGTGTTGCAGTTATAAAGCCACAGAACTGACAGAAGTAATACATGGGAAGGAAAAGTGTGTTCCTATTTACAAAACTTGAACACCCAATTGAGTCTAATAGGAGCATAGGGCTTAGTGCTCAATATAGTAAAGTGGGACATGGCAAAATGTGTGCCAAATTATGTATGTACAATGAACAGTTGCAAAACGATGTCTGAACTGTGTAAGAGGTGCAATCAGATCCACAAGGGGCACCAATATACCTAAAATGATATGGGAAAAATACAAAAACTCAAGAAGTAGTAAAAAAAAAAACCTGGGAAGACAAAAGCACCCAATTGGATTACTTTTGGTCCAAACTTCTATTCAACGCCAAACTTTCAAATGCTAGAGCCTTTTGGGACTAAGTAAACTGCCTTGTAAGACCCTCAAAGGTAATAATTGTTGCCTGCGTCACAGAGTCAGTCTGAACACATCATTTAATTTCAACATTCTCCATTGCAGTTGAGAAAAGGACTGAGGTGCAGGAAACATCAAACTACTCCTTTTTCAAGGGCCAAAATACAATGCAGTTGAGGCCAACAAATCTAGATGTACACACATCACCTACAGAATTAGCAGACCAACCGAGCATATTCAACAGTCACAACTTCCAACGTGCTAGAAAGTACTCTGCAGGGTATTATGGCAACAGATCAATCTTTTATACAATACTTAGAAGAAGAAATATCCAAGGTTATAGCCAAGGGCAGATTAGACGGGGCACCTGGCCCAAAGGGCATACCTCAAGCAATTTACAAACTGGACCCTAAATTTTGGTCTGTCCCATTGTTCTGACTGTTCCGTTAGGTGGGCAGAACAAGCAGTCTTCCAGAGAGCTGGAGAGACTCAATAATCAATCCAGTGTACAAGGGAGGGAAACAAACAGAACCAGCTAATTATCGACTGATCGCCCTAATAGATACAAAAGCAAAATATTATGCCTCACTGATTCTGGCGGACTTAGTAGATTAGACCGAGAGTAACAACAAAATCCCTGTTAACCAGTCCGGGTTCCGCAGGCGCACTGGTACTACTACAAATATCCTTGCCCTAGGCCTAATGACAGGCAAGAGATTATGGTGGTGAAAAAATCTGTATCTATGTTTGATAGATTTTAAAGCGTCTTTTGACTGAGTCAACAGAGGCATCTTATGGCACAAGTTGAAGCAGTGGGGCCTTCCGGAAGCAATACTGAGACCTATAATGCAACTATACACCAACACATGGATGCAAGTAAAAATAGCTGATCGAAAGAGGCTTACCAGGAAAATCTATTTGAGTGAGGGTCTAAAACAAGGTTGCATCCTAGTACCACACTTGTTCAATCAATTCATGGCCGACCTCTCGCCAAGGCAAGATGAAACCAACTCACACACATCCGCCACGCTTGGGCACACTGCCTATCACATACCTATCTTATGCTGATGATATAGTGCTCCTAAGTCATACAAGAATTGGCCTACAAATAGTGATCAATGAACCGCGGAACTTCGCCAATGTTAACATGTTAGAAATAAACACTACAAGAACTAAAGCCATGATAATAAGTCAACACGCCCACAAACAATCACCATTCAAAATCAGTAACACAAACCTGGAAGTGGTTAGCAGTTGCAAATACCTAGGTGTTCACTTGGACAACCGATTAACCTTTCAGAAGCAGAATGAGACCTTACTGAAAAATGGAAATGGCCTAATATTTGCCTTTTGTTCAATAGCAATGAGTCTAAAAGGTCCTTTGTTTGCTCCATTGTTAGCAGTGATTAAAGCAAAATTTCTACCAACTGTAGACTATGCAAGTGAAATCCAGCATGGGAAAGACGCAGCAGTCCTGGATAGCCTCCAAAAACACAACTCCTAACTGACACAGGTCTGATTGGAATTTGGGCTGCAGCAGCAGTATCTAAACTGAAGATACGTAACAAAAACCTGGTACAAAAGTCGGAGTAACCGACAAAATCAGATCAATGATGCACTCTGGAAGGCACTATATTACAGCCCCCAGTCTGCTTACTCCAAGTATTTACAATAATCTTTAAAGCTCACAAATGTGGTAGTTATTTAGCAACAAAACCTATCATTTTCTTCCTTTCAACAAATATTAAAGAAAGCGGCAAGACAGCACTCATTAATGAAAGACAAAAGCAGGCTAAGCAAGCGAGCCCATGCATGGATGGTCCTCAATCGTACACAAAACTTCAACCAGCAACATACCTGGGTCTGACTTCTCCCCATCACCTAAAGACCAAGTTGCTAGCAATACGATTTGGAGCACTGCCTTGTAAAGCAGACCAAACAAGCTGGCAATATAAGGGCCCATAGTCATGTAGCCTTTGTGGATCACCAGAACAGAACTTTAGTAATCTAATATGCATCTGTCCAGTTTTAAGTCCATGCAATCGCCAACTGCTGAAAAACCTATTCAATGCAAGGGGCAATCATACCTGTAGAACTGTAATATTAAAGTGTCTCGACCCGAACGATCCACAGCTTAACTGTCATTTAGTACGAGAAAGCATTAAAACACGGTTAGAGAGGAAGCATATTAGCACATTAGAGACTATGTCTCACAAGATTGACTATCTACCTCTTCCCTCTGTTACTTTTTGCACTAGTGCAAAATATAATTTTTATTATGTAAACCCCTACTGTGTATTTATGGCATTGTTCCAATCCAAAACCTTTAACATGTATATTTTATTAGTGTAACATATTTAGTCCTATTGGTATATTGTTATGGTTTTAACTAACTACACAATAGAATGCATTTTGATTCTGATTCTGTGTAGTTAAAGCTACATTTTCCATGAACAGATCTAATTATAAATAAAAGCCTAGACATTGTAACACTGCCGCAAAATGCTAGAAATGTCATTCATTCACTCGTTATCACAAATCAATTGTGTGAGAAATTAGGTTGTTGGTAGTCTGGGGTGGTGTGTCCATGATGTTAACACTGGGAACAGTCCTCCTATAAAGCACAACATTGACAGAGTGACTGACAGGGTCAAGACTTGTATCAAGGAGGAGGTCTCCAAGATGTTAGAACTAGGGGGGATTCAGCCCTCAAACAGCCCTTGGGCCAGCCCAATGGTCTTGGTACAAAGGCTGCCGCACCCGGTGCCACACCAGAACTCCCATTCTGTGTGGACTACCGAGGGCTCAATTCAGTCACCAGGACTGATGCACACCCCATCCCCAGAGATGATGAGCTCATCGATCGGTTGGGCTCTGCCTGGTGCCTCAGCAAGTTGGACTAAATGTCTGGGTACTGGCCGATTGCCTTAACTGATGAGACAAAGGAGAGGTCAACATTTTCAATGCCAGAGGGGCACTATCAATCCTGGTTGATGCCATTTGGGTTGAAGAATGCCCCTGCCACCGTTCAGAGGTTCGTCAACCAGGTGTTGGCTGGGCTGGAGGATTTCAGTGCCGCCTACCTGGATGACATCGCAGTGTTCAGTGCCACTTGGGAGGAACATCTGCACTACCTCTGGGAAGTGTTGAAGGCTCTGCATAGGGCAGGCCTCACGAGCAAGGCGATTAAGTGCCAGTTCGGGCAGGGTTCTGTGGTGTACTTGGGAAACCGGGTAGGGAGAGGCCAGGTGGTGCCCCTACAGCCCAAAGTTGATACCATTCTGGCTTGGGAACCCCCCAAGACCCAGAGAGAGGTGAGACATTTTTTAAGACTCACAGGGTATTACAGGAGATTTTCAAGGGGTATGGCACCATTGTTGCCCCCTTGACACAGCTGACTTTCGGGAATCAGCCCAAGAAAGTGAACTGGACCGACACCTGCCAGAAAGCTTTTGATGCCCTGAAATCTGCCATGTGCACGGCATCCGTGCTTCAGGCGCCCAACTTCTCAAGGGAATTCATTGTGCAGAGAGATGCTTCAGAGCATGGTGTGGGGGCTGTGCTCTCACAGCTGAATGAAGAGGCCCTAGACCAATCTGTAGGCTTAATTAATAGGAAGTTACTTCCACGGGAACAGAGGTGAAGTGCGATTGAGCATGAGGCATTTGCTGTGGTCTGGGCACTGAAGAAGCTTAGGCCCTACTTGTTTGTGACTCACTTCCTAGTTCAGACCGACCACAGGCCCCTCAGATGGTTGATGCAAATGAGGGGTGAGAATCAAAAGCTGTTGAGGTGGTCCATTTCCCTACAGTGTATGGCCTTCACGGTGGAACACCGCCCTTGTACAGAACACGCCAATGTTGATGGTCTGTCCAGATTTTTTCACCTTAGTGAAGAGATCTCCCAAAAGGGTGGGTATTTTCCCCACATTTCAGCTGGAGGGGACACGTGTTAGACCTGGCACCATTAGCGTGGGTCTCCCCTGCATTTTTTTCTTTACCTCATGTTTTTTTGCTGTGTGTTGGACTCCTTTTTGCTGTTCTAGATGCTTTGGGCACATTGCCACTGCTGTTCAGTCCCAAAGTGCAAGTGCCCTCTTTGTAAATGACTGTTATGGATTGGTGTTTCCATGATTGGCTATTTGATTTACTAGTCAGTCCCTAGTATAGTGCACCGTGGGTGCCCAGGGCCGGTAAACAAATGCTGCTAGTGGGCTTACAGCACTGATTGTGCCACCCACACAAGCAGCCTGAAAATGTAACTCTGGCCTGCCATTGCAGAGCCTGTGTGCCGTCTGGTACTGCCATGTCGACTTGGCAAGTGCACCCACTTGCCAGGCCCTAAACTTCCCTTTTCTTACATGTCAGACACCCCAAATGTAGGTCCAAGGTACCCCTGTGGGCAGGGTGCAGTGTATGTGAAAGATAGGACATGCCCTGGTGTGTGTGTGGCATGTCCTGATAGTGAATTACTGCCAATTTAGTTTTTGCCATAGGACAGAATGGGGAGTTCTTTTATAATATCTTAGAAACCTGACTGGCCCTGGGAACAAGGTAGGAAAAGAAAGTTTAGTATGCCTGAACTCAGAATGTTAAAGTGCATCTTTTAGTGAGGGTGATTTTTACATTCTGTGTTTGAAAAAACCACTTTTAGAAAGTAGGTATTTTCTTGCCTAACCATCCAGTGTGCCTCTGCTAGGTTTGTGTATTGCATGTCTGGCATGTCTGGCTTTTGGATGACAGGGGCTGGAGAGGGGCAGTGGCTCCAGAACTCTGATGAGTTAGGGTTGGGCAGAATAGACGTGGGTTGCATTTAGAGTAGGGGGAGGAGATTTCCTTTCACCTGAATGGGCCTGGTCTGCCTTCAACAATGCTCTTTCCACCTCTTGCCAGGAAGCTGCACCAGTGAGGATGGACCTGGTTTTGGCTCGGTACATACATGTTCTGGCTTTAGAGAACCAAGGATGTTTGTGTATAAAAAGAGGGGTCCAGACCCCAGACTTTTAAATCGCTTCTGGGAATCAAGAGGAACCTTTGCCAAGGAGAAGAGCCAGGGAAGCTGACGAGAAATACTGCCCCTGTGCTGTTTGCTGTCTGGGGTTGGCCTGCAGTGGCTACTTGCTGCTGAGGAAAGGAGAAAAGGACTTTGCTGTTTACTTTGTTATCTGCTTGAAAGAAGATCTCCATGAAACTGGGCATGAAACTGAGCTTGCCACCTGTTCTGAAGTCTCAGGGACACAAAAACTTCACCACCAGCTCCCCTGAATTTCCTTTCTGGGAATTCTAATCTGCAAAGAGGTGCCTGCTGCTGTTCTGGACCTCTAGAAACTGTTTTGCACTGGGAGCTGGAAAATCGACGCAACTTCGAAGAAGCAGGAAGCATCCGCACCTGTTTCCGACGCATCGCTGAAGAAACCGTCACAGTGCCTGCCGCGGCTTGAGAAATCGCTGCAAGCCGCATCGAGTGCACCGATCTTTGAAGTCCAAGATCATTGCATCGAGTTCGACACAGAGCCTTCTGTGTGGCTGCTCGAGTTCATGCATCATCACCAGATCGTCGCATCGCATTGAGGCACAAAGTCTGTTGCATTGTTGGGGGACGCAGTAAGAAACCGATGCATCACCTCCCCACGCAGTAAGAAACCGACGCATCACCTCCTCTTTGGTAAAGAACTGACGCATCACATCCCCTGTGCTGCAGTAAGAAACCAACACATAACCTCCCCCGAAGCAACCAATGCATCACCTTCCCTGAGTATAAGGTTCCAACGCATCACCTTCCCTGCAGCCCATTTTGTTTGTTTGCGTGACGCATCCTAGGTACTTTGTGAGAAAAGTGTTGCATCTGCAATTTGCTTTCAACTGAACTATTCCAACCATCTGAAAGTCATATTTTGAATACTGTATTGTGGATTTTTGTCATTTGGTCTTGTTTTGGTTTAGGTAAAAATTACTTATCCTTCTAAACTGGTGTGGTGTTCATTTGTAGTGTTTTCACTGTATGACTGTGTGTGTTCACAAATGTTTTACACACTGCCTCTGAGATAAGCCTGTCTACTCATGCCACGCTACCAAGGGGGTGAGCAGGGGATACTTTAGGTGCTGTATCCCCCTTACCCTGACTAGAAGCTAGTTGGACAAAGGTACCTACCTCTGCCAACTAGAGACCTCCATTTCTAACAGCTACCTGCTCCCAAATGGAAATTACAGCCTATTAAATGTAATATGGAATCCCAATGTTATTCTATGAAAAGGGTGGGTCTCACAGTAGTGAAACATGAATTTATGAGTTTTTACTAGCAGGTCAGGTAAAACTTAGAAGTACAAGTACAACCTTTTATTTACACAGTACCCTGCACTATGGGCTACCTAGTGCCTACCTTAGGGGTGTCTCATATGTAATAAAAAAGAGAGTTTAACGTAGACCTGGGCGGTGAACTTTGCTCCGTTCCCAGAGTTTGTGGAGTTTTCTGCACTCCACGAAGCTTGCGAAATGCAGAAAACTTGGCTTTGCGATGTGCAGCGGAGATTTTTCCCCGCTTGCGATTGCGAACGGTAAGTATGCGATCACGAATGGTAAGTTCGTGAGCGCGTGCTGCCGCTCACCTAGAATTTTTACCCGAGCAGCAGGAATACCAGCACAAACTGCAGTACGCACTGCACTACGCCACTCGTGGAACTTCGCAGGGTTTTTTTATAACTTCGCGGAGTTCCGCGTAGCAAAACTCTGCAAACTACTCCCAGGCCTGGTTTAAGGCTTAGGTAGGAGGATTTAATGCCAAGTCTACATTGCAGTTTAAACCTACATTCAGGCTTTAACGGCAGGCCTTAAGTGTTACTTAAGTGGGTTGGACAATGAGTGTTGCAGGCCCACTAGTAGAATTAAATGTATAGGCATTGGGTATATGGTATACCACTCTAAAAGGGACTTTTAAGAAAATTAATCCTGCAAATCAGGTATAAGCCAATCAAACCATGTTTAGGGGAGTGACCACAAGCACTTACACACTGGTTAGCTGTGTTAAAGTGCCCAGAGTACAAAGGCCGACAAAACTAATTTCAATACAGAAATGGAGGTGCGTAGACAAAAAGTTTGAAGCAGATTATCCTAAGGTTGACAGGTCTAACAAATAGTAAGAAAGCAAGTTTTAAAACCACTAAAAACTGTACTTTGTCCTGCCTGCATGCACATTAGTCTAGAACCAAGTTATCCAGTATCCCTGCTCGGTAGATTGGATAACAAATCCAAGGCCGCTGTTAGTGGCTAGCCTCCAGGCATTCAATGAAATCGCCTCTGGGAGGAGGAGGGCTAAAGTGAACATATAATTCAAACACTGGTAAAAATGATCAACATAACTTTTACATAGCTTTTGACATAGCCTTTCCATAGCCATATACAAGAATATACAAGGAATATACAAGAAATGAACTTACCAAGAAGCTAAACAAGTTTTGACAATATGGCAACACAACACTATTTTAATTAAAAAATATTTACTATGTAAAAACATTGAATTAATTTGAATTAATTTGAATTAATTCTCAACACGCATTTTAGTACACTTTAAAGCAAAGTGAATATATATATATATCTATATATATATATATATATATATATATATATATGTATATATATATATATATATATATATATATATATATAGCTTTCCAAACGACCAAGATTTCCAAAGTCTGTGGCCCGTAGACAGGTGGCAAGTCAAACCGGGCAGGTCTCCCGGTGAATATGTCACACACAGCAGTCTTCTTCGAAGAAGGACTCGCACTCAGGGAAAACCAAGATTTATTCACCACAGTAACGCGTTTCGACAGACAAGCTGTCTTGCTCACACAAAATAGTGTACATTTCAGAGGAATCTTTATAGGTACAGACATAAAAGAAAGACTACTGTTTGTCAAATGGTATTGACCGGCAAATGTGGCGGCCATGTCTGAATGTCAAAAAACAAATATTGCGTTATATGTTATACTCAATAGATCAGTTGGTATTGACAGTGAAAATACAAATTAAATGTAAAGCATGTGTATATCTAAATTTCGTTATTGTAAACACCTGGTCCTTAGTCTGTAATCATATTGCATCAAACGTAATCTAAGTGAATCGATGTAATCTATAGGCAATAATTACTATAAACGGCAAATAGTGCTCAAATGTTCATAATAAACAACCAGATCACATATTGTCAAGCGGTCAAACTTACATATTGAGCTGGGATGTATCAGTCATTATTACACATGGTTCTTTACATAAATATACTGGCGGCATAGTGCCCCTATTAGATTTGACTGATTATCCACTGAATAAAATGTATTTCTAACGAACTCAGAATGTGCCTGACATGATAATATATTACAGCGAACTGCTGTATCTAGACGACTGAACCAAGGTTTAGACAAACATTAGCAGTACAATGGTCTAACATTTGTAAAGGTCCATGAAATGCAAGGAAGAAACAATTAATATAGTGCACATCACAACGATTCAGGATAAGAAAAATATAATAGTCTTATCTGGGGAAGAACCCATGGGACACGGAAGAAAAGGGTAGGGTAGCTGGAACGGATGAAACAGTCCACAACTGGAGTAACCCTTCCTTTCTTCCTGTATAAAGAATATCAAACATTAATGAAAGAAAAGAGTGTAAAATCACATATTAAAATATAGGCACATACTATTACATCATAGTAAGTACTTCATAATAAAAGAACATCAGTATGAATGCTAGCAGCTATTAGCACAGATAGCTATAATATAGTAGTAGGACTAATTATCCCGTAAATGGGTATTCAATTCTTCATCAAGATTGTGCCCCTTAGGATACTTAGTTTCCAGTTCAATGATCCATCTGGATTCTCTTTTCCGTAACAGTAGAGTTCTGTTACCTCCCCTGGGACCAGTATGTACTTGTTCAATCACAAAATAGCTGAGTAGCGAGCTATTTGACAGGTGGAACAATTCAAAATGTCTGGCAATGGGATAATGGGTATCTTTTTTGTTTATGGCTCGCATGTGTTCCAACACACGTTTCTTAGCCATCAATGTTGTACTTCCCACGTACCACATTTGACACGGACATACCAAGACATAAACACAGTATGTAGTACTGCACGTTAAAAATTGGTTAATACTTTTAGGAGACCTATAACCAGGAATTGGTACAGTTTTTTTCATGCCACTGTTACGACAGGCTTTGCAGTGCCCGCAAGGGAAAAAACCTTTGAGATTATGTTCACTTGAGGGTTTACTAGATGTTATGTCGTTGTGTATTAAGATATCTCTGATGTTACGACCTTTTCTATAGGTAATTCTAGGTCTACGCTCCATTGTTTTGCCAATGATGGAGTCGCTGGTCAAAATGTCCCATTTGTCGGCCAGTATTTTGTGTATTTGGTTGGAGTTTGTATTGTAGGTAAGAATTACTCTACCTGTTTCTTGGATATTGTCACTTTTGTTGGAACTTGTTTGTGTCTGGGGGTTTAATATCTGAGTACGGTCAATTTGGTCTACTCTTTTGATGGCTCTTTGGATTACCCATGCAGGGTAGCCTCTGTCTTTGAATCTTTGAATCATGATTTCCTTTTCTTTAGCAAATGCGGCAATGGTACTACAATTTCTTCGTGCCCTGAGCAGCTCACCAAACGGGATACTCCACTTGAGAGTTTCAGGGTGGCTGCTGAGGGCATGAAGAAGAGTATTACCAGCAGTTGTTTTGCGAAATAAACTGGTTTGCAGTATGTTGACCTGAGGTGTTATTAGAAGGTCCAAAAACTCAACAGAATGTCTACTCATATTGCTTGTCAAAACAATATTCTTGTTGTTGTTATTTAGTTTATGAATAAATTCGACAGCTTGTTCTTCAGTGTCAGACCAAATGAGAAAAAGGTCATCAATATATCGAAGCCATAATTTGACCTTTGAGAGATATTGATGAAGTGTGGTATCTAGTTTGATGTCCTCCTCCCATTTGCCCAAGAAAAGATTGGCAAAGCTAGGGGCAAAGCATGTCCCCATTGCCGTACCTTTGATTTGTTTGTATAATGTGCCATTGAACATAAAAATATTGCTGGTAAGACAGAGTGACATCATCTCCAGCAACATGTTAGTATGTTCAAGGTATTGAATGGGTCTGGTCTTCAAAAAGTGATGACACGACTTGACACCTTCGGTTTGATCTATGATAGTATAGAGTGAACTAACGTCTAGCGTTATCATAAGATCATTAGGTTCCCAGGTGACATGTTGAAGTTTAACTAAAAAGTCGGTGGTATCTTTTACATGGGAAGGGAGTTCAGTGACAAACTCACGTAAGAAGTAATCCACATACTTGGATACATTTTCAAAGGCACTTCCTATTGAAGAGACAATAGGCCTCCCAGGTGGTACTGTAGGATTTTTGTGGATCTTTGGCAAAAGATAAAGGATAGATAATTTAGGATAATCTCGTTTGAGAAAGCAATATTCCTCCCACGTTAGATAACCTTTTTCCTCCCATTCTTTCAGTTTTTCCCAAATGTTACAAATGCTGATATTATACATTTCCATATTGGCTTTCATATAGAAGTGCTGGTCATTCAATTGTCTTTCCGCCTCCAATATATATTGGTCTCTTTCCCAGAGGACAATGTTGCCACCTTTATCCGCTGGGCGAATGACAATGTTAGTATCGTTGGCAAGTTTAGTCAAGAGATCTTTTTGTTTACTAGAAAGGTTAGACTGAATGCGGTTGTTAGTTTTGTGTTTCAGTTTCAATAGGGCTTGGGTGACAACCTCCTGAAAGGTATCGATGTTGTCATGAGTGAGGTTGGGATAAAAGATCGATCGAGGTTTTAATTTAGTAGAGGTAATAGAGTCAGTGGGAATATCAAGCTCCCATTCCTGATTATCCATAGGAGATGGGGGATCTAGTTCAGTAGCGAGATCCTGTATCATGTGCAACATTTGGGCATCGGCAATAGTCAAGTTCGAAAAGGGTTGATTTGTATTGGTTTCTCCATCTCTGGATAATGTATTAGGACTCTCCTTTTTGTACAAGGCATGCCATTTTTTTAATTTCACTTTTCTAATGAATTTGTACAGATCGATCCGTGTATCCGCATAGTTGAAAGTTTCTGAGGGACAAAAGGTTAATCCCAGACACAGTGTACTTTTTTCGGAGAATGTTAATTTTCTCTTACTCAAATTTACAATGGTTTTATTTACCGTGTCGTGATCCAATATTGTTTGCCTTTGGAGCCACGTGTCTCATTTCCCATGGGCTCTCTTGCGTTGTTCTTTTGTTTGTCTCTGTTTTCGTCGTTTCCGTCTCTGTTTGCTCCTCCCCTCCCTCTTCCTCTTCCTCTTCCCCGGCCTCTGCCACGTTGTTTCCCTCTGTTTGGTGTTGATTGTGGAGTTGTTCTCGGTGTCTGACGGCCTTTTCTTAAGACCCGGAACTCGTCTAAAAAAGTGGCAGTCTTTATGGGGATCGGTCTTTCAGAAATCGAGCTCACTGTGGAGATTGAGGTGTCATTGTCTGATTCACTTGTTTCAGCAGTGGGGTTCTCCGCTTCTGTAATTGTAGGTTCCATTGTTTCCTTTGATTGTGGTAAATTTTCATATAAATAGTCATATTTATGACTATATGTTAAAGTGCGACCGGACTCGTAGTCTACACAGTCTCTATGTAATTTGCGTTGCTTCCGGTTTTTTATATCTTCCTCATGTTGTTGCAGTTTGATTGTTAGATCTTTCATGAATTTGTTAATTAGGTCTTGTTCTTTATTTTTCGATAATTCATCTTCCAATGTTTTTATTTCTGACAGAATTGTTTCTCTGTCTTCCCAGGCATATTTTATCAGAATATTTAACATGGTTCGGGAACTGTTGGCTGAATTCTCTTGCCAATCCTGCAACATCCGAGGGTTTAGGGATTCATATGAAGGCATGATATAAATACGGAGGCCTCTAGGGACCATTTGTTTGTCCACGTAGTCCTGTAGTGAGACTGCTTCCCACCATTTTGCTGTTTCTGATTTTTTGAGTTTCTCCAATCTCCTTAGTTTCGCATTGAGTGAAACATCTGTTGAATTTTGTCTCGTGCTGGTTCCTGTGCCCGGCGCCCGTGCAAGTAGCGTCACTGCTGCTGCACGCCATTCTGCTTCTGCATTCATTCTGTATTTCTCGATGAATCCTTATATGTACATATATAGGATCCAAAAAAAATCGTTGTGAACTTTAAAGGGATACTCTCCCTTTGTTTACTTGGTTAAACCCCCCTCCACATAATTGGAGGTTCCTGTTGCCGATTATTCTACTCGTACTCAGGTTGCCGGTCAATCAAACTGCAACAACATGAGGAAGATATAAAAAACCGGAAGCAACGCAAATTACATAGAGACTGTGTAGACTACGAGTCCGGTCGCACTTTAACATATAGTCATAAATATGACCATTTATATGAAAATTTACCACAATCAAAGGAAACAATGGAACCTACAATTACAGAAGCGGAGAACCCCACTGCTGAAACAAGTGGATCAGACAATGACACCTCAATCTCCACAGTGAGCTCGATTTCTGAAAGACCGATCCCCATAAAGACTGCCACTTTTTTAGACGAGTTCCGGGTCTTGAGAAAAGGCCGTCAGACACCGAGAACAACTCCACAATCAACACCAAACAGAGGGAAACAACGTGGCAGAGGTCGGGGAAGAGGAAGAGGAAGAGGGAGGGGAGGAGCAAACAGAGACGGAAACGACGAAAACAGAGACAAACAAAAGAACAACGCAAGAGAGCCCATGGGAAACGAGACACGTGGCTCCAAAGGCAAACAATAATGGATCACGACACGGTAAATAAAACCATTGTAAATTTGAGTAAGAGAAAATTAACATTCTCCGAAAAAAGTACACTGTGTCTGGGATTAACCTTTTGTCCCTCAGAAACTTTCAACTATGCGGATACACGGATCGATCTGTACAAATTCATTAGAAAAGTGAAATAAAAAAATGGCATGCCTTGTACAAAAAGGAGAGTCCTAATACATTATCCAGAGATGGAGAAACCAATACAAATCAACCCTTTTCGAACTTGACTATTGCCGATGCCCAAATGTTGCACATGATACAGGATCTTGCTACTGAACTAGATCCCCCATCTCCTATGGATAATCAGGAATGGGAGCTTGATATTCCCACTGACTCTATTACCTCTACTAAATTCAAACCTCGATCGATCTTTCATCCCAACCTCCCTCATGACAACATCGATACCTTTCAGGAGGTTGTCACCCAAGCCCTATTGAAACTGAAACACAAAACTAACAACCGCTTTCAGTCTAACCTTTCTAGTAAACAAAAAGATCTCTTGACTAAACTTGCCAACGATACTAACATTGTCATTCGCCCAGCGGATAAAGGTGGCAACATTGTCCTCTGGGAAAGAGACCAATATATATTGGAGGCGGAAAGACAATTGAATGACCAGCACTTCTATATGAAAGCCAATATGGAAATGTATAATATCAGCATTTGTAACATTTGGGAAAAACTGAAAGAATGGGAGGAAAAAGGTTATCTAACGTGGGAGGAATATTGCTTTCTCAAACGAGATTATCCTAAATTATCTATCCTTTATCTTTTGCCAAAGATCCACAAAAATCCTACAGTACCACCTGGGAGGCCTATTGTCTCTTCAATAGGAAGTGCCTTTGAAAATGTATCCAAGTATGTGGATTACTTCTTAAGTGAGTTTGTCACTGAACTCCCTTCCCATGTAAAAGATACCACCGACTTTTTAGTTAAACTTCAACATGTCACCTGGGAACCTAATGATCTTATGATAACGCTAGACGTTAATTCACTCTATACTATCATAGATCAAACCGAAGGTGTCAAGTCGTGTCATCACTTTTTGAAGACCAGACCCATTCAATACCTTGAACATACTAACATGTTGCTGGAGATGATGTCACTCTGTCTTACCAGCAATATTTTTATGTTCAATGGCACATTATACAAACAAATCAAAGGTACGGCAATGGGGACATGCTTTGCCCCTAGCTTTGCCAATCTTTTCTTGGGCAAATGGGAGGAGGACATCAAACTAGATACCACACTTCATCAATATCTCTCAAAGGTCAAATTATGGCTTCGATTTTATTGATGACCTTTTTCTCATTTGGTCTGACACTGAAGAACAAGCTGTCGAATTTATTCATAAACTAAATAACAACAACAAGAATATTGTTTTGACAAGCAATATGAGTAGACATTCTGTTGAGTTTTTGGACCTTCTAATAACACCTCAGGTCAACATACTGCAAACCAGTTTATTTCGCAAAACAACTGCTGGTAATACTCTTCTTCATGCCCTCAGCAGCCACCCTGAAACTCTCAAGTGGAGTATCCCGTTTGGTGAGCTGCTCAGGGCACGAAGAAATTGTAGTACCATTGCCGCATTTGCTAAAGAAAAGGAAATCATGATTCAAAGATTCAAAGACAGAGGCTACCCTGCATGGGTAATCCAAAGAGCCATCAAAAGAGTAGACCAAATTGACCGTACTCAGATATTAAACCCCCAGACACAAACAAGTTCCAACAAAAGTGACAATATCCAAGAAACAGGTAGAGTAATTCTTACCTACAATACAAACTCCAACCAAATACACAAAATACTGGCCGACAAATGGGACATTTTGACCAGCGACTCCATCATTGGCAAAACAATGGAGCGTAGACCTAGAATTACCTATAGAAAAGGTCGTAACATCAGAGATATCTTAATACACAACGACATAACATCTAGTAAACACTCAAGTGAACATAATCTCAAAGGTTTTTTCCCTTGCGGGCACTGCAAAGCCTGTCGTAACAGTGGCATGAAAAAAACTGTACCAATTCCTGGTTATAGGTCTCCTAAAAGTATTAACCAATTTTTAACGTGCAGTACTACATACTGTGTTTATGTCTTGGTATGTCCGTGTCAAATGTGGTACGTGGGAAGTACAACATTGATGGCTAAGAAACGTGTGTTGGAACACATGCGAGCCATAAACAAAAAAGATACCCATTATCCCATTGCCAGACATTTTGAATTGTTCCACCTGTCAAATAGCTCGCTACTCAGCTATTTTGTGATTGAACAAGTACATACTGGTCCCAGGGGAGGTAACAGAACTCTACTGTTACGGAAAAGAGAATCCAGATGGATCATTGAACTGGAAACTAAGTATCCTAAGGGGCACAATCTTGATGAAGAATTGAATACCCATTTACGGGATAATTAGTCCTACTACTATATTATAGCTATCTGTGCTAATAGCTGCTAGCATTCATACTGATGTTCTTTTATTATGAAGTACTTACTATGATGTAATAGTATGTGCCTATATTTTAATATGTGATTTTACACTCTTTTCTTTCATTAATGTTTGATATTCTTTATACAGGAAGAAAGGAAGGGTTACTCCAGTTGTGGACTGTTTCATCCGTTCCAGCTACCCTACCCTTTTCTTCCGTGTCCCATGGGTTCTTCCCCAGATAAGACTATTATATTTTTCTTATCCTGAATCGTTGTGATGTGCACTATATTAATTGTTTCTTCCTTGCATTTCATGGATCTTTACAAATGTTAGACCATTGTACTGCTAATGTTTGTCTAAACCTTGGTTCAGTCGTCTAGATACAGCAGTTCGCTGTAATATATTATCATGTCAGGCACATTCTGAGTTCGTTAGAAATACATTTTATTCAGTGGATAATCAGTCAAATATATTAGGGGCACTATGCCGCCAGTATATTTATGTAAAGAACCATGTGTAATAATGACTGATACATCCCAGCTCAATATGTAAGTTTGACCGCTTGACAATATGTGATCTGGTTGTTTATTATGAACATTTGAGCACTATTTGCCGTTTATAGTAATTATTGCCTATAGATTACATCGATTCACTTAGATTACGTTTGATGCAATATGATTACAGACTAAGGACCAGGTGTTTACAATAACGAAATTTAGATATACACATGCTTTACATTTAATTTGTATTTTCACTGTCAATACCAACTGATCTATTGAGTATAACATATAACGCAATATTTGTTTTTTGACATTCAGACATGGCCGCCACATTTGCCGGTCAATACCATTTGACAAACAGTAGTCTTTCTTTTATGTCTGTACCTATAAAGATTCCTCTGAAATGTACACTACTTTGTGTGAGCAAGACAGCTTGTCTGTCGAAACGCCTTACCGTGGTGAATAAATCTTGGTTTTCCCTGAGTGCGAGTCCTTCTTCGAAGAAGACTGCTGTGTGTGATATATATATATATATATATATATATATATATATATATATATATATATATATATATATATATATATATATATATATATCTTGATTGACTGCTTTTTCGAAATCCCCAATCTCCGGGATGTAAAACAGGCACGGACCACGTTTCTGTGCAATACTGTTTATTTTTTGCTAGTCGCCATGACGCGTTTCGGTCCCTCCTGGACCTTGATCACATGACATATATATACAATTGATTTTAGCTGGGAATATTTTTACAAATCTTTTTTTTTAAATAATTAAATATTTTGAAATTTCTGAAATATCTAACTAAAAATAAGTTAATAGTTTAGTAACAGTTTGCATTGTGCTCTACATTAAAATAAATATATACAACTAATTTACAATAATATTTAATGCAAAAATATTTTTACTAATATTTTTAAAAGGTTTAATAATCTTTTAAAGTCTTCCTTATACTTTACCATAGAGAGACCTCTAACCTGGTGTTGTAGACCTCCATGTATGAGTGAATGGGTATTAGTAGTAATGTTACACTGGGAAATTTGGGTACATAACAGTGAATACTTTGCAGTAAATGTACACTTGGAAATGTTGCATATCAAAAAGCGTGAGAGTAAATATACACATGTAATGTTACTCATGTATTCAGGTACCTTTGTGAGAAGACCTCTAATAGACCTTAAACTCTACTACCATATCTCTTGCCAAAATGCATTCTTGATAGCTTGTCAAGTAATGCAATTTCTGAGTTGGCGCCAGCCCCTCTTTTTTCTTTCCCTAATCACTGCTGTTTTGTGGGGAAAACCTTGTTTTGAATCTCCTAGGACTGCCTAAATCTTAAATCTGAGAAATCTAATTCAGCGTTCTACATGCAGTCACTCCAGATGTATGGCAAACATCGCTTCGATATGTCTCCAATTTCTAAAACTCATCATGAAAACAATAGTGATAAGTGATTCTTAACTACTTTGCAATACCTTGAATAAGGTTTAAAATAGAAACAAATGGACCAGCAATACCTGTGGCCTTCATCAATAGACACCTCTCCTCTGAGTATTCCTATTTTTAAAGCTGTTGTTCGACTGACCAGTCACTGCTCCATCCCTCAGGATCAGGAGTACGACGTCCAATCACCTCAGTGATGTATGTCCCTATTAAGGATCTGTTCGTAGTTGTAGTAGAGTAGTTGTTCTTGTGTATATGGGTAGACCTTAGAGTCTGTAAATGTCTTAATATCTTTCTGCAACTTATTAATTTTGCTTTGATTCAAAAATTGCCTCAGCTCGTGATCACTATGGAAAAGGAGGCGAGTGTACTAGGCACTTCAAAATTGCTAGAGGTGTGAGACAGGGGTGCGTCTTAGCGCCCTTTTTATTTGCACTTTACACTAATGATGTGGAATCAGCTTTGCAGGGATCTTGCCGACATGTTCCTTACATTAATTCACTACAAATACTGATACTCTTATATGTGGATGACGCAGTGATTTTAGCTCGTACTAGTAATGCGCTCCGCCGATTAGTGATGGATTATACTAATTTTATGAACCAGCTGGACATGAAAATTAATTATTCAAAGACAGGGCCAAAGCAACGGAATCAACCACAAATCTTTACTGAAGGGGGCAAGTTGGGAGTTTGGGATTCTTTAATTATTTAGGGATTATGTTTGATCGCCAAAACAACTGGCAAAACATGGTCATAAATAGGGAGTTACAGATGGAGAAAAATATTAGGGCACTTTTTAAATTTATGAAAAAAGTAGGGTCTAGACCTATTGAAGCAATTAAAAAAGTTTATGAAGTCAAAACGGTATCTGCTGCCTCCTATGGAGCAGCTGTCTGGGGCATTAGAGACTGCCCAATATTACATCTTACAGAAGATACTTTTTTGAAAAATCTGGTTTCACAGCCAAAGCCATGCTCTAATTTTAACTGTCACACGGAATTGCGAGTACCTTATATATCTGATTTCTGTGGCGCCCATCTTAATGTGGCACTCAGTCTGGTGGAAGGGGACTCTCTCGTTAACGAGGGATATTATAAATTATGTCTTGAAGCTTGATGGTGCAAGTAATAACAGTTGGTTATGTTATGTTGAATCTATCCTTCAAGCAGTTGGGCTACATTATCTGTACACAGATCCCACAACTTTCTGGTCTATTTCTAAGAAATATTTAAAAAATCATTTGTTACCTAGATTACAGGCAAGGAGGGAGGTCTCCAATTTTAAGATGACAACTGTTAGAGCATTCTTGGAGGTTCCAACCCTAATGCAAAAGGATATGAATGCAATGTATCTATCATTTGTCACTAATCTACAACATAGATATATTTTGGTAAGATTTCGACTGAATTACATCCCCTTGATGTTAGGTCTACCTCGTAATACCTATGTAACATCTGAATTGCAATTTTGCACATGTGATGATCGGTCTATTCAGAATGATCTGTATTTCTTGTTTTTTTGTAATTTTTATTGCAAGGAAAGGAAAAGGTTTATTGTCCTCATTATTCATAAAATGAATTTTAGGCAGTGTTGTGTGGCCCTATATTATCTGAACTTATTATCTGATCCTTTTACATGTTTTTCGTTGGCGTCCTTCTTTTTATTGGCTTTAAAAAAGAGATGATCTTTTCATCAATCTGATAATTAACTGAAGTATTAACCAAATTATGTTAATCATTGTATGAATTGTTCATTCTTTTTAAAAAATCTTTGTAATAAGAAATAATGCTGTTTTTAATGTGTTTATTTTTTATTTTTTGGGGGGTAAATTTGGAAATTGTTTTATCTGTAGAATACTTTATATGCCATCATTCTGTTGGCAAAATAAAGTTATCTCTGATTGACTGAGTCAAAAATTCTTTTAAATCTGACATTTCATTATTTATCTCTTCTAGTTTCTTCTTCAGTAAACTCAGATGGATCTGATTCTTGAGGTTGTCCTCACTTTCTTTAGTCTTTTTTAAATTGTTGGTGTGTGCTCGCAATTCAATATGCACCTTATGATGTTCTGTTTTTTCTGAAATATTAGTAGATGTTGTGGTTAGACTCAACATGAATTTGATGGAATCTGTTCTTATATAGTTATTGGGCTTATAATATTTAATTGATTTATGGGATTTTTTGTAAATATTTGATTTATGCTAAATTAATTGTCATGTATGATTTTGTTTTATTGGGTCTATGTTAATGGATTGTTATATTCCCCTTTTATTATGATTGATCTGTGCTTTTATGGATATTTTTGTATCCGAATAAAGATTAAAATTAAATTGATTAATTTAATCTTTACTGACGCGGCATTGGAGAAATGTTGTCTGTACTGATTATTAAAATGCGCCAATCTTTACTACAATGCCATGCCATAAGTGACCAGTTCTTAAACTGTTTGTAATCGAGAAAGATTCTTGGATTATTATTACCCGGGAATCCTGGGGGCGGTATTTGCCTTAAGGTACTCTGTCAAGATTTTCCAATGGAGAATGATCTGTACCTGTTGTTTCTATAAACTACTTAGGGCATCACATCATTCATCTTGTGACATTATCTTTTTCAAAATGTATGTGATCCAAAAGGATTTTACCATCTGTCAGTTTTCAGTCTATAGACCCATCTCTGTTCTTGTTCATGTAACATCGTCTCAAAGCAAAGATGTGTGTGTGTGGGGGTCACAAAAAATCCTTTCAGGGTGCCATGTGATCAACTCCCTAACTAGACAAGACATTAAATACCCTTGTATGGGCAGTAAGGTACAGGATAAGAGTTTGTGATAATATAGCGTTTGGGACTTTGCATCCTGTGATCCCGCAATCAAAGTTACAAAAAACTCTCTTCCCTTTCTAGAGAGTCAATGCACACTCCATAATACATGTATAGTGAACCATTTAAATTCACACAACAGATTGAGTGATGTCTCAGGCAAGTGAACCCACTATCCAGTAAAAACAAATTACAAGTATTAGTAAAACCAATAAGTCTGGCGTTGGCCGCAAACGTTTTGACAATTCTTGTTGTAAAGAAAAAAAGAAAGAAAGAAAGAAAGAAAGAGAGAGTGGGGATGGCAAGAAAGACAGTGGAACGTGAGAAAGAAAGAAGAAAGAAAGAAAGAAAGAAAGAAAGAAAGAAAGAAAGAAAGAAAGAAAGAAAGAAAGAAAGAAAGAAAGAAAGAAAGAAAGAAAGAAAGAAAGAAATGGTAGAAACATTTAAGAAAGAAAGAGGAATGCAAAAACGATGGAGAAAAAGAAAGAGGAAAGAAAGAAAGAAATAAAAAAAGAAAGAAAGAAAGAAAGCAGATGAGAAACAGCAAAAGAAAGAAAGAAAAACAAGAAGGCAGGTAAGAAACAGAAAGAAGGCAAAGATGTGGAAAGAAAGAATGAACATAGAAAGAAAGCGAAAGGAAAGATAGAAAAAAGAAAGAAAGAAGATAGAAAGTTAGAAATATTTAAGAAAGAAAGAGAAAGGCAAGAAAGATGGAGAAATCTACAGAAATAAATAAATAAACAAATAAATAAATTGGAAAAAAGAAAGAAGGAAGAAAGAAAGAAAAACAAGAAGGTATGAAAGAAAGAAAAGAAGGCAGAGATATGAAAATAAAGAATGAAAAAAGAAAGAAAGAAGGAAAGAACAAAAGAACAAAAGAAAAAGAGAGAAAGAAAGAAAAACGGAGAAAACGAGAGAAGAAAAGGAAGAAGAAAACAAGGTAGGAAAGTATGAAAGAAAGAAGGAATGATAGACAGACAGGGTTGAAAAGATAGAGTACCTTCATGAGCTTATATTCAGAGTTCAGGTGGGCAGCTGGTATGGTGTAAAAAAGCAGCAGTCAGATAAACACAGGTCACTTCAAAATAGATTTACAAGAATATTTCCAGGAGGCAGTATCCGATAAAGCTGGAATGTGCCCTATGGTCACATCTGGTAAAAAGCGTCCTGTTATCACATCAGATTTTACAAACAAAGGCAACACCAAAGTAATAATAAAGTAGAAACCAAAATAACAACACTGAAAAGAACTATTATGTGTGTGGATGTGCTCCTAGTGAAATGGCTAAACACAGTCAAGAAACATGAATTTAGCCCGTGGCTGAAGTAGGCTGAGCCACTGGTCCATGCTGTATGCCACAACAACAGACCAAAGGATGAGAAGGAGTAAGCCCCTCTAAGTAAGTATAGTTTGCATATAATTTTAGTGAAATAATAAGGTCTTGGCTAACACCAGATCAAAATAGAAAGATTTCTCTCCTTGCTGTGCACTGCATCTTTACTATATCATGAACCATTGGCTTGAAAGGGTGCTTTAGACTAGTGATCATTATTATAACTAAAAATAAACTATAGCAAATATAAAATACTGCAAGAGAACACACATTTTTCATTGTTTGGCCAGGAGCAAAATAAAAACTCATTTTTATTTTGTCAATTGGACTGGAAACTGTAAAATCTGAAAGACTCCATGGTGGATCTCCATTTCTAGGTGCATCCATTTCTTGTGCAATGCAATTTCATTGCATTTTCCACATGTATGTCTGCTGCATTATCTGTCACTGTCCATCATGGCTTCTTTCAAATGCTTTTTCAAACTTCTGATTTATATTTAAATTAAACACTATTCAGCCTTGTTACCAGTTTATTTTTTGAATGGCCCAGAGAAGAAGCATTGGCCTTTTGTAAATATAATTAGCATCCAATTGTTTCCATATACTACTTTTATTGATCATTAATTTACTTTGCAGCATGTGGATGCAATAATGATGGGAGGAAATGACCAGCACTTCCCTTTATATCTGAACCAAGTATCATCATGTGACTGGATTCAATTACCCACACAGAATGTCAGCAAGACAAGGACACTCCTAAGGTATTCCTACAAAATAGTAAGAAAAAATATCGAGGAGCAGGAATATCGAGTTTGAAATGTGATGCAGAAATATCATGTGCCCAAAAAATTGTTGATAAGAATATTGATTGTAAGGTAAAACATATTGATGCAAAACATATCTATATTTTTAATATCAATGTTAAAAATATCTATGTTGTTAATATCATTGACAAAAATATTGTTTTTAATAATATCGATTTTTAGTTATTTGAATGTATTTTAGTACATATTTTAATTGTATATGTTATAAATTGTTTGTATAATTTTTGTTCATGGGGGTACATAGTCAGAAGTAATTTAATTAAAATTAATTATGAATTATTCATTAATATGATATTTTTATTTAATTATTAATGATGTTAATTGTGTACTTAATTATTGTGTCAGGTAGGGCCGCCTCTATACACGGTATTCCAGCACATAACTTCAGTTTTGGCCGAGTTGGCAAGGTACCCAGCGATCAAACTGAATTCCTTCAGCCTGTTTTCGAGTCGTGGAATGGAAAGTTCTGGATCCCTAGTGTATACTATCACATCATCAGCATACAATGCTAATTTACACTCATAATTTAATGATTTAAATGGGCTGATAATGTTATCCAATCTGATAGTTTGCGCCAAGGGCTCAATGTAAATATTAAATAAAAGGGGGGATAGGGGACACCCCTGTCTTGTCCTTCTCTGAATGTCAAAACTTGGGGTCAGGGAACCGTTCAGGAGGATCTTCGCAGATGCGCCTAAATAACAGTTCTTCAAAGTCTGCACAAAAATAGGACCCATACCCATGACCTCCAGACCCCCCAAAGGTTCCTCCAACACACCGTTCGAAGGCCTTAGCAGCATCTAAGGCCATTACTGCCAAGGGGTCCACCCTTATCTCAGCCATTTCAATGTTGCCTATCAATAATTGGGTTTGTTCCTGGATTACTCTCCCCACCATAAAAACTTTCTGATCGATATTGATCAGGTTTGGTGCCAATTTCGCCAACCTCCCTGCCAGAATGCCCATAAAGATCTTGTTGTCGGCATTCAGCAGGGAGATCGGACGGTAAGAGTCGGCCATCAGGGGGTCCTTTCCTGGCTTCAGTATTAAAACAATCGTGGCCTCCTTCCAGGATCTGGGTCTCACCCCATTGGAGCAATAAACTGAATTAAATAGAGTATGGAGTACCGGTAAAAGGTCATCAAGTAACAGTTTATATACTTCATTGGGAGAGCATCGAGACCAGCAGCCTTTTTATTTTTTGATCTCTTTATTTGAACCCTGATCTCTTCCCTGGTTATGGGCGCATCAAGAACATCTCGGTGAGAACAGGTACAGATTTATCCCTTAGCCAGGAGAATATCTGATCCTGGGGGGGGGGGTCTAGGTCCTCCCTGTACAGATCTGAAAAAAGAGATAAGAGGCATTTTTGCATCTCTTCAGGCTTACTAGATTTGTTCCCACTACCATCAATGCAGAGTTTGTTGATATTATTTTTTGCCCGGTCTATCCTCGCCTTCCAAGCCAATAAGGCCCCTGCTCTTTCCCCATACTCAAGTAATTAATATAATTCTAAGATATATTTCAGGTGTATTGTTTACTTTGTAGAGGTATAAGGTAGGAAATGAATTAATAATAAACTCAAAGATAGTTATGTATTGTTCACATAATGTGATATTTTTCATGTTATGTGTTAAATGTGTTTTTATTTGTAAATAAAATTATATTTGTTGGCTGTTATAATTGTGAAAATATAGTGTGGTATTCTAATTATATTACTATTATTTGTTTTAATTTAAAGTATGTATTCAACATTGTAATAAATAGTGATTGGTTTTATATAAAAAAGTGATATATATTTTAGAATGAAATATTATATTTGTTGTTATTTAATGTAGTTGGTCAAATATTGTATTTGTTTGAAGTAAACGGCTCTCTCTCTACTGTTGTGCTGACTGGAGTGGGAATAGTAAATGCTACAGGTCCTGAGTCCAACGCTTTCCCTACTGTTTCACTGACTGGAGTGTGAATAGTAAAATGTACCCCTCCTGAGTCCAATTTTTCCCTACTGTTGCACTGACTGGAGTGGGAATATTAAAGTTTACCCCTCCGCAATCCGACCCTTTCCCTTACAGTTGTAGTGTATGGAGTGGGAATAGTAATTTTTACCCCTTCGAAGTCCAACGCTTTCCCTACTGTGTCTCCTACTGGAGTGGTGATAGTAAATTTTAGCCCTCCGCAATGCAACGCTTTCCCCACTGTTGCAGAGACTGGAGTAGGAATAGTAAATTGTTACCTCTCCGGAGGCCAGCATTTTCCCAAATGTTGCACAGATTGGAGTGGGAATAGTAAATGTGATCACTGCGAAATCCAATGCTTTCCCTACTGTTGCAAGTGGAGTGGGAATAGTAATTTGTACCTCTCTTCAGTATGGCGCTTTTACTACTGTGGCACCAACTGGAGTAGTAAGAGTAAATTTTGCACCTCTGCAATCTAAAACTTAACCTACTGTTGCAGGAACTGGAGTGGGAATAGTAAATTGTTACCCCTCCTGAGTTCAGCGCTTTCCCTAATCTTGCACTGACCGGAGTGGGAATAGTACATTTTACCCCTCTGCAATGCAACAATTTCCCTATTGTTGCAGTTATTGGAGTGGGAATACTACTATGTTCCCCTCTTGAGTCCAAATCCTTCCCTACTGTTGCACAGATTGGAGTGCAAATAGTAAATCTTACCCCTCCTCAGTCCAACGATTTCCCTATTGTTGCCATAATTGGAGTGGGAATAGTATATGTAGTATTCATATAATTTTATTATTTTGTTTATATTTATTTTATGATGATGTTTTTGTTTGTTTAACATTATTCATTTACAGACTAAAGCGGGGGATTGGGACAATTTGTTAGACGCTTTTAATGCCTTTTAAAAATACGCTTTTAAACCTTTTGTAAAATTGTATATTGGGGGACTTCTGTTGTTTTTATCCTTCTGTCATACACAGTATCTGTTAGGCACTTTTACCTGTAAACCAGGCTTCTTTCCATTGCACATTGCTTGTTTGCACTTCGTTGTGACTGTGTTTCTGGTCCGCTGCGGCATCCTTGTTGCCATTTGATCGGAGAAACACAGTCACACCCACTGAGGCCACACCCACTTCCGGCAGGTGCAGGGCTAGTGGCGGGCTCCTCAAGATTATTTAAACTTCTTGCTGTACCGGATGCGCAGCGGACTAAGGGTCTGTAAAGCGGGGGAAAAAGACAATTTGTCAGACGCTTTTAATGCCTTTTAAAAATACGCATTTAAACCTTTTGTAAAATTGTATATTGGGGGACTTCTGTTGTTTTTATCGTTCTGTCATACACAGTATCTGTTAGGCACTTTTACCTGTGAACCAGGCTTCTTTCCATTGCACATTGCTTGTTTGCACTTCGCCGTGACTGCGTTTCCGGTCCGCCATGGCATCCTTGTTGCCGTTTGAGTGGAGAGATGCAGTCACACCCACTGAGGCCACACCCACTTCTGGCAGGTAAAGAGCTAGTGGCGGGCTCCTCAAGATTATTTAAACTTCTTGCTGTATCCGACGCACAGTGGGCGCGCCTCTGGCATGCCTAAGGCGTCCCAAAGGCAAGCCCTTCTGCGCCCATCCATGTCTGGACAGCAGCCAGGCATGATGCCCGATTTCAGGCAGATACTCTGCCTCCATCTATTACATTAAAAAATGTAAATACTAAGGGTGTCATCTAGAGGTAAATAAAATTATGGGCCCCATCACGTTATAGCTGTCGATCTGGGCTTTATAGACATAGAGTTTAACACTGTAGGAAGGAAAGCCCCTCCATCTAGCAATGTTATGATAAAAGGGGGATTAATCAACGCACGCTCTATATGTAAACACGCCCTGGATATTAGAGACCTAATCATAGAAAAGGAACTCAACTACCTATTCGTAACTAAAACTTGGCTAAAGGGGTGGTGTAAACCAGATATTGTGGCAACACTCCCCCCAGCTACGCAATCTGTAGGAAAGATAGAGGAGAATCTAGAGGAGAGGGGCTGACCATTATCTTCCGAGACTCATTGCAAAGTAAACATTTCGACCTCTACACACTTAAGGGAGCAGAAAGTCTCGGCTTCTGCTTCACAATAAATGCCTCTCTCTCCTTCACAGGAGCACTTATTTATTGCCCACCTGGCCCTAGTGCCACCTTCCTAGACTTCCTAGGCGAAACCCTCAGCCACTTCCTGCTCAGATATGCCAATTTTAGCATCCTAGGAGATTTTAACCTCCACTTGGAATGCAGCAAGGACCCAGGAGTGGCCACCTTCCTTGAAATAATCTATTCCTTTAGGCTGCATCAACTAGTCAAGGTCCCGACACATCAGGCAGGGCACACACTGGATGGGGTCTGCTCTAATTTCACTCTGCTCTCAGCAGACTTATCCATCCCTCAGACATGATCAGACCATGAATTCATTCCTTTGAACATTAAGAGGTCAAGTACCGCTCACATAGCCAAGAAAGAGCTCGTTGTACAGCCAAGACGTGAGTGGCCACAATTATCCACTCACCCAAAGCTGCCTATGATCGCTCATGACCATACCTCAGTTTTAACTGGGGATACTACAGAGGATTCCCTTCTCTTTCATGCATAAATGTCACCAATAAGTGATGAGCTAATTCCACCTAAACTTTCCCGTAAGATAGTAAAAGTGAAATCACATAAAGCCCCTTGGTTCACGCCAGACCCAGGTAAACATCATCTTCTTTGCAAGCAATTAGAATGCAAGTGGAGAAGGGCCTATGATCCAGCACACCTAAAAGTCTTTAAAACAAGTAGGAGACAATACCATATCTCTATTAAATCAGCAAAAAAAGATTAGTATTTCAATAAAATAGTTGAGGCTAATCACAATCAGAAATCAATTTTCTCAATTGTAAAGTCTTTCACCAACCCAAAAACATTGTGTAGAGCAATTCCCCCTTCTCAGACCCTATGCGATGAAATCTCGATCTTTTTTGATGAAAAAATCAAGAATATTCAAAAGGACTTTGTAACACCCATCACACAAGAACTTGACACTAATCAGAGGTTAGACCCCACCTGCAGTGGCCCCTCACTCCAAGTCTTTGAACCTGTCACGCTGGAGGACACACAGGCAGCAATTGCAGCCTGTAAATCGGGCTCTCCATTGGATGCTTGTCCTCCCCTGATCTTTCACCAAATTATAAATATTGTGAATCCAGTGTTTAACCACATAGTAAATTCCTCATTACGTGCTGGCACAGTCCTAGATGAATGGAAGTTAGCCATAGTGAAACCTGTGAAGCAGAAGCAAAATGTAGACATATCTAATCTTTCAAATCTCTGCCTAATATCTCTTTTACCAATTTTGGGCTAAATTACAGAAAGATTATTAGTCAATAAAGAGCTTTCAAAATTTCTGGAAGCTGCTAGGATTCTTCATCCGCAGCAGTCAAGCTTCCGCTCTAAGCACTCTACAGAATATGCTTTATTGGAAATATCAGATACATTAAAATTCATTGCAGACAAAGGCAGTACTAATCCTGCTTGATTTATCTGCCGCATTTGATATCTTCCCACATGGCATTCTTCTTGCCAGACTAAAATCCTGTGGCATTTCCAATATTGTTCTGAACTGGATCAAGTCCTTCCTGACTAACCGTAGGCAAGCTGTCTCTCTTGGAGCTTTTCTCTCCGCCGAATGACCTATCACGGTGGGAGTTCCACAGGGTTTATCTCTTAGCCCACTGCTATTTAACATATATATGGCTCCTCTTATCTCCCTGATCTCGTCATTCGAGATTGAAGTAACGTCCTATGCCAACGATACTCAGTTGATATTATCCCTGGACAAAGACTCCACCACCATAGAATCAAACTTTAAACTCTGCCTATCGGAGGTCATCCAGTGGATGAAAGACAACCATCTCAGGTGTAATACTGATAAAACTGAGATTCCCCGAGCAGCAGTGTGCCAAGATGTGCGTTTGCAGAGTGCTGTAAAAAGGGGGCCTGGACTGTGTCCACCTCTCTGCAATTCAGCTGTGTGGCACGTACTGGAGGTACCTAATGGGCTAGTTGGCCCCCAGGGACCCTCACTATTCAAGGGGTCTTAATCCCCCAACTTAGAACGTGCCAGGGGGTGCGTTTGCAGCATAGTGGAGAAAGGGGGCATGGCCTGTGTCCACCTCTCTGCAATCGAGCTCTGTGGCGCTTACTTGAGGTACCTGGTGGGCAAAGTGGCCCCCACGGACCCTCAGTATTCAAGGGGAATTAATCCCCCAACTTAGAACATGCCAGAGGGCATGTTTGCAGAGTTGTGGAAAAAGGGGACGTGGCCTGTGTCCACCTCTCTGCAATCCAGCTCTGTGGCGCCTACTGGAGGTACCTGGCAGGCAAATTGGCCCCAGGGACCCTCAGTATTCAAGGGGAATTAATCCCTCAACTTAGAACATGGCAGGTGGCGCGTCTGCAGAGAGGTTAGCAATCCTGCTGTGTGGGACTTACTGGAGGTAATAGGAAGGGTAGTTGGCCCTCAAGCTTGACAATGGGGGCTAACTACCCCTCCTGTTACTTCCAGAAAATCTCACACAGTGAGATTGCTAAGGGGTGTTCGGAGGCCACACTCACCTTTCTCCACCAATCTGCAAATGCGACTGCTATGTTATAGTTAGAAATTAGCATTTAAAAAACCTTTGAAATTCACTGAAAAAAACATAGGTTTCAGGGACGTTACAGTTAGAACTGAGCATTTAAAAATCCTTTGAAATTTACTGAAAAAAACATAGGTTTTAGGTAGGTTGTAATCAGAAATGAACATTTAAAAAAACCTTAGAAATTCACTGAAAAAAACACAGGTCTCGTGGACGTTATAGTTAGTTGAGTTAGTTGGACATTTCACTTGTACAAAGCGAGAGATATTCGGCCATTATAGTTAGCTGAGCTAACTATAACTCACGCCCCCACAATGCACTGCTGATGACGTCACATATTACCCTGATGACTCCAGAACCTTCCACACATTCTAAGCCCCAGGAGAGATGTTCCACAAGACATGGAGTCTCAAATGGCTTGACTTCAATATCTAGGACCTTGAAGTCAGTAAGATGCAAATTTCTCTACCCTTCTAGGCTGCATTTCAGAGCACTGTGTCTCCAGTGATACGTTTTTGGAAACACAATGCTCTCAATAGGATTCTATGAGGCAGATATGAATTATTGTAGCAGCAAGCAGACAAGAGTTTTCTTTTTGTCTTTTCAGCTCTTTGCTGAAAGTGGATCAATGGGGGTAACTTAAACAGTAGAACAAGTCTGTGGTTGAACATAAAGTGCATCAAACTAAAATATCAGTACTTTCTCCATAGAAGATGACCAGTTAGATAACCCAATCCCAGTTTCAGAGATATGCTTTATGCCAAAAGCTGGCCCCGATTCTGGTTCACCACAGATAAGCACAGTTCCCTTTTTCTGTAATCTCTCCTTAAACTACTCCCTGTTACTCAAACATAAGCCATCATAATCTCCACCTCCAGGCTGGCAAACATCTTTCCTTTAAAGTTCAAATTGGTTCTATTGTTCTGAAGAGGGGGAGAGGGGCTCCGGGTGGTGTTTTTTTTCTTCTCCAGAATTCATTGTGTGGACTTGCCTTTGAAGACAAGCAGCTGGCGAGACCCATGGAAGAATATTTCCCAAAGGCAAATTGTTAAACAACATGAGGTCAGCTATGAATGTTACTAGCCTTTTGCTAAAGGCTGCTGCGAAAGGTCAAGAAGGCCCTATGGATCAATTTAAAAGATATTCATATAATCAGACTTTCACGATTCCATTGATTTTCTCGCCATTGGACTATGTATATACCTCCATTTTGTATTTTGCAGCATTTAATTACAAGTTAGTGTTTTTATACCCATTTTACTACTTTAAGAGAAATTCTTGCAGCCTTGATGCAGGAAAACATGACATTTTAGGTACACTTTATCTTTTGAGACACACATAGTAAACAATTTTTCTTCACACATTTACCCCATAAACGACGTATTAAGTTGCATTTATATACTGCTTACTACCTGTGACTGGGCATCAAACCGCTTTACGACAAGTAGCACCCTACCCAGGAGTCCAAAGTTAATGGTCAGTCCATTTGTATTTGGTATTAGCCTTGCATGCTCATTCCATGAATTCACACCAGTTACTTTGTGGTGCATTATTGACAAAGGAGTGATCATTAGAGGGGCTATATAAGAAGCAATTGCTTGCTGGAATTAACATGACAGTTATGGTTTACAAAGCGTTTAAGACAAATAGGCTTGAGATTTAGAGAAACTTGTATACAAAAGAGTCAGGCAGAAGAAAGAAGGGAAACAGTGGGGCACTTTAAAAAAGGGGGGTATGGAAACAGAATGTCTACTTCTAATGCAGGATGTTAAGGAATTTATCAGGTGGAGAATTTGTGCATGCAATGTGTGGATGTAAACCTGTTGAAAATAAACAAGTTTAAATTCTTCTCCTAAGAACTGTATCTTACACAATCTTTCTAGAGGCAGTTAAGATGTGACATATACAAAAGTGAAAAGGAAGCCCACCGCTTTTTGAGACCACTTTACTTTCAAGCAGTGGGACAAATAAGCATATTCTGTTGTAATTACAATGAGAACACCCCAAAGAGACCTGTTTATATACCTGCCATAGCAGAAATATTTAATACTGTAAAGAATTGTTAAGGTTTATGCAAATCGTGCACATACAGAAAATATACATCATACAAAAAATGTTATGTAAATACCTATCAACTCAAAAATATAACAAAGCAATTCACAAAACCTTATGCATCAATCATAAGTATAATCAATCTATGTTTGTGACTCATTCAATACCTGGTTCAGAAGGTATTGCCCACTTCATCCATCTGAAGAGCACCCCCACAGAACACACACCATGTCCAGCAGAATGGATGTGTCTGAGTTGACCTTCACCTTCCAGCAGCCAACCTGCCTCCAATGTGCGTGCATCTACATATAGCGGTTGATCACAATGACATTTGACTCACCACAGTTTCAGTTGTGGCAACTTTGCAGCAAAAAGTGTTCATCAAACTCATGCCTCAGCTGGTCTGGGGTAAAATACAATATACAGAACAAAAAGAAATGGAAGCCTAACTAAAGAAAAAGGAGCGTATACTCTTTTTGTTGGGTACGTCAAGATACAATTTAGTGTACTAAAGATTGCCATGGCTTCCATATAATTCTGACCACTGAAAACAAAAAAATAACAATTAATTTGCTAGAAATAGTAATAACGCATGGAGGAATATTTTTATTTTGAAAAGGTGTTAGTAAAATGAACGTGCAATACAAGAGAAAGTTATAAAAAAGGAACAGAGGAGTGGATCATGACTGTGGGAAGAACAGATTATGGCGAAGAGCTTGAGGAATACCAGGGGCCATATTATCAAGACCGGCGATAACATTATCGCCGCTTTAGCGTCAGGAAACTGCCGCTAAAGCGGCGATAAGGGACTTGATAATATGCCCTTGTGAATTCCCATAGAAGCCCATGTTCTGGTGTGATAATATGCCCTTGTGAATTCCCATAGAAGCCCATATTCACACCAGAACATGGGCTTCCATGGGAATTCACAAGGGCATATTATCAAGCCCATTATCCTGCTGCTAAAGCGGCGATAATGTTATCACCGGTCTTGATTATATGGCCCCTAGAGTTGGAGTGGCATGAATGACTGGAGAGATCTGAATGTTTCCCGGGAAAAAAGGGCAACGCCTTCAGAGAAGTCACAATACATTTTAAAACAACTGAATTGCAGCTAGAACATTTGTTTAGAAAAGTCGTGAAGCTCAGACAGATAGGAATGGTGAAACGAAAGCCATCTCATAATAGTTTTGAAGATGATTCTTGGTGCATAACAATAAACAATCATGAAGGACATACTAAAGAAGTACATTTAGATGAAGGTGCATGCTGTAAGGAAGTCAGCAGTCTAGTGGTTGGGGGGCGGAGTGAGTAGAGTGAGGGGAAGAGGAGGAGTCACAATGGGAAGAGGCAGTTAGTGTAGGGACAAGGCAGAGATAAGAGGTTAAGAAATAAGGCTCCTAATAAACTACCAGAAGCGTCTATGGTTCTTTGTAGCGCGATGCTACAACTGGCGACGAAGGTTGGATAAACAAGCCCACACTATTCAAGGAGCCCCAGAGATTGGTGAAGAGCCGGGAGCAGCCACAGGAACAAGTGTGGACCTGCTCGAAGTGATTGATCACCTCGCAGCTCGAGTCACGCTGGAAGCGTGTAATTCCGATGCCCCAGTGAGTACAGAAGTCGGGAGCCCACCCCGACCCTGCCTTGTGCCCCAGAGTGTGGAAAAGAGTGCCTCAACGGTGGAGACGCTGTCTCCGAAAGCCTGCCAGCAAGCGCTGTGGAGCGCGGTGAAATGCGAGCTGACAGCCCGTCGGTGCCGGTTAATCTCACGCCCGATGCGTGAGCTTTGGCATGCGCGGCGCGGAGGAAAAGCGGGAAGCTGCAGAATAAGGCGGGAGCCCACCCCGACCTCACCTGATAGCTGTCGCTGTCGTAACTGAGCAGAGCCTGACGAGTGCCACCCTTGAAGATGCCCGCCGGTGAGTCCAGCATGGAAAGGACTGAATGAGCCAGGAGAGAGAGCCTCGTGTGTGTGCAGTGACGGCGGCCATCTTGGAATCAGGCAGTTTTCGAGACGGTCCCCTTGAGTTTTGCAGAGCGGCCATTTTGAAGTCAGGCACCCAGCAAATAAGCAAGCCTTGTCAAGTGCAAATAAACAAGCATTGGCGAAGGGACATAAAACAAGCATTAGCAAGTGCAAGCAAACGAGCATTGGTGTGTGCAAACAAACAAGCATTGGTAATAAGAAATAAACAAGCATTAGCAAGTGCAAGCAAACAAGCATTGGTATGTGCAAACAAACAAGCATTGGCAAGAGGAACTAAACAAACAGTGGCGAGTGCAAGTAAACAAGCATCGTCACGTGTGAATAAACAAGCATTGACAATAAGGAGTAAACAAGCATTGTCGAACAAGGATAAATAAGCATTGCCAAGTGCAAATAAACCAGCAGTGGCGAGAAGAGATAAGGACACAGACACCAACAAAGGTGATAATCAACCAGTGACATCATGGCGACCCCTACGGTCTCACCGTCGAGGAAGCCCCTTGTTGTGGGAGGATCACATCTGCGAGCCCCGGAACCACTGACCGTGACCAATGGAGGGAGTATGGGCCCCAAGTGGCAAGAATGGGTGGAAGACTTTGAAGACTATATTGAGGGCTCCAAAGTAACGGAGGACAAAGAGAAGTTGATCGCCCTCCGAAATCTGGCAGGCCGGGAAATAAGCAAAATCATCAAGGATCTCCCGCCTGCTGAAACGGGAACCTATGACAAAGTGCCTGAAGCCCTAAATAAAAAGTTTCTTCATAAACGAAACGTGGATTATGAGCGCCATGCGTTCCACCAAGCACGACAAGGGAAGGAGGAAGCAATGAGTGCATTCATCACTCGGTTACGACGGCTGTCGCGATACAGCGAGTTTGAGACTTTCTCGCCTGATGCTGCCATCAAATCGCAAATCATAACCGGTTGCCATTCAGAAACACTCAGGAGACGGCTACTGAGGAAACCCCACGAATTAGAAGAGATTGAAGAAATGACCCGCATATATGACCAAGCGGAGGAACACGCTGCCACCATTGAAACAGGCACAACGTCAGGCATGAGCAAGTGCACCGTGTTCAAGACCGACCTCGTAGCAGAAGGACGTATTCGCGGGAGAATAAATGGAGACAGAGACCGTCGTCTCACCAGCGACGCCCGGAGTACAGGAGAAGAGAAACAGGGCGAAGGGACCAAAAGCCGGAAAGGACTGGCCAATGTTATCGGTGTGGTTATGACTATCCCCATACAGACACCTGTCCGGCTATGGGTCAGCGATGCAGGAAATGTGGGCGATCCAATCACTTCGAAGCCATGTGTGGGGACTACCACAAAGAAAGGCGAGGTGGGACCACGAGATCGCCCCGCTCTGATACAAGAAAACATCACATCAGAGCCGTTCAAGGAGAGCCCAGGTGGTCCCCAGGTTCATCACATTCCAGCCGGGAATCACACAGGTCACGTTGGGGACGCAGATCCCCATCTCGGGACTCGAGATCATCTTCCTCCAAAGACTCGACCCACACTGTGGAACACTTGAACCTGATTGCGGACCCTGATCAACTAAAAAAGTATCCACGTCTAGACATTAGAGTGGGGAATCACGACACCAAATTTATATGGGATAGCGGAGCCTCGCTGAACTATATTTCAGTTACGGAACACGAGAAAATGGTCCCGAAACCTCCACTTACTTTTGCACCAGTCCGTGTCTTTACGTGAATGTCCAAAAAACCGCTCCCCTGTCTGGGTAAATTCGACACAACTCTCACCCATGACGACATCACTGTACCGGCGGTCATACATGTCATCAAGGGGCCTGACGCCGACTGCCTACTTAGCCTCCCCACTGCGGAGCGTCTTCATCTGGTGGAAGTCTTATTCACAGTAAACGACAATAAGAACTGTGTCAGCAAGATTCCCAACTTACTTCCCAAACCGGGGAAGGCGGAGAACCCGGCTGACTACATGCCCTGCCACCCTCTACCGTCGTCAAAATCCAGACCATCGATTGCTGAGGAGTATCGCTGTCAGTTGACCAGCAAAAGCAATCCACCGGCACCATTACAAATGATCACCCTACCCAGGACGACCACCCTACCCATTGGAGTGTGGCAAGAAGTTGCCATGGACTTCTACGGACCGCTGCAGTCTGGAAAGTATGTGGTTGCCATAATCGACGAATATTCACGATTTCCCATCGCTCAAATAATAGCGTCCACAAGCGCCTCCTGCACTCTCAAAGTGCTATATGAGACATTCGCAACATGGGGTGTCCCCAAGGAAGTCACAACAGACAATGGGTGCCCATTCAGTGGACACGAATTCAGTGCTTTTGCGAAATACATGGACTTTGAGCACAGAAAAGTCACACCGCTCTGGCCACAAGCGAATGGCACCATTGAGAGGTTTGTGGCTGTGATTAAAAGGGCATTTCAGCAAGCCACTGCTGAGAAGAGAGAACTGCAGGCAGCTCTGAATGAGGTTCTAAGAGCCTACAGGACAACTCCTCACTCAATCACCGGACAATGCCCTGCGACCCTCATGCTAGGGCGGCCAGTGAGACATTGTAGCCCGACAGAGGAAGGTGCCCTGCAAGCGGTATCACCAAAGAACATGCACCAGGAAGTAGCTGTGACTGACAAGCATAACAAGGACAGACTGATATCGCATGCCGATGCCAAAAGGAGGGCGAGGTCTCCATCCTTGCACGAAGGGGATCATGTCGTCGTTAGACAGGAGCAGCAGAGAAAGACTGATTCCCGATTCCGTGACGAGCCATTATTAATTACCCAGCAGAAGGGCACGATGCTGACGGCGGAATCTGAACAATACAGAATCACCAGGAACATATCCCACTTTAAGAGGTGTCCGCGAGACATAAAAGGACCTGGGGTGGACCCGACTGACACTCCCGCACCTGAAGAACCTGATCCTAGTGATACAGGAGGAAGAGGTCAGCAGAGTGAGTCTGTGCTGAGCGTGTCCACTGGGAACATGTCGTTGCGGCCGCGTCGCGATATCCAGCCACCAAAGAGACTCGTTGTAGAAATAGACTGAAACATTGTTTGTTCGTTTGTTTTATCAAGAAAAGGGGAGATGTAAGGAAGTCAGCAGTCTAGTGGTTGGGGGGCGGAGTGAGTAGAGTGAGGGGAAGAGGAGGAGTCACGATGGGAAGAGGCAGTTAGTGTAGGGACAAGGCAGAGATAAGAGGTTAAGAAATAAGGCTCCTAATAAACTACCAGAAGCGTCTGTGGTTCTTTGTAGCGCGATGCTACACATGCAATGGTTCCTGATTTGATTTGAAACTAAATGATTTACGTGGGCATGAAATCAGCTTTAATTTACTCCAATATGTCTTCTTTGTTTTCTCCTTTTCAGCTTACAAATAACAGAACTTTGTAGAAAAAAATGATTTCTCTGATACCTGCCATGTTGTCTTGGCGTTTCAGAAATTATACACTGATGCTACACATCACAAATAAGAAAATGTAGTGTCAGCCGCCAGCAGTTATGGCTGGAGCTGAAAAAATATCTACTAAGACAACACCTGAGAGTTGCGAGCAAACCTGAGTGGCACAGCTCTATCTCGTCTTGTCTACTCAGTCATTTCTTCTTCTAAGTTTCATACAATAAAAACTAATTGTATGTTCTAATTTATCCACAAGTTCTCTTTAGTTTCATTAACAACCGCGCATCCTTGTACCTAGGACTGTGGTTGAGTAGTTTATAAAAGGAGATCTTATTGTTTCTTTTATTTCTATGTCACCTCAAAGACACCCTTGACTTTGCTTTGGTTAGTTCCGCAAAGCTTGAGTTGAAGTGCCCCTCTGTTCTGTAAAGATACAGAGACACAAGTACACTGGCACTCATTTCACGTTGCCCCTAAGAGGCGCAGTTTACCTTTGATAATTCTAGAATATTCCATAGCAAGCCTTACACCGCTATGCCATTTATTATGGGCGCTGTTGAATCTGCTGTGTAGTAGACTGACATTATTATTTTCAAGCCAGGAATCAGCACTCGGAGGGAACAAAATACATCTGAAGAAATAGTTCCAGTAAACCAGGTAATCATCCCTGTAAAAGCGAATAAAATACTTAAATACTGTTTCCCCACAGCGCAGCCATGAAACCATGAACACACCAATACCAGTTAGTACATATCCACTCACTAATTACTAAGTCTACACACACATCCATTCAATCACCCATACAGTCACTCATACATACAGTCAGCCATCAATACAGCATTATCATATCCAGTCACATATCTATACAGACACTCACACACCGCCTCTCATTCATAGAGCTATTCACACACCTAGTAATACAATAACTACTACAAGCACACACTGATCCATCCAGGCACTCTCACAATCACTCACTCTCATATATAGTCATTTATACAGTCCAACACTCATATATACTGCCTTTCAGATATGGAGTTACTCACACATGTGCCACTGAGGCATCCATTTGCTCACCAAGACACTCATACACACACTCACCAAGCCATACAGCCCTTCACAGATACAGACTTGAACACATATACCCAGTGAATTATCCACTCACACATCTATGCACAGAGTCGCACCCACCTACACAGACACTCAGGCACCCATACAGGTACAGGACAAGCAATCAATAGCTCATATAGATCTTCATTTAGTTGCTAACCAAACCATGGAACTGCTTACACACCAACTGACAACCTAAACTGTGTGAATGTCTGTATCAGTCGCTAACACATGAATTAAGCAAGACACAATTAATCACTCACTTATACAGTCAGTCACACACCTACTTAATCATCCATCCTGACTCTTATACGCCCATTCATTCTTCAATACACCTTGGCATATATAAAACATATTTACATTTTATAGAAATACACCTTCACTGGATGATGTCATCAGTGATGTCATTTGAGATGTCATCAGTGATGCCACTGACAATGTCATGAATGATGTAATATGTGACGTCATCAGCAGTGCATTGCTGGGGCGCGAGTTATAGTTAGCTCAACTAACTATAACAGGGGAATTTCTATGGTTGTCTATGAGTCAAATGTCCAACTAACTATAACATCCCTGAAACCTATGGTTTTTTCAGTGAATTTCTAAGGTTTTTTTAAATGCTAATTTCTAACTATAACGTGCCTGAAACCTATGTTTTTTTCAGTGAATTTCTAAGGTTTATTAAATGCTAATTTCTAACTATAACGTGCCTGAAACATATGTTTTTTTCTGTGAATTTCAAAGGTTTTTTAAATGCTAATTTCTAATTATAATGTTCATTAAACCTATCTTTTTTTCTGTATTTTTTAATTATCAACACATTCACAACTTGGTGAAAACTGCAAATCTCACCTCTCTTCTATCGATAACTTACGCCAACAAAATTGCCACCAACGTGAGCCACAACTAATGCTAATGAAATGCAAAGTAGGCGTTCCCGTGCAAAAAAACCACGAAAACACCACTTCCCAATATTTTCAATGACCAGCCAAATCTGCAATGCGATACAAAAAAAAGGCGATAAGCAGAGTTAGCAGTAACAAATTAACATCAACCTTTAACTGGTGTAAGGAGGTCGATTATCTACTCCGTGAATTGGACCCAACTCACAGCCACATCTAAAGACCAACATGTGATAGAGCTACTGATCATGCAGGTCCGACATGCAACAAGACCATAACACCCAGTGTCACCACCACCAGAACCTCCCCCCGGACCACCCCCTCTACTACCACCGAGGCAGCGCAAAACAGGACAACGGATCTTCCCAAAACACCATGCCCCTCAGCCACACAATAGCTGAATGTTGGGAGATGTGGCAACCAACTATATATGATGGAGGCAAGTCACTCTTCAACAATAAAGCACACAATGCCAAGTGTAACGCTGATGTGCTGCACAGACCACACTATGCAAAGCACAAACCTCTCCATGTGGAGATATACTGTGGATACTTGTAGTGTAGTGCACAGTGGACACAACCATGTTACCTCAGGCAGTGGGGAAGATCTCGGTCATGTAGCTGTGTTGTCCCCCCTGGAAGCGGAAGCGGAGTGGGCTGCTCCAACGTACGCCACTCCAGCGTAGCAGTATGAATAAATAGACCAGGCCCTAGGCGTGGTTCACCTGAGGGAAGACCAACGAGTCTGTCACACCGGCAGCCCTCACCCTGGCACGTGGCTGCCACCATAACCGCGGGCCTCCTCGACACAGGCCCCCTGTGAACCCAGCGGCACAGCACCACAGACTTATGTCTGTACCGACTACTGCCTTCGATCTACACTGCGGACAGCAGCGCTCATAATTAAGATCCAGTGGCGATTGCAGATGTCGCAGTCCAGTTCGCAAGACACTTTTCTTCCAGTGCGGCCCGCCCAGACAACGCATCATCGCACTGTGCGCACACGCTGTGAACTTCAGGTGCTACTAACTCACTGGACCATAAATCATCGCCACGTAGCTGTGCGCCCATCCTGACCGCTGCCTCTGCCCTACACTGGGGTTACACCATTAACAATTCAAGATTAGTAGCGACGCAAATTGTGTAAGACACTATAATGGGTTAAGAAGACCACATGCTCCCAATCTGTGCAGCTCAAGTCAACGTCACCTGCCTGTGGGCCTTTGCTGACCGCTGCCTCCGGCCTACACTGTGGAAGACTGATGACACATGGTGCCAAATAACCCTGTTCAACACAAGCCGATCCCACATGTGTAAGTGTCCTGAGTCCTGAATTGCAGCGACCACAGCACCAGACTCCCTTCGATCGGTGAGGGGTATTTCCATATGGAAGGCCGGCGACACGTGGTGCCACTGAACCTGCACTACGCAGGCCGGTGGGGCCACCAACGTATGCATGTTGCTGTGGGCTCTTGCTCACCGCTACCTCTGGCCTACACTGTCGAAGACCGGCGACAAATGGTGCCACTATCCGTCTTCAACACAAGCCGATCCCACATGTGGAACTGTGTCCTACGTCCTGAATGGTAGTGACCCTAACTCCATGAGACAACCACAGCACCAGACTCCCTTTGATCAGTGAGGCATATTTCCATATGCAACGGCGGCAACACTTGGTGCCAATAACTCTGTTCAACACAAGCCGAACAATCCCACATGTGGAACTGTGTCCTGAGTCCTGAATGGCAGTGACCCCAAGTCCATTGCAGCGACCACAGCGGCATACTCCCTCTGATTAGTTAGGCATATTTCCATATGCAACGGCCGCGGCACATGGTGCCAATAACTCTGTTCAACACAAGCAGAACAATCCCACATGTGGAACTGTGTCCTGAGTTCTGAATAGCAGTGACCCCAAGTCCATGGCAGTGACAACAGCAGCATACTCCCTCTGATTAGTTAGGCATGTTTCCATATGCAACGGCAGTGACACGTGGTGCCAATAACTCTGTTCAACACAAGCCGATCCCACATGTGTAACTGTGTCCTGAGTCCTGAATGGCAGTCACCCCAAGTCCATGGCAGTGACCACAGCACCACACTCCCTTCGATCAGTGAGGCATATTTCGATATGCAAGGCTGGCAACACGTAGTCCCACTAACCCTCTTTAAGACAAGCCGATCCCACATGTGTAACTGTGTCCTGAATTCTAAATGGCAGTGACCCCAAGTCCGTGGCAGCAACCACAGCAGCATACTCTTTGATCAGTTAGACATATTTCCATATGCAAGGCCGGCGGCACGTAGTCCCACTAACCCTCTTTAACACAAGCCGATCCCACATGTGTAACTGTGTCCTGAGTCTTGAATGGCAGTGACCCCAAGTCCGTGGCAGTGACCACAGCACCAGACTCCCTCTTATCAGTGAGGCATACTTCCATATGCAAAGACAACAGCACGTGGTGCCACTAACCCTGTTCAACACAAACCGATCCCACATGTGTAACTGTGTTCTGAGTCCTGAACGTCATTGACCCGAACTTTGTAACAGCGACCACAGCACAACACTCCCTTCGATTAGTGAGGGGTATTTGCATATGGAAGGCCGGCGACACGTGGTGCCACTGAACCTACACTGCGCAGGGCAGTGGGGCCACCAATGTATGCATGTGGCTGTGGGCCCATGCTCACCGCCACCTCTGGCCTACACTAGGGTCAGCAGGCCTCACAATTCAGATAGGGTCCTGATTCCACATGACGCAGTCCAGTAGCCAAGACACAATGCTCCCAGTGCGGCCTGTCCATACCAAGCATCATCACAGGCTCATACAGTCTCAATACTTCTGCTGCCACTAACGCTCTTTTAGCACAAGCCGATCCCACATCTGTAACTGTGTCCTGAGTCCTGAATGGCAGTGACCACAAGTCCGTGGCACCGACCACAGCACCACACTCCCTTCGATCAGTGACGCATATTTCAATATGCAAGGCCGGCGTTACGTAGTCCCACTAACCCTCTTTAACACAAGCCGATCCCACATGTGTAACTGTGTCCTAAGTCCTGAATGGCAGTGACCCCAACTTCGTGGCAGCGACCACAGCACCAGACTCCCTTCAGTCTTATTTGTTGTTCTTTTCTTTATATAATTTTTTTATATGTAAATCTATACATGACTAAGAATCTTCTTTGTCCAACCACACAGGGACACTTCCAGGCCCAAGAAGGTTGTTGGGGGATTGATGGTAATGTGGGAAGAGGGTGCGTTACCTGCTGTTCTGGGGAGAGGCAGTGTCAAAGGGGTACCTATCACAGAAAGAACTCCGATATGTTTTCACAAATGCCTTGGACAAATGCCAGCTGACGGACTGATCACAAAATGGTTTTTCAATGCTTATGTAGTGTGAGTTATAAACAGTTCGCACCCAGGCTCGCAGAGGGCCAGCTGCGGCCCGTCTGCTCGACTCACAGTCGCAGTACTATGAGCTGTCCGCGTTATTGTAGCTATCCCTGCCCTGTTCCGTCGTACGCCACGCCACTGCGATTACGTTCCGACGTTGGCCCCACATAGCTACCTGTCGCAGGCATACTCGCTGTTGGTGTGCAGGTCAGTGGTCTAGTTCTCAATATCTCATGGCCACACCCTCAGGGCAGGTTTGCACACACCACACCCATCTGGCACATGCGTCACAGGCCATCTGACCACGCAAATATAATAGATCGACAACGTCACATCTTTTATTGCCGGTGCTGACTAGATGGCGGACGCTCAACGTGTCTTAACCATAAAGAGTCTTTGAAAAGTTACGCAGAAGGTTAGTCGCACCCTGATCTATATAGCCATCAGGGGCCTACCACCCCCTTGGCACGGACTTCAGATGCACAGGGTTAGTGCCACCCGAAGCTCATATGGCCATCAGGGGCCTACCACCACGTGGCACGAACTTAACTTCCACAGGCTTAGCAGCCCCAAAAGCTGATGTGGTCTCCGCCATTGATGACTCAGGACTCAGAGACATATCTGGGATGAGTTTTGACGGTGGCACCAGGTAATTATTTTTTCATGGATGCGCAGAGGCGGCAGTGTCTGTCTCTGTCTCTGTCTCTGTCTCTCTCTCTCTCTCTCTCTCTCTCTCTTCCTTCTTTTCCTTCTATCTCTCTAACTCTCTCTCTTCCTTCTCCCTTTCTCACTCCCTTTTTTTCTTTCCCTCTCTTTTTCCATCTGGCTTTTTTTTTCCTTCTCTGTTTCTCTGTGCTTCTCTCCTTTGATATGCCCATCATACACGTCCTTATTTTGTGCTTTATTTTCCAGGCTCTGTCGTCGACATTCATGGTCCCCACAGGAGTGTTCCGCCTTCTTGTTTTCTATTATTTTTGTTACATTTTGTTTATTAGTTTATCATTTGTATATAGTTAATAAAAAAAAAAAAATTGCAAATAGTTTTTCATGTATCATTTAAATATATATTTATTTAAAAAATTAAGTTTAAAAAAAATAATTAATAACGTTTTTGGGTGTTCTCTTCACTGCTGTGTGACTCTTTCTTGTTCTTATTACTGTTATTTGATGGAGTCCAACATGGTGTTAAATTTTGGGGCACTTATTGCGGGAATACTGGTGATGTCTGCAGTTTGCACTAACTTCTGAATAGTGTGTTAGATTTATCTCAACTTTATAAAGTGCTGATAATGAAATGCAGACTAGCCGTTCCCGTACAAAAAGACACAAGGTGCACCTTTGCGATTTATTCTAAATACTAAAATCCTGTATTAAATTGCACTGAGGTAGTGGCTGCACTTACAGTGTACACACAAAATCAATTAAGAACTCGCATTGTATTTATATTGATTGGGAATAGTTTGTCAAGTGCTGGATCTTGACGAGATACACTGCTCAGTTCATATGCGAAACAAATTCTGTTGATAAGCCACGTTAGCACCAGGTATTTTGCACCTGCTTTCTGCTGGTGTTAAGCAGGACGACTACCTGCACCATGAAACGGAACACAGCCAAGAGCCACACCAGAACACCCACAGGTGCCATAGAATCAATGGGCATGATGCAGGAATGCCCATTAGTGCCACAAAACTCATCGCAACAACTCCAGGACCGCCAACGCCCCCCAAACCTGCATCTGAGCAAGTGTGTCTCTGTGGTCATTGTCTTAGCATGATAGGCACGAGCCCTGCAACATCACAGTGTGCTGTCACCTTAGCGTTGGCAGTGAGCCTGGAAATGTAGCTACGCACATATCCTACTGCATGCACAACCGGCATGTGCTGGTCTGGAGTACACAGGTCAGCACAGTGGTGTGCCTATCCGGCAAGGGGAACAGGGTGTCTCGGACATGTCCGTTTACAGGAAGTGCGGTAAGTGTGTCTGTGTTCTGGTGTGGCCTGCCACATAGGCCGCAGCACTCGATGTTGTAAAGTGCCATGCACCACCTCCAAATGGCACTGTGATGGTGTAGTTTTAATGTAGCAGGACATGCGCGAATAGGCATTACAATGGTGTGCTGTATGAGTGCATGAGATACAACAGCGCCCCATAGAAAAGTGTGGGGGCTCGTGGGAGGGAGAAGCAGCTGTTTGGCAATGTAACACAAAGTGAACTCGCCCATGTGCCACGTGCTGGGCATCTCATCCATGATAACCACGGTCGCAGACATCCCACAACACCAACGACCAGCCTCTGTACACATCCTGTATGAATGCAGCTTGATTTTCACATCCATGCTTGTTCAGTGGTGTGATGTTGGCGGGTTGTGTTACTTGTGCTCCTTGTTGGTGTGTGTCATTTTGGCCATTGTTTGTCTATACTTGTGCTGTACTTAATTGTGCCTGTGTGCCATTCTGCCCATCTCCCCCGTCCCCCCACTCCCTGCTTCTTCTTCCTCTTCCTGGTGCTGTTGTGTCTATAATTTTGTTGCTCCACACATAAACACAGGTAAAGAACAAATTAGAATAGTTCCTTGATTCTTTTAGGTGCACAATCATGAGGTCAGGGTGTTGGCGATGCAAGCAGGTTTTAAACAAAGGCAACAATTGGTGCCACTTCACTCCTCTCTGTCCAAACCATTTAATGTCCACATTTTGTAAACCTAGGTCTAAGTCAATACGTCTCTGTTCTGCATACCTCTTGCACCAGAATACATAGCTATGTCCTACGATCCATACTAGCAATTTGAAGGTATGGCTGGGAAGTATGGATAGATGTCTGTAGCTCATGCAGCCCGTTCGTAGAATAAGAGATATGTTTAAAGGTGGGGAACTACCTTTTTTTCTCATTCAAACGATAACTGATTGGGAGATGAAAAGCGTTGTTTTATATATGTAGGGTGCACATTCGTTTTGTGGAAAAGCATCTTTGTGATTGGTTAAGAAAAAGCAGTTTAAACGTGGAGTACATATCATAGGATAAAATTTGGTCAACTCAACCACACCTGCTACTTGTAATTGGAAGGCACTGTTCGAACTTAATACAATTGTGAACTTTTAACCTGCACATGCCGTTAAATGTTCGAGAAAATGTTGCAAAAAAATATCGTTAGGTTTCAAAAAAATTGATGAACTTTTAACATGCGCGTGTTGTAGAATGTTCTAGAAAGTGTGTTGATAGAATACGTTGCACTTCTGACTTCTATGTGTCCTTGAATATTAAAAAAAACTGTTTACATAGAAAATTCAAAAATACCCAATAGAGAGAAGTTTTGCAATCTAAAAGAATCAAGGAACTATTCTAATTTGTTCTTTACTTGTATTTATGTGTGGAGTAACAAAATTACAGACACAACAGCACCAGGAAGAGGAACAAGCAGGGAGTGGGGGGACGAGGGGAGATGGGCACAATGGCACACATGCACAATTAAGTACAGCACAAGTATAGACAAACAATGGCCAAAATGAAACACAGCAACAAGGAGCACAAGTCACACAACCAGCCAACATCACACCACTGAAAAAGCTCAAAAGAGAAAACCGCACTGCCTGAAAGGGAGAAGGGTGACAAAACCTCACATGAAGGGACATCTTACGCACAATGCAGCACACACACATAGAAAGCAGAGCACACCAACATCCAACACTATGTTGTCCAAACACAAACATTTGCACAATCGAACACAGGACACAAATGCACTCACCTGCGGTGGATAAACATCCAAAAGCATCAGTACGAAACAGGCACCTGAGAACGCATAAGTACAAACCCACAGTCCGGATGGGGTAGCAATTCACGTATGTCAGGCAGGCAGGCAGAGAGTCCGTGATGCACACATTGGCATACAAATGAAGACACAACACATTTGGAGACAAGTGAAAATATGGTAGCTTTATAAAAAAAGTGCGTGTCAGTGCGGCCAAGAGTAGTGCCACGATATGCAGAAAAATGCAGCAGTATGCCTGAATAAGGAACGTAGTAGGAAAATGTCCATGTTCACCTCGGGGTAGTCCATCACCAACACACGTCAGTGTCAAGCAGCGTTGGTTGTCCGCCCCTCGGACATGATTTGAAGCCAACGCAGCCATGTCCACTGTCGTCTTGGGACATGTGACCAGATGCACAACGATATGGTGGGACACGTGCAATGTGGCACATCGAGTCGTGGTTGCAGGTACCTTGTCACTCGTCCATGAACGCGACTGCAGCTGCGTAAGCCACTATCTCTAATGAGTGATTGTTGGCCACAATATTTGACATGTCATTGACGTAATCCATCAGCTGACCGGGACAGATGTGCTGACTCCAACTACTGTACCCAATGTGCACCAAAACAGAATCGGGAAGTGGGTCAATTTTCTCACTGCATACTACGACACATGCCATCTCCCAGGCTCAGTTCCCAACTTGCATGCCAAACATCCATGCATGCCTTAAACGGGCATCACCATGACACTCCTGGTCATGGGCCAACAGGGGGCGCACACACCTGTCGTAATCCATGTCAGCTACCCACACGTTGGAGAGGCACTCATCCATGCACCACTCGGATAGGCACGTGCAACATTGCAATACAGGTTGAACGCTGGGGACGTCCGTAATGCGGAAGCTCAGCTGGTAAGTGATCTGCAGCACTGCCAAAGGCAATGCACCCAGGACATGCAACAGACGTGCAAGGTATAGGTGAACGTGAATGGAGTCGAACATGTGTTCGGGATGCCCTGCTATGCGTCATTGGCTCTGCTTGTAGCTGCACTGGTATCCATGTGCCAGTCTTGTGGATGAAATAGCACAGCTTGGTGCAATGAGCCGGGTCTGTGTGCAATGGGTGCAGGGCAGGGTTGTGATGGGAGTACGTTTGAAGGCCATTTCACGCATGCTAACTACGACGAAGGAGTTTTAAGTTTGGGATGTCCACTCATTGTTCTCAAATCGGGAAGTGCGTAGTGTGGGAGACGGTAGCAAATATTATAGTATCTGTCGGGGGGGGCTGGCCACTTGCAAGTCCCTTCTCGGAGCAGCTGATGTATTAACGCAAGATAGCTCAGACAAAGAACTTCTCATCCTTACAGTAACTTCTCCAGCTGCATTCATACAGGATGTGTACAAAGGCCGGTCGTGGGTGTTGTGGGATGTCTGCAACCCTGGTTATCATGGATGAGATGCCCAGCATGTGGCACATGGGCGGGTTCACTGTGTGATACGTTGCCAAACAGCTGCTCCTCCCTCCCATGAGCCCCCACACTTTTGTGCGCTGTGCTGTTGTATCCCGTGCACTCCTATGGCACACCATTGTAATGCCTATTCGCGCATGTCCTGCGGCATTCCAATCACACCATGACACTGCTGTTTGGAGGTGGTGCATGCCACTTTACAACAACGACTGCTGCGGCCCTTGTGGCAGCCACACTAGAACACAGAGACAGACTTACCGCACTTCTTGCACATGGACATGTGTGAGACCCCTCATTCCCTTTGCCGCTTGTGCATGTAGGAGGATGAGTGCGTAGCTACATCTCCAGGCTCACTTCCAACACTGAGGTGACATGGTAATGTCCGCTGAAGACAGCACACTGTGATGTTGCAGGGCCCGTGCCTATCATGCTAACACAATGACCACACAAACATACTTGCTCAGATGCAGGTTCGGGGGGCGTTGGCGGTCCTGGGGTTTTTGCGATGAGTGTTATGGCCCTCATGGATATCCCTATATCATGCTCATTGACTCTATGGCACCTGTGGGTGTTCAGGTGTGGCTCTTGGCTGTGTTCCCTTTCATGCGGCAGGTAGTCGTCCTGCTTAACACCAGCAGAAAGCAGGTGTAAAATCTTTGGTGCTAACGCGGCTTATCGCCGGAATTTGTTTTGCATCGCAGTTTTTGCCTTTCGTTGTGAAAGTTGTGATGTGGTTTTCTCGTGTACAGAAAAATAAATGAACTGGGCAGTGTATCCCGTCAAGATCAAGCACCTGACCCACTATTCCCAATCAATATAAATACAATGAGATTTATTCATTGATTTTGTGTGTACACTGTAAATGCACCCACTACCACAGTGCAATTCAATACAGGATTTTAGTATTTAGAATAAATGGCAAAGGTGCACCTCGTGTGTTTTTGCATGGGAATGCCTACTCTGCATCTCATTATCAGCACTTTAATGCAACTACAGTTGAGATAAATCTAACACACTATTCAGAAGCTGGTGCAAACTGCAGACATCACCAGTATTCCCGCGATAACTGCCCCAAAATTTAACACCATGTTTTACACCACCAAATAACAGTAATAACAACGAGAAAGAGTCACACAGCACTTAAGTAACAACCAAAAACTTTATTGATTTTTTTTCAAACTTTATTTTTTGTAAACGTATATATAAAGGATAAACTAAATTTAACAAAATGAACACAAAACAACAAGGCGCAAGACCATGAATGTCGACGACACAGCCTGGGAAATAAAGCACAAAATAAGGACGTGTGTAATACGCATATCAAAGGAGTGAGACACAGAGAAGGAAAAAATGCCAGAGAGAAAAAGAGAGGGAAGGAAAGAAAGGGAGTGAGAAAGGGAGAAGGGAGATAGAGAAAGAGAAGGAAAGTAAGGAAGAGAGGTAGAGAGAGAGTGAAGAGAGGGAAGTGAGAGAGAGAGAGAGAGAGAGAGAGAGAGAGAGAGAGAGAGAGAGAGATACTGCCGCCCCTGCACATCCATGGCCAAATAATTACCTGCTGCCACCGGAGTGTCTACCAGTGGGCACTCCACGTGCCCGTCAAAGCTCCGTGGCCTGGCAGATCTCACAGATGTCGCTGGGTCCTGAGTCATGAATGGCAGAGACCACATCAGCTTCTCCGCGGCCCAGAAGATCTCACACATGTCGCTGAGTCCTGGGTCATCAATGGCGGAGGCCACATCAGCTCTTGGTGCCACTAACCCTAAGCAACGCAAGTCAGTGCCGCGTGGTGGTAGGCCGCTGACGGCCATACAACTTAGGGTGCGACTAACCCTGTGCAACTCAAGTCGGCACCACGTGGTGATGTGGTGGTTGGCCCCTGACGGCCACATCAGCTTCGGGTGGCACTAACCCTGTGCAAATCAAGACTGCGCCACGTGGTAGTAGGCCCCTGATGGCCATACAGCTCAGGGTACGACTAACCCTCTGCGCAACTTTTCATGGACTCTTTATGATTGAGACCCGTGGAGCGTCCGCCATCCTTTCACCACCGGCAATAAAGGACGTGACGTTGTCGATGCATTATATTTGCATGGTCACATGGCCTGTGACGCATGTGCCGGATGGGTGTGGTGTGTGTGCAAACCTGCCCTCAGGGAGTGGCAGTGACATGTTGACAACTAGACCACTGACCTGCACACCAACAGCGAGTACGCCTGCAACAGGTAGCTATGTGTGGGTGTGAAAACGTGTTTTCTGAATGGATTTTCCATAGGAAACTTTAGACAAGGCTACAGGTCAAACTGCTGAACGGAATTACGCCAAATTTGGTAGGGAGAAAGGTCATGGTCCAGAAAATGCGCTTTCTTGCATCGGGTGAAAATATAAAAGAAAGGTCCAGGGGGCAATTTAATATACCGGAGCTCTGCCTGTGCGAGATAACCCTTTCACGCTCCCTCTTCCCAACATCATCACTTCGCAGCTATAGCGTTAAGAGCCAGTCCGTCGGCTCGCAGCTCTCTACCTTTGCGAGCTAGTATGCTGCTGTGCCTGTACCTCTGCCAGCTACTACGCTGCTGTTCCTTTGGGAGCGGACGGCTCATAGTACTGCGTCTGTGAGTCGACCGGACGGTCCGTAGTTGTCCCTCTGCGAGCCTGGATGTGAACTGTTCATAAGTTACACTACATAAGCATTGAAAAGCCATTTTGTGATTCAGTCCGTCAGCTGGCATCTGTCCGAGGCATTTCTGAAAACATACCGGAGTTCTTTCTGTGAGAGATACCCCTTTCACGCTGCCTCTCCCCACATCAGCAGGTAACGCACCCTCTTCCCACATTACCAACATACCCCCAACAACCGTCTTGGGCCCAGAATTGTCCCTGTGCGGTTGGACAAACAAGAATCTTAGTAATGTATAGATTTACATACAAAACATTTCATTTAAACAAAACAACAACAAATAAAACTGAAGGGAGTTTGGTGCTGTGGTTGCTGTCGGGCTACTGTCCTTCAGGACTCAGGACACAGTTCCACATGTGAGATCGCCTTGTATTGAACAGGGCTAGTGGCACCACATGTCGCGCCTTGTGTTGTACAGGGTTAGTGGCACCAGGTGTCGCTGGCCTTGCTTATGGAAATATGCCTAACTGATCAAAGGGAATCTGGTGCTGTGGTCGCAGCCACGGGCATGGGTTCACTGCCATTTAGGACTCAGGACACAGTTCCACATGTGAGATTGTTCGGCTGGTGTTGAACAGGGTTGGAGCAACACGTGTCGTCGGCTTGTGTTGAACAGGGCTAGTGGCACCATGTGTTGCGGCTTGCGTTGAATTCTGCCTCAATAAGTCCACGTGGCGATGACTTGTGGCACCTGAAGCACTCAGCGTGTGCGCACCCTGTGATGATTCGTGGTCCGGGCGGGCCTCACTGGTAGCAATGTCTTTACATGCTTTGAAAGAATCTTCATAGCAGTCAAAATCTCCAAGTAATTCCATTTCAGTCCTCCAAGGTTTGAAGAGTTGCAGAAGAGCTAAATAGAAAAACTCTCTCTTATCTGGAGTATTACAACTTAATTTCCTGTGATTAATCAAATTTCCTTTGGCATTCTATAAGAAACATCCATCAGATCCAATTGCAGCATATTTCCCTTCATTTATTTTTTTCTATAAATTTTTTCTAAAACTATAATGTTTCAGTATTTCATATAGACATATGTTTTCCAGGTATGGACTTCTACTTGGATAGTATGCGAGGAACAGTAAGTGAGTTATCTGCAACATTTTGTATGTCCATATTTGCATTCCAAATCTTCAAAATTATTGGATTGTAATCATTAATGTACTTCGATTCTTCTGTTCTTTTTATATTATAAGTATTTTTGGATGATTATCGAGTGATAGTATGCCTCACTGCTGACATAAAACTGTTCACTCTTCCTTGCGATGACTTATGGTGCACTGAGTTAGTAGTACCTTTGGCACTCAGCGTGTACGTACCCTGCGATGATGCGTGGTCTGGGAGGGCCACACTCGGATCAATGTCTTTTGTCTATTGAATTCTGCCTCAATAAGGCCACATGGCGATGACTTATGGTGCACTGTGTTAGTAGTACCTTTGGCGCTCAGTGTGTACGTACCCTGCGATGATGCATGGTCCGGGGGGGGACTCACTCAGAGCTATGTCCTTTGTCTATTGAGTTCTGCCTCAGTAAGGCCACGTGTCAATGACTTGTGGTGCACTGAGTAAGTGGTACCTTTGACGCTCAGCGTGTGCTCACCCTGCCATGATGCGTGGTCTGAGAGGGCCGCACTGGGAGCAATGTATCTTGTGTACTGGACTGCGTCATCTGCAATCGCTACTCCATCTGAATTGTGATGCCTGCTGTCCGCAGTGTAGATCAAAGGCAGTAGTCCTTACAGACATAAGTATGCAGTGCTGTGCCGCTGGGTTCACAGGGGGCCTGTGTCGAGGAGACCCGCGGTCATGGCGGCAGCCTCATGGCAGGGTGAGACCCACCACTGTATGTTGTTGTTTAATATTTAAAAAACAAGAAGACATTAAATAATAAATTAAAAAAATACAAAAACAATTTTTAGGATGTTAAAGTTACAAAATATAATTTTTTTTTCAAAATTACTGAGAAAAACATAGCTTTTATGAACATTAAAATTAGAAATTAGTATTTAACCTTTGAAATTCACAAAAAAACATAGGTCTCAGGAAGATTAAAGTTAGAAATTATTATTTAAAAATAAAATTAAAATTTACTTAAAAAACGATTGCCACATTTCCCAACATTGAGCTATTATATGGCTAAGGGACCATGGAATTTTTGGAGGGTTCCCTGTCCTGTTCTGCACTGCCTTGGTGGTAGAAGGGATAGGGGTTGTATGGGGGGGAGGTCCTGAGGGTTGCAGTAGTGGGTGTTGTGTCCTTCTTGGGTGTCAGAAAAAACTATAGGTTAAATGAGCATTATAATTAGAAGCTAGCATTAAAAAAAATTGAAATACACTGAAAAAAATAGGTTTCAGGCATGTTATAGATAGAAATTAGCATTTAAAAAACCTTAGAAATTCACTGAAAAAAACATAGGTTTCAGGCACATTATAGTTAGAAATTAGCATTTAAAAAGCCTTAGAAATTCACTGAAAAAACCACAGGTTTCAGGGACGTTATAGTTAGAAATTAGCATTTAAAAAACCTTAGAAATTTACTGAAAAAAACATAGGTTTCAGGGACGTTATAGTTAGAAATTAGCATTTAAAAAACCTTAGAAATTCACTGAAAAAACCATAGGTTTCAGGCACGTTATAGTTAGAAATTAGCATTGAAAAAACCTTAGAAATTCACGGAAAAAACCATAGGTCTCAGGGACGTTATAGTTACTTGGACATTTGACTCATATAAAACCAGAGAAATTCACCCGTTATAGTTAGTTGAGCTAAATATAACTCGTGCGCCCGCAGTGCACTGGTGATGACGTCACATATTACATCACTCATGACATTGTCAGTGACATCACTCATGACATCACTGATGACATCTCAAATGACATCGCTGATGACATCACTGATGAAATCATCCTCGTGATAGTCTGACACACCTCCTCACACTCTAATATAACCTTTGATACACGTACTCTAAAATACAGAATACCATTTTCGAAACCATAGACATACCAATACCATATACTAGATACCCATCCACTGATTCCTATCTATATATTTTGAGCTAGACATACACTCATATAGTCACTCATACATGCTGTCACTCATCATTACATCAGTTTAATATCCACTCATACACCTATACATACATTCACACAGTGCTACCGATCCATAGAGTTACTCACACATCTACTCAGTCATGCCAAAAATCAATCACACACCCATGTACTCACCTATGCAGATATATACACACCACCTGACTTATTTATACACACACCACCTCCAATATTTATATAGATACTAACACATACTTACTCTCTTATACAATCACTAATACAAGTACACATTCATGTATGTAAACACCCTTGCAATCACTGTCTCTCATGTATAGTCAATTATACACCCCAACACTCACATATACTGTCTAAAACATATATAGTTACTCACATATATACAACTGAGACATCAATTCACTAATCAACACATCTGTGCACACAGTCAGCTACTCATACAGCCCTTACGAGATGCACTTTTGAATTTATATAACCAGTAAATCAGCCATTCAAACATGTATGCACAACAGAGTTAGACACCCCCCACTCACCCACATAGACACTCAGACACCCATACAGATACTCATACAATCAATCAATAACCCATATAGACACTGATGTAGCTACTCACCAACCCATGCCCCGGCTTACACACCAACTGAGAGACTAATATAGACATTCACACAGTTTAGTCACTAACCCATGCATTCAGTAACATACATTCAGTGACTTATACAGGTAGTCATGCATCTACTTAATAATCCATTCAGACACTACTACATCCACTCATTCTTCAATAGACCTTGGCATAGATATATATGAAAAATATTTAAACTTTACAGAAGCACACATTCACTGGATGATGTCATCAGTGATGTCATTAGTGATGTCATTTGAGATGTCATCAGTGATGTCATGAGTGATGTCACTGACCATGTCATCAGTGATTTAATATGTGACATCATCACCAGTGCATTGCGGGTGCGTGAGTTATAGTTAGCTCAACTAACTATAACGGGCAAATTTCTCTGGAGTCAAATGTCCAAGTAACTATAACGTCCCTGAAACCTATGATTTTTTCAGTGAATTTCTAAGGTTTTTTAAATGCTAGTTTCTAACTATAACGTGCCTGAAACCTATGGTTTTTTCAGTGAATATATATATATATATATATATATATATATATATATATATATTCACTTAAAAAACCATAGGTTTCACACATGTTATAGTTAGGTGGATATTTCACTCGTAAAAAACCAATGAAATTCCCCCGTTATAGTTAGTTCAGATAACTATAACTCGTGCGCCCGCAATCCTCTGCTCATGACGTCACATATTACATCACTCATGACATGATGACATGGTCAGTGGCATCACTCTTGACATCACTAATGACATCATCCTTGTGATAGAGTGGCGGTCGCGCGAGTTATAGTTATCTGAACTAACTATAATGGGGGAATTTCATTGGTTTTTTACGAGTGAAATATCCACCTAACTATAAAATGTGTGAAACCTATGGTTTTTTAAGTGAATTTGCAAGGTTTTTTAAATGCGAATTCCTAACTATAACGTGTGTGAAACCTGTGGTTTTTTCAGTGAATTTGTACGTTTTTTTAAATGCTAAGTTATGTATGTATTATTATTTTTTTATATATTTATTTTTCAATAAACTACGTATTAAATTTTTTTTTTTTCTTTTTATGGGTTTTCACTGTGCGCGCACGGTGCGCGCAGCCCCGCGATTTAAAAAAAAAAAAAATGTAAATGTTTTTTTCTGCCTTCGGTGTCCTTCAGGGACCCCCTGACAAAGGCTAGGGGGTCAGGAACACTCTACCCTGCCCCCTTTTCACGTTCGCCACCTTCCTTTTCCACTCTCGCACTGGAAACAAACAAAATGGCGGCCAACACTTCCTGATTTCGACCGATTAGAACGTTGACTGACATGTAACAACCAATCAGAATTAAACTCGCGCACGTTAGGGTGCGCGCACGGTGCGCGCACGGTGCATGGCTAAGATATGTATGTGCTTTTAACTGCAATTTTCTCAGGAACTACTGAACAGATTGACTCCATATATGCAAAAGGCACATCCCTGACCTGAGGACTACCTCTCTGCTAAATTTCAAGTAATTCTGTTCAGCCGTTCGGGCTGTACCTTCGACTAAAGGTCCTATGGGAAAATGCATGGCGAAAACGCATTTTGGGACCCCCCTTTTTTCTCGGCCCCCGCTTGACGAATCCCCCCGAGACTTTCAGGGTAGGAGCTGAGCGGAGCGCCCCATTAGTTATGAAAATTTCGCGAAGATTCGTCAACCGGCGCCAAAGTTATTCAAAATAGAATTTTGAGATTTCCTATGGAAACACGGTCCTAACTATAACTATCTACTGGCGACCGCCAGTAGATAATATATATATATATATATATTTTTTTTCTCGGAATTGGTTCGAAAACCGGAAAGGCGGCGCTGCATAAAGGTGCGTGGTCCTCGCGGTTCGAACCTGAACCGCTAATAATTACCAAATTCTTCTCCGAGGAGAAATCAGGGTCGCACTCCAGTTTGCTCGGTTTATAACGGTGTTTATTGCATCTCAATGTTCCATCAGCAATCGTGCCAGATACACAAGTCTCCAAACCAACGCGTTTCGGTATTATCACAATACCTTGATCACGGTCGATTGTAACATGCCAAGTGATTGGTTTTAAAGAAAAAACTGTTAAGGAAATGGTGATTACCTCATTTCCTGTACCCATCAGGACTTACTCCATGGATTTATGGGAGTTGTAGTCCGATGATTGTATATGGTTGCAAACCAATGTATAAATTTTAAAGAAAAAACATTGAAACAATATTAATTCAATACTATTTCCAAAAACAATCTAAAATAGTGAGGAACAGACCAAATCAAACATAGTCAGGTCGACTTTCAACTCTGCCCATGATACGAACTATATTAGTTCCTCTGAAGCTGCAACATTATTTTCGTTAACTTAATTGTTCTTAAGTACGAACAAGAGTTTTTTTGGTTGTTCATTTATTTATTCTCCTCCAGTGGAGCGTCTCATTTTGTTTCATCAGTTGGGTATTAGGTGTTCATTATCTCATCAAATGTTGTTGTGCAGTCTCGAGATTAAATATGTATATAAAGTTCTTCTGACTGATTCAATCCATTTGGTGCCAAGGTCCTGAAGTTCAGGATATGGCGTGATTCCCGTTGGCGTAGCATTTTCTCTCTGTTGCCACCACGTGTCAAGGTAGGAATGGATTCAATCCCATGAAATTTCAAAAGTTTCCAATTGCCATTGTGATGAATGTCCATGTGTTTTGCAACTGCGTTGTTTTTGTCTCTATTTTTAGTTGCGCGAACATGTTCTAATATTCTCTTTTTCAGTTCGCATATGGTGCTCCCCACGTATTTTAGCTTGCATGGGCATTCAATGATATAGATGGTATATTGACTCTTGCAAGATATTAGATTTCGTATTTGCCAAACTTTTCCACTGGCCATTGAAATTTCTGAGATTGGTTGTGCGATTTGGCATACCTTGCAGTTGTGGGATTTGATGAATCCTTTTGTCTTGAGCCAGGTTTCCTTTGGTTGTTGGATTTGTAGATGACTGTGTATCAGTCGATCCTTCAAGTTGGTTGCTCTTCGGAATGTTATAGTAGCCCGGGATCCCATTTTTTCACCAATTGTACCATCCATTTGTAAGATTTTCCAATTTTTTTGTATGATCTTTGCCACTTCTCCTGATTCCAAGGAGAAATCCATGATTAGTCGGATGGGGTCTGAGTCAGGTATTTCTTCCAGATCTTTCGATTTGAGGCATTCATTTCGGGTGATTTTGTTGGCTTTAGACCAGCATCGACTTATGATTTTAGAGTTGTATTTTCTGGCTTTGAATCTTTGAATTGTTCCAGCACTTTGTTTTTTCCACTCAGATTCTTCACTACAAATTCTTCTTAGACGTAAGAATTCACCATACGGTATGCTTGATATTAGGGCGGGTTGGTGGAAGCTTGTTGCTTCTAAGGTCGCATTGGTAGCTGTTTTTTTACGATGGAGTGTGGTTTCCAGATGATCATTTTTCACGTAGATTTCAGTGTCTAAGAAGGTCGTTTTTTCTTGACTGATTGTATAGGTAAATTTCAAACCCTTTGTGCTGTTGTTGAGTATGGTAAAGTACTCCTCAAATTCATCTGTCTGTCCATTCCAAATGATGAATAAGTCATCAATGAAGCGAGTCCAGCTCACTATATGTTGGGTGTATTGCTCATTCAATTTATTCCATGCGACTGTTTCTTCCCACCAGCCCATTGTTAAGCAGGCGTAACTGGGACTAAACGAAAAGCCCATAGCCGCCCCGTTCTTTTGTCGGAAGAGATCCTCACCGAACAGAAAGATGTTACTTGTTAGGCATGTGTTGATCATGTCCAACAGCATATCGTTGTGATGTTTGTAGTGTATATTTCTGTCTTGTAGAAAGAAAGCGATGGCGTTTAAGCCCAATGTGTTGTCGATGTTGGTGTATAGACCAACTACATCCATTGTGATTAGATGATAAGTGCTTTGCCATTGGATGGTTTCAAGAATCTTTAGCAGATCTGTGGTATCCTTTATGTATGACCGTAATTTTGTGACGTATGGGATCAAAAAGTAGTCAATGTAATTTGAGATAGGTTCTAATAAAGAACCTTTGGCTGATAAAATAGGTCTACCCGGCGGGTTTGTTCGATGTTTGTGAACTTTTGGGAGAAAGTACATAGTTGCCAATTTCGGGAAATCCACCTTGAGGTACTTGTTTTCATCCTCATTGATCAAATTTTGTGCACACCAAGTTCTTAATTTTTGGTCCATGTTCAGTTTACTGTTGGACATGATCAACACATGCCTAACAAGTAACATCTTTCTGTTCGGTGAGGATCTCTTCCGACAAAAGAACGGGGCGGCTATGGGCTTTTCGTTTAGTCCCAGTTACACCTGCTTAACAATGGGCTGGTGGGAAGAAACAGTCGCATGGAATAAATTGAATGAGCAATACACCCAACATATAGTGAGCTGGACTCGCTTCATTGATGACTTATTCATCATTTGGAATGGACAGACAGATGAATTTGAGGAGTACTTTACCATACTCAACAACAGCACAAAGGGTTTGAAATTTACCTATACAATCAGTCAAGAAAAAACGACCTTCTTAGACACTGAAATCTACGTGAAAAATGATCATCTGGAAACCACACTCCATCGTAAAAAAACAGCTACCAATGCGACCTTAGAAGCAACAAGCTTCCACCAACCCGCCCTAATATCAAGCATACCGTATGGTGAATTCTTACGTCTAAGAAGAATTTGTAGTGAAGAATCTGAGTGGAAAAAACAAAGTGCTGGAACAATTCAAAGATTCAAAGCCAGAAAATACAACTCTAAAATCATAAGTCGATGCTGGTCTAAAGCCAACAAAATCACCCGAAATGAATGCCTCAAATCGAAAGATCTGGAAGAAATACCTGACTCAGACCCCATCCGACTAATCATGGATTTCTCCTTGGAATCAGGAGAAGTGGCAAAGATCATACAAAAAAATTGGAAAATCTTACAAATGGATGGTACAATTGGTGAAAAAATGGGATCCCGGGCTACTATAACATTCCGAAGAGCAACCAACTTGAAGGATCGACTGATACACAGTCATCTACAAATCCAACAACCAAAGGAAACCTGGCTCAAGACAAAAGGATTCATCAAATGCCACAACTGCAAGGTATGCCAAATCGCACAACCAATCTCAGAAATTTCAATGGCCAGTGGAAAAGTTTGGCAAATACGAAATCTAATATCTTGCAAGAGTCAATATACCATCTATATCATTGAATGCCCATGCAAGCTAAAATACGTGGGGAGCACCATATGCGAACTGAAAAAGAGAATATTAGAACATGTTCGCGCAACTAAAAATAGAGACAAAAACAACGCAGTTGCAAAACACATGGACATTCATCACAATGGCAATTGGAAACTTTTGAAATTTCATGGGATTGAATCCATTCCTACCTTGACACGTGGTGGCAACAGAGAGAAAATGCTACGCCAACGGGAATCACGCCATATCCTGAACTTCAGGACCTTGGCACCAAATGGATTGAATCAGTCAGAAGAACTTTATATACATATTTAATCTCGAGACTGCACAACAACATTTGATGAGATAATGAACACCTAATACCCAACTGATGAAACAAAATGAGACGCTCCACTGGAGGAGAATAAATAAATGAACAACCAAAAAAACTCTTGTTCGTACTTAAGAACAATTAAGTTAACGAAAATAATGTTGCAGCTTCAGAGGAACTAATATAGTTCGTATCATGGGCAGAGTTGAAAGTCGACCTGACTATGTTTGATTTGGTCTGTTCCTCACTATTTTAGATTGTTTTTGGAAATAGTATTGAATTAATATTGTTTCAATGTTTTTTCTTTAAACTTTATACATTGGTTTGCAACCATATACAATCATCGGACTACAACTCCCATAAATCCATGGAGTAAGTCCTGATGGGTACAGGAAATGAGGTAATCACCATTTCCTTAACAGTTTTTTCTTTAAAACCAATCACTTGGCATGTTACAATCGACCGTGATCAAGGTATTGTGATAATACCGAAACGCGTTGGTTTGGAGACTTGTGTATCTGGCACGATTGCTGATGGAACATTGAGATGCAATAAACACCGTTATAAACCGAGCAAACTGGAGTGCGACCCTGATTTCTCCTCGGAGAAGAATTTGGTAATATATATATATATATATATATATATATATATATATATATATATATATATATATATATATATATGTTTGTGAAAGTCTCCATTTTACCGGGGGCCCCCGACCCTGCAGGGCGGGCTCTGTGCAGCAGGAACGGAGAATCCTGTTATTTGGGCTCGACCAGAAGAAACATACAGAGCCCAACTCCGTCTTATTTTCAAGTAGGACATTTATTCGTCTGCGCTGCAGTTTGAAAGCGACCCATTAATTCCTTACGCGTTTCGACGTGCATCTCGCCTTGTTCACAGGTGGGTAGCATTATAAACTCCAAGTGGTCACATGGCCCATCTTTCCAACTACAGGCCCCAGAGTGCACCAATGTGAATACTGTAATTCAAAATGTGGCAAAATGCAAAGTTCAATACTGCTTAATAGCGTGTTTCAGTGCAAATGTCACGAAAGTTCATTTTTCATTGTGCAAGGTGCATTCTGTTAAAATCATGTTGCTAAGTGCATATATATATATATTACCTACTGGCGGTCGCCAGTAGGTAGTTATAGTTAGGACCCTGTTTCCATAGGAAAACCGCAACATTCTATTTGGAATAACTTTGGCGCCGGTCGACGAATCCTCGCGAAATTTTCAAAATAGGTGGGGCGCTGCGCTCCGCTCCTACCCTGAAAGTCTCGGGGGGATTCGTCAAGCGGGGGCTGAGAAAAAAGGGGGGTCCCAAAACGCGTTTTTCCCATGCATTTTTCCATAGGACCTTTAGACACAGCTACAGCCCGAACGGCTGAACAGAGTTACTTGAAATTTTGCAGAGAGGTAGTCCTCAGGTCAATGAAGTGCCTTTTGTAGGTCTGGTGTAAATCTGTTCAGTAGTTCCTGAGAAAATAGCATTTAAATCAATATATATATCTGTGGCAGCTTACGGTGCGCTTACCGTGCGCTTACGGTAAGCTTACCGTACGCGTACGGTGCCGTGCGCGAGCGCGAATCTGATTGGCTGTTAGATCTTAGTAAACATTCGAATCGGTCGAAACCAGGAAGCGGCGGCCGCCATTTTCTCTCTCGCACTCTGAGGGGGGTTTGAAAAACAATGGCCAAAAACATGTAAAGGGGCTGTTTAGACAGCTCCTAAGCACATAGCCATGATGAAGGAGTCCCCAAAGATCTCCCAAGGCCAAAAAGGCAATAATTTTTTTTTTTTTTAAATGTCGCCGATGACTCTTAAAATTTTTTTTTTTTAAATTATCCATATTCTCCCCACCCCGTGTGCAAATGGTTCCCGATGTGCACCATTTGTGCATGGCAGATCACGGTTGCTGAAAAATTAAACGATTACCTTTCACAACGAAGCGCATAATATGTCCTCCATGTGCGCACGGTGCGCGAAGTGCATCGTGCGTACATGGCCCATCGTGCGTGCGTGCACGGCACTAACTGCGTAAAGTGGGCGCGCGGTGCGCGAAGTGCACCGTGCGCGCACGGAACGAACTGCGTTAAGTGGGCGCGCACGCCACGAATGGCGTAAAGTAACTTAGCATTTAAAAAAACGTACAAATTCACTGAAAAAACCATAGGTTTCACACACGTTATAGTTAGGAATTAGCATTTAAAAAACCTTGCAAATTCAGTGAAAAAACCATAGGTTTCACACATGTTATAGTTAGCTGGACATTTTACTGATAAAAAACCATTGAAATTCCCCCGTTATAGTTAGTGCAGGCAACTATAACTCATGCGACCGCAATCCTCTGCTGATGACATATGTGTCTTTATGAAAAAAATCTATTTGTAATATATGTATAGCTAAAATTTAATGGAAGAAGACATGGGCAAATAAGTGTCTAAATACAGTATTAGCATCAGCAGAGGATTGCGGTCGCGTGAGTTATAGTTGCCTGCACTAACTATAATGGGGGAATTTCAATGGTTTTTTATCAGTAAAATGTCCAGCTAACTATAACATGTGTGAAACCTATGGTTTTTTCACTGAATATATATATATATATATATATATATATACACATATACACACACACACACTCTCTCTCTCTCTCTCTTCTCCTGTTCTTGCTTTTTTCACACATACACACACTGAAAACTCACCATGCCAGGTGCCCACTGCCCACAAGGAGTGGGTGTGTGTACCCATAAACTATGCTCTCTGACAGCTACCAAGCAGGTTTTATGTTATGTGTGTGTTCCCACAAAGACACACACCAAAGCCACTGTCTGCTTAGTACAAATGAGTCTGACACAGCAGCGTTGAGGTCGAGCTAAAGGGCAGTTTGCATGGATACTGTGGTACACAGCTAACTAACTTGCAAGGAGCAATAAAATAAACCTGCTTCTATGATGCATTCCAAAGACCTGTTACAGCTCTTGCAGCATTATATCAAGAAGTTTATGCATAGTGCAGAGTGCTGCTCACAATCTTCAAGTTCTCAGCTGCCTTCAGTCCTCAGAACACCGGGCATCCTTTGATCCACCTCCAGTTCAGTGCAGCTATCTGTGTTTCACTCAATGCATCCCCAACAGCACATGTCTCTCCACACTGTAGGTTCTGGGTTTTGTGCAGTCTTCAAGGTATTTTAGAAACTGATCACCACCATTTTTGTTCCAATTCGTAAAAAGTAACCACGCATGATAATACCACTAGCACCTGATTGGTGCATGTCATGTAATCATTCCCAAGGGTTTTCCTCTAATGCGTCCTACACGCTACTAACTGAATTCGGAGTCAGACTGCGGCGAGGTTAGGATGCCTAATGGTGAGGGAATAGTGGAGACGGACAAGACAAGACCAATAGGTGAGAGATGTAGAGAGTGAAAAGAAAGTAGAGGAGGAAGACCATGGTGGGAGAGGGGAGAGAATGACACAGGAAACAGAGGAGAGATGGGGATATAAGAGGATGTCGGGGAGAAAATGATGGAGACGTGTTTTGGAGGATGGCAGTAAAGAGTGTGTGGCATATGGCACACTACATTTGAACAGTTGAAATAGAGATTGCATCAGCCTATGTGGGGCACAGCATGCATGACAATTACGGTTCAATAAAGTGCAATTGCCTATAGCGTGCGCGGTGAGGGTGTGAATTGAATTCCTGCTTGCAGCAAATGCCGAGCTAACAGCATTTGCTGCTGGCCTCCTTGACACTCACTATGCACATAGATTTGATGCTGAGCAACAGGAATTGTGGTGGGAGCACTAAACTGAGGCAATTTATTTTTTTAAACACACTTTTTCAACTTCAACAGATTAATGTTTTCTTCTGCAACAGCTCCTCCTTCTGGCTGTACATGGCAGCATTTGGGTGTCTGATCAACCTACTCTGCCCATTTGCAGAACTTCATGGAATTCGGCAGTGTTCCCGTAACTCTGCAGAATTCCGCGGATGAATCTCTGCGAGGTTCACCCAGCCCCAATTACTTATAGGGAGAGGCATTGATTTGTTGAAAAATAACTATTGAATGTTCAAAAAATGTGTTAGGCCGCCTATTTGCACAGCTGGCCTGCACTCTTCACCAACAGGCCTTACCCACTTCCACAACCCACACTGCAAAGCAGATGTGTGTGACCATATAGGAGCAAGTGCATGTACACAGATCCACAGGGAGTACAGGAACTATTACAGCACATCAAGAGATTATAGAAGAAGGCTCCAAATGGGCAATGAACGCTTAAAGAATTTAAATAAAATTCTAAACTGACTTATAAATTCCTCAGCATGAAATGATAAATGCATGCACAATGTTGTGCATGACCTCTATCATGCAGTGAGAAACTCGTAAACATACCCCATTTCAGTTGCTAAATAGTGCAAGATGCAGGTAACCGACAACTTTAAATGTGGGCTGGGATGCTTAGGGTATAGATATCAGATACACACCTCCCCAAAGATGTCCTACAGGCCCTGAACACCAGCGAGTTAAAGGGCAATGCAGTGGATCTGAATTTCTAAATCTGCGCACTGCAGAGTGCCCTTCTCTGTGGCGCCACCTCTGAACTTTCTAAGTTGCTCAGTTCTGGATAAATATGGCCTGTGCCATTTTTGCTTGCTCCTCTGCAAGGCTGGAGAGTAGAAGCATTCTGAGTGAGAGTGGGCGCTTGCCTATCCTGCTTGTGGGCATGCCCAAGTAGCACCCAGCAAGCAGGAACCAGGAAAGCCAGATTGGCTCGTACCCAAATAATGCCTGTGTGTCTGAACCAAATGGCAAGAGTCCCAGTTCAGGTCCCGCCTGCAGGTCAAACTAGGAAGAGTCATGGTCCCCCAAAAAAGTAGCAACAAACAGCACAAACTAAGCACTAGGCAGAATGAAGTTAAGACAACATCTTGTGGGAAGGGTGATGCAAAAGGGTTTCATGAGCCACTAAACCAAATTATGCATCACCCTTCAAGGGTAAAACACATGAGCTCACAGCGGTGTCACCATATGCACTGTGTACATGAAAAAGAAGTGGAGTTATGAGGAAATGAGTGAATGAATTAATGAATGAGTAGGTAATTGCATATAAATAATGAAAATGTTTACAATGTCATTAAAACCTCAAAAAAACAAGTGGTGTATGAAGAAGCAGCAACCAGCAAATAAAGGTGGTGTAGAAGAAATTAGGCAGGTGCCAGTAGTGAGCTACAAGTGATCTCTATTTAAAGGTGGGTGGCTGCAGTGGATTGCCGAAAGCTGCATGGGGATCTAGGTGAGTTTACCTGCAGAGGTTTACTAGATAAGGAATTAACCTTATGAAATTTCTGGAAGTGGAGTTAGCTGAAATTTGAAATGTAACAGTACACATTTGGAATGAGAAGCACAATTTTGAGCTCAAGGTTTCCTCAAGGTTTCCTTTGAATCGTGGTTACCAGATCCAGATTGTGACCATAAGCCGCTTCTCTCTTTCGGTACATGCTGTTTATTTCCAGAGAATTTCTTTTCTTAAGAAACACAGCGAGTCGCCTTTATAACCAAAAGCATCTTTCTGTCTACAGGGTGTCCAACCCTGCCAGTGCATGCAGCTAGTTTATACATTAAAAGGCATGAAAATGGGTTGGAGATCAAATGAAAACAAACATAAAAGTTCCTTCATTTGTTCTAAATTGAACTATTTAACATTTAACCATTGAATCATTGTGTTGGATGAGAGCCGCTGTCTTAAATGGCAAACAATGAAAGGCAGCATAGCATTATTTGGCACTATAATTTGGAATTTGAAAATGTTATAAGATTTACTATTCAAGAGCATACAACAAGCAAAAGGATGCAAAGACCTGTGTTTACAAACAGAATGCACATAACATTGCAAATAGCCCTAGTAGACTTTTTCTGAAAGGTAACCGAGCACAAATTACACCAAATTACTCCATCTCAATTGTCTGGATTTAAAAAAAGTCAGATAGGATAACAGAAAGAACAAGAAACAGAAATGAATGGAAATGTACATGAGACAAGACAATTGAGAAGTGGAAGAAAAAAATTGAGTACACATGGAAAAAAATCTATAATAGTAACCTTGTGAGTGGATGGCAAAACTGAGCAAGGTACTTAGGGGCAGATTTACAAGTCCCTTGCACCACCCTTGCGTCACTTTTTGTCATGCAACAACGGCGTAAACAGTGTGCCACGTTGCGGCACATTTACACTAACACGCCCAAGGCGCAGCACCAACCCGTTTTCGGAGAGCGATCTCCTCTCCCTTCTGCACTCCTATGAAACCTCCCTCCCCAACTCCCTCTCGCCCTCTCAGATGATCATCCCGACTGTCCCCTCCAACCCCTGCAGACTCGCTACACACAACAGAGGAGTTTCTGATAACAACCTACGAAGAATCCCTATCACTCAGGACCCATTCCCCTCCCTCATTTCACCCCATCTGAAATGCACGCTCCTAAACTGTAGATCAGCCTCCAGACATGCAGCCGACATAGCTGACCTCATCATCTCTCAGGAGCTGGATATCTTATTTCTAACTGAAACCTGGTTAACAGAATCATCCACCCCGCTCCTTGACATCCTTGTTCCACCTGACTATGACATCATTAGATCAGACAGAACGGACAAAATAGGGGGTGGCATAGCCTGTATACATCGCAGCAGCTTCACCATAAACAGAGCCTTATCGCCGACATTCACATCTTGCGAATACTTGTGTTTGGACATTAGTTGCAATGGCAAACCAGTATGTTCATCCCACATCATCTATCATCCCCCAGGAGACAACCTCCTCTTCATCGAACACCTCATGGACTTGATCGCTTCTAACATGGGTCAGCAGAATACCCAAATATTCCTGGGCAACTTCAATCTCCATTGGAACGACATCAATGACTCAGTGGTCAAGAGTTTCAAAAACTTCTTGGATGACCTTACCCTCACCCAATCCTGCAACAGCCCGACACACAATAAAGGCTCAACCATTGATCTTATAATCGCCAAATCTGACATCATCCAGGTGGATTCGATCCAACCCTGTGACTGGTCGGACCATCATGTTATTGCCTTTTATATCAAGGGAACCACCAAACACATTCCAGCGCAATCCACAAAACCAAAGATCTGGAAAAGAGACCTGAAAAAACTCAATCCAAACTCACTACCCTCTTCCAGCTACAATCTGCTCCAGCCCCCGGCAGTCACCTCTGATGTGCATGCTCTCACCAACCACTATCTCAATGCTATGACTACGATAATTAATGAGGTAGCCCCTCTGCAACTTAAGAGAGCTCCCATTAAAGATTCCAAGCCTTGGTATAACTCACTGCTTAATGAGGACAGACGGGCTCTCAGATCCTTTGAACGCAACTGGAGATCAGTCCCCTCAGCTCTCCACCTTAAACTTCTAAGGAAAAAGAGAAATGCTTACTACAAAAAGATTAAACGCACTAAAGCTGATTTATTAAGCCATCAACTAAACAAGCAAAAAACCGCCCAAAAAAACTTTTCGAATTAATCAAAAATCAATCCAAGGATGCACCCCAACGGCTACAAGATCTAGCTCGCCCTCAACCTAACTGTGAAGAATTCTCTACTTTCTTTAATCTGAAGACCGACAACATCGTGAAGGATCTCCTCAATAACCAACTACCACACGCTGCTCCTAATACAGAAATCTCCACCTCCTTTCCAACCACGTCTGGCCAACCCCACCCTAAGCCTGGCCCTAAAAACGAGGCAGCATGGTCCTCCTTTGATTTGTACACTGAACACGACCTAGGCATAATCCTAAATTCCCTGAAACCGGCCAATCACCTCATTGACCCCCTCCCTGCCAATGCAGTCAAAGACCTTGCCCCTTGGCTTCTTCCACTTTGGACCAAAATCATTAACAGCTCTCTTCATCAAGGTTGCATCCTGGACTCCCTCAAAGTAGGTCAAGTCTCACCTATTCTAAAGAAACCCACTGCTGACCCTGCGGATCTTAACAACTACCGACCCATATCCAATATTCCCACCCTCGCCAAATTGCTGGAAAAATGTGTTCACCGACAACTAACCAATCACATAGATCACTTTGAACTCCTAAATATACACCAATCAGGTTTCAGAGCAGGTCACAGCACTGAATCAGCCATGACACACATTATTGATGATGCGCTACAAATCCTGGACCAGAACGATGCGTGCCTACTCATCCTGCTAGACCTTTCCTCAGCCTTTGACACGGTCAAACACCAGAAACTAATTGATCTTCTGGAGCACAGAATGGGTATGTCTGGCACAGTGTTAAATTGGTTTACCTCCTTCCTCCATAACCGTACACAAAAATTCAAGGTCAACAACACGCTCTACAATTCCTCTCCTGTAACTCTTGGGGATCCGCAAGGGTCCGCACTCTCGCCGACCTTATTCAACTTGTTCATGGAACCTCTCACTGAAATTCTGCACGTGTCTAACGGACAATTCCATATGTACGCGGACGACACACAACTCTATCTCAAGATTAACTCCCTAGAAGACATTAATTTGCTTAACTCCACTCTCAGGACCACCCAGTCCTGGCTTTCAGATAATCATCTCAAACTGAACGCGCTAAAAACAGAATTCCTCCTCATAGCACCACCGGTCAAAGTCCCTCTAATGCACAACCTGATCAAACAGCTTACCGCCTTCAACGTTCAACCAACCATCGTGGATTCAGCAAAATCCTTGGGAATTACCCTCGACAGCAACCTTATGATGCAAAAATACATCAGCAATGCTACAAAATGAGCTAGTTTCCAGATAAATACATTGAGGAAGCTGAAACCCTTCCTGCCCTTCGAGGACTTCAAATTGGCAGTACAAGCTCTAGTTATCCCTCATGTCGAGTACGGAATTGTCTCCTTATGTGGCCTCCCAAAAGTTGCTACAGCCCCACTTCGAGCAACTATCAACACGGCAGCTAGACTCAACACTGGCTCGAAAAGAAGGGCTCACATTTCCCCTGACCTTAAAGCCCTGAACTGGCTACCATTTGAAGCTAGAATCCATCTAAAAATTGCGTGCATGACTCATAAAGCCCTACATCACAACACCCCCAGCTATCTCGCGCAGAAACTGACTATCTCTGGTGGTCTTAGGTCCTCTAGAAATGCTGGAAAACTTCTTCTGAAACCACAAAGGTTCATCAAGAAGAAAACCTATAAACGATCCTTCTCAGGGATGGCGCCCAAAATATGGAACTCTCTTCCCCCTGAAACCAGACTGAATGACTCTTCCGCATCGTTCAAAAAAGAAGTTAAAGCTTTGCTCATGGCAAAACTTACATGATCAATTGCCATCCTTGCCCCGAGTTCTTTAGAGCCTGTTTACAATGCTCTACTTGTTTAATCCTCCTAAGATTTCTTGCTCCAAATGTTGTTTTTATATGACTGTTACCTGCACACTATTGTTTGTTCCAACTTACTGTTTTGTTGTTATGTAAAGTGCTCTGATATCCGCAAGGATCTTGTTCGCGCTATATAAGACTTTCAAAATAAATAAATAAATACATTTACAATGTCACGCATCTAGGGAGATGCGTCACCTTGTAAAGCCCTAAGCCACATTATACCTGCGTCATGTATAACGTATGCAGGGTGGGTGTTCCCACATGGGAAAGCCTTGTAGAAGTGATGCAGTGAAATCTACAATATTTCAGGGCACCACTTCTAGAATGCCACTGCATCAAAATCCTATGTCTGCTAGTAGCAAGCGCAAGGAGTGACGCAGTGTATTAGGAATAGGCCTCCCTATGCTTGCTGGTGCTTTTGATATGACTCCAGCAATGCATGACAGATGCAGGGGCCGTAGTGATCATCTCAGGGAGTGCAGACCTTGAAGTGGGACTATTCGGCTACTTGGCAGACCTACCCAGAGGAGGTAAGTGATAATGGTTTGCAGTGTGAGAGAGGATAGAAGGCAAAAGGAGGCTGAAGAGAAGAGAAAGTGGAACACTATCTGCGACTGAGTTTTCAATTGCAGTTGCAGGAGAATACTCAGAAAGATAGCTGTAAAGCCAGATTAGACACCAAGGAGCAAACAGCAAAATTACCAAGACATGCTCAAAAATCAGGAATGGAATTGCTGCAGTAGAAGGTTGAGTAAATGTATTTAAAGGAGATTTTGGAGCTGCAAAAGGGCAGGGAGCAGCACATGAGTCTCAATTGGTTGACATCATGAGGAAAATGGAAGATTTTGACAATGGAGAGAAAAGGAATAACCTGAGGCTCCTAGGGGTGGCAGAAGGGGTAAAAGGGAGCGATAAAAGATCCTTTATTCTGAAGTTGTTAAAAGGTGCCTTTCCGGACCTTTTTAAGGTGGGACTGGGACATGGGGGTACACTGTTTTCCATTGATGATGGAAAAACCAAGGGAGGGCCAGCCAGACAGACCTACAATTATTTTGATATATTTTGAAAATGTCTTACTCCGCCAGGCAATTTTTGAAAAAGTATGCCCTGAAGCAAGAAGGTTGTTTAGAATCATGCATTTTTCATATGCCCTGACTCCTGCCATACTAGGGTAGAAAGAATGTGGCGACTGAGACAGGTAATCAAACCAGTTCACCTTTAGGGATATGACGTATACTTAATTAATCTGGCTAGACTGAAAGTTTTAGTTAAGGGAAGGATAAGAACATTCATGTTAGAAATATAGGCCAAGGAGTACCTCCATTAGTTATCTTCAGGATCGTTGACAAAAGTAGCAGGGATATGAGGGGAGGTTATAATGGGGTATGCCTTTAAAAACAAGAGTGAGAAAAAAATCTGTGGTGGAAACTGTGCTGACATGTTGGTGGAGTTACGAAGGGGCGGAATGCCGAGATTCAGAGCATGACCCGAAATACAGGGAGAATCTATGAAAATCCACTCTTTAAAAAAATATTTAAAGCTGCATATAATGAGTGATAAACACTTTAATAGAAGTGATTAGGTTAGCAGATATGAATATACTCTCCTGTTGTTTTGGTTGATCCACTGGGGGGACACCAGGCCATCCTCATGAACCATCACTCAGGCCAGGGCGGCCTGACTGCCTTATGGAGGTGTTGGGGAGGGGAGGAAGACTGCAGGTGGGGTGTGGTCAGGGAAGGGGTGCAAGATGGTGAAGGTTTGGGGGAGTGTGGGTTACTACAGAGACGGAAGAGTATATTTGTGTTGAGGTTGATAAAGCTGAGGCATATCATAGAAAGAATTGGAATAATGTGGGTAGAACTGTTGTATTCAGGGTGGGCAATTTTGTAGATAGATGGCTATGAGGAAGTTGCATATAGCTACATTAAATGTTAATGAAGTGAATGACAGGACCAAGAGACAAAGGACAGCTATAGATGTGCAGATGGTAAGAACCGACATTGTGTGTCTTCAGGAAATGCACATAGAAGTGGGGAAGCAAAACCCGCTGGAAACTTTGGGTTAAACGGTGATTGGTTCCATGAGTCAAGGGACAAAGTCTGGAGGGGTGACCATATTGGCATAGGGACAAAAATGTGCTTGAGTTCAAAGATGTTTGTGCGGATAGTCTCAGGAGATCGATGATCACCCAGTGTGCTAACCTAGGGGGGTATTTACATTTTGTTAAGTATCAGTTGGTTCTGGATGACCCAGGGGCGTTTGATGAACAAGGAGATAGCATTATGGCCCACCCTGATTATAGATTGTTGTGATTTTAATACTCATATGCAGGGTAACCAGTTGAAAGATGAAGTTAATGATTATGTTGGGCTTATACCGCAGGTGTTTAAAGCATTGTGTGAAATGGGGGAGAACACAGGTTAACAGATGTTTGGGGAAGTACAATGGCCTCAGACCCAGAGTTTACATAGGAAGCATGCCCATCTAGATTAGATTTTGTTTCTTATGGTTTGTTGCATAACTACCCAGTGGAAGAATTCCCAGACCACAATCCCTTGGTGTTACAAGTGACAGTTCAGGGTAAAGTCAGAGTAGAAGGGAATTGAACATTTGACCAGGCTTTATTGAGAGATGAAGACTATGTTAAACTTATGGAGAGATGGACACTGATGTTTATGGAAAAGAATGGGGGTAGAGCCCCTTCAGGGGTAATCTGGGATGCCTATAATGCAGGTGTGTGTGAGGATAACAATACAATTTAGTTTTAGTCAGCAAAGGAAGGAAAAACAACTAATGGTGATAAGGTATGGAACCTTGGCCAAAGCACAGTATAATGTCTTACTGGCCAAGTCATACATCATGGAGATCCCTGCAAGGAAGGCAGCAGAGAGGTATATCGCCTGAAAAATAAATAGCTATGAATATAGTGAGTTGGTGGAACATCTTCTTGCCATCAGAACCCAGTAGAGAATATCACAGGGAGAGATTAGAGTAGTGAGGTAATAAAAGGGACACAGTGCTAGCGATGCTGAGGGTATAAGGACATTTAAGGGGAATACTGCCAAGATCTTTATAGTGAAGGTATAAAATATGGGGACAATGAAGTGAAACAATATCTAGAATCTGTTCCCTTTTGGCAATTTAAAACCACTGACAAAGTATTACTAGATGCTAACATTACAGCAGAAGAAACCCTGATAGCAATCAAAGGTTTTTGATCAGGGAAAGCAGTAGGTATGGATAAGATTTCTATTGAGTTTTGTAAAGTGTTTCCACACAGCTTTGGGCAGTTCTTATGGATTTGTTTCTGGGTGTTTGTAAAGGCCAGCTTCCTCCTGAATCATGGGCAACAGGGAATATAGTAGTTTTTTCTGAAAAAATCAAACCCCCTCGAGACCCAGGGTCATATCGCCCCATTACACTGATGAACAGTGATGCTAAAATATACTCAAAAGTATTGGGCAGCCGGTTGTCATGTAGAATTGGTACTGGATGCTGCAGCGGTGGCAAGAGACCCTATGGCATTGATTGTATTAGATGCTGAAAAATCTTTTGATTGGGTCTCCTGACAATACCTGTAGGCAGTTATGAGTAGGTATAGCATAGGATCTAGATATATCAAAGCAGTGAAAGTGTTATATCTCAACCCTACAACGAAGATCATACTAATGGGTGGGTATTCTGAGCAATTAATGCTACAGTGCGGTACGCGACAAGGATGTTAATGTTCACCATTATTATTTGCCGTATATAGACCCTATAATATGCAAACTTGTAGTGCTAGAGGCACTCCTTTGTATTGAAACCACGTGATGACCTTTGACTACCATTGTTTGCATTGACTTTTGGTGTTTTACTTTACCCTAGCCTGAATGTACAACATCAGTTTACCCTGCATGTGCTAGGATCTCTGTAGTTTCAGAGTGGGAGCTTTCACAGAGTAGAACAGCCTTGCAGGAACAGAACGTGTGGGATGTGCATTTGAAAGCATGAGAGAGAGGTGTGGAATGCACTTCTTGGTCTCGAAGACCAGTGTTATTAGTGCAGTGTTATAAGCAGTGTTGCTCAAATGTGCATTGTGTTGCACATTCACAAGTATTGTGAAGTTCCTACTATTTACTTTGACATGCCCTCATGTCATCTTGAATTCTGACACTGTCTTGCTTGAGCTATTTGCACGCACAGGCAGGATCCAAGATTACTCAAGCTGTTTAGCCTATTCACATTCAAGGTTGTTTATTTTCTGTGCTTTTGGAGATTGTTAAATGTACTGCCGGAGACCTTCGGAAGCTTCAATAAGATAAAGGCTGGAACATGTGAAAGTACAGAAGGAACGTGAGAACTCTTTTGCTTTTGGAATGCTTGCACGCAAAGTGGCCAATTCCAGTAAGTTTCCTTGGCGCAGAAGAGGGCCTTACGGAACCTTCTAGTGTGTTTTGAGATAGTAAAGCAGTGGTTTGTTGACTTAGAAACTGGGATTTGGGCCTGAATGGCGTACTCATATACAGTGCAGGAATCTGGTTGCTGAGTCTCTTGACCCCAGCTGTGAATCCCTCAGCCTGGAGTGGGCCAAGATGAAGTCTGACCCAGGTGAAGTGTTTTATTTTTGATTATTGCCATTGTGATGTGTGAGTGTCTGTGTGCACATTCTAGTCTCCAGGGGCTGTAATTATCATTGTGATGTATGAGTGTCTGTGTGCAAATTAAAGTCTCCAGTGGCAATCATCATCTGAGGTGTTTTCTTTGAGTATTTACTTTGTGATGTGTGTGTCATCAGTGATGTCATTTGAGATGTCATCATTGATGTCATCAGTGATGTCACTGACCATGTCATGAGTGATGTAATATGTGATGTGATCAGCAGTGCATTGCGGGGGCGTGAGTTATAGTTAGCTATACTAACTATAACGGCCAAATTTCTCTGGTTTTATTCGAGTGAAAAGTCCAACTAACTATAACGTCCCTGAAACCTGTGTTTTTTTCAGTGAATTTCAAAGGTTTTTTAAATGCTAAGCCCTAACTATATTGTCCCTGAAACCTCTGTTTTTTTCAGTGAATTACTAAGTTTTTTAAATGCTAATTTCCAACTATGCCTACATAGGTAGGACATGTGCAGAAAGAGGAAGAAAGGCGCAGAAAGAAGCAAGAGAAGTACAAAAAGAGGCAACAGAAGTCCAGAAAGATGAAAAAGGTGCAGAAAGAAGCAAGAGATGTCCATAAAGAATCAACAGAGGTGCAGAAACAGGCCTACTATGACTGTACCTTACAACACAGTCATACAAAGTACTCTAATTACTAATCCTTCTCCGAAGATGTCTTAAACCTCACTTTTCTCTTGAAGGTACACTATTCATTAACTGCTCAGAATGTTAGACCTACCAAATATAAAACAGCAATCCTAAGCATATCGCTGTTGTAAGTCTGACCAAGTTTGTGAAGGTATGCATGCTTCTCTACGCTTTTACCTAGTGACATGTTAAATGTAAATGAACATACAAACACTTGAATACCTGTGTTTCAAACAGCATACTCTGTACATTTGTGTAAAAAATGTGTATGTATTTCTTTCTGCTCAAAACACAGGACACATGGGTATTCAATAGTATATTTGAGGGGCTCTATAACATATATATATACATAAGACATGTCTGCCTATGCATCCGAATGACATAGCAGAACTGAGAAGATTTGACCACCTATAGGAGAAATTACCCGCTTTTTAAGCTACAATCTTCAGATGTATAACACATGTAATAATACAGATACAAGTGGACACATACCTCAGTCATGACAGCATGCAGACCTTTTAACTTGACAGCTTGCACTTCCCATTTGAGTACAGAAAGAGGCAAGAGAAGTTCAGAAAGAAGCCAAAGAGGTGCACAAAAACGGAACAGGGTTGCAGACAGAGGCAAGAGAGGTTCAGAAAGAAGGATGAGGGGTGCAGAAAGATGGAAGAGGGTGCAGAAATTTGCAAGAGAGATGCAGAAAGAAGCAAGAGCAGTGCAAAAAGAACCGACAGAGGTACAGAAGGAGGTAAGAGGGATGCAGAAAGAGGCAAGGGAAGTGCAGAAAGAAGAAACAGATGTGCAGAAGGAGACAAGAGAACTGCAGGAAGAGGCAAGAGAGTTGCAGAAACAGGCAAGAGAGGTACAGAAAAAGGGAACAGGGGTGCAGAAAGAGGCACATGAGGTGCAGAAAGAAGGAAGAAGGCTGCAGAAAGAGGCAAGAGGAGTACAGAAAGAAGCAACAGCAGTGAAGGAAGAAGCAAGAGAAGTGCAGAAAGATGCAACAGAGGTGCAGAAGGAGGCAAGAGGGGTGTAGAAAGAGGCAAGAGGGGTACAGAAAGAACAAACAGAGGTGCAAAAAGAGGCAAGAGGGGTTCAGAAAGGTATAGGAGAGGTGCACAAAGAGGCAACAGGGGTACAGAAAGAGTCAGGAGGGGTGCAGAAAAAAGGAAGAGAAGTGCAGAAAGAAGCAACAGAGGTGCAGAAAGAGGCAAGGGTGGTACAGCAAGATGCAAGAGGGATGCATAAAGAGGCAAGTGAGGTACAGAAAGAGGCAAGGGAGATGCAGAAAGAGGTAAGAGAGGTGCAGAAAGTGGGAGAGATGAGCAGAAAGAGGCAAAAGAAGTGCAGAAAAAAGAAAGGTACAGAAAGAAGCAACAGAAATGCAGAAAGAGGCAAAAGTGGCACAGAAAGAAGCAAGAGTGGTTTGCACACCATCAGTACCAATTTAATACCCACATTTATCAATAAGTAATAAGTGACCATTCTAAGTTTGCAAAGGGCCTTCCAACACCATGTAACACTTGTCGCTACATTTTTAGTAGCGTTTGAGCAGTTTAAGCTACAAACAAGGTTTTTTTGTCCAAATCTGCAGAATATGCAGCAGATGATGGATTATGTGGTAAATTCGGAAAATGTGTAACTGTGCGAAAGTCGGTGCAGCCAAATAATCACATAATTCCAGTGGCCCTGCTCATACCTCCGACTAGGTCCAGAAGTGCTCCTCAGTGGTTCCTTCTTTTTTTTGTCTCATTGATTTTATAGTCTATCTTCTATGAAATGAGGAAGAATAAACCTGAGGTTACCACTCCACAACACAGGCTACCATACCACATAATTACTCTCCATAACACATAATCTCACTATACATGCTTTCTATCCACATAATTTCACTGCACAAAATACCGCATAATTCCACTACACACAAAATATATCCACTCCACTCCAAAATGCAATTAGTAAACAAGGTTTACATTTACAGTGACAATAGCCGTGAGTTTTGCAAATGCGAGACCTATTACATTCAAAATGCTTCTTCAACCAGTAGTCGCGTTTGCAGAGTGGTGGAGAAAGTGGTCTGGGCCTCCAACCAGTGCTCAGGAATTCTGCTGCGTAAGACTTACATGAGGTACCATGAAGGCTTCTTGGCCCCCAAAGTCCCTCAGGAGTAAGGTGGACCTCATCCCCCAACCAGTAGTGTGCCAGGGGGCGCTTTTGCAGAGTGTTGGAGAAATGGGGCGTGGCCTCCGAAGACTTCTTTGCAATCCCACTGTATGGGACTTACTGGAGGTAACAGGAGGGGTAATTGGCCCGCAAGGACATTCTTGGGGTTCCACTATTATTATTATTATTATTATTAAAACTTATAAAGCGCACAGCTACCCTGGGGCATCCCGGCGCTATGAACAGTGCATCAACCGTGGGACCATGGAATAAAGATAGCGACTCACAGAGGAAACAGATGTGTTTTCAAGCCTCTGCGAAAACGCAGGGTACAGGTCTCAGCTCGGAGTTTTAATGGGAGGGAGTTCCAGAGCATTGCTGTATGCACAGAGAATCGCCTCCCTCCCGTGCGTGATCTTTTTACTCTCGGGACCTGGAGCAGACACCTCTGGTCAGACCTCAGTGCTCTATTCGCTTTATAGGGTACTACCAGGCTCCCTAAAAGAGGAGGCCCGCCCCCTGGAATGTTTTATGGGCGATGGACAGTGCCTTGAACTGTACTCTCTCCCGCACCGGTAACCAGTGCAGTGCCTTGAGAGCGGGTCTGGCGGATTCTGTTCGGGGGATACCCATAAGGAGTCTAGCTGCCGCATTTTGCACCTGCTGAAGCTTGTTAAAAGTCGATTCAGGGGCGCCCAGAAACAGACTGTTGCTGTAATCAAGGCGAGATGTTATCAAACCCTGAATCAACAACTTCCTTGATGGAAAAGGAAGAAGCGGAAGGATTTTCCGCGCAGCCCGCAGCAGGGCAAAACAGACTCCCGCAGTTCTTTTGGCGTGAGTTCTGAGGGAAAGATCTTGCTCCAGCCAGACTCCTAAGCTCTTGATCTCCTCTTTCATGGTTGGAAAGTCACCCATACAGCTTGGCCAACATGAAGGTGACAGTGGTGGCACTTTGTTTCCAAGCAGCATGATCTCTGTTTTAGAGCCGTTCAGCTTCAGGGCTGAACTGCTCATCCAGGTGTGGACGTCCGCCAGACATGCGTACAACAAGTCAGGGTTCTCCACCAGTTGAGGAAGGGCGACCACAAGCTGAGTATCATCAGCATAGCTGATGATTTTGATGTTATAAGGGGTCACCACATCCTCCAGGGGGGCCATATAGACACTACCCCTTCTATTACCTTCAGTAAGTCCCACACATTATGATTGCTATGTTCTCATAGCAGGCCACACCCCCTTTGCCCACTACTCTGCAAATGCGCTCCCTGGCGCGCTCTTGGATGGACATTGAAGTCCCCTTCGCTGCTGGGGGTCCTTAGGGGCCAACTAGCCTACCTGTATCCTTCAATAAAACGCACACAGTGGGATTGCTGAGAGGTGGATAGCAGTCATGCCCCTTTTCTCCACCACTCTGCAAACGCACCACCTGGTGTGCTTTTGGTTAGGGGATGAAGTCCCCTTGCCACATGAGGGTCCCTGGGGGGCAACTAGCCCTCCTGTTGTCTCTAGTAAGCCCCACACAGCTGGATTGCTGGAAGGTGGTCCATTGCAGGTACCTGGTGGGCTAGTTGGCCCCAAAGGACCCTTAGTATTCAAAGGGGCTTCAATCCAGAAGACGCCAGTAGGCGTGTTTGCACAGTGGTGAAGGGAGGGGGCGGGGCCTATGGTGAGATGCTTGCTTTTTTTAAATTTGGTTTTTGGAAGGGGAGCTGTGTGCCCCCCTTCCCTTAATTATTTTTGGGTCCTTTTTTATAAATGGGAGTGGGGGCCGCATGGCGCTCCTTCCCTGGCCCTCTTTTGGCCCAGGGGACCCCATTCCCCAGGGCCCGCCCTTATTTATTCATTTTTTAATAATAATTAAAGGGAGGGGCAGCGTGGCCCCCCTTTCCTGGGCCACTTTTGGCCTGTTAGACCCCATACCTTGGTGCCTGGACTAATTTAAAAAAAAATTAAAAAACATTTTCCAGGAGGGGGGCCATGTGGCCCCCCTTCCCTGGGCTACTTCTGGCCTGGGGACCCCATCCCCCGGGGCCTGGCCTCGTTTTTGGTTGGGACATTGCCGGAGCCAGCCAAGGGGGGCTCCAGTAAGGGGATCCCACATCCCCCCAATGTGCACGTTCCCCCAGGAGGTGGTGGTTCCTGGAGCCAGGAGGCCGCAAAAGACCCCCTTATTTCCACACAGAGTGCCCCGGGAGGTGGTAGTCCCTGGGGCAGGGTGGGGGGCTTGAGCCCCCACACTAATTATTTCTAAAAGCCCTGGGGAGGAGGCTTGGGGGCCCACCCATATTTCAGTGAAGCCCCAGAGAGGTGGCGGTCCCCGGGGCTTGAGGGGCCCATGAGGCCCTCGCCCAAAAATAAATAATGCCTCAGGGAGGTGGTGTTCCCTGGGGCTATGGGTGGGCTGCGTGCCCCCCGCACATTATTGATGAAGCCCCTGGACGTTGGTGGTCTACAGGGCTGCGGGGATCCCCGCTAATTAATTGGACATTGCCCCCGGGACCTGGCCCACCCAGGGGCTTAAAGAAACTAAATGGTTTTTTTTCCGACTGCTTTTTCATGGCAGTTGGAAAGGGACTTTGGTGGCTGGAGCAGGGCCCTCGTCCCTATGGGCAACTGCTAAGTGGCCTGAGGGCACATGTAGTGCTCTCCCCACACATCCATGCACGATGTACCAGGCACCACGTGGATGTGCACTAAGTGCCTTTTCCTGTTGCAGGTTGTGCTGCAGCCCTTTTCCTGGGCAGCAGCACAAGTTGCAGTAGAAAAAAGCACTTTTTTGACCACCTGCATGGCGTCCTATCATGATAGGGTGGGTCGGACTCTCGTCTGACCGTTATTATAATCAGGCATTATATTTTTTACAGATATATTTAGACAAAAGATATTAGCAAGAATATTGTTAAAGTATAAATATTATATGCTTAAAAAAAACAATGGCCACCAGCCACTATCCCAGCGGGTAGGAGACCGCCCAACCATCAGTCAGTGGTCTGACCACCCAATTATGATCAGACCACCATGCTGACAGTCAGAAAGTGTTTTATTCCACTGCGACTTGTGCTGTGGGCAGGAAAAGGGCCACAGCACAAGTCGCAGTGGAAAAATGCGCATTGTGCACATTTATACACTGTGTGACAGGCACATGGTGCATGGATGTGCCTGGGGGTACCACTTGTGCCACCAGGGCCACTTTATAGTGACCTACGAGGTACGGGCCCTGCTTCGGACACCCAAAGTCTGTTTCGGTTTGCCTTTTCAAGGTGCTATAGATGGGTTACGATTCTGACCAGTGCCCCAGCTGGATCGTGGATCCTGTTGGAGATGTGATCTGTCTCCCCGACCTCTGCAGTCCGACTCCCTGTATCTAAATGTGGCAGTCAGACTGATGGCCTGTATGTCGGGTGGACCCCCACTGATGGCATGTCAGTGGTGGTACGCCTGACACCGTAATCAAGCCCGTTATTCTTAACTACAATAGTCTATTAAACAATTTTTTTCTGTTAATAATATCCTCGACCTAACTTTTAGGTATTTTGAAATGGATATTTGTGTCATTCTCCCTAAGTTCAAAACCCTGGTTTCAATCAATAAGTAGAGCTACTAAAATGGAAGGCTTCCAGCAGTTGCATTAGGGGAAACTAAGGGCAACCAGACCTTAGAAGAGGAAAGCCTTCTTGGTACAGCTATCTCAAAACTATTGTATTGTATTTGTTGGGTATGAATATTGGTGGGCATGTTTATCTCTAGCCAGATCTCATATTTTAATGGATAGGTCCAGAGCAAAGTTGTAGTATGTATGTATACCATTGTCGGTGCATTCTAGGAAATATAATTTTTAATAGTGCCTCAAGTGCTACTCAAAAGGCTTGACCGCGAGAAAAGGGTTTTGGTGGGTGAAAAAAAGATTACAGGCAAAGTCAGTTGGGAGTGTGATCTATGTTGCAATCGGCAGGTGTTTTACCACTGTCAGATATCTGTAAGGCACTGATAATATGTACCACCCTTGAAGACCTACACATGAAGGCTGCAGATCAATCTGGTGCTTTAAAATTTAGACTAGGAAAATGATTGCCTACCTAGTGACTATAAGGAATCTGCACCTGGAGAACTGTGGGGTTTGTAGTTCCCCATTGTTAGAGAAAGTTCTTATTGGGTTTATCTGATTCAATTAATTTAGTAGAGCACCTTGTTGTGACTAATGCTCATGACATGCTCACTATCCAGTTCTGCTTGTCACTAATGAGGATTACGATAAGAGAATGTAATAATTCCTGACTAGTCACATGAGTTAAAAATGGGTTGCCTTAAGTGAAATGGGAATGCCCAGACGAGGGTCTCGTGAACACTGTCACTGGAAGCATTATCTGATGAGTGCTAACTAGATTGACACCATTTCTATGTTGCAACACGGTTCAGGAAAAACCTGGCCTGACAGTTTGAACTGGACTGTTCCCATTGGAGTAAGGTCAAGACTAATTTGCATGTTGGTGGGTCCAAACTGAGGTGGCATGGTGTACAAAATAACGATGGAATGGGATGCAGCCTGAGTAAATACCAGTTGCTGAGATTAATTCAAGCCTTCCAGTCATTACTTTTTGTATACTTAAATTTGTCAAGAAACATCAATCAATGAAGGGGTAAAGGCTGAGCATAGGCAGTTTTCCAACAATGTAGGCTGATGGACTGGAGAAATTTGCCTGGTGAAGATCCTCAGGTAGAGAGAAACTAGGGAGCGGATGATGGGTAAGAACAATTGAATCACTTCTTTGTAAAGGGGCAGATTTAGAAGGCTCGACTTTGTTGATAGGTACCATGTGGTTATTATATATTAAATAATGTAAACACCCATATGTTGTACAAAAAAAGTATTTATTTTATACAAATAAAAACACCCACAAGCCGACCTCCTCTCTAAGACCAAGTGAAAATATTTAATCAAAATCTACCTTTTCCCACACTGTTCCCACCCACTCTACCCACAGCAGAGTTACCTCCCTCCTTTAACCCAGGTTATAAAACTATGGGGCCAGTTACGATGCCGGTCGGATAAGCGTCTGACCGGCACCATTGCAGATAAAGGGACCGACCAACATGTAGTTGGCGGTCCCGACTGTCAAATGAGGATCCAACCACCGGGAAGGCGGTCTGAAGCATGCATTGAGGCTTGTGCTATGGATCGAAAACACGTGCGGCAGCACAAGCCCCAATGCCAAAAGGCATTTTTTTTTAAGTATCCCTGCACCCTGTGGCAGGCACCATGCTCTGCCTGCCACATGATGCAGTGATGTTTAAGACCCATAGTGGAAGGCCACGTGGGACAGGGGCCCTGCTAGGGACCCCAATAACTCTTTTCCATCAGCCGTCTCATGTCGAAAGAACCAATGTGAAATGGCTGTCAAAAGGTGGATCTTTATCTCCACAGGCACTGCCTCCATTGTGGGGGATGTGATCCAAACGACCACCTGACCAACTCCTTGAGCCTGTTGGAAGCTGTTGGTTGGTCCCTGGGGCAATGCTGTCTGACTGACAGCCTCGGAATGCAGCGGTGTGACCGCGGACATTTAAGTCTGTGGGACCGACACTGATGGCACGTTGGTGTTGGTCCCACTGACATTGTAATCGGCCCCTACTTGTAAAGCTAATACTTCTCCAGCTAGTTCCCCTTTCCCTATTGTCCCCACCCACACCACCGGCAACAGACCCAACCATCTCCTTAAGCCCAAGTCACAAAACAATGCAAAACTAATTATTACCCAACTGTTCCTACCCTCACCACCTACTACAGGCCTATACTTTCCTGTTAGAAATGTCCCTCCCAACTGCTCATTTTCTACTAAAATATCCCTCTGGCCTTTCTAAATTCAGATAGTTTTTTCAACATTCCATAGAGATCTTGCTTTTGTTTTCCTCAAAGATGGTGGGCGTGATGCTTCATTGCAAAAAGTACATTAACTTTACGTGCATGGCACCATTGTATTCATACTCTGAAAGAGTCCTTTTCAACTTGAATAAGGCTCATTTCAAAGCCATAGTACGTAGGTGCTGTTCACTTATAAAAACAGTTTAAATGTAAGGGTGTGGAGTTCCTAAAGAAAATAGTAATGGTCAGGTCTCTGGAGTAACCTCCAAAAGGAGGAAGTCCACTCACACACCCCGAGAGGTGTCATGCTTCATCATTTGGGCGTGCTCCTCATTGGACCAGCGCTACAATGCCCGATGGGCACCTACGAATGGCTGTTTGGCAGAGTTCTTTTGATAACGCCGTTTGGTGAGTGAGAGTATGTGGACTAAAGTGAGTAGTGTAGTGAGTGTGATTTAAAATAGGTTTAGGGAGACTCTTATTAAGTAAATTTTATTAATGCAGCTAGCTAACCTAAATAAAAATAGTGTAGCTCGTATTGGAAATAATGGTCCTAGAGAGCATGCATGCTGTTAGACTTGGTCAACATGTTTCTTGCCTCATCAGCCCCTAAGGAGTCTATTGGCAATTTGTCAGGACCGAGTAAGGATAATTTTCTAATAGTCTTACACTACTGTAAGGCTGGTACATTTACTTTTGCAGACTGATCAAGTTACTAGCCGTGCTATGTCGTACTAGGTTGAGATTCACCTTGTGTAGTTGCAAGACCTGAAAAAAGCAACAAGGTGGGAAAAGGAAAATTACATAAATTCAAATAAAAGTAGCAGCATAATACTTAGGAAACACTCGTATTATTGTAATATTTAGTTAAAAAAACGTATTTACAGATGGTGACGCGTGACAAAGAAATTCACACATGCAATCGTGTGTCGAGCTAGTTTGCCGCATTTGGCTGTCATGAGATCGACGCTGTCGATGTTTTTTTTATGAGATCGAGTTGTCTTGTACTGGATGCATTAAATGAAACAAAATGAAATGAAATAAACAAACAAACAAGTCCCTTTGCATAGCTTCATATTCATGCCTGGGTATGGGTTATCTCTGCTCACAAACCTAGTGGTATAATCGCGTGAACAAAGCACAACTTATCATACCAGTTAAGTACCAAGCACTCACCCCACAAATTTTCGGTCTAAAGCTAACAGGATTTTCTTTCAGAACATGTCGTTCACTCACGATCTGCACGTGGGGGACAAGCAAGCAAATTGTAATAGAAGCATGCGCATACTGGTGTGGCTTGCATTCCTGCTAGGTGTATTATACTCAGTCAAAGTGGTTAGTGAGTAGACCTTCACCTAACCTGGCTCTGTCTCCCATACTGAGATGTCCCGGAGGTAGGCTAATTATACGCATTTCTTGTTATTAAATGGGGGAAGACTAGACCGGCAACTTGGGTGGCCATCTTGGAAAGGTCGCGTGTTACCAGAAATGACAACAACAGTGTCGAAGGAATGCCTATTGAGGAGAAGGTGCCTTATTGCTTGGTATGTAAGGTGAGCCCTGTTTTTTCTTATGGTATTGATTGATTCTTTATACATTCACCTCAGGAGAATGGTAATAATGTCAAAATAATAGTTCTAAAGGATTGATATGGGGGCCCAGAAGTGTATTGTGGGCCTTGAAGTGCATTGTGCATGCAGATGTGAGTCTTACTGTGGGTGATGGCCCTTATAGAGGTGTGTAAGGGAAGCCAAGGGTCTTTTGTATGGAATTCTCTGGACCAATCACTTGTATGGTAACTCTGGGCTCCCAGCTGGGAGGTGGAGGATGTATCTAATGACCCTCATAGTGTCGACTATTCTGAACTCTAGGTGTCCTACAATCCATATCGACAGTTATCTATTAAGCTCCACCCAGGGGATGTCATCATTTAATCCACATATCCAATACACCTTTGGCAATGGAGTGCTTGTGCCCACCCTGTTATTGCATAGGCCTAATCAAATAAAAAAATGTATGCCTCCTACAAAGTACTAAATATACATTTTAAAATTAAAAAAAATTAAATGTCACTTACCTGTCTTCTTACCTCTAACCCGAGTATCGCAAAGTGTCTATTTGGACAACCACTGGATTTGTACACCACCTCCTCAACTAAAGAGCAATATTCCATACCCTGCAACCATTCCCTGAACGGGGAGAGGGGTTGCCCCTGACTTACAATGCTTTGCTATAAGGTGCTTAGCTAAAATGAAACCAATAGCCACTGGTGTCCTTTGGCCCGAGGTTCATCCCACCCCGCAAACACCCCCAGAAGAGTCATCTTAGGTCTCGCTCCAATGTGATGCCCATCACCTCTTTTAGTGTTTGGAGGATCGTAGACCAGTAGGGGGTGATGACAAGGCCTTCCCAAATTGTGTGGATCCAATTGCCCCTTACTTCTCTGCATCAGACGCACTCTAACTTACAGTTCTCCTCAATTTCCATAGTATGTCTGGCATATAGTAGGTTCAGTGAAAGTATCGGAATTGGATCAACCGCAGTCTGACCGGGATTACCAGTTGTCTGGCTACCATTTTTACCCCGACCCAGTCCTCCTCATCCATCTCTCCAATGTACGCTTCCACCGATCCAGCGTGACTCACTCCTGGGTGCTAAGATTCCAATGTAATGGCACATAGTGTACTGCACTCTCCCTCTACTGATGATTCAGCTCCTTCCGGTTGTAGCCCTTACCAGGCCTTCATCAACATGAGGGGGAATGGCACAGTGTGAAAAAATCCTCTTCATTGAAATTCAGGTGGTCGGAGCTTGGCTGTCGGGGGGGAAAGACTGCTGTCTCTAACAGGATCAAGAATCCTGTCAGGGAGGCTGCCAGATTCACAATCCCTGAATGGGGGCGGTGCCTACACAGACACTGCTGTCGTGATTATGATATCTTTCCCCTCTGCCTTTCCATGGCGGTCCGACCGCCATGGAAAGACAGACGGAAATTCACTTCGGGGGCATAAAAGGCCCTCATTCTCTGTGGGCCACCGCTGAGTGGCCTTGGGGGCATATATAGTGACCCCCACACATCCATGCCCCATGTGCCAGGCATCATGTGGTGCCCAGCATATGGTGCATGGATGTTTCAGAACTGCACTTTTTCACCGTGGCCAGTGCTGCTGGCCTTTTCTATGGCCGCAGCACAAGCTGCAATGGAAAAGAGCAATTATTTGACCGCTTGCACAGCGGTCACATTGTAATTGGGCAGGTGGGAGTGCCCACATATAGTTGGTTGGACACCTGTTTGAGGTGATGCCCATGGTAACGAGGGCCTAAGTTCCAATATTGACAACAACAGAACAGATATCATATACCTCGGTTTTAAGCTGACTAAAGTGAACAATTGAATTGAAATATCTTTATGAAAAAAATGGCTGGCAATGCAACCTTTCATGCCAACGACAGTCACCCCATGAGTCTGAAATGGAGTATCCCCTGGGGAACTCCTATGAGCCCATTTAAATTGCAGCACTTCTGAGTATTATGGCATGGTCAGTACTTCTGAGTATTATGGCATGGCATTTTAGAGTACTGCAACTAGTAGAAAACAAAGTATGTTACTAAAAATGGTATTTCACAATCTCAAATTATAAAAGAGATCAACTTGTTCCAAAGAAAGGTGCTAGATTTACAAATCCATATGGTATAACCAGGAAATACATTAGGGACACTCTAACTATATACAAGGATGTTCTTACTAATGATAAAGTGATCAAACTAATCCTTAGCCCAAGACCAATGTTAACTTTTAGAAAAGTACCCTTATTAAAAGATATACTTGTAAAGCGTTATTCAACCTCTTTCAAACTAACAACATGGAGTGGTCAAATTCCAGCTTACGCTGTGTGTGGTAATTGGAAAACCTATAAAAATAGTACAAATGTCATGGAATATAAAGTATCCATGACAGGAAAATAGAGGCGAATCCTTAAGAAAATAACATGCAAAAATGACTACATTAAACGGGATGTTTATGCAGACAGATTTACATATACTCTTCAGCAGTTTTTAGCATGACCTGAAGAAGAGATTTATTATTCCAATTTGTGCAAATATACCTTTAGGCGCTGCCGACCGCCTTATATTTCTTCCAAATGTTTGCCGTCCCCTTAGTATGTTATTCTCTGGCTTCATTCCTTTGAGTTGCTATTAAGTTTAGGAGAGCCCAGCTACCCTATAATGCATGATAATAGAGGCTGCTAGTTAAAGAGCCATTGTTTATATGATTTTAATGATACAACTGAATGTATTGGAAATTTAGATTATGAGGTAAAGTTTTTAAGGAATTATTTATTGTGGTCTGTTTTTGTTTTGTATTTGTACTGTAACATGTATATTTGCACTTATATGCTATGAATATATAGAGAAATAAGGACTATTGAAGATGATGATGATGGCGACCTTGTTTATGTAATTGAATGTCAAAGGTATGTGGAAAGCACTATTTTCCCAGTCCAAAAAATAATTCTTTAACGTAGGAGGGCAAATATCAACAAGGATATTGGGTACAGCATACAAAACACATTCTACAGCACCACAGGAGAGTCACATTCATGATCTTAGGTTCTATGGTGTTGATTGTATAGTCATGCATCCAAGAAGTAGCAATAGTTTACTTGAACTAAGACATCTAGAATTGTGGTATATTACAGATCTTCAGATCCTATATCCTAAAGGCTTGACCTAGGATGAATAATGTTTGTTCACTTATGAATCAGCAAGCCATCTTCCATATTTTTTTAAGGGCCTTATTGCAAGTACAGTGGTCCTATGACCGCTGTACTCGTGGTGGGGGTCTGACAACTGCCACCACTGTGGGTGAGTGTGGCTGTCGGATCTGTGGTGGTGGTGCAGCAGTAAGGGGCAGGAATATGCTGATGGTGACGAAGCAGCAGCACCGAGCAAATTCAGAGTTGCTTTTCCACCGCTTATTTCATGCTGCTTTGGGGCCTGGGGGTGCATGCGGGGGGCACATTTTATGCCCCCCTAGATTTGCACCCTATTCCTGCACAGTGTGCTGCCATGCTGGTGGTCTGTTGTTAAGGCTGTTGTGTGAGCCTAAAACAGCCACTGCCATCAGGCCGCCACAACACTGCCTCCAGACCTGGATTCAACTCAGATTGCAGCGGGTGGGTGCACCAAGGTCTTGACGGGCCTCCTTCAAGCGCAGCTGTGGTGGTGCTGCAGGAGGACTGCTAAACTCATAATAAGGACCTTAGTGATTTCAGTAAATCATAAGCTTGAATGTTTTTAAGATTTATATTTGTTTACCATTATTTAAAAAACATTTTTTGGCTGTGGTTCAATGCAATACCATAGGAAGATATAACTTCTACACCTTAAGAAAGTGTAAAAGCACTAATAATACCTATCAAAAGAGATATATAGAATCAATATCTGACAGATGTAAACTTGGTTGGCCTATTTGAGCAACATGTATTTATATACAAATTGTGGCATATTATTAGGCACTTTTGGATCTCTATATGGCAAATGGAATTGATCATAGTCTGGCACGAAGGATTAGGAATTATCATTAAGATACACATTGAGACACACAAGTTACCATTTATATTGTTATACATGTGAAACTGCAAAGGCATGTGGAGTATGATCAGCATGGTGCACAGACATAATATTGAGTTTTTAATATCGACCTACATTAATATCGAGTTTTAAATATCGAAAGGACAGAATATCGACATCAAGAATATCGATCTGAAGGTAAGACTTATCGTTTTTGTTAATATCGAAGTTAGTAATATCGATAGTAAAAATATCGATGTTATTAATATCGATGTTTATATTAGTATTATGTATTTTAGTATGCATTTTATATGTATGTGTTCTATATTTTTTGTTACGTATTGTACTGTTTTAAAAAATATATGTATAACATTTTAAGAAGTTAGTAATTTTTTTAAGTAAATTATGCGTTTTAGCACCATAGCTTGTTGTGGGTTTATAGGGTAATAGAATGGGTAGTAATTTAATTATAGTAAATTAAATAATAATTTTTAGGAATTGGGATGGGAGGTAATGTAATGTTATTAAAGTAATTATTAATTTTAATTTATTGCTATTTTAAAATATTGTATTGTTAATTTATTAATAAATCATTATTTAATTACAAAAATTATTTAATTTATAAGTATGTTATTTTTAACCCCTACGCTATCCAACACTTTACCTACTGTTGCACTCTTTGGAGTGGAAATAGTAATTTTTAGCCCTACTCTATCCAACACTTTCCCTACTGTTGCACTCACTGGAGTGGGAATAGTAATTTATACCCCCTACGCTATCCAACACTTTCACTACTGTTGCACTCACTGGAGTGGGAATAGTAATTTTTACGCCTACGCTATACAACACTTTCCCTACTGTTGCACTCTTTGGAGTCGGAATATTAAGTTTTTACCCCTACGCTAGCCAACACTTTCCCTACTGTTGCACTCTCTGGAGTTGGAATAGTAATTTTTACCCCTACGCTATCCAACACTTTCTCTACTGTTGCACTCTGTGGAGTAAGTATATATATTATTTTATATATGTGTATGTTTAATTTATTTTAACATTATGGTGCCGATTCTGATCCGTTAAAAAAAATTGCCGTACGACTCGTATCCGTATTTTTTTACGTACGAATCATACAAGTCCCGTACAACCGGTGAAGTACGATTCGTATGCGAAAAATACATACGAATCGCTTCGGGAACAGACTACAAGACGTCCCCGGACAGTTTTACATACAAATCGTAAAACTGAAGTCCGAGCGCGCAAGTACGATCCGTACCGCCCTTCCGAAAACACAAGCGCATGGAAAAGGCCCCGTACGGAGCGAACTCCGTACCACTCGTATCCGGGTAAACTTGTGCCCGGGATACGAGTCATACAGCCCCCCCTCCCCCGTATGTCAGCACCGTACCCCCCCATGTCCGCACTCTACCCCAGCCCCGTACGTGTACGCACTGTACCCCACTGCCGTACCCCAGCCCTTATTTGTACGCACCGTACCCCACCACCGTACCCCAGCCCCGTACTTGGATGCACCGCACCCCATCCCCGTACCCCAACACCGTACCCCAGCCCCGTACATGTACACACCGTAACCCAACACCGTACCCCAGCCCCGTACATGTATGCACCATACCCCACCACCGTACCCCAGCCCCGTACTTGGACGCACCGTACCCTAGCACCGTACTTGTACTCACCGTACCCCAAGACCGTACCCCAGCCCTGTACTTGGACGCACCGTACCCCACCACCGTACCCCAGCATCGCGTATGTACGAACCGTACAACAACATTGCATATGTGAGCACTGTAGAACAACATCGCGTATGTACGCACCTTACATACGCTAAAATGACTCGTACAGAAACAGGACACTGTAAAACAGCACAAGGAGGGTCAATTCGACTCGCACAACACCACAAAATACGTCTACAGTAGAACAAACATCTAAAAGACAGACCTGGCACATCCAAACAGGCAAACAGAGGCCCAAACTCACAACCACCTCTTATAACACACCCACCAAAATTTCAAACCCAGCCACACCCACAAATGGACCAATAAAAAGGGCCCACACTCACAAACCATGAGCCTTTGCAACAGATCCACTGCTGACACAAACAACTGCACCCATACACCTTAACTTACACACCTTTGCACAACCTCCTTCACACATACCCCCTCTACACATTCACACACACACCTACACATTCACACCCACACACCCACAACCATCCACACCCACACCCCACACCATGCCCACAGACAAGAATCCAAAGTTCACAAGGGAGGAGCTGGACATCCTTCTTAACAAAGTCATCAGAGTTGAGCCACAGCTCTTTGGAACATTGGTCAGACAGACCAGCATAGCCGAAAAATCATGCCTGTGGCCGAGGATCGTCGATCGGGTGAATGCTGTTGTGCCCATCAGAAGGACCAGGAATGAATGCCAAGCCAGGTGGTACGATCTGCGGAGGGCAGTCAAGCGCAAAATGAATGAGGTCTACGCCCAGAGCAACATCACTGGAGTTGGGCTGCCCCGCAGACCGGTACATTACCATCCCTGGGAGGAGGTGATGGCCCTGCTTCCACCGGTGGGAGTACACGGAGTCGAAGGAGTTGCCGAGCCGGGTGAGTAGACAAACAACTTACGTAACATGGGGGTAATGGCATCCACACCCCAACTACAACAAATGCACTCACCTACCCCCAAGCCGTCCCCGGACACAACCACACTCAAAAACAATGCTCATGCCACTAAGATGTGTATGCCCCATTCACAAAGCAAGGCCATGCCATGTCCCAGGCTACACAAACCACACACCCAAGACTGGATGTCTGGGATGCTGGGAGGGTGGGGATCACAAAACATATTGTACAACTCAGAAACAGACACCATTGCCCTCAGCCCATATGGCCCAGGTACATACCCATGCACCATGCTCAATGCACAGGGACTGGCAAAGTACTGACAAGGTAGCTGACACTTGGCCCTGCTGTAGGCAGCACAAGGCCCTCCTGTGACCACTGTAAACTCAAACACAAACACAACAAGCTCAGATATCTAGGACAGGAACTCACACTCACTGACATGGCAGCATGCTCCATGGGGTGACAGATACATCACCTGGGAGACCCACTGCAAAATCACACTACACCCACCAGCAGGCACCGTCAATCAATCAACAATCGATTAGGGTACTTGTAAGGCGTGCTACTTACCCGTGAGGCTCTCAAGGCGCTGGGGGGGGGTTCCACTACCGCTCGAAGAGCCAGGTCTTGAGGAGTCTTCTGAAGGCAAGTAGGTCTTGGGTCAGTCGTAGGTGGGTTGGGAGGGTGTTCCAGGTCTTGGCGGCGAGGCAGGAGAAGGATCTGCCACAGGCGGTCGTACGTTGGATGCAGGGGACAGCTGCGAGGGCGAGGCTGCTGGAACGGAGCTGGCGGGTGGGGGTGTAGAAGCTGAGTCTGATGTTCAGGTAGGCTTGTCCGGCGTTGTGGAGTGCCTTGTGTGCGTGGGTGAGGAGCTTGAAGGTGATCCTCTTGTCGATGTGGAGCCAGTGCAGGTCACTCAGGAGGGGGGTGATGTGGCTGTGGCGGGGGCGTTGACGATCAGTCGTGCGGAGGCGTTTTGGAAGCGTTGTAGCCGCCGTTGGTGTTTGGATGGGAGTCCTGCGTAGAGTGCGTTGCCGTAGTCCAGTCTGCTGCTGACGTGGGCCTGTGTCACTGTTCTACTTGTCTCGGTCGGGATCCACCTGTAGATCTGGCGATCTGGCGGAGTGTGCATAGGGTGTTGTAGCAGGAGGAGGAGACGGCGTTGACCTGCTTGGACATGGAGAGGGAGGATGTGAGGATCAATCCCAGGTTGCGTGCATGGTCGGTGGGTGTCGGTGCTGTCCCCAGAGCGGTCGGCCACCAGGAGTCATCCCAGGCTGAGGGTGTGGGTCCGAGGATGAGGACCTCCGTCTTGTCCGAGTTCAGTTTCAGATGGCCGCTCCTCATCCAGTCGGCGATGGCCCTCAGACCCTCGTGGATGTTTGTTTTGGCGGTGTGAGGGTCCTTGGTGAGGGAGAGGATGAGCTGGGTGTCGTCGGCGTAGGAGATGATGTTGAGGTTGTGGTGGCGGGCCACTTGTGTGAGGGAGGCTATGTGGATGTTGAACAGCGTCGGGCTGAGGGATGATCACTCACCCCTTACACAAGCACACACCCCCGGGGCAGCCAATGGAGTTACCCACTCTCACAATGGACATGTGACACAACAAGATCAAGCCACAGCCAAAGAAGCATCCAAGCCCAAATTCCACATGTCAAACACCCTGGAGAACATTTCAATCAGTCCCCTGCAACATACCCATCCACAAGTGAACATTGATGTGAATGCTAGGCACATACAACTACCTGGAGGAACTGTTGCAACTAGAATATGTATGAAACATGGATGTCGCATTAAACAGCATTAACATTGTCTCTCTCTCACACACAGGGCAACGTCATGGATCTCTCCCCAACAATGGGGGGGAAGTACCACAGTCCCAGGCTCGGGAGGAACCTGATCCCACCGGCAGCGACACCTCACAACACTCCGCGGATGACCCCAACCCACCTGCCCCTCTGGTGTCCAAGCCCCTGCAGCACCTGCTTCAGGTACATCTGTGCCAACCACCACCCCCATTACTGCCACATCCCAGGAGACACCCAGGAGCCCTGCCCACACTGAACAACTGAGCCGGTCTGACCTGGAGGGACAACGTTCGCCGGGCACCCAGGAGGAGGCAGACAACACCGTAACTGCCATCCCTCAGAGGTCCCGTAGACCCGATGTGCCCACAACGGCAGGCCAGGCGCGTGTGGGGAGGGGTGGTGGGAGTGGAGGCAGGCGGAGGCGAGAACCTGACCAGACAGCTGAAGGGACCGGTATGTCACACGTACGCAACATCATGGACGCATACCGGCGTGACACCAGGGCCATCAGTCAGGTAGTGGCGACCCTCATAGATATTAAGAATCAGCAGGCTGAGCAACACGCCAGTCAACAACAGCACCAAGGACGGATGGAGGCAAGAATGGCTGAGCTCCTGGCGGTGCAAACGGACATAAGCCGTTCACTCTGTCGGATCGCCAACAACATGGCCAACCCTCCCTGTGCCACCAGGCGAAGACCAACACCAGCCACAGGGAGGGAGGAGGAGGATTTGTCCGACGGAGCGTCCCAAGCATCATCAAGGCCTGCATCTGAGGGTCCCCGGAGGAAGGTGGGTCGTCCATGGAAAAGACCGTGAGAGGCAGCGGACCATCCACATCTCCCAGGTCACCTGGCCTGGCATCTGGCCTTCATGCACAACAGCAGCACTTCATTCACTGACATTCTCTGCCACATGGACTTGCTGGTCACAGTCTGACCAATGATGACCAACACTGTGGTCTGGACTCTGATGACTTCAAATGCCAAGGATCCCATCTCCCCCTGTGAACTTTGGATTCTATGCACCCGGTAGAGCACCTTATTTTTTTCTAACAAAACACGCACCCCACCGAGAATAAAACTATTTATTTATTATTAGATGTTGCAGTCATTTTGCATTAGTCCACAACATACGTGTGGGTAAATGTCAAACTATGCCTGAATTTTGAACTAACTTCAGCCATCCATACCCTGGGATCTGAGTCCGGTACAGGACACACATGGGTCACAATGTATCATCCGATGCAGCCTGGGAGCCCAATACTCACCCGTGATGGCCTCAAGCTGCTGAGGGGGGGCTTGCAATACCGTGCGGACACACCAATCAGGAAGAGGATGATGAAGGCCTAGAGGTCATGGGTCATGTGGAGGTTCCCGGGGAGGGAGTCCCAGGTATGTTTGTCCAGGTGGGATAACCATCTCCTTCATGCTGGAGTTTTGTGGATGTGAAGAATGGTGGCCAGGCCAAGTTCGGATGCACAGAGTTGGGCCAACGGGGTCTTGGATGACAGACGTACAAGGTTGATTTTGGGGTCTGGGGTTGTTGACTGCCTCCTGAGTGTGTGTGAGGAGTGTGAAGGTCATCCTGCAGCACACAGTGATCCCTTGCAGCTATCTCAGGTGGACGGTGATGTGGATGGGGTGCGGGATGTTGACGCTGAGTTGTGCAGATGCACCCTGGATGTGGACAAGTTTCCCGTGAGTTTGGATGTACTTGCTCCATAGAGGGCGGGGCAGTAGTTGACACGGCTGGTGTCGTGGACCTGGGGGATGGTCTGTCTTTCCTTGGAGTGGATCTTTCTGTGGATCATGTGCATCATGCAGAGGGTGTAGCAGCATGAGGTACAGATGCTGGTGATTTGCATGGCAAATGTGAGTGACAAATCCATGATGCACACCATCTTGTGTGCGTGGCCACTGGGTGCTTGTGTAGGGCCCCTGCGGGTGGGACACAAGGAGTTGAGCCAGCTGTAAGGGGACAATCCTCAGATGATTACCTCAGTCCTGTACAAGTCCAGCCTCAGGTGGCTGATGTTCAGCCATTCATCCATGGACCTCATGCCTTCTTGAATGTTGGAACTGGCAATGGCTGTGTCTTTGGTGAGGGTGAGGAGCACCTGGGTGTCAATGGCATACAACATGATGAGGTTGTGTGCGCATGTGATGGTGGAGAGGGGGGTCCTGGACACATTGAACATTGACACGCTGAGAGATGATCCCTGGGCCATGTGCCAGATGACGCCACTATACTACATGCTGAATGCTTGAGTCCCACTCCCATGGCCTTGCTGATGGACGGAGCCAGTGTGGAGTTGGAGGGACATGATCTGGTTGGTGTGACAGGGCCTGGAAGGTGGGGCAGCGCTGTGTAGGCAGTTGGAGTTGCACACTCAGCATGCAAAGTTGTCGTGTGTGCGCTTAGGGTATGCCTGAGAGCAGGCGGTTGATTTTCGGATGGACTTTGCTTGGAGGGTGGCTGCAACATCAGACTGTAGTGTGATGTGGGTCATGCAAGGACATGAGGGTCGTGCAATGTGCATGTTGCATGTGCTGACGGTCCTGACTTTTGCACCGCGTGGCCGCAAGAGTGGCACAGACAAGATGATGACAGCCAAATGAATGGGTGGAGGGAGGCAGGGAGGAGCATCTTTGAGGCGTATGTGTTGTCGAATCCCGCTACTTTGTGGGCCCTTGCTGCAGGGGCCGCAGCAGCAGGCGGCATGTCCTGGAAACTATGCCAAAAGTAGCACACATGGCACACCCAGAGAAAATGGATGCACAATCACCAAAGATGACTGACACAGGATCAGGAAACAGAAGGCCGAGCTGCGCACAGGAGACACACCCTCAGCAGGCGTTGACGGCCCGTTGTGGGGACCAACATGCCCAAATACATACACAACCATGGACTTCATGCCCAATAGAGATTCTAACCCATGAAGAACTGCATGCATATAGCCAAACTACACATAGACTCATATGCACAATCTTTGACAACTATGCCAGAGATGCCGCATGCAAAGTGGCAAGAGACCTGCATTGACAGAGATGAGGCACCTTGGAGGGTGAGGAACCCCTTTATTACTCAGGCTCACACTAAGGGAAATGCATCAATATGAACAGACTCATAGGTCATTTGGCAGAACATGTGGGCCCTACACTGGACACCCCCTTCACAACACAGATGTAGTAAATCCAAATGGCCTGGCACACAAGTTAAGGGGATGAGCCAAACACCCCCTGCTGCACACGGAGAGGCTGCAATTCCCCATTGAGCCTCTTATGGGGATGTCCCACACTATGTCCACCCGTAGCATCCTGTATGTTTCTGAGGGAAGTTTTACACACATTGATGCCTTCATCAGTATCCACAAACCATTACAGATGACTGTCACGAAGGTTGACTGTCAATTCATGGGAGTCATGCTACATGTCATGTGCCTCATGGTGAGTCGATATGTATGCATGGTAACCCAACATGCAGAGGAGCAGTCCCCACACATTCCTAACACGTAACACCCCCAAAATGCCTTGCTGCAATCCTCACCCAAAATGACTTTTCCCCATGTCCGTGCATGGAACGCTGATTCAGCACACGTTGCAATACTCATGAGGAATAGGAGGAGGCCAACGATGACATGACCAGACAACATGCGCAAGAACCTGTGGATGACAGACACACAAGAAGTCAGCTAAAAGATTCTTATCTGCATACATGGTCATTTACTCTACAGGAATAATGTTGTTGTCACCATGCAAATTGGAAATTTTGTGTCTCAGCTAATATGAGTGGAATGACATCATCACTCGAGTGACACATCAGAACACACATCTAAGTCTCTTAGCATACAGTCAGCTGGACACACACATTGCAACACATGCCACACAAGGCTCCAAGCGTGCACACTCAGTCCCAGTGACCCACCATTATGAGAAGAAGTTGGGTATGAGCTGACTCTGGATATTCTCCTCCTCCTCACTTGCCTCGTGACCAAGCCCTTCATGCTCCACGGGTGGATGTTCCTGCTCATCCTGCTCCAGGATGAGTGGCACTGCCTTCTCCACTGCCATGTTGTGCAGCATGCAGCACACGAGGAAGATTTTGCAGACCTTCGCCGGTGCATATGGGAGGGACCCGCCTGTCTTGTGAAGGCACCGGAATCGGCTCTTCAGGAGGCCAAACGTCCTCTCAATCACTCGCCTGGTCTGCCCGTGTGCATTGTTGTAACGGTGATCTGCAGCTGATCTTGGGTTGCGGAGAGGCGTCATCAGCCATGGCATTTTGGGTAGGCCTGGGCGGTAAATTCCGTTCCGTTCGCGGAATTTGCGAAATTTGGGTAATTTCGCGTTCTGCGGAGAACGCGAAATTGCCCAAAATTCCGGTTTCCGCGACTTTGCGAAATTTTTGCTTGTTCGCGTTCTCAAAATGCGTGTTCGCGAGATATTTCTCCCCAAGCACGCAAACAGCGATTGTGAACAGGAAAAAAGCATCGCGAACAGCAATTTCGCGTGTTCGCGGAGATTTTTTTACCGTTTCACGGAGATTTGCGTAACGCGATTACGCAAATTCCGCCCACCCCTAATTTTGGGATAGCCAGAGTCCCCTACATGGAAACATCATGTAAAGAAGTGGGTCAGGAGATGCCGTAAGATACAAATATACCGCAAAACACAGGACAAACAAAGTATACCCACCAACAAGACATGCTCGTTCGTTGTGCAGCCGCAGCATCATTTGTGGCACCCTGCTACGCCTCATGATGTAGGCATCGTGTGCTGACCCTGGAAAACTTGCATAGACATGGGAAATCAGCCGGTTAGCAAGACACACCACAAGGGCATTTATAGAGTGGTAATGTTTACGGTTGCGATAGGCGACCTCCTGTGCCTGTGGTGGTACCAAAGCCACATGTGTCCCATCAATGGACCCAATGACATGGGGCATCCCTCCCAGGGCATAGAAATCACCCTTGACACCTGTCAACTCCTCTGGAGTCGGAAAATGGATGAATTCATCCAGGTGCTCCAACATGGCTGCTAAAACATCATGCAGGACACGGCTGAACATCGTCTGTGACATGCCACCAACATCAGCTATGGTGAATTGAAACGTAGGGCTACCATCACCTTCATCTTGGGGGTCAGCACAGTAGGATACCTGTGTCGTGGTTGGAGGTGTGGTGCCAGCTTGGCGGTCAAGTCCTCAATCAACTGTTGGGTGAATCTGTAATGTCGTATGCAGTCACGTTCCCTCATGGCACCCAAGTCTGGCATTGGTCTGGGGACAGGCGATGCCCTGCAGAAAATTGGAATGAATAACGAAGAGTGAGAACATAACAACATCAATGTCAATGAACTGAGCACATGCTCAACTGCTAATGCACATCTGCTAAATACAGAGTCTGGTCTGTGCAATACATCCAGGACACGTATGCCAGCCAGGTGATACTCCTACAAAAAGCCAGCTACACCCGTTGATTGTCAAGTCTACATGACATGCCCTGAAACAAGCTGTGGGCCAGTGTCAGTGAACAGCCAGAGACATCACAAGAGTGACATACATCCACATATCTGCATTTGAAGGATGTCATCTCATACAGACAGCTGACGGCAAGCGAGAGGCACAGATCACATGGAATGTCAAATGTACAGATCACACACATTGCGATGAAGGGGTACACGTGAAAACAGAAAACACAGACATTGAGACGACACAGATCTGTCCTCATGTCAAAATATCATGTTCGATGCATACAGACACACGTTACGTGGAAATCCACATGTGGCATAGTGTGCGTAGATGTGTGCCATGCCCAGACACATGTTGGATGCAGCAACAGCAGATGCAGTTGACGGAACACCAACAGCAAGCTCATGGGAACACATGACACACACATGACATAGTCACAACGGTGCACGCTGGTCGTTAAATGTCAGTTGTTAGTGTCCCTGTCCCTGGCATCAGGGGACAGTTGTGGGTGGTGGTGACTGTGCCATACCAGTGATGCTGTGCTTGACACGTTTGTACTACATGCACACATCTGCAAAGTGTGAAGGGGAAGTGTGCCACATAGTGCCCCATCACACATGACATGTGTACACAGGTCATCACACATCAATTGTGCAAATACATGAGGAGACATGTGCAATATCACTGCCTGACACACCTAGGCCCTGCACATGTAGGACAGCAATGACAATGACTTGATGTACATCCTTGTGAGAGTCTGAGACCTCCATTCCTTTCGTGTGCGCATCCTATCAACAGTGTAAGCGTGTGAAACGCACCGTACACACGCTCTGAGGGCATGTGTACGGTCCGTATCACTATAGTAGTGGTGCCGTAGGAGCACGCGTGGTACGGACCGTACACATGTACGTGTACTACCAGTGCCTACATGTACGTGTACTACCAGTGCCTACACGTACAGGTACGCACTTGTAGCACATGTACCCGTACGTGTACTACCAATGCCTACATGTACGGGTACGCACTGGTAGTACACGTACCCGTACGTGTACTACCAGTGCCTACACGTATGTGTACTACCAGTGCGTACACCTACATGGAAGGCACTGGTAGTACACGTACGAGTACGTGTACTACCAGTGCGTACACGTACATGTAGGCACTGGTAGTACATGTACGTGTAGGCACTGGTAGTACACGTACGGGTATGTGTACTACCAGTGCATACACGTACCTGTAGGCACTGGTAGTACACGTACCCGTACATGTACTACCAGTGCCTACACGTATGGGTACGCACTGGTAGTACGTGTGCACTGGTAGTACACGTACCTGTGCCTACATGTACGGGTATGCACTGGTAGTACATGTACCCGTACGTGTACTACCAGTGCCTACACGTACGCGCACTACCAGTGCCTACACGTACAAGTACGCACTGGTAGTACACGTACCCGTACGTGTACTACCAGTGCCTACACGTACGGGTACCAGTGCCTACACGTACAGGTACGCACTGGTAGCACACGTACCCGTACGTGTACTACCAGTGCCTACACGTACGGGTACGCACTGGTAGTACACGTACCCGTACGTGTACTACCAGTGCCTACATGTACGTGTACTACCAGTGCGTACACCTACGTGGAAGGCACTGGTAGTACACGTACGGGTACGTGTACTACCAGTGTGTACATGTACGTATAGGCACTGGTAGTACATGTACGGGTACGTGTACTACCAGTGCCTACACGTATGTGTAGGCACTGGTAGTACACATACCCGTACGTGTACTACCAGTGCGTACCTGTACGTGTAGGCACTGGTAGTACACGTACGTGTAGGCACTGGTAGGACATGTATGGGTACGTGTACTACCAGTGCGTACACGTACGTGTAGGCACTGGTAGTACACGTACTGGTACGTGTACTACCAGTGCATACACGTTCGTGTAGGCACTGGTAGTAGTAGTACACGTACGTGTAGGCACTGGTAGTACACGTACGTGTACTACCAGTGCGTACACGTATGTGTAGGCACTGGTAGTACACGTACGTGTAGGCACTGGTAGTACACGTACAGATACGTGTACTACCACTGCATACACGTACGTGTAGGCACTGGTAGTACACGTACGTGTAGGCACTGGTAGTACACGTACGGGTACGTGTACTACCAGTGCGTACACGTACGTGTCAAACGAACTGTGCAACTGGTGCCATAGTGGTACGTGTGAAACGCACCGCAGGATTTGAAAATTACATAAGGGACACATAAGGGACAAGTATTAGGCACTAAATGCATGCTGGTTGCCATGGATACAGAGTTTTCAGTTCAAATTTTACCATCAGGTGTCCTGGAAAAGTCAGTTGGCCACAAAATAAGATGTTGCAAAGTGGTTGTTGACTTGACATGATGCTCAAAATTTGAACGATGCAAATGCTGTCACTGGTGTATGTGGAAAGGCATTTGAGTAAATGTAAGATGCGAATGAATCTGACCAATCACTATGTACTCCTCCAAATAAATGACCCTCAGCAAGACAGATATAAGTGTGCCAGAACCCATGAGAGGGCACTTGCCTGCACAACTTCCCTGTTGACAACACTGCTGCTGTCTGTGCTTCCTCTGGCACCATGTCAAGGTCTGTGGAGAGGGCCGAGCCATTCACTCAGGAGGAGAATGAGGCATTGCTGGATATCATCCTCCCACAGTACACCAGCCTGTATGGGAGACCAGGGGAGCAGGTGAGTGCTGACTCCACTACCTTTGACTGCGCACCTTTTTTGTGACTGTCACTTCTGGCATTGTGTCCAGGTGTGACAGACATGCAATGTTGTTTAGAGTGGGTCCCGGGGGGGAATGGCTTTTGTCTCCCATGCAGAGCATGATGTAGTTCATGTGTGCACTCTTCACTTGCATTGTGCTTACTGTGACATTCACTGCATAGTGCATGACACATTCAGCCTGGCTAATCCTTTGTGGCATTTTTTGTCTATAGTACTGAGGTGATTCAGTGGTCCCCCCTGTGTGACAGGTAACGGTACCCACAGATTTGTGTGAGATGAGTGGAGCTGTGGTGAGAGTGTCCAAGTGATGTGTACGCCCCCTGGACATTGATGTGTGTGGATGTTCCTTGTCATGTGGGTGAGTGTCTATGTGAAGTGTTGCACCACAGCTGCATGGAGGAGGCAACAGCTCTAGCCATCTGACGTGAGAAGTAAGCCGTGCTGTGTGTCTGACTTGCTGAGCTAGCCCCACACCTGTGACACCCCACAGGCAAGTGGCACATGTGCAGAGTGAGGTTTGTATCCGCTGTTGCCAATGGCATGTGATTGATCTGTGCCTGTGTGTGTCTGTGTACTCTGCTGAGGTTGCGTCAGTGGCCTGGGGCATGTAACTGCTTTGAGGTGCTGTCCATCAGCCTGGTGTTGCTTGTGATGCACAGTGTGTGCCATGATCATGGAGTGTGTCGCACCCCTCATGCCACCTGTGTACTTTCAATGCCATGTAGTGCTTTGGGGCTTCCACAGAGGCCAATGTCCATATGACAAAGATGCTATTCCTTGGCAGCATCCTATGCCCTGTTCAACATATCAAAGATGTTCAAATGTGTGTCTCTCTGACATGGAGCAGGTGTAGTGATGTTGTCTCACTTTGTTATCCTCACAGCTAACTGCCTACAAGAAGGGGGAGATCTGGAAGCGGGCCGTCAGGGCCGTGAGATCGGTGGAGGGTCGCAGTCGGCGCCTAGCCCAAGTCCGAAAACGGTGGCAGGACATCCGGTGCTGGACCCGGAGGATCGCCCCAGTTACGCTGGGGGACTCACCTCCACGCCCCCAAGGCGGGCGCCGACGCCTGACCCACCAGATGAGGCGTGTCCTGGCGGTGGTCTTCCCTGACATGGATAGGCAGTTACAGGAGAGACAGCAGCAAGGAGGGGGTAGGTACATGTGTGTTTATTATGTGTCACCAGCTTTTGGAAGTGCTCAGTCGCCTGGATACACTGCCAGGGTTTTTATGTGCAGTGCATATCCTGTTCCCCCAAGTCAACCGGTGCTGTTCTTCCTCCCTTCCCCTCCTTGACATGTGTTCCCTGGTCTGTGTGTAATCACTATTGCACATGGTCATCTAGGCTGCCAGTTAATCCAAGTGCACATTGCTTTCTGCATCATGTGTGGGGGTGGTCTGTGACATGTGTTAGTACCTTGCCTGTGCCCTGTCCTGTTCAGTCATTTGGGGGGTCCATATTTGTTGGCACTGATGCTGAGTCTCAGCATAGGAGTGTGAGGTTTCAAATGAACAGACTTGCAGCATGCATGACCGATGTTGTGGCCTCAGACATGATGTGCATGAGTGGGAGATATGCATAGTGCCGGGACGGTTGCTCATGTTACAGTCAGATCATTCCAGGACCATGGAGCAGTGTGCCCACTACAGTCCCCTGAGACACCCTTGCCTCGTAATCATGTGTGTCATCCAACACTGTGCCCATTCTCTGTGTGTTCAGCATAGGTTGGCCTCTGTGGCATTGTTCCCTGGCCTCATTTGTATTTATCTAAAGTGTGCTACATGTGTCCACTGGACAGGGTGACCCAATTTGGCTTGTGCATACTCACACTGGGCAGTGCCTGTGTGTCTATTCACAACTATCTGTTGAGGGTTGTTTGTTACAAATATGTGTTGGCAGCCTCACGAGGTGATGTGGAGTACATTTGGAAATTCTTGATGCACATTTTTGTAAACCCTCATTAAGAGGTGTCACTTCTTGATCTGTCTCAAACACATTGTCTCAGGTATGGGGGGTTTGTGCAGGCGATGCCTACATGTCCAAACCTTATGTCTCCTTGCCAGGTCTGACCTGTGTGTGATAATTGTCTGGACAGACACTCAACATGCAGTGACCCAGTGATGTTGTGCAGGGTTTAATGTTTGTGCTTTGCAGCATGTGTCAAAAGTTTAAATACATGATTCCTGCTCATCCATTTTTGGCACCAGTGTGTGGTCCAGATGCTACGTAGTTTTGTCTTTGTGTGCTGACATCTGTGTGGACATTCTGGCTTGCTATGTGGGTGTCTCCTCATTGCAGGTGTGCCTTATTCCAACACAATTGCAGGCCCATTAGCTTATGCATTGTCCTGTGTTTGGACATGTGTGCCACTCAACATGACAGGCAGAGGGTCAGATGTGTTGCCAACTGTGTCATCATGGTACGGATGGCCGTGTGACAGGTGGCATGATTCAAGTTGTTAGTCAAAAAGTCTTGTACCTTGGCACTCACTACAATTGTCAACATGTCTTCATGTTTTCAATGCTTGACTTTGATGTTTTGTTGTGAAGGACAATAATGTGCCTGCATGACAGATGTCTCCCAAGGAAGTGCACAAGAAACCACCTTTACACTTTCAGGGAACACGCTGGCACATTTTAAAGAAAGGCACAGTTCGAATAAGACTGTTTTTCAGATTATACATATCCATGTTCCCACAGTGTGGTGGCATTTGGGTAAGTCCTTGGTTGTTGGTGATACCAACTTATGAGTGTCAAGTCATCCAGACCGCCGTGGTCCCATGTATATGTACTTTCTGAAACCCCATTTCTTTCTAACAGTGGCTTCTTTGAATAAGGCTGGCAGCTCATACAATGAGTGTGTAAATGTAGTTTTGTGTGCACCTCCTTGTGTGACTTCTGTTATGCAGGCACATGTGTGTTCTGTTCACAAAGTGGCACATTTACACATTCTAAACATGTAGATTGAGTAAAGTGGTGTGATTCCCAAGGGATCAAAATGTATTTCGTTTGGGTTTCCAAAGTACTTACAGGTCTCTGAGTGTGGGGACACCTTCAGCATTGAGGTCTGTTATTTAGCCTTGGGTGCACCAATACTGTTTCTTTCACAGTAAACAAGAGGTGGAATGCCTTCATAGTATTGCTGTGCTCAACTGTTCCCAGACACTAGCTTCTCAGTATATTTCTAATTCAAGTTTTTGGCTGTTGTGTCCTATTTTTCCTTGTTTCCAAGTGGCATGGTGGGTCAACCAACTGGGGAGTACAGGGCTTACATATGTGCGGAGTAATCTAGATGTTACTCATGATGCATTTCCTGATATGCACTGTGACCTATTTTGTTTTGACTCATGTGTCAGATGTATACAGGTGACTGATTATTTTCTGTATCTTCACCTTGCCCACAGCATCATCGGAGGAAACCGAGAGAGACACCTGCACGGACCTGGAGGAGGGATCCAGCACCGGTGCCACCAGTGCTGCCGAGTCTGCGGGAGCAAGTGGCACGGAGGGCGAGGGGAGTCAGGCGGAGGACCTGTCTGGTGGTGAGACCGACTACGACGCTGACGGGTCCGAGGCTGAACTCATCGAGGGGGCGGAGGCTGCTTCAACACCTGGCAGCAGCACAATATCTGTCCCCGCCTCCTCCATTCCCATCACCGCCCTCCCAGTTGCTCCGGTCCCTTCTGTCCATGCAAGGCACCACCATGTCTCCTTCGTGCCAGGCACCGGACCCCATGCCCCTGTCACCCCTGCTGCCCTCACTGCCGAGTCTGTGGACATTCAGCGGCAGTTGCAGGTTGGCCAGACATCGATGCTGAATGTCCTCCATAGCCACACCACACTACTGACACAGATGGTGTCGTTCATGGAGGGCATGTCAGCAATGATGTCTGACCAACGGATGTTGCTGAGGTCCATGGACTCTTCACTGACGGCAGCAGTGAGTCTTCTGCAGCGCTTTGTTCCCCCCCACCCCAGCCCCATCCACACTTCCCACTCCCATGCCTGTCCTATTCACACCCAGACATTCCCAAGCACGCACCCCACCAGACACAGGCAGCACACCACCACGTAAGGGCAAACACACACCTCCTGGCACGCACACTCAGGGGGATAAAGACAAACCCACTGGGTCTGGGGCACACAGACATACACGCAGCCACCGTCTAAGTCCGCATGCCTCACTACCCAGTCCCTCCAAAAGCACTCCCCTTGGCTCCCCTGCCACACAGTCAGACAAGGAGAGCTACATGTCTGTGCTGGGCCTCAGCCCCACTGTGTTACCAGCCCGCAAGCGGGCAGGGCACTCCCCAGGTAGGGGAGTTGAGTCCCCCCATGTACACCCCCTCCCCCAGAAGCGCTGCACCCCATCCCTCCGACCCCCCCCTTTGTGCCTGTGGTTTCTTCTGGTGCAGGGGATACTCTGGATGCCCTGGCAGAAGTGTGCAGCACCGAGCTCACCTCCACCTTTGGCGCTGCCCCACCCCCTGTGGTGGAGGCGTCCGGCCCTGCACCCACCATACCTACCCTTACACCTCCTGTCCCTGCGGTGCCTGGTCCTTCCCCACATGGTGCCCCCCCAGTCGACGAACCTGAGGGTTCCACTGTGCAGGCAAGCTAGGGGAGACGCGTGCCCATGAGTCGCCCCAAGGACTTCTATTCTGGACTGGCCATTGGCCTTTGTATATAGTGTTCTTGACAAAAAAAATTGATGCTGATTAAAGCATTTTCTTTTTACTTTGAACACTATTGCATTTCAGGTAATGATGTTGGTGCTGATGCTCCAGGAGTTGGGGTTGTGGTAATGTGTTATGTTTCTGGCAAAGGTTCGAGTCTGATGGTCATGAGGTGGAACATGGGATCTGCGTGCCATCACAAGGTCTCTGCAAAGGATCTTTGGTCGTGTGCGTTATTTGTTTTTTGAGACATTGTACCAAGGAGTGTCCCTTCCTCCGTTGCACCTGACATCTTCCCTGCAGAGAGTTGCACAATTGTTGTGCTGACCTGTGTATACATTCCCTTTGTTGGTGATGGATCCCTTCAACTATGGCCATGCCTGCTCAGCAATGTCTCCGGCTGCATCGTCTGTGCCATCCTTGCTAGTCACTGTACTTGTGTATTGAGTATGTTGACATGCCTTCATGGAGAAATTCTCCCTTTTCCGCACTATGCATGTGTGTAATCCCAGCGTAGCACACATATGGTACTTGTTCTGAAGGGTATTTGGGCACCTGACTCACAATTGTGTGCATTGTATCTGTGGGAACTCCACCCTATTCCTTCCATGTGAGACAACATCTTGGTGGCTGTCCCAGCACCTGTACATTCCTATCAGTCCTGGGATATGCGTGGCAGTGTATGTTCCCTTTGGCTCTCTTAGTTTAGTAGGCACTGACATGATTATATAGTCTTGTGGCATGATCTCTGTGTGTGTATTGTGCTGCATCCGCCAGGGGTGGGTATGCATGTGTCATTTGTCCTCACACCCACATGTGGTGTGTCATGCAGTGGGGGAAAGACATCCATCCTCATGGGAGTGGGACACTGCTGTCAGTGATGTGTTGTTATGGCACTATCAACATAGTCGAAAATTAGGGATGCGTACATACACCCATGGAGTTGTGGTCATCTGATAATGATGTACACACACCCATGTCTCTGTCCACTGCTGGTATTCCTCTGCACCCACCCCTCACATGTCTCTGCCCACTGCTGGGAGTGATAGGCACCCACCGCCATGTCTCTGTCCACTGATGGGAGTGATAGGCACCCACTCCTCACATGTCTCTGTCCACTGCTGGGAGTGATGGGCACCCACCCCCATGTCTCTGTCCACTGATGGGAGTGATAGGCACCCACCCCTCACATGTCTCTGTCCACTGCTGGTATTCCTCTGCACCCACCCCTCACAGGTCTCTGTCCACTGCTGGGAGTGATAGGCACCCACCCCTCACATGTCTCTGTCCACTGCTGGGAGTGATAGGCACCCACCCCCATGTCTCTGTCCACTGATGGGAGTGATAGGCACCCACCCCTCACATGTCTCTGTCCACTGCTGGGAGTGATAGGCACCCACCCCCATGTCTCTGTCCACTGCTGGTATTCCTCTACACCCACCCCTCACATGTCTCTGTCCACTGCTGGGAGTGATAGGCACCCACCCCTCACATGTCTCTGTCCACTGCTGGGAGTGATAGGCACCCACCCCCATGTCTCTGTCCACTGCTGGTATTCCTTTGCACCCACCCCTCACATGTCTCTGTCCACTGCTGGGAGTGATAGGCCCCCACCCCCATGTCTCTGTCCACTGATGGGAGTGATAGGCACCCACCCCTCACATGTCTCTGTCCACTGCTGGGAGTGATAGGCACCCACCCCCATGTCTCTGTCCACTGCTGGGAGTGATAGGCACCCACCCCCATGTCTCTGTCCACTGCTGGGAGTGATAGGCACCCACCCCCATGTCTCTGTCCACTAATGGGAGTGATAGGCACCCACCCCTCACATGTCTCTGTCCACTGCTGGTATTCCTCTGCACCCACCCCTCACAGGTCTCTGTCCACTGCTGGGAGTGATAGGCACCCACCCCTCACATGTCTCTGTCCACTGCTGGGAGTGATAGGCACCCACCCCCATGTCTCTGTCCACTGATGGGAGTGATAGGCACCCACCCCTCACATGTCTCTGTCCACTGCTGGGAGTGATAGGCACCCACCCCCATGTCTCTGTCCACTGCTGGTATTCCTCTACACCCACCCCTCACATGTCTCTGTCCACTGCTGGGAGTGATAGGCACCCACCCCTCACATGTCTCTGTCCACTGCTGGGAGTGATAGGCACCCACCCCCATGTCTCTGTCCACTGCTGGTATTCCTCTGCACCCACCCCTCACATGTCTCTGTCCACTGCTGGGAGTGATAGGCCCCCACCCCCATGTCTCTGTCCACTGATGGGAGTGATAGGCACCCACCCCTCACATGTCTCTGTCCACTGCTGGGAGTGATAGGCACCCACCCCCATGTCTCTGTCCACTGCTGGGAGTGATAGGCACCCACCCCCATGTCTCTGTCCACTGCTGGGAGTGATAGGCACCCACCCCCATGTCTCTGTCCACTAATGGGAGTGATAGGCACCCACCCCTCACATGTCTCTGTCCACTGCTGGTATTCCTCTGCATCCACCCCTCACATGTCTCTGTCCACTGCTGGGAGTGATAGGCACCCACCCCCATGTCTCTGTCCACTGCTGGGAGTAATATGCACCCACCCCATGTCTCTGTCCACTGCTGGGAGTGATAGGCACCCACCCCCATGTCTCTGTCCACTGCTGGGAGTGATAGGCACCCACCCCCATGTCTCTGTCCACTGCTGGGAGTGATAGGCACCCACCCCCATGTCTCTGTCCACTAATGGGAGTGATAGGCACCCACCCCTCACATGTCTCTGTCCACTGCTGGTATTCCTCTGCACCCACCCCTCACATGTCTCTGTCCACTGCTGGGAGTGATAGGCACCCACCCCCATGTCTCTGTCCACTGCTGGGAGTAATATGCACCCACCCCATGTCTCTGTCCACTGCTGGGAGTGATAGGCACCCACCCCAATGTCTCTGTCCACTGATGGGAGTGATAGGCACCCACCCCTCACATGTCTCTGTCCACTGCTGGTATTCCTCTGCACCCACCCCTCACATGTCTCTGTCCACTGCTGGGAGTGATAGGCACCCACCCCTCACATGTCTTTGTCCACTGCTGGGAATCCTAGGCAGCCACCCCTCACATGTTTCTGTCCACCGCTGGGAGTGATAGGAACCCACACCTCACATGTCATTGTCCACTGTTGGGAATCCTAGGCAAACATACCCCCTACACAAATTAAAACATACAATATGGAGGACATACATTACCTCCAGGGTCTGGTCACTTCGGGGGCATGTCCACCAATCCCTCCGTACCGCAACAATGGAAGTGGACGTGTACGCGTACCCATCACCACTACAATGGTGGTACGGACCGTACCCGTGCCCTCAGAGCGTGGGTACGGTCCGTACCACGCGTACCCCTACGTCACCACTACAATGGTGGTACGGCCCATACCCACGCTCTGAGGGTGTGGGTACGGTCCGTACCACGCGTACCCCTACGCCACCACTATAATGGTGGTACAGACCGTACCCACGCTCTGAGGGCGTGGGTACGGTCCGTACCACCATTGTAGTGGTGACGGGTACGCGTACACGTCCACTTCCGTTGTTGCGGTACGCAGGGATTGGTGGACACGCCCCCCGAAGTGACCAGACCCTGGAGGTAATGTATGTCCTCCATATTGTATGTTTCAATTTGTGTAGGGGGTATGTTTCATGCCCCTCACCCCCCCTTGACCCATGGGTGTTGTTCTCACATTCTGCGGTATGTGCGTCGGGTTCGGTGCACCAGGTCGTAGGCTAGGAGGGCCGGGATGACACGTAGGATGGGGTCCATGGCTGTCCGTCGCGTACCGGTGCTCCTTATTCGCGTCGTACTCAATTTCCCAGGAGTTTTTGGCTGCAGTAAAAAATGAGCCGTGCAGAGTGACGTAGGCACAAATCGTACGTGTTGGTCCGTAAAACGCTGCATGACTCCGTACGGACGTCACGTACGCGATTACCCAGATCAGAATTGTTGGTATTTTTTAGTCATACGTAGTTTTGTACGATTCGTACGGAAATGGTATTTCTGTACGAATCGTACTTGCTGGTTTGTAAGGTGGATTTCCCGGGTACGAGTCGTACGGAGAATACGCTCCGCACGACCATTTGTACCCGGGTTTTACAGGATTGGAATCGGCACCTATATGTATTAGTTATTATTTTTAAACATGTTTTAATATTTGTATCTATGTTCCTTCTAAATATGTGTATTATTTACTTTATTTTACATTTATGTTTTTTAACATTTAAAAAAAATGATATTTTGTACAACTATATTTTTAACATCGATATTTTTTTCGATATTTTTGTACTGACCATGATGTAGATAGGATGTTGATATTCTTGATTTCTTATTTTTGGGTCAATATTCGGTATGTCGATATTTTGTCAGAGATCAGCATACCTAATTGGATGTCACTCCTAAAATAACCTCACTTGGGTCTTTCTTACGAACATACATATACTTACATAGGGGTGTGAAAAATTCAAGTAATTTGCTTTTGCCTAATTAAGCATAGTTGTGTCAAAATATGCAAATTGCTAAACATTCATTTTGTGCTATTTGTTAGCACAAAATGCATCATCCCATCAATTTTTTTCATAAATGATGTAATTTTAGATGTCATGTGTGATGTTATAAAAGCTCTCATTTAACATTTCATGAGTGATGTAAGAGCATAAGCAGAGCATAGCTTGGGCTTGAGTTATAGTTACTTCAGTGCTTGAGTAATAGTTACTTTATTTATTAGTAACTACTGAATTTAATGTAAGTCACTGTCAATATATAAAAGGCAGGCTGATTGGATTTGTTATGTTATGTTATGTTAAATTGTATTTATAGAGCGCCAATCTCCAGAAGATCTCTAAGCACTGTAAAGTTTGTCAAGGTGTCTCTGGGATATCCATCAATAAACATACAAATAAGCATATTTTGTCAAAACTGCATTAAACAAGTGGTAGACTCTTTCTTTTATACTTCTCAAGCCATATTTTGCAAGCATAAAACCAACCCCAAGGGGTCACTTTATTCCCAAGATGAAGAACAAAAGCTCCAGCTCAGGAAATGCTTAAAAATATCATCAGATTTTCTGGGTCTTGTTTTGTAGAACCCAGGAAACATAGGGTTAATTATTTTATAGCACTTCTGGGCGGCTTCAGTACACCCTGCTTTTATAACAGCACTTAAAAAATATGCTGGTGGTGCCTCTGTTCAAAATGGTGCACCACCAGGCACCAAACTATATTGAAATGTGCCCATGAAGGGCATATAGGGCACTCCTTCCCAGAGCAGTGTATAATAAATGAGGCTCACGATGCTCCTTTATTATTCTTCCGCCTTATAATTTTTTTAACAACTTCATTTAACATTTTGAGTTATGGAAACATGACACATGGTGCAGAGTCATCATGTACATCATTGAAAACCATTATTGGAAAAAAATTGGTATTCAGCCACACCCAAGAGGCACATGACATGATTTTTCTAACAAGGTTCAACATTGTCCTCCAGTTCAAAACGTGTGGCAAGATCTCTCCCCAGCCAGTGTTGTACCTCGAAATGCCATTTCATTCATTATCCAAGGTTTTGAGAAAGATGTTTGGGGGTCCAAAGAACCCATGAACATCCTCACTGTGCCTATCCTTGTGGACGATTAAGGGGATGGCATGAGTCTTCCTCCAATAATTTGCATATATACCTTGCAAGTGTGTTGATAAATGAAAAAGAAACATATTAAACAACAGCCATAAACAGTACATGAACTTGTGTAGAAACACTTGGGTCACCCTGGCAGGCCCCAACACAACACGAGGCCCTGTTGACTACCCCCAACAATTGAGCAATAAGAAAGACATGAATATACACTCTAGTCGTACAGGAAGAAGGGCAGACTCTGAAAGAACCATGAGCCCCCCATGTACGCATAATGAGAATCTAAGTAGGTGAATCTGAGTTTGATTAAACATATGCAGCAGATGTTGCTTACTCTGAGATGTAGGAGACCTCAAGTCGGGGTGTCATCATCGGAAGAAGCCAGTTTATGTTCTTTCTTGGTGTATCACTTCTGCGTACGTATTTTTTTGTTGTCAATTGGGTAGATTGGAATCGCCATCAACGGCTTTGTCCAAAGGTGCCAGAGTATTCGAACTATGAGTAACCTCTGAATCTAAGGTAGGGGACGTTTCCAATTTCTCATGGGCCTCCATCGGCATGCCGGCAACAACCCTCTTGCTGTGGAATTTGGAGAGGGAAACCCCACCAGTATGGGATCTTTTGAGCCTGTAGCTGATGCGTGATGTCCTTGAACTCCCTGCTTCAAGTCAACTCGTGCTATGCTAGCAAATGATGGACGGAAGGCTGAATGAATCGTGCATTCACCCCCAGTCAAGAGATCTGGGTTAAATCCATTGTTCTTTTGCTCACCATGTTACCTCAGTTTAGACCCAGCCATATGCAAATCAGTCTTGACCCTGTTCCTTATGGGAACAGTCCAGCCTGAACTGGAAGCCACGTCCTCCCTGGACCAGAAACAAACATCATGGGACCGGTTACGGGATATTACCCCTCATCAGCCAGGCTAGCTTGAATCCAGTGGCATAGTGATCTAGGGAGCCACGTCAGGGCAAATCCATCCCACTTAGGACATGCAATGCTACACAAACAAATGACGGATGGAATGGTAAATTAATCATACATTCACCCCCAGTCAAGAGATCTTGGTTAAATCCATTGTTCTTTTGCCCACCATGCCACACCAGTCAACACGTAGTTGCAGGGACATGGGGGTCGAAGCCCTCCCCTGGGTTCCCAACCAGAGTTGGAGGGTCTTCAGCCTGGGTGTGAGGAGGATCCTACTTCTGGAGCATGCCCTTGATGGAGGAGGTACAGGGGGACCTAGATCTGTTCATTGCCACAGTAGGGGAGAGGTGGGTGCCGCCACGATGGGGGTCCAGGGAATTGACCCACATCACCGGGCCCATAATTTAGGTGCCCTCCGCAATGCTGGTCCTCATTGATAGGGTACTCCACTATTCTAATAGTGCAACTGAAAAAGGACCAACCGGCCCACAGGCCGAGTTGTAGATTTGAAGGTGAAGACTGGATACGTCAAGACCAAGCAGAGTTCAGGGCCCACTTCAGGGGGCCCACACTGTGCAAGCACACCCATGGCAGCTGCACTTGGCTGGTGACGTTGTTTGGGTTGGCCCAATCTCTGTGAGGGCCCCGGTATGCAATCCACTATTCCCTAGGCCTAGCAGGAAATCATCATGGTACAGGACGGTGGACCCACAAGGCCCCAGATGCCTCAACACTCGACCACGCACAGCAACAATTAAGGGTCCCGTTACTCTTGCTCGGCCACTCCCGCAGGGGCAGCGTATGCTGCATTCAGAGATTCTCCTATCGGTCAATGACCAGGGGGCCGATTTGCCATCTCGCACATGGCCAGCACTCAACAGGACTGATCGCTGGGTTGTGACGTCCAGGCAATGTTTTCACTGACATGTCACTGCTATTTCGTCCCCGGTCGCAATCCAAAAAGGTATTTCAGCCTCAGTCCATCCAGCAAAGTGGACATAAGGTGGCCGTCACTCATTCATTCGTCAATTTAGGTCGTATCACACTATACTACCTGTTAGTAATTAAGTTGAAACTTGAAACCCTAGATTTTAGGGGATACCATCAATGCAGAGTGGGGACCGGAGTAGGTAATATGGATGGGCATTCCATTTGACAAATGTGTGACTAGAAAGGACCCAACCTCCTCTGTGACCATAATGCTGGTATACCCTAAAATCTAGGGTTTCAAGTTTCAACTTATTTACTAACAGGTAGGATAGTGTGGTAGGACCTAAATTTGGAGACCTCCCTGACCAACGTAATTAGTTTGAACAAGAGATTATTTAGGAATATTTCACCCATAAGGATCCACACTCCCTTACAGGCAATTAATGATGGGCAGAAACATGTTGGCAGTTAGTAGTTGGGTGTGAGTCATTGTACTCCACTACCCAACCAATTTTGGCTTTAACCATACCTATTGTTCCACTGAATAAAGGTATTTCCCCTAGGCACACTAAGGTACTTTTTTAATATTTAGCTGGATCCCCTGTCTGATGGTGTTGTCCTGTAAGATTTATGTAAGAACTTCCTCTTATCTCTTCAGTCTGCCTTGGTGGTATTGTCCTACCAGGGTGGGGAGAAGATTCCTATGATGAAGCATAACACTAAAAAGTGTGTGACATTTCCTCTCCCATTAAGGATGACTTTCCATGGTAATCTAAGGTTTAAGTTTCGCACAGTCTATATATGTGTCAGAGTCAATAATTATGGAGCACTAAGTACACGGTTCTTTAAATTTTATATAACAATTGTCACTGTACACTTTTTGTGTTAGATGTTATGTGAAGGGACGTACGGTGCCATGCCCTTATCTTCTCCCAAATTGTGTTTCCATGCACTTGGATAAATATCTTTATATGTATCCAAAAGCCTCCATCAAATCCTCATAAAGCTGGGATCCACCAATAGTGGCACTGGTCCATGTCAAGGGTTGAGGAGGCCTCTACATTTAAAATTGGACACTGACACATGCATGGGATGTTCTCTCAACTCACAAATCTAATATTCCCAATTTCTTATGTCATGAAGTGTATTGCACCATTCTTCTGAACAGCCCATTGTGTTTCGGAGTAGAACACGCTGTGATCAAGGTGCGTTCTATGCTGAAATGCTTGAGAGGATTTAAATTGAGTATCCCCATTCCAGTCTAAGCAACAGTAGATAAAGTGGTGAACTTTACAGGGGTTAGATTTACTATTCACACTCCTGATTGGTATGGGTTAGATTTACTATTCCCACTTCTGTCTAAGGGCCTGATTACAGCGTTGGCGGTCCGACTGCCGCAATCCTGTCGAAGGCGGTTTGACCGCTGCTAGACCTTCGGTCCGACTGCCGTATTACAATACTGGCAGTCGGACAAACACCAGCTTTACGAAAGACCAGCAACACCGTCAGGATCCAGGATCCCAATGGTGCGGTGAGCGGAGGAGCGTCAAGGAATGGTGCCGGTACCAAAGCAGGCACCACCGTTGGGAATATGATATTCATTTCCGACAGCCTTTTCATGGCGGGATCTGTGCCATGAAGAGGTTGTTGGAAAAGGATCAGGGGCCCAAAACAGGGTCTCATGCCATCGTAGCCCCTGAAAAAGAGCCCTTAGGGGCACATGTAGTGCCCCCCCTTCTGTGGCACTGACTTCCGTGCACCGGTGGCCATGCATAGCATAGTGTATGGCAGACGGTGCACTGACGTGCTGAAGGCACTGCACATCCATAGCATCTGCTGGGGCACATTCCTGTGGCCGCCCCATGCCCTTGTTGTGGTACCACCAGCCCAGCGGTTCTATCCAAAATCGGGAGTCGGACCCCCCTGCATGCTTATCGGGTGGTCTCCATATAGATGCAATGGCTGTCGGCGGTCCAACCATCTCAATCAGGCCTTAAGTAACAGTAGGGAAAGGTTAGACTTCAGAGGTATTGCATATAATACAATTTGAATTCTGTACTTATTAAGCTAATCATTTGTTTTATTTGAATTCTTAGATAATACTATGGGAAGGGTTTTCATTATGTTGTATGTGAAATAATTTTTCTTTTGAAATTGTGTTAGTTTTTTTAAGTATTATTTTAAATTAAATATTTTGGTACTTATTTTAAATTGTATTTTTTTACTTTTTGTTTCTATTTGGAGAAGTGAATGTTATCATAAGTACTTTAATTATTTTAAAATTATAATTTTATGATTTTAAGTATCTTATTTTCTATGTAATGTTATTTAATAACTTTGTTTTATTATCTATTGAAATATTTCAAATAAAAGATTGTAAATTATGAATAATTAATGATCAACTAATCAATTATTAAAAAATCAAATATTAATATAAAAACATTATCATTTTAATATAATCCAACCCTATTCTAAAAATGACATTAGTAACAAAGATATAAAAATTAAATACACATTACAAGAAATAAAACACTATCTAAATTAAAAAACATCCATGAAATAAAAAAGTTATTATCAATTAAATATTTATTTACCACAAAACCAAATTAACAATAAAATGTAAAACATTTTACATCAATTAACATCCCACAAAAGTCTCCTAAAAGCCCAACAACCCACTATTCATAATAATAACATATAAATAAACATTCAATTACTATTAATAGATTAAACTGAAAAATGCAAAACAGCAATTTTCATGGTGAACAAATAATTACATAATTATGTTACAGTAACAAACTAATTACCAATAAATGTAAATTAATTATATTTTAATTAACTTTCCACCATATACCTCCAAAGTATTCACATGACCTACTGTTTTAAGTCGAGATGTGATCAGATAAGACACATCCTGCAGGCCCTATGGAAAACTCCCTATAGTTAGTAAAATACATTACATGACTTCCTGAGATGAGCCTCATGGCATACAACCTTAGAGCTATGTATACAACCCCAGTCTATGTTATACCACCTCTAAGTGACTCACCACTACATTCTACATTGTTCAATAATCTGCAATGCCTCATAATCTTCAGCAAAGTTTGAGAAACATTCTTATTAAAAAACATTTATCTAGAGCACTGTGTAACAAATATTTAACATGGACCCAGACAACCACTGGTGGATAATCTATTGTTGATAGAAGCTTTGGAATTTCTCATAGATTTTTGCAACTGGCTTTGGTTTAAAGTCACAACTTACTTTGAAACAAGGATCATCAACCCACATCCTGTTATTATTATTACTAAGAACTTATTGTGTGCACAGTGACCCCAAAGGCTTTCCCGGCGCATGGCAGAAAGAAACGATGCAGAGGATTACATAGACAGGTTAGAAAAGTCAAGTCTTCAGGCCCTTTAGAAAAGAAGGAAAGGATGCACAATTCCTCAGTGAATCTGGAGGGGAGTTCCAAAGTTTCGAGCCTAAAAAAGCAAAAGAGCGTCCCTTAATGTGGGACAAGTGGTACCTGGGTTCAGTAAACAGGACCTGTTGTGAGGACCTCAGAGATAAGAATGTATTTAGGACCACCTCCGGCTTTTGCCTTAAATATATAGCATAGAGCTTTAAACTCGATGAGGTTGATGAGGTTTGAGACAACAGGCCAGTGCAGCTCACTGAGGCAAATCTGGGCAACCGATAAAGAAGCCTAACAAGCTGATTTCAGTACTAGCTGCAGACAACAGATAGAAGTTTTGTCGGCTCCTAAATAAAGCACGTTGCCGTAATAAAGTCTGGCGATGAAAAGGGTTTGAATCATAGTCCTCTGAGCAGATATGGGGATCTTTTTAAGCCATTTAAGAACTGCAAAGCAGGTTGCCATCAACTTAGTCACTTGTGGGTTCATGGATAATGATTTATCCATAAGGAAACCCAGATACTGAACCTAGTCCGATGGTGTAGTTGGAACACCTAAAGAGGTAGGCCAATGGCGAGGGTTCCAAAGAGCGGGATTCTTGCCCATTATCATGACCTATGTTTTATCCCAGCTGAGCTTGAGTAGGTTAATATACATCCAGTAGGAGATCTGACTCAAGCCCAATCGGAGGTCTAAAGGCCAATGACTCTGAGCAGACAACAAGGTGAATAAGAAAAAAGGGACAACCCACTGCTCTCTACCACATCAGCTAAAGGGTGGATCTAAATGTCAAATGACATCAGGCTCAACACAGTGCCCTGCAGAACTCTGAGAGAAAGAGCTTTTGATTTGGATCTGGCAGTAGAAGACAAAACCTGAATGGATCGATCTTTAAGAAAAGATTGAAACTACTCCATGGCCCCACCATCAAGAGCAAGTGCCATCAGCCTCTCCATTAAAATAGGATCCAACGCAGTGTCAAAGACAGCACTAAGATCTAATAAGATGAGTGCAGTAGTTTCTCCCTCATCCAAGCGCTGCCTTTGTGACACAGTTACCCCTAAAAGGATGGATTCTGTCAAGTGTCCAGCCCTGAAGTCAGACTGTGAAGGGTGAAGAACATTCTGAGTCTCCACAAACAGAAGTTAACAGCCCATTGTACATGTTTCTCCAAGATCTTGGAGAAAATAGGCAGCAAAGAAGTAGAGCAAAAATTAGCCAGATTAGCTGGGTCCACACTGGCTTTTTTTAGAAGAGGAAGGACCATCACGTGTTTACACTTCTGGGGGACAACCCCTTTGCTCAGAGATGCATTAAGAAGATCTGCGAATATTGATAATAAGCTGGAGTCCAGCAGGCAAAGCATGTAAGGAGGTGAAGGGCCTTTGCGAGGAACCAGACTTAATGGACTGGAGGATAAAATTAAAAGATGTGGTGTCCAATGGGGACCAAGTATTACATTTAGGTGATTCACTGAGGGTAAGCTGAGACTCTTGGCCAGCAAAAGAGAGAGATTCTGAGTGTTGAACATAACCTCTATATCGGTCGATTGTACTCCATGTAAATGGTCACTAGTCAATTGAGAGGGAATATTTCCAACTTTTTTAATACAGAAGAGTGCAAGTTCATTACATTGTGTGTGAGAGAGAGGCAGAGAGGATGGCAAGTTGCAGGGGTTGGATAATTCCTTCACACCTTTAAAAAGTGTTTTTGCACAATTTTGAGTCCTTAAAGTTTTATTGGAGTAGAAATCAGCTCAAGCCGAATCACAGAGCTTGTGATATTTTTTCAGTGCTGCTCTGTAGTTGGTTTTGGGGTTCTTTGTGTAGGACTTTCTCCAAACCCTTTCCATGACCTTACATTGTTTCTTCTCATGTTTTAACATTTCATTTAACCTCATTTGCTGGAGGCAAAGGCTGGTCTTAGCTTTTTATAGTGACCTGTAGGATTTTTTCACAACCTCCACAAGCCAGTGATGATTTTGATCATGTCCTCGGACCAACAGTTATTTAATGTCTGGTCTGGTGCCATAAAGTAGATTATGAAAAATCATGTGCACTCAGCCTTTACCTTGTTTAACATGGATTATTTCTTGCACCCAAAACTGTACTGGTTTGTAAAAGTGCACCATATATCTTAAAATATGCACAACCACACTTGCCTCCAGTGCTTACTCTCTTTCCATTCTACACACCCACTCGTGTACACACACTAGCTACAGGCTGCATATGGCTATCTGCACTTTACAAACAGCTTTCTTTTTTTAAATGATGTGAGGTTTTATGGAGTAATGTGAATCAGATGATGTCATTTGAGATGACAGTAATGTCATCTATGATGCCATTAACATGTCACAAGAGATGCAATATGTGAGGTGATAAGTAGTGTATGCTTTGGATGAAATGTATAGTTAGTTCACCAAACTATTACGGGTTAATTTTAGTTTTTTGTTTTTAATCTTTTGTTCATATCTCATTTCTATGCCAAACTATAACTTCCCTTTAACATTCAAATTTCTCAGTCAGAGAGATACATAGATATAGATAACTATCTATATGTATATGGCCTAGTGGCAGTTGTAGATATAGTTAGGTCCAGGTTTCTATTGTAAATTGAGTTTTTTGATTTGCTAATAACTTTAGCTCTGTTTTGATGAATTTTCATGAAAGATTCCAAATTTGGCAGAAAGCTAGATCTTGTTCCAGAAAAAGTGTGCTGTTTGTGACTTGGTGTAAATCTGTTCAGTAGTTTTTGATAAATTAAGGTTCCAAATGTATAGATATCTAGCAATGCAGTACCTTCATGGTACTTTCCCAGAATACCACAGTACCGTGAGCTTAGAGCACATGATTTGATTGGTTGGTGTGGTACTTCCTTGGTACTACTGAGGTACCATGAGAGCAAAACACATGACATGATTATGTGGCCGTTAGATGAAGACAAAGTTACCACTGCCATTTTATGACTCATGGACTGGATCCCCATGTCATAAAAAACAAATAAAAAGAAGGAATAGGAGGGCAGAGCTTGGGTACCCTGACCCCTTGTCACTTGAGGGGGGTTGCAGAGGGAAATCACCTATAGTGAAATGTAAACAATTTTTTTTCTCATGGCACCGCTGTACTGAAGTACTACTGCAGGGTTCATAAAGCCCCCATGACATTTTACAGTTGTACTGCAGAACAACAAATAAAAAAGGTGGGTCTTGGCACACTGAAAAACCATGGGGTTGGCCAGAAACTGCATCTTGGTGTCCTTAGAGGGCTGGATGCAGAGCCTGGCCACAGCAACAGCACAGCCGAAAGCATTGTGTGCTTTGGGGGTTGCCACTTGTGAGAGATTGAGAGCAGTGCCTGGCCAGGCCATTCTGCAAACTCCACTCGGCACATAGCTGAAGGCCGTGCACAGCCGGGGAAGGACTAGCATGTATGGTAATAAAATATTGCCTTATGCAAAAAAAGCTAGACATTTATTGAAAAAACCAAAGGTGACAGTCACGTTATAATTGGGTGAAAATGTCAGTTATAACATTACATTTTAAACTAAAAAATCTGTGACATTCACAAGTTATAATTAACTGAAGTAACTAATACTATAATTTGTGCTCTCGCCATGCACTCAACATTACAATTCAATTGAAGGAGATGTTGATCCCATGTGCTAAAGTGGTTGATTTGAACACAGGCTGAGTTTCTGTATTGTATTAGTAGTCAATGCTGTCCTGTGCACCCTGATACTTGAAAATATGTCAATAGCATTATTAATCACTTCCCTTGCCTAGTTCACAAGATAGGATTGTGTATCCTGGTTTAAGGAGTGAAACTGATATACAATAGGGAAATGAAAGGCAGCAGAGGTGCCCCTGGATGAAACAGCAAAGATAATGAGAAACGCGGGGAATAATTGCACAAAGGGAGAAATAGATTATTTAATAGAGGAGGTTGAGTTCATGTTGGGGGATACGGTACAACATGTTAAAGCACAGGAGAAAATAACCTCCTTTATTACTACGAAAGGAAGGTTGAAAAAGAAGGGGAAATTGGGCAGTAAATCCGTAGAAAGAAGTATGATGGGGAATTGTGGATCTACATCCCAGGTAGTAAGACCTGTTGATGCAAATGATAAAGCAGACACATGAGCACTGGCAAACAGCAGGAGTGGCTGGCTATGGCCCTCGCCTGTACAAACAGATTTGCACCATTATTACCTGAAGAACCAGCTCTAAAAACATGAGAGCAAAGTCCAAAAAGTTTTAATTGTTCAGATAAAGTGCCTACAATACCTAAATGAGTTCAAACAGAAGCAGAGTCGATACAATTACCAGGAAGTGACAGCAAAATAAATGCACTTCTAACAAAAATAAATGTTTTAACAAATGAAGTGTTGGGTTTAAAAGAGTTCATAGATTCAATAACAATACATGTGAACAACTGCAAAAGTATAGGGCCAAGAAGCACCAATGAGATTCCTATGCTATCAAAATACCCAACCCCTAAATCTCAACCTGTGCAAGAGAGCCTATTGTCGATTGCTGCACAGGCAGATCCCAACCCTTTTGAGCTACCCACTTGGGGCAGGAAGACTACCACTGAGAACAATTGTAACTCACATAGATCAGATAAAGTGCTGAACATAGAGGACCATCGTACACCATTAGTAAGGCATCCCCAGTTACCAACTAGATTCTCACCTCACCAAGCTCCTTATTGTCAACAGAAAGGAAATACACATAAACCGCAATATTTGGCCCAGTGGAAGGGAGACTCTAATTTAAGAAATAAGTATAATGTAGGGTAATTGCTAAAAAGATCTGGAGAATATAGAATCCATTTAACTAATGTCCCAAAACTAGATAAACAGAGTAGAGAGGATGGGGAAGCTCTCAAAAGTAAGGTTACCCACTGGATCAGCCATGTTTGTTGGTAGTATACTCAGATATAGTGAGAGCAGAACAATTGCAGGGTGGGGAGAAGGACCATGATACTATCCCCAAACAGTTGTGGATAAAAAGATTGTTGACAGATCATTTGCTATGGATTTGACAACAGAGCCAATGACAACCTCAACAATAAGGTTCAAGCTTCACAAGCTGTCCCTTGACGGCATAAGAAACATGCAAAACCGTGATGCAGTAATTTGACTAATACCATATAAGACAGTAGGACAAATCTAATTTTAGAACATGGTCAGGACATGGAGAGAGCATGAGTAGGGTGGAGCTCCAAGAAACAAAAGTGTGTAAAAATGGGGAGGAAAATACATTTGACAAATGTAGAGATGAGGTGGGAAGAACATTTGAACACCTCTAGTAAAATGGGCAAAGAAACTGTAGCAATGATCTCATGGAATGTAACAAGACTAAAAGTAGGCTCCTAGATCCCAATTGGCATAAATATGTAGTGTGGTTTCGTCTCTGCCTCTTCCAAGAGGCATGGCTGTGAGATCCACCCTGGAACTTGGGCAGGTCATTAAAATTTCCCTTAGACCCTATTTTTCTAAAGTGTTTTTTGAAGATCCACCCTATAAACAACGGTACAAACCATTTGATAAAAATTCAAGGAATGGCAGAATTTAGGAGTCTTGGTTATGCATGTAAAAATTGCATCAGCTGTAAACATTGACACCTACCATACTAATTTATTATATATGCTTGGAATAAAAATAATCATGTATAATGATAAACTGTTACATGTGTTTAACATCTTCATGAGATCAAAGAGATCTAATACTAAATCACAGATTATTAAATCACTGGACACTATCCTCAAAAGTATAGATCCTAGTGATACAATTATTGTTGGAGGAAATATAATTGTACCTACGAGTTGCTTATAGGCTTGGACTTGTCGAGGAGGAGGATATGGCTAGAGATATCCCTTAATTGGAAGTAGGCAGCCATGTACCATGTACTATTACGACTATGCAAATGGTGCATTTTACAACAGAGCATGCAATGGAAGGATTAAGGATGGTAGTGAAAGAGATTCCCTTTTGTATGCATTTAGAAGGGGTACTGCTTGCTCAAGAATTGATAATGTATTTCATAGCACGATAACATGGTACATAATTGCTAAATTCAGAATAGACAGGGAAAGAGAGGATAGCGACCATTATCCCTCATGGCTAAAATGGACAGAGTGCAATACCAAAGCACAAAAAACTGGTTCAGACCTCTTGTTGAATAAACCTATCACAGGGAACAATCGTAGAACACTTAAGTGGTCTGTATTGTGAATAACATGGAGAGCATGACTAATATTTATAACATCGTCTCCGATGTGCTTGAGAAATATCACAAGAGCAATCGCCCGTGAACCCTGGTCATTGCAACTCATCAAACTCTTGTTTTGGAATTAAGACCATTATTGCAAAAGCACCTGCCAGTAAAATAAGGCAAGGAGTGAGGAGGGAGGACTCATTTAACCCATGAAATATAGCTAATTGCAAAGAAGCTAAGAAGTGCTTACTCCATAGCCTCAAGAGTGGGAACACACTAATGGTAAGGGAGGCTTGGATAATTTAAAAAAAGATATTGTCAAATGCACAAAATATCTGGGACGAAACAAATTGGTGTGACTTACTCCAAGCAGATAAATCGAAGTATTCTATTATATTTTGGAAAATAATTTCACATGAAAGCAAGGGCTTAGTTTCTTGCACAGAGCACTATGTGGACCCTGACACCTGGATTCAGTACTTTACTAACCTTTACTCTGCGCCTAAGCACATTGAGCAGGACGAGCAAAGGTTTTTGAGCACTCAGAAAAATGGAAGTGAGGAACAGGTAGTCCAATTTAGTCTAGCAGAAACAGACCGGGCTATTGACACTATGAAACTGGGGAAAGCTCTTGGGTAGGACAAGATTCCTGGGGACCTGCTGAAACTTGAAAAAGAAGTGTGGGTACCCTATGTAAACCTGATAAGTAATGCAGTTGCACCAGTTTCTACGACATGGAATGGGGCAGAAATAATACCGATTCATAAAAAAGGTAACAAGTGGGAACCAGGGAATTATCACCTCATAGATGTGATGCAAGAAACATATGCCCACCAAGTCCTGAACTGACTGAATGATTGGATTTGTGACAATGGTATATTTCCCTGTTTTCAACCAGGGATCAGGACCCGCACCAGTACTATCGATCAGGTGTTTTGGCTTATATGCATCTTATGGAAGTACATTAAAATAAAGGGAGGTCATGCCTATATAGCATTCATAGACCAGAAGGCGGCATTCAATTATATCCTGAGAGGACTCATTGAGCAACATTAACCCCTTCCCCACTCATGACGGAACCACTCCGTCATGAGCCACGGTCGCCGTGTGCTCATGACAGAGTGGTTCCATCATGCTGTGGCCGTTGGCGGCCGCGCCACTCACGCAGCGCTAATTCCCCACCTGTGCGGGTGATTAGCGCAGTGGGCGGAGTCATGACGGAGCCACTCCGTCATGAGCACAGCTCAACCGCGGCTCATGACGGAGTGGTTCCGTCATGAGCACCGCGCCACCGCGCTGCCCCCAAACCCCCCCCCAGCACTGCGGCGGAATTCCCGCCGCAGCGAAAGAGTTAAAGAGCCAAGGTGTCCCAGAAGATATTTTGACGCAGATAATCAAGTTACACCAACACAATTCTGCTAGAGTTTGCTTGGGCAAACAAGATAACCTCACAAAGCTAATATTAATTAGGAGAGGAGTCGGGCAAGGGTGCATGTTGAAACCAACCCTGTTCTCCCACAATATCAATGATTTTATTGATCATCTAAAGCAATGCCGTCAGGATTTCCCTATGTGCTGCCTCTTCTCTAATGGATTAGAGTATGGACAACACAGAAAATGGGTAATTTTAGAGACGGTCTTAGTGAAATTTTAGTATTAGATAAAAAACAACCTTTCCCTTGTTTGCGACATATTAAAACTTGGCTTGTTAAACTTGGCCTACCTTTATATTGGAGTAAGCTGCAAACATTAATAGGCAGCTCAAAGAAACATCTTGAGTCAATTTACTGGGAGTATGCTGCAAATACATACCTAAGTATTCCAAATCTAGGTCGATTGACATTACAAAATCGTTTACCATCAAGCAAAATCCTGCCTTTGAGGACTTGTAAACCAAACTTATTTGGCAAAGATACTGTATTTAAAATTGTACGATGTTAGTCTTCAAATCAGAACACATACTTCTAAATGGGAGAAGGGTGATATGCTTGAGAATTAAACTTGCATTTTAAGCACTTTAGATCAGCCAGAAAATATTGCACATATTTTGTTCTTTTGCACAGCTTATAATATAAGAATTTGGATTTTAAGAGATTTGAGGAAGCTCTAAGAATACTGAGAAAGTGACGCATCAGCTCATATAATTTTTACTCTTAGCAGATACTTACGTGCAGTTGGATTTACACGCTAGAACATGGGTCTTAAATTTTAAAAGATTAAAATCATTTGTAAACTGCTTTTTACAAAGGTATACTGCTTGGCTAGGTTGAATATTTTAATGATTTTTTTATTTGATTCTTTTAAATATAAGTACACTTATTAGACTGGTAAATTAAGGGTTTATAGGATCTTTTATATAGCTACAGGATTGCTGTAATATTAATCTCCCAAGATCAAAGTATATAAAACAGATATAAAATGAGATCTTTTTATAGATACGCAATTGTTTACTTTCAGCATTTCTAGGAACATGTTTGCTAAAAACAAGATGCAGATTATTAGTATAATAGATTTTTAATTCTGAATTTTTTTGTTAGCTGACCCTGAATCATTTTGTAATAGAGAATCACTATACTGAACTTCTTTTGGAAATGCTTGCTAGCTTAAAATTGACTGTGCACTAATAATGAAATGAATTTTTTTATGCATGTTTTACTTGCAACTTTTATGGCCTAAGTCCATACTACTACTTACCCTTTTGTATAAGTTAACGATTGCTTGCTATTCACCAAGGGAATTACGAATAGTATCTTTATGAGTGTAGAGTCTCTGCACATAAAACGACCTATCATTTAAAAGTGTAAGTTTACCTTTGTTTATCAGGCTCATCTACCAATATATATATAACTTACGCAGTGGCAGTTACCACTGTATAGTGATGTTTAGGTCCAGGTTTCCAAAGTAAAGGTATTTTGTGGTTTGCTAATAACTTTGGTGCCATTAAATGAATCACCACAAAACATTTTTTTTTAAAACAAAGCATTCCTCCACACCAGATCCGTTTCTGGAAAGGTTTGGGGTATCTGTTAAGTGAAGGCTGACAAAAAGAGGGGGGATCCCAAAATATGTTTTGAGCAAGCAATGTCCTTTTTGAATTTTAGACACTAGTAAAGCCAAAACAGCTGAACAGAATTACACTTAGGTGCCGATTCCGATCCTGTAAAACCCGGGTACGAATGGTCGTACGGAGCGTATTCTCCGTCCGACTCGTACCCGGGAAAACCACCTTACAAACCCGCAAGTACGATTCGTACAGAAATGCCATTTCCGTACGAGTCGTACAAAACACCGACCGGCTAAAAAATACCCACAATTCCGATCCGGGACATCGCGTACATGACGTCCGGACGGAGTCAGGCAGCGTTTTACGGACCAGCAAGTACGATTCGTGCCTACGTCACTCCGCACGTAGCATTTTTTACGGGAGTCAAAAACTGCCAGGAAATTGAGGACGACGCGTACAAGGAGCACCGGTACGCGACGGACAGCCATGGACCCCATCCTACGTGTCATCCCGGCCCTCCTAGCCTACGACCTGGTGCACCGAAACCGACGCAGACGCCGCAGAAGGTCAGAACAACACCCAGGGGCAAAGGGGTGGGGGGGCGAGGGGCAGGAAACATAACCTCCCCAAGTTAAAACATATATATCCTGCACATAACTTACCCCCATGGTCTGGTCACTTCGGGGGCGTGCACACCAATCCCACGTACCACCACAACGGAAGTGGACGTGTACCCGTCACCACTACAATGGTGGTCCGGCCCGTACCCACGCTCTGGGGGGCGTGGGTACAGGCTGTACCACCATTGTAGTGGTGATGGAGGTGTACGCGCCGTACCCACGCTGTGGGGGCGTGGGTACGGCCCGTACCACCAGTGGAATGGTGATGGAGGGGTTTGCGCTGTACCCACGCCCCACAGCGTGGGTATGGCGCGTACACCTCCATCACCACTACAATGGTGGTACGGCCCGTACCCATGCCCCCCAGAGCATGGGTACGGGCCGTACCACCAGTGGAGTGGTGATGGAGGGGTACGCGCCGTACCCACGCCCCACAGCGGGCGTGGGTACGGCGCGTACCCCTCTATCACCAGTCCACTGGTGGTACGGCCCGTACCCACGCCCCCACAGCGTGGGTACGGCACGTACACCTCCATCACCACCCCAATGGTGGTACGGCCCGTACCCACGCCCCCACAGCGTTGGTACGGCATGTACACCCTATGAATGCGGGGTTAGGGTCTGTCCCACCTGTACCCCTATGGCACCAGTACAGAATGGATACAAGGCGTACACACGCCACGAATGTTGGCATAGGGCCTGTTGTAGCATATAAGCAGTATATTGGTGTGTGTGTATGCACAGGACAGCAGTGTACTGCACCAAGGGGGCAGGTGGGTTGGTGGGTGGGTGGCTGCAGAGGACTCCCAGCAGTGGACAGAGACATGGGGGAGGGTGCATATCACTCCAAGCAGTGCCCAGACATATGAGGGGTGGGTGTATATCACTCCCAGCAGTGCCCAGGCATATGAGGGGTGGGTGCAGAGGACTCCCAGCAGTGCCCAGACATATGAGGGGTGGGTGCATATCACTCCCAGCAGTGCCCAGACATATGAGGGGTGGGTGCAGAGGACTCCCAGCAGTGCCCAGACATATGAGGGGTGGGTGCAGACGCCTCCCAGCAGTGGCCAGACATATGAGGGGTGGGTGCAGAGGCCTCCCAGCAGTGCCCAGACATATGAGAGGTGGGTGCATATCACTCCCAGCAGTGCCCAGACATATGAGGGGTGGGTGCATGTCACTCCCAGCAGTGCCCAGACATATGAGGGGTGGGTGCATATCACTCCCAGCAGTGCCCAGACATATGAGGGGTGGGTGCATGTCACTCCCAGCAGTGCCCAGACATATGAGGGGTGGGTGCAGAGGCCTCTCAGCAGTGCCCAGACATATGAGGGGTGGGTGCATATCACTCCCAGCAGTGCCCAGACATATGAGGGGTGGGTGTATTTCACTCCCAGCAGTGCCCATACATATGAGGGGTGGGTGCATGTCACTCCCAGCAGTGCCCAGACATATGAGGGGTAGGTGCATATCACTCCCAGCAGTGCCCAGACATATGAGGGGTGGGTGCATTTCACTCCCAGCAGTGCCCAGACATATGAGGGGTGGGTGCATCATCCTCAGATGACCACAACTCCATGGGTCCATGAACGCATCCCCAATGTGCGACTATGTTGAGAGTGCCATATCAACACATCACTGACAGCAGTGTCCCACTCCCATGAGGATGGATGTCATTCCCCCACTGCATGACACACCACATGTGGGTGCGATGACAAATGACACATGCATACCCACCCCTTGCAGAGGCTGCACAATACACACACTGAGATCATGTCACAAGACTGTATAGTCATGTGAAACCCACTAAACTAAGAGAGCCAAAGGGAACACACACTGTCACGCACATTCCAGGACTGATAGGAATGTACAGGTGCTGGCACAGCCACCAAGTTGTTGGCTCCCATGGAAGGAATAGGGTGGACCACCCACAGATACAATGCCCCCAATTGTCAGTCAGGTGACCAAATACCCTGCAGAACAAGTACCATATGTGTGCTAGGCTGGGAGTACACACATGCATAGTGCGGAAAAGGGACCATTTCCCCATGGAGGCATGGCAACATACTCTATACACAAGTACAGTGACTACCAAGGATGGCACAGACGATGCAGCCGGACACATTGCTGAGCAGGCATGGACATAGTTGAAGAGATCCATCAGCCACCAAGGGAATGTAGACACAGGTCAGCACAACAATGGTGCAACTCCCTGCAGGGAAGATGTCAGGTGCCACAGAGGAAGGAACACTCCTTGGGACAATGTCTCAAAACACAAAGAGCATACACGACCAAAGAATCATTGCAGAGACCTTGTGATGCCACGCAGATACCAGGGTCCACCCCATGAGCAGCAGACTACTACATTTCCCAGATACCAAACACATGATCACCACCCCAACTCATGGAGCATCAGCACCAACATCAATACCTGAAAAGCAATTGTGTGCAAAGTAAAACAAAAATGCTTTATTCAGCATGAAAACAAAAAGTAGAAAAGGACACTATTTACAAAGGCCATAGGCCAGTCCAAACACGAAGTCCTGGGGAGGACACATGGCCATGCATCTCCCCTAGCTTGCCTGCACATCAGACACCTCTGGTTGATCGACTGGGGTGGGGGCATCATGTGGGGAAGCACCAGGCACCGCAGGGACAGGAGGGGGTAGGGCAGGTGTTGGGGGTGCAGGGACGGACGACTCCACCACAGGGGGTGGGGCAGCGCCAAAGGTGGAGGTCAGTACTGCGTTCACACGTCCGCAAGATCTTGCAGCGTCTCCCCTGCACCCGAAGGAACCACAGGCCCCAAGGAGGGGGGGTCGGAGGGATGGGTTGCAGCGCTACTGGGGGAGGTGGTGGACAGGGGGGTGGACTCTACTCCCCTACCCGTGGAGTGCCTTGCCCGTTTGCGCGCAGGTGAAACAGTGGGGCTGAGGCCCAGCACAGCCAAGTAGGTCTCCTTCTCAGACTGTGGGGCAGGGGAGCCGAGGGGAGTGACATCGGAGGGACTGGGGAGTGAGGCATGCGGACTCCTACTGTGGCTGCGTGTCCGCCTGTGTGCCCTAGACCCAGTGGGTGTGCCTTCTTCCCCCTGAGTGTGCGTGACAGGAGGTGTGCGCTTGCCCTTCCCTGTTGGTGTGCTGCCTGTGTCTGGTGTGGTGCCTGCCTGGGAAGGTGTGTGTGTGCTTGGGACAGGAATGGGAGTGGGAAGTGTGGATGGCACAGGGGTAGGTGGGGTGATGGAGCGCTGCAGGAGAGTCCCTGCTGCCGTCAGTGACGAGTCCATGGACCTCAGCAACATCCGTTGGTCAGACATCGCTGATGACATGCCCTCCATGTACGACACCATCTGTGTCAGCAGTCTGGTGTGGCCATGGAGGACAGTCAGGATCGATGTCTGCCCCACCTGCAACTGCCGCTGAATGTCCACAGACTCGGCAGTGAGGGCAGCAGGGGAGACAGGGGCAGGGGGTGCGGTGCCTGGCATGAAGGAGACACGTTGTTGCCCTACACGGACAGTAGGGACCCGAGCAAGTGGGAGGGCGGTGATGGGAATGGAGGGGGCGGTGACAGTTGCAGTGCTGCTGCCAGCTGTTGGAGCAGCCTCCGCCCCCTCAGGGAGTTCAGCCTCGCACCCGTCTGCGTCGTACTTGGTGGTGGTACTACCCAGGTCCTCCGCCGCACTCCCCTCGCCCTCCGTGCCACTTGATGCTGCCGACTCGCCAGGTGTGGTGGCACTGGTGCTGGATCCCTCCTCCACGTCCGTGCAGGTGTCTCCCTCGGTGTCCCCCGATGATGCTGTGGGCAAGGTGAAGAGACAGGAAATAATCAGTCACCTGTGTACATCTGACACATGAGTCCAAACTAAATAGGTCACAGTGCATATCACGAAAAGCATCATGAGGAACATCTAGAATACCCAGCACATATGTAAGCCCTGCACTCCCCAGTTGGTTCACCCAACATGCCCCCTGAAATAATGAAAATCAGAACACCACAGCAAATAACTGGAAATCCAATTATACAGAGAAGCTAGTGTCTGTGAACAGTGGAGCACAGGCAGACCATGACGGCATGCCACCTCCTGGTCACTGTGAACGAAATAGTATTGGTGCACCCAATGCCAAATAACAGGCGCCAATGCTGAAGGGGTCCCCACACTCATAGACCTGTGAGTACTGTAGAATAGCAAATGTAATACTATCTGATCCATTGGGAAGCACAAAACTTTACACAATTGACATATTTGGAATGTGTGAATGTCCCACCTGTGGAACAGAATACACAGGTGCATGAATATCAGAAGTCACACAAGGAGGTGCACACAAAACTACATTTACACAGTCATAGTATGAGCTGCCCGCATAATGGCAAGAAGCCAATGTTAAGAAGAAATGTGGTATCAGGAAGTACACATACATGGCACCACGGTGGTCGGGATGACTTGACACCGGTAAGTTGCCTTCAGCAACAACCAAGGACTAACCCAAATGCTAACACACTGTGGGAACATGGATCTGTATAAATCCTAAACAACTTTTGGCCTGAAATGTGCCCATGTTCAAATTGTGCCAGTGTGTACCACAAAAGTGTAAAAGTGGTACTTGTGCACTCCCTTGGGAGACCTCTGTCATGCAGGCACATCATTGTTCTTCACAAAAATCAAAGTGAAGCATATAAACTATTGGGACATGTTGACAAGTGTAGTGAGTGCCAGGGCACATGCCGTCTTGAATACCAACTTAAAACATGCCACCTGTCACATGGCCATCCGTAGCATGATGACACAGTTGGCAACACATCTGACACACTACCTGTCATGTGGAGTGGCACACATGTCCAGACACAGGACAATGCATTAGCAAATGGCCCTGAAATTGTGTTGGAATAAGGAGCACCTGCACTGAGGAGACACCCTGATGTGAACGAAGAATGTCCACACAGATGTCAGCACACACAGACCAAACCACATAGCATCTGGAGAACACACCTGTGCCAATAATGGATGAGCAGGAAACTTGTTTTTTAACTTGTGACACATGCTGCAAAGCACAAACATGACACCCTGCACAATATGCCTGGGTCACTGCGCACGTTGAGTGCCTGTCCAGACAATCATCACACACTGGTCAGACCTGGCAAGGAGACATAAGGTATGGACATGTAGTCCTTGCCCGCAAAAACAACCCATACCTGAGACAATGTCATTGAGACAGCTCAAAAAGTGACACCTCTCAATCTGGGTTTACTAAAAAGTGCATCAGGAAATCCTAAATGTTCTCCACATCACCTCGTGAGGCTGCCAACACATAACCTCAACAGATTGTTGGACATAGACACACAGGCACTGGCCAGTGTGAGGATGCAGAAGCAAAATGGGGTCAGCCTGTACAATGGGCACATGTAGCACACTTTAGATAAATACAAATGAGGCCAGGGAACAATGCCACAGAGGCAAAACTATGCTGAACACATTGAGAATGGGCACAGTGTTGGATGACACACATGATACCGAGGCAAGGGTGTCTTAGGGTACTGAAGTGGGCACACTGCTCCATGGGCCTGGAATTATCTGACTGTAACATGAGCTACCGTCCCGGCACTATGCATATCTCCCACTCATGCACATCATGTCTGAGGCCACAACATCGGTCATGCATGCTGCAAGTCTGTTCATTTGAACACTCACACTCCTATGTTGGGACTCAGCATCAGTGCCAAATGATATGGACCCCCAAATGACAGGACAGGACAGGGCACAGGCAAGGTAACAACACATGTCTCCGACCCCACCCCCATATGATGCAGACAGCAATGTGCACTTGGATCAACCGCCAGCCTAGATGAGCATGTGCAATAGTGATTACACACAGACCAGGGAACACATGTCAAGGAGGGGAAATGATGAAGAACAGCAGCGGATGACTTTGGGGAACAGGAAATGCAATGCACATATTAACCCTGCCAGTGTATCGATGCGACTGGGCACTTCCCAAAGCTGGTGACACACAACAAACACACATGTACCTACCCCCTTGCTGCTGCTGCATCGCCTGTAACCGCCTATCCATGTCAGGGAAGACCACCACCAGGACACGCTTCATTTGGTGGGTCAGGCGCCGGCGCCCGCGGTTCTTGCCTTCTGGTGAGTCCCCAGCAGGAACCGGGCGATCCTCCTGGTCCAGCACCGGATGTCCTGCCAGCGTTTCCTCACCTGTGCCAGGCACCTACTGCGACCCTCCACAGATCTCACGGCCCGCTTCCATATCTCCCCCTTGGCGTAGGCAGTTACCTGTGAGGATGACAAAGTGAGACAACATCAGTACACCTGCTCCATGTCACAGAGACACACATTTGAACATCTTTGATATGTTGAACAGGGCATAGTATGCTGCCAACGAATAGCACCTTTGTCATAGGGACATTAGGCTCAGTGGAAGCCCCAATGCACTACATGGCATTGAAAGTAGACAGGTGGCATGAGGGGTGCGACACACTCCCTGATCATGGCACACACTGGACATCACAAGCAACACAAAGCTAATGGCCAGCACCTCCAAGCAGTCACATGCCCCAGGCCACTGACCCAACAACAGCAGACTACACAGACACACACAGGCACAGATCATTCACCTGCCAGTGGCAACAGCCGATACAAACCCCACTCTGCACATGTGCCACTTGCCTGGGGGGTGTCACAGGCGTGGGGCTAGCCCAGCAAGTCAGACACACAGCACGGATCACTTCTCACATCAGATGGGTCGAGCTGTTGCTTCCTCCATGCAGCTGTGGTGCAACACTCCACATAGACACTCACCCACATGACAAGGAACATTCACACACATCAATGTCCAGATCATTTGGACACTCTCACCACAGCACCACTCAACTCACACACATCTGTGGGTACAGTCACCTGTCCCCCGGGCGAACACTGAATCACCTCAGGACTATAGAACAAGAAGGGCCAAGAGGATTAGCTATGCTGAATGTGCCATGTAGCATGCAGTGAATGTCACAGTAAGCACAATGCAAGTGAGGAGTGCACACATGAACCACATCATGCTCTGCATGACAGACATGAGCCATTCCCCCCCCGGGACCCACTCTAAACAACATTTCATGTCTGTCACACCTGGACACAATGCCAGAAGTGCCAGTCACAAAAAGAAGGGGCACAGTCAAAGGTAGCGGAGTCAGCACTCACCTGCACCCCTGGTCTACCATACAGGCTGGGGAACTGTGGGAGGATGACGTCCAGCAACGCCTCATTCTCTTCCTGTGTGAATGGCTGGGCCCTCTCCACAGTCCGCGACATGGTGCCAGAGGAATCACAAGCAGCAGCAGTGGTGTTGAATCAAAGGTTGTGCAGGCAAGTGCCCTCTCATGGGTTCTGCCTGACTTATATCTGCCTTGCTGGCCTATTTCAGTAACAGGAGTGCAGAGTGATTAGTCAGACTCCTTTGCATCCTACGTTTCCTCCAATCCCTTTAAACATACACCAGTGACAGCATTAGCATTTTTTCGAATTTGCAGCATCATGTCAAGTCAACAACCACTTTGCAACAATGTATATTGTGGCCAACTGCTTTTTCCAGGCCACATGATGGAAAAATTTGAACTTCAAACTGGGTATCCATGAAAACCAGCATGCATGTAGGCCCTAATACTTGTCCCTTATGTGTCCCCATTGTAAATTTCAAATCCCCACACAGGTACGTGCGTTCCACACGTACCCCTAGGGCACCACTACTCTAGTGCTACGGGCCGTACACACGTGTGTAGGGCCCGTAGCACTATGGTAGTGTTGCCGTAGGCGTACGCCATCATGCTACGGGCCGTACACACGTGGGTACGGCCCGTAGCACTATGGCGTACACCTACGGCAACACTGCCATAGTGCTACGGACCCAACACACACGTGTGTAGGGCCCGTAGCACTATGGTGGTGTTGCCGTACGCATACGCCATAGTGCTATGGGCCGTACCCGCGTGTGTAGGGCCCGTAGCACTATGGCAGTGTTGCCGTAGGCATACGCCATAGTGCTACGGGCCGTACCCGCGTGTGTAGGGCCCGTATCACTATGGTAGTGTTGCCGTAGGCGTACGCCATCGTGCTACGGGCCGTACACACGTGGGTAAGGCCCGTAGCACTATGGTGTACGCCTACGGCAAAACTGCCATAGTGCTACAGGCCGTACACACACGTGTACGAGCCATATCTCTATGGCGTACGCCTACGGCGACACTCCCATAGGGATAGGTCCAGTGTGTACACATGCGTGTGTACGGTCCGTACACACACGCGTACTCCTACCCAAACCCCATATAGCTACACGACCATACACACGCCCTCAGAGCGTGTCTACGGTGCGTTTCACAGCTCACACTAGTGATAGGAGGTGAACAGGAAAGGAATGGAGGTGTCTGACTCGCACAAGGATGGACATCAAGTCACTGTCACTACAGTGCTTCATGTGTAGGACCTAGGTGTGTCAGGCAGTGAGCTGGCACATGTCTCCTCATGTTTTAACCCAATAGTTGTGTGATGACCTGTGTACACATGTCATGTGTGATGGTGCACTATGTGGCGCACTTCCCCATCACACCTTTTACATGTGTGCATGTAGTTCAAACTTGTCAAGTACTGCATCACTGGCATGGCACAGTCACCAACACCCGCATATGTCCCCTGATGCCAGGTACACGGATGATGACACATGACATCTCACTACCAGCGTGCCCCGATGTGACTATGTCATGTGTGTGTCATGTGTTTCCATGATCTTGCTGTTGGTGTTCCGTCAACGGCATCTGCTGTAGCTGCATCCAACATGTGTCTGTGTGTAGATGCCCATGTCACACTATTACGCACACCAGGACACATGTGGAATAACACGTAACGTGTGTCTGTATGCATCGAACAGGGACTTGCAAGCTTAGGACATATCAGCGTAGTCTCAATGTCTGTGTGATTATTTTTGACATGTACCCTTCATGGCAAGGTGTGTGGTCTGTCCTTTTTCCATGACATGTGACCTGTGCGTCTAGCTTGCCGGCAGCTGTCTGTATGAGATAACATCCTTCAAATGCACATATGTGGATGTATGTCACTCCTGTAATGTGTCTGGCTGTTCACTCACACTGGCCCACAGCTACTTTCATGGCATGTCATGTAAACCTTGACAATCCACGTTTGTAGCGGGCTCTTGGTAGGAGTATCACCTGGCTGGCATGCGTGTGCAGGATGTATTGCATAGAACAGACTCTGTATGTAGCATATGTGTATTAGCTGTTGAACATGTGCTCAGTTATTTGACATTGGTGTAGTAATGTACTCAATCAGCGTTATTCCTTCCAAATTTCTGCAGGGCACCGCTTCTCCCCCGACCAATGCCAGACTTGGCTGCCATGAGGGAACGTGACTGCATACGCCGCTACAGATTCCCCCAACAGTTAATTGTGGACCTGACAAACAGGCTGGCCCCACACCCCCAACCGCGACACAGTTATCCAACTGCGCTGACCCCCAAGATGAAGATCAGCCCTTCATTTCTTTGCCACCGGTACGTTTCAATTGACCATAGCTGATGTGGGTGGCATGTCCCAGACCATGTTCAGCCGTGTTCTGCATGATGTTTTAGAAGCCATGTTGGAGCACCTGGATGAATTCATCCATTTTCCAACTCCTGAGCAGTTGACAGGTATCAAGGGTGATTTCTATGTCCTGGGAGTGATGCCCCATGTAATTGGGACCATTGATGGGACACATGTGGCTTTGGCACCACCACAGGCACAGGAGGTAGCCTTTCGTAACCGTAAACATTACCACTCCATTAATGCCCTTGTGGTGTGTCTTGCTAACATGGTGATTTCCCATGTCTGTGCACGTTTTCCATGGTCAGCACACGATGCCTACATCATGAGGCGTAGCAGGGTGCCAGAAATGATGCTGCAGCTGCACAACGAACGAGCATGTCTTGTTGGTGGGTAGACTCTGTTTGTCCAGTATTCAGCGGTATCTTAGTATGTGACGGCATCTCCTGACCCACTTCTTTACATGATGTTTCCATGTAGGGGACTCTGGCTATCCCAACATGCCATGGCTGGTGACGCCTCTCCGCAACCCGAGAACAGCTGCAGATCACCATTACAACAACGCCCATGGGCAGACCAGGCGAGTGATTGAGAGGACGTTTGTCCTCCTGAAGAGCCGATTCCGTTGCCTCCACAAGACCGGCGGGTCCCTCCCATATGCACTGGTGAATGTCTGCAAAATCTTCCTCGTGTGCTGCATGCTGCACAACATGGCAGTGGAGAAAACTGTGCCACTCATCCTGGATCCCGATGAGCAGGAACATCCACCCGTGGAGGATGACGGCCTTGGTCACGAGGCAAGTGAGGAGGAGGAGGAGGAGGACATCCAGAGTCAGCTCATACGCAACTTCTTCTCATAATGGTGAGTCCCTGGGTCTGAGTGTGCACGCTTGGAGCTTTGTGTGGCATGTGTTGCAATGTGTGTGTCCAGCTGACTGTATGCGAAGTGACTTTGAGGTGTGTGCTGATGTGTCACTCGAGTGCTGATGTCATTCCACACATTTTAGCTGACACACTCAATTGACAACTAGCATGGTGTCAACCTTATTCATGTAGAGTACATGACCATGCATGCGGATGACTATGTGTTTCCTGACTTCTTGTGTGTCTCTCATCCCCAGGTATTTACGCATGCTGTCTGCTCGTGGCATCGTTGTGCTCCTGCTATTCCTCATGAGTAATGCAACGTGTGCTGAATCAGCGTTACATGCACGGACATGGTGAGAAGTCTCCTTTGGGTAAGGATTGCAGCAAGGCTTTTTGGGTGTGGTAGTTGTTTGTAATGTGTGGGCACTGCTCCTGTGCAGGTATTGTTACTATGCATACATGTCGAGTCACCATGGGGCACATAACATGTAGCATGACTCACATGAATTGATAGTCACACTTCGTGACAGTCATCTGTTATGGGATTGTGGATTTTGATGAAGGCATCTATGTGTGTACAATTGTACAACTTCCCTTGGAAACATACGGGAGGCTACGGGTGGACATATTGCGGGACATCCCCATGAGAGGCTCAATGGGGAATTGCAGCCTCTCCGTGTGCAGCAGGGGATGTTTGGTTCACCCCCTTCACTTGTGTGCCACTCCCATGTATTGACATTTGACAGCATCTGTGGTGCGAAGGGGGTATCCAGTGTAGGTCCCACATGTTAATCCAAAAGACCATGTGAGTCTGTTAATATTGATGCATTTCCATAGGTGTGAGCCTGAGTAATAAAGGTGTTCCTCAGCCTCCAAGGTGCCTCATCTCTGTCAATGCAGGTCTCTTGCCACTGTGCATGCGCCATCTCTGGCATGGTTGTCAAGGATTGTGCATAGGAGTCTATGTGTAGATCAGCAACCTGCATGCTGATCGACATGTATTTGATTCTCTATTGTGCATGACGTCCATGGCTGTGTATGTGTTTTGGTATGTTGGTCCCCACAACGGGCCGTCAACACCTTCTGGGGTGTGTTTCCTGTGCGCAGCTTGGCCTTCAGTTTCATGATCCGGTGTCAGTCATCTTTGGGGATTGTGCATCCTTTGTCTCTGGGTGTGCCATTGAAAACCGGTCACTCCTTCCCTGACATACACCTGTTGCAGTTGTCCTTTCTGACATCCTAGTCTTTGTGTGGAAATTGTGGCATAGTTCCCAGGACATGCCGCCTGCTGTTGCAGCCACTGCAGCAAGGGCCCATGAAGTTTCCTGATTTGGCAACACACACACATCAAAGATGCTCCTCCCTTCCTCCATCAACCCATTCATTTGGCTGTCATCAGCTTGTCTGTGCCACAGTTGCGGCCACGCCGTCCCAAAGGCTGGACCGTCTGCACATGCAACATGCACATTAAACGAGACTCATGTCCTTGCATGACCCACATCGCACTACAGTCTGATGTTGCAGCCACCCTCCAAGCAATGTCCATCCACACATCTGCCGCCAGCTCTCAGGCATACACTAAGCGCACACACAACACCTTTGCATGATGAGTGTGCAACTCCGACTGCCTACACAGTGCTGCCACGCCTTCCAGTCCCTGTCACACCCACCAGGTCAGGTTCCTCCTACTCCCCACCGGCTCTGTACCCCGGCAAGGACATGGGAGTGGGACTCAAGGCTTCTGCATGTAGTATGCTGCTGTTGTGAGGCACATGGCACAGGTATCATCTGTCAGCTTGTCAAACTACAATGTGTTCAGGACCCCCCTCTCCACCATCACATGCGCACACAACCTCATCATCAACTCGTATGCCATTGACAGCCAGGTGCTCCTCACCCTCACCAAGGGCGCAGACATTGCCCGTTCCTATATTCTAGATTGCATGAGATCCATTGATGAATGGCAGAACAGCAGCCACCTGAGGCTGGACTTGTACAGGACTGAGGTCAATATCTGAGGATTGTCCCCTTACAGCTGGGTCAACTGCTTGTGTCCCACCCGCAGAAACCCCGCACAAGCACCCAGTGTCCATGCACACAAGATGGTGTGCATCATGGATTGCTTGCTCACATTTGCCATGGTAATCACCAGCATCTGTGCCTCAGACTGCAACACCCTCTGCATTATGCACATGATCTCCAGATAGATCCACTCCAAGGAAAGACGGACCATCCCCCAGGTCCACGACAACATCCGTGTCAAATACTGCCCTGCCCTCTATGGGGCAGCCACATCCAAACTCCCAGGACACTTGTCCACATCCAGGCTGCATCTGCACACCTCAGCTGCAACATCCCGCGCCCCAGCCACATCACCGTCCAGCAGAGATAGCTGCAATGGATCACTGTGTGCTGCAGGATGACCTTCAGACTCCCCACCCACACTCAGGGGGCAGGCCACAACCCTGACCCAACACCAACCTTGTACCACTGTCATCCGAGACCTCGTAGTGCCATCTCCGTGCATCCAACCTTGACCTGGCCACAATTCTTCAGATCCACCGTACTCCAGCATGCAGGACATAGTTCTCCCACCTGGGAACACATACCTGGGACTCCCTACCCGGGAACCTCCGAATGAGGCATGACCTCTACGTCTTAATGGTACTCTTCCAAATAGGTCTGTCGGCACAGTATTGCATGCACCCCCTCAGCAGCTTGAGGCCATCACAGGTGAGTATTGTGCTCCATGTCTGCATTGAATGATACATTGTGACCCATGTGTGTCCTGTACCAGACTCCGATCCCAGGGTATGGATGTGTGGAGTTAGTTCAACACTCAGGCATAGTTTGACATTTACACACACATATGTTGGGGAATAATGCCAAATGACAGCAACATCTCATGACAAAATAAAGTATTTATTTTTGGTGGCGTAAGTCTTTTGGTAGATGAAGTAAGGTGCTCTACCGGGTGCCTAGAATCCAAAGTTCACAGGGGGAGATGGCATCCTTGTCAGTTGGAGTCATCAGAGTCCAGACCACAGTGTTGGTCATCATTGGTCAGACTGTGACCAGCAAGTCCATGTGGCAGAGAATGTCATTGGGTGAGGTGGTGCTGTTGCGCCAGAGGGCCAGGTGCCAGGCCAGGTGACCTGGGAGATGTGGATGGTCCGCTGACTCTCACGGTCTTTTCCGTGGACGACCCACCTTCCTCCGGGGACCCTCAGATGCAGGCCTTGACGATGTCTGTGATGCTCCGTCGGACGAATCCTCCTCCTCCTCCTCCCTCCCTGTGGCTGGTGCTGGTCTTCACCTGGTGTCACAGGGAGGGTTGCCCATGTTGTCAGCAATCCGACGGAGTGAACGGCTCATGTCCGTTTGCACCACCAGGAGCTCAGCCAGTCTTGCCTCTATCCGTCCTTGGTGTTGTTGTTGACTGGCATATTGCTCGGCCTGCAGGTTCTTCATCTCATCGAGGGTCCCCTTCATCTCTGTGAGGCTCGACCTGGCTGATGCCCCTGGTGTCACGCCGGTATGTGTCCAGGATGTGGCGTATGTGTGACATACCGGTTCCCTCAGCTGGCTGGTCAGGTTCGCGCCTCCGCCTGCCTCCACTCCCACCACCCCTGCCCACACGAGACTGGCCTGCCGTTGTGGGCACATCGGGTCTACGGGACCCCTGAGGGATTGCATTATCGGGGTTGTCTGCCTCCTCCTGGGTGTCCGGATAACCTTGTCCCTCCTGGTCAGACTGCCTGTGTTCTTCAGTGCGAGCAGGGCTCCTGGGTGTCTCCTGGGATGTGGCAGGAATGGGGGTGGTGGTTGGCACAGATGTACCTGACACAGGTGCTGCAGGGGCTTGGGCACCAGAGGGGCCAGGTTGGTCGGGATCATCCACGGAGTGGTGAGAGTCGTTGCTGCTGGTGGGATCATCTTCACGCTGAGCCTGGGACTGTGATTGTTCCCCCCCATTGTTGGTGGGAGGTCAATGACGTTGCCCTGTGTGTGAGAGAGATACAATGTTAATGCTGTTTCATGCCACATCCATGTTTCATACATATTCAAGTTGTCACAGATCCTCCAGGTAGTTGGATGTGCCTAGCATTCCTCTCAATGTCCACTTGGGGATGGGTATGTTGCGGGGGACAGTTTGGTATGTTCTCCTGAGTGTTTGACCAGTAGAATTTTGGCTCGGATGCTTATTTGGCAATGGATTGGTCTTGTTGTGTCACATGTCCATTGTGAGAGTGGGTAAATCCGTTGCCTGCCCCGGGGGTGTGTGCTTGTGTGAGGGGGGTGTGTGACCGTGCCTGCTGTTGGGTGTAGTGTGATTTGTCATTGGGTCTCCCAGGTGATGTGTCTGTCCCCTCATGGGGCATGCTGGCATGACAGTGAGTTTGAGTGCCTGTGCTAGATATCTGAGCTTGTGTAGTTGGTGTTTGAGTGTACAGTGGTCACAGAAGGGCCTTGTGCTGCATACAGCAGGGCCAAGTGTCAGCTACCTTGTCAGTACTTTGCCAGTCCCTGTGCATTGGGCATGGTGCATGGGTATGTACCTAGGCCATATGGGCTGAGGGCATTGGTGTCTGCTTCGGAGTTGCACAATGTGGTGAGTGAGCCCCACCCTCCCAGCATCTCGGACATCCAGTCTTGGGTTTGTGGTTGGTGTGGCCTGGGACATGGCATTGCCTTTATTTGTGAATGGGGCATGGAGACGTTAGTGGCATGAGCATGGTTTTAGAGTGTGGTTGTGTGCGGTGAGGGCTTGGGGGATGTTGCGTGCATTTGGTGTATTTGTGGTGTGGATGGCATTCCCCCCATGTTACGTGAGTTGTTTGTATACTCACCAGGCTCTGCGACTCCTTCGACTCTGTGTACTCCCACCGGCGGAAGCATGGTCATCACCTTCTCCTCCCAGGGATGTTAATGTACGGGTCTGCGGGGCAGCCCACCTCCAGTGATGTTACTCTGGGTGTATTCCTCATTCATCTTTCTCTTGACTGCCCTGCGCAGATCGTACCACCTGGCTTGGCATTCATGCCTGGTCCTTCGGATGGGCGCAACAGCATTCACCTTATCGACGATCCTCTGCCACAGGCTTATTTTTAGGGCTATGCTGGTCTGTCTGACCAATGTTCCAAACAGCTGTGGCTCGACTCTGATGACTTCGTTGACGAGGAGGTCCAGCTCCGCCCTTGTGAACTTTGGATTCTTGTCTGTGGGCATGGTGTGGGGTGTGGGTGTGGGTGTGGATGGTTGTGGGTGTGTGGGTGTGAATGTGACGGTGTGTGTGTGAATGTGAAGAGGGGGTGTTTGTGAATGAGGTTGTGTGAAGGTGTGTAAGTGAAGGTGTAGTTAAGGTGTAAGTAAGGTACAGTTGTTTGTCTGTGGGGTCTGGCAGCAGTGAGTCTGTTGCAAAGGCTCATGGGTTGTGTGTGTGGGCCCTTTTTATTGGTCCATTTGTGGGTGTTGCTGGGTTTGAATTTGTGGTGGGTGTGTTATAAGAGGTGGTTGTGATTTAGGGCCTCTGTTTGCCTGTTTGGATGTGCCAGGTCAGTCATAGAGATGTATTTTGTCATGTTGACGCGTCTTGTGGTGTTGTGCGAGTCGAATTGACCCTCCTTGTGCTGTTTTACAGTGTCCTGGTTCTGTACGAGTCTTTTTCGCGTAGGTAAGGTCCTTACATACGCGATGCTGGGTGAGGGTGCTGTGGTACGGTGTTGGGGTACGGTGCGTACAGGTACGGGGCTGGGGTATGAGCCTGGGGTGAGTTGCGTACAGGTGGGGGGCTGTGCTAAGGTGTTGGGGTACGGTGCGTACAGGTGTGGGGCTGTGCTACGGTGTTGGGGTACGGTGCGTACAGGTACGGGGCTGGGCTATGGTTTTGGGGTACGGTGCGTACAGGTACGGGGCTGGGCTACGGTGTTGGGGTACGGTGCATACAGGTGCGGGCCTGGGCTACGGTGTTGGGGTATGGTGCGTACAGGTACGGGACTGGGCTACGGTGTTGGGGTATGGTGCGTACGGGGCTGGGCTATGGTGTTGGGGTACAGTGCGTACAGGTGCGGGCCTGGGCTACGGTGTTGGGGTACGGTGCGTACAGGTACGGGACTGGGCTACGGTGTTGGGGTATGGTGCGTACAGGTACGGGGCTGGGAGACGGGCCTGGGGTGCGGCGCGTACAAGTGGGGGCTGGGGTACGGTCTTGGGGTACGGGGCGTACAGGTGCGGGGCTGGGAGACGGGCCTGGGATGCGGCGCGTACAGGTGCGGGGCTGTGCTATGGTGTTGGGGTACGGTGCGGAGGGGGGGTACGGTGCCGACATACGGGGGTACAGTGCTGACATGTGCGGGGTGAGGGGGGCTGTACGACTCGTATCCGGGCACAAGTTTACATGTAGGCTAAAGCGTTCGCTCCGTATGGGGCCTTTTACATGCGGTTGTGTATTCGGACAGGCGGTACGGATCGTACTTGCGCGCTCGGACTTCTGTTCGGACGTAAAAATTTACGGCTCCCTCTCGGACCATTTTCCCGACGCAATTCGTATGTATTTTTCACGTACGAATCGTACTTCGCAGTTTGTACGGTACTTGTACGATTCGTACGTGAAAATATACGGATACGAGTCGTACGCAAATTTTTTTTCCCGGATCGGAATCGGCACCATAATGTGGCAGAAAGCTAGATCTTGATTTAGAAAGTGTGCTTTTTGTGATATGATGTAAATGAGTTCAGTAGTTTTTTAGAAATTAAGATTCAAAATGTATAACTAAATGCTTATTACCTCACATTTTACATTACTCATGACATGTTCTATGACATCATTGATAACATAAGTGCAACATGTGAAATTGCATCATTTATGATAACACTGTGCAAAGGCATGGAGTGCGAGTTATAGTTACTTCAGTTTACTACAACTGGTGAATTTCAATGTTTTTTGTATAAAATGTAATGTTTTAACATACATTTTTACACAAATAATATGTCACCTTAACCTTTATTATTTCAATGAATTTCTCAGTTTTTTTAAATGTAAAGTAAGATATTATATCAATACGTAAGTACAATGTCACTTTAACATTTGTTTGTTTTTTACTGAATTTGTGACATTTCTAATCATATTCACCAAACACCCTCACTAAGCATAGCTTTAGACTGTAGGAAGCATGGGGTTGCTGCATGGCCTTGCCTGCGGCCAGGCATATAGGTCAAAACCTTGTGGCCAGCCAACACCTCACCAAAGATAACCTGCATGCGATCAGACGCAAGTGCCCTATCTCCATACAGCTTTTTTTCTCAGTGTGGGGTTGGTTGCAGGATGGTATCACAGCTGAAGCACCAAAGGTTTTTAATGCAAGATAGCACAAGTTTCACTTGTAGATGCTTGCTTTTTCTCATGGTACCAAGGTTCTGGTGAGAGTCCTACAGTAGTACATGTGAGTTTGATGGCTCCCACTGGAGTGCGGTGGGACCCATGGCACATTTTGTTTTTAATTTAGCCCGAGGTGGTCCCTTGTAGGCTTGGGGGTCAGGATACCATACACCACCCCCCTAAATCATCTTGCTTTATATAGACTCATGACAAGTGGATCATGTCCTCTAGTCCTGAATTGGTGGTGCAGCATTTCTTTTCATGTTGCAGCCAGCCAATCAGATCACTCAGTCCTGTGGGACTAACACCTGCCCTGTGGGACTAAAGGGGTCGACAGGGAAAAAAAGCTCTCTGGTCAGGATGCTCTATTTTTAAAAGTTGCAGTAAGGGATCAACCATCTGGATAACCTTGTATTTACACCAAATCACAAAAAGCACACTTTCTGAGTAAAGATCTAGATTTCTGCTGAATTTAGAGTAATTCGATTCAGCCAGTTTTTCTGTATCGCTTTCTAAAATTCTTAATGGAATTACCATGGGAAAATATGTTTTGGAGCCCCTCCCTTTTCTCAGGGCCAACTTGACAGGTGACCCCAAAGCTTTCCAGGAATCAGCTGAGGTGAATGGACATTTTTGGAAAGTTTCGGGAAAATTACGCAAATTGCGCCACAGTTATTAGGAAAACATAAAAATGCTTTTCCTGAGGAAACTATGACCTAACAGAAAACTACTTAGCAGTGACTGCCAGTGTGTATTGTGTGTAATGTGCGCACAATATAAATCTTGTCATTTAGAATATCTGTACTAGCAAACTCACACTCACAGATTTGTTACTACAGTGCAAAGGTCTAAACTGACAAGAGAATAACAGTGTTTATTGTCTCACAGAAGGCATTTTGCAAAAACTTTGTTACCTCTGCTAATAGTCAAGAGGACTCTTCAATGATATTTTACCTCTCTATACAAAGTTAACTCTTTCCATACTAGTTTTGATTAAATACCTTTTTTAATGTAAATTCATATAACAATTGCTGTTACATAAATAATACAAATGTAAACACACTGAGGGGGGACAAGGAGCAAGCATTAAAGAGTAGGTCCTGTACCGATGCTCCTAAGGTAACTACACAAACACTGGGGTAACAGTTCCTAAGAGAGACAGTGCCGGTTATGGTCTACTGCCTGAGAGGTAAGGGAAAGAGTAACTGGGAATCAGAGGTGAAGGTTCGTAAGTGTGAATGTGGTGTAGGCCAGATACTCCTGGACGATGTTCAAAGTGCCCTTACACACCCTTGCGGGTGCAAAGCATCATCATAGGGCGAAGCTCCTCGTGGGGGTGGCGCTGCAGTCCCTCACGGGCCCTACAAGAGGGCTCTCTGTCGGAGATCTTTTATTGGAGTAGCCGTAGTTGTGCATGCGGGTGTGTGGGGATGGTTAGTGATGAGGTGAGGCTAAAAAGACTCTTAGGTACCCCAAAATAATTTATTAGTGAGTCCTTCGGGTCTGGGTAAAATCTAACGGGGAATAGTGCCTGGTGAGCACTTTAAAAGAGTAGGGGAAAAAATTAGGCAATCCCACTGCTCTCAACCCGTGTGTGGGCTTAGAGTGAGAGTGAGGATGTGGAGAGGGTGGTCAACATGTTTTGCGCTGCCCGTGGTCCCTAGAGGATCCTTAGCGCTTCGTCAGGACCTTGGTGAAGTAAAGGAAAAATAATAATCGGGATTCAGGAACAGGAAAAAAACCTATAATCCCTTCTCAAAAAGAGGGAAACACGTATTATTCGTGTCCCACACGTAGAACCTAAAAGGAAGAAAAAGACAAAAGAAGCACAATGAGGAGGTCATCGCTATATCCAGGGCCATGGTACAGATCACCAATGTGGAGAGCGGACCAGCTCAGAGTCATGCTGGGGAGATGGTTGTATCTAATGCCAGGGAAACAGGGGTGTCCGGGTGAGTACAACCAAGCCCTCGTTAGGGCATAAACAAGAAGAACTCTAGCTCCGTGAACTGTGCAGGTGTCAAGATCATGCACGTCTGCTGGGATGGAGGACGTGTTGCATAGGTGACGGGGAATGCGAGACATTACAGTACTACAGTAGTGCGTGATAATATAGAGCGGTGGCCATTCCGTCATGCAGACGCCATGGAACAAGGTAAAATCACAACTGAAAGGTGGCCAATGCAGTTGTAAGTGTGCCGCTATGGAAATACCATCAGCAAATTGGCTAGGAGTGTGACAGTTCCAAAAAATGCGATCGCCAATATCTCTATGGCGGAAGGTTGCAGAGATTTACAGTGTGCCGATTCTGAATGGCTGTGTAAGTGAAAACAAACTCATGCTCAAAATACAAGGAGATGGCGTTATTATCCCTATAGCTGGAGGTTGTGAGAGATATTCAGTATCCGAGCCACGTGTGCCGATTCTGGGTGGTCATGTGCGTGTAACAAGCTAACGTTCAAAATACGTGGAGGTGGATGGAGAAACAGAAATCCTACCCGCAACTAGTAGGTCCAGGCTGTACCGGGAATAGACCATCTGGGGCGGGGGCAACAGCTAGAAAAAACCGTATGTTTAGCCAAAAATAAGGTTGTGACTCTGTCATAATAAACCGGGGAAAACAAACACTTAAATACAGAGTGATGAAGCTTTCGTCCTCCGGTTGGATGTGAACGCAGGAGGCTAAAGTAGTTAAAAGAGCTGAAGGGTGGCAGCAGGGTTCTGCCAGTACTTACATGAGCCCCGGGGAATACTGGTCCATAAACCTGGGGTGCCTCCAGGGTCGCCGGTGGCCAGTGTAGTGTTGAGGCTCATTATATGCGGGTAGATAATTGGACGTTTGCAGTCCCGGAAATGGGTCAAATTGGTCTATAGTGGAGACTGACAAGGGACGATCGTGTATCTGAGAGTGGCGGCCATGTTGGAACAGGTCCGCAACATATTGTATGGATGTGTCAGTTCTTGTTCCAAAACACTCGTTTCTTGGTATGAATAACAGCAAAGAGATTAGAGAAGTTAATCTTGGTGTGACACAAGATGAGATTGTATTGCGAGCCCAACTGAAAGTTTACAAAAAACGGACATAGAGTCACGTCCTTATCCCAGCATCAGGCTATCATGTGTCAGGGGGCAGCCATGATGGAACAGGTCCATTGTAAAACTGATAGTGTATAAGTATGTTAACATTCACTCATGTCCTAGTCTAGGAAGACATCAAGGGGACTATAGATGACGGAGACTGGTGGGGCTAGTCTCAATGTGCAATGAAGTAATGCTGTGTGATAACCCAGCTGAGTTACTAACACCAAGAGCAGGCAGGTAACTAAAAGAAGGTGGGGGTCAGAGTAATACAACGAACGGAAGGCAGGTAATGGGATACTCTGCTGGGTGTCAAGGAAGAAGGGAACTCCATGGGATATCGTCGTTCAGGCCAATGATATTGGATCTGAGTCTAAAGACCCAGCGTTGTTCAGTTTTGAACAGGGTTGCCGGTGTCCATAAGGGGTTGTGGTCAATCACGGTCCAGCTAAGACTCTCAGGGGGGTGGTTGAGTTCCAGGAAGTGATTCTGCAACCTGGTCTGAGTTCTTTTGCACCGTATCATACTCTTATGTTCCCCGATGCGGGTTTTGACAGGTCTGGTAGTCATGCCTATGTATCGGAGTCCGCATGGGCTGGTGAGTAGGTAGATGCAGTTTTTGGAATTGCAGTTCGTATGATGTTTCAACTGCCATGGTCTTGGAAGTCTCAGATCCAGCTCTTTCATGGGTTTGGTTTGGGGACAGGAGGTACAAGAGCCGCATGGGAAATGACCTACAACTGGAGGTAGGGACCAAAGGGTCTCTGGTGGTTTGGCAATATTCCTAGGACGGGTATGTACTAGGATGTCTCTCAAATTCTGGGTACGTTTGAACGCAAACACGGGAAGAGGACCAGGGTCAAAAGAGCCCGTTTTCAGTATTTTCCAATGTCTTCTCACTATCCTCTGGATGTTGTTAGAGAGGGGGGTGAAGGAAGTGACGCACGTAAGGGCAGTATTCTCTGGTCTCACTTTGGTTTCCAGCAGGGCATCACGATGGTTGTTCCTCGCTCTTTTGTGCGCTGTTTTGATAATGCTGGTAGGGTACTTTCTGGCAATTAAGTTCTTTTTAAGGATGGCCGCTTGGACTTCGAACTCAGTGAGAGTATTGCAGTTCCTTCTCAGTCGCAGGAACTGTCCCACAGGGAGGTTGTCCCTCAGTGATTTAGGATGGTGGCTCTGATAGAGTAGGAGACTATTCCTGTCAGTTGTTTTTTTGTAGTTCGTTGTCAGTAAACTGCCATTTTTGAGGGATATGGCAAGGTCCAGGAAGGGGATCAACTCTGGAGATTGGGTACCCGTGAATTTGAGGAAGGGGTTGATACTGTTCATCCAAGTAAAGAAGGCTGCACATTCATCTGCGCTACCTCTCCAAAAAACAAGGATGTTGTCGATATATCGGCGCCACAGAAGGATGTTCCCTTGGAAGGGGTTAGATGGATTTTGGATTTTTTCTTCCTCCAACCTAGCCATATAGAGACATGCCAGGCTCGGCGCGAATGTACTCCCCATACATGTGCCTTGTGTTTGGTGGTAGAGTTTGTTGTTAAACTCAAAGAAATTCTCTTTTAGTGCAAGTTAGGCACATTCACAAATGAAGGGTATCGGGGTGACAAATGGCCAGGGATCCAGACTGTGTAGAGCATCTTCAAGGTTGATGAGAGTGGCGTCCTGGGGTATGTTGGTATACAATGCTTCTACATCAAGGGTGACAAGAAGATCGATAGTTTCGGGTAACCCTGGGCGTAGTTCGCGAAGTAGAACTTCACGCAGCTACGCAAATTGCACTTCGCACTACGCGAGCTACGCGTAGCACTTCGCGAACTGCGTAGTACCTTGTTCGCACTGTGCCAGATGTCGTTTTCAATGATTGCACAGTGCGGACAAGCAACCGGCACTGTGCAATCATTGAAAATGGCATCTTGCACAGTGAGGGCTGTAGTTTTCTGCTGCTCGAGTAGATTTTTACTCGAGCGGCAGCTTTCTCAACGCGAACTGGTAGTTTCTCATCGCGAGCGGTCGCGAGCATACGCGACCACTCGCAATGAGAAACCAGACCTCCTTGCGTTGGGAATCTCACGGGAGGTTTATTTTCCATGCTCGCGATCGCCAACTTGATGTTGCTGATCGCGAACAAGGAAAAAGTCTCGCCGGGATGTCATTTTGCTTGCTCGCGGTCGCCAACTTGACGTTGAGGACCGCGAACAAGCAAAAAATGACCGCAGCACTACGCAACACTACACTACGCGTGTTCGCACAGTGCTACGTGCAATTCGCGTAGTGCGAAGTAGCGCGAACTTCGCAAACTACGCAAGCGTAGCGTAGTGCTTTGCCCAGGCTTAGTTTCGGGGGATTCAAACTGTTGTATAAGATTGAGTACCTCCATGGTGTCTCTCAAGTAGGTCGGAGTCTTGGTAACGAGGGGTCGTAGGAAAAAGTCGCAAAATTTGCTCAATGGTTCCAATAGGGAGTTGATCCCTGAGACGATAGGGCGGCCTGGGGGAGGATTGATGCCTTTATGGATTTTCGGAAGACAGTAGAAATACGGTGTCCAAGGATTTGTTTGGTTCAGGAACATGGCTTCGTCATGTGAAATCCAATCTTCTGCTTCAGCTTCAGTGGTCAAGCTGTGTATTTTGGTTATTAGACGTTTCGTAGGGTCCACGTTGATAGGTTGGTAATATCTGGTATCGGAGAGTTGACGTTCACATTCTGCTTCGTAGATCCATCTGTCAAGGATAACGATGGCTCCACCCTTATCAGCGGGTTTAAGAATGATGGTCTGGTCGTCTGTAAACTTGGTAAGGATGAGCCGTTCTTCTTTGGAAAGGTTGTCAAAATGGTGGTGAGTGGTTGCATCGGAGACATCTTTCAAGACCGCCTGCTCAAATGTGAGAACTTCGTTGGGTGTCATGGCCGAGGTGGGGGTGAAATTGGATTAGTTCTTCAGGCCAGTCCCTACTGTTGGTGTTTCGGGTTTGCCTTCAAAAAATGCCTTAAGGCGCTCCTTCCTGAAGAATTGATGGAGTTCTTGATGGAGTCTGAAATCGTCCTCCTTAGGGGTGGGGACGAAACCGAGGCCTTTTTCCAGGAGTCTCTCTTCGTCCACTGTCAACACTCTGGTGGACAGGTTTACTACAAGGGTCTGGAGGATTTGCTCCTGAGAATCATCTGTTCTTGATCTTGCCACTGAACAGTTTTGGGTCCTGTTCTTCTTCTGCCTCTTCCTCTGCCCCTCCCTCTGTTCAAAAAAGGGGGGTTCTGGAATTGGTGGTATTGAGGCATAGGTGGGTTAGGTCCTAACGGAGGGTTCTACATGGGTTGTGGGCCCATCCATGGTCCATGGTACATAGGTGGTTGATATGGAAGGCCCGGAAAGCCTTGAAACAGAGGGGGAGGTTGGGACGGATGTCTGTACCCTCCACGGTACCTTGGTTGTCTGTTCTCATAGCTCGTATTGCTATTGGTAGAGTTGGATCCAGATGAATGATTGCTTTTAGCATCGTCTGATGTTTCAGCGGTTTGGAAGACGTAATCTTCCTTGGTGTAGGGATAGATCTTCTCCTTGTCAAACCGTTTGACATCCTTCTGGAGTTGATGTATCTTCTGTTTTGTAAGGTATTCCTAGTGTTAGTTCATCTCTAGGTTGATCTCAGAGAGACGAGATTTGAATGTCGTGATGGCAATACCTGTCTTCAATCTGTTTTCAGAAAGAGTGATTTGAATTAAGAGTTCGTCTGACAGCCGTTTGGCTGTGTTGATAATTAGTACCAGCCAGTCTCTGGTACATTTCCAGGAGATGCGTGACCATTCCCGCCGGAAGGTTAGATCTTCCAGGAATATTCTGGGTGCCAGGGTGACAAGAAGGCCATTCGGGGCAATATTGGCTCTGAGGTATTCTGTCACAACTGTACCGTGTAGAGCGGTTTTGATTTGTAATCTTCTCAAGGCTTGTAGTGATTTCCAATCATCGTCTCTACTGCCTGATGGGAGGTTACCGTCCTCTGATAATAAAGAGGGTGCCCTTAGGATTTCTGCCACTATTTCGTCGTCGAAGCAGAGACCGGGATCATCCATTATGGATGTAAATGAGCTGAGTAAATCTTGTGAAGGGGAAGGGAGGAGGGGTATGAAGGGGGAAAAGCGAAAGGGATGTTCCACGGCTGGCTGCCGTACTAAAATGTAAACACACTGAGGGGGGACAAGGAGCAAGAATTAAAGAGTAGATCCTGTACCGATGCTCCTAAGGTAACTACACAAACACTGGGGTAACAGTTCCTAAGAGAGACAGTGCCGGTTATGGTCTACTGCCTGAGAGGTAAGGGAAAGAGTAACTGGGAATCAGAGGTGAAGGTTCGTAAGTGTGAATGTGGTGTAGGCCAGATACTCCTGGACGGTGTTCAAAGTGCCCTCACACACCCTTGCGGGTGCAAAGCATCATCATAGGGCGAAGCTCCTCGTGGGGGTGGCGCTGCAGTCCCTCACGGGCCCTACAAGAGGGCTCTCTGTCGGAGATCTTTTATTGGAGTAGCCGTAGTTGTGCATGCGGGTGTGTGGGGATGGTTAGGGATGAGGTGAGGCTAAAAAGACTCTTAGGTACCCCAAAATAATTTATTAGTGAGTCCTTCGGGTCTGGGTAAAATCTAACAGGGAATAGTGTCTGGTGAGCACTTTAAAAGAGTAGGGGGAAAAATTAGGCAATCCCACTGCTCTCAACCCGTGTGTGGGGCTTAGAGTGAGAGTGAGGATGTGGAGAGGGTGGTCAACATGTTTCGCGCTGCCCGTGGTCCCTAGAGGATCCTTAGCGCTTAGTCAGGACCTTGGTGAAGTAAAGGAAAAATAATAATCGGGATTCAGGAACAGGAAAAAAACCTATAATCCCATCTCAAAAAGAGGGAAACACGTATTATTCGTGTCCCACACGTCGAACCTAAAAGGAAGAAAAAGACAAAAGAAGCACAATGAGGAGGTCATCGCTATATCCAGGGCCATGGTACAGATCACCAATGTGGAGAGCGGACCAGCTCAGAGTCATGCTGGGGAGGTGGTTGTATCTAATGCCAGGGAAACAGGGGTGTCCGGGTGAGTACAACCAAGCCCTCGTTAGGGCATAAACAAGAAGAACTCTAGCTCCGTGAACTGTGCAGGTGTCAAGATCATGCATAATATAGAGCGGTGGCCATTCCGTCGTGCAGACGCCATGGAACAAGGTAAAATCACAACTGAAAGGTGGCCAATGCAGTTGTAAGTGTGCCGCTATGGAAATACCATCAGCAAATTGGCTAGGAGTGTGACAGTTCCAAAAAATGCGATCGCCAATATCTCTATGGCGGAAGGTTGCAGAGATTTACAGTGTCAGAGCCAAGTGTGCCGATTCTGAATGTCCGTGTAAGTGAAAACAAACTCATGCTCAAAATACAAGGAGATGGCGTTATTATCTCTATAGCTGGAGGTTGTGAGAGATATTCAGTGTCCGAGCCATGTGTGCCGATTCTGGGTGGTCGTGTGCGTGTAACAAGCTAACGTTCAAAATACGTGGAGGTGGATGGAGAAACAGAAATCCTACCCGCAATTAGTAGGTCCAGGCTGTACCGGGAATAGACCATCTGGGGCGGGGGCAACAGCTTGAAAAAACCGTATGTTTAGCCAAAAATAAGGTTGTGACTCTGTCATAATAAACCGGGGAAAACAAACACTTAAATACAGAGTGATGAAGCTTTTGACCTCCGGTTGGATGTGAACGCAGGAGGCTAAAGTAGTTAAAAGCGCTAAAGGGTGGCAGCAGGGTTCTGCCAGTACTTACATGAGCCCCGGGGAATACTGGTCCGTAAACCTGGGGTGCATCCAGGGTCGCCGGTGGCCAGTGTAGTGTTGAGGCTCATTATATGCGGGGAGATAATTGGACGTTTGCAGGCCCGGAAATGGGTCAAATTGGTCTATAGTGGAGACTGACAAGGGACCATCGTGTATCTGAGAGTGGCGGCCATGTTGGAACTGGTCCGCAACATATTGTATGGATGTGTCAGTTCTTGTTCCAAAACACTCGTTTCTTGGTATGAATAACAGCAAAGAGATTAGAGAAGCTAATCTTGGTGTGACACAAGATGAGATTGTATTGCGAGCCCAACTGAAAGTTTACAAAAAACGGACGTAGAGTCACGTCCTTATCCCAGCATCAGGCTATCATGTGTCAGGGGGCAGCCATGATGGAACAGGTCCATTGTAAAACTGATAGTGTATAAGTATGTTAACATTCACTCATGTCCTAGTCTAGGAAGCCATCAAGGGGACTATAGATGACGGAGACTGGTGGGGCTAGTCTCAATGTGCAATGAGGTAATGCTGTGTGATAACCCAACTGAGGTACTAACACCAAGAGCAGGCAGGTAACTAAAAGAAGGTGGGGGTCAGAGTAATACAACGAACGGAAGGCAGGTAATGGGATACTCTGCTGGGTGTCAAGGAAGAAGGGAACTCCATGGGATATCGTCATGCAGGCCAATGATATTGGATCTGAGTCTAAAGACCCAGCGTTGTTCAGTTTTGAACAGGGTTGCCGGTGTCCATAAGGGGTTGTGGTCAATCATGGTCCAGCTAAGACTCTCAGGGGGGTGGTTGAGTTCCAGGAAGTGATTCTGCAACCTGGTCTGAGTTCTTTTGCACCGTATCATACTCTTATGTTCCCCGATGCGGGTTTTGACAGGTCTGGTAGTCATGCCTATGTATCGGAGTCCGCATGGGCTGGTGAGTAGGTAGATGCAGTTTTTGGAATTGCAGTTCGTATGATGTTTCAACTGCCATGGTCTTGGAAGTCTCAGATCCAGCTCTTTCATGGGTTTGGTTTGGGGACAGGAGGTACAAGAGCCGCATGGGAAATGACCTACAACTGGAGGTAGGGACCAAAGGGTCTCTGGTGGTTTGGCAATATTCCTAGGACGGGTATGTACTAGGATGTCTCTCAAATTCTGGGTACGTTTGAATGCAAACACGGGAAGAGGACCAGGGTCAAAAGAGCCCGTTTTCAGTATTTTCCAATGTCTTCTCACTATCCTCTGGATGTTGTTAGAGAGGGGGGTGAAGGAAGTGACGCACGTAAGGGCAGTATTCTCTGGTCTCACTTTGGTTTCCAGCAGGGCATCACGATGGTTGTTCCTCGCTCTTTTGTGCGCTGTTTTGATAATGCTGGTAGGGTACTTTCTGGCAATTAAGTTATTTTTAAGGATGGCCGCTTGGACTTCGAACTCAGTGAGAGTATTGCAGTTCCTTCTCAGTCGCAGGAACTGTCCCACAGGGAGGTTGTCCCTCAGTGATTTAGGATGGTGGCTCTGATAGAGTAGGAGACTATTCCTGTCAGTGGGTTTTTTGTAGTTCGTTGTCAGTAAACTGCCATTTTTGAGGGATATGGCAAGGTCCAGGAAGGGGATCGACTCTGGAGATTGGGTACCCGTGAATTTGAGGAAGGGGTTGATAGTGTTCATCCAAGTAAAGAAGGCTGCACATTCGTCTGCGCTACCTCTCCAAAAAACAAGGATGTCGTCGATATATCGGCGCCACAGAAGGATGTTCCCTTGGAAGGGGTTAGATGGATTTTGGATTTTTTCTTCCTCCAACCTAGCCATATAGAGACATGCCAGGCTCGGCGCGAATGTACTCCCCATGCATGTGCCTTGTGTTTGGTGGTAGAGTTTGTTGTTAAACTCAAAGAAATTCTCTTTTAGTGCAAGTTGGGCACATTCACAAATGAAGGGTATCGGGGTGACAAATGGCCAGGGATCCAGACTGTGTAGAGCATCTTCAAGGACGATGAGAGGGGCGTCCTGGGGTATGTTGGTATACAATGCTTCTACATCAAGGGTGACAAGAAGATAGATAGTTTCGGGGGATTCAAACTGTTGTATAAGATTGAGTACCTCCATGGTGTCTCTCAAGTAGGTCGGAGTCTTGGTAACGAGGGGTCGTAGGAAAAAGTCGCAAAATTTGCTCAATGGTTCCAATAGAGAGTTGATCCCTGAGACGATAGGGCGGCCCGGGGGAGGATTGATGCCTTTATGGATTTTCGGAAGACAGTAGAAATACGGTGTCCGAGGATTTGTTTGGTTCAGGAACATGGCTTCGTCATGTGAAATCCAATCTTCTGCTTCAGCTTCAGTGGTCAAGCTGTGTATTTTGGTTATTAGACGTTTCATAGGGTCCACGTTGATAGGTTGGTAATATCTGGTATCGGAGAATTGACGTTCACATTCTGCTTCGTAGATCCCTCTGTCAAGGATAACGATGGCTCCACCCTTATCAGCGGGTTTAAGAATGATGGTCTGGTCGTCTGTAAACTTGGTAAGGATGACACACTCCTAGCCAATTTGCTGATGGTATTTCCATAGCGGCACACTTACAACTGCATTGGCCACCTTTCAGTTGTGATTTTACCTTGTTCCATGGCGTCTGCACGACGGAATGGCCACCGCTCTATATTATGCATGATCTTGACACCTGCACAGTTCACGGAGCTAGAGTTCTTCTTGTTTATGCCCTAACGAGGGCTTGGTTGTACTCACCCGGACACCCCTGTTTCCCTGGCATTAGATACAACCACCTCCCCAGCATGACTCTGAGCTGGTCCGCTCTCCACATTGGTGATCTGTACCATGGCCCTGGATATAGCGATGACCTCCTCATTGTGCTTCTTTTGTCTTTTTCTTCCGTTTAGGTTCGACGTGTGGGACACGAATAATACGTGTTTCCCTCTTTTTGAGATGGGATTATAGTTTTTTTTCCTGTTCCTGAATCCCGATTATTATTTTTCCTTTACTTCACCAAGGTCCTGACGAAGCGCTAAGGATCCTCTAGGGACCACGGGCAGCGCGAAACATGTTGACCACCCTCTCCACATCCTCACTCTCACTCTAAGCCCCACACACGGGTTGAGAGCAGTGGGATTGCCTAATTTTTTCCCCTACTCTTTTAAAGTGCTCACCAGGCACTATTCCCCGTTAGATTTTACCCAGACCCGAAGGACTCACTAATAAATTATTTTGGGGTACCTAAGAGTCTTTTTAGCCTCACCTCATCACTAACCATCCCCACACACCCACATGCACAACTACGGCTACTACAATAAAAGATCTCCGACAGAGAGCCCTCTTGTAGGGCCCGTGAGGGACTGCAGCGCCACCCCCACGAGGAGCTTCGCCCTATGATGATGCTTTGCACCCGCAAGGGTGTGTGAGGGCACTTTGAACATCGTCCAGGAGTATCTGGCCTACACCACATTCACACTTACGAACCTTCACCTCTGATTCCCAGTTACTCTTTCCCTTACCTCTCAGGCAGTAGACCATAACCGGCACGGTCTCTCTTAGGAACTGTTACCCCAGTGTTTGTGACATAAATAATACATGCAGAAGTGCAAAGTGAATTATTATGCTCTTCATAACCATCATTGAGAGAGACAAGGGGCGTCATGACCAACATCAATCTTCACCTATCATGAACCATCCCCATCCACAAAATTGGCAATTTGAGCATATCACACTATGCATTTGCACATTTACTACACATGCACAAGTAGATATTATTACTATTTAAATAAAATTTGATTCTCATGGTTAATGACGTTATTAGTCACTGAAGGTTATCCAAGTGAAGAACTAATTCAATTACTTATAAAATTTGATCTTGGTTTGACTTAAAGGAAGTATTAAGTTCATACAAGTAATTGAAATAGTTAAACATGTATTTATCTGTAAAAGTATACCTATCACACTTTAATTAACAATAATTTTCCACTGTACTCTCTGCTAAAAAACTTTCATAGTCCACATTCATTTACTTGGCAATGCAATGCTGCACAAAAGATCCTTTACACATCAGAAATTAATTAGCTGTCAGGTTGCATTTAGCAGTTTTAATGGCAATGTAATGTTCCCTCAATGGCATCTTGTCCCAGTGGGGTCGTGCAATTACTTACAAATGCCCTCTAATCTACTAACAAAATGCTCTTAGGACTCCTAAAATTAGAAATCTGTTTTCTGATTTATCATTGCATTGTTGTGTATACACACCTCTTATTGTAAACATGCTTTGAAAATGTTGTTAATCGCAACAATTATGACACAACATTGAACAGTGGTGTATCACTGCTGTGAAATAAGGTGTGTAATAAGGTTAATCTGAAGCTGGAGCCTGCCTTCTTTAGTTCATGTCTATTTCGCTGTTGAAAAGACTATAATAAAAAAAACATGTTGTTGAATCTGTTTGTGAAGAATATTCCTTTTATTACGGTTACCCATATATGATCCTATGGATAACCCATTATAACAGATGAAATCTAATTATTTTTATAACCACTTGTACATCTGATTCTTATTATTGGAAAATCACAGTGCTATTTTTCATAAACTTTGAAATTATTGAGAAGCGGTCAGCTTGCATAAGGGGACAATAATTGAGTTTTGGACACCTACCCCACCATTAGTGGATACCCATGTATACCTGGGTGTGTTCAAAATCATTGGGTACTGCCACCACTGCTTCATCCAGAGAGGAGGAGTCCCATCCTCCCACTCTTTGGTTTTCTTTGAAGTCTGTTCTTTACTGCCGCAAAGCTCCCAAGAGGTTGTTCTAACCTAGTGTTCTGTAGCACTAAGAGTGTGCTGGGGAACCAGAGGTGGTCTGGCAATTACTGATTTGAATCTACTATGTGAAATTGCAGAGGTCTTGCATGGGTGCATTGTGCACTATCCTCTGGAACCTTAGGCTAACAGCACTGCTGCTGGTCCTGACTGGCCCTGTGGTGGAGAAAGGTGGGTTGCGGAGGTGCTCTGGAGTGGGGCCTCCCTCTGGAAAGTGGAGGTCGAATGTGGCTGAGAAGCCTACATATGTAGTATAAGAGAAAGGCTGCCTTTTCATGATCCCCACATATACCTCAGATACCACAATATACATGGAACATCTATTTTTGAAAGCCCAGGCAGTTTGTTATCTTAACAGGGCATGGACTAGTGCATTAGTGCTTGTAGATTCAACAGGGAAATACAAATAGTAATATGATTTAGCTTTCTCCTTGGCGTCATCAATTTTGCAGTCAGATATGAGGGACGATGACATCACAATATAAAATAATGGACAGACTGTGGAAACTTTCCAAACACTCACCCCCAGTCACAGATTTTGCTCATCACGTCACCCCAGTTTGGACCCAGCCATATGCAAATCAGTCTTGACCCTGCTCCCCATGGGGCAACACCTTCCAGCACAAAAACAATTCTTAAAGGCTTTTTCTCCTTTTCATGTGCTGCATAATGCAGCTAACTTTGAAAGATGAAACAACAATACAATGAGAAATAAAGATATTTCTTCCTGTCGCACCTCCCCAGGGCATGGGTAGCATTTAGAAGCATTCCCAGATTTACCATTCTTGTTTAATGTGGGGATATGCGGAACTCCACAGGTGAATCCACAGGAATGTTCCAGATCCACCTATGGAATGCCTCTTAGCCTGAAATGTTGTTAGTCGCGGACCAATTATCTGCCTTCTAGTACATGTCATTAGCCAGCCACTTGTGAGGCTCTTTAAATGTCACTAATGCTTTTGTGTTGCTCTTTTGGAATAGTGTATGTTGCAATAATAATGCAAAGGTATCTTTATTGTTTGTCTAAATAATTGGTAATGATTGAAATATGACAACCCTTGTCACTGTGTTATTAAACAATTTGTGAACGGGGCATGCATAGCTTGTAAGTGTGCGTAGCTTTACTATCAAACAGTCACACATAAGCTTTTAATACCTAGTAGGCATCATGGTGATGACAATAATGTGAGAGGCATGTTCAGTAGTGTAATAAGCAAATCTCTGTGAAAAATAACCATTAGCGTTTGTTGATGTAAAGACTCACATCATAGAAATTATACTAAAACTTGAATGAGGATATTGTAGATTGAAAGGACAGTGTAACTATGTGTAATCCAAATGCAAATCCACAAAAAGCTATGTAATTCATACATATACATCTTTGCATAGCATCTGGAAAATATGTAAGGAAATACAATTGTATCTATGTCTCTTTTCTAAAGATGGAAATGAAACATAGTATATGTTTCACAATGACAACAGTATATTATAGTAGATGTGAGTGGTAAACATGGGCCTTAATTATGATGACATTCCCTGTATCACAATGAGACTGCAGAAATTTAGCATATGTACTACAATATGGCTCAATGCTGCAGTCTACCACCACAGCTAAACTATATGGTGTCAAGTTCCAATGCAGGCATCCATGTCCCATGGTGGAAGGTTCATTTTGTTCTAGTCTGCCTTGCATTCAATGTAAGAAAGGACATCTTCACCACAAAAAAACTTGCAGGTGTTACCTGTTTAGCGTAATACACCTCACATAAAAAAAAAAAACAAAAAGACCAAATCAAGTTATGTTTCTCAAGCACAGCCTGCATAGAGAAGACATAGAATTTGTTTGTCCACGTGTAGTGCTCTGTCAATGGTACTGAAAGTATTAGTTGGATGCGTGGGTACACACATGTGCTGTCTATCTAATGTCTTTCCCAAGTTTTCCTGCTTCGCATTTTTGGAGATTTTAGAAGGCACTGAAGGTGGATATGTGTGGTTGTGTAGATCTGACTAAAATACTCCACTTCCCCTGCATCATCTTGTGGGAGAGAAGAGTAAGTCAATACTCATGAAAATAATACTTTATTTTGCTTTTAAAAAAATCCAACAGTGTTTGATAATTTTAACATTTTATAAAATGCCTTACATTTTTTATAAACACAGTAACCTTTTAAAATACATTTTTTCACATTATTTTAAACTTTTATTAGGGAATATTAAATAATTGTATACATTTTATAATATTATTTAATGTATACTTTACAATTTTTATAAACATTTAAAAACAAAATATTATGGAGCTTGGTTTAGAAGTTCATGGAGTAGGAGGTGCTCTGTGGTGGCTTCGAATCCACTAGGTGTCCTGAAGCATCTGAAAGCACTTATATCACAACTGTGGGGGCACCTATGTTCTGTGCCCCATTGGTGAAGAAGAGCTGCTGACCAAAGAGTGCAGCCCTGGGTAGGCTGTGGCGGCCTTCAATAGGCTGACAGCTGCATCATCTTGTTTCCCTTTGGACATGACTCGCCCTCCTAATTGCCTCTGCCGGGACTGGACTGCATAGGGCTTTGTCTATAGCTACAGAGGATTTGATCTGCGGTGATGCCTCAACAGCCCATGTGACTGGGCCCCCTTGTAGCATTTCTCTTCCTCTGGGCAGTCTGTTGGAGGGGGCTACTGTCATGTTGTGAGTGTACCCAAGCACATTTATCTGCCCTCCCCAACACCAAGAGAGGGCCTTGGCAACATCGGTGGTGTCAGACCCGGCCGCTGCCTTTGAAGCCACTCTGCCCATGCTTCACTCCACCCACCAGCCTTGCATTTCCTGAACAGGGGTACCCCGACCAGCAGACTTCACATCACAATGGTGGATGACAGACAGCTTGCAGACTCACTGGGGAGGCCACGACCTTGCCTCCTGGGGCCCTCTGGTGACTTGTTCTTTGGCAGGGCGGGCTGGACAAGGGTCCCTCTGCCTCCTGTTGGTGACTCCCTGGGGCCTGCACAGTAGATGCTGGTGTGATTGTTGTTGACCTGAGGGAGGGGAGAATCAGGTGGCAGATCAGAGGTCTCTCCTCCCTCCACCGCCTACCGACTGCAAGCATGGGGTTGTTTTGCCCTGAGGCCTTGCTTCTGGCCTAGATCTGGAGATGGGATGGGCAAACAGCTTTATGCACCCTCTGCCCTTCCTCCACGCTCGCTAATATTAGTGATTGGCCTTTGACCAGTGCAGGCCTGTATCCCTGTTCTACCAGCCTGCACTATTAACTCTCTAGCTCCCATTAGCTTTGAGTAACATCAGATGCTGCAAGCGGAACCTGTCGCCCTATAACATCAAGATGTCTAGCTTGCCCAGGGGTCTTGGAATCTGGCTTGAGAGGCCGGTCTAAACCTACATCTGTAGCCTCTCTGCTCCCCAAGCCCAGTGTCTTGTCTCTGCAGTGCTTACTGAGGAGGGAGTGATGCTGAAACCTGTGCTGCCTATGCATTAATTGCTTGCTATACTTGCTCTGGCCCCCGCTTCTAGCCATGGAGCTGATCCCTTGTAGGACCTGCCTGACCCATGCTTTTCTGTACAAAGAAGACCCCCTGGGTAAGCGGTAAGGAGCACATAGAGAGACATCCGGGGTGCACTCTTTTTCCCCTTCAACTACTTTTGACACTAGGGGCCACACAGATGGTTGCTGAGATGCTCTCTAGACCCTCTGTGATGCAGGTTTGGGACCAGGGCTTTTTTTGGGACTACATCAGAGCAGGAGTCTACTTTAATGCATCTTCTGGACTACTTTTACCTCGTCTATATTGACCTTGAGTAGATCTGTGAGTGGGTGAGAGAGAGTATGAGTGAATCTATAGGTAGGTGCATGTGTGTTTCTCTTGGTCAATGAGTGAAAGTGTCTTAGTTGTTTTGAATGAGTGCAAGTGGGCTTGTGTGGGTTCTGCTCATTCGCTGCCTTTTTCTGCTCACTTCTGCCCTTTGTTTTGCCTCTTTCCACTCATTCCTCACCTTTATTTTGCCTCTTTCTGCTGGTTTTGTACCTTTATTTTGCATCTCTCTGCTCATTGCTGGCCTTTAGTTTGCTTCTTCTGCTAGTTTCTGGCCTGTAGTTAGCCTCTTTCTGCTCAGGTCTGATCTTTACCGTGCCTCTTTCTGCTTGTTGCTTACCTTTATTTTATCTCTATCCCCTTGTTTCTGATCCCTAATTTCACTCTTCTTTCTCATTTCTGATCTCTATTTTGTATCTTTCTGCTCATTGCTGACCTCTAATTTGCATCTTTCTTCTCATTGCTTACTTTTTTTTACCCTGTTTCTGCTCTTTGCTGACCTTTATTCTGCCTCTTGCTGCTCGTTTCTGCTGTTTATTTTGCCTCTTTCTGCTCATTGCTGGCCTCTATTTTGCCTCTAACTACTTGTTGCTGGCCTCTATTTTGCCTCTTTCTGCTCATTGCTGACCTTTATTTTCCTTCTTTCTGCTAATTTCTGACCTTTATTCTGCCTCTCTCTGCATGTTGCTGACCGTTATCTTGCCTCTTTCTGCTCGCTGCTCACCTTTAATTTTTCCTTTTTCTGCTAATTTCTGACCTTTATTCTGGGTTAACAACCTTTACAACGCAACTTTTACAACGCACTACCATTACAACGCAAGTTTTACAACGCAAGTTCATTTACATCGCAGAATTTTACAACGCATGCATTTACAACGCAAGGTCCATTACCACGCATACTTTTACAACGCTAAAGTACCTTCAAAATGTAAGTATTTATTATCTGTATTATTTAATTTTTTATATAATGTAACAATAATATATAATTTTTTGTGTGATGAATACTAAAAATTTTGATAAAAAATGAAGAAATAAAGTTATTTTGTTATATTAATATTTAATAAATTTAATAAGCGTTTAGTACGACAGTATTAAAAAACAATACTTGAGTATTAATTATTTGACCAAAATGGAAGTATTTATTATATTTAATAATTTGGTAATAAATTAATTATAAAAAAAATACTTGAGTATTAATTATTTGATCCAAATGCAATTATTTATTATATTTAATAATTTGGTAATACATTAATAATTAAAATAAATAAATAAAACATTTTGGAATGATAAGAACTAAAAGTATTTAAAAATTATAAGTAATTTGTTATTTACTATTATTAATATTTCTGCAAATTATTTAAAAAAATTACTCTAGAATAAAAACAATAAAATGATTAATAATTATTGGTAGAGGTTTAAAAAAAGAAAATGATACTCAAGTATTCATTTTATTTAATATAAAGTGTATAAATTATTTAAGGAACAAAATTAAAAAATAAAGATTTATATTACTGTATGGATATAGTTGTATTGATGGGGAAAAAAAATGTGTACATTTTTAAACATATTAATAAAGGTTGAAAACAGTTACATAAAATTAAAATATATGAATATATTAATTTAAAAGTATACAAAGTTAAGTGAAAATATTATTGAAAAATATAATATTATTAAACATGTTAAGTGTGTGAATAATAAATGTATATTTATTAATATATTTCATGATAATAAAAACTAGTGTTAAGTTATAGAAATATCAAATTAGTTGTTTATTATAATTTTAAAACATTGAAATTATCATGATGTAAAGGTAAGGAAAAGTGTAATATTATTTCTAAAATATATAATTACTAATTACATTAAAAAAAATTGTATTTAAAAAAATAGATTGTAATTTAATATTATTCCCACGCTTTTGTATTGAAGTCAATGTGAAAAATTGTCCTTTATTTATTTCTATAGCTCAAGTAGTATCAAGCCGCGGAACTGGAAAGGAAGCAGTGAAAAAGGAAGAAAGGGGAAGTTTGGACAGAGAAACCAAATATTGTCGAGGTAAGGATGATTTAAGGTTATTTAAGAACATATAACATACAAGTTACATGTAAATAATTAATATAAAGATTATAAGAACAAATGTACATATTATCATATTTTTAAAATTTTTATTAAACGTAACATAATATTTTTTTATAAAATTAAACATATATTTATGAAAAATATATACATAAATAGTCCGTTTTTCTTCTTTGCAGCTATGACGTCAAGACGTAAATGTGAACGTAAGCGGCTATTTTGAACAGCAACGATGGAGGAAGCAGCTGGAAGCTGATCTACGCTCAGGTAGGAAACTATTTTAACTTTATTTATATTTGTAATTTAAAAAAAGGATACATATAGGTGCCGATCACGATCCTGTAAAAACCGGGTATGAACCGTCGGACGGAGCAAATTCTCCGTCCGACGCGTACCCGGTCGTCAAAATCTACCAACATGGAATTACGATTCGCACGGAAACACCATTTCCGTACAAATCGTACAAAAGCCCGACCGACGAAAAAAAAACCCTGACGTCGGGACGCTCGCAGCCTGCCATTCACGAACCAGGAATTACGATTCGCACCGACGTCATCCCGCACGGTGAATATTATCCGGCAGCCAAAAACTGCCGGGAAATCAGGACGACGCGAACAAGGTGTACCAGTACACGACGGACAGACAGGACGACGCGAACAAGGAGTACCAGTACGCGACGGACAGACAGGACGACGTGAACAAGGAGTACCAGTACGCGACGGACACACAGGACGACGCGAACAAGGAGTAATCGTACGCGACGGACAGACATGGACCCGAACCTACGTGTCATCCCGGCCCTCATAGCAGTCGACCTCCTCTACAGGTTACGACACAGACGCCGCAGAAGGTCAGAACAACAAAGGGAGGGGGGAAAGGGGGGGGGGGGTGGCAGGACCAGGGCAGGCCACAAACCCCCCACCAAAGTCACACAGCACACATGCCCTGGACATACCTGACTCCCAAGCCCTGGTCACTACGAGGGGGTGGGGGCGTGTCCAGCTAAGCCAGCGACCGCCACAACGGAAGTCCTTCACGACGCGAACCGGCAACACAACCAGACAGGTACGTCCCGTACCCACGCCTTAAGAGCGTGGGTACGAGTCGTACCACGCCAACACCTACGTCACCCCAACAATGGCGGGACGGCTCGTACCCACGTGGCAAAGGCCTGGGTACAGGCCGCACAAGCATCACATAGCGTGGGGACGGACATGTACGGACCGTACCCTCACCCCGTATGCATGGAGCGTACCCCCACCCCAACAGTGTAAGTACGACCCGTACCCTCACCTCGTATTCATGGAGCGTACCCCCCATGCCAACAGTGTAAGTACGACACGTACCCCCACCCGCATATGCAAGGAGCGTACCATCAACCCCAACAGTGTAAGTACGACCCGTACCCTCACCTCGTATTCATGGAGCGTACCCCCACCCCAACAGTGTAAGTACGACCCGTACCCTCACCTCGAATGCATGGAGCGTACCCCCACCCCAACAGTGTAAGTACGACCCGTACCCTCACCTCGAATGCATGGAGCGTACCCCCACCCCAACAGTGTAAGTACGACCCGTACCCTCACCTCGAATGCATGGTGCGTACCCCCACCCCAACAGTGTAAGTATGACCCGTACCCTCACCTTGAATGCATGGAGCGTACCCCCTATGCAAACATTGTACGTACGACACATACCCCCACCCGCATACGTATGGAGCGTACCCCCAACCCAACAGTGTAAGTACGACCCGTACCCTCACCTCGTATTCATGGAGCGTACCCCCACCCCAACAGTGTAAGTACGACCCATACCCTCACCTCGAATGCATGGAGCCTACCCACATCCGTGTATGTCATGAGCGTACATATTGTGAAATAGGAGGGGTGTGTGCAGAGTCCTCCCAGCAGTGCCCTGAGACAGGAGGGGTGGGGGCCTATCACTCCCAGCAGTGCCCTGAGACAGGAGGGGTGGGGGCCTATCACTCCCAGCAGTGCCCTGAGACAGGAGGGGTGGGTGCCTATCACTCCAAACAGTGCCCTGAGACAGGAGGGGTGGGGGGCTATCACTCCCAGCAGTGCCCTGAGACAGGAGGGGTGTGTGCAGAGTCCTCCCAGCAGTGCCCTGAGACAGGAGGGGTGTGTGCAGAGTCCTCCCAGCAGTGCCCTGAGACAGGAGGGGTGGGGGCCTATCACTCCCAGCAGTGCCCTGAGACAGGAGGGGTGGGGGCCTATCAGTCCCAGCAGTGCCCTGAGACAGGAGGGGTGGGTGCCTATCACTCCAAACAGTGCCCTGAGACAGGAGGGGTGGGTGCCTATCACTCCCAGCAGTGCCCATGGAACGCAAAGGGTGGAGTAGCCACAGATACCATGCCCACAAATGTCAGTCAGGTGCACAAAGACCCTGCAGTACATGTACCACATGTGTGCGAGGCTGGAAGTATACGCATGCATAGGGCCAAAAAGAAAACATGTATACATGAAGTCATGTCAACAGTCCACATACACAAGTACAATGACTACCAAGGATGCCACGAATGATGCAGGTGGAGAATGGCTCAGCATGCATGTGCAAAGTTGAAGGAGTCCGTCACACACCCAGCTAATGTACACACAGCTCTGCACTAAATATTGGGAACACCCTGCAGGGAAGAAGTCAGGGTACACAGAGGAAGGAAAACACCTTGGGACAATTGCAACATGCAGCAACTGCTTACATTAATTGAGAAAGCTAGCTAACACCGTGTGATGGCACACAGATCCCATGGTCCCCCCTATGAGCAGCACACTACTACATTTCCCACACACCCAACGCATGAACACCACCCACAACCATGTAGCAGCCCCACCAACAGCAATGCCAGCAAAGCAGGAGTGTTCCAAGGGCAAAAAATAAATAGCTTTATTCAGCATGATCCAAAAACTGGTATGTAGGAAGTTCAATATTTACAAAGCCCATAGGGCAGTCCAGTAGTCACAGCTGGATGGGGGACACAGTGGGATGCGTGTCCCCTAGCTTGCCTGCACAGTTACAAGCCGTTGTCTTCCACAGGGGTGAGGGAATCAAGTGGGGGGGAATGAACAGGCACCGCAGGGACAGGAGGGCAAAGGGTAGGCGACGTGGGTGCAGGGATGGAGGACTCCACCACAGGGGGTGGGGCAGGGCCAAAGGCGGATTCTAGGAGCGCGCTGCACACCTTGGCAAGGTCCTCCAGGGACTCCCCTGCACCCGAAGGAACCACAGACCCCAAGGAGGGGGGAGTGTCAGAGGGATGGGTCGCAGCGCCACTGGGGGAGGGTGTGGACAGGGGGGGGACTCAAGCACCCTGACCGGGGACTTCCTTGACCGCTTGCGGGGTGGTGTCACTGTGGGGCTCAGGGACAGAGCGGCCATGAAGGAGTCTTTGGGGGAGATGTGGCCAGGAGAGCTGAGGGGAGGGGATTTGGAGGGGAGTGGATTGGGTGGAATGCGGACTCCCACTCTGGCTGCGTGTCACAAGTTTGCCCCCCGACCCAGTGGGTGTGCCTACTTCACCCTGTGTGTGCGTGTCAGGAGGTGTGCGGCGGACCTTCCCTGCTGGTGTGGTGCCTGTGTCTGTTGTGGTGGGTGCATGCTTACGTCTGTGTGTATGTGGGACAGGCATGGGAGTGGGAAGTGTGGAAGGAGCAGGGGTAGGGGGTGGGACGTAGCGCTGCAGGAGACCCACTGCTGCAGTCAGTGTCGAGTCTATGGACCTCAGCAAGTTGCGTTGGTCAGCCTGCGATGAATTAATGCCCTCCAAGTATGCCTCCATGTTGTTGAGGACCTGGCTGTGGCCATGGAGGACATTAAGGATCGCAGTCTGACCAACCTGCAACTGCCGCTGGATGTCCACAGACTCGGCATTGGCGGCAGCAGTGGAGACAGGGGCAGGGGGTGCGGTGCCTGGCAGGAAGGAGACATGCTGTGACTGGGCACGCTGGGAAGGGACACGAGCACGTGGGAGGCGGCTGATGCCAATGGAGGGGGCGGTGCGAGATGTAGGGCTGCTGTCAGATGGTGGTGCAGCCACCGCCCACTCGGAGAGATCATCCTCGGACCCGTCAGCTTCATACTCTGTTGTGCTAGTCGACAGGTCCCCGGGTTCACTCTCCTCCGCCTCTGTCCCACTCGAAGTGCCAGGCACGATGCCACCGCTGGCACTGGTGCTCGGTCCCTCCGCGCCGTCTGTGTCCATGTCTCCCTCCGTGTCCCCTGACGATGCTGTGGGCAGGGTGAAGAGACAGAAATTATTCATACACCTGTATACATATGTCACATGAGTCAAATCTACTTAGGTCACAGTGCATAGCCTGAAACAAAGGAAGAGTTACAACTACAAAACAAGGTACATATGTAGGCCCTGCAAGACACAGTTGTGTGACCCACCATGCCATGGAAAAACTATGGAGAGCATGACACAATAGCAAATGAGATGACATGGAATTTTGACTGAGGAGCAAGGCCCTGGGGACAATCTAGCACTGCATCTGCACCACACAGCATGGCAGGCAATAGGGATGAGCAGGGACCACATCCAGGAACTAGAGGCACATGCAGCATAGGTAATACTGAGAACATGCCCACCCTGACTGCCACAATGCACCTTGAGTGTATGTCCAGACAAACATCACACACTGGCCAGTCCTAGCAAGGAGATGACAGGTCTTGACATGTAGGCCATGCCCGCACCACCCACCCCCTACATGAGACAAATCTGTGGAGACACAGGAAGCACTTAAATCTCTTAGTCAGGGTGAAATACACATGGGATGCAAAACTTCAATATTGCACACAAACTACCCAAGGTGCGGCTGTCCAAATTATCATGTAAAAATGGGCATCATCAGATGATTGCAACAAGACACAAAGGCAATGGCCACCCTGAGTATGTAATAGGAAAATCAGGTCAGGCTGTACAGTGGACACTTGTAATACATCTCACGTCAATATACATGGTGCCAGGGGACAATGGCACAGAGCACAACCTATGCTGTAGACACAGAGATTGTCGACATTCTCGGATTACACACATGATACCTAGGAAAAGATGCCCCTGGGGACAGTAGTGGCCACACAACTCCATGCTCCTGAATGGGAATGACTGCAACACACGCTAACATCCCTGCACTATGCGTAAAGCACTATCATGCACATCATGTCACAGGCCACCACATGGGACATGCCTGCTGGAAGGCCTCGCACTCGAGAGATTAACTCCCATGTCTGGAATCAGCATTAGTGCCAACTGACATGGAACCCACAAGTCCAGAACTGGACAGGGCACAGGCAAGGTCACTAAACCTGTTACACACCACCCCCACACATGATGCTGCAGGCATTGTACACTTGGAGAAGGTGTCAGGCTACATAACTTTGTGATGGAGTGACTACACAGAGACCAGGGAACACATTGCAAGGTGGAGAAGGGAGGCAGGAGAGCCCTGCAACACTGTGGGTAACAGGATCTGCACAGCACCATAAACCATGGAAGTGTATCCATGGAACAGTGCACTTACAAATGCTGGTGATACACAACAAACACACACATGTACCTACCCCCTTCCGGCTGCTGCATCTCCTGTAGGCGCCTGTCCAAGTCAGGAAAGACCACCGCCAGCACACATTTCTGGATGTGGGAGAGACGGCGGCGCCCGCGGTTCTTATGGCTCTCAGGTGAGTCCCCCAGCAGGACCCGTGCGATCCTCCGCGTCCAGCACCGGATATCCTGCCAGCGTTTCCTCACCTGGGACAGGCGCCGCTTCCGACCATCCGCACTCCTCACGGCGCTGACGGCGTCCAGCCATATCTGCTCCTTGGCAGAGGCGTCTACCTGTGAGGATGGACAAGTGACACTACATCAATACACCTGGCACATGTCACAGGGACACAGATTAGAACACATTCGCTGTTTACAACAAGGCCTAGTATGCATCCAACGCATTGCACCTTTGTCATAGGGGCATGATCCTCTGGGGAAAGGCCAAAAGCAGTACGTGCCATTGAAAGGACACAGGTGGAATGAGGGCAACTACACAATCAATGATCCAGGCTCACACTGTGCATCACACCCACCCCTCCTGTCTCAGGGCACTGCTGGGAGTGATAGGCCCCCACCCCTCCTGTCTCAGGGCACTGCTGGAAGTGATAGGCCCCCACCCCTCCTGTCTCAGGGCACTGCTAGGAGTGATAGGCCCCCACCCCTCCTGTCTCAGGGCACTGCTGGGAGTGATAGGCCCCACCCCTCCTGTCTCAGGGCACTGTTTGGAGTGATAGGCTCCCACCCCTCCTGTCTCAGGGCACTGTTTGGAGTGATAGGCCCCCACCCCTCCTGTCTCAGGGCACTGCTGGGAGGACTCTGCACACACCCCTCCTGTCTCAGGGCACTGCTGGGAGTGATAGGCCCCCACCCCTCCTGTCTCAGGGCACTGCTGGGAGTGATAGGCCCCCACCCCTCCTGTCTCAGGGCACTGTTTGGAGTGATAGGCCCCCACCCCTCCTGTCTCAGGGCACTGCTGGGAGGACTCTGCACACACGCCTCCTGTCTCAGGGCACTGCTGGGAGTGATAGGCCCCCACCCCTCCTGTCTCAGGGCACTGCTGGGAGTGATAGGCCCCCACCCCTCCTGTCTCAGGGCACTGCTGGGAGTGATAGGCCCCCACCCCTCCTGTCTCAGGGCACTGCTGGGAGTGATAGGCCCCCACCCCTCCTGTCTCAGGGCACTGCTAGGAGTGATAGGCCCCCACCCCTCCTGTCTCAGGGCACTGCTGGAAGTGATAGGCCCCCACCCCTCCTGTCTCAGGGCACTGCTAGGAGTGATAGGCCCCCACCCCTCCTGTCTCAGGGCACTGCTGGGAGTGATAGGCCCCACCCCTCCTGTCTCGGGGCACTGTTTGGAGTGATAGGCTCCCACCCCTCCTGTCTCAGGGCACTGTTTGGAGTGATAGGCCCCCACCCCTCCTGTCTCAGGGCACTGCTGGGAGGACTCTGCACACACCCCTCCTGTCTCAGGGCACTGCTGGGAGTGATAGGCCCCCACCCCTCCTGTCTCAGGGCACTGCTGGGAGTGAGAGGCCCCCACCCCTCCTGTCTCAGGGCACTGCTGGGAGTGATAGGCCCCCACCCCTCCTGTCTCAGGGCACTGTTTGGAGTAATAGGCCCCCACCCCTCCTGTCTCAGGGCACTGCTGGGAGGACTCTGCACACACGCCTCCTGTCTCAGGGCACTGCTGGGAGTGATAGGCCCCCACCCCTCCTGTCTCAGGGCACTGCTGGGAGTGATAGGCCCCCACCCCTCCTGTCTCAGGGCACTGCTGGGAGTGATAGGCCCCCACCCCTCCTGTCTCAGGGCACTGCTGGGAGTGATAGGCCCCCACCCCTCCTGTCTCAGGGCACTGCTAGGAGTGATAGGCCCCCACCCCTCCTGTCTCAGGGCACTGCTGGGAGTGATAGGCCCCCACCCCTCCTGTCTCGGGGCACTGCTGGAAGTGATAGGCCCCCACCCCTCCTGTCTCAGGGCACTGCTAGGAGTGATAGGCCCCCACCCCTCCTGTCTCAGGGCACTGCTGGGAGTGATAGGTCCCACCCCTCCTGTCTCAGGGCACTGTTTGGAGTGATAGGCCCCCACCCCTCCTGTCTCAGGGCACTGTTTGGAGTGATAGGCCCCCACCCCTCCTGTCTCAGGGCACTGCTGGGAGGACTCTGCACACACCCCTCCAGTCTCAGGGCACTGCTGGGAGTGATAGGCCCCCACCCCTCCTGTCTCAGGGCACTGCTGGGAGTGATAGGCCCCCACCCCTCCAGTCTCAGGGCACTGCTGGGAGTGATAGGCCCCCACCCCTCCTGTCTCAGGGCACTGTTTGGAGTGATAGGCCCCCACCCCTCCTGTCTCAGGGCACTGCTGGGAGGACTCTGCACACACGCCTCCTGTCTCAGGGCACTGCTGGGAGTGATAGGCCCCCACCCCTCCTGTCTCAGGGCACTGCTGAGAGTGATAGGCCCCCACCCCTCCTGTCTCAGGGCACTGCTGGGAGTGATAGGCCCCCACCCCTCCTGTCTCAGGGCACTGTTTGGAGTGATAGGCCCCCACCCCTCCTGTCTCAGGGCACTGCTGGGAGGACTCTGCACACACGCCTCCTGTCTCAGGGCACTGCTGGGAGTGATAGGCCCCCACCCCTCCTGTCTCAGGGCACTGCTGGGAGTGATAGGCCCCCACCCCTCCTGTCTCAGGGCACTGCTGGGAGTGATAGGCCCCAACCCCTCCTGTCTCAGGGCACTGCTGGGAGTGATAGGCCCCCACCCCTCCTGTCTCAGGGCACTGCTAGGAGTGATAGGCCCCCACCCCTCCTGTCTCAGGGCACTGTAGAGGGAGTGATAGGCCCCCACCCCTCCTGTCTCAGGGCACTGCTGGGAGTGATAGGCCCCCACCCCTCCTGTCTCAGGGCACTGCTGGGAGTGATAGGCCCCCACCCCTCCTGTCTCAGGGCACTGCTAGGAGTGATAGGCCCCCACCCCTCCTGTCTCAGGGCACTGCTGGGAGTGATAGGCCCCCACCCCTCCTGTCTCAGGGCACTGCTGGGAGTGATAGGCCCCCACCCCTCCTGTCTCAGGGCACTGCTGGGAGTGATAGGCCCCCACCCCTCCTGTCTCAGGGCACTGCTGGGAGTGATAGGCCCCCACCCCTCCTGTCTCAGGGCACTGCTAGGAGTGATAGGCCCCCACCCCTCCTGTCTCAGGGCACTGCTGGGAGACATCAGGCATTCCCCCCCTGGGACCCCCCCTACAGTACATAGCATGTGTGTCACACCTGGACACAATGGCAGAAGTCACAGTCACTAAAAAGGGACACAGTCTGTGCCAGTGGACACTGCACTCACCTGATAACCTGGTCGCCCGTACAGCATGAGGTACCGTGGGAGGATCACATCCACCAAAGCCATGTTCTCCTCCAGGGTGAATGGCTGTGACCTCTACACAGCCCTTGACATGGTTCCAGGGAATCAGTAGCAGCAGCTGGGTCGTGGAATACAGAGATGTGCAGGCAAGTGCTCCCTCATGGGACCTTGCTGCCTTATATCTGCCTTGCTGGCCCTTCTCATGCACAGGAGTACAGAGTGATTGGTCACTCACATTTGCATCCTATGTTTCCTCCAATCCCTTCAAACCTAGCAGTCTGTGGGTTCTCAATCTGTTTTTTTGTCCTGCATGATGTCAGCCCCACAAACACATTGCAACAAAGTAGATTTATTCCAACTGAATTCTGCCGTGCAGCTTCCTGAACAAATTCAAAATTTGAACTTGTTCTCCATGACAACCAGCATGCATGTAGGCCTTAATACTTGTCCCTCATGTGTCCCCTATGTAATTTGGAGCTTCACTCACAGGTACGGTGCGTTCCGGGGCCCTAGGGCACCCCAAATGCATTGCAACGGCCCGTACACGCGTGCCTACGTTCACTATCACTCTGGGTGTCCACGCGTATGCGTACTCGTAGTGGTACGGGCCGTACGCGCGCCTGTATGCTCCCTATCACTACGTGTACGCATACACGAGGACACCCAGAGTGATATGGAGCGTACAGGCGTGTGTACGGTCCGTACCACTACGAGTACGCATACGCAAGAACACCCATAGTGGTAGGGCCGTACACGCGCCTGTACGCTCCCTATCAGTATGGGTGTCCTCGCGTATGCGTACTCATAGTGGTACGGACCGTACACACGCCTGTACGCTCACTATCACTATGAGTACGCATACGCGAGAACACCCATAGTGAAGGTGAGCGTACGCACGCGTGTACGGTCCGTATAACTATGGGTGTTCTCGCGTATGCGTACTCATAGTGGTACGGACCGTACACGCGTGCGTACGCTCACTTTCACTATGAGTACGCATACGCGAGAACACCCATAGTTATACGGACCGTACACGCGTGCGTACGATAACCTTCACTATGGGTGTTCTCGCGTATGCGTACTCATAGTGATAGTGAGCGTACAGGCGTGTGTACGGTCCGTACCACTATGGGTGTTCTCGCGTATGCGTACTCATAGTGATAGTGAGCGTACAGGCGTGTGTACGGTCCGTACCACCATGGGTGTTCTCGCATATGCGTACCCATAGTGATACAGACCGTACACGTGTGCGTACGCTCACTATCACTATGGGTACACATACGGCAGCACTCCCATAGTGATAATGGAACGTCCACAGGCCCTCTTAGCAGCAGTACGGCGGTTTTCACACATCACAGTGGTGACAGGCATCACACAGGAAGGAATAGGGCTGACATACTTGTCCATGGATGGACATCAAGGCATTGTCTGGGCAGTACTACATGTGTGGGGCACAGGTGTGACAGGTTGTGATGTGGAACATTACTCCTGAGTGGAGAAGGCACCAGATGTATGATGAGATGTGTACAGATGTAATGTGTGATGGTGCAATGTGTGCCAGGCATGCCCTTCACTCCTTTGACATGTGTGCATGTCGTACTGCACACTGGGGATGAGCGTCACTGGCATGGCACGGACACCAACACACGCAAATGTCCCCTGATGGCCGGAACAGGGGTTACCACACCTGACTTGTCACTCCCCACGGTGCACGATGTGACTATGTCATGTATGTGTGGGGGATCCCATTAGGTTGATGTTGGAGCACCCTCAAAAGCTGCAGCTGTTGCAGCAACCAACATGTGTATGTGTGTAGATTGACATTGGACACTGTTCCGCACACCATGCCACATGTGGTATCGGATGTGAGGTGCGTATGTATGCATGGGACACGGATTAGCGTGACAAGGACATGTCTGCATCCTCTCTATGAATGTGTGGTGAGTCATTACATGTGCACCTTCATGGCAAGGTGTGTGGGCTGTCCTAGTGTAATGTCAAGTGACCTGTGTCGCTAGTGTTCTGCTACCAGTCTCTGCAATCGGCATCCTACTTCTGCTGATGTGTGGGTGTATGTCACTCCTGTGTTGCGTCTGGCTGTTCTCTTGCACTGGGACACAGCTAATCCCATGGCATGGCATGTGGAGGTTCACAATCTCCGTGTGTAGCTGGGTCTTGGTAGGAGTGTCACCTGCCAGCCATACGTGTCCAGGGCATGTAGCACATACCTGACTCCGTATGTAGCATATGTGTATTGACAGATTAACATGTGCTCAGTACATATAAATTGTTGTTGTAGTGCACTCACTCTTCCTTGTCACTTCCACATTCCTGCAGAGCGCCGCCTCTTCCACGAGCAATTCCGGACTTGTCTGCCATGCGGGAGAATGATCGTATCCGGTGCTACCACTTCCCCCGACGGTTGATTCTGGAGTTGACGGCAAGACTGGCACCACACCTTGAACCGCTGCACAGGTATCCTACGGCACTGACACCCAAGCTGAAGGTAATGGCAGCCCTACATTTTCTAGCCACGGGTACCTTTCAAAATACCATAGCTCATGTTGGTGGCATGTCCCAGAGCATGTTCTGCCGTGTGCTGCATGATTTCTTAGAGGCCATGTTGATTCACCTGGATGACTTCATCAAGTTCCCAACCCCTGAAATGTTGACTGGTGTCAAGCGTGAGTTCTATGCCCTGGGAGGGATGCCCCATGTCATTGGGTCCATAGATGGTACACATGTAGCTTTGTTACCACCACACGCACGGGAGGTAGCGTACCGCAATCGGAAGCACTACCACTCCATCAATGCCCTTGTGGTGTGTCTGTCCAACATGGTGATTTCACATGTCTGTGCTCGTTTTCCAGGATCAGCACACGATGCCTACATCATGAGGCGTAGCAGGATGCCTGAAATGATGATGCAGCTGCGCAACGAACGAGCATGTGTTGTTGGTGGGTACAGTCTGTCTGTCCTGTATTTTGCATAGCCTACCAGCATGACCGCTTCACCAGTTCTAACGATGTCCATGTGCTTCCCATGTAGGGGACGCTGGCTATCCCAACATGCCATGGCTGCTCACACCTCTCCGCAACCCCATCACGCCGGTCCAGCTCCGCTACAACACCGCCCATGGCCGGACAAGGCGAGTGATAGAGAGGACGTTTGGCCTGCTGAAGAGCCTATTTCGGTGCCTCCACAAGACCGGCGGCGCGCTCCCATATGCCCCTGCGAAGGTCTGCAAAATCTTCATGGTCTGCTGCATGCTGCACAACATGGCAGTTGAGAAAGCTGTGCCACTCATCCTGGATCAAGATGATCAGGACCATCCACCCGTGGAGGACGAAGGGCTTGGCAATGGGGCTAGTGATGTGGAGGATGTGGAGCCGCAGGAGGACATCCGGACTCGGCTCATAAGCGACTTCTTTGCTTAGTGGTGAGTACCAGTGTCTGAGTGTGCGCACATTGCTCCACGTGTGGCATGTGTTGTGATGTGTGTCTCCACCTGCATGTATGGCACGTGAGTCAGAGGTGTGTGTGGGTGTGTCACTGGAGTGATGGTGGCATTGATGGTTGTATTTCCCCAGTCATAATTGTGACCTAGCATGTTGTCATCCATACATGTGTCGAGTTCATGCACATGCAAGTGGCTGTGTTTTTTGTGGCTGACTTCTTGTGTGTCTCTCTTGCCCAGGTACTTGCGCATGGCGTCTGCTGGTTGCATTGTTGTGGCACTGCTATTCCTCATGGACACGTCATGGTGTGCTGACTCAGCGTTACACGCACGGACAAGTTTGGAAGTCTCCTTAGGGTAAGGGATGCATCAGGGGTGTATTGGGTGTGGCAGGTGTTCACGATGTATGCACACTGCCCCTGTCGATGTTTGGTTCCTCTGCAGACATGTAGCATCACCATGGGACACGACATGCAGCTGTGTACACCTGAATAGATGGTCTGACTGGTTGACAGTCAGCAGTGATGGGATAGTGGATTGTGATGATGGCATCAATGTGTGTAACACTGCCCTCGGACACATACGGTTTGCATTGGCTTGACATGGTGTGGGACTTCTACATCAGCGGATCAATGGTGTATGGCAGTCTCTCCGTGAGCAGCTGTGGGTGTTTAGCTGTTAGCCGACAATTGTGTGCCAGTTCCATGGCTAACACGCATTTGTGCTGCAGAAGGGGGGTGCCAGTGTTGGACCCACATGTTACTCCACAAGAAGTGTTCATGTGTAATTAAAGTTGCCTCTGCAATCCCGAAAACATGACTAATAAAGGTGTCCCTATGCCTCCAAGGTGCCTCTTCTCAGTCAATGCTGGTGTGTTGCCACGGTGCATCCAGCATGTCTGGCATGGTTTTCCCGGATAGTGGCTATGTGTCGATGTGTCGAGTAGCAAGATGCAAGCTGTGTGTGTGGGCTGAGACTGTGTATTGGGCATGATGTCCATGACTGTGTGGGTATTGTGACATGTGCCATCCCCGTGCATCCAACGTTGGCCAGGCCCCCATTATCTGCATCCACCGGACTCAAGCTTGCAGGACATGGTTCTGCCACCTGTCTACACATACCTGGGAGCCCCCCAGGACACTCCACATGATCCCTGACCTCTGCGCATGACTGTTGCTGTACTCAATGTGTCTGTCAGCACGGTTGTGCGGCCACCCCCTCAGCTGGTTGGGCCCATCACGGGTGTGTATGGTGCTCCATGTCTGTCTTGCCTAATACACTGTGACCCGTGTGTCCTGTGCCAGACTCAGGCCCCAGGGTGTGGATGGTTGAAGTCAAAAGAGAACTCAGGCATGTTTAGACTTTACAACACACATGTAAGGTAATAATGCAACCAGCAGGCATCTTCTCTTCATGGTGTGATTTTTTATTTTTGTGGGGGGGGGTGGGGGGGGGTATAACGTGAGGGGCTTTCCGGGAGTTTGGAATCCAAAGTTCAGTAGGAGAGTTGGTGTCCTTGCCATTGGAAATCCTCAAAGTCCATGCCACAGTCTTTGTCAACATTGGTCAGAGAGTGACCAGCAGGGCCATGTGGCAGAGAATGTCTCTTGATGCTGTGATGCTGTTGCTCCAGTGGGCCAGGTGCCAGGCCAGGTGTCCTGGGAGATGGTGATGTAGCGCCGACCCTCACGGTCCTTTCCGTGGACGACCCGGCCTCCTGCGGGGACCCTCAGAAGCAGGCCGTGACGATGTTTGGGATGCTCCGTCGGATGTCTCCTCCTCCTCCTGATCCCTCCCTGTGGGTGGTGATGTTCTCCGCCTTCTGGCACAGGGAGGGTTGCCCATGTTGTCGGCCATCCGACGGAGTGTATTGTGAATCCCCTGGAACACCGTCACTTGCTCAGCCTGTCTGTCCTCCATCCTCCGTTGGTGTTGCAGTAGACAGGCATGTTGCTGGGCCTGCTGGGTCTTGATCTCCTCGAGGATGGACACAACCTGGGCCATGCCCGTGGTGTCCTGCTGGTATGTGTCCAGGATGTTACGGACATGGGAATATACCGGTTCCCCAGCCAACTGGTCAGGCTCGCGCCTCCGCCGTCCTCCACTCCCACCACCCCTGTCCACTTGCACCTGGCCTGCCCTTGTGAGCACATCGGGTCTCCGGGACCCCTGAGGGGTGGCATTGGCGTTGTCGCCTGCCTCCTCCTGGGTGCCCGGGACACCGTGTCCCTCCTGGCCAGCCTGGCTGCATTGTGGTGTTGGGGCAGGGATCCTGGGTGTCTCCTGGGATGTGGCAGGAGTGGGGGTGGTGGTTGGCCCAGTTGTACCTGACGCAGGTGCTGCAGGTTGTTGGACACCAGAGGGGCCAGGTCAGTCGGGGTCGTCCACAGAGTGGTGAGAGGCGTCGCTGCCGGTGGCTCCGTCATCCTGCAGAGCCGGGTCCTGTGAGTCTTCCCCCCCAGTGTTGGGGGGTGATCCACGACGTTGACCTGTGTGTGAGAGAGACAATGTTAATTTTGGTCCATGCAACATCCATGTTTCATCAGTTTCAAAGTTGGCACTGTTAGAAATGGGATTTCTGGTTGGCTAGGGCTTGTGCCAAAGCCAGACAGAAACCACCACTCTAGTCAGGGCTGGGGAGTTACACGCCAAAGATAACCCCTGCTCACCCCCTTGGTAGCTTGGCACGAGCAGTCAGGCTTATCTCTGAGGCGATGTGTAAAGCGTTTGCGCGCGCACCCAGCAACAACACCCAAGGCCCACCACAAAGGAAACTCCACACAAGGTATTCTATAAAAATAGCCTTTGTATTATACACAACACATTAGATAAAAACACACACTCTACAATGTGCCAACAGGCACGGGCAGAATTTACAAGGGATTATATGTACAGGGGACAGGGCCACATGGACCGCTGTCCGGAATTAGCACTCTTAGAACATAGCACTTGGAACATAGGAAATAAAATTACTGTTGCACAAAATTACACCTAGCACACAACCAGTCACTACTGGTATCAGGTAAGTACCACCGACGCAACCCTAACCACCTTAGGAAAATATTGCGCAGGGAATCAGGACCTCACTGGCACCACCTGTACTAGGGAGAAAACAACCACCTAAGTATCACAATACCTGTAGGGGTCTAAGCACATAAACACATGATGCATAACATTCAGAGGTGTAAAGCAAAGCACATGACGCAAAAACACATTCAGAGGTGCAGGGAAACACAATTGCGCAAGAACTCACATAAGCCACTACCTGTGGCAGTCCCAGGCCAACTGGCCGTGAAGGGGCAAGGGCGCCCTGTGTCCAAATGTTAGGGCAAGGCTGCGCAAGCTGCGCCAGCCAAAACACAGAGGCTACAACCTAAACGTAGCAGTTGCCCACTAAGTGCTGGGCAACTGGAGAAATGCTGGGGCCAACGTTGGAGCCTCCCAGGGCTCTGAATCAATACTGTGCCCCTTGAGCCTCGCAGGCTCTAAAGAATAATATGCCCCTTCGTTGGAGCCTCTGGGGCTCGAAATGGCCAATAGAAATGCCCCCGGGGAGCCTCCTAGGCTCCTGAAGAATGCGCCTGGGTGGAGCCTCGTGGGCTCTGAGGACGAGAATGCCCCGTAACGTTGGAGCCTTCTCGGGGCTCAGGGCAAACCAATGCAGGCCGTTGGAGCACACAAGTGCTCGAGAAAATAATGCGGGCCCCTTCGTTGGAGCGGCCCGCTGCCTTCCGGGGCCGCTCTGACTGCAGGAGAAATGCCCCCGTAGTTGGAGCGCCACTCGCGCTCTGGCCTGCTCCAGAATACTGCCCCCAGAAGGTTGGAGTCCCACTCTGGGACTCGAGCATAGACAGGCCCCCGCTGGGGCGGGAGCGAAATGCGGTCCGGACCCCCCCCCTCGGAGCCTCACTCACCGGGACTCCGGCGACGCTTCTCGTGGAGCCTCCGAGGCTCCAGGCTCACTGGACGCGTCGGGGTCAGGGCGGCCGGCACTAGAGAGCTCCCGCTCCTCGGGGGCTCTCTCTCTCTTCCCCGGCAGCCTCCTCTCGTTCCTCCAGGAAGCCGTCCAGTGCGGAGTGGGCTCCCGCCTGGACTTCCGTTGCAGGTCGAGGCTCCGCCCCCGTCCCACGAGCCGTTGCCTGACTTCCGGTTTGAGAACCGGGCCGCCGCGGTGATTTCTCCGGGGATAAGAGGGGTGGGCTCCCTCGATATGCAGTACACGGCGGGGTGGGCACCCGCCGTAGGAATACTTCAATAAGCGGGGTGGGCACCCGCCAACAAGCACACAATGCGGGGTGGGCACCCGCTTCGAATATAGCACAATAGCAGGGAATCCCTACGTCGGGGTTCCCTTGCTGATAATCGCAGCGTTGCGCTGCCGGCCTCAATTAAAGCGCTTCCAGGCGCTTAGGGGACCCAAACAAAGCGCTCCCAGCGCTATGAAGCCAAGAAAAGCGCTCCCAGCGCTATGAGGGAAAGGAAAGCACTGCCTGGTGCTTTAGGATAGAAAGAACCACAAAGTCCAGCAAAGTTCTTCCCTGCATGCAGCAGGGCAGGGGTGGGGGCAAGGCTGGACCCAGAGCCAGCTCACTGGGCCTCCAGGCAGGGAGGTAGTCCAAGTGGCGGTCCTCTGGTCCAGCGGCAGCAGCAGCAGCCCCCCTCAGGTAAGATCCTGGCAGAGAACCGTTTCTGTGGGGACACAGCCCCATTTTTATACATGCAAACCCTTTGTTCTGGGGTCAGGGTGAGGGGGAAAACCAGTCGCAGCTGGTTGGGGAGCACCCTTGATGTGCTCAGCCCCTCACTCTATTCACTGGAAGGGCTAGGGTCGTCAGTCGCACCACAGGGGGCGGGGCCAGCATTGTGTTTGGAAAACCCTGTCCTATTCAGGACCCAGGTGGACTCCTCCCACCCATCTAGCTGCTGATCTCCCCATTCACCACTGGGTGACTCATCCTGACACTGGGGAATCCCTAGCCCGTCACATGACATGACCAGCCAATCACGCGACAGACACACTGCACACAGAAGTGCCCACTTCTAGAAGTGGCACTTCCACACTAGGTACATGCACGCCGCACACATCATCGCGCAGCATTCACTCCCACGAGTCCGCACATACCAAACTCGGGCCTGCACACCCCACGCATCAGGAACTACTAGGGACACATACATTCCCCATGCATTCCTATGGGAGGGCAGGCCTATCTCACCACATGCACTCAGCGCACGCACGCACTTTACCCTGGGACACAGGGAAAGTGCGCAGAGACCAAACAATCACCATACCAAGTCACCAATAAAAAGCCAAAAAGTCCAGGGGTGAACCTGCCAGAAGGGCCAAGTCCAACACAACCCCCTTCCAGCCAAAACGCAGGGCAGACCAATCACCACCGTGATGGACTTCCCTGCTTGGGGCGATAGAACACGGACGCGGGCCCGCAACTGCATGGACACCCTCCGGTTCTACGCCACGGTGAACCCATGGAATTCTTTTTAACACCACTGTCCGGACCAACTGGGCTACCCCACTGGTACTCCCAAGCTGTCCGCGGCCAAGACCAGGCCCTAGGCCACCCAGGTGCCACTGGTCTTTGCCTAACCACAGAGTGGGGGGTAGTAACCCCTGGCACATAGCGGCCATTCTCCACTCTTCCTCTCTGAAAGACAGGACTAGACTGCCACTGGTTCTCCAGCCTAGGGTCTACACCCTCAGGCGGACCAGGAGTCTCAGGGAAGGCTCTCCTCCCCCTACCTCTTCTCCTAGGGTTCCTCCTCCTCTGGCGAGGGGTACACCTAGAACGCCATTCCAACCCAGGGTTTAACCCCTCAGGTTGTACCGGGGGCAGAGGTGGGCTCTCCCACCCTCTGCACCCCCTTCCAGAACCCTGCTCCCTACCAACTGGGGCGGTACCTCTGGAAGAAGAACTGGTCGGGACGCTGATTACAGACGTCCCACCCTTCAGGTCAGGCTGATCCTGAACCTGGCCTCCCAACCTCCGGCCTAGAACCTTTGGTGGAATAATTGCCTGGCACTCCAGGACTTCTGGGGATTTCCACTCCATCCCCCTGAGGCTATCAAAGGACACATACGTCAAGCGACTGTCTGTCTGGCGCTGATCTCCCGTCCCCTGTCCACCTGACAGTGCGCGGAGATCCCCCAGAACAGAAGTGGTGCCACCCTGGTCACTACACGGGATCCTAGCCCAACTGGGTAGTCCCTGACCCACAGGCTCTTCCACTGGGAAACTCATCCCCCAATCACTCCTCACACTGGACTCCTGTACCCTCCCTACCGGAGCGGTACTGCCAGACTCTAGAACCACAGGAGCCCTGGTTACAGGTGCTCCAGGTCCTCTACTCACCAGGAGATCTCCCTCAAATGGGCTAACAGGACAGCCTAGGTCCCCAACTTGGTGTTCCCTCATGGAACCATCCAAGTCCTGAGGCAGGGTTTCGTACGTTAGGGGACCCTCGGTCACCCTCTCACTCCTGCTCCACTGAGCCAGGCAGTGAGCCCCTACACCCTCCTCGCTATCCTGGGACCTAGCTGGGCTACACTGAGCCTCTTCCACCACGCTGGGCTGGAAGATACCTGACCCACTACTTTTGGAGTCACTCCCTAATGACTCTAGAGAACCTCTAGCCCTTTCCCAGCGCTCTGCCTCATCCGCAAGGTCAAATGGTTCAGCCAATCCACACCCCAACAGGTGTTGGCGCAACCCTGGCACACAACAACTGAGCAGGTGTTCTTTGAGAACCAGATTACACAGTATATCAAAATCACTTGCTGTGGAAATCCAATCAAACATTGCCTCCTCACATCCATCCACAAACTCCTCCCAAGTCTGGTGAGACAGTTTCCTACTGCCCCTGAATTTCAACCTTAACTCCTCCTCCTGGGGAACAGGTACCAGACTGGGGGAACTGGGACTGGGATTTCCTACACTGGAATCTATCTGGCTGCTACCACTGGACTCAACCCTCCCTGGGGAGTCCAGAAAATTAAAACTGCGCGCAGGGGATAGTCTACCCTCCAGAGCTACTTTGCCTCTGGTGGAGGCCCTCTCAGCCTCCTCTACCCTCTCCCGCGCCAAGACCCACTCAGTCTCTCGCTGTTGCTTCCTGGCCTCCAGCTGCGCCATCGCCTGAGCATGCTCTAACCTGAGCTTCTCTAACGCCAGCTGGTGCTCCCTTTCTTTCCTCCTATCTTCCCACTCCTCTGGGGACAGGGAAAGGGATGAGGCGCTGCCTCCTACGCTGGACCCAGCACGGGACGCCCTACCTATGGGGTCCTCACTCTCTACTGGCGTCCAGGTATTGTCATCCTCTACCTCCTCTTCTGACTCTTCCTCTGTACAGTACCTTTCTAACTCCTGCCTCTGGCGCCAAGCTAGCTCATAGGGATCACAAGCAGGCTCCATTCTGGCGGACGTTATGGTAACAATTATACAGGGAACCTAGGGGTCTGAGTTTCACACAGGAGCACACAATTCACAAAAAGATTCAGCAAGCTCTCTAACCCAGAGAACTCACACTCACTTGCCTAGTGCCACACACCATTCATCCACACACACAACCCTCCCCTCGGACTGGTAAGGCAGTTTCTACCACCCCTGATTCCTCAACCTGACCACCACGTGACACAGGTACCAACTCTGGGCGCAGGGCGGGGGACAAATGTACAGGACACTATTACGCTGCCACCACTGGATCCCACCCTCTGGTGAATCCAGAAACACAAAATGCACTAAGGGGGATGATCTACCCTCCCGAGCTAGGGACACCTAACTCACAGTGCACAAAACACATTTCCAAAGAAATGACAAAAAACAATCTTAAAACAATAATCCCTATACCATGTGATTTATCTAAATGCAGAGTTTTGTAGTGTGGCCAGTTGCTGCTGCGGTACAGCGCAAACGCAAGTCCAAATCCCACCGCTGATCACCAATGTTAGAAATGGGATTTCTGGTTGGCTAGGGCTTGCGCCAAAGCCAGACAGAAACCACCACTCTAGTCAGGGCTGGGGAGTTACACGCCAAAGATAACCCCTGCTCACCCCCTTGGTAGCTTGGCACGAGCAGTCAGGCTTATCTCTGAGGCGATGTGTAAAGCGTTTGCCAAAACACAGAGGCTACAACCTAAACGTAGCAGTTGCCCACTAAGTGCTGGGCAACTGGAGAAATGCTGGGGCCAACGTTGGAGCCTCCCAGGGCTCTGAATCAATACTGTGCCCCTTGAGCCTCGCAGGCTCTAAAGAATAATATGCCCCTTCGTTGGAGCCTCTGGGGCTCGAAATGGCCAATAGAAATGCCCCCGGGGAGCCTCCTAGGCTCCTGAAGAATGCGCCTGGGTGGAGCCTCGTGGGCTCTGAGGACGAGAATGCCCCGTAACGTTGGAGCCTTCTCGGGGCTCAGGGCAAACCAATGCAGGCCGTTGGAGCACACAAGTGCTCGAGAAAATAATGCGGGCCCCTTCGTTGGAGCGGCCCGCTGCCTTCCGGGGCCGCTCTGACTGCAGGAGAAATGCCCCCGTAGTTGGAGCGCCACTCGCGCTCTGGCCTGCTCCAGAATACTGCCCCCAGAAGGTTGGAGTCCCACTCTGGGACTCGAGCATAGACAGGCCCCCGCTGGGGCGGGAGCGAAATGCGGTCCGGACCCCCCCCCTCGGAGCCTCACTCACCGGGACTCCGGCGACGCTTCTCGTGGAGCCTCCGAGGCTCCAGGCTCACTGGACGCGTCGGGGTCAGGGCGGCCGGCACTAGAGAGCTCCCGCTCCTCGGGGGCTCTCTCTCTCTTCCCCGGCAGCCTCCTCTCGTTCCTCCAGGAAGCCGTCCAGTGCGGAGTGGGCTCCCGCCTGGACTTCCGTTGCAGGTCGAGGCTCCGCCCCCGTCCCACGAGCCGTTGCCTGACTTCCGGTTTGAGAACCGGGCCGCCGCGGTGATTTCTCCGGGGATAAGAGGGGTGGGCTCCCTCGATATGCAGTACACGGCGGGGTGGGCACCCGCCGTAGGAATACTTCAATAAGCGGGGTGGGCACCCGCCAACAAGCACACAATGCGGGGTGGGCACCCGCTTCGAATATAGCACAATAGCAGGGAATCCCTACGTCGGGGTTCCCTTGCTGATAATCGCAGCGTTGCGCTGCCGGCCTCAATTAAAGCGCTTCCAGGCGCTTAGGGGACCCAAACAAAGCGCTCCCAGCGCTATGAAGCCAAGAAAAGCGCTCCCAGCGCTATGAGGGAAAGGAAAGCACTGCCTGGTGCTTTAGGATAGAAAGAACCACAAAGTCCAGCAAAGTTCTTCCCTGCATGCAGCAGGGCAGGGGTGGGGGCAAGGCTGGACCCAGAGCCAGCTCACTGGGCCTCCAGGCAGGGAGGTAGTCCAAGTGGCGGTCCTCTGGTCCAGCGGCAGCAGCAGCAGCCCCCCTCAGGTAAGATCCTGGCAGAGAACCGTTTCTGTGGGGACACAGCCCCATTTTTATACATGCAAACCCTTTGTTCTGGGGTCAGGGTGAGGGGGAAAACCAGTCGCAGCTGGTTGGGGAGCACCCTTGATGTGCTCAGCCCCTCACTCTATTCACTGGAAGGGCTAGGGTCGTCAGTCGCACCACAGGGGGCGGGGCCAGCATTGTGTTTGGAAAACCCTGTCCTATTCAGGACCCAGGTGGACTCCTCCCACCCATCTAGCTGCTGATCTCCCCATTCACCACTGGGTGACTCATCCTGACACTGGGGAATCCCTAGCCCGTCACATGACATGACCAGCCAATCACGCGACAGACACACTGCACACAGAAGTGCCCACTTCTAGAAGTGGCACTTCCACACTAGGTACATGCACGCCGCACACATCATCGCGCAGCATTCACTCCCACGAGTCCGCACATACCAAACTCGGGCCTGCACACCCCACGCATCAGGAACTACTAGGGACACATACATTCCCCATGCATTCCTATGGGAGGGCAGGCCTATCTCACCACATGCACTCAGCGCACGCACGCACTTTACCCTGGGACACAGGGAAAGTGCGCAGAGACCAAACAATCACCATACCAAGTCACCAATAAAAAGCCAAAAAGTCCAGGGGTGAACCTGCCAGAAGGGCCAAGTCCAACAGGCACATTTCCTCTTGGAATTAGGATCTGTCTTGCATTCCACTCACAGTGCACTTGTGCATGGGTGTGTCCCTTGGGCACCACTTTGGCCCCTTTAACTATGTGTGGCACAGTCTTACTTGCTGCGTCAAGTGTGACTGCAGTCAGCAGTGGAGTGGGCAGGTGTGGCGAGCCATGCATTGGCGCCTTCCGTGTAGCACTGTACATGTGCACATGGAGTGGATCCACACACTTATATGATGCAGGTAGCTGTCGTTGTGCTCGTGAACAGGTTGTGACATGGCCCTGTGTTTTGCCATGGAGAAGAGGGGGGGTTCTGGCACTGGCCACCCTTGGCTACATGCACGCAGTCTACCTGCTGACGAGCAGACATTCCCACATACCACACGGCTGATTTGCTCTCCCTGTGTCTCCCTCCCTCTCTGTCCCTCTCTCCCTCCCTCCGTGTGTCAGCCTCCTCCCTCTGTCCCTGTCCCTGTGTCTCCCTCCCTCTCTGTCCCCCTCTCCCTCCCTCTCTGTCCCCCTCTCCCTCCCTCCATGTGTTAGCCTCCTCCCTCTGTCCGTGTCCCTGTGTCTCCCTCCCTCTCTGTCCCCCTCTCCCTCCCTCTCTGTCCCCCTCTCTCTCCCTCCGTGTGTCAGCCTCCTCCCTCTGTCCGTGTCCCTGTGTCTCCCTCCCTCTCTGTCCCCCTCTCCCTCCCTCCGTGTGTCAGCCTCCTCCCTCTGTCCGTCTCCCTGTGTCTCCCTCCCTCTCTGTCCCCCTCTCCCTCCCTCCGTGTGTCAGCCTCCTCCCTCTGTCCGTCTCCCTGTGTCTCCCTCCCTCTCTGTCCCCCTCTCCCTCCCTCTGTGTGTCAGCCTCCTCCCTCTGTCTGTCTCCCTGTGTCTCCCTCACTCTCTGTCCCCCTCTCCCTCCCTCTCTGTCCCCCTCTCCCTCCCTCTGTGTGTCACCCTCTGTCACCTCAGCCCAGCTTCCTGGGCACACAATGTTAGCAGATCTTTGAGTGGCCCTTGGCTTGTTGATGTGAGTTTGTTTCTGATCTCCAGGCACCCATTGGGTGTAGTGTGTGTCTCTGCGCTGCTGCTGTGGTGGTGTGTGCTGCCACTCTTTCACAATGTTGGCTGTTCATTAGCTGCTGTCATGTGCAAAACAGTGCCTTCACCCCCATGTGTTGATGCAAGGCGTCCGCCATTTGCTGGCGAGTCTTTCCTGTGTGGGGACACAGTGTTTGTCTGGCTGTGACCTAGGCCATATGGGCAGAGGGCATTGTTATCTGCTTCTGAGTTGCACTATGTGAATTTTGGGGCCCACCCTCCCGCCATCCGGGTTACCGTGTCATGTGTTGGTGTCTTCTGTGGCTTGTGACTTGACATTGTCCAGCTGGGTGCATGGGGCATGGTGGCGGCAGTGGCATGTGCGTGTTCATGGAGTGTGGTTGAGTCATGCGATAGCTTGAGGTGGTTGCGTGCCTGTTAGTGATTTTGGTTGTGGATGACGTTCCCCCCATGTGAGGTGCGTTGTTTGTGTACTCACCCGGGTCTCGGAGTCCTCCTAATCCTTCGACTGCCTCCACCGGCTGTATGGCCATCAACCTCTCCTCCCAGGGCTGGTAGTGTACGGGTCTGCGGGAGGGCCCTCCTCCAGTGGCGTTGGCCTGGTTGTGTTCCTCCAGCATCTTGGCTCGGACCCTCCTCCGCAGATCGTACCACCTGGCTTGGCATTCCTGCCTGGTCCTTCTGGTGTCCCCAACAGCATTCACAGCATCGATGATGGTCTGCCACATGGCTGTTTTTGCTGCCATGCTGGTCTGTCTGACCAATGTTCCAAAGAGCTGTGGCTCGACTCTGAGGATTTCATCGACAAGGACCTCCAACTCTCGGTTACTGAACTTTGGATTCTTGGTAGTGGGCATGGTGAGGGGTGTGGGTGTGGATGGTGGGGGGGGGTGTGTGGATGGTTGTGGGTGTGTGGATGTGGTTGTGCAGGTGTGTGTGTGTGAATGTGATGAGGGGGTGTTTGTGAAGGTGGTTGTGTGAAGGTGTGCAAGTGTAAGGTGTGGTGAAGCTTGTAGTATGGTGCTGTAGGTTGTCTGTGGTGTCTGGCAGCAGTGAGTCTGGTGCAAAGGCTCATGGTTTGTGTGTGTGGGCCCTTTTTATTGGTCCATTGGTGGGTGTGGCTGTGTTTGAAGGTTGGGTGGGTGTGTTATAAGGAGTGGTGGTGTATTGGCCCTCTGTTTGTTTTTGGCAGTTGCAGGTCAGTGAATGTGTTATTTTAGTGGTTGTTGGACATGTTTAGTGGCTTTGTGCCATTCGAATGGTGTATTCTTGTGTTGTTTTGGTTTGTCCTGGTTGTGTACGTGCGTTTTTAGCGTGTGTACGGTGTGTACATGGGCCATTTGGTTGTACGGTGCTGTCCATGTGTGTGGCTTGGTACGACTCGTACATGCGGTTGTGATGTTGGGGCATGGGGTGCGCTCCGTACTTAGGAGGTTGTGGTGGGGGTGCGACTCTGACGTACACGGGTGTACATACACGGTGGTACGACACGTACAGGGGTGGGGGTACGACTCGAACGTACAGGGGTGTGGGTACACGGGGGTACGACACGTACAGGGGTGGGGGTAGGACTCGAACGTACAGGGGTGTAGGTACACGGGGGTATGACACGTACAGGAGTGGGGGTAGGACTCGAACGTACAGGGGTATACATACACGGTGGTACGACACGTACAGGGGTGGGGGTACGACTCGAATGTACAGGGGTGTAGGTACACGGGGGTACGACACGTACAGGGGTGGGGGTACGACTCGAACGTACAGGGGTGTGGGTACACGGGGGTACGACACGTACAGGGGTGGGGGTAGGACTCGAACGTACAGGGGTGTGGGTACACGGGGGTATGACACGTACAGGGGTGGGGGTAGGACTCGAACGTACAGGGGTGTGGGTACACGGGGGGTACGACACGTACAGGGGTGGGGGTACGACTCGAACGTACAGGGGTGTAGGTACACGGGGGTACGACACGTACAGGGGCGGGGGGTAGGACTCAAACGTACAGGGGTGTGGGTACACGGGGGTATGACACATACAGGGGTGGGGGTACGACTCGAACGTACAGGGGTGTGGGTACACGGGGGTACGACACGTACAGGTGTGGGGGTACGACTTGAATGTACAGGGGTGTAGGTACACGGGGGTACGACACGTACAGGGGTGGGGGTAGGACTCGAAAGTACAGGGGTGTACATACACGGTGGTACGACACATACAGGGGTGGGGGTACGACTCGAACGTACAGGGGTGTAGGTACACGGTGGTACGACACGTACAGGGGTGGGGGTAGGACACGAACGTACAGGGGTGTGGGTACACGGGGGTACGACACGTACAGGGGTGGGGTTACGACTCGAACGTACAGGGGTGTGGGTACACGGGGGTACGACACGTACAGGGGTGGGGGTACGACTCAAACGTACAGGGGTGTACAACTATATACTAAGGGGATTACATTATGGTTAATTTTACCGTGTATAGTGTAAATTTGAGTGAAAGGATGGGGTGTACTTTTAACAGTCCCATCCATCATCCAAATTTCACTATTTTCTAATTTAACAAGGTTACGTGGTGTACTAAAGATAAGAATATGTTTTTGAGGGTTTTCGTTGTCATGCAGGAGGAAGGGTTCATCAGCAAAAGAAATAGAAAGTTCATGTGGAATAATAATCTCTGTACAGGGGTGTAGGTACACGGGGGTACGACACGTACAGGGGTGGGGGTAGGACTCGAACGTACAGGGGTGTACATACACGGTGGTACGACACATACAGGGGTGGGGGTACGACTCGAACGTACAGGGGTGTAGGTACACGGTGGTACGACACGTACAGGGGTGGGGGTAGGACACGAACGTACAGGGGTGTGGGTACATGGGGGTACGACACGTACAGGGGTGGGGTTACGACTCGAACGTACAGGGGTGTACATACACGGTGGTACGACACGTACAGGGGTGGGGGTACGACTCGAACGTACAGGGGTGTAGGTACACGGGATTACGACACGTACAGGGGTGGGGGTACGACTCGAACGTACAGGGGTGTAGGTACACGGTGGTATGACACGTACAGGGGTGGGGGTACGACTCGAACGTACAGGGGTGTGGGTACACGGGGGTATGACACGTACAGGGGTGGGGGTAGGACTCGAACGTACAGGGGTGTGGGTACACGGCGGTATGACACGTACAGGGGTGGGGGTACGACTCGAACGTACAGGGGTGTGGGTACACGGGGGTACGACACGTACAGGTGTGGGGGTACGACTTGAATGTACAGGGGTGTAGGTACACGGGGGTACGACACGTACAGGGGTGGGGGTAGGACTCGAACGTACAGGGGTGTACATACACGGTGGTACGACACATACAGGGGTGGGGGTATGACTCGAACGTACAGGGGTGTAGGTACACGGTGGTACGACACGTACAGGGGTGGGGGTAGGACACGAACGTACAGGGGTGTGGGTACACGGGGGTACGACACGTACAGGGGTGGGGTTACGACTCGAACGTACAGGGGTGTGGGTACACGGGGGTACGACACGTACAGGGGTGGGGGTACGACTCAAACGTACAGGGGTGTACAACTATATACTAAGGGGATTACATTATGGTTAATTTTACCGTGTATAGTGTAAATTTGAGTGAAAGGATGGGGTGTACTTTTAACAGTCCCATCCATCATCCAAATTTCACTATTTTCTAATTTAACAAGGTTACGTGGTGTACTAAAGATAAGAATATGTTTTTGAGGGTTTTCGTTGTCATGCAGGAGGAAGGGTTCATCAGCAAAAGAAATAGAAAGTTCATGTGGAATAATAATCTCTGTACAGGGGTGTAGGTACACGGGGGTACGACACGTACAGGGGTGGGGGTAGGACTCGAACGTACAGGGGTGTACATACACGGTGGTACGACACATACAGGGGTGGGGGTACGACTCGAACGTACAGGGGTGTAGGTACACGGTGGTACGACACGTACAGGGGTGGGGGTAGGACACGAACGTACAGGGGTGTGGGTACACGGGGGTACGACACGTACAGGGGTGGGGTTACGACTCGAACGTACAGGGGTGTACATACACGGTGGTACGACACGTACAGGGGTGGGGGTACGACTCGAACGTACAGGGGTGTAGGTACACGGGATTACGACACGTACAGGGGTGGGGGTACGACTCGAACGTACAGGGGTGTAGGTACACGGTGGTACGACACGTACAGGGGTGGGGGTACGACTCGAACGTACAGGGGTGTGGGTACACGGGGGTATGACATGTACAGGGGTGGGGGTAGGACTCGAACGTACAGGGGTGTGGGTACACGGGGGTACGACACGTACAGGGGTGGGGGTACGACTCGAACATACAGGGGTGTAGGTACATGGTGGCACGACACGTACAGGGGTGGGGGTAGGACTCGAACGTACAGGGGTGTGGGTACACGGTGGTACAACACGTACAGGGGTGGGGGTAGGACTCGAACGTACAGGGGTGTGGGTACACGGGGGTACGACACGTACAGGGGTGGGGGTACAACTCGAACGTACAGGGGTGTGGGTACACAGGTGGGGGTTCGACACGTACACAGGTGTACATACAGGGGGGGTGTACATTCACGGGGAGTACGACTCGAACGTATGGGTGCTGGGGGGAGTGTTGGGCGCGTATGCAGGCACATGTCTCCATGGTTGCAATGGGAGTTCGGTGCGGACGGTGTTTTTTCCATACGGTTGTGAGATCGGACGCACGGGTAGGATCGTGATTCCTCGGTCGGACTTCACTTTTCACGTTTGTACGGTAAATTGTCCGAGGATGTGTCGGACACATTTTCCGACCCGAGGACGTGTGGGGAATGATTCCCAATGCGGTTCGTATGGACTTTTTACCATGCGAATCGTGATTGCCAGTTTGTACGGCACTTGTACGATTCGTACGGTAAAAAGACCGGATACGAGTCGTACGGGGACATTTTTTACTGGATCGTAATCGGCACCATATTGTAAAGAAAGAATAAGGAGAGGTTGCGGTTTAACAATTAGATGGAAAAATTGTACAAATGCATGTCCCCAATCATGTTAATAGCGTATGCCTATGTCGGGTCGCTGAAAGTTACATTGTAAAGTTATTTATTTATATTATTTAGTGAAAAACCAGAAACTGTTTGTAAATATATGTTGTAATCACAATTAAGGAATTAAAAAAGTCCTTTTAAATAAAGATCGTAAAAAAAAAAAAAATGGTTTGGTAGGGGTAAAAAAAATGTGCTTTATGTACAATGGAAAAAGGTTTATTGATTTATTGAGGTTGTGGTTTTATATTGGGTAATTTTCAGAGGTAGTGAGATTATTATTTTTTAGGTAGTATTAATTGAAATATAGGAATGGTTTTTCACAGTTAGAAAAATTAAGAAAAATGTACTTTTGAATAAGAGTTTGGTTGTTTGAAAAATAGATCTTATTTGATGCAATAAGGAGATGAAATAGGGAAATGGAAAAATAATATAGGCTGACCCGACTATTAATTTAGAAAAATGTTTTTGGAAATTTGATTGCCAATTGTAATTAATGTGGAATAAAATTTAGTGCAAAGCAGGAAAGTATCTTGAAAAAGATAGTTAGAAGTTAAGAATGTTTGCAAGATTTTCTAGGTAGTCTAAAGCCACACACAACGAAAATTGTTGTATAACAGCCAAAAGTCTTTCCGACATTTCCTTTGTTTTTAGAGAAACTTGTGGGTTTAGACTACCAGCTAGTGTTTTTGAAAGTCTCATTTCTTGAAAAGTTTGCTCCTTCTTCAAAGTTTCCAAGAAAGAGTAGAAGTTAGGGTGTGGTTTACCAATGGTATGATTGAAGGAGTTATGCCATCCCTCAATGGCATTATTTGTTTTAGCTTCTCCCTCTAAGCAGCTCGTGTAGCAGTTCCACCACTCCACATGGAAACGTGGCTTCCTCCTGCGACCAGATCTGCTTAGGTGTCCAATCCATGGGTCTTCAAAATAATTTAGAATGGGGGCCAATTTTTCTTCATTTACATTGTAAAATTCTGATTCAGTAATGGAAGTGTAGTACTCGTCCACACTATCGGGAGGAACAAAACAAAGAGCTGTTAATTTTTTTAATTCAAATTGTAGTTTGCTATCACGAGAATATTCTGCTACCAGGGATGTTTTTTGTAATTTACGCCAAAATGCCTGGGAAAAATGGAAAAAACATCCCTGAATTTGGGTATCCATGTACATTTTACTGATAACATTGATCATGCTCAATTCAAAATCAACTATAATTTTCCTAGGACTTTTGGATGTAGAATTTTTAATAACTGATAAAAGTGCAGAGTAAGTAGCAGAAGTCTTATCAGGTAGCAAACTATATACTAAGGGGATTACATTATGGTTAATTTTACCGTGTATAGTGTAAATTTGAGTGAAAGGATGGGGTGTACTTTTAACAGTCCCATCCATCATCCAAATTTCACTATTTTCTAATTTAACAAGGTTACGTGGTGTACTAAAGATAAGAATACGTTTTTGAGGGTTTTCGTTGTCATGCAGGAGGAAGGGTTCATCAGCAAAAGAAATAGAAAGTTCATGTGGAATAATAATCTCTGAAAATGTATGAGGTGTAGTGGTTTTTGTGTTACTTGCCTGCTTTTGTCTTTGAATAATTCGTCTCAAATTAGGAATTATAGGCATGTTACTAGCAACATGACTGGGGACATGCTGTGCAACCACTCTTAGAATGGATCCTGTTGAATCATTGGAGGTGCTTGCAATTGCTTTCATTTCGTTTAAGGTTTCTCTTACTTCTACCTCAATTGCAGAGGCAGAGTGGTTATGTTCAGTTGTTTTTACTATGAAATTATCATGTGTTACCGCTCTGCCAGTGCAATGGGTAGAGTAGTATTGCACACACCTCCAATGATTTCTTGGGAAACTTATTCTTTCTTTACAATATATGTATCCAGCATGGTTTAGTAAGTTTTTCCCTTTCCTAGATTTAATATAGGTAGCAGTTTCTTGTGTAGACATTATCTGTGAAGAAAAAAAGGAAAAAATAACTTTAATATTTAAAATGAGATATATGAGTGAAGAATATGCTGCATTTATCTAAAAATCTGTGTACTAATTTAGTTTGTTTACAAAAAAATGGCTTTAAAAGTACTTAAAAATATTCCACAATAAGTCTACAGCTACACTTTCCAATACTTTCCCTACTGCTGCATTTTACTGGAGTTACAATCGTAATTTTTACCCCTTCAGCATCCATCACTTTCACTATTGCTTTCACTATTGCTGCATCTTCCTGGAGTTAGAATAGTAATTTTTACATCTACACTATCCAACTCTTTCTCTACTGCTGCATGTTATTGGAGTTAGAATAGTCATTTTTACCCCTACAGCAACTATCAATTTTCCAACTGGTGCACCTTCCTGGAGTTAGAATAGTAATTTATATCACAACAGTATCCAACACTTTTCCTACTGCTGCACCTTCTGGAGTTAGAATAGTAATTATACACAAAAATTATCAATTTTTTTCCCTACTGGTGCACCTTCCAGGACTTACAATAGTAATTTTTACCACTAGAGTAGACCACAATTTCTGTATTTTTAAACTATATTGATTATTTAAAATAAAGTTATAACTATTACTTTGTGCACTATTTAGGTCTGTTTATTTCAAATACCTTTTTGTTTTGGTGATTTGTTCTTGGTCTGGCTTCCTGTCTTCTATGTTGGAATTTTCTGCTGATTTTGGTTGGCTGTTTTTTTGTGCTTCGAGTTTTGTTCAAGAGTTGACTCTATTTGTGTAAGGGTCTATAAGGATAAAAAATGTTAATGTACATTTATAAAAACATTTATTTAAAATTGCAAATATGTAAACATTTCATTGCTTTGTTGATAATTTATTATAGTGTACCTGTACTGTTTTAATAAGTTTAACTAATGCTACATTTTCCATGAGTTAGAATAGTAAGTGATACCTGTTTACCATGCAACACTTTTTCTAATGCTCTACATTTCTGGAGTTAGAATTTTAATTTTTATCCCTACACCATTGAAAACTTTCTCTACTGCTGCATCTTACTGGAGTTATAATAGTAATGTTTTCCCCTACACCATCCATCACTTTCTCTACTGCTGTACCTTCCTTGAGTTATAATAGTAATTGATACCCCAACACTATTCAACAGTTTCACTACTGCTGCATGTTCCTGGAGTTAGAATAGTAATGTTTTCACCTACACCATCCATCACTTTCTCTACTGCTGGACTTTCCTTGAGTTAGAATATTAATTGATACACTAAAATTATTCAACACTCTATAAAGTGCTGTATGTTACTGGAGTTTGAATAATTAATTTTACCCCTACAGCATCCATCAATTTCCCTACTGCTGCACCTTCCTGGAGTTAGAATAGTAATTTTTACCCCTACACTATCTTACACTTTTCCCACTGCTGCACCTTCTGGAGTTAGAATAGTAATTCATACACAAAAATTATCAATTTTTTTCCCCACTGCTGCACCTTCCAGGACTTACAATAGTAATTTTTACCACTAGAGTAGACCACAATTTCTGTATTTTTAAACTATATTGATTATTTAAAATAAAGTTATAACTATTACTTTGTGCACTATTTAGGTCTGTTTATTTCAAATACCTTTTTGTTTTGGTGATTTGTTCTTGGTCTGGCTTCCTGTCTTCTATGTTGGAATTTTCTGTTGATTTTGGTTGGCTGGTTTTTTGTGCTTCGAGTTTTGTTCAAGAGTTGAATCGATTTGTGTAAGGGTCTATAAGGATAAAAAATGTTAATGTACATTTATAAAAACATTTATTTAAAATTGCAAATATGTAAACATTTCATTGCTTTGTTGATAATTTATTATAGTGTACCTGTACTGTTTTAATAAGTTTTACTACTGCTACATTTTCCAGGAGTTAGAATAGTAATTGATACCTGTTTACCATGCAACACTTTTTCTAATGCTCTACATTTCTGGAGTTAGAATATTAATTTTTATCACTACACCATTGAAAACTTTCTCTACTGCTGCATCTTACTGGAGTTAGAATAGTAATGTTTTCCCCTACACCATCCATCACTTTCTCTACTGCTGGACTTTCCTTGAGTTAGAATATTAATTGATACAGTAAAATTATTCAACACTTTGGTGCCAATTACGATCCGGTAAAAATTTTCCCCGTACGACTCGTATCCGGTCTTTTTACCGTACGAATCGTACAAGTGCCGTACAAACTGCCAATTACGATTCGCATGGGAAAAAGACCATACGAATCGCATTGGGAATAATTCCCCACACGTCCTCGGGTCGGAAAATGTGTCCGACACATCCTCGGACGAATCACCGTACAAATGTGAAAAGTGAAGTCTGACCGCGGAATCACGATCCATCCCGTGCGTCAGAAGTTACAACCGTATGGAAAAAACACAGTTCGCACCGAACACCCATAGCAACCATGGAGATATGTGCCCGCATACGCGCCCAACACCCCCCCAGCCCCCGTACGTTCGAGTCGTACCCCCCGTGTATGTACACCCCCCGTGTATGTACACCCCCCTGTATGTAAACCCCTGTACGTGTCGTACCCCCACCCGTGTATGTACACCCGTGTACGTGTCATACCCCCCGTGTATGTACCCCCCTGTGTGTTTGAGTCGTACCCCCACCCGTGTATGTACACCCGTGTACGTGTCGTACCCCCGTGTATGTACACCCGTGTACATTAGAGTCGTACCCCCACCCGTGTATGTACACCCGTGTACGTGTCGTACCCCCCATGTATGTACACCCCTGTATGTGTCGTACCACCCCCTGTATGTACACCCCTGTACGTGTCGTACCCCCGTGTATGTACACCCGTGTATGTGTCGTACCCCCCGTGTATGTACACCCGTGTACATTAGAGTCGTACCCCCACCCGTGTATGTACACCCGTGTAGGTGTCATACCCCCGTGTATGTACACCCCTGTACGTGTCGTACCCCCCATGTATGTACACCCCTGTATGTGTCCTACCCCCCGTGTATGTACACCCGTGTACGTGTCGTACCCCAGTGTATGTACACCCCTGTACGTGTCGTACCCCCGTGTATGTACACCCCTGTACGTGTCGTACCACCCCGTGTATGTACACCCGTGTACATTAGAGTCGTACCCCCACCCGTCTATGTACACCCGTGTACGTGTCGTACCCCCCGTGTATGTACACCCCTGTACGTGTCGTACCCCCCGTATGTACACCCCTGTATGTGTCGTACCCCTTCGTGTATGTACACCCGTGTACATGTCGTACCTTCCCCGTGTATGTACACCCGTGTACATTAGAGTCGTACCCCCACCCGTGTATGTACACCCGTGTACGTGTCGTACCCCCGTGTATGTACACCCCTGTACGTGTCGTACCCCCCGTGTATGTACACCCCTGTACGTGTCCTACCCCCGTGTATGTACACCCGTGTACGTGTCGTACCCCAGTGTATGTACACCCCTGTACGTGTCGTACCCCCCCTGTATGTACACCCCTGTACGTGTCGTACCCCCCGAGTATGTACACCCCTGTACGTGTCGTACCCCCGTGTATGTACACCCGTGTACGTGTCATACCCCCATGTATGTACACCCCTGTACGTGTTGTACCCCCCGTGTATGTACACCCCTGTACATGTCATACCCCCCGTGTATGTACACCCGTGTACGTGTCGTACCCCCCTGTATGTACACCCGTGTACGTGTCCTACCCCCGTGTATGTACACCCGTGTACGTGTACTACCCCCCGTATGTACACCCCTGTACGTGTAGTATCCCCCGTGTATGTACACCCCAGTACGTGTCGTACCCCCGTGTATGTACACCCGTGTACGTGTCGTACCCCCGTGTATGTACACCCCTGTACGTGTTGTACCCCCCTGTATGTACACCCGTGTACGTGTCGTAACCCCCGTGTATGTACACCCCTGTACGTGGCGTACCCCCGTGTATGTACACACGTGTACGTGTCGTACCCCCCGTGTATGTACACCCGTGTACGTGTCGTACCCCCCCGTATGTACACCCGTGTACGTGTCCTACCCCCCTGTATGTACACCCCTGTACGTGTCGTACCCCCATGTATATACACCCCTGTACGTGTCCTACCCCCCCTGTATGTACACCCCTGTACGTGTCGTACCCCCCTGTGTATGTACACCCGTGTAAGTGTCGTACCCCCCGTGTATGTACACCCATGTACGTGTCGTACCCCAGTGTATGTACACCCCTGTACGTGTCGTACCCCCCGTGTATGTACACCCGTGTACGTTAGAGTCATACCCCCACCCGCGTATGCATGGAGCGTACCCCCACCACAACATTCTAAGTACGGAGCGCACCCCAGGCCCCAACATCACAACCGCATGTACGAGTCGTACCAAGCCACACACAAGTACAGCACTGTACAACAAAATGGCCCATGTACACACCGTACACACGCTAAAAACGCACGTACACAACCAGGACAAACCAAAACAACACAAGAATACACCATTCGAATGGCACAAAGCCACTAAACATGTCCAACAACCACTAAAACAACACATTCACTGACCTGCAACTGCCAAAAACAAACAGAGGCCCAAAACACCACCACTCCTTATAACACACCCACCCAAAGTTCAAACACAGCCACACCCACCAATGGACCAATAAAAAGGGCCCACACACACAAACCATGAGCCTTTGCAACAGACTCACTGCTGCCAGACCCCAAAGACAACCTATAGCACCATACTAGAAGCTTTACCACACCTTACACTTGCACACCTTCACACAACCACCTTCACAAACACCCCCTCATCACATTCACACACACACCTGCACAACCACACCCACACACCCACAACCATCCACACACACACACCCCCACCATCCACACCCACACCCCTCACCATGCCCACTAACAAGAATCCAAAGTTCACTAGCCGAGAGTTGGAGGTCCTTGTCGATGAAATCCTCAGAGTCGAGCCACACCTCTTTGGAACATTGGTCAGACAGACCAGCATTTCAGCAAAAACAGCCATGTGGCAGACCATCGTCGATGCTGTGAATGCTGTTGCGGACACCAGAAGGAACAAGCAGGAATGCCAAGCCAGGTGGTACGATCTGCGGAGGAGGGTTCGAGCCAAGATGACGGATGAACACAACCAGGCCAACGTCACTGGAGGAGGGCCGTCCCACAGACCCGTACACTACCATCCCTGGGAGGAGAGGGTGATGGCCATACTGCCGGTGGAGGCAGTCGAAGGATTAGGAGGACTCCGAGACCCGGGTGAGTACACAAACAACGCACCTCACATGGGGGGAACGTCATCCACAACCAAACTCACAAACAGGCACGCAACCACCCCAAGCTATCGCATGACTCAACCACACTCCATGAACACGCATATGCCACTGGCGCCACCATGCCCCATGCACCCAGCTGGACAATGTCAAGTCACAGGCCACAGAAGACACCAACACATGACACGATAAGCCGGATGGCGAGAGGGTGGGCCTCAAAAATCACATAGTGCAACTCAGAAGCAGACAACAATGCCCTCTGCCCATATGGCCTAGGTCACAGCCAGACAAACAGTGTGTCCCCACACAGGAAAGACTTGCCAGCAAATGGCGGACGCCTTGCATTAACACATGGGGGTGAAGGCACGTTTTTGCACATGACAGCAGCTAATGAAAAGCCAACACTGTGAAAGAGTGGCAGCACACACCACCACAGCAGCAGCGCAGACACAGACACTACACCCAATGGGTGCCTGGAGATCAGAAACAAACTCACATCAACAAGCCAAGGGCCATTCAAAGATCTGCTAACAGTGTGTGCCCAGGAAGCTGGGCTGAGGTGACAGAGGGTGACACACAGAGGGAGGGAGAGGGGGACAGAGAGGGAGGGAGACACAGGGAGACGGACAGAGGGAGGAGGCCGACACACAGAGGGAGGGAGAGGGGGACAGAGAGGGAGGGAGACACAGGGAGACGGACAGAGGGAGGAGGCCGACACACAGAGGGAGGGAGAGGGGGACAGAGAGGGAGGGAGACACAGGGAGACGGACAGAGGGAGGAGGCCGACACACAGAGGGAGGGAGAGGGGGACAGAGAGGGAGGGAGACACAGGGAGAGGGACAGAGGGAGGAGGCCGACACACAGTGGGAGGGAGAGGGGGACAGAGAGGGAGGGAGACACAGGGAGACGGACAGAGGGAGGAGGCCGACACACAGAGGGAAGGAGAGGGGGACAGAGAGGGAGGGAGACACAGGGAGACGGACAGAGGGAGGAGGCCGACACACAGAGGGAGGGAGAGGGGGACAGAGAGGGAGGAAGACACAGGGAGACGGACAGAGGGAGGAGGCCGACACACAGAGGGAGGGAGAGGGGGACAGAGAGGGAGGGAGACACAGGGAGACGGACAGAGGGAGGAGGCCGACACACAGAGGGAGGGAGAGGGGGACAGAGAGGGAGGGAGACACAGGGAGACGGACAGAGGGAGGAGGCCGACACACAGAGGGAGGGAGAGGGGGACAGAGAGGGAGGGAGACACAGGGAGACGGACAGAGGGAGGAGGCCGACACACAGAGGGAGGGAGAGGGGGACAGAGAGGGAGGGAGACACAGGGAGACGGACAGAGGGAGGAGGCCGACACACAGAGGGAGGGAGAGGGGGACAGAGAGGGAGGGAGACACAGGGAGAGCAAATCAGCCTTGTGGTGTGTGGGAATGTCTGCTCGTCAGCAGGTGGACTGCGTGCATGTAGACAAGGGTGGCCAGTGCCAGCACCCCCCCTCTCCTCCATGGCAAAACACAGGGCCATGTCACAACCTGTGCACGAGCACAACGACAGCTACCTGCATCATTGAAGTGTGTGGAACAACTTCATGTGCCCACGTACAGTGCAACACGGGAGGCGCCAATGCACGGCTCGCCACACCTGCCCACTCCACTGCTGACTGCAGTCACACTTGACACAGCAAGTAAGACTGTGCCACACATAGTTAAAGTCGCCAAAGCTGTGCCCAAGGGACACACCCATGCACAAGTGCACTGTGAGTGGAATGCAAGACAGATCCAAATTCCCAGAGGAAATGTTCCAACTTTGAAACTAATGAAACATGGATGTTGCATTGAACAAAATTAACATTGTCTCTCTCACACACAGGTCAACGTCGTGGTTCACCCCCCAACACAAGACTCTGCGGGAGTCCGATCCCACTGGCAGCGACGACTCTCACCACTCTGTGGACGACCCCGACCAACCTGGCCCCTCTGGTGTCCAACGACCTGCAGCACCTGCGTCAGGTACAACGGGGCCAACCACCACCCCCACTCCTGCCACATCCCAGGAGACACACAGGATCCCTGCCCCACCACCACAAAGCAGCCAGTCTGTCCAGGAGGGACAAGGTTCTCCAGGCACCCAGGAGGAGGCAGGCAACACCGCAAATGCCATCCCTCAGGGGTCCCGGAGACCCGATGTGCCCACAACGGCAGGCCATGCGCAAGTGGGCAGGGGTGGTGGGAGTGGAGGACGGCGGAGGCGCCAGCCTGACCAGTTGGCTGGGGAACCGGTGTATTCCCATGTCCGAAACATCCTGGACACATACCGGCAGGACACCACGGGCATGGCCCCGGTTGTGTCCACCCTCAACGATATGAAGGGGACCCTCGATGAGATCAAGACCCAGCAGGCCCAGCAACATGCGGAGCAACATGCCTGTCTACTGCAACACCAACGGAGGATGGAGGACAGACAGGCTGAGCAAATGACGGTGTTCCAGGGGATTCACAATACACTCCGTCGGATGGCCGACAACATGGGCAACCCTCCCTGTGCCAGAAGGCGTAGAACATCACCACCCACAGGGAGGGATCAGAGGAGGAGGAGGAAACATCTGATGGAGCATCCCAAACATCGTCACGGCCTGCTTATGAGGGTCCCCGCAGGAGGCCGGGTCGTCCACGGAAAAGACCGTGAGGGTCGGCGCTACAGCACCATCTCCCAGGACACCTGGCCTGGCACCTGGCCCACTGGAGCAACAGCAGCACATCATCAAAAGACATTCTCTGCCACATGGCCTTGCTGGTCACTGTCTGACCAATGTTGACAAGGACTGTGGCATGGACTCTGAGGATTTCTAATGGCAAGGACACCAACTCCCCTAGTGAACTTTGGATTCCACACACCCGGAAAGCCCCTCATGTCAAACCCCCCCTCCCCCCCACTAAAATAAAAAGTCACACCATGAAGAGAAGATGCCTGCTGGTTGCATTATTACCTTACATGTGTCTTGTAAAGTCTAAACATGCCTGAGTTTTCTTTTGACTTCAACCATCCACACCCTGGGGCCTGAGTCTGGCACAGGACACACGGGTCACAGTGTATTAGGCAAGACAGACATGGAGCACCATACACACCCGTGATGGGCCCAACCAGCTGAGGGGGTGGCCGCACAATCATGCCGACAGACATATTGAGTACAGCAACAGTCATGCGCAGAGGTCAGGGATCATGTCGAGCGTCCTGGGGGGCACCCAGGTATGTGTAGACAGGTGGCAGAACCATGTCCTGCAAGCTTGAGTCAGGTGGATGCAGAGAATGGTGGCCTGGCCAACGTTGGATGCATGGGGATGGCACATGTCACAATACCCACACAGTCATGGACATCATGCACAATACACAGTCTAATCCCACACAAACAGCTTGCATCTTGCTACTCTACACATAGACACATAGCCACTATCACGGAAAACCATGCCAGACATGCCGGATGCACCTTGGCAACACACCAGCATTGACTGAGAAGAGGCACCTTGGAGGCATAGGGACACCTTTATTAGTCATGTATTCGGGATTGCAGAGGCAACTCGAAGTACACATGAACAGTTCATGTGGAGTAACATGTGGGTCCAACATTGGCACCCCCCTTCTGCAGCACAAATGCGTGATAGCCATGAAACTGGCACACAAGTGTCGGCTAACAGCTAAACACCCCCAGCTGCTCACGGAGAGCCTGCCATACACCATTGATCCGCTGATGTGGAAGTCCCACAGCATGTCAAGCCAATGCAAACCGTATGTGTCCGAGGGCAGTGTTACACACATTGATGCCATCATCACATTCCACAATCCCATCACTGATGACTGTCAACAAGTCTGACCATCTATTCAGGTGTACCCAGCTGCATGTAATGTGTACCATGGTGATGCAACATGTCTGCAGAGGAACCAAACATCGACAGGGGCAGTGTGCATACATCGTGAACAACTGCCACACCCAATACACCCCTGATGCATCCCTTACCCTAAGGAGACTTCCAAACGTGTCCGTGCCTGTAACTCTGAGTCAGCACACGATGACGTGTCCATGAGGAATAGCAGTGCCACAACAATGCAACCAGAAGACGGCATGCGCAAGTACCTGGGGAAGAGAGACACACAAGAAGTCAGCCACAAAAAGCACAGCCACTTGCATGTGCATGTACTCCACACATGTATGGATGACAACATGCTAGGTCACAATTATGACTGGGGAAATACAACCATCACTGGCACCATCACTCCAGTGACACACCCACACACACCTCTGACTCACGTGCCATACATGCAGGTGGAGACACACATCGCAACACATGCCACACGGGGACCAATGCGTGCACACTCAGACACTGGTACTCACCACTAAGCAAAGAAGTCGCGTATGAGCCGAGTCCGGATGTCCTCTTGCGGCTCCACATCCTCCACATCACTAGCCCCATTGCCAAGCCCTTCGTCCTCCACGGGTGGATGGTCCTGGTCATCTTGATCCAGGAGGAGTGGCACAGCTTTCTCAACTGCCATGTTGTGCAGCATGCAGCAGACCATGACGATTTTGCAGACCTTCGCCGGGGCATATGGGAGGGCGCCGCCGGTCTTGTGGAGGCATCTGAATCGGCTCTTCAGGAGGCCAAACGTCCTCTCTATCACTCGCCTTGTCCGGCCATGGGCGGTGTTGTAGCGGAGCTGGGCTGGCGTGATGGGGTTGTGGAGAGGTGTGATCAGCCATGGCATGTTGGGATAGCCAGCGTCCCCTACATGGAAAGCACATAGACATAAGCAGGACAGGAGAAGCGGTCGTGCTGGAAGTCTATGCAAAATACAGGACAGACAGACTGTACCCACCAACAACACATGCTCGTTCGTTGCGCAGCTGCGTCATCATTTCAGGCACCCTGCTATGCCTCATGATGTAGGCATTGTGTGCTGATCCTGGAAAACGAGCACAGACATGTGAAATCACCATGTTGGACAGACACACCACAAGGGCATTGATGGAGTGGTAGTGCTTGCGATTCCGGTGCGCTACCTCCTGTGCCTGTGGTGGTACCAAAGCCACATGTGTCCCATCTATGGACCCAATGACATGGGGCATCCCTCCCAGGGCATAGAATCCACGCTTGACCCCAGTCAACATTTCAGGGGTAGGAAAATGGATGAAGTCATCCAGGTGAATCAACATGGCCTCTAAGAAATCATGCAGCACACGGCAGAACATGCTCTGGGACATGCCACCAACATGAGCAATGGTATTTTGAAAGGTACCCGTGGCTAGAAAATGTAGGGCTGCCATTACCTTCAGCTTGGGTGTCAGTGCCGTAGGATACCTGTGCAGCGGTTGCAGGTGTGGTGCCAGTCTCGCCGTCAAATCCAGAATCAACCGTTGGGGGAAGCGGTAGCACCGGATACAGTCATTCTCCCGCATGGCAGCCAAGTCCGGAATTGGTCGGGGAAGAGGCGGTGCTCTGCAGTAATTTGGAAGTGACAAGGAAGAGTGAGTGCACCACAACAACAATTAATTTGTACTGAGCACATGTTAATCTGTCTATACACATATGCTACATACGGAGTCAGGTATGTGCCACATGCCCTGGACACGTATGGCTGCCAGGTGACACTTCTACCAAGACCCAGCTACACACGGAGATTGTGAACCTCCACATGCCATGGCATGGGATTAGACGTGTCCCAGTGCAAGTGAACAGCCAGACGCAAGACAGGAGTGACATACATCCACACATCAGCAGAAGTAGGATGTCGATTGCAGAGACTGGTAGCGGAACACTAGAGCCACAGGTCACATGACATTACACTAGGACAGCCCATACACCTTGCCATGAAGGTGTACATGTCATGACTCACCACACATTCATAGAGAGGATGCAGACATGTCTTTGTAACGCTACTCCGTGTCCCATGCATACATACGCACCTCACATCCGATACCACATGTGGCATGGTGTGAGGAATAGTGTGCAATGTCAATCTACACACAGACACATGTTGGTTGCTGCAACAGCTGCAGCTTTTGAGGGTGCTCCAACATCAACCTAATGGGAACCCCTCACACATACATGACATAGTCACATCGTGCACCGTGGGTAGTGACATGTCAGGTGTGGTAACCCCTGTACCGGGCATCAGGGGACACTTCCGTGTGTTGGTGTCCGTGCCATGCCAGTGACGCTCATCACAAGTGTGCAGTATGACATGCACACATGTCAAAGGAGTCAAGGGCATGCCTGGCACACATTGCACCGTCACACATTACATGTGTACACATCTCATCATACATCTGGTGCCTTCTCGACTCAGGAGTCATGTGCCACATCACAGCCTGTCACACCTGTGCCCCACACATGTAGTACTGCCCAGACAATGCCTTGATGTCCATCCATGGACAACTATGTCAGCCCTATCCCTTCCTGTATGCTGCCTGTCACCACTGTGATGTGTGAAAACCACCGTACTGCTGCTAAGAGGGCCTGTGTACGTTCCCATATCACTATGGGAGTGCTGCCGTATGTGTACCCATAGTGATGGTGAGCGTACAGGCATGTGTGCGGTCAGTAAGTACGCATACGTAAGAACACCCATAGTGGTACGGCCCGTACACACGCCTGTACATTCACTATCACTATGGGTGTCCTCGCGTATGCGTACTCGTAGTGATAGTGAGCGTACACACGCCTGTACGTTCACTATCACTATGGGTGTCCTCGCGTATGCGTACTCGTAGTGGTACGGCCCGTACACACGCCTGTACGTTCACTATCACTATGGGTGTCCTCGCGTATGCGTACTCGTAGTGGTACGGCCCGTACACACGCCTGTACGTTCACTATCACCATGGGTGTCCTCGCGTATGCATACTCGTAGTGGTACGGCCCGTACACACGCCTGTACGCTCACTATCACTACGAGTACGCATACGCGAGGACACCCATAGTGATAGTGAACGTACAGGCGTGTGTACGGGCTGTACCACTACGAGTACGCATACGCGAGGACACCCATGGTGATAGTGAACGTACGCACGCGTGTACGGGCCGTACCACTATGGGTGTTCTTGCGTATGCGTCCTCATAGTGGTACGGCCCGTACACACGCCTGTACGGGCCGTTGCTATGCATTTGAGGTGCCCTAGGGGCCCGGAACGCACCGTACCTGTGTGTGAAGCTCAATTTTACATAGGGGACACATGAGGGACAAGTATTAAGGCCTACATGCATGCTGGTTGTCATGGAGACCAAGTTTTAAGTTTGAATTTGTTCTGAAAGGTGCACAGCAGAAGTCAGTTGGAATGAATCTACTTTGTTGCAATGTGTTTGTGGGGTTGACATCATGCTGAAGAAAAAAACACAATAAGAACCCACTGACTGTGCTAGGTTTGAAGGGATTGGAGGAAACATAGGATGCAAATGTGAGTGACCAATCACTCTGTACTCCTGTGCATAAAACAGGCCAGCAAGGCAGATATAAGGCAGCCAGGTCCCATGAGGGTTCACTTGCCTGCACATATTTCGATTCTACCACACTGCTGCTGCTCCTGATTCCCTGGAACCATGTCAAGGTCTGTGGAGAGGTCACAGCCATTCACCCTGGAGGAGAACCTGGCATTGCTGGATGTGATCCTCCCACAGTACCCCCTGCTGTATGGGCGACCAGGGTATCAGGTGAGTGCAGAGGCTACTAGCACAGACTGTGTCCCTTTTTTGTGACTGTGACTTCTGCCATTGTGTCCAGGTGTGACACACATGCTATGTACTGTAGGGGGTGTCCCAGGGGGGGGGGGAATGCCTGATGTCTCCCAGCAGTGCCCAGACAGAGGAGGGGTGTGTGCAGAGTCCTCCCAGCAGTGCCCAGAGACAGGAGGGGTGGGTGCAGAGTCCTCCCAGCAGTGCCCAGAGTCAGGAGGGGTGTGTGCAGAGCCCTCCCAGCAGTGCCCAGAGACAGGAGGGGTGGGTGCAGAGTCCGCCCAGCAGTGCCCAGAGGCAGGAGGGGTGTGTGCAGAGTCCTCCCAGCAGTGCCCAGAGACAGGAGGGGTGTGTGCAGAGTCCTCCCAGCAGTGCCCAGAGGCAGGAGGGGTGTGTGCAGAGTCCTCCCAGCAGTGCCCAGAGTCAGGAGGGGTGGGTGCAGAGTCCTCCCAGCAGTGGCCAGAGACAGGAGGGGTGGGTGCCTATCACTCCCAGCAGTGCCCAGAGTCAGGAGGGGTGGGTGCCTATCACTTCCAGCAGTGCCCAGACATATGAGGGGTGGGTGCCTATCACTCCCAGCAGTGCCCAGACACAGGAGGGGTGTGTGCAGAGTCCTCCCAGCGGTGCCCAGAGACAGGAGGGGTGGGTGCAGAGTCCTCCCAGCAGTGCCCAGACGCAGGAGGGGTGGGTGCCTATCACTCCCAGCAGTGCCCAGAGTCAGGAGGGGTGGGTGCAGAGTCCTCCCAGCAGTGCCCAGAGTTAGGAGGGGTGGGTGCCTATCACTCCCAGCGGTGCCCAGAGTCAGGAGGGGTGGGTGCAGAGTCCTCCCAGCAGTGCCCAGAGTCAGGAGGGGTGTGTGCAGAGTCCTCCCAGCAGTGCCCAGAGTCAGGAGGGGTGGGTGCAGAGTCCTCCCAGCAGTGCCCAGACACAGGAGGGGTGTGTGCAGAGTCCTCCCAGCAGTGCCCTGACGCAGGAGGGGTGTGTGCAGAGTCCTCCCAGCAGTGCCCAGACGCAGGAGGGGTGGGTGTGATGCACAGTGTGAGCCTTGATAATTGATTGTGCCTTTGCCCTCATTCCACCTGTGTACTTTCACTGGCACGTACTGCTTTTGCCCTTCCCCAGAGGAGTATGTCCCTATGGCAAAGGTGCAATGCGTTGGCTGCATGACATGCCTTGTTGTAACCAGCTAATTTGTTCTCATATGTGTCTCTGTGACATGTTGCAGGTGTATTGATGTAGTGTCACTTTTTCATCCTCACAGGTAGGCGCCTCTGCCAAGGAGCAGATCTGGCTGACCGCCGTCAGTGCCGTGAGGAGTGCGGATGGTTGCAAGCGGCGCCTGTCCCAGGTGAGGAAACGCTGGCAGGATATCCGGTGCTGGACGCGGAGGATCGCACGGGTCCTGCTGGGGGACTCACCTGAGAGCCATAAGAACCGCGGGCGCCGCCGTCTCTCCCACATCCACAAGCGTGTGCTGGCAGTGGTATTTCCAGACTTGGACAGGCGCTTACAGGAGATGCAGCAGCAGGAAGGGGGTAGGTACATGTGTGTTTGTTGTGTTTCACCAGCATTTGTAAGTGCACTGTTCCATGGATACACTGCCAGGGTTTAATGGTGCTGTGCAGATCCTGTTACCCACAATATTGCAGTGCTCTCCTGCCTCCCTTCCCCTCCTTGCAATGTGTTCCCTGGTCTGTGTGAAGTCACTCCGTCACAAGGTTATGTAGCCTGGCACCTTCTCCATGTGTACAATGCCTGCAGCATCATGTGTGGGGGTGGTGTGTAACAGGTTTTGGGACCTTGCCTGTGCCCTGTCCAGTTCTGGTCTTGTGGGTTCCATGTCAGTTGGCACTAATGCTGAGTCCAGACATGGGAGTTAGTCTCTCAAGTGTGAGGCCTTACAGCACGCATGTCCTATGTGGTGGCCTGTGACATGATGTGCATGAGTGTGTGGTACGCATAGTGCGGGGATGGTAGCGTGTGTTGCAGTCATTCCCATTCAGGAGCATGGAGTTGTGTGGCCACTACTGTCCCCAGGGGCATATTTTCCTAGGTATCATGTGTGTAATCCGAATATGTCGACAATCTCTGTGTCTACAGCATAGGTTGTGCTCTGTGCCATTGTCCCCTGGCCAAATGTATATTGACGTGAAATGTAGTACAAGTGTCCACTGTACAGCCTGACCTGATTTTCCTTGTTCATACTCACGGTGGACATTGCCTGTGTGTCTTGTTACAATCATCTGATGATGCCCATTTGTACATGATTATTTGGACAGGCGCACCTTGGGTATTTTGTGTGCAATCTTGAATTGTTGCATCCCATGTGTATTTCACCCAGACTAAGGGATGTAAGTGCTTCCTGTGTCTCCAACTAATTGTCTCATGTAGGGGGTGGGTGGTGCGGGCATGGCCTTCATGTCACAACCTGATATCTCCTTGCTAGGACTGGCCAGTGTGTGATGTTTGTCTGGACATGCACTCAAGGTGCAGTGGGCCAGTCATGGTGGGCATGTTTTCAGTATAACCTATGCTGCATGTGCCTCTTGTTCCTGGATATAGTCCCTGCTCATCCCTATTTCCTGCCACGCTGTGTGGTGCAGATGCAGTGCTGGATTGTCCCCAGGGCCTTGCTCCTCAGTCAAAATTCCATTCCATCTAATTTGCTATTGTGTCATGCCCTCCATAGTTTTTCAGTGGCATGGTGGGTCAAACAACTGTGTCTTGCATGCCCTACATATGTACCTTGTTTTGTAGATGTAACTCTTCTTTTGTTTCAGGCTATGCACTGTGACCTATGTAGATTGGACTCATGTGACATATGTATACAGGTGTATGATTAATTTCTGTCTCTTCACCCTGCCCACAGCATCGTCGGGGGACACGGAGGGAGACATGGGCACACACGGAGCAGAGGGACCGAGCACCAGTGCCAGCCGTGACATCGGGGCTGGCACATCAAGTGGGACTGAGGCGGAGGAGAGTGAAGCCGGGGACCTGTCGACTGGCACAACAGAGTATGAAGCTGACGGGTCCGAGGATGATCTCTCCGAGTGGGCGGCGGCTGCACCAGCAGCTGACAGCGGCACTACATCTCGCCCCGCCCCCTCCATTGCCATCAGCCGCCTCCCACTTGCTCGTGTCCCTTCCCAATGTGCCCGGTCACCACATGTCTCCTTCCTGCCAGGCACCGCACCCCCTGCCCCTGTCTCCACTGCTGCCGCCAATGCCGAGTCTGTGGACATCCAGCGGCAGTTGCAGATTGGTCAGGCTGCGATCCTTAATGTCCTCCATGGCCACAGCCAGGTCCTCAACAACATGGAGGCATACTTGGAGGGCATTCATTCATCACAGGCTGACCAACGCAGCTTGCTGAGGTCGATAGACTCGACACTGACTGCAGCAGTGGGTCTCCTGCAGCACTACGTCCCACCCCTACCCCTGCCCCATCCACACTTCCCACTCCCATGCCTGTCCCACGTACACCCAGATGTCAGCATGCACCCACCACAACACACACAGGCACCACACCAGCAGGGAAGGTCCACCGCACACCTCCTGACACGCACACACAGGGTGAAGTAGGCACACTCACTGGGTCGGGGGGCAAACGTGTGACACGCAGCCAGAGTGGGAGTCCGCATTCCACCCAATCCACTCCCTCCAAATCCCCTCCCCTCAGCTCTCCTGGCCACATCTCCCCCAAAGACTCCTTCATGGCCGCTCTGTCCCTGAGCCCCACAGTGACACCACCACGCAAGCGGTCAAGGAAGTCCCCGGTCAGGGTGGTTGATTCCCCCCCTGTCTACACCCTCCCCCAGTGGCGCTGTGACCCATCCCTCTGACCCCCACCCCCCTCCTTGGGGCCTGTGGTTCCTTCGGGTGCAGGGGATACCCTGGAGGACCTTGCTAAGGTGTGCAGCGAGATCCTGGCCTCCGCCTTTGGCCCTGCCCCACCCCCTGTGGTGGAGTCCTCCATCCCTGCACCCACGACGCCTACCCTTCACCCTCCTGTCCCTGCGGTGCCTGGTTCTTCCCCCCCACATGATGCCCTCACCCCTGTGGAAGATGACGGAATGTAACTGTGCAGGCAAGCTAGGGGAAACGCATCCCACTGTGTCCCCCATCCAGCTGTGATTTCTGGACTGCCCTATGGGCTTTGTAAATATTGAACTTCCTACAAACAAGATTTTTTGGTTCATGCTGAATAAAGCAATTTATTTTTTTCCCCTTGGAACACTACTGCTTTGCTGGTATTGCTGTTGGTGGGGCTGCTACATGGTTTTGGGTGGTGTTCATGTGTTGGGTGTGTGGGAAATGTAGTAGTGTGCTGGTCATAGGGGGGACCCTGGGATCTGTGTGCCATCACACGGTGTTAGCTAGGTTTCTGTGTTCATGTAAGCAGTTGCTGCATGGTGAAATTGTCCAAAGGTGTATTCCTTCCTCTGTGTACCCTGACATCTTCCCTGCAGGGTGTTCCCAATATTTAACGCTGAGCTGTGTGTACATTAGCTGGGTGTGTGACGGACTCCTTCTACTTTGCACATGCATGCTGAGCGATGTCTCCACCTGCATCATTCGTGGCATTCTTGGTAGTCATTGTACTTGTGTATGTGGACTATTGACATGACTTCGTGTGGACATGTTTTCTTTTCTGCGCTATGCATGCGTATACTCCCAGCCTCGCACACATGTGGTACATGTACTGCAGGGTCTTTGTGCACCTGACTGAAATTTGTGGGCATGGTATCTGTGGCTACTCCACCCTTTGCGTTCCATGTGCACTGCTGTGAGTGTTAGGCACACACCCCTCTTGTGACTGGGCACTGCTGGGAGGACTCTGCACACACCCCTCCTGTGTCTGGGCACTGCTGGGAGGACTCTGCACCCACCCCTCCTGACTCTGGGCACTGCTGGGGGGACTCTGCACACACCCCTCCTTACTCTGGGCACTGCTGGGAGGACTCTGCACCCACCCCTCCTGACTCTGGGCACTGCTGGGAGTGATAGGCACCCACCCCTCCTGACTCTGGGCACTGCTGGGAGGACTCTGCACCCACCCCTCCTGCCTCTGGGCACTGCTGGGAGGACTCTGCACCCACCCCTCCTGACTCTGGGCACTGCTGGGAGTGATAGGCACCCACCCCTCCTGCGTCTGGGCACTGCTGGGAGTGATAGGCACCCACCCCTCCTGACTCTGGGCACTGCTGGGAGGACTCTGCACACACCCCTCCTGCATCTGGGCACTGCTGGGAGGACTCTGCACCCACCCCTCATGACTCTGGGCACTGCTGGGAGGACTCTGCACCCACCCCTCCTGACTCTGGGCACTGCTGGGAGTGATAGGCACCCACCCCTCCTGCGTCTGGGCACTGCTGGGAGGACTCTGCACCCACCCCTCCTGTCTCTGGGCACTGCTGGGAGTACTCTGCACACACCCCTCCTGTGTCTGGGCACTGCTGGGAGTGATAGGCACCCACCCCTCATATGTCTGGGCACTGCTGGGAGTGATAGGCACCACCCCTCCTGACTCTGGGCACTGCTGGGAGTGATAGGCACCCACCCCTCCTGTCTCTGGGCACTGCTGGGAGGACTCTGCACCCACCCCTCATGACTCTGGGCACTGCTGGGAGGACTCTGCACACACCCCTCCTGACTCTGGGCACTGCTGGGAGGACTCTGCACCCACCCCTCCTGACGCTGGGCACTGCTGGGAGTGATAGGCACCCACCCCTCCTGCGTCTGGGCACTGCTGGGAGGACTCTGCACCCACCCCTCCTGTCTCTGGGCACTGCTGGGAGGACTATGCACACACCCCTCCTGTGTCTGGGCACTGCTGGGAGTGATAGGCACCCACCCCTCATATGTCTGGGCACTGCTGGTAATGATAGGCACCCACCCCTCCTGCGTCTGGGCACTGCTGGGAGGACTCTGCACACACCCCTCCTGCGTCTGGGCACTGCTGGGAGGACTCTGCACCCACCCCTCCTGTGTCTGGGCACTGCTGGGAGGACTCTGCACACACCCCTCCTGTCTCTGGGCACTGCTGGGAGGACTCTGCACACACCCCTCCTGTGTCTGGGCACTGCTAGGGGGATTCTGCACCCGCCCCTCCTGCGTCTGGGCACTGCTGGGAGGACTCTGCACACACCCCTCCTGTCTCTGGGCACTGCTGGGAGGACTCTGCACACACCCCTCCTGTGTCTGGGCACTGCTGGGGGGACTCTGCACCCACCCCTCCTGCGTCTGGGCACTGCTGGGAGGACTCTGCACCCACCCCTCCTTCCTCTGGGCACTGCTGGGAGGACTCTGCACACACCCCTCCTGACTCTGGGCACTGCTGGGAGGACTCTGCACCCACCCCTCCTGACTCTGGGCACTGCTGGGAGTGATAGGCACCCACCCCTCCTGACTCTGGGCACTGCTGGGAGGACTCTGCACACACCCCTCCTGCGTCTGTGCACTGCTGGGAGTGATAGGCACACACCCCTCCTATTTAACAATATGTACGCTTAGAACATACACGTGTGTGGGTTTGTTCCATGGGGGTACGGTTCGTACTTACACTGTTGGGGTGGGAGTAGGCTCCATATGTACGCGGGTGGGGTACGGGTCGTACTTACACTGTTGGGGTGGGAGTACGCTCCATACATACGCGGGTGGGGTACGGGTCGTACTTACACTGTTGGGGTGGTGGTACGGTACGTACATGCACTGTTGGGGTTGGGGTACGCTCCATGCATACGAGGTGGGGGTACGGGTCGTACTTACACTGTTGGGGTACGCTCCATGCATACGCGGGTGAGGGTACGGGTCGTACTTACACTGTTGGGGTGGGACTTATATGTACGCGGGTGAGGGTATGGGTCGTACTTACACTGTTGGGGTGGGGGTACGGTCCGTACATACACGGTTGGGGTGGGGGTACACTCCATATGTATGGGGGTGAGGGTACGGTTCGTACTTACACTGTTGGGGTGGGGGGTACGCTCCATGCATACGCGGGTGAGGGTACGGGTCGTACTTACACTGTTGGGGTGGGGGTACGGTCCGTACATACACGGTTGGGGTGGGGGTACGCTCCATACGTACCGGGGTGAGGGTACGGGTCGTACTTACACTGTTGGGGTGGGGGGTATGCTCCATGCATACGCGGGTGAGGGTACGGGTCGTACTTACACTGTTGGGGTGGGACGTATACGTACGCGTGTGAGGGTACGGGTCGTACTTACACTGTTGGGGTGGGGGGTACGCTCCATACGTACGCGGGTGAGGGTACGGGTCGTACTTACACTGTTGGGGTGGGGGTACGCTCCATACTTACGCGGGTGAGGGTACGGGTCGTACTTACACTGTTGGGGTGGGGGTACGCTCCATACGTACGCGGGTGAGGGTATGGGTCGTACTTACACTGTTTGGGTGGGGGTACGCTCCATACGTACGCGGGTGAGGGTACGGGTCGTACTTACACTGTTGGGGTGGGACGTATACGTAAGCGGGTGAGGGTACGGGTCGTACTTACACTGTTGGGGTGGGGGTATGCTCCATACGTACCCGTTTGAGGGTACGGGTCGTACTTACACTGTTGGGGTGGGGGGTACGCTCCATACGTACGCATGTGAGGGTATGGGTCATACTTAAACTGTTGGTGTTGGGGGTACGCTCCATGCATACGGTGGTGGGGGTACGGTCCGTACTTATCCGTCCCCACGCTATGTGATGCTTGTGCGGGCCATACCCAGGCCTTTGCCACGTGGGTACAGCCGTCCCGCCATTGTTGGGGTGACGTAGGTGTTGGCGTGGTACGACTCGTACCCACGCTCTTAAGGCGTGGGTACGGGACGTACCTGTATAGTTGTGTTGCCGGTTCGCGTCGTCAGGCACTTCCTTTGTGGCGGACGCGGGCTTTGCTGGACATGCCCCCACCCCCTCGTAGTGACCAGGGCATGGGGGTCAGGTATGTCCAGGGCATGTGTGCTGTGTGACATTGGTGGTGGTTTTGTGGCCTGCCCCTGGTCCTGCCCCCCCCCCCCTTAGTTGTTCTGACCTTCTGCGGCGTCTGCGTTGGAACCTGCAGAGGAGGTCGACTGCTATGAGGGCCAGGATGACACGTAGGTTCGGGTCCATGTCTGTCCGTCGCGTACAGGTACTCCTTGTTCGCGTCATCCTGATTTCCCGGCAGTTTTTGGCAGCCGGAAAATATTCACCGTGCGGGATGACGTCGGTGCGAATCGTAATTCCTGGTTCGTGAATGGCAGGCTGCGTGCGTCCCGACGTCACGTCGGCGCTTTCCCGGATCGCATTTGTATGTTTATTTTCGTCGGTCGGGGTTTCGTACGAATCGTATGGAAATTGAGTTTCCGTGCGAATCGTAATTCCATGTTTGTACATTTTGACGACCGGGTACACGTCGGACGGAGAATATGCTCCGTCCGACGGTTCATACCCGGTTTTTGCAGGATCATGATCGGCACCTTTATCTAGTGCTGTATGTTACTGGAGTTTGAATGATTATTTTTACCCCTACAGCATCCATCAATTTCCCTACTGCTGCACCTTTCTGGAGTTAGAATAGTAAATTTTACCCCTACACTATCTTACACTTTCCCTACTGCTGCACCTTCTGGAGTTAGAATAGTAATTCATACACTAAAATTAACCATCACTTTCTCTACTGCTGTACCTTCCTTGAGTTAGAATAGTAATTGATACCCCAAAACTATCCAAGAGTTTCCCTAGTGCTGCATCTTCCTGGAGTTAGAATAGTAATGTTTTCCCCTACACCATCCATCACTTTCTCTACTGCTGTACCTTCTTTGAGTTAGAATAGTAATTGATACCCCAAAACTATCCAACAGTTTCACTACTGCTGCATCTGCCTGGAGTTAGAATAGTAATGTTTTCCCCTACACCATCCATCACTTTCTCTACTGCTGGACTTTCCTTGAGTTAGAATATTAATTGATACCCTAAAATGATTCAACACTTTTTCTAGTGCTGCATGTTACTGGAGTTTGAATAGTAATTTTTATTCCTACAGCATCCATCAATTTCTCTACTGCTGCACCTTCCAGGAGTTAGAATAGTAATTTTTACCCCTACACTATTTTACACTTTTTCTAATGCTGCACCTTCTGCAGTTAGAATAGTAATTCATACACCACAATTAATCATCATTTTGTCTTCTGCTGCACCTTACTGGAGTTAGAATAGAAATTTTTACTCCTAGAGTATCCCACAATTTGTTTATTTTTTAAAGTATATTGATTATTTAAAAAAGTTTAGACTATTAATTTGTGCAGTATTTAGGAGTGTTTATTTCAAATAACTTTTGGTTTTGGTGAATTTTTCTTGGTCTGGATTTTTGTCTTCTATGTTGGAATTTTCTGGGTATTTTGGTTGGCTGGTTTTTTGTGCTCCGAGTTTTGTTGAAGAGTTGAATCTATTTGTGTCAGGATCTATAAGAATAAAAAATGGTGATGTACATTTATAAAAACATTTATTTACAATTGCAAATATGTAATCATTTCTGTGCTTTGATGATAATTTATTATAGTGTACCTGTACAGTTTTAAAAAGTTTTACTATTGCTACATCTTCCAGGAGTTACAATAGTAATTGACACTTGTTTACCATGCAACACTTTTTCTACTGCTTTACTTTCCCGGAGTTAGAACATTATTTTTTATCCCTACACCATTGAAAACTTTCCCTACTGCTGCATCTTTCTGGAGTTAGAATATTAATGTTTACCCCTACACCATCCATCACTTTCTCTACTGCTGTACTTTCCTTGAGTTAGAATATTAATTCATACCCTAAAAATATCCTACACTTTCCGTACTGCTGGATCTTACTGGAGATAGAATAGTAATTTTTACCTCTACGCTATCTAACAGTTTCTGTACTGCTGCATTTTATTGGAGTTAGAATAGTTATTTTTTTCCTACAGCATTCATCACTTTCCATACTGCTGCACCTTCCTGGAGTTAGAATAGTAATTTTTACCTCTACACTATCTAACAGTATCTGTACTGCTGCATTTTATTGGAGTTAGAATATTAATTTTTACCTTTACAGCATTCATCACTTTCTCTACTGCTGCACTTTTCTGGAGTTAGAATAGTAATTTTTACCCCTACACTATCCAACACTTTCCCTACTGTAGCACCTTATTGGAGTTAGAATATTAATTGATAAAATAAAATTATCCATCACTTTCCCTACTGTTGCACCTTTATGGAGTTAGAATAGTAATTATAACCCGTGGACTATCCTACAATTTCTGTATTTTTTAAGCTATATTGATTAGTTTATAAAAAGGTTTAACTATTAATTTGTGCAGTATTTGGGTGTGTTTATTGAAAATACCTTTTGGTTTTGGTGAATTTTTCTTGGTCTGGCTTCCTGTTTTCTATATAGTAATTTTGTGTTGATTTGGGTTGGTTGGTTTTCTGTGGTTCGAGTTTTGTTAAAGAGTTGAATAGATTTGTGAAAGGATCTATAAGGAAAAAAAAAGTTAATGTACATTTATAAAAACGTTTATTTAAAATTTTACATATGTAAACATTTCTGTGCTTTGATGAGAATTTATTGTAGTGTATCTGTACTGTTTTATAAAGTTTTACTACTGCTACAACTTACTGGAGTTAGAATAGTAATTGATATCTTTACACTATGCAACAATTTTTCAACTGCTCTAGGTTTATGGAATTATATTCGTAATTTTTACCCCTACACCATTCCTCACTTTTCCTACTGCTCTAACATTCTGGAGTTGGAAAAGTCTATTTTACCCCTACACAATCCAACACTTTCCCTACTGCTGCACCTTCCTGGAGTTAGAATAGTAATTTTTACCCATATATGATCCAACGCTTTCCCTACTGCTTTACATTATTGTAGTTAGAATACTAATTTTTACCCCTACACCATTCAAAAAAAGCTTTCTTACTGCTCTACGTTCCTGAAGTTAGATTTTATATTTATTCTGTTACACTATACTACAATTTTTCACTAGCAGCACATTTCTGGAGCAAGATTAAATAAATTAAAAATCATACTATCTCACAGTTTCTATAGTTTAACCAAAAACAAAATTATTTTACGAATTTGTATTTCTATGTTAAACATATATAATATTTATGCTACGCAACAAATATTTTCTAATTACGATTTTAAAATTAGAAATATACCTTCACATCAGTAGAGATGAGGAGTGTAGGTTGTTTAGATAAATTTCTTATTTTTAATGTTGTCTTTTTCTTCACAGTTGATCCAATGTATGCTATAGAACAAAAAATAATTTGTTGGTATTTTTGGAAAAATAATACATCTTAATATTTAGTTAACGTATATTTCATTACATGATAATTTCGCTTAACATGTTTGACGATTAAAAAATAATGTTTGCATTTTATTAGGTGCAGTGTATGCAATGTTTGAAATGTTAAATGAATAAAGTAGCAGTTTGTGTTTAATTTTAATCGAAACTTACTTGTATTTGGAATCCAAAAATGCTTCTCAAATGTATTTCACCGTTTTCTCAGTGAAGAGGTCAGAGGGTCAGGTTTCTGAGTCTGGTCTCTCTGGGAGTTGATAATCAACTGGTTTAAAAATGGTGTCTTGCTTGTATTTATAAGTTTTAGTCAGTGTCATTAATTTTTTTTTTAAACACCGCGTTGGTTCTAATTTTTAATGTGGTTTAATTTGCTGTGTAAATTTGTAATTTTAAACACATTTAAAGATGTGTTGTTTTTACTTTTAAGTTCCGTTTTGGCATCCATTTTGAAAGTAGTGTTTTGGTATTATTTTCATGGAAAGTGTTGTAGGACATGTTTTGGAAGTAGAAAGTTAAAAATGGCGAGTATGTGTATGTGACATGTTTAATTTCGTTCTTTTGTTTTGTTAGTTAATATTATTTTTATGTTTAATATATTTAATAAATTGTTGTTTGTGGAATACTTTTATAAATGTTGAATAATAGATATTTTTTATTTTACGAGTATTAATTTTAATACTCGAGTCTTAATTTTAGTACTCGAGTATTAATTTTTAAAAATATTATGCTTTTCAATACATTTACGTTCAGTTTTTCTCTACGTTTTAAAACACTTCCCCACCCAAAAACCCCTAATTTCCCTGCATCCCGTGCCAGGTTTTATTTATGAAATAGAAAAAAATATATATATATTTATTGATGCGTTGTAAAGGTATGCGATATAGTTGTGTTCGTTGTAAAAGTACTTTATAGTTAATATCTCTTTCCCGCGTTGTAACAGTTTTCGTAGTAACAACATGCGTTGTAAAAGTATTTGCGTTGTAAAAAATGCGTTGTAAATACATGCATTGTAATAGCATGCGTTGTAACGTCATACAGCCTTTATTCTGCCTCTTTTGGCTCATTACTCACCTTTATTTTGCCTCTTTCTTCTCTTTTCTGACCTTCATTTTGCCCATTTCTGTTCATTTCTGAACTTTAGTCTGCCTCTATCTGCTAGTTTCTAACCTTTCTTCTGTCTTTTTCTGCCCATTTCTGTTTTTATTTTGTCTCTTTCTCCTCTTCCCAGGGACTGAAAAGGGAGCCTCCAGACCCCCACGGTCCCAGTCTCTCAGCCAGCTATCGACTCTTGCGGGAGCGGGCACACCTCCTGCAAGCAGGGAGCTGCATGAAATACCTGATCCCTGCATGTAGGAGCAATGTTTTCATCTGTATCCCTTCACGAATATTTGCATGCAGGGAAACAGATGAAACTCAGCTCCCACCAAGCAAAAGCAAACAGCAACCTCCCCGAGGATGGAAGTCTCAGGTGGTAGCAGGTGCCGGGCCTGGGGGGTGGCGGTCCTCAGGGACATCTGTGGCTTCTCAAGGGTCCTCAGTGATGTCACTGACCTTGTCATGAGTGATGTAATAAGTGAGGCCATAAGCCATGCAATACAGGGGCATACATTATAGTTAGCTTAGGTTACTATAATTAATGAATTTCAATGGTTTTGTATGAGTAAAATATGAGCCTAACTATAACAGCCCTGTAACCTTTGTTTTTTTTTCAGTGAATTTCTAAGTTTAAAAAAAATATATATTTCATAACTATAATGTTAGACCTGGCACCATTGGCGTGGGTCACCCTTCGATTTTTGTCTGTGCCTCAATGTATTTTTGTGCTGGTGTTAGCTGCTCAGGGCCCTGTGGCACTGCCATCCAGTGCCACAGGGCAAGTGCTCCCTATGGGAAAATGTATTATGTGAATTGATTTCCATGTTTGGCTTATTTGGTTTACTATCAGTCCCTAGTAGAGTGCACCAGGGGTGCCAAGGGCTTGTATATCCAAATGCTGCTAGTGGGCTTGGTTGTGCCACCCACAGAAGCAGCCTGGTAAAATGTGTCTAAGGTCTGCCATTACAGAACCTGCATGCAGTCTGGTACTGTCATGCTGACTGGGCAAGTGTCCCCACTTGCCAGTCCCTAAACCTTCCCTTACCTTCATGTTAGTCACCCCTAATGTAGGCCCTAGGGCAGGGTGCATTGTAAGGATAAGGTAGGAGATGCCCTGAAGTGTGTGGCATGTCCTAATAGTGAATGACAGCCATTTTCGTTTTTCACTATTGTAAGGCTACCTGCTCTCCATAGGCCAGAATGGGCTGAAAGATTATAACACTCTATAATCCTAGCAGGCTCAGGAAGCATGGTAGAAATTCATGTTTAGTATGCCTGAACTGAGAATGATAAAATACATCTTTTAGCAAAGGTTATTTTAATATCCTGGGTTTGCAAATGCTACTTTTAGAAAGTTAGCCTTTGCGTGCCTAACCATCTCAGTCCGCCTCTGGAGGGGAGGGCTATCTTCTTTGTGTGTAGCTTGAGTGACAGGGCTGGGAAGTTCCAGGAGACAGGCTGGGGCTACCAGGTGGTGAATAGAGAGATTACACCAGGATGGGTGGGAGGAGTGCACCTTGACTCTGAATAGGGCAGTGCTCTGCCACCACAATGCTGGCTCCACCCCCGGGGGAGCGTCTGATGTCTCTGCCCTGCCTGCTGAAAGAAGAAGCCAGAGTCCCAACAACAAAGTGCTCCTCACTGAAAAGAACTGGACTGGGATTATGCAAAGGCCCCCCTGGCCTGTAAAGACAAAAGAAACTTGATATAAATGTAGGAGCCCTGCTCCTAAGAATTCAGATCCTGATTGAACCACGAAGAAACTCTGCCTGACCAGAAGGACCTGGAAGAAGCTGAAGGAGGAGTAACTTTCCCTGACCTGGGGGATTGGCCTGCAGTTGGTGCCTTGCAGAGAAAGGAGAGGAAAAGACTAAGAGAGACTTTGCACTTTGTTTTTCAACAATCTCCAAGGGTTTGGAAGAAGAGCTTGCCCCCTGAACTGAGTCCCAGGACCATTGGACTCATCTGCTTTCCAAAATTGAGTTGCCTGGACAATTCTTACTTGTTTCCCGCTGGATTTGGCCCCAGTACGACTCGTACCCCATCCGCCGCGAAGCCGTGTCTTTGCCGCCCGGCACCGTGTGTCTACGCTGATTCAAAAGCGTTAGTACGCACCGTATCCCTCCCGGCCGCATCGCACCTAACCTTCCCCGCCGATTCGAGACGTACAACCCTGGCTGCCTAATCCTGTACGCCGGACCCAAGCTTCGCTGTCCCGCAGGTACGGTCCGTACGCTGCTAACGTACTGCACCGTGCCGTACTCAGAGGCGAGAAGCCGCATCGTGCTGATCCTCCCCGTACACTGTACGGCGCCGAGAAGTGTCACCGCCTATCTGCACCGAAGGTACGGCTCGAACGCCGAACGCCACGGACTCTGCAAGCTACTCCGGGCCATCCGCACGTATCCCTGAAGGTCCCGTACCAACGCCACGTCCCGACGCCGCGACCCGACCAGCATCTGAATACGCTGCCAAACTACGACCCGGACCCATCAACTTGTCCCGCACTGTCCGTCGCGGACCCCACGAACTTAAGGTACTTTGTTCTGTTCGCACCGCAGCCTGCACGTCACGGACCCCGGAGTCCGCAACGATTGTTTGACTCGTACTTTCCTTGTTTTTAATGCCGACGAGTCGCACATCCAGGTACGAACCGTACAAAGCCTGAAAAGAAGCAGAAATTGACTAAAAGAAGCCTATTTTTGTATTTTAATCCTTTTTACAAGAACATTGAACTTTAAAATAATACTGTGGTCATTTTATTCGTTATTCTGGTCTTGTGCTAAGCCTTATATAAAGAGAACTATTTTTGATACAACCTTGACTGGTGTCCATTTGTGGTGTGTCATTGTATTACTGTATGTGTTCACAAATGCTTAGCCTATGACGCCCTTGAATAGTCTTGACTGCTTGCGCCACACTACCTAAAGGGTGAGCAGGGGTTATTTGAAAGGGTGATCCCCTTACTCTGACCTAGAATTGAGAGTCCCTGCTTGTCGCAAGTGCATACCTGTGCCAACTAGAGATTCCCAATTCTAACATATAACATCTTTGCAACCTTTGACTTTTTCAGTGAATTTCTAAGGTTTTTTTTATAACGACCCTGTAACTTTTTTGTGTGTGTGAATATCTATGTTTTTTTTATGTTATTTCCTAACAGTAACCTGTAACCTTTAAGAGTGAGAGTGTGAGTACGTTCATAAGTGTCTCAGTGCGTGTGTGAGTGAGTGTGTGAGGGTCTGTGAATGGGTGCATGAGTGTCTGAATGGGTGTCTGAGTGGGTGGGTAAGTGTCTGAGGTTTACCGTGACTGGGTGCATGATTGCCTGAGTGGGCTCTGCTTGTTTTCTGTTAATTTTATGCCATTTTCTGCTCATTTATGACCCTTATTTTGATTCTTTCTACTCATTGCTGACCTATTTGTGCTAATTTCCCACCTTTGCCTTGCCTCTTTCTCTCCTTGCTGACCCTTATTCTGCCTCTTTCTGCTCAGGAGCCCTGACACCGACAAACGCTTTTCGCTTTGCGGGGGCTGTGTGATATTGCTGTTTACTTGACTTTCCCTCTTGCTGCTATATTTTTTATGTTTTAGTGCGATACCTTTTTTAAAAACAATTGAAATAAGAAGAAAATAGAAAAATAATTATTCGTAGATCTTACCTTCGTTTTAGTTATAACGGTGCAATATTGCTTTCAGGGGAAATATTGTGTGTTTTAGTTCGGGGGGAAATCTGGCTGAGGCTGTTTTAAAAGTATTTTAGCCTGATCAGACCGTAGCTCTGCTTTTGGACCGTCACCGCCTACTTGCTGACGGCACGGTCTAGTTGTTTTTTTCTCAAGCTGGCATCACTACTTAAACGTGACACTGCGCGAGCGCGCAAGCCCTGACACCGACAAACGCTTTTCGCTTTGCGGGGGCTGTGTGATATTGCTGTTTACTTGACTTTCCCTCTTGTTGCTATCATTTTTTAGGTTTTAGTGTGATACCTTTTTTAAAAACAATTGAAATAAGAAGAAAATAGAAAAATAATTATTCGTAGATCTTACCTTCGTTTTAGATATAATGGTGCAATATTGCTTTCAGGGGAAATATTGTGTGTTTTAGTTTGGGGGAAAATCTGTCTGAGGCTGTTTTAAAAGTATTTTAGCCAGATCAGACCGTAGCTCTGCTTTTGAACTGTCACCGCTTACTTGCTGACGGCGCGGTCTAGTTATTTTTTTCTCAAGCTGGCATCACTACTTAAACGTGATGCTGCGCGAGCGCACGAGCCCTGACACCGACAAACGCTTTTCGCTTTGCGGGGGCTATGTGATATTGCTGTTTACTTGACTTTCCCTCTTGCTGCTTTAATTTTTATGTTTTAGTGCGATACCTTTTTTAAAAACAATTGAAATAAGAAGAAAATAGAAAAATAATTATTCGTAGATCTTACCTTCGTTTTAGATATAATGGTGCAATATTGCTTTTAGGGGAAATATTGTGTGTTTTAGTTTGGGGGGAAATCTGTCTGAGGCTGTTTTAAAAGTATTTTAGCCTGATCAGACCGTAGCTCTGCTTTTGGACCGTCACCGCCTACTTGCTGACGGCGCGGTCTAGTTGTTTTTTTCTCAAACTGGCATCAATACTTAAACGTGACTCTGCGCGAGAGCACAGGGGACGCGCACAGCAGGCGCTCAGCGGGCGCGCCACTGGTGTGCCATAGGTGCGCCTAAGGCAAGCCCGTCTGCGCCCGTCCGTGTCCCGGAGGTGGATGGGGTAGTACAAGATGTTGGATTACTAGCAAAACAATGTGCTACCATCAAATACAGTGTACAAGAGCTCCATGACATCCGCAGATATGTAGTGTGTCGTCCACAACTTTACGCTCTTGATAACGAGTCGGTTTCAAGATGTAAAGATTGTGACTGGACTCCTCAACGTGGTTTGGAACCACCTAAGAAACATTACGCATCCACGCTGCACGGTTCTGCCCAGGAACACAAGGACAACTATTTAAAGTTGTCCCTATTAAATACTCGTTCAATGAAGAAAAATGAATTTCAGATGGATGATGTTTTAGTCGATTTTAATCCTGATGTTATGTTTTTAACTGAAACATGGCTTACTGAAGCCTCGAATCCCACGATTGCCAATGCTATTCCAGCAGGGTATTCAATTATGAGGAAAGATCACCTTTTAGGTAGTGGTGGCGGTTTAGCTATTATTTTTAAAAACTCCCTCACCTGTATCTCTCTAGCTCTACCCAATTTAAACAGTGCAGAAAGTTTGGGTTTTATGCTGAATATCTCAGCTCATCAAACAATAGCGAGAGTTTTGCTATACCGGCCTCCTGGCCGAACCAATGGCTTTCTCGAATCTATAGGCCAGTTGTCGGCCTCTATTGCGGCTAACTACAGCCAGTGTCTAGTCTTGGTTGACTTTAATATCCACATGGATAAGGCTCTTGACCCTGTTACTATCTAATTGTAAGATTCTCTGGACGTTCTTAATCTTGTCCCCAACCTTAAACAAGCCACCCATGAAAAAGGACACGTTTTAGATCAAGTCTTTTCTTCTGTGGAGATTGTATCCGAGGCCCCTCTCGCCCTGACGTGGTAAGACCACTATTTAATAAAGTTCACTATTAGGAAAGAGCTCAGTAAAGCAGGTCCTTCGGGAAAGATTCCTTCCCGGAGCAGTTTCAGAGCCTTTAACTTGATAACGCCCGAGGCAATTCAGAAGGCTCTAAGTCTGTGCCCTCCCCTATTGTGTGGTCAGCCTGATCATGATGTATCCTCATTGGAAAACTGGTTAAGCCATCAGGCTCAGACTTTGGCACCTCCCAAAATGAAGGTGGAAAAACCTACTAGAGTGTCAGCCCCATGGTTCACTACTAGCTTAAAAACAAGTAAAAGCTCCTGTAAACTTCTGGAAAGGCTATGGCGTAGACACTATAATTCTGCAGATAAGGTAACTTATAGTCTAGCCCTGAAGGAATATTATAAGAAAGTACGTGAGGAGAAAAGATCGTTTTTAATGACAAAAATTGATCATGCAGCTAATAAGAGTAGGGAACTCTTCACGATTGTAAAGGATTTTTCTTCCACGAGATGCCTGTTCACTCCTTCAAATGATTGGACCAAACGGATGGCTAATTTCTTCCATGAGAAAATGATGGACATCCAAAATTCTTTTAGGAGCAAATCTGGTGAAGAAAAGACTTGGGGGCATATCAACAAGGGCTTTATCTCTGCTTTTTTGGCTTTAAAAGGCAAAAAAGCAGAGATAAAACTAGCACCCTATCAACAACAGGGTGCTAACACGCAAATTTGCATGTTAGCACCCTTTTACTCTACGCTTCCCCTTGCATCTCTAATGAGATGCAAAGGGGGCGTTCCAGAGTAAAATAATAGGAGAAATGTCGCTAAGCGACATTTCTCCTATTATCAAGAATGTCGCTAACCCTGTTAGAGACAAAAAAAGCAGCGCTAACCGCGGTTAACGCTGCTTTTTTACGTCTGCTAATTTTCAGACTTAGCCATGATATCCTATGGAAGGAGGATATCATGGCTAAGTTTGCCTGTCCCTATCAACAAGGTAACGTGTGATTATCGCTGGGTTTCCAGCGATAATCTCACGTTAGCCTGTTAGCGTGTAGATTTTTATCGCTATTGAGATAAGCGTTGCTAATAGCACGCTATCTCAGCGATAAAAATTCACGCTAGCCGGCGATAATTATCCTCACGCTAAGAGCGCTGAGTGATAATTATCGCCGGTTGTTGTTGATATGCCCCTCTGTATTTTGGGCAAGCCATAAGTCTCACGAAATTCCCCAATATCAGCCTCAATCAGTCCCTTTCTATTATGAAGAGCCTTAAGTCTGGCTCGCCCTCCGATCCTTGTCCTGCTAAAAATCATTCAGCTATTGCAGAAGTGATTAATCCCACTGTGAATATTATTTTAAACTCTCTTTTACAGGAGGGCCTTATGCCGCAAACCTGGAAAAGCGCTAAAATCTTACCTCTTTTAAAAAAAAACAAGGCCGACCCCGATGATGTTATCAATTATAGACCAATTTCTTTATTACCCTTTTTCGCCAAAGTGCTGGAAAAGTTTGTAAATAAAGTTATCACTGACTTCTCCGAAGCTAATAATCTTCTCCACCCTAGTCAATCCGGCTTTAGAGCCAACTTCAGCACAGAAACAGCTCTGCTGGAGATGGCTGATACTGTTAAAACTGTGCTGGATAGGGGTGGCAGTGCAGTGTTGGTGCTGCTCGACTTCTCCGCGGCTTTCGACACCGGATCTTTTCTTAGCAACCGGAGTCAAACAGTCTGGGCACCACCTTTCTCAGCCGAAATTCCTGTCCTGAATGTTGGGGTTCCACAGGGATCTATCCTTAGCCCCACGTTATTTATCCTGTACATTGCCCCCCTTGCCCTTCTGGCTGAAAAATACGGAGCTAAAATAGTATCTTACGCCGACGATACTCAATTACTATTCACCTGTGAAAAGGGTTTGGAATTCGATGGGGAATGTATTAGAAACTGTCTCGGGAAGATTTTTACTTGGTTTAATTATAACCAATTAAAATGTAATTCCGACAAATCGGAAATTATCTTTTTTGGCCCCCAAGCTCATGAAGCCTGGCTCTCCTGGTGGCCGCATGACATGTCCCCCCCCGCTCTCTGAAGTGACACTTGTAAAGAACTTGGGAGTCAAAATTGACTCTGCTCTCTCCATGAAAACGCAAATTCAAACTGTCACCGGCACTTGCTTTGGGATAATAAAGATGCTGAAGAATTTCCTTCCTCTTCTTCCTATATCACACCGAAAAACCGTGGTACAGGCATTGGTGTTGTCTAGACTTGATTATGTAAACTCTTTATACCTGGGTCTTCCTGAGTACTTATTAAGTCGGCTACAAACCATACAAAATGTGGCAGCCAGGTCTATCTTTCTCATCAAGCCTAGAACTCATACTTCTCAACTGTTGTCCTCACTTCACTGGCTCCCAGTGAAGAAAATAATTTACTTTAAGGCTTTGGTCCTGGCTTTTAAATCCCTCCACAGGATTGGAGCCCCGTACCTACGAGAAAGATTGCAGCCCTATACTCCTCAACATTCCTTAAGATCTTCCTCTCAGTCCCTTGCCGTAATCCCTAAATTTAGGCTCTCACGGACTGGAGGAATATCCTTTCAAGTTATGGTCTCTCGCCTTTGGAATGGTCCCCCTATCACTCTTCGTCAGATCTTTTGTCCTTCAGACGTAATATGAAGACGTGGCTTTTTACGCTCTAGCTTTCCTCCCTTTTTCTTCCTTGGGCTGGCTTCTAAGGGCATGTATTTTCCGCTTTTGTTGGTTGTCTGTGGTCAGCTCTAGCGCCGAGACACTCCTTGGAGTAGCCGTGCACTGTATAAATCACGAATAACATAACATAACATAACATTTCTTTCTTTTATTCTATCTTTTGCTGCTCATTTCTGACCTCTATTTTTCCCCTTTCTGCTAGTTCCAGACCTTTATTCTGCCTCTTTCTGCTCGTTTCTCTCCTTCATGTGCATCTAGGACAATATTAAGTTTAAGGACGAGGGTGGGCCCTGTTGAGTTGCACGCACATGCACATGGCACGCGCAAAGGCTTTCCTATTTCCTCTGGTGTGTTCAGGGACAGTGTCGGACTGAACTTGAATCTGTCAAAATTAATGGACTAGTGAGTGCACTGCTGATGCAATGTGGCCACTAAATAGTAGGTTTAAACACATAACTGGGTGCTTTTCCAGCCTGAGGAAAATGAGCACCAAGGGCAAATATAAGCCCAAAAACCAAGCACCTGCCAATTCAGTTTATTTCTGTACAAATGGAAAAATTATCACATGTTTGTGTGGGAAATAGCCCAATCTGGCAACACTGGTAAAGAGGTAATATGGACAGGTGAAACGCCATGATTTTTGTTCCCATCACGTGAGCGGAAGGAATCTGTTGTTCTGATCCGCAGTTTTGAAAAATGTTTAATATTATGTTAAGTATATAGAAGGAACTGATTGTAACAATAGGATAAGGCTGGACATATTATGAAGGTGGGAATTCATGCTTAGTGTTGTTTTGTTGTTATACTAAAAAATAGTTTTTTACAGTTTACATGAACCCACAAATCTTTGGCTTCGGATCCATGGTGTCCCACGATGTTAGAAAGAAGTAACTACAATTGAATTGGTTAATATTGTACCACGCCTATTTGTGAGTATGGCCACTCCCTAAAATAGTTATTATTCCTCTGGCTGCTGTTCCAGAAATATTGCTTTCCAGATTGGCTGAAGGGAGTGCTGCACCACCACCTGCAGAACTTGTGGTAATTTCACTTGAAGAAGAGGATACAGACCTGCCTTCATCTTCACAAAAGGTGGTTGAGGCATGGCAGTTTTTTTCCATACCCAGTGGAGAAAAAAAGGTTACAGCATGATTTGTAAAATGCAAGCGGTGTAGGAAAGAACTCTTTTGTGGCTCAGCAAATAAATATAGCCACATGACCTTAAGTATGTGGAAGCAGTCCTCACAATCCATGAGCGTGCATATCTGCAGATGATGTGGGCGAGGGAAGAAACGAGCTTGGTTCCTGCAGCTGGGTTGTCATCATTATCTGCCCATGCCACGTTTGCAGAAATTACAAAGCCAGCAACCTTCAACAAATTAGGAGGTATGGGTACTCACTGTGCCACCTGCCACAAGCGTGTGGTAGGAAAGGTAAAGGATGTCACAGGTGAAGAAGCAGCGCTGTTAGTTTTTTTAACTTTATTTTCAAGAAACTATTCTACAGCACCTTTGTGGTTCGCAAATGCAAAGTTACTCCATTTAGTTTTCATAAAAGTTATTTTCATGTTAGAACCACCATAGAATCAAAGAGAGAGCTGTGTCTCACTCTTTATTAGTCTTGTGCCTTTTTCTCTATAGAGTGATATGTGTATGAATAACTCAGTCTGTCTGTATAGTTGTGTATGTAGTAGTGAATGCCAGGGTGTCTCACTGTGTATATGAGTGAGCATATGAATGTGTCAGTGAATGCATCACTCTACACATGGACATGTTACTGTATGTATCATTGAGTGTCAGGGTGTGTTAGTCGTATATGATTGAGCATGTCATAAAGAGTTTGACAGTGTAAAGCAGTGAGTGTCTGAGTGTGTCACTGGATGTATGACTGTGTGCATGGGTGTGTCTGTATATGCATGACTGTGTCTCAGGGTGTGAGAGTGTATGCATATGAGACAGTCTAAGAGTCAGTGAAAGCATTAGTATACTTCCTTGGCTGTATTGTTATATGTATGAGTGTGTTGAGTGATGTTTGAGTGTATCTATGAGTAACTTTCTCAGTCATTCAGTGAGTGCATCAGTATATGTATGACTGTGTCCTGGGATGTCTGAGTGTATGTACAAGTGAGTGTGTCAGTGTGTTAGCAAATGCATCAGTGTGTTCATCAGAGTGTCGGTGTATGTGTCAGTGGGTCCTAAGATATCTGAGTATATCTATATATGAGTGTATTAATGTGCTAGTGAATGCATTGGTGTGTATATGGGTGCTTAAACATATGTAACAGGGGGCTCGGACGAGTGTCAGACCACCATCGCTGCAGGATGGTAACAGCCTGACTAGTAGTCTGCGGTTCCACCCACCAGATTATGCTGTGACCGCCCATGAGACAGTCAGAAACAGGCCCGGAAAAGGGCCACAGCACAAGCCACAATAGAAAAGGACATGTTTGTAAACACCCATGCACCATGTGCCAGGCATCATGTGGTATATGTATAAGTATGCCCTGGGGTGTATGAGTATATGTATGAGTAAGTATGTGAATGTGTCAGTGAATATATCAGTGAGTTATTCAGAGTGTCAGTATATGTGTCAGTGTGTCCTGTGATGTCTGAGTGTTTGTGTACCTTAGTGTTTGAGTGTGACAGTGAATGCATCAGTGAGTTATTCAGAGTGTCAGTACATGTGTCAGTGTGTCCTGTGATGTCTGAGTGTTTGTGTACCTTAGTGTTTGAGTGTGACAGTGAATGCATCAGTGTGTATTTGGGTGTGTAAGTATATGTATCAGAGTGTCTTAAGCTGTCTGAGTGTATGTACGAATGAGTGTCTGAGTGACTCAGTGAATGCATAAGTGTATTTTACTGACTGTGTCAGTATATGTAAGAGTGTGTCATAGGGTGAATGAGTATATGTATGAATGAGTGTCTTAGTTGGTAAGTGAATGCAGGAGTGTGTGTGTAGCTGTGTCTGTATATGAATGACTGTGTCCTAGAATGGTAGAGTGTATGTATGAATCAGTGTCTGAGTGAGTCAGTGAATGCATCATTGTACTTGCGTTGTTGCGTCAGTATATCTATTAGTGTCTCCTGGGGTATCTGAGTGTATGTATGAGTGAGTGTCTCAGTTAGTCTTCAAATGCATCAGTGTGTACTTGGGTGTATCAGTATATGTATGAGTCAGTTCCAGGGTTAGTAAGTGTATGTATGAGTGAGTTTTTGAGTGTGTCAGTGAATGCATCAGTGAGTTCAGGGGAGTATCAGTGTATAAGTAAGTGTCATAAGCCACCTACCTGGATCCCCAACTCAACTTGATTTGGGGTCATACATCACCCAAGCTAGGTTCCATATCCGGTATTCCGGTTTTTCTGTGTACATGATTGAAAGGAGGGTGGACCTAGCCTAAAACCCTCTAGCTCCCCCTTATTTTGAAGATTGTTCATAATGGTCACATTCTAATTGTCTGTAACAAGAAGCAGATGCAGATAATTAACTTGATGAGGCTGCCTTCTAGAAGGTGCTTTAGAAGATTCAAAAAGGTCATGTTCTAATTGCTTACGGCAAGGAACAGGTGCAGATGATTCATTTGATGAGGCAGTCTTCTAGAAGGAGTTTTAAAATGTTCAAAAAGGTTACTTTTGAATTGCTTATAGCAAGGAACAGGCGCAGATGATTAATTTGATGAGGCTGTCTTCTAGAAGGTGTTTTAGAATGTTTGCAAGGGTCATATTTGAATTGCTTGAAGCAAGAAACAGGTGTAGGGGATTAATCTAATGAGGGCTGTCTTCCTGAAGGTTTATGTTGACGTAATATATACTGGTTGCTTGATGTTTCCATGGCGCCTGTAACCTGACTTTGCATATGCATGGTAAAACATTTGTAAACATTATTAAGCCATTTCAAACAATCCAGAGAACACCAGCTGCAGCTTGCTATCACCAACAACATGTAATACTTTCAAATGTCAGGGTACAAGATGTTTGTGTATTCGTATGTGTTAGGAGGAGTGATATGAGTCATGCCGGTATATTGTGATAGTCAAGAGAGGTGAGTTGTGGCATGGATCCTGACAGTAAGTGTGTCCTAGGGTGTCTTAGTGTATGTATATATTTTAATGACAGACTTTGTCAGTCAAGGTATCAATGTATCCATGGGTGTGTTAGTGCATTTATCAGTGTATCTCAGGATACCTAAGTGTTTGTATGAAAGAGTGTCTGAATAAGTTAGTGAATGTCTTATTGTGTTTTGTTGGCAATGTGAGTATATCTATGAGTGTGTCCTGGTTATATGCATCAGTGAGTGTGTATGTGTCTTAGTAACTGCATTAGTGTATGTGTATGCATGTCGGTATATCTATGAATGTGTGGCAGTGTGTAAGAATGCATGCCTAGGGTCTAGGTGTTTCAGTGTATAAACCAATGTAAGTTTGGATGTATGACTGCATTCATCAGTGTGTGCCTGGATGAGTTACTCTGTACATCAGTGTGTGCCTGGGTATCTTTGTGTATTAATTATAGTGTACTTGGGTATGTGATTGTATGCATGATGGTGTTACTGGGTGTGTAAGTCTATATTTTACTCTATGTGGGTGTGTCAGTGTATACACAAGTGTGAAGTTGGGTATAACAATCCATACCATCAGCTTCTGCATGGATGATACATTATTTGTATCAGTGTCTGCTTCAGTTTGACATTGTATCCAGCAAAGTCTGCTTACTGTCTTGCTGGATGTATTATAAAAGGAAAACATGTCATTAGTCACCTACATTGCTCCAATAAATTATTCCATTTATCTGTGTTAAAAGAGAGAAAACATAAATATAAGTTATTGTTACATGTTATAAATTTGAATAGCAAAGATTAAGTATCTGGTTTAGAAATGTTCATGCTAATAATAAAATACACACAGGTACAACATTGTAAAGCCATTATACATTTAATTTAAAGATGAAATTTGCTTTTTTTTTTGCTGTTCTCAGCTTACATGCTTGTACACTTTAAACAATGTACTGAATGAGGTTTCATCCTTGAACAGTGGGGGAAAACAATCATTTATATTGTAGACAAAATAACATGACTGCACAGTATGACACTACAATTAAGTGACATCATGCACTGCACTCACTTCAGATAATTAGTAAAGTAATGCAACTATAGTAACTGAGCTAATTTAAGGGAGCATGTCACAAAATATAAAATGGTATAATATTGAAAGTAGTCCATTACATTAAAATTGATGTAAAGCACATTGAAATTTTGAAGACATCACGCCGAATGATGCCTTAGACATTGATGATCTATGTTCAATAAAAATTGCATACCAGTTTTTAAACAGCAATCCTCCTTAGAACTTTGGTTTAAGAAAGAAGAGTTATGAATTCAAAAGTTTAAAAGTCAGTTTTTGTTTCAATGTTAGGGTGCTGTCAGTACATTCTGTCCATCCACTAGCGGTTCTAAAATATACAGTGTAGTATCCTGAAGTTATATGAAGTCCTTTATGAAAGAGGATAGCAACTGTGGTATATGTCCTGCTTTGATGTTTGTAATTTCTTTTTCAATTTTAGATCCAACCGCTCTGCATCATTACAGCATTACTATCATGTATTTCCCAGTTCACTGTATCCGTAATGTAGATATACATTCTGATCTACAATTTGGGCAGCTCATATTTAGGCAAGTGTTTTTATTCAGTCTGTCAAAAGGCAGTTTTAGATTCTGGCATTATTAAGTAGAGAAGTCATTCAGAATTTATTTGAGTGATGAATGCGAATGTGAATGGCGAAGTTCAAAGAAGTCATCAATATTTATTTCTTCTTCTTCTAAAACTCCAAGCATGACTATTAAAAATTATTGTGCGTGTTGTTGAGTGTTCAGAGTAAATATTTGTAATCTGCTACATATATCGAAAAGGTCTCTCATGCCTGAAGTAGAATGTGTTACAGAGCTGTTACTGAGTAAACGGAGCAAATCAAACAGTGCAGAACACAACGTCTTATTTGGTTTTTAATAATTGATTTACAAAATATGTTAAACCAAATAGTACATTGAGAACAACATTGGCTCAGCAGTTGACTCCTGAACTGTTTTCTAACCGGTATCCTACAATATTTCCCTTATTTTTCAATTTGTCCTTCTTCACGCCTTCTTCCTTGTTTTTCTTTTGCTTCTTTTGAGGAACATCTATTGATTGTTTTTTAACCTTCTGTTTTGGACAGATTAGCTGCTTCTCATAAGTAGGATACTGACCTAATTGAGGAGTGTATAGCCTTCTCAACCGATTATATTCTCTTACACAGCTTCCATCAGCACAAAATTTCATTTAATCAAAATCAACTAAGAACAAACTTGACAATGTTCTAACTCAAGATAATGCTGCATACGGCATACCTTCTTTTAATACTGTACTTCAAATATTAATGAAATCTGAGTCCACACTTAAACCTTGAGATTTAAGAATAGTTACAGCATATGCTAAAGGCAATGGAAACTGTTGCCACTGCACATTTAAGTCCTTCACAAGTAAAAAACGTACAATACATTGGCCAATGTGCTTTACTTTATCAATCTGATCAAATTTTATGGCTAAGTACTCAACCTCGATCCTATTTGGAAATTCAAATAAATCAATCACTTTGCAAATAGCACCATTTACTAACCCTTTTTCCACACTTAAATTACACTGCTAAATCACTTAACACTTCTTACACACGTATATCCACTATTTTAATCATGCTGTCTTTGACACAGACTTCTCCAAAGAATCCAATTTTGCTTGTAGTATCTCAGTTAGTAGTATTGTTATTCCCTAATGCTCCATTTTATCAATAGCTGTAATTTCTAAAATATCTTCTTTCTCCAGTTCCAGTAATTGCTCCATGAAGTTGGAGCACTCTTGAAGTGTAGGCATTAAACACACTTTGAATTTGTCTTTTTCAATGAAATTGTGCATTTGTTCTGCTACTGTGTTGTTAGATGACAAACTTTTCTTAGTTTCCAAAGCATGTTTCACCTCTTTTGTCAGAATTCCTATGCTAATGTTCTTTAAGATTTTCCCTTATCGTACATCAGATGCCTGATGCATATTCTTCACAAGTTCCTTGTATTCAAAGGTAAGCCAAATATTTGCATTGCCAATACTTCCTAAATAATTTCTTGCATCATTATAGAGAAGTGACTTGAAAACAGGCTGATGGGTGTAATTTGCAGTAAGTCACCAAAGACAATTAAATGTTTTACCCCAAATAGCATGTCTTATTCAGTTCTTAAAATCTGCTGCATTCTTAAATATTTTTTTTAAGACAAACAGTATGTTTGAAACCATGCTCACCTCATCAAAGATTAAAATCTTTAGTTCCCTCAGTACGCTGGACACCACAAGACAAGCTTCACCAGATAACTTCTGATATTCCAGTTTATTCTCATGTTCAACAGGAAGCATACGTAGTTGGTGTAAAGGGATTCCTTTTATGTTGTGTACAGATAATCCAGTTGGTGCTGTTCCTGCACATGATAAATATGATTCTGTAGTCTTCTGTAGATAAGCGGTGGGAACTTTCATTACAAAATGGTTTCTAGTGCCAGCCTGACCACTGAAGTATAGCAGTATTGACTTGAATGAAGAACATTTGCATTCTTTCTCCTCATGCAGAAATCCATTCTCTATTTTATTTTTTACTTCAATGTAAATTTCTTTCTGTTTGTCATTCAGTTGTGCTACTAAGTGTTTGAAATCAACAGTTTCCTCTCTTGCTTGTTATAATGCAGTCTCCACCTCACACATGATTTATGCTGCTTATTTTGAATAAGTCGTCTAAGGGGATCTATGGCTTAGTGGTCCAGAACATTGGCTGCTTTGTGAACTCTCCTTAGCTACCTCAGCAGCAAGGTTTCTTCTTTTTGCAGCTCATGTTTCAACATGTGCAAGTAGTTTGAAAAAACTGGACACTGAATGCTGTCTTTTACAGCATTGAAAGAGTATTCAGAGCAGTTGTAGTCTTCATAGCAATTGTAGTCTCTCCAAGTAGTTCTGATTCAGCATGTTAAGGTTTGAATAGTTGCAGAAGAGCTAGATAGAAAAGATCTCTTCTGTGAAAGACCAGCACCTGATTTTGTGTGCTTGCAATGCCTAGACTTATCCATGCAATTCCCCTTGACTTTGAGAACAAACTGGCTGTGCTCAACCAATCACCACAATCATAGAAGGCCATCACCCTATGAGAACGCATTTTCAAGTTTAAGTTGTACAATGTTTAGGTAGTGTCTTTTCTGCAGAAATCTCCCCCCACCTCTCCTTCATCTCTGTCTTCTCTGATTTTATCATGTATGAAGTGATGTACCGGGCAACAGCCATAGAGTTATCTGCAACAAATTGTAAATTGATATTTGTATTCCACGTTTTTTGAAGCACGGTGTTGCTGTCCTTAATACATTTGGAGGACTGTGTTTTTCTCAGGTTGTATGTGTTTTTTGGTGATTTCCTAGTCAATGAATGTCTGACTGCAGACATAAAGCTGTTCAATCTCCTTCCAGAAATGGCAAGTTATGGGAATCCAAATCTACATCTTGTGTAAAATATTCCTTTGAATACGTATTTTTGACTGAAGTACGTCCCATATCTATGCATTTGAAACCATAGAACCTGTTGTCTCAAGTCCCTATCAGTACCGTCTTTTGGAATGACACAAGTTGCATATGAAAGACAAGACAGACTCATCACTGTCTGTTCCAAATTTCAGGACATTTTTTATCTATAAAAGCATATGGATGTGAGGAGCACCTCTTGCTTGGTATTCTTTTGTCAAAAGAAGTGAGTTAATTCACCAAGTGGAGGAGTATTATTGCAGGTGAAAGACATCCACGCTTGGAATCTGTGATCAAAATATCTGCAAACATTAGCAGGATCCAAAGAGCATAGTTCTCTAGTTATTTTTGAATTGATGTGTTTATTATTAGAGTTTACTTCTTGCAAAAATTCAAGGAGGTCATCCAATGCATACTCAGCAAAACTAAGTATCAAAAAACAAAGTGGGTGCACTTAGATTTCTCAGCATAGATATCAGTTCTCCATGATGGCGATACCAATACTCACTAGTGTCATGTAGGCACACCATCAAAATAATCAAGTTGTACTCCAAGTGTTTGTCCTTCCCATGAATGTTTTCAATGAATTGCTGTGCAGAAAAGTTTTGAAGATTAGAGATATAATGTTGCTCTTTTTACTTTCCTAACATCCACTAACTCTTGTCATATTTCTTTGTCTGCTCTTAGTATGGACACCATTTACTAGAATAATAAGTGGCTCATCATAATCTCCCTGTACCCCAATAGTTTCAATATTCCTTTTTAAATCCAATGGCAAGCACACAACTCTACCTTTAAGATATTTATGTAACTCTGTTGCAGGTAACTTCCCTGTCTTTGGCTCCATATGGACAATAGCTTGGAATTAATGTATAGACTGTATTATAATTGATTCATAAACTTTTAAATTTTGAAGTTCTTGTGGGATTGAAAATAATTCTAATTTGTTATATACTGCTCTAGCTGGTGTTTTATTATTTGTTGACTTGTCCTAACAGTACTCACATTTAATTATCTGTTTACTCAAATCAAACCACTCTTCTACAAATAAACAGTCAACTCTTGCTGCTTATCTCTATTCTCTTGTTCAGTTTTTACATATACACCTATATTGCAAATTTAGGTTTTGTAGTGAGTGAGTTGAAAATAAATACAAACATGGTTTGGTTTCTTCAGAAAAAATTGTGCTAGCTAAACTTTGCATCTCTTGTACAAATGTTTCAGTGCTAACTCCTGTATCCTGTTCCTCTACAACTCTAGTAATTAATTTTTCATTTTTCCTAGAAACCGCCTTAAGACAAAAGAAACAAAACTGGATATCTTCCCAAAATTTTTGTAGCTCTGCTACTGTGCCATGCAGTAGACTTCTATTCATCAGACTTCTATTCATCTCTACTAAAAATAAAGCATGAGTTTTTACATATTAAAGTCTCATAACCAAATTTCACATTCTTTAAGTGGTGAACAGCTAACATCCTGAAATGATGAAAGGTGCTTTGGCACACTTTCTTTGATAGACATACTAGTGAATGTCCCTGTAAATTAATATACTTCCGTATCTAGCATGGATCTAATCCTTGCAAAATTGAAATTTTCAAACTTCTGCATGGAAACTCTCTTATTAAAGTTTTTAGTTAATCAATTGATTCCTGACGAACACTGAACATACTACTAAAGTTCCATTTGTATACCTGGGCCTGTCTACACCTTCCTTGGACCTCTTCAGCTATCACTTCCTCTATCGTCCTAGGGACCATGTCCTCTTTTACAACAGGAGTACCATCTTTTAATTCATAACAACAACCAGCTAAATCAACTGCATGCACTAGTGTGGTCCCTTGGAAATAGCTTTCCTGATTAAAGAAAGTTCTGCCCTGGAGGCATGCTTTCATTCGCCTTTAAAAATCTTGCAAACATTTTTTATATATATAACCTTTTCTAAAAGTTATTTGCTTCATCTACTGTACTATTTTATCTAGTGTCCTCATTCTATTCAATATTAAGATAGTTTCCTCTTCAAAGCAAATGATTTCTCCATAAAGTTCTCAGTGTGTTGCTTATGTTTATGTAGCACTACTCATATATCTTTATAGGTTTTTAATAATTCTGTATTACTCTAGTCAGAAATATTTTATCCTGTAACTCCTTAATCTGTGTCTGTCTCGTAGATAAACTCCCTGTTTTCTTAGAACATTTCCTAATGTCAGAAACATGTACTCCTTCCTTTTTTCTGGCTGAACATAAAATTCTATTTTTACGTAACACTTATTCTCATTCCATATTTATTGGCATATTTTTTTCAAGAACTGCTTAGTACGCTTACCAGTTTCACTTTTTGTTGCTGGATATTCTCCACCTTATTTTCTTTTTCTTTCTCACTTTGAAGTACGTAATAGTGATTTATCAGTTTCTTTCTTGTTCGAGTTTTGTTAGGCATTGTAAATCTTCTTCTTTTAAATAGAAATGGATTTCTAGAAAGGAAATAAAGAATTCATTTACCTGTACAGAACATAGTATTAAATTAGTTATTTTAGGCATCCAACTAAGTAAATAACAAGTGTTATAGTCAAAGGTACTTCATTCGGCAGCCAAGAGCCATAAAAGTAAACATTTTAAAACAACACATTTAATTTAAAAACATTTTGTACATAAAAACTTTGGTCACATAAAAATATTAAAAATATCTGTACAGAGCAATAAAGGGAAATCTGACATGATTTTTCATCGATCACATATAAGCCTGCAGAGGGTACAACATATGAAGTGCAACAGTGCTAGACATTAGTCCAGAGGCTATAAACATTATCTCATAAAGTGAATAAGCAGTGATTTTAGTTCCCAAAAGGTTATATAAGACTTTCAGTATATACATATACGCACGTGTTAGTGTATGCATAATAGTGTGTTTCAGTTTGTCCGAGTATATTCTGTGTCTCTTGATAAGTTAGTATATTGTTCAGTGTTTGACTGGATGTGAACATTTATGCATCACTGTCTACTTCATTGTGTCAGAGTATGCATGAGTGAATACCTAGGCCCTTATTACGATGTTGGGCGGACAACGTTGCGGGAAAAAAAACACTCAACGATGGGTCTGCGGTTCCACATTCCAGATAGTGCAGTCGGAAACTTCAATTTTTCAGTGGGAGCATGTCCCATGGGCTGACAATGCCTGCAGCACAAGCTCCCATTGAAAAACTGAAGTTTGTAAACATCCCTACACCATGTAGCAGGCACAGCATGTTGAGACTGAGGGAGGGGGCCCTTCTCGGGTCCCCAAAAGTCAGTTTCCAACTGCCAATCCATGTCGGAAAGGCCAACATGGATTGGCTGTCAGAGAAACTGACATCATGATCCTGACGGCAGAAATGCCATCCTTAAGGGATAATGGTGCCTTACCGACTGACTGATGGGCTCTTTTAGCCAGTCGGAATAGCTTCAGATTCCCCTGCCGGTTTAAACTCTGACTGCCATCATCCTAATACGGCAGTCGGACTTTTACCGTACTATGTGGAGTGGAAAGCCTCTGACCAGCGGTCAGAGGACTTCCGCCCAACATCGTATTTGGTCCCCTAGTGAAGTCATTTTATGTAAGAGGATAGTGGTGAGTGTGTGTTAGTTTATGTATCAGTCTGTGAGTACACATGTCAATGTATGCCTCAGTCTATGCCTATGTGTGTCACTATGTGTATACAAGTGTCATTACCTGTATTATTGTATAGATGACTGTGTCACTATATCCATGAGTTTCTGCTAAGATGTGGATGAGTATGTCTAAGTGTATGCCTTGGTGTCCAACGGTATGCATCTCCAGTGTCTCATGACTGACATATATGTAGTAGAAGAGCACTTGATGGCTTAGAACATGTTTTAATTGTTATCCTGGCCTACCAGAACAACAGGATTCACACTTGCTACTTTAACAGGCCTTAAACACATTTAAAGGCCTACTTGTCTGGATGGGTAAATGTTAGTTGTTAATGCCAGATCCACACTACACACATAACTGAGTGTGTAAGTTCCTGCAAGAGTATGTTTTGGAAATGTTAGTAAGCATGTTCACACATTCCTTCCTCTCTTACTTTCTCAATAATTCTGTAAAAGTATACATAAGGTGCTACATGGATCATTTGCTGGCTGCATAAGTTAGTATAGGGGTATTTAACTGTGTGTGCAGCTGCCTCCTATAGTGTTGGGTATGTGAGAGCTGTATGTGTGTGAAAGTGAATGTTTAAGTATCGATGTTAATGTGTAACTAGGTGAAGAAGTGCCGCTATCCTTTCATATGTTGGTATGTGACTTCCAGTATAGGTCTAAGACTACATCTATACCTGGAGATAACTGGAGATATGGGTCTGGTAGTGTACTTATAACTAGATCGAACTTCAAAGTGATGTCTTTTCTTTAAAACTCATAGCTCCCAGCCCAAAACACTTCCTACAGCTTATCTCAGAAGAGTCGTATATGTAATAAAGGAAGACTGGATGTCTTAGCAACATGTTTTGATACTGAACTTAGCCTACCAGGACAACTGCATATACACACTCTACTGAAGTAGACCTGAAACATGTTGAATGGATGACTTGTTAGCGCCAGTTGCCAGTACATATCTAACTAAGTGGGTAACTGCCTATGAGGGTATGTTATTGGATATGTGAGTAATCATGTTGATGCATGACTGCCTCTCTTAGTTACTTTATGGATCAGCAAATGTGTATGTAAGGTGCTGCATAAATCCATTGTTGGCTTTGTTAGTTACAACTGGAGTACCTAACTGTCTATGCAACTGTTTCCCGTACTGCTGGATACACAGCAGCTGTATGTGTGTGTGAGTGAACCTTCAAGTGTCTCTGTCAATCTGTGACTAGGTGTATTAGTGGATCTATCCTTTCAGATGTAGGTATGTGACTTGTATTATAGGTAGGAGGCTGCATCTTTAATTGGACAAATAAGTCTAGTGGTGTGCATATAACTAAATCAAACTAGAGAAACATCTCTTATCTTTCAAGGAAATACTTCCCTATCTAATAACCTATCTACAACATATCTCAGGACTGACATATATGTAGAAGAGGACCTGATGGCTTAACAACATGTTTTAATTGTTATCTGGGACAACTGCATACACACGCTCTTCTGCAGCAGGCCTGAAACATGTTTAAAGGCCTGCTTGTCTAGATGGATGAATTGTTAGTACCAGATCCACACTACATACCTAACTGAGTGTGTCAGTGCCTTTAAGGGTGTGTTATTGGATACATATGTGAGCATGTTGGTACATTCCTGCCTCACTTACTTAGTCTATGGATCTGTAAACGCATATGCAAGAAGCTGTATAGATCACCTGCTGGCTGTATGAGTTAGTACAGGGGTATTTAAATGTGTGTGCAGCTGCCTTCTATACTGACCTAACTGAGTGGTATATGTGTAGATTGCTTACTGTCTGCATTAGTATCTCAGTGCAACTCTGAGTGGTAGTCACTGTATCACTGCTGGATTAAATGAGTGGTATGCATGAGTGACTGGGTACATAAGTGCCTGTGTTTCTGTTTCAGTGAGTATATCCTTGGTTGTAAAAAAACTTGATTAGATTCACTTTATAGTTTCACAGTTTGTGCCATTAGAAACATTGCTGAATATTTTCATTTTTGTTAATCTTCACATATATTTATTCTGTTTTTTCTGATCACTGTGCTACTAGTTATTTGCTTTAAATATAGGAAAATGAAAATCCTTTGGCAAAGACAGAGGTTAATATCTGGATTAATCTATTATTACTTTGCTTTTAAGTGTAAATCACTATTTGATTTTTTTACTGATTTATTTTAATGAATTTGCATAGTTTTTCTACTAAGGTGTTGAACAATAAATATAGACAGTATAGGAGGATATTAAAAAGAATAGACACAATATTGACTAGCAAAAACAATAGGATGAAAGGCAGTGACTGTTAACATGAGTACCAAAGGAATACAAGCCTGAGGCAGATTCCACAGAGAGAGGTAAGTATTTTGGAACTTTGGGGACCAGGAATGAAAGCAGACTAAAATGGGATTGAATTATTGGTGAGTGTAGCACAGTTAGCACAATATGGAACAGGGCATTTGCAAACACATAAGGAGACAACAGAAAGGGCAAGGATATGGGTTCATTCAAAAATAGTGTTAAGTAAGAAAATATTAATGAATAGAAGGAAACTGAGCAAGATTAAAAAAGCCAGATAGGCAAAAAAAGGAGCTAAATGAGGAATGTAATGCAAACATTAAAGATAGGTTGAAGGACACAAGGGAAAAAGAATGGTGATCAAAAAGAAGGAAAAAAAACATGAGTCCAGTCCGGAGAAAGTAAGAGTAGAGATAAGAAACTTTGGGTCTCATTTTGAGTTTGGCAGATGGTGTCAAGACCCCCTCTGTGTAGTGGGCCTAGTGTGCAGGGCTAGTATTGCTTTACCCCTGTGGTGCTTTATGACGCGGCATTATACCATGACTGATGTTCCCCAAGTCCCATAATTCCGTTGTGCTTGAATCCTTTCAAGTGTCGGAACCAATAGATTATTAGCACCTGATGTTGCCTTGGTGTTGTTTTTCATATGTAAATTTGAATGAAAAATCAAACATTTGTTTCCTGTTATTTGGTTCCGATCAACAAGTGTACCTGCCCGTTCTGTAAGGTCAAAGAGTACTGACACATTTTTTCTCCAAAGTTTGAGAACCTTACCGATGGCCATGTGCCCCAAGTGCCAATGGTATCTAGCTACATCCGTTGAGTCTTTGAGACGGTATATAAACTCTGGCCAACCCCGAATCATGGCCTGGCCTCACTCCCCGCGGAACAAGCTTTAGCCTTCCCACTCACCTGCGGAATCCTGCCAGAACCAAGAAACGCTTCAGTCTCCTTAAAGTGCATTTGATTCCCATGGCATCCGCTACCTCGACGTCTTCCTTCTAACTCCCTTATTCCTGCACTGCTTCTCTGGACCCTCAGGGTATCCCGCAGTCAAGACTTCGAGATCTTCTTCAAACTTCAGACAAGTTGAAGAACTAGGCTAAGTCCTTGATATCAGGTCAGTGCACACTAATCCTCCTATAATAGTGAGCAGGACAGGATATCCACATATTCAAAGACTATAGACTTTTACTCCATGCCCTCTCTGTGATTACTCCAGCGCTTCTTGTGTGTTTCTCCTCCAGACCTTTCCTGCAACCTTTACGCTGGAACTGTTAGTGCACAAGGATTAAAGACTTGGGTGTCGATTAGGATCCTGGAGAAACCGGGTACGAACCGTCGGATGGAGGCTTTTCTCCGTCCGACTCGTAGCCGGTTGTAAAACTTCACAAACATGCAAGTACGATTCGCACGGAAACACCATTTCCGTACGAGTCGTACAAAACACCGACCGACGAAAATATACATACGAATGTGATCCGGGAATGCTCCAACGTGACGTCGGGACGCTTTCAGGCAGCGTTTCACGACCCAGGAAGTACGAATCGAACCGACAGCAGTCCGGACGGCAATATTTTTACGGCACCCAAAAAGTGCGGGAAAAGCGAAGTACAAAGCAAAACGAGCAGATTAGGGGGCCCGGTACACGCCGTACCCCCCCAGCCCCCGTGAGTATGCGCCGTACCCCCCCCAGCCCCCGTGAGTATGCGCCGTACCCCCAGACCCCGTGAGTATGCGCCGAACCCCCGTGTATGTACACCCGTGTATGTACGAGTCGAACCCCCACCCGTGTATGTACACCCGTGTACGTACAAGTCGTACCCCCACCCGTGTATGTACACCCGTGTACGTACGAGTCGAACCCCCACCCGTGTACGTACGAGTCGAACCTCCACCCGTGTACATACGAGTGGTACCCCCACCCGTGTATGTACACCCTTGTACGTACGAGTCGAACCCCCACCCATGTACGTACGAGTCGAACCCCCACCCGTGTACGTACGAGTCGAACCCCCACCCGTGTACGTACGTGTCGTACCCCCACCCGTGTATGTACACCCGTGTACGTATGAGTCGTATCCCCACCCGTGTATGTACGGTGCATACCCCCAGCGCTACGCTGGGGGTATGCACCGTACATACACGGGTGGGGGTACGACTCGTACGTACACAGGTGTACATACACGGGTGGGGGTACGACTCGTATGTACACGGGTGTACTTACACGGGTGGGGGTTCGACTCGTACGTACACGGGGGGGGGTTCGACTCGTACGTACACGGGTGTACATACACGGGGGTTCGGCGCATACTCACGGAGGCTGGGGGGGGTACGGCACGTACTCACGGGGGCTGGGGGGGTACGGCACGTATGTGGGCACATGTGTCCATAGTTGCTATGGGAGTTCGGTGCGGACGGTGTTTTTTCCATGTAACATCGGATGCACGGGATGGATCGTACTTGCGCGGTCGGACTTCACTTTTCACATTTGTACGGTAAATCGTCCGGGGACGTGTCGGACACATTTTCCGACCCGAGGACGTGTGGGGAATTATTCCCAATGCGATTCGTATGGAGTTTTTCCCATGCAAATTGTACTTGGCAGTTTGTACGGCACTTGTACGATTCGTACAGTAAAAGACCGGATACAAGTCGTACGGGGAAATTTTTTACAGGATCGTAATCGCCACCTTGAGCTTCATTATTCTCTGATCAACAATAGTGCTAGAGAAAGCACTCCAGGGTTTTTGATATATGTATGTACCTTGTAACGAAATTCGTGCTCTGAGTTTAATTATTTGTGATTTTAGTTATTCTGCTCTCATTATAAGGTGCTGATGAAACCTGTATGTGTATGTCATTGAAGTCAATGTATGGTCACTGTATGTAGAGACCTGTTAGTGTATGGATGGTAACATCTTCCTCATGTTATTTCTAGTGCATTGCGTCATCGCAAAACCAGAGGGTCTGGTCTAGAGTAAATGTAAAAGGTCTCAGAAGTGACAGATTCTGTTAAGCAGTGTTGTACAGTGGCAGAGCAGATCCATTACCACAAGTCTCTTATTTATTGTTTTATCCCAACCCCTCTTGCACCCAGGGCCACATTTTGTTTAAGGAGTTTCTGTTCCTTGAACAGGCTAGGCCATGGAAGGAATAGGTGGTCCAGCATTGCTCCAATGCTGTCTCTACAGTTGGGACCAGGTGAGTGCATGACAAAAGGGATACTTGGTCAAAAACATGTTGGATATCCCGTCCACCATATTACACTATAGACAACTGCACTTATAATACAATGGACAGGGTATCTTTTGCATTTTGGACCACCATGTCTCCAATATCCAAAAGAATGAGAACAAAAGAATGTTTGGCATGGCACGCACTGATTAGGGAGTCAGCACTCTTTTCATGGAAAGGCTGTAGTAAACAGCATTTGGGGATAACAGGCCCTACTCCATTGTGGGGTACTAAAAAGTGGCCCTGGGGCACGTGTGGTGCCTCCACACACAGACATGCACCATGTGACATGCACCACATGGTGCATGGCACACAGTGCATGGATGGGCACATATTGTCCTTTTCCATTGTGGCATGTTCTGCGGCCTTTTACCTGGGCTGAAGCACAAGCCGAAATGGAAAAGGCCAACTTCTGACCACCACACTGGAGGTCCTATCATAATTTGACAGTTGGAATTACCGCCTGCATATTGGGTGGTCTTCTGAACACCATGATGTCAGGCAGCAGTCTCACCACCTTGCATCATATCAGGCTCTATGTATGAGGGACAGTGAGAAGAAAGTTCTGATCAAAGAAAGAAAGTTGGTCCAAGGAGTGAAATGAGAAAAGAATAGCAAGATTGAAGTGTATGCACACTGAAGGATATTTAAAGGAGTTTTTAAAGTTGATAGATAGAACTGCAATATGGAATAGTACACCGCTACTAAGAAACTTCGGGACAGATGCCATGATTAGAGGAGGAGGAAATGGTTTGAATGTCACAGAGAAAGTTGTTGCCTTCCGTAGAAGAGAGAGACAGATCAGATCCAGCAATGGGTATGAATGAGATCAGTGAAGGAACAGCAGAAGAATGGTTAAAAGAGACAAAAGAAGGGTCAGAGGAAAGAATAAAATTGCTCAATGTTGGATCCAGGGGACAATAGTAGGAGCAGTTAAAGAGGAAGAAAGCAAGACTTTTGAATGGGTAGTTACAAGCTGTTGAAATAATCGAGAATAAAAAGCATTGGAGGAACGAGAAAACAGCAAGCATGGACAGTATTGACTATTTGCTATGATAATGGCAATGCATGGTCATTAGAAGGATGAATGTCTAAACATCCACCAAAACAAATTTGGCTTGAAGATTTGGAAAAGGAACTGGTCGAAAACTGGAGGTTTATCATCTCTACTTGAGGATTTTGCATGTAATATGAGTCACTTTTATGCACACCCCCAACGCAAAATCAATTTAGGAATTTACTAAGCCATACAGCGCCACTTTACATGGTGCGCATCCCAGACCCAGGAATAACGAGGAGAATGTTTTTTCTTTTTCCTTATTACATTCTTTCTCTATGTGTGATGCACTCCCCATCACACTTAGAATAAAAAAATGCCTTTAAGGATTGTTTCTGTGTAGGAAGGCGCCCCTTCCTGCAAACAAATAATCCTGCTCCTAATGCAGGTGCTTTTGCAGCATGGCACAAGGGTGCCTGCATTGGCGCTATTGCACCAGTGCAAGGAGGGAGCAGAAGTGCACCATATCTTAGTAGATATGGTGTATTTCTGCTCTCTCCATTTCATGCAATGCAGTGGAGCTACTTTGCTTGCTGCTCTGCGTTGATTGAAACTTTAGCAAATTTGCCCCTTACTTTTTTATTAACAGATTTACTGCAACCCCTCAACTCTTTGCTGTCAAGTGCACAACCACCACAGTGTGTTTGACAGCAATGTGTTTACAAAGGGCAAGGGTGTGGGGGAACCTCTAATACTTCCACCAAAGAACTGAGAGCTGCAGGATTGATGAAGAGGAACTTTCCTAATAGGTGGACAAAATTGTGACTCTGCAGCTTTTCTACTGCAATAGGATGGTAAAAGGTATTGTGGTTTTCCCAAGGAGAATGTGCCCTTTGTGTGCAACAAAACTGGGTTCATCCTGCTGCTCAGAACTTTTTGCTGTACAGAAAATGTGCTCAGTGGGTCTCTGCTGTAACATACTTGTGAAGCCTTGCCCAGCTACAGCTTGCAATCTTGTCCCACTGGGGGAATTTGAGACCCAAAAAGTTACTAGGTCAGAAGATAAAATGTTTGACCAAGGTGTGGCTACAAATTTATTCCTGTAGCGAAGGAACACTAAACCTATGAAATACAGCTTTTCCCAGTCTGAGCTTTTGGAACCAAAGCCAATCGCTTCAAGTTGTATCTTGATCATGAAATACCTGACTTCAAGAGATCCTCCCAGGTTTCAGCTTTGAACCTTGCCCTGCTAAAGGAGTCTGGGTTCCAAAAAAGTAGACTTAGTCCCAATGTAAATATGGTGAATACTATGAACAACTTAACTTACCCAAACTCTGTTACCTTACAATTGGCTTTTTCCGGTGTCTAAGTCCTGTTCAACCACAAACTGACATTTTTCATTGGTGTTTTTTTGTTTTATTGGTGCTTTTTGGATTTAAAATGTAAATATTCATATCTCTAGTTCCCAGTTTCCAATGTTGATAATTTTTTAAAAATTTGTTTAGGATACTTTTTATGCTGTTTCTTTGTCTTTAAAATGTTTAGTCGTGATTGAACTTTACAGGCATTTCTGCGGAAAATTGCCTCCTGCTTGTGTCACAGCTACCATAAGCTGAGCAGAGTTTCTCTTAAGAACTGCTTTGAGACCTAACCAAGGTCATGTTTAAGTTGGTAAGGATAATCCTTTCCCAAAATATTTTAATTTCAATCAATATTTATTGTTCTCAGCCAAACAAGCCATAACAATTATAATTCAATTTACAACTCAGTTTGTCATCAAAAATTCTACGGATAAAATAGTACAGTACAATTAATAATCCTTTAAAAACTGTGTACTTATTATAACTCATCTTATTTCCTGTGCTAAAAGTTTGGCTCCTATTTCTCACATGGATAGAAAATATCTACCCCTCTTTCCTTTGATACAATATAAAAAATGGACAAGCGTCCTATTCGCTAAACCAATCATTTTGTCAATGCACATACTTTCAATAATAGTACCCGTGGCATAACTTGCTAAACATAGCAAACAAGCTTATAAATACCTAATATGTGATCAAGGGCACGGAGGTGCTCGAAACGCGTCATATAACGGCTTGAAAGAATAAAAACAACCTATTTTGCCACGTATTTTGGAGTCCGGGTCTCTCTTACCGCTGCAAAGGAAGTGCAAGCTTTGGGAGATCAAGTACATTTCTCATATATATATATATATATATATATACATTGTGCGTATAAGTGCTTGCATGCTAGCCTAATCTATGCAACTCCATTAGGGATTGTCCAACTTGCCTATCAACATTCAATTTCAAGTGTGCCACTGGTCTTTGTTTCCATGCTTCATAGATGTAGGATAAACAGCCCCTAAAATAGCTCTATTATCAGTTGTGTATTAACGCTTCACAACCTCCAATGAGGCAAGGGCACTGTTCCATTCCATCACCTGTTGATTTCAACCATATTCTTTTAGTTACAGAAGCCACTTTTAAAGAACCTAATCTAAATTTAAGCTAAAGGGCTCTTTTTCCTGCCAGGTATATACCATTGAGACCATCAATTGAATCCAAATCTTGATTAAAAGAGAAATAGCGCTTTGATAAGGCACCTAGGTGGCTCATGTTTGTTCGTTGTTTATGGTGCCACTATGCATTCATTACCACATCAAGGCTATACTTTGTGATAATTTCAGGATGGTGACAATATTTTTTAGCTCGACAATTGAGCAAACCACAGTAGCTTGCGATAATCTTGCTGCTTCATAATATCGTGCAATATGAGACCTAGACCATATGCAAAACCAATATTTTAGGGGAGCCAGTGCAATATAGTCCTCAAATTTGACTATACCCAAATCTGTCCTCAAACCCAACATTCGCATACCAGGCCCCTGTTGTAATAAACGTTGATTGAAGTTGTTTTCAGTAGTTTGTATTTCTGTGCTTTTCTTGTAGCCCCACACCTCAGTGCCATATGTACAAGTAGCCCTTGATTTCATTTTGTAGGCTAGGATTGCTAATGTCACTGAATGTTTGCCCAATGAATTTGCGAACCTCAGGACCACTGCAGCTTGATGTGCCAATTAGAATGTGCTTTAAACATTCAGTCGAATACAAAGATAATCGTAAGTGGATACTTAATTTAAAGGTGTTTTGTAAACCTTAAAAGTGTCTCTCAGTTTTTGCTTTTGATTTAAAATCATGTATTTCACTTTATCGACGTTAATAGAAAATGTCCTTGCTGTACAAAAGGACTCAAAGCCATCCAATAGACGATGCATTGATATCGCTGTTCTACCCAACAACACTACATTGTCTGCAAGAAGCAGAATTGGAATGGGCGTAAGTAGCACTACTTAACCAGGTACCCGTTGAGAGACGTGTTAATATGTGGTCTCCAGGGGTACGAGTAGGTGAATCACCGGCGAGGCGTGCTCAGCTCAAGTAAGTGCCACGATTTTTCCTCCCAACAGCGCAGCCACAACAGATCCTTTCTGGCAGCAAAAACGGCAACACCGGGCACCGCGGTTCCTGTTTTCTCAAAGTTTAAAGAGTCGCCACCAGCCTAATACTTAACCATATCTTACCTTCCTTTCAGAGTGTGACTACGATTCCCTTAACCACTCCAGACCATGAGGCAATTCTAAACCTCATTTAAAGTATGTAATTGCGCCACACACATAAACTTTTATGTGGTTTTTATATGTGGTTTGTCACGTGGTGTCTATGTCCGTGTTTTTAACACTTATAATTCATTTAGGATCTCCCTAGGAGATGACACACACACGTTATTTCCACCGATAAGGCACGATGGAATAGACGACAACGATGCTATTTCACATACAACGGATGATGTTTGAGTGTGATCCTGACGCATTGTGTTGCATGCAGTATAACACCCGCCAGTGCCCTGGCAGGCAAGTGTATTCCTAACATTGCTCTGTTTTATCTTCTACAGATACTACGATCCATCGAGTCAAATCGTATGTACTATAGTGCACACACAGTAGGTGCGGCACATCACTTACCACTAATTATTTATTCACCTCACTTTTTAGGTAACTTAGGAGTGGAACACACAGGGCTGGCCCCTGTGTGATCCTGAGGAAGAGCCCTGGGGAGGCTCGAAACATGTTGACCAACACTAGAGGCTTTTAACTCATTATGGTTACTTTGTTCTCTAGTACTCCTGCTTTTAATATACCGACTAGGAGCTAGAATAAAATATTTCACCCACTAGCCAGGTATTTCTAATTTTCCATCCACTCCACCAACACTGCATGGCACATAGTCTCATATTAGTGCTCCTACGTAATTTCGCAAGTCGAAGCATGCCTCAATCTGCAGAGGATTGAGAGGACCCTAATGATGAAGCATGTCACCAGTGGGAAACCCTGGTGAGTGAGGGGACTCAAGAAAGCAATTGTTCTTTCTTGTCTGAAACCAGACCTTCCAACTCAACTTGATTTGGGGTCATACACCACCCAAGCTAGGTTCCATATCCGGTATTCCGGTTTTTCTGTGTACATGATTGAAAGGAGGGTGGACCTAGCCTAAAACCCTCTGGCTCCCCCTTATTTTGAAGATTGTTCATAATGGTCACATTCTAATTGTTTGTAACAAGAAGCAGATGCAGACAATTAACTTGATGAGGCTTCCTTCTAGAAGGTGCTTTAGAATATTCATAAGGGTCATGTTCTAATTGCTTACGGCAAGGAACAGGTGCAGATGATTCATTTGACGAGGCAGTCTTCTAGAAGGAGTTTTAAAATGTTCACAAAGGTCACTTTTGAATTGCTTATAGCAAGAAACAGGCGCAGATGATTAATTTGATGAGGCTGTGTTCTAGAAGGTGTTTTAGAATGTTTGCAAGGGTCATATTTGAATTGCTTGAAGCAAGAAACAGGTGCAGGGGATTAATCTAATGAGGGCGGTCTTCCTGAAGGTTTATGTTGACGTAATATATACTGGTTGCTTGATGTTTCCATGGCGCCTGTAACCTGACTTTGCATATGCATGGTAAAACATTTGTAAACGTTATTAAGCCATTTCAAACAAATCAATGAACACCAGTTGCAGCTTGCTATCACCAACAACATGTAATACTTTCAAATGTCAGGGTACAAGATGTTTGTATATTCGTAAGTGTTAGGAGGAGTGATATGAGTCATGGCGGTATATTGTGATAGTCAAGAGAGGTGAGTTGTGGCATGAATCCTGACAGTAAGTGTGTCCTAGGGTGTCTTAGTGTATGTATATATTTTAATGAGAGACTATGTCAGTCAAGGTATCAATGTATCCATGGGTGTGTTAGTGCATTTATCAGTGTATCTCAGGATACCTAAGTGTTTGTATGAATGAGTGTCTGAATAAGTTAGTGAATGTCTTATTGTATTTTGTTGGCAATGTGAGTATATCTATGAGTGTGTCCTGGTTGTATGCATCAGTGAGTGTGTATGTGTCTTAGTAACTGCATTAGTGTATGTGTATGCATATCAGTATATCTATGAATGTGTGGCAGTGTGTAAGAATGCATGCCTAGTGTCTAGGTGTTTCAGTGTATAAACCAATGTAAGTTTGGATGCATGACTGCATTCATCAGTGTGTGCCTGGATGAGTTACTCTGTACATCAGTGTGTGCCTGGGTATCTTTGGGTATTATTTATAGTGTACTTGGGTATGTGAGTGTATGCATGATTGTGTTACTGGGTGTGCAAGTCTATATTTTACTCTATGTGGGTGTGTCAGTGTATACATAAGTGTGAAGTTGGGTATAACAATCCATACCATCAGCTTCTGCATGGATGATACATTAATTGTATCAGTGTCTGCTTCAGTTTGAAATTGTATCCAGCAAAGTCTGCTTACTGACTTGCTGGATGTATTGTAAAAGGAAAACATGTAATGAGTCACCTATATTGCTCCAATAAATTATTCCATTTATCTGTGTTAAAAGAGAGAAAACATAAATATAAGTTATTGTTACATGTTATAAATTTGAATAGCAAAGATTAAGTATCTGCTTTAGAAATGTTCATGCTAATAATAAAATACACACAGGTGCAACATTGTAAAGCCATTATACATTTAATTTAAAGATGACATTTTCTTTTTTTTGCTGTTCTCAGCTTACATGCTTGTACACTTTAAACAATGTACTGAATGAGGTTTCATCCTTGAACAGTGGGGGAAAACAATCATTTATATTGTAGACAAAATAACATGACTGCACAGTATGACACTACAAATAAGTGACATCATGCACTGCACTCACTTCAAATAATTAGTAAATTAATGCAACTATAGTAACTGAGCTAATTTAAGGGAGCATGTCACAAAAAATAAAATGGTATAATATTGCAAGTAGTCCATTACATTGAAATTGATATAAAGCACATTGAACTTTTAGAGTCCATTTTGAAGACATCACGCCTGGTAGGCCGAATGATGCCTTAGACATTGATGATCTATGTTCTATAAAAATTGCATACCAGTTTTTAAACAGCAATCCTGATTAGAACTTTGGTTTAAGAAAGATGAGTTATGAATTCAAAAGTTTAAAAGTCAGTTTTTGTTTCAATGTTAGGGTGCTGTCATTACATTCTGCCCATCCACTAGTGGTTCTTAAATACACAGTGTAGTATCCTGAAGTTATATGAAGTCCTTTATGAAAGAGGATAGTAACTGTGGTATATGTCCTGCTTTGATGTTTGTAATTTCTTTTTCAATTTTAGATCCAACTGCTCTGCATCGTTACAGCATTACTATCATGTATTTCCCAGTTCACTGTATCTGTAATGTAGATACACATTCTGATCTACAATTTGGACAGCTCATATTTAGGCAAGTCTTTTTATTCAGTCTGTCAAAAGGCAGTTTTAGATTCTGGCATTGTTAATTAGAGAAGTCATTCAGAATTTATTTGAGTGATGAATGTGAATGTGAATGGCGAAGTTCAAAGAAGTCATCAATATTTATTTCTTCTTCTTCTAAAACTCCAAGCATGACTATTAAAAATTATTGTGCGTCTTGTTGAGTGTTCAGAGTAAATATTTGTAATCTGCTACATATATCTAAAAGTTCTCTCATGCCTGAAGTAGAATGTGTTACAGAGCTGTTACTGAGTAAACGTTGGAGCAAATGAAACAGTGCAGAACACAACGTTTTATTTGGTTTTTAATAATTGATTTAGAAAATATGTTAAACCAAATAGTACATTGAGAACAACATTGGCTTAGCAGTTGACTCCTGAACTGTTTTCTAACCGGTATCCTACAATATTTCCCTTATTTTTCAATTTGTCCTTCTTCACGCCTTCTTCCTTGTTTTTCTTTTGCTTCTTTTGAGGAACATCTATTGATTGTTTTTTGACCTTCTGTTTTGGACAGATTAGCTGCTTCTCATAAGTAGGATACTGACCTAATTGAGTAGTGCATAGCCTTCTCAACCAATTATATACTCTTACACAAGCTTCCATCAGCACAAAATTTCATTTAATCAAAATCAACTAAGAACAAACTTGACAATGTTCTAACTCAAGATAATGCTGCATACGGCATACCTTCTTTTAATACTGTACTTCAAATATTAATGAAATCTGAGTCCACACTTAAACCTTGAGATTTAAGAATAATTACAGCATATGCTAAAGGCAATGGAAACTGTTGCCACTGCACATTTAAGTCCTTCACAAGTAAAAAACATACAATACATCGGCCAATGTGCTTTACTTTATCAATCTGATCAAATTTTATGGCTAAGTACTCAACCTCGACCCTATTTGGAAATTCAAATAAATTAATAACTTTGCCCATAGCACCATTTACTAACCCTTTTTCCACACTTAAATTACACTGCTAAATCACTTAACACTTCTTACACACGTATATCCACTTTTTTAATCATGCTGTCTTTGACACAGACTTCTCCAAAGAATCCAATTTTGCTTGTAGTATCTCAGTTAGTAGTGTTATTATTTCCTAATGCTCCATTTTATCAATAGCTGTAATTTCTAAAATATCTTCTTTCTCCAGTTCCAGTAATTGTTCCATGAAGTTGGAGCACTCTTGAAGTGTAGGCATTAAACACACTTTGGATTTGTCTTTTTCAATAAAATTGTGCATTTGTTCTGCTACTGTGTTGTTAGATGACAAACTTTTCCAAAGCATGTTTCACCTCTTTTGTCAGAATTCCTATGCTAATGTCCTTTAAGATTTTCCCTTATTGTACATCAGATGCCTGATGCATATTCTTCACAAGTTCCTTGTATTCAAAGGTAAGCCAAATATTTGCATTGCCAATACTTCCTAAATAATTTCTTGCATCATTATAGAGAAGTGACTTGAAAACAGGCTGATGGGTGTAATTTGCAGTAAGTCACCAAAGACAATTAAATGTTTTACCCCTAATAGCACGTCTTATTCAGTTCTTAAAATCTGCTACATTCTTAAATAATTTTTCAAGACAAACAGTACGTTTGAAACCATGCTCACCTCATCAAAGATTAAAATCTTTAGTTTCCTCAGTACGCTGGACACCACAAGACAAGCTTCACCAGATAACTTCTGATATTCCAGTTTATTCTCATGTTCAACAGGAAGCATAAGTAGTTGGTGTAAAGGGATTCCTTTTATGTTGTGTACAGATAATCCAGTTGGTGCTGTTCCTGCACATGATAAATATGATTCTGTAGTCTTCTGTAGATAAGCAGTGAGAACTTTCATTAGAAAATGGTTTCTAGTGCCAGCCTGACCACTGAAGTATAGCAGTATTGACTTGAATGAAGAACATTCACATTCTTTCTCCTCATGCAGAAATCTATTCTCTATTTTTTTTTTTACTTCAATATAAATGTCTTTCAGTTTGTCATTCAGTTGTGCTACTAAGTGTTTGAAATCAACAGTTTCCTCTCTTGCTTGTTATAATGCAGTCTCCACCTCACATATGACTTATGCTGCTTCATTTTGAATAAGTCATCTAAGGGGATCTATGGCTTAGTGGTCCAGAACATTGGCTGCTTTGTGAACTCTCCTTAGCTACCTCAGCAGCAAGGTTTCTTCTTTTTGCAGCTCATGTTTCAACATGTGCAAGTAGTTTGAAAAAACTGGACACTGAATGTTGTCATTTACAGCATTGAAAGAGTATTCAGAGCAGTTGTAGTCTTCATAGCAGCTGTAGTCTCTCCAAGTAGTTCTGATTCAGCATACCAAGGTTTGAATAGTTGTAGAAGAGCTAGATAGAAAAGATCTCTTTTATCTGCAGTGTGGCAACTACATTGTTGTGGTTAATTAGATTTTCTTTGCTATGTCTTATGAACTGTCACATCCAACTACTGCATTCTTCCCTTCCTCTACATTTTCAGTTGCATTCCTTTGGAATCTGTATGGTTGAAGTACTTCATATAAGCACATGGTGTCCAGGTGTTGACTTCTTCTAGGATAGTGAACATATTTGATTTTACTATATCTGTGCTTTCAGGATCATACTCTGCTAGATACTGAATTTATGTGAAAGACTTCAACACCTGATTTCGTGTGCTTGCAATGCCTAGACTTATCCATGCAATTCCCCTTGACTTTGAGAACAAACTGGCTGTGCTCAACCAATCACCACAATCATAGAAGGCCATCACCCTATGAGAAAGCATTTTCAAGTTGAAGCTGTACAATGTTTAGGTAGAGTCTTTTCTGCAGAAATCTCCCCCCACCTCTCCTTCATCTCTGTCTTCTCTGATTTTATCATGTATGAAGTGATGTACCGGGCAACAGCAATAGAGTTATCTGCAACAAATTGTAAATTGATATTTGTATTCCACGTTTTTTGAAGCACGGTGTTGCAGTCCTTAATACATTTGGAGGACTGTGTTTTTCTCAGGTTGTATGTGTTTTTTGGTGATTTCCTAGTCAATGAATGCCTGACTGCAGACATAAAGCTGTTCAATCTCCCTCCAGACATGGCAAGTTGTGGGAATCCAAATCTACATCTTGTGTAAAATGTTCCTTTGAATACGTATTTTTGACTGCAGTACGTCCCATATCTATGCATTTGAAACCATAGAACCTGTTATCTCAAGTCCCTATCAGTACCGTCTTTTGGAATGATACAAGTTGCATATGAAAGACAAGACAGACTCATCACTGTCTGTTCCAAACTTCAGGACATCTTTTATCCATAAAAGCATATGGATGTGAGGAGCACCTCTTGCTTGGTATTCTTTTGTCAAAAGAAGTGAGTTAATTCACCAAGTGGAGGAGTATTATTGCAGGTGAAAGACATCCAGGCTTGGAATCTGTGATCAAAACATCTGCAAACATTAGCAGGATCCAAAGAGCATAGTTCTCCGGTTATTTTTGAATTGATGTGTTTATTATTAGAGTTTACTTCTTGCAAAAATTCAAGGAGGTCATCCAATGCATACTCAGCACAACTAAGTATCAAAAAACAAAGTGGGTGCACTTAGATTTCTCAGCATAGATATCAGTTCTCCATGACGGCGATACCAATACTCACTAGTGTCATGTTGGCACACCATCAAAATAATCAAATTGTACTCCAAGTTTTTGTCCTTCCCATGAATGTTTTCAATGAATTGCTGTGCAGAAAAGTTTTGAAGATTAGAGATATAATGTTGCTCTTTTTACTTTCCTAACATCCACTAACTCTTGTCAAATTTCTTTGTCTGCTCTTAGTATGGGCACCATTTTCTAGAATAATAAGTGGCTCATCATAATCTCTCTGTACCCCAATAGTTTGTTTCAATATTCCTTTTTAAATCCAATGGCAAGCACACAACTCTACCTTTAAGATATTTATGTAACTCTGTTGCAGGTAACTTCCCTGTCTTTGGCTCCATATGGACAATAGCTTGGAATTAATGTATAGACTATATTATAATTGATTCATAAACTTTTAAATTTTGAAGTTCTTGAGGGATTTAAAATAATTTTAATTTGTTATATACTGCTCTAGCTGGTGTTTTATTATTTGTTAACTTGTCCTAACAGTACTCACATTTAATTATCTGTTTACTCAAATCAAACCACTCTTCTACAAATAAACAGTCAACTCCTGCTGCTTATCTCTATTCTCTTGTTCAGTTTTTACATATACACCTATATTGCAAATTTAGGTTTTGTAGTGAGTGCGTCGAAAACAAATACAAACATGGTTTGGTTTCTTCAGAAAAAACTGTGCTAGCTAAACTTTGCATCTCTTGTACAAATGTTTCAGTGCTAACTCCTGTATCCTGTTCCCCTACAACTCTAGTAATGATTTTTTCATTTTTCCTAGAAACCGCCTTAAGACAAAAGAAACAAAACTGGATATCTTCACAAAACTTTTGTAGCTCTGCTACTGTGCCATGCAGTAGACTTCTATTCATCAGACTTCTATTCATCTCTACTAAAAATAAAGCATGAGTTTTTACATATTAAAGTCTCATGACCAAATTTCACATTCTTGAAGTGGTGAACAGCTAACATCCTGAAATGATGAAAGGTGCTTTGGCACACTTTCTTTGATATACATACTAGTGAATGTCCCTGTAAATTAATATACTTCCTTATCTAGCATGGATCTAATCCTTGCAAAATTGAAATGTTCAAACTTCTGCACGGAAACTCTCTTATTAAAGTTTTTAGTAAATCAATTGATTCCTGATGAACACTGAACATACTACTAAAGTTCCATTTGTATACCTGGGCCTGTCTACACCTTCCTTGGACCTCTTCAGCTATCACTTCCTCTAACTTCCTAGGGACCATGTCCTCTTTTACAACAGGAGTACCATCTTTTAATTCATAACAACGACCAGCTAAATCAACTGCATGCACTAGTGTGGTCCCTTGGAAATAGCGTTCCTGATTAAAGAAAGTTCTGTCCTGGAGGCATGCTTTCATTCGCCTTTAACAATCTTGCAAACTTTTTTTATATATATAACCTTTTCTAAAAGTTATTTGCTTCATATACTGTACTGTTTTGTCTAGTGTCCTCATTCTATTCAATATTAAGATAGTTTCCTCTTCAAAGCAAATGATTTCTCCATAAAGTTCTCAGTGTGTTGCTTTTGTTTAAATGTAGCACTACTCATATATCTTAATAAGTTTTTAATAATTCTGTATTACTCTAGTCAGAAATATTTTATCCTGTAACTCCTTAATCTGTGTCTGTCTCGTAGATAAACTCCCTGTTTTCTTATAACATTTCCTACTGTCAGAAACATGTACTCCTTCCTTTTTTCTGGCTGAACATAAAATTCTATTTTTACGTTACACTTATTCTCATTCCATATTTATTGGCATATTTTTTTCAAGAACTGCTTAGTACGCTTACCAGTTTCACTTTTTGTTGCTGGATATTCTCCACCTTATTTTCTTTTTCTTTCTTACTTTGAAGTACGTAATAGTGATTTATCAGTTTCTTTCTTGTTCGAGTTTTGTTAGGCATTGTAAATCTTCTTCTTTTAAATAGAAAGGGATTTCTAGAAAGGAAATAAAGAATACATTTACCTGTACAGAACATAGTATTAAAGTAGCTATTTTTAGCATCCAACTAAGTAAATAACAAGTGTCATAGTCAAAGGTACTTCATTCGGCAGCCAAGAGCCATAAGAGTAAACATTTTAAAAGGACACATTTAATTTAAAAACATTTTGTACATACAAACTTTGGTCACATAAAAATATTTAAAATATCTGTACAGAGCAATAAAGGGAAATCTGACTTGATTTTTCATCGATCACATATAAGCCTGCAGAGGGTACAACATATGAAGTGCAACAGTGCTAGACATTAGTCCAGAGGCTATAAACATTATCTCATAAAGTGAATAAGCAGTGATTTTAGTTCCCAAAAGGTTAAATAAGACTTTCAGTATATACATATACACATGTGTTAGTGTATGCATAATAGTGTGTTTCAGTTTGTCCGAGTATATTCTGTGTCTCTTGATAAGTTAGTATATTCTTCAGTGTTTGACTGGATGTGAACATTTATGCATCACTGTCTACTTCGTTGTGTCAGAGTATGCATGAGTGAATACCTAGGCCCTTATTACGATGTTGGGCGGACACCGTTGCGGGAAAAAAACCACTCAACGATGGGTCTGCGGTTCCACATTCCAGATAGTGCAGTCAGAAACTTCAATTTTTCAGTGGGAGCTTGTCCCATGGGCTGATAATGCCTGCAGCACAAGCTCCCATTGAAAAATTTAAGTTTGTAAACATCCCTACACCATGTGGCAGGCACAGCATGTTGAGGCTGAGGGAGGGGGCCCTTCTAGGGTCCCCAAAAGTCAGTTTCCAACTGCCAATCCATGTCGGAAAGGCCAACATGGATTGGCTGTCTGAAACTGACATCATGATCCTGACGGCAGAAATGCCATCCTTAAGGGATAATGGTGCCTTACCGACTGACCGATGGGCTCTTTTAGCCAGTCGGAATAGCTTCAGATTCCCCTGTCGGTTTAAACTCTGACTGCCATCATCCTAATACGGCAGTTGGACTTTTACCGTACTATGTGGAGAGGAAAGCCTCTGACCAGCGGTCAGAGGCCTTCCGCCCAACATCGTATTTGGTCCCCTAGTGAAGTCATTTTATGTAAGAGGATACTGGTGAGTGTGTGTTAGTTTATGTATCAGTCTGTGAGTACACATGTCAATGTATGCCTCAGTCTATGCCTTAGTGTGTCACTAAGTGTATACAAGTGTCATTACCTGTATTATTGTTTAGATGACTGTGTCACTATATCCATGAGTTTCTGCTAAGATGTGGATGAGTATGTCTAAGTGTATGCCTTGGTGTCCAACGGTATGCATCTCCAGTGTCTCATGACTGACATATATGTAGTAGAAGAGGACTTGATGGCTTAGAACACGTTTTACTTGTCTGGATGGGTAAGTGTTAGTTGTTAATGCCAGATCCACACTACATACATAACTGAGTGTGTAAGTTCCTGCAAGAGTATGTTTTTGGATATGTTAGTAAGCATGTTCACACATTCCTGCCTCTCTTACTTTCTCAATAATTCTGTAAAAGTATACATAAGGTGCTACATGGATCACTTGCTGACTGCATAAGTTAGTATAGGGGTATTTAACTGTGTGTGCAGCTGCCTCCTATACTGTTGGGTATGTGAGAGCTGTATGTGTGTGAAAGTGAATGTTTAAGTGTCTCTGTTAATGTGTAACTAGGTGAAGCAGTGCCGCTATCCTTTCATATGTTGGTATGTGACTTCCTGTATAGGTCTAAGACTACATCTATACCTGGAGATAACTGGAGATATGGGTCTGGTAGTGTACATATAACTAGATCGAACTTCAAAGTGATGTCTTTTCTTTAAAACTCATAGCTCCCAGCCCAAAACACTACCTACAGCTTATCTCAGAAGAGACGCATATGTAATAAAGGAAGACTGGATGTCTTAGCAACATGTTTTGATACTGAACTTAGCCTACCAGGACAACTGCATATACACACTCTACTGAAGTAGACCTGAAACATGTCGAATGGATGACTTGTTAGTGCCAGTTGCCAGTACATATCTAACTAAGTGGGTTACTGCCTATGAGGGTATGTTATTGGATATGTAAGTAATCATGTTGATGCATGACTGCCTCTCTTAGTTACTTTATGGATCAGTAAATGTATATGTAAGGAGCTGCATAAATCCATTGTTGGCTTTGTTAGTTACAACTGGAGTACTTAACTGTCTATGCAACTGTTTCCCGTACTGCTGGATACACAGCAGCTGTATATGTGTGTGAGTGAACCTTCAAGTGTCTCTGTCAATCTGTGACTAGGTGTATTAGTGGATCTATCCTTTTAGATGTAGGTATGTGACTTGCATTATAGGTAGGAGGCTGCATCGATAACTGGACAAATAAGTCTAGTGGTGTGCATATAACTAAATCAAACTAGAGAAACATCTCTTATCTTTCAAGGAAATACTTCCCTATCTAATAACCTATCTACAACATATCTCAGGACTGACATATATGTAGAAGAGGACCTGATGGCTTAACAACATGTTTTAATTGTGATCTGGGACAACTGCATACACACGCTCTTCTGCAGCAGGCCTGAAACATGTTTAAAGACCTGCTTGTCTAGATGGATGAATTGTTAGTACCAGATCCACACTACATACCTAACTGAGTGTGTCAGTGCCTTTAAGGGTGTGTTATTGGATACATATGTGAGCATGTTGGTACATTCCTGCCTCACTTACTTAGTCTATGGATCTGTAAACGCATATGCAAGAAGCTGTATAGATCACCTGCTGGCTGTATGAGTTAGTACAGGGGTATTTAAATGTGTGTGCAGCTGCCTTCTATACTGACCCAACTGAGTGGTATATGTGTAGATTGCTTACTGTCTGCATTAGTATCTCAGTGCAACTCTGAGTGGTAGTCACTCTATTACTGCTGGATTAAATGAGTGGTATGCATGAGTGACTGGGTACATAAGTGCTTGTGTTTCTGTTTCAGTGAGTATATCCTTGGCTGTAAAAAAAACTTGATTAGATTCACTTTAGAGTTTCACAGTTTGTGCCATTAGAAACATTGCTGAATATTTTCATTTTTGCTAATCTTCACATATATTTATTCTGTTTTTCTGATCACTGTGCTACTAGTTATTTGCTTTAAATATAGGAAAATGAAAATCCTTTGGCAAAGACAGAGATTAATATCTGGATTAATCTATTATTACTTTGCTTTTAAGTGTAAATCACTATTTGATTTTTTTACTGATTTATTTGAATGAATTTGCATAGTTTTTCTACTAAGGTGTTGAAAAATAGATATAGACAGTATAGGAGGATATTAAAAAGAATAGACACAATATTGACTAGCAAAAACAATAGGATGAAAGGCAGTGATTGTTAACATGAGTACCAAAAGAATACAAGCCTGAGGCAGATTCCACAGAAAGAGGTAAGTATTTTGAAACTTTGGGGACCAGTAATGAAAGCAGACTAAAATGGGATTGAATTATTGGTGAGTGTAGCACAGTTAGCACAATATGGAACATGGCATTTGCAAACACATAAGGAGACAACAGAAAGGGCAAGGATATGGGCTCATTCAAAAATAGTGTTAAGAAAATATTAATGAATAGAAGGAAACTGAGCAAGATTAAAAAAGCCAGATAGGCAAAAAAAGGAGCTAAATGAGGAATGTAATGCAAACATTTAAGATAGGTTGAAGGACACAAGGGAAAAAGAATGGTGATCAAAAAGAAGGAAACAAAACATGAGTCTAGTCCGGAGAAATTAAGAGTAGAGATAAGAAACTTTGGGTCGCATTTTGAGTTTGGCAGATGGTGTCAAGACCCCCTCATGCACCCTCTGTGCAGTGGGCCTAGTGTGCAGGGCTAGTATTGCTTTACCCCTGTGGTGCTTTATGACGCGGCATTATACCATGACTGATGTTCTCCAAGTCCCATAATTCCATTGTGCTTAAATCCTTTCAAGTGTCGGAACCAATAGATTATTAGCACCTGATGTTGCCTTGGTGTTGTTTCTCATATGCAAATTTGAATGAAAAATCAAACATTTGTTTCCTGTTATTTGGTTCCGATCAACAAGTGTACCTGCCCATTCTGTAAGGTCAAAGAGTACTGACACATGTTTTCTCCAAAGTTTGAGAACCTTACCGATGGCCATGTGCCCCAACTGCCAATGGTATCTAGCTACATCCGTTGAGTCTTTGAGACGGTATATAAACTCTGGCTAACCCCGAATCATGGCCTGGCCTCACTCCCCGCAGAACAAGCTTTAGCCTTCCCACTCACCTGCGGAATCCTGCCAGAACCAAGAAGCGCGTCAGTCTCCTTAAAGTGCATTTGATTCCCATGGAATCCACTCCCTCGACGTCTTCCTTCTACCTTCCTTATTCCTGCACTGCTTCTCTGGACCCTCAGGGTATCCCGCAGTCAAGACTTAGAGATCTTCTTCAAACTTCAGACAAGTTGAAGAACTAGGCTACGTCCTTGATATCAGGTCAGTGCACACTAATCCTCCTATAATAGTGAGCAGGACAGGATATCCACATATTCAAAGACTATAGACTTTTCCTCCATGCCCTCTCTGTGATTACTCTAGCACTTCTTGTGTGTTTATCCTCCAGACCTTTCCTGCAACCTTTACGCTGGAACTGTTAGTGCACAAGGATTAAAGACTTGAGCTTCATTATTCTCTGATCAACAGTAGTGCTAGAGAAAGCACTCCAGGGTTTTTGATATATGTATGTACCTTGGAACGAAATTCGTGCTCTGAGTTTAATTATTTGTGATTTTAGTTATTCTGCTCTCATTATAAGGTGCTGATGGAACCTGTATGTGTATGTCATTGAAGTCAATGTATGGTCACTGTATGTAGAGACCTGTTAGTGTATGGATAGTAACATCTTCCTCATGTTATTTCTAGTGCATTGCGTCATCGCAAAACCGGAGGGTCTGGTCTAGAGTAAATGTAAAAGGTCTCAGAAGTGTTGCACAGTGGCAGAGCAGATCCAGTACCACACGTCTCTTATTTATTGTTTTATCCCAACCCCTCTTGCACCCAGGGCCACATTTTGTTTAAGGAGTTTCTGTTCCTTGAACAGGCTAAGCCATGGAAGGAATAGGTGGTCCAGCATTGGCTCCAATGCTGTCTCTACAGTTGGGACCAGGTGAGTGCATGACAAAAGGGAAACTTGGTCACAAACATGTTGGATATCCCGTCCACCATATTAAACTATAGACAACTGCAATACAATGGACAGGGTATCTTTTGCATGTTAGACCACCATCTCTCCAATATCCAAAAGAATGAGAACAAAAGAATGTGTGGCATGGCAGGCACTGATTAGGGAGTCAGCACTCTACAACAAAAAGAAAAGTTGTTTTCGTAGACTGAGATGGACAGAATTATGGAACTCATTACAATATCCGGCAGATGTCCAACTATAGGCTATCGGTGGCTGTCCGCCCGACAGTCAAGGACTCGGTCCAACCGCTGCATTATGATGCTGGTGGTCAGAACTGAAATTGTTGGGAGAAAGACTTCTGTCTCCGACAGGATCTATGATCCTGTCGGGCAGCTGTTGTAAATCATATTCCCTTAATGGCAGCAGTGCTGAGCAGGCACTGCCATCGGGATTATGATTACTATTTCCCACAGCCTTTTCATGGCGGTCCCACCGCCATGGAAAGGCTGTAGTAAACAGCATTTGGGGATAACAGGCCCTACTCCATTGTGGGGTACTAAAAAGTGGCACTGGGGCACGTGTGGTGCCTCCACACACAGACATGCACCATGTGACATGCACCACATGGTGCATGGCACACAGTGCATGGATGGGCACATATTGTCCTTTTCCATTGTGGCATGTTCTGCGGCCTTTTACCTGGGCTGAAGCACAAGCCGTAATGGAAAAGGCCAACTTCTGACCACCACACTGGAGGTCCTATCATAATTTGACAGTTGGAATTACTGCCTGCATATTGGGTGGTCGTCTGAACACCATGATGTCAGGCAGCAGTCTCACCACCTTGCATCATATCAGGCTCTATGTATGAGGGACAGTGAGAAGAAAGTTCTGATCACAAAAAGAAAGTTGGTCCAAGGAGTGAAATGAGAAAAGAATAGCAAGATTGAAGTATATGCACACTGAAGGATATTTAAAGGAGTTTTTAAAGTTGATAGATAGAACTGCAATATAGAATAGTACACCGCTACTAAGAAACTTCGGGACAGATGCCATGATTAGAGGAGGAGGAAATGGTTTGAATGTCACAGAGAAAGTTGTTGCCTTCCGTAGAAAAGAGAGACAGATCAGATCCAGCAATGGGTATGAATGAGATCAGTGAAGGAACAGCAGAAGAATGGTTAAAAGAGACAAAAGAAGGGTCAGAGGAAAGAAGACAATTGCTCAATGTTGGATCCAGGGGACAATAGTAGGAGCAGTTAAAGAGGAAAAAAGCAAGACTTTTGAATGGGTAGTTACAAGGCGGTGAAATAATCGAGAATAAAAAGCATTGGAGGAACGAGAAAACAGCAAGCATGGACAGTATTGACTATTTGCAATGATAATGGCAATGCATGGTCATTAGAAGGATGAATGTCTAAACATCCACCAAAACAAATTTGGCTTGAAGATTTGGAAAAGGAACTGGTCAAAAACTGGATGTTTATCATCTCTACTTGAGGATTTTGCATGTAAAATGAGCCACTTTTATGCACACCCCCAACGCAAAATCAATTTAGGAATTTACTTAGCCATACAGCGCCACTTTACATGGTGCGCCTCCCAGACCCAGGAATAAGAGGAGAAATATTTTTCTTTTTCCTCATTACTTTCTTTCTCTATGTGTGATGCACTCCCCATCACACTTAGAAAAATAAAAATGCCTTTAAGGATTGTTTCTGTGTAGGAAGGCGCCCCTTCCTGCAAACAAATAATCCTGCTCCTAATGCAGGTGTTTTTGCAGAATGGTACATGGGTGCCTGCATTGGCGCTAGTGCACCAGTGCAAGGAGGGAGCAGAAGTGCACCATATCTTAGTAGATATGGTGTATTTCTGCTCTCTCCATTTCATGCAATGCAGTGGAGCTACTTTGCTTGCTGCTCTGCATTGATTGAAACTTTATCAAATTTGCCCCTTACTTTTTTATTAACAGATTTACTGCAACCCCTCAACTCTTTGCTGTCAAGTGCACAACCAACACAGTGTGTTTCACAGCAATGTCTTTACAAAGGGCAAGGGTGCGGGGGAACCTCTAATACTTCCACCAAAGAACTGAGAGCTGCAGGATTGATGAAGAGGAACTTTCCCAATAGGTGGACAAAATTGTGACTCTGCAGCTTTTCTACTGCAATAGGATGGTAAAAGGTATTGTGGTTTTCCCAAGGAGAATGTGCTCTTTGTGTGCAACAAAACTGGGTTCATCCTGCTACTCAGAACTTTTTGCTGTACAGAAAATGTGCTCAGTGGGTCTTTGCTGTAACATACTTGTGAAGCCTTGCCCAGCTACAGCTTGCAATCTTGTCCCACTGGGGGAATTTGAGACCCAAAAAGTTACTAGGTCAGAAGATAAAATGTTTGACCAGGGTGTGGCTACAAATTTATTCCTGTAGCGAAAGAACACTAAACCTATGAAATACAGCTTTTTCCCAGTCTGAGCTTTTGGAACCAAAGCCAATCGCTTCAAGTTGTATCTTGATCATGAAATACCTGACTTCAAGAGATCCTCCCAGGTTTCAGCTTTGAACCTTGCCCTGCTAAAGGAGTCTGAGTTCCAAAAAAGTAGACTTAGTCCCAATGTAAATATGGTGAATACTATGAACAACTTGACTTACCCAAACTCTGTTACCTTACAATTGGCTTTTTCCGGTGTCTAAGTCCTGTTCAACCACAAACTGACATTTTTCATTGGTGTTTTTTTGTTTTATTGGTGCTTTTTGGATTTAAAATGTAAATATTCATATCTCTAGTTCCCAGTTTCCAATGTTGATAATTTCTTTGGGATATTTTTTATGCTGTTTCTTTGTCTTTAAAATGTTTAGTCGTGATTGAACTTTACAGGCATTTCTGCGGAAAATTGCCTCCTGCTTGTGTCACAGCTACCATAAGCTGAGCAGAGTTTCTCTTAAGAACTGCTTTGAGACCTAACCAAGGTCATGTTTAAGTTGGTAAGGATAATCCTTTCCCTAAATATTTTAATTTCAATCAATATTTATTGTTCTCAGCCAAACAAGCCATAACAATTATAATTCAATTTACAACTCAGTTTGTCATCAAAAATTCTATGGATAAAATAGTACAGTACAATTAATAATCCTTTAAAAACTGTGTACTTATTATAACTCATCTTAATTCCTGTGCTAAAAGTTTGGCTCCTATTTCTCACATGGATAGAAAATATCTACCCCTCTTTCCTTTGATACAATATAAAAAATGGACAAGCGTCCTAATCGCTAAACCAATCATTTTGTCAATGCACATACTTTCAATAATAGTACCCGTGGCATAACTTGCTAAACATAGCAAACAAGCTTATAAATACCTAATATTTATGTATATATATATATATATATATATGTATATTATCTGCTGGCGGTCGCCAGTAGATATAGTTAGGATCGTGTTTCCATAGGAAATCCGCAACATTCTATTTGGAATAACTTTGGCGCCGATTGACGAATCCTCGTGAAATTTTCAAAATGGGTGGGGCGCTCCGCTCCTTCCCTGAAAGTCTCGGGGGGATTCGTCAAGCGGGGGCTGAGAAAAAGGGGGGGTCCCAAAACGCATTTTCCCCATGCATTTTTCCATAGCACCTTTAGTCCAAGCTACAGCCCGAACGGCTAAACAGAATTACTTGAAATTTGGCAGAGAGGTAGTCCTCAGGTCAGGGATGTGCCTTTTGCAGGTCTGGTGTAAATCTGTTCAGTATTTCCTGAGAAAATAGCATCTAAAAGCATATATATATCTATAGGCGCGCTCCGTGCGCGTACGGTAAAACTTACAGTACGCGCCCGCTGCCGTGCGCGAGCGTGATTCTGATTGGTTGTTACATCTTAGTAAACATTCGAATCGGTCGAAACCAGGAAGTGTCGGCCGCCATTTTGTCTCTCGTAGTCTGAGGGGGTGAAAAACAAAGGTGGAGAACGTGAAAAGGGGGCAGGGTGGACAGTTCCTGACCCCCTAGCCTTTGTCAGGGGGTCCCAGAAGGACCCCCAAGGGCCAAAATTTCCTTTAATTTTTTTGCGAAAAATCGGGGAGTACGCGAACGGTACGTGCATGGTGAAAAACCTTAAAAAAAATAAAAAAATAAATACATAACTTAGCATTTAAAAAACCGTACAAATTCACTGAAAAAATAATAGGTTTCACACACGTTATAGTTAGGAATTAGCATTTAAAAAACCTTGCAAATTCACTTAAAAAACCATAGGTTTCACACATGTTATAGTTAGCTGTACATTTCACTCGTAAAAAACCAATGAAATTCCACATTATAGTTAGATCAGGTAACTATAACTTGCACGACCGCAATCCACAATGTGTCATTTCAGATGTCATCATTGATGTGAAGAGTGATGTCACTGACCATGTCATGAGTGATGTAATATGTGACGTCATCAGCAGTTTATTGTGGGCGCGCAAGTTATAGTTACCTGATCTAACTATAACGTGGAATTTCATTGGTTTTTTACGAGTGAAATGTACAGCTAACTATAACATGTGTGAAACCTATGGTTTTTTAAGTGAATTTGCAAGGTTTTTTAAATGCTAATTCCTAACTATAACGTGTGTGAAACCTATGGTTTTTTCAGTGAATATATATATATACATATATATATATATATATATATATATATATATATATATATATATATATATATATATATATATATATATATATCCACCACCACTCGCCTTCACTCTTCCTTCGGTCGGAAAACAAACGAGCGCAGACCCAATCTTTTCGTGCAATCCTATTTATTTAGCCATTGTCCGCCATTACGCGTTTCGGGCGATCCCGCCCTTGATCACATGACAACTCTTTGGCTGATGACCGCTCTTTTTAAAGTGCAAGTGCTAGTGAATCATTTAATGGACATAGAAAAAATACATGTAATGCACCATTGCAGATAAATACCCTACCAAACACAATAGCCACATAATGTCGATGTGTTATTTCAATAATCGTTTTTCACATCATGTAAAATAACTCCTAGGTATTATCATAACATAATATTTGCATAAATGCATGAAATTTGCTTCACAATATGTCCAAGAAAAATTATTATAGAAATAAAAGTGCCCTCACCACAGCAATATAAAGTGCAATTTACCAAATAAAATCAAAAATCAATACATTCAAAGAAAGCTAGTTGGTGACCACGGAAGATTGCAAACAAGCCACTCAGATCCGATTGAGGCATAATATCAGTCCCCAACCTAGATCCGAACAGAGTGCAAAGTCGCATGAATAAATATAAAGTGCAAAAAAGGCGCTGGATGATAGATACTAATGCCTATATTGAACTATTTAAGGTAGATCCAACAGAAACTGTACTTCACTTAACAGAAGCATATAATATGCTTTCTTTTGCCAATTTCTAAAATCATTCCTAAAACATGGTTTTATATTCAATAAATATATAAATATATATCATCCTAAAATATTACCTAAAATATTCTTATCCAAAACAAATTATAGTGAAGAAGATTCAATACATAACCATTCAAGGAGGACCATAATTAAACAAAGAGGTAAAACCACGTATAGAGAGAGAAGTCCCACTCATTTGCAATGGACTATCATATTCAGTGTGAGACCTCCATAGACATTTTCTCTCCCTCTCTTTCTCTGTATATCCCCCATACAACGTTTCATAAACAAGCCCCAAATTTCATAAGAACGTGTAAAGGTCTTCACTGTTATTGAACCCCATGGGGTGTTTGGAATCCAACTGTAAGATATATGTTGTTTCCAGTCTTCTTAGCTTGGATTCCCTATCCCCTCCTCTTTTTTGTGGGGTGACTGTATCAATAACATAATACTGCAAGAACTTTGGGTCACTATTGTGAATACGTTTAAAGTGTCTGGCAACCGGATAACTTTCATCATTATTGTTGATTGCTCTCAAATGTTGCAGGATTCTTTTATGCACCGGTAGTTTGGTGCTCCCTACATATCTCAAATTGCACCTGCAGGTGAGCACATAAACAGCAAATTCGGTCTTGCATGTGAGAAAATGTCGAATATCACACGATTTAGAACCAAATGCTGTAACATAATTCTTCGTATTAATTGCATATTTACAGGCTTTGCAGGATGTACATTTAAAGAATCCTCTTCTCATTGTTAACCAGGAGCCTTTATTACCTATTTCCAAGTTGCTTCTGACTAAAGCCATGCCCATACTATTAGTCTTTCTAAAGGCGACTGAGGGACTATTGGATAATAGTTCTCCAATTATGGGGTCGTCTTTCACAATGGGCCAGCTTTTTCTCACAATGTTCCTTATTTGTTTTTCCTGACGTGAAAATCCTAAGATCAAGCGAATGGGTTCCTGCTCTTTTTTCGAGTCTGATGAAGCCTCTTTCTTTTTTAACAGGTCCTGTCTTGCCAAAGATCTAGATTTAATAATGGCAGACTCAATAATCTCTGAACTGTAACCTCTATTTAGGAATCTCACCCGGCTTTCGCCTTGCTTGATGATACATTCTTTATCCTCACTACATATACGTCTAATGCGGAGCATCTCCCCATAGGGGATGCTCTTAATCAGATGTGGAGGATGGGCACTAGAGGCGTGTAATAATGTATTGCCCGCTGTAGGTTTCCTATAGAGGGTAGTGGAGATCCTATTGTTAATTATCTTGATTTCCACGTCAAGGAATGTGAACTTTTCCTTGCTAATGTGTGAAGTGAATTTTAAATTGAGTGCATTGTCATTCAACAATGTAATAAAATCAGTAGCGCTTTCAACATCACCCTCCCACACTATAAAAAGATCATCGATATAGCGGAGCCAGGAAATTACCTTCTCATTAAATATCCGTTCATGCTGTTGCATGAGGACCAGCTCCTCCCACCATCCCATAAATAAACAGGCATAGCTGGGAGAGAAGCTGGCCCCCATAGCAACTCCCTGTATCTGTTGGTACATAATACCATTAATTAAAAACAGATTATTTTCAAGGCAAAATAAAAGCATTTTTACCAACATTTTGTTGTGAAGAAAGAACTCTATTGGTCTATTCATCAAGAAAAATTCAATAGCTCTGATACCATCATTGTTTCTAATGCAAGTATATAACGAGGACACATCAAGTGCAATCATTAAATAAGAAGGTTTCCACCTAATATGCTGCACTTTCCTTAAAAAGTCACTTGTGTCCTGTACAAATTATTTCAAACTTTTCACAAAGTCTTACATATTTTCCAATAGACCATCACACGCAGCAATTATTGGACGTCCTGGGGGTTTCTTCATATCTTTATGTAATTTTGGTAGAAAATAAATTACAGGGATGGTGGCATTTTCTTTTTTAAGATATTTGAATTCATCCCAACTGAGTAAACCCGTACTTCTCCATGCCACAAGCTGGGAAAAGAGCGTCTCTTGTGTGGCTTTGAATTTTGCTGGTGCTACTTTTTTATAGCATTCTGTATTGTTTAATTGGCTATGCGCCTCTTCCAGATATTCTTTCAGTGGCCACAGCACCAAATTGCCTCCTTTATCTGAGTTGCGTATGATGATCTCTTGATTTTCCTTTAATTTCTTGATAAGTTGCCAATACTTTCTCTCATGGTTGGTAAACTTCTTTTTACTTACTTCATTGGTGGCAATGTTGAGCCTTTTAATTTGCGCCACTATCTGTTCGTTGAAAACGTCTATAGAATCTCTCGCCATCACTGGTACAAATTTAGACTTGGGCCGGAACGGAGTCCAAGGTTTCATATCCGTACCAGGGATCTGTGATGCTTGTATACTGGTTGACACATTTTCATCTTGAGGTTGGTCATTGACAATGTTATCACCTCTTTCCAAACTTTGCGTAGCCTCGAAGAGCTCATAATCGGAACCTCGCAGCCCATGCATTTATGAAGTCATCTCTGGGCCTCCAAATTGTTCTGATCTTTCTTTATTGCCTCGCTGATGGTGATATTTTTGTAATTTAAGCTTGCGAATGAATTTGTAGATATCTGCGCGAGTTTGGGTATAATTAAAATTGGATTCGGGGCAATAGGAAAGTCCCAATGATAGAAGTTGTCTTTCCGCAGCCGAGAGATCAATACCTGCAAGGTTCACAATGGTGTTCGTATTTTCTGAAGCGGAGGGGTCAGTGCATAGATTTTCCGGCAACTGGTCTACTATCGTCGAGCCCTGCCCCTCCCACGCCTTCTGACATTTTCGCCTTGCTTGCCTACGCTCCCTTCTTCGTTGGGTTGCCCTGCTTTTTCGGTTACCTGGGTGCGTGGCCTCAATGTTTCTCTCCTGCTGCGTTTTAAAATGTCTAATTCTTCCCCCAATGTTAATTTAATGTTCCTTGCCTCGGATCTCGCTGCCGCATTGTCGGACTCTGATCCACTCTCCATGGCCGAGCTAAGCTCAGATGCTGAGGGGGAAGCATTAGTTGCTGCTTGAAAGTTTCTTCTATCCTCCTTATTGCCCATGCGTTTTTTTGCTGTGTCGACACGCATGGAGTCATATCTCCTTGCAAACGTAAATATTTGTCCATTTGCATAATCGTCACGATCACGTCTGAATTTGTAGGTCTTTCGACTCTTTATTTTTTCCTCCTCCTTTTTAAGCAGTGCATTCATCTCCTCCACCATTTTTTGTTTAACCTGCGGATCGCCTAGTGGTTCTATTTCTTTTTCCATGAGCTCAATCTTCTCTTGCAGTGCTCCCCTATCAATGTCAGCGTACTTAACTAGGATTGTAACAAGTCGCCTTGATGATTCAAGATTACATTCTCCCCGTTCGGCCATCATTAGGGGATTCGGGGATTCGTAGCTGGGGGCGATCATTATGCGAAGGCCTCTCGGAATTCTCCCGACATCGAGATACCTTTGTAGTGACCGTGCCTCCCACCACTTAGCCTGCTCCTGCCGCTTCAATTTTTCAAGCGCTCGGAAGCTGTCTCTGAGTCCCATACCTTTACTAGGTTCTTCCGTGGTCACTTTTCTAGCTCCTTGACCGTCTTCGGGGGAGTCCGAAAACATCCCCTCAGCTGTCAGCTCGCGGTCCCTGAGTGTGTCTGCGGACATTTTCTGGCTTCCTTATAATTAGATCGCGAGATAAGACCCCTCGTACAGAATACTTGCAGGGGTTCGAACTCGCGTTGCACACCTTCCCACCTGTCCTTTGCCAATGCGCGCCGTACCTTATTGGGAATGCCAACCTACGTTGCCGCCGATGCCTCTTCGCCACCGATCCTCCACACTGGAAACACCGGAAGCGCAAAAGCCCCACAGCTACTCGGCTGGCAAATCCACGTACTTGCGTTGCAACTTCAGGCTGACAGGGAGCTTCGCTTTCTTCCAACTGGAAAAGCCTTGAGTGCCCCGGGGGTCCCCGCCAACACGCACCACGAGCCCGCGGTGCTGGCTGCAGTCGGATACTCCGGGACAAGACTTGCCGCAAGCGAAGCCACAACCGGGAAGGGGGTCTGCGAACCGGAGACAGTCAGTCCGGTAAAATTCCACCACCACTCGCCTTCACTCTTCCTTCGGTCGGAAAACAAACGAGCGCAGACCCAATCTTTTCGTGCAATCTTATTTATTTAGCCATTGTCCGCCATTACGCGTTTCGGGCGATCCCGCCCTTGATCACATGACAACTCTTTGGCTGATGACCGCTCTTTTTAAAGTGCAAGTGCTAGTGAATCATTTAATGGACATAGAAAAAATACATGTAATGCACCATTGCAGATAAATACCCTACCAAACACAATAGCCACATAATGTCGATGTGTTATTTCAATAATCGTTTTTTACATTATGTAAAATAACTCCTAGGTATTATCATAACATAATATTATTAGGATTGTCCAACTTGCCTATCAACATTCAATTTCAAGTGTGCAACTGGTCTTTGTTTCCATGCTTCATAGATATAGGATAAACAGCCCCTAAAATAGCTCTATCATCAGTTGTCATACAGAGAGCCTCCGCCTATGTGCAAGTTCTAAGCAGATAATATCTACGAATGTGGTATGTAAAGTGACACAGCAAAAGAGAGTGTATTAACACTTCACAACCTCCAAGGGGGCAAGGGCACTGTTCCATTGCATCACCTGTTGATTTCAACCATATTCTTTTAGTTACAGAAGCCACTTTTAAAGTACCTAATCTAAATTTAAGCTAAAGGGCTCTTTTTCCTGCCTGGTATATAACATTGAGACAATCAATTGAATCCAAATCTTGATTAAAAGAGAAATAGCGCTTTGATAAGGCATCTAGGTGGCTCATGTTTGTTCGTTGTTTATGGTGCCACTATGCATTCATTACCACATCAAGGCTATACTTTGTGATAATTTCAAGATGGTGACAATATTTATTTAGCTCGATACTGGTCAGAATTCCTGACAATTGAGCAAACCACAGTAGCTTGCGATAATCTTGCTGCTTCATAATATCTTGCAATATGAGTCTAAAAGACACCAGGTCAGACCTAGACCATATGCAAAACCAATATTTTAGGGGAGCCAGTGCAATATAGTCCTCAACTTTGACTATACCTAAATCCGTCCTCAAACCCAACATTGGCATACCAGGCCCCTGTTGTAATGAACGTTGATTGAAGTTATTTTCAGAAGTTTGTATTTCTGTGCTTTTCTTGTAGCCCCAGACCTAGGTGCCATATGTACAAGTAGCCCTTGATTTCATTTTGTAGGCTAGGATTGCTAATGTCACTGAATGTTTGCCCAATGAATTGGCGAACCTCAGGACCACTGCAGCTTGATGTGCCAATTAGAATGTGCTATTAACATTCAGTCGAATACAAAGATATTCGTAAGTGGATACTTAATTTAAAGGTGTTATGTAAACCTTAAAAGTGTCTCTCAGTTTTTGCTTTTGATTTAAAATCATGTATTTCACTTTATCGACGTTAATAGAAAATGTCCTTGCTGTACAAAAGGACTCATCTTATCTGTATGTCAGTTTTGAGGTCTTGTATAACATCCCAGTGGCTGGATTCTGAGCCTCCTGCCTTCACAAGCTGGAGGGCAAAACTTATTGCTATATATAATATGGAATGGGCATTATATAAATTGAAAGGGATTACAAAGAAAAAGCTGGGGGCGGCTATTTGGGAACCGATCAGAACTTGGATACAGCAATGATATATTTAGTAATGCATTATTGTTTTGATTGCTTTGTTTTTCTTTCTCTATGTACGGGCTCTGTTTATTTCTCTGTTATAAATAATGGTCTGTAAATAATGAATTGTGCTGCTGAATCGAGAATATAAAAAATATTTAAAAAAAAAAAAAAATGATTTAAAATCATGTATTTCACTTTATCGACGTTAATAGAAAATGTCCTTGCTGTACAAAAGGACTCAAAGCCATCCAATAGACGATGCATTGATATCTCTGTTCTACCCAACAACACCGCATTGTCTGCAAGAAGCAGAATTGGAATATAGCCATTGCCTACTTTCGGCACATCCAAATTAAGGTTTTTCAGAGCTGCAACAATGTAATTAACGTAGCTGTTAAAAAGTGACGGAGTTAAGACTCAGCCCTGTTTAACACCTCGCTTGATCGTTATTTCAGTTGTATATTCGCCTCTTGTGCTTTATCTGATTATTGTGGTGTTGCCAGAATGCAGAGCAATTAACAGCTTCAAGGTGTCAGCAGGGATGCACATTTTGTCTAAAATTACTCTGCCCCCCCCTGAACCCAGCTTGGTATGGTGTTATCAAATCCAAGTTTTCCATCTATTGATGTAAACTGGATAAAAGTAGTTTTCCGAATATTTTGCCCACACCGTCAAGTAATGAAATTGGCCGATAGTTAGTAACAAGGTCTCTGGGGCCTTTTCTATGAATAGGCACAATTATTGGTTTTCGCGATGAGTGTGGGATATCTCTTAGGGTCCTGGAAGGTATTCAAGGTTTGGGTTAAAACTAGAGACCAAAGAGTTAAGAAAGACAGCTGATGGAATTTTATACGGACCAGCCGCTTTATGAGGCTTTTGCGCCCTGATTTCTTGCTCGACTTCATCAAAAGTGAAATGATGCTTTTGCCCTCTTGTCATAGAATTTTCTGGAGGCATACAATATGTCTTTATTGGTCTGCGATATGGAGTCAACTTTTTCAAGCCTACATGATTGATGGATTTCTGTCTGCTTTCTGAATTCTATTTCTGATCTCCACCTCTCTTGTTCCCACTAGCACTACAGCTTTTGGTAGATAACAGTGAGATGCTGGAGCAACAGACCCATTGTACAGGAACTCGGCGTCATTTTTGTATCCCGTGCTGTAATGGTCTACCCAAATTTGATGGCTAATGTTCAACTTCAGGTTCTTTGGAGGACACTCACAGCCACTTCTAATGATTCCCCAAGATTTCTTTGCTTTTTGTGAATATATTGCATCCAGCAGTCCTTGCCACAACTTATGTGAGTAATACTTCTTTTTATATTTTAGGAGCCCCTTGTATTGTTTCCTTTTCTCCAGTATAAGCTGTTTGTTCGCTTTGCCCATGTGTCAGTTCTTTAGGCCCAGAGACAATGATTTTTTCAGTTTTGCTCACTCCTCATCATACCAATCCCGACCATCCTGAAGAAGTTTCACAGAAACATAATTAGTTGATGCTCTCTTTCCAGAGTTGTTGTACCAATCACTCCTCAAACTTGTGCATTTGAAGCTGTTGTTGCTCCACATTATTCACCGGTGTATCTAATATCATGTTACATAATATTATCCATTTTGGACTAATAGTATGAATATCTATTTCCTTGCTATCTTGTAGCCTGATAATATTTTTCCTGTTTGAATTTAGAGTAATATTATTATGGCCTTTTGTAATTTGAGTAGAATTTGGCTCATAGAGGCAAGGTCCCGGATGTTTCAAAAGCAAAAGCAGTGAATCGTAGTCGCTTTTGAGCCTGCCAGTTACTCTCATATCAATAATAACGTGCCAGACTTCCATATGTACTGCTATATAATCAATAGTGCTTTGTCTGGTGCCAGCTCGATAAGTAGATTAGGGGGGTTGTCTGATTTGGTTCGACCATTGAGCGGACGCAAATCGTCCTCTACCAGAACCTTAAAATTAATTCACCTTTCTTTGTTTTCTTACAGTGATCTTTTGGTGGCAAGGGTATCTTCCAGGCTCTATCCTCTTCGATTAGTGATTCATCAAAGGACAGTGGGTGCATCTTTGTAATAAGTCCCCGCAAATTATTTCGCAGCCTGATCTTGATCTAGATTAGACTGGACCTCTTCGCATTGCATTATGGCAATGTATTGATGGTTTTCTAAGCTTGACGTCAAAAGATGTTCCTTGAGGGACACAAGATCAGATTTATTTTTGGCTCAATACCCTGGCGGAAAATGTACATTTATATAATTTTAATTGTCTATTTTTTATTTTCTAGGGATGTAAATTGAATATTTTTATTAAGTACAGTGTAATTTATTTCAAAGTTTTTGTGAATAGAAGTTCTTATCCATGTAATAAGGCCTCCCACTGGTCTTCCTTTTATTTGTTTAATTGCCAGTAAATAATATGTTGATTAACCATCTAGGTCAATCATGTTTAAAGACCACAAGTCTTGAAAGCAGCAGATGTCCTGTCTTCTAATAAACAACAGCCACTCCTTGTCCTCTTCCTTAGATTTCAAACCTGCTATATTCAAACTCAACATTTACAAACATTCTTTTTGACCAGATTCTGAAAAAAAGTTCTGGGTTTATCCTACAGACATCCACCTCCTTGATTTATTGAGGCAGATGTTAATAACGGTCTTGGTGGTGGGTGAGGGACTTGGTGAAATCAGTTCTGAGCCAAGTTATTTACTATGCAGAACTTTAGATCCGGTCGTTTGAGATGTCTTAACATAGTTAAGAGTCGTAATGGAGCTTAAGGCATTTTGCAAAACGAGGTAGTATTTTTAGTATGTTTACTTTTTCTCCCAGGACTATGTGGGATTAGTCTTACAATACATATTAATGGATAGAGGTCCTGTTCCAGGGGTGTTATGTTTATGCCCCAGGTCTTCATTAGCATTTTATGGCTGAGGATATCCTTTGTTATCGTTGAATTTGACCAAGCTGTCTGAGTGGATTCTCTAGGGCTAAGCCTGTTTGTTTGAACAAAACTGACCGTCAGTAAATCATTTGATTTTATGGGCTGAATTCCAGGCAAGGAATATACTGGATGCAAGATATTTCTTCTGTTTAGGAAGTCTTGGCTCCCTCTTGAGATCTATTCCGGAGTAAATATAATTGTGTTTGATCTTTGAAGTTGATTAAGTTGTCAACATTACCAATGATTTCAATGGGCCATTGTACAGTATTTTGTGTATTTTGCATATAGCACTCCTTCTCCTCCTTCGAGGTTCCAGTCCAAAGGTCCATATCTGTGTTCAATTGATTTATTTGTGTATGTACAAGCAGATTTGGGTTATTGGTCAAAGAATTCGTTTGGTTTATATAATTTGTATGGTTTTCCCCACTTCACAGGGCATCTGGACCTGGTTGCTCATGGTGAGGGATTGAGTTAGATAAAAGCAGCTGTTCCAAGGTTCCATGAATGGCCTTTCTAAAATTAGATTCAATTTGTTCCAGCGTTGGATTATTATGTGCACTCAAAATTGAACGTGCTGCAATGCTAATCTGTCCAGGTAGTTTGGAGCTAAAAGGTGCTTCGGCTTGATTCATAGTTTTACTTCCTGTCATGCCAGAGATGATGTATAGCTGCTGAGATTGTGGTTCAAACTTACTATAAATACATTGGTTTAACACATTATTATGTGGCCACTACGGTGGAATTTGGGCCGATGATTTGCCTTGCGGGTTAGTCGACACTTTGTTGGTTACTGATTCAATTAAGTACTCCTTGTTTTTAAATTCTTGGTTTTGCATTGGAAAGGTTATCCTGGATCCTGTCGGTATGCATTTCATACGGGAGTGAAGTGTACAATCTTTTCCACACAACAATCCTGGGTTCTGATTCACAAATGCACCATCAGTATCAAGTTTTACTCTAATAGGGATAAATTTGGCTAGGTGGCCTCCTTTTTCTTTCTTTTTGTCTTGTACTGCCACTACAGTCCCCAGTTGATGTGAATCTGCTCCTGGTATATATGGTTCAGAGGTGATGACGTGCTTCTGTTTTTTCAATGTATTTGTCCTTAATTTTGATCTCCCTCTTGTACTTGGAATTCTCTTATTGCCTATTGGATTCATTTTTATTAATTTAGTTTTAGACCTCTTAATTCTCGTTTTTCCTTTGTTTGCAGGAGATGTTGCAGGCTCTTTTAGGTCGCTTAGTTCCTCTATTGAATCCCCAGTAGCCACATGGGGTTTAGATGGAATTGTAACCTTTTTCTTTTTTGCTCCAAGGGTCGTCTCTAAATTGGTATCTGAGATTTTACTTGTAGAGGGTTGTCCGGATTTTGACTGGAAGTCAAGTGCCTTTTCTAGATGTCTGCAATCCACAATCATGTTATTTATGACAGTTGGGACTTTTAGTAGTTTCTCTAGTAAGGGAGCACAACTTTGGCACCCCATGGGTGCTTGAATAGATTGTGCTCGTAGCTTTTCTTTTACTGCTTCCTCAACTAGCGCCATCCTATAATCAATATTGATTATTGTTGAAGTGAATTGCCTAGTAAGGTCTAGCTGGAACACGGTCTCGTTTTGCGCTTCATTACGATGGAAGTTCCGCGGTTCTTCCCTGGCACTGATATTTTGGTGATCGTCCAAGAAATTTAAATCATCCAAAGTGAAGCTATCTAATTGAAAGTCTTTCTTATTGCTATCAGAATTTCCTGAAATAGTTTGTTCTATATTTTTCCAGCCGTGCACTAGTTTATTCTGATTTTCCACTATATAGCAACCACAATCCTTCGTGCCTTCTGTCTCCCTTGGATGGATAAATATTGGAGAGGAAGATAGCTGAGAGATTCTTCCATGATTTGTTTGTTGGTAATGGTGGTGGAGATCAATGTTCCCCAAGCCTTTTACAGCCCTCTGTACAATTGGTGATGTTAATGGAGCTGTTGTTTGCATTGTAAACGAGGCCGAAAGGAGCTTCTTTGATTGCAACATTTCCGAGTTCTTACGCACATTTTGGTCCTGGATACTCATCTCTGGACATATGTTTTGAGTAAAATTCAAGTTGTAATTAGATTTCAACTTTGAACTAGTTTCATAATGGGACGAAGTATCTCCAGATGGTTTAGAATGTAGTGGTTAGTCTAATTGAGGTATTCCTGTTACTACAGATGTTTCTACTAACTCCGTTTCTACAGACACAGTGGGATCCTTGTTGGCATCAATAGAAACTGGTACAGATTGATATAATAAGGAAGAAAAGAAGAAGAAGAAGAGGAAGAGGAAGGAAAAGGAAAAGAAGAACAAATAGCAGGCTGCTTTGGTTCTAGTCCATCCTTATGTACTGCAGCAAGGTGAACCTTCTTGTCATTTGCTCTCTCCAAGTGAGAGCTCTTGTGTGGAGTATATGTTGGTGGTATCGAATGTGTCGAATATGTCGAGTCAACATGAGAATTTTTGTCATGAAAATAGTTTGTTATAATATTTACTGTTCCAAGGTGAGGAGAAATAATTTGAGAAGAGTGTAATACAAGTGATGGTGATTTCATCATAATTTGCAAATCTGGTCATGAGCAATCTTCAATATTAGATATACATTTATTTCTCGTATATGAGGTGTCCAAAGTTGGCGTCTGGTGTACAGAGGTTTCAGTATTATGCTTCCCTAAATTCCCTTGACAATCCTCTGTACTTATGGGTCTTATTCCTGTAGGTCAAAGATTTTGAGTTTCTACTGTACTTTCTTGTGCACTCATATTAACTTGGGCCGGCCCCTTAGGCACTTGGGTTAAAGAACCCGCACCAGTTTTAAAAATGGGTACGAAAGTAGTATGCACAGATTGCAGGACCTTTGGCGAGGTACCCGCAGACTCCTTATTTAACAATTTGTCAGATGTATTCACAGCAGTAGTGATAGCTCTTTAACTCTGTTCAGAGTCGGTCATTGGCCATCGTGGCCTTTAGTTTTCCTCTTGTCCCATACATTTTTACAGGTTTGTTTTTATTATATAAAATATGTATATAATTTTTGCTTTCTTACTTTACTTCAGGAGAGGTGAGAAACTGATCACTTAAAGCGGAAAGGCAAGACAGAAGAACGGCCTGAGCTGAAGCTTGCCAAGCTACCACAAGCTGCACCCAGCCCTGACTGTGTCGCTTCCGCAGGAGCCCGGGCTCAGACTTAGGAAGTCGGTAACTAATGCCGTAGCCACTTAAGCACAGTCCCTCAGGCGTTTTTACCTCTGTAGTGCCTGCCGACGCTCTGATACTCGAGTGCTTGTTAAACCCAGATACCCTATCTCCGGTCTCTGAGTCTCAGTCTCCGATAAGGCTCCGATGTGATCCTGCTGACTGCAAACGAGAAACCCTCCCTCGCCTTGGTCCTGCAGTCGCAGTGGCTGCGGCGGCTCCCCTTGACTCACTCCTTCTCCGTGCACCGAGCTCAAACACCGAGCTCAAACGCTCATCGCGCTTCAAATCCACATCAAATTTCCAAAGAGAAATCTGGGGAGGAAAAATTGCAAGTAAAAACATCAAAAATTTCAATTTTTTCTGACATTTTCTTTATTTTGTAAATTAACAAATAATTCTTTTAGGGAAAACACAAATGACTCCTCAGTGAATTTGGAATTTTGTCTAGTTTCCAGATATGTATATCTATTTGGGCTCACCCATGCATTAAACATTTGTTTCTATCACACACTTAAAGTATGTAGAAACAACGAAAAAAATAGGGAAATGAACTACCACTTAGAAAAATGCAAATACTGTGCTTTAAAAAATAATTGTATTTTATATCTCACCTCCCTCAAAGCTAGGAGGGTGGTGATTTTAGCACAGCAAACCTTTTGTTGATGATATTTTTGAGAAAAAATATAATTCATGCAAAACAGTTTTCCCTTTTTACAACAAAAACAAAGCTGTAATTTGGCTATTGTCTATGATTCCTAAAGGGGAATCCACAAGCCCTGGATACCTTTAGATTCCTCAAACTGTGGGACAAAGTTATCAAAATATAAAAAATACTCAGCAGTGGTGTGGAAGAGCCTCAGCTGCTAAGGGGTTAAAGAGGATATTGTTGTTTGTAGATATATTGGTTAAACTAAATGAGTAGGCTAGTTCAAGTTATTTCCACTAGTGTACCTTGTACATGGGCACGCTTGATTATCTATTGATATTGATAATTGTGTTAGGGTTTGTAATAGGAGAGGACATTTTAGTGATAATGTATTTGTAAAAATGTAGTAATTTAATGTTATTTTTCATATTGGGCAGGAAATGTGTATTGTTTTATTTTTCATATTGTTTACTTTTGGTTTTCAAAAAAATATTTGTTCTGATTTTTTTTCAAATGTTGTATCATTTTCATTAGATTTTTCGTTTTACTAGCTCTTTTTAAAAAACATGGATTTTCCATTGAAAAATATTTCTAAATTGATTACCTTTTGCTTTTTTTACGTGATTTACATTTTGGATTATGTGTTGTTTAGGAATGGCCAGTTCAGAATTATCTCATCTTCAGAATTTTTGAGTACTTTCATTTATTTAATATATTTTGCAATATTGTTTGTGCCTTTATAATTAAAATGTATTGTTATTATGATTAATATCATGTTGCAGAGGTGTTCAGATGTGACATTTTTGCATGTAAAATCCGATGATTTGTTTAATGTTTTATTTGCTTAATATAGAAGGTGCTACAATGTTTAGATACTTAAAAAATATTTATAGTTATGCTTATTTATATAGGTTTGTGTTTTCTTATTTTTTAAATATTGTTTTTAACTAGTGTTGGTATGCAATGTATGTTTTAAAACAGATTTTTATTTTAATTAAGTATGAAATTTGTTGGATTTTTTGGGGTATAGATGTATTAATGGTCCTCTTTTTATTGCAAAATTTTTGACGTTGATATTTGAATTTGAATTTGAATTTGAAGGGTTTTGTATAGCGCTCGTACACCTGGCGGTTTCTTGGCGCTCACTGGTAACAGCTACTCAATCGGTCGGAAGAGGGAGGGGACGGTAAAAGGATCAGGATGGGAAGGCTTGGGTAAAGAGAAAAGTCTTGAGATCTCTGCGGAAAAGGGGGTATTGAGTGCAGGATCTGAGGGACAGTGGGAGAGAGTTCCAAAAAGCTGGGCCCGTGGTAGCGAATTTGGAACCACCCCATTTCTTCCGTTTGAAACGGGGAACCACGAGAAGGTGGTGGGAGGAGGATCGGAGGTCTCGTGATGGAGTATAGGGTTGAATAGCTGAGTTGATGAAGGAGGGGGCGGATCCTGTCCTGGCTTTAAAGATAGTGCAGCCGAGCTTGAATAAGACGCGCTGCCGGACAGGGAGCCAATGGAGGGAAATAAGAAGAGGGGTAACATGGTGTGATTTGGAAAGGTTAAAAACCAGCCGAGCTGCCTGGTTTTGAACCAGCTGGAGGCGCCTCATGAGGTAGTCAGGCATGCCGTGGTAGAGGACATTGCCATAATCTAGGCGAGATGTCACCATGGCCAGTAGAATTAGTTTGAGCGCGTCTGGGGCAAAAAATCGTGAGACTCTGCGGATAGTTCTGAGTGAGAGAAAGGCTGATGACACCACAACAGAGACTTGGGAGTGTAAGGAAAGTTGGTTATTGATTTTGAAACCAAGGGTTTTGACAGAGGATACAGGAGTGGGTGGGGGACCTAGTGATGGGGGCCAAAAGGAGGGGGACCAGGGACTGGAGCAACCACCTGTCAACACCAACTCCGTCTTATCGGGGTTGAGTTTCAGGTGGTTGAAATTCATCCAGTCCTGGATAAAGGTCATGATGGACTGAACCTTGGATATGGACTCTGGGGCAGAGGAAAGGTAAAAGATGAGCTGGAGATCATCTGCATAGTTGTACACAGAGACCTCCAGCTGCTGTAAAGCAAAAATAAGAGGGGCGATGTAGAGATTAAATAAAAGGGGGGATAGTGAGGAACCCTGGGGTACACCACACTGGATGGGTAACGATTCCGCAGAGAACTCTCCCAGACGAACCGCCTGAGTCCGACCGCTCAAGAAGGAGGACAGCCATAGTAGGGCTGTTCCTCGGATTCCCGCCGCCTCGACCCGTGAAAGTAAGATGGTATGGTCCACGGTGTCGAATGCGGCGGAAAGGTCTAAGAGGATCAGGGCCTGATGTTGATCGGTGTCCATTCCTTGTCGGAGGTTATCCAGGACTGATGTTATGACGGACTCAGTTGAGTGGGCTGGGCGAAAGCCAGCCTGTCTTGGGGCCAAGGCCCCATGACTTTCCACGAAGTCACTCAGTGTTTTGACCACGTGTCGTTCCAATACCTTTGCCAGGAAAGGCAAGAGGGAGATTGGACGAAAGTTAGCAGGGTCGGAAGGGTCTGCTCCAGGTTTTTTGAGGATCGGTACGATCACTGCCGATTTAAGTGCTGGGGTAACGACGCCCTGAGCCAGTGAGCTATTGAGGAGCGCTAAAGGAGGTGAGGGGCAGAAGGTGTAGATCTGCTTTAAGATGTAAGCAGGGCAAGGGTCCAGCGGGGAGCCGGACTTGACCAACGGAAGAATTGAGAGAAATGAGTCGGTCGATAGGGGGGGGATTGAGTCCAGATTAGCGGTGGCTGAAGGACGTCGGTGGTCAGTGAAGATCGGGGATGGGGGGGGAATTTTAATTTTAATTTTCCTGATTTTATCTAAGAAGAAGTGATTAAGGGAGTCACATAGTGATTGAGAGGGTGATGGTTTGAGTGAAGCTCTGTGGGAAAAGGCAAGGTCTTGGATGATAGAAAAGATTTCTCTCGGCCTATTCTCCGCTAGTTGGATTTTGGAGGAGAAATAGTTTTTCTTTGTGTCTAATATGGCTTTCTTGTACTGAGTGAGGAGTTCAGTATACCTGGTTTTAGCAATGGGGCAGTAGTTTCGTCTCCATTGTCGTTCGGCTTGGCGGAGAACGAGTTTTAGGTTCTTTAGATCGTCTGAGAACCAGCGGTTTGCGTCTTTAGAGCGCTTGGTTGCGATGCGTTTTAGAGGGGCGACAGTGTCGCACCCAGCTCGTAGCCAGTCGGTGATGGCGTCTACCTGGCCAGAAGAGGGTAGCGCAGTCAGGTCGGGGCTGGAAGAGGAAAGGAGGGTCGATAATGCTTCGATGTCGACACGATTCCATGAGCGCGCCCAGACATTCCTCGCAGGAGTGGGCTTGGCTGGTGGGACAGGGGCTAGGGATAGGGTGATCAGTGAGTGATCCGACCATGGACATGGGGAGATTGAAGGAGAACTGATCGGGCAGTCGCGTTGCCAGATTTGGTCTAGAATATGACCCAACCTGTGCGTGGGAGTATTGACGACTGATGTAAAGTTGAGCGACTGAAGAGAGTCTGAGAATTCCTTAGACGTCGCGCATTCCGCAGGGTCGGAGGGCCAGAAATTAAAATCTCCCAGTACAAGGATGGAAGAATGGTTAACAACCAAAGTCGCCATTAGGTCTTGAAAACAGGGGAGGAACGTTTGAGGGGAAGACGGGGGTCGGTACACAAGGACACAAGTCAGAGGGGGAGAAAAGGAAAGGGATCGAACCACTAAACAGTCTGAGGTACCCATGGAGGGGGAGGCCAGGGGGTGGAAAGTGAGCTCCTTACGTGCGATAAGGGCTACCCCTCCGCCAGGCCTGGCCGAGGGGCGGTCGGCTCGAATGGCATAATAGGTGGGGGGGAGTATCGCCAGCAGGGAGGGAAGAGAACTGTCTGAGAACCAGGTCTCAGTGAGAAATAATAAATCCGGTTGATGGGATTCCAGTAGAGTGAAAAGATCAAGCTGGTGTTTTACTGCTGATCGTGTGTTTAGGTACACATATTTAGTTAATGTATTTTCTTTTTTATTAGTAACAGTTTTTAATTCCAATGAATTTTTTGATTTTGTATTCAAACTATTTTGTAACAATATTCTTGCTGATAATATTGTCATTACATGTACTGTACAGAAAATCAATATTTCTGATATTAATACTTAGGGCATAAGTACAAGTACTGCCAGACTCGTGGTGGCGTGGCGGTCTAGCCACCGACACACTGGCGGTCCGACTGCCCTATTACAACTCAGGCAGTCGGAACGGCATGGGACCGCTCTCATGGAACCGCCATTCCCTGGCAGTGGTGTGGCAGTCTTAAGATGCAATATGCTTGGCGGGACCGCAGTGGCCCTACCAAGCATATTTAGAGTTTCTTCTCGGCCACGGTTTTCATGGTGGTTCCACGGCAGGACCCCCTGGTGCTTCAAGCCATGTGGATGCACACAGGGCATGAGGCACAACATGTGCCCCCCTGTGTGCATGCACACCAGTTCCTGCACAGCATGGCCTGTACAGATCATGCCGTACAGGAACCTTGTGCGGCGTTCCCATTGCGGTGCCTTTTTCAAAGGCACCGCTACCTTTGGAAGAGACACAGCCGCAGGGCCACCCGCCGCCTGCATGCCAGACCACTTTTAAGTCATAATCTGCCAGGTAGCAGTGAGTCTTGGCAGCAAGGGGGCATGGTGGTGGCGCCAGCCCACTCCCATACCACCGAAACTCATAATCAGGCCCATAGACAAATATATTTTTGTATCACATATTTTTGTGTTTCATATTTTGATCTACAACCCCACCCGAGTTTGCAGTCTCAATTAATGATATCAATTAATGATATCTACTCTACTTCGTAACTCTTTTAAGCACTCAGTCAAAAGGAATGACATACTTGCCAACTGAGCCCTGGAACTCTCTTTCTTGATGATGCCGAAACTCTTATTGCCCACTAATAAGAGAAGTTCTCTGCCTTACTTACAAGTGATCTGCCTGTATTTTGTTGCGAGAAGTTGATAGTCCTCTAATCTTACCTTTTTTCATGCTCGGACAGTGAATTAAATTGAACTATTATTCCCTGGACTACCAGATTCTCTCATTTATAAATCATCAACGTCTGCTGCATCTTTTTCTGGGACCATAACAACGTACTCTCAACAGCCCTTCAGCAAAGGGAATTGCAGGGTAGGAGGTCTGGAACATCAGAAACAACAGAAACAATCAGGGTGGTGACAAAATCATTATATTTCCCGTGTCATAGTATTATATATCAATGTCCGTGAAACAATATTTATCGACTATTATATGCAGAATCTGCACTATAATACATGTTCACAGGCTTGTACTTCTCTTGCAATTTGTGCTGAAGAAAATAGATACCTTTCTATGGACTACAGCGAACCAGTTGTCAAGTGATTCTTGGCTGCTCATCATGCTAGCAAAAACAGGTTAATTTATAGTTCACAAATCTTCAAGGAATTTTTCCAAATGTGAAGAATTAACAACCAGTTACTTTTTTATTATTTATGTAACTTGAGTGTGTTTTTTTATCTCTTGCCATGACTTTTTTGAAATTCTATATGGGGTTCCTGCAATAGAACTTCAGTTTTTCTAATTTTCTATGCAGTCAAAGAATTTCTTAATTACTGATCATATATCCCATCAAACAGTTTATTCCTTGACTATTCCGTTTCCTTTCCCTTGTGTAACTCTGTCCTTACCTTCTCTTTCAGCAAAATGGGGCATGCCTATTCAATCATCAGTGATTAATTGTGGACTTCTTTTGAGACTCCTGCCATTTAAATGTACAACTTATTTGCACGCAAAACAAGATAAACTAGAGTACTCTTCGAGCTCAAGATATTAGTATGCTCTTACCATGTTCATGAGAATTCTCATAACATAACATCCTGCTGTCACTGCCACTCCTGCAATTGTCCATTTTTTAGTAGTTTACAGGAACTTTCATTGGCAGTCCATGTAAAATCAAAGGTGGAGTGAAACTTGTATTTATTTGAAACTGTATATCATCGAAGCGAGTAATCTGGTTTTTGTCATTTTGGTTGTATTACCATCTGTCAAATACTTTTAAATGTTTCGAAATTGGTCCGGGTTAGCTTCAGAGTGATTCCTTGATACAAATGTTGTGTTTAAATTGCTGATTTCTATTGTGAATTCCTTGAATGGCCTTCTGCCTCTGTCCTGTCCTACTATGGAGAAATAAGGCTGTCTAGAGGAACAGTGTCGGCTTAGTTAGGCGCTAATGTTGCTCAGTGGTGGGGGAAATTGTCCCACTTGGCAATCTGACTTCCAACTATATACATTCATTTAACTCAATTTAATTTACATGGTGAGAATTCTATGAAATGTTATGAATTCCTACAGACCTACGAATTTGTGGGTGTGCACTCATTTTGCAGGAACACTCCAAGAGCGCCCCTTTTCCATTTACCCCAAGAATTTTAACATTTTTGTTAAGTAAATGTACTGGGCCTGGTGTCAAATCCTGGGTTCAGAAAGAACAAAGGACTAAAATGGGATGGGTGCTGGACTAGGGAACAAGAAGTGTGCCCAAAGGAAACCAGATCATTAGAATTGGGGGCAGAGGCGTTCAGGAGAGGTATGCAGTTTGAGGTAGAGGGGGGATGGATAATACAACTAGTAAACAAACACAGAACATGGAAGAGAAGGAGATTCAGAACGGGTAAAAGCTAAAATGGGTGATGGAAAAGAGGAAAACATGGGTGGGTTGTAAGGTGCCTGTCTATGGCAGGATCAAAGAGGCTTGTGAAAACAAATATTACGAATAGCTGTTTTGTCTGCTGCCTTTGATATGAAACTCAATAAGGATCTATATCATCTAGACATTATTCAAGATGGAAGAGGGTTATCAAAGTAAATTTGCTGAGATCACACACAGCTGGTGGCATCATTCTAAGACATTGCAGATAGTCCTACATTTTCCTGTTCAAACACTGGAAAATATTAAATTAATGACAGCTCAGCTTGTTAAACAGCAGCTACAAGGATATGTATATGAACTGCATCACAGGAATAGACCGATTATGGATAACACATGTGTCTATTTGCACTTTTAATAAAAACCTGTAAATATAGCTAGTACTCAATGAAATATACGCTATTCAATTCAAGATTACAAGGTTGAGTTTGTCCAGAATGCAGCCTGTGGAACATGTCAGATATAATTTCAATTAATAAAGCAAACAATTCACAGTTACTAATACTTTTAATAGTAGTAATCATTATTGCCCATTTCGTGAAACGCCAACCGCTCTTGTTTTAGAGTAATCAGTTTAATGTTTTAATGAAACATTGATAATTTGACATTAATCTAATCATTATTGTTTCTGGATATATTATGTTTACTTTGGGGGAAAAAACTAATGATTATTTTAAAACAATTCTGATAAAGTTACAATTGGAAAACAGATACATATTTCTAGGTAACTCTAATTTGTATTTTATTTTGTGATGTTGCTATGTGTAACGTATGTGACTAATGGTATACCCAGACTTGGGTCAATTGCTCACTGTGCTACTGAATAAAAACTAGCCTGGCTGATGAGGGGTGATACCCCAGAACAGGTCCCAGGGTGCTAGTTTCAAGCCCAGGGAGGACCTGGCTTGGCAGTTCTGGCTGGACTGTTCCCATGGGGAGCAGAGTCAAGAATTATCTGCATATGGCTGCGGCCAAACTGGGGTGACGTGGTCAGAAAATAACAATGGATTATACCCAGATCTGTGACTTGGGGTTAATGTTTGAAAAGTTTCAACACTCCGTCCGTCTGTGATGTTGCTCTTATCAATATTTTGCCAAGAGTCTATCAATTATGTTTACAAAAAGGAGTTATCATTTTATCATTAAGATTATTTCTGCAAGCTCAATCACATTTTGTACAAACAGTTTTATTTTCAATCATTTTATGGCACTCTGATCATTATCTAAGTGCTAGTCTGATGGTCATTTTGGGACAATGTATTCATGGTTAGAGTAGCATTACAAGGGTATTCAGGGTTCATTTGACTGCTTTTGAAGCAATCTGACAAAGCTTAGTCCAAGAAGTGCAAATCTTTGTAGGCTTTCTAATGTTTTTTCTCAAGATTACACACTTCTGCAGGGTTGGGCAGAGTGGTAAATTGCTGATGACCCCCACATTGCTTTTCTTGTAATCTAATGTTGTTCAGGACAACAGTGCATGATTCATAAACATTTTTGCATGGTTAACAAAATATCATAATGCATAAATACGGTGCATTCTAATAACTGAAACAATTCCCAAATAAAAAAGCATAATAATGGCTGGCTCATACTGTGTACTGTCACAGGTGCCCACAATCATGCAGAGTCAACTTCTGAACCGAAGAATTTGCAGAGAACTTGAGATGTGGTACATTAACTAAATAAACAGTTTCTTTACTTGTTCTTACCCTCTCCATAGGAACAAATTGTCATAACTATGGTCCCAGTGATTGGTTTCTGTTACTGCCTGAACAGGAAATTTGCAGACAATGTCAATAGGTACACGAAAGGCAGGAGTAAGTGGCTTTGAATAGGGAGGCATTTTATGATTTTTGTCTAGGGTTGTCTTAATTTAAAAAATCTGGGTTGAATCCATCATTGTTCTTTAGCTCACTTCGCCTCCCCAGTTCAGACCCAACCAGAATGATGATGGATTCAACCCAGATCTGTGACTGGGGGTGAGAGTCTGAAAAGTTTCAGTGCTCTGTCCACCATCTCTTTCTGTTTGCTTTGTTTGTCCTAAGGTAGCAAGGTATTCCCACACGTGGGTCCCTTGCTCACTTTGCCACTGAATTCAAGCTAGCATAGCTGATGAGGGGTGTTTTACCCGAAACCAGTCCCAGGAGGCTTGTTTCCGGTCCAGGGAAGGCCTGGGTTAGGAATTCAGGCTGGACGGTGTCCATGAGGAACAGGGTCACAACTGATTTGCATATGGCTAGGACTGAACTGGGGTGGCGAAGTGAGCTAAAGAATGATGATGGATTCAACCCAGATCTGTGACTGGAGTGAGTGTCTGAAAAGTTTCAGTGCTCCGGTCATCATCTCCTTGTGATTGCTTTGTTTGCCCTAAGTTGGCAGGGTATGCCCAGACATGGGTCCCTTGCTCACTTTGCCACTGGATTCAAGTTGCCTAAACGTAACACAAAGCAGTACAAAGCACTGCTTTGCATTCCTCTGCATCAGAGGGGTATTACACGGCTGGTACTTGGGAGTTCTGATGCAATCATCCATGACCCAGAATGCAGCACACAAAGAAAGAGGTGTACAGTTTTGATGCCTTCCCAGATTTAAAGATCCTTGTAGATCTGGGAATGTGTCAAAACCCCTGGGTGTTTCAAGGGAACAGCCATCACAAGGCCCATGGAACGCCTCCCTGACGCGGTGTAAGGCAAAGCAGCAACTTGTTCTACGTTGCTTTACCCCATTTCTACTAGACCATAAAAGAACGCAAAGTGGCTTTGCGTGGCATAATAGATATGGGTCTGCACCCTGCACTGCCGGAGCATCATATAAAGTGATGCACGCACCGCTGGAGCATCATTTAAAGTGATGCACCGGCGGCGCAAGGGGCTTGCAAATATACTCCCATGTGTGGAAATATCACGTGTAATTCATCTTGCCGATTGTTTGCATCTGATTTTAGTTGGCTGCAAGATGTGCTATTTTGTTTATCAGGCTTTACAAGGATCCTAAGCATATTTGCATTGTTCTTGCCCATATATTATCATTCATACTGCTTTAGTGCTGCTCTGTGAGTGCAAAATTTCCTTTTCACACAAAATGTGACTGATGCTACAATTTGCGGCGATTTCTGGCGCACCGCCCCCTTTTGCATCACACCAGCACTCGCGCTAAAGTTTAGTAAATCTAAGTCTCCAATTCACTCTTATTCCTTTTCCTTCACTGCTTTAATAATTTGCCTCTTCAACCCTTGGTAATACCCATTACAGAACTTCAAGATATAGAGAAACCGTAAGATAAAACGTAAGTCTAACATTATACTGCGTTTATAAGGGTCGAATGTGCTGATTAAACGAGGCATGATTCTTTTTCTAGAAAACTGCCCTGATTGTAATTTTAAAAAATGACTTTCGCATCCCTAGTCTCTCAGGGGCAGATTTATGTTCCCTGGCGCATCCCTGCAAATCAGCATGGATGCGCCAGCGAAGATGCGTCACGAAAGTTTACCCTTGCGCCACAATAGATGCGCCGCATTTACAATGCAGCGCATCGTGGCGCAAGGATAAACAGATTTGTGACGCATCTGGAAGGTTGGCGCATTGCTGGAGTTGCGTCGCAAGCGCGACGCAGCTCCAGCAAGGCTCGGGGGTGCCCCATCGTTACAATGCTGCGTCAATCCTTACGCCTGCTTCAAGCAGGCGCAGGGTTTTGACGCAGCATGGCCGGAAAAGTGACTGAGTGAAATCTTGTAGATTTCCCTCAGCCACTTTTCGGAGGCGTTCCTGCGCCGGAACGCCCCCCTCCGTGCAGGTACGCCCACATGTGGCGCAAGCTTTACAACGTGACGCATCTCCCTAGATGCGTCACGTTGTAAATGGGGCGCAACATGGCGCAGGGTTTACGCCGCCGCTGCGTCACAAAAGTGATGCAACTGCGGCGTAAAAGTGACGCAAGTCCGTTATAAATCTGCCCCTCAGTATGCAAATCATCCTATCACGTGTTCACATACGCGCTCTGTGCTTAAAATACGATACCGTCTGCCCCTTTAGCAGTACACTAAAACCCTGCGTGTTCGCATTTGCTCGAACATCCGAAATATGCCTTCTGCGTCAGCACGAGCTCAAGATGCAAAAGTTATTCTTCCCGAAGAAGGCCTGTCCAAAGTGAAAATATATCATGTTGGATTAGATTGTTAAAGGTTCACTGATCTGTAAAGATTATTCTGACAGTCGTAGAGAAATCCCAGTTTACTGGATCTGAAGTGACATCGGGTAGCATCCTGATGGAGAGGAAAACAGAACAGATTGCTTCGGGCCTTAAAGAAACAATATGGGCACAACGTCGCTATTTCTGCTTTTAGATTTTAATTTAAAGCTTTCTTGCGGCTTCAATGTATGCCTGCTGTCTTTTTTGAGATAAAGTGAAGAAATATTTTAGACAGCTTTGATTTCATTTGCAGGCACCAGATCCGTCATTACATTAGCTCTACCCTATACTAGAAAACTGGATATAGTTAGTTATATATTGAGTCATTCAGAGATATCCAGTTGAATAAGTGATTCTCTATGTCTCAATAGACCTGCTTAGTAAATTAAACCTTGCAACATCCGCACAGCGCACGAGAAGACACCCTACCGGTGTCACATCATTAGCTGAGCGTTAATCCTTTGCAACAATGTTTTCGATATTGTTTTCACCGGGGACTAACCTGCAGAAATCCTCTTCACACAAGACAAGAATAACACAGGAAGCTGCTATTTGTCTGTGATCTGAGCAGCATGGGCGCATAAACCTCAGGCCTCAGGGGCCTCCCATCACTTAAAGCAGCCAGGAGGGGATTAATCAAAGACAGCTCAGCAGCACAGCGCACAGTCGGTGTCAACCATAAAATCACATGTGCCTATGTACCTCGCAACTAAAACCACAATGTCATGAGATTTGCCCTGTCCCAATTAACATGGGGGACAGCTGGAGGCTCAAAGAAATATGTGTATTACTAAATGTGCACATTCTAAGATTCAAATCAACTTTCTTATCGCCATTTAAAGAAAGAATAAAATTACTAGGGTCATAGGGAGAGAACGTAAAATATAGCATTTATTAAACTTGTAAACCACGGTAAACAGATTTTTTTTTTCAGGTAGTAAATTGGCTGATGTTTTACGCACTTGTTGGAACATCGATAAATCAATCAATCAATCAATCAATCAGGGAATTGTAAGCGTTCTGAGGGGGGGTCAGCAGATCTGTTTAGCCTAAGAGCCAGGTCTTGAGGGTCTTCCTGAAGGTGTTCAGGGAGGGGGCGCGTCTGATGTCTGCCGGTAGCTCGTTCCAGATGGCTGCAGTGTGAGAGAAGGATCTTCCACCTGCTCTGGCTCTGCGGATGCGCACGGTTTCGGCCAGTGTGAGCTTGGAAGATCGCAGGTTTCTTTTGGGTACGTGTAAGTTGATTCTGTCGCTGAGGTATTTGGATCCGTTGTTGTGTAGGCATTTGTAGGAGTGAGTGAGGATTTTGAAAGTGACTCTTTTCTCCACAGGAAGCTAGTGGAGAATTCGTAGGTGTTGGCTGATGTGTTCGTGTCGGCGGGTGCCGAGGACCAGCCTCCTCGGCACCCCACCTCCCCCCGCCCCCCGAAAAAGGCGAAATCATTTCTTTTCTGGTCGAGGAACACAGCAATCAGCTGGTAGCAAATTAGACTCTCGTTAATATGAAGCCCCCCTTTCTTTCATTAGAGGTTGGTGGACTTACATCTCTGTATTAATAGTGCTTAGAAGTAGATAGGTACCTTCTGAATCACTATGAATGAAGGTTGAGGCAGCCAGTTTATGTACTTTTCAACATTGCACATTTTGCACTCCATATAATACTTGTTCTACCTATTGTTTATATATTTTTATGGGCTTTTATGGCTTAGAGCCGAAACAAAGTTTTACTGACTGACAGACTGAATCACTATGTTCAAAGCCTTAATTAACAAGTTAAAACCCATTTACTAAACATAGAAAAATATCCTTTCTATGTTTTTCAACTGACCTAAATAAAGATAGAAAACAACTCTATCCAACAAACCGTGGATCAGATTCAGGAACGTACTTTGCATTCGTAAAGCCAGAGGGTTCATTTTAGAAACACAAAGTACCATTTCCCAATATACAATTGTGTACTACCATTGGCAGTTGGGACTCAAAGTGAACGCATTGCAAACATTTGCAAATGGTGGTGGAAGTAAGAGGTGTTCTTTATTTCTGGAGACTTGGAAGGTTAGTCACAAATGCTATGCAGACATTCTGCGATTGGACAGCACAGTTTGGTGACTGATTGTTGAGGGAAGAAGACTACATTCCCAACTGCCAGGTTTCTAGCAGTTTACACTGCATGTTCAGGGCCAGACTGTTCATACTGGAGCAGAACAAAGGGTGAATTGCATATGTCTGGTTTCTGTCTTGAATGCCACTGTGTAGCATATGAAGTAATGTTGGTTCAGTCGGGTACCAAAAAATCACTTTAACACGTAATCAATAATTCAACTCAAGGAGAGAAGAACAATTGCTTTGACACTCAATTAATAGTTAAACTCAAAAGAAAAGACCACACCAGTTTTGAATTGATCAAAAGACAATGTATTGACAGCTTAATCACTTTTTATCTTTTTCCATTTTTTGGTGGTGTAATAATAACACAGTAAGGCTGTCACAAGCAATCAAAAGAAACTTATTGAGAAAATGGCGCATGCTTGATTGAGTGATCTAAAAATCGTTTTCACACTGGTCCAGGAATTTAAAAAGGCCATTAGTGTAGAGTGTAAAGAGCCTGGGTGCCAGCACGCACCCAAGCCTGACTCCTCCAGGAAAGGGGTCGGTTAGCTATCCTGCTCTACCGTGTCCAACCTACACAAAGTTGTTGTAATGCAGCATGACTATGGGGTCTAGTAAGTAACTTGGCACTCACAACTCAGAAAGGACCTGCCAGAGCGTTGTTCTAGGTATCAGATCAAAGGTAGAGCGCAGGTCTACAAGCACAACATAAAGTCATCCCCTTCCTACTGTAAATGTTTTCCAGTACAACATCTGTAGACAGAAAGCTTGATCAATTGTACTTGTGGACTCTCTAAGGCACGCCCAGAGGGGTTTCAAAATCTCATTGTCAGCTAGCCAGTCCTGTGGTGTACCTAGTAGCACTTTACTAAAAAGCTTTTGTGTACTGTCCATGAGACCTATTGGATGATAATTCGCTGGCAAATCGTGTGAGCTTTTTTTAAAATTGGGATTACTTCAGCCCCCTGCCCACTAGTGTGGGATAGGTGCCCCTTCAGAATCACTGAGTACAGCAGTGCAAAATAAGCACTCCAGAGGTTTTTCTCACTCAGGAATAGAACACCTGGGATTTCGTCTAGCTCTGGAGCTTTGTTTGGGACTATGACCTTAGTTGCCAAATGTATTTCCTCCACTCTAATGTCTGTGAACTCCTCTTCTTGTGCACCAGTGATGGACTGTGGGGGGATAGTCTTAGGACTTGCCACACCTTGAGCACTATTTCGATTTTATTCTGAAGATTGCTATCATAATTAAAAAAAAAAAAAAAAAAAGGCAGCGAAAATGGAGGTACTTGGTTATACCTTGTGGAAATTTAATATACACAGATGTTTTTTTTTTTTTATTCTCTAATTTTGTATTTTATGCACTAACATTGCAATGGTTTTAAATAACTGTGCAGGAAATAAAGAAACTTGAAACTTGCAAACTTGAGCACTAAGTGGCTGTCGAATATCTTGCTGGTCTTCCTTCTGTGTGTATAAGCTGGAGAACTGTGCCAACCAGTCTTTGGCTGTGATATTGTTTTCTATGATGCTAAATCCATCCCTACTTCCAGTTGCTACCAGGTTCCAAAAGGTAAGTAGGACATTCACTTTGGTGGCAAGTAGGAGAGCTTCCTCAATTGATTGATCAAACAATTGCAAATGTAACTTTATCACTTTACATCTTGATGGAGATCATACAAAGCAGTTTGCCAATGCAATTGAACCTGATTGTTTTGCATCTTTGGCAAGAGGGATCCCTGCCTTCTCATGTTGTTGGCCTTTCTACCATATTTTGACGCAGTGGCCCATCGTAATCTCCTATATCCCATAAAGTAGTGTCTCAGGAGAGATACATTGCTTTCAAATGGTTTACATCATTCACAGAAGAGCCTTTTGAGCTTGTGATGTTTGATAACTCAACATTTCACACTGGAAGGCATTCCCAGAGAGGTGGTCCTTTCCCACAAGAAGTTTAAAATATTGACAGAATACTTAAGTGAGCTAACATTAGACATCCACCTATCACCAAGCAGCAGATCTTGCACATCTTTATATCAAGGCAACAGTGGAAGAAGATGCTGGAGCAGAGTTTTCTGTTAGAAAATTCTGGGGTTTTTGAAGCTCTGGCATGTCTATGCGTTTTATTAATTTATTAATAATTAACAACTAATTATTTGTCTTGTGCAAGTGTGTTTCACTAATCAACCTGTTTGTCCTAACACAAGAGGAGGTTACACGAGGGTTAGCATGCGTGTGCTGTTTATGTATTCACAATAACGTGCAAGTTTTCATGTTTAAATGTTGCTGTGTGCTATTTATTTTGAGCACAAAACGCTGTCTGAATTAATGCTCTATATGTTGCAAAGCTAGATAAATGCATACACATAAGGGTGTTAGTGGGGTTAACACTGTTTAATCATTATGATGTAGTAATCTTTATTTTGTCTCTTTAATTAAAGATGGTCTATTGTGGCCTATGGAGGCCTTCATGAAAATAACTGAGAATAATTTGAAGCCTGGCTGAGCTCTGGTACAGGCGAAATCTGTGATGTGACAAGGGAGACCCCTGCTGGAATTCGGTTACAGACAACTGACCGTAGTCCTTATATGGAAATTTCCGGGAGGACATCAGCAAGTTTGGAGGATCTCCAAAAGAAATGATTTGTCCTTGGTAAACAAAGAGCCTCAGAAAGAACTCTGTGCTAAAGCCGGTTTGCCGAGGGAAATGAACTTTAATAGTTTCTAATCTTTGGTTCCTGTTCCGAGGTTTGCGTATTATGACTTTTCCTGAGTGGAGATTTCAAGATGTTGCAAAGTTACATCCCTTCCTTCTCGTTCTGCTCAGTGATACAATTTTACTTGTCAAATTCATGTGGGTTTCCATTGTATTTTGCATTATAAAATATGTTAGCTTAGGGAGGGCTCTCCCCACACTTTCTTTCGTCGCCTTGCTGCGTGAACTTGCGTTGCTGAGGACTGATGCTGAGGACCTTATCCTGAAAAGACTTTTGAGAGACTGGTTCTGACCCGTTCTGACACTAGTTAGAATAGGTAACTATGAGAAATGATTTATTCTGATTTACTCTGATTAATTTTAGATAAAGCAATATAACTTTTAAACATGGTGTTGGTTGTTTCTTTCCTTGTCGTTTATTGAAGACTTATGATTACTGTTTATAGATTGTTTATATTATGTTAGGCAACCACTAAACTGGTCCTATCGCCTAGATACAGATGCAGGGTGCTTTAGGAGTTTTCTTCCCACAGGTTTGCTGCTGGTAGAGTATTGGAGCGTATGTTAGTGAAATGGGCCCTAGCGTATGATGAATGAATGTGCGTGTAACTGTAAAATTACTCTATCTGTGGTAGTGGGCATATTTCTGATACCCTGATCTGTATCAATTTCTCTGGTAGCAGAGGATGGTTTAGATGGTTGTCTTGATCTGATAAGATAAGATTGCTTGTAAATTAGCTTATTGATTATTGATCTATTTTGATGTTTTTGGTATATGTACTAATACTAAATGTTGGAGTTGTAATGTTGAGTTATATGTAGTGCTTCTGGAACTTGGAAGCTGGAAGCAGTTCCGTAGTAGGGCAGAGGAAGGTGTATATGCTGCTCTCGGGAAAGACGGGATTGTAAGGAATTACGTGTAACAATAGAAGTTGCGCGTTCACATTGTCTGGGTTCGGAATCGGTGACATTGTTGTATGTTACTATTAGACATTTCTAGTATATAAGGAGTGTGAATCATAGTAAAGGTTATCTGTGAAACTCTGGTCTTAAGTCCCAGGGATCCGTAAGGATTGCCGTTAAAGCTTATTGCGGGAGGAATAATAGGTATTCTCTGAGCTTGTTTGAGGAACTGAGGAGAGGTAAGCTGCTTAGTTGTTGTGAGTTATAATTCTGTACAGAGACAGGTTGTGCTGTTCTCGAGAAGCAGGATTCTGTGTGCATGTACTATATTTTTCTCGTATGAATGTGCGTGAATGCATATACATTTATTGATTGTAAGACTCTTTTGGATACGTCCTAGAGGAAACAGTTATGAGATGTATGTAAAATTGTTGACTCTTGAGAAATAGACACTCTTTTACTATTCTGTGGTTAGCGAAGCAGACAATGGAGATGTTTTTATGTTGTAACTAATAGATTTGTAGAAATTTTGACACACGAAGTCTACTGAGAGTTTTTGTAAAGGAGGGGTAGACGAGTGACAGAGACAGGAGACAGAGACTGCAGCGGCTGCTGACGTCAGAAGGTTCGCGCACTGATTGGATAGTAACTCAGAATAGGGTTCGCGCTAAGATTGGTGCGTTAGTGTGAGTCGCGCAGGGATTGGAAGAACTGTTTAGTGACGTAGACGCTCCATACGGAAAGAGTAGAGAGTTTGGTAAGCGTTAAAATGTATTACCAAGAAGAGAAAAAGAATAAAACCTTCTTTGGAAAGGTTAAGAAGTGGTTTAGCAAGGATAAAGAGGTTAAGACAAGAGAGGGTGAGTTGCTACCTCCAGCGAAAACACCTGCATCCTTCATGGTTGCGAAATATGGATTACATACCTGTATATGGTTGCAGAATTGGGTCAGGTATACTAAAGAAGATGGTGTTTTAGCATTCCCAGAACTTGGTTCATTTAATCTGGCCGTGTTGAGAAATTTACGGGAAAAGATGTTATGCTTAGATCCGAAGCCGAGACCTACACAGTTTGAGGCTTTAGTGGAATGGGAAGAGGAAGTTCATGACCGAGAAAAGCAAAGGTCTGGAGGGTACTACAGGTATATGTTTGGGAGGAGACATGATCGTGGGACACATCAGGATCGAATGAAAAGATGGCGAGATGCTACCATGTCAGAAGGATTATATCCTATGAGAACAGTTGAAGCTTCGGCTCCTTCAGAAGAAAGGGTTTCTGAGACAGATAGGAGAAGATATGGAGAGTACGAGGATGAGGTCTTGAATGATATGATGTACAAGAGACCACCTCCGTATAGATCAGAATCGGAAGAGAGTACACCAGTTGTATCTCCGATAAGAGATACAGTTGAGAAAGAAAAAATGACACCTGAATCAAGAAATAATAGTTCTTTCAGAGAGGAAAATGCCAGAAATGCCAGACAATTAGCAAAGACGACAACAGAACTGACTGAGAAAATTAGAGAGTTAACGATGAATATGGAAGCTGTTACAGTGCCTGTTACTATAGGTCCGGTAATTCCTATACTTGACGGACAGAGAGCAGGTGAAAATGGGCTGGTAGTTCCATATATTGCAAATAATTCAGCTGGTCCTTCAGGAGATTCAGGTAAAAGAACAGGGAGAAATGACCTGAGACAAACAAGACATGACACAGGTAGTGAATTCATGGATATTAGTGATTCTAGTAGTTTAGGGATGCCAATTTTAGAACCGCAGAAAAAAATAGTTTCAGCGAGAAAAACTGCGGAAATAACAGTTGACGACCTGAATGACTGGATGAAGGTTCTTCAGAAAAAGGATAAAGATTCACAAGTTGTTGATGTGGTTAAATTACGTATAGAATTAGAAGAGCTTGTGACAGGAACAGTTCCGACAGAAATCCTGAAAAGTCATCATGATGGTGAATTATTGTTCATGTGCAAGAGCATAACATGGAGGGCAAGAAATACACATGATAGACTGAGAGCGATAGCAAATGAGCAAGGAGTTGACATTGATAAAGTAAAAGCTATACAGAAAACGTACAGGATGGATTTCACAGAGAAGGACATAGAGAATTTGAATAATTCTGGTAGAACAGGACAAATTAAAGAAATGGTGGCATTATTGCGTAGATGGGGTGATGTGGAAAAGTGGAAGGATAGGTGGTATAAGAAAAGGGATGAATGTGAAGATAGAACAACTTACTCAGCATTTCCAGTGAGAGAAAAGGAGAAACCAGTGGAAAATTATCCCATGAGAGAAATACCTGGAGGAGGATATGTACATGTTCCATGGACCAGACAGGATATTTTATCATTTACGAATGATTTCCCTCGATTGAGAGAAAAGCCCGTCGAGTGGTATAGGCAGGTAGATAGGTTTGTGAAATTGTCAAAAGTGCTGTGGGTTGACCTGAATAGTCTGTTTGATATAATTGTTCCAGCAGACTTGTGGACTGAGTGTAAAATAGTTGTGAGTTGGCCTACTGAGGAATATCCAAGAGATTCAAGAACAGGGGCACCAGATCCAGAAGTAATGAGGAAGTATGATCAGGTGATGGTATACCTGAAGAGTAAAGTTCCTCCAAAAGAGACAGACTGGGTTAAGATAGATCGAACACAACAGGAAGCAAAAGAATCAGTTCATGCTTTTTACGAGAGGCTGATACTGGCATTTAAACAATTCAGTGGAGATGAACACTTGGGTGACAAGGATTTGAGTCATTTTGTATACAGATTTGTATATGGTCTAAGACCTGAAATTGGTGAGAGAATTCGTGAACACACAGTGGATTGGCAGAGTAAGAAAGTAGATGAGATTCTGAGACATGCAAAATATTTCAGTGATGAAATTGAAGCAAAACAAAGAAAGTTGAAAGAAAAAGCAATGTGGGCACAAGTGAAAGTTGCAGAAAGACAGGAAGCACAGTTAGTGGAACAGGCAAATAATCCAGGAAATAATGGAGGAAATAGACTGAGATTTGCAGGAAAAGGAAGGGGAAGTCTTGAGGAAGCCAAAAAGAAATTCCCTTGTCACAACTGTGGCCAGCTGGGACATTGGAGATCTGAATGTCCTAATCCACCATTAAATGAGGGTAAATCCTTAAATCAACAGGTGCAGAATGAAGGGAATAACCAGCAGCAACAGCAACAACAGCAGAAAGTTGTGAGACAGCAGCAGAGTCAAGAGCCAAAACCACCTTTACCGCAGAATAGAGGGGTACAAAAATACAGTCAGGATTCGGGATTCTTCAATGATGAGCAGGTAAACAAACCAAGACGTACTAACAAAGTACAGCAGTACTTGTTAAAGAGTGAAGGGAGTGAGTCTGAAGGTGATTATTGACGGTGCCGAGGAGAGGAAGAGGAGTGCATACTTGGTGCAACTCTAGAAATAGACCAGGCAGGACCATTTGTGGATGGGAAAGTTAATGAAGAGGGTGTTACTTTTTTAGTAGACACAGGTGCGACAAGATCAACTGTCAGGTCAACAGATGTTAGAAATCTTCCTCTCTCGGATGAAGCAATCCAAGTAGTTGGTGTAGCCAATACACAAATCAGAACACGTCTTACTGAACCAGTGAAAGTACAGATAGGGAAATTTTCAGACATGCACAGATTTATTGTCTGTGACACAAGCCCAGTGAACCTGTTAGGTAGGGATTTATTATGCAAGATGAACTGCACAATTTTCTGTACACCAGATGGAATAGCTTTTGAGACACCAGATGATGATGTTTTCTACCGGATGACTTTAGAAAATAGAGAAAGTGAATTAATTGGTACATTTCCAGTGTTCAATCCGGAGGATCTGCCTCAAGTGCTGAGAGACACAGTGAAAAGAGCAGTTTGGGATTTTACAGGAGAGGATGTGGGATTGATGAATAATGTAGATCCAGTGAAAATTGCAGTAAAAGAAGGAATTGCATATCCTAACATTCCTCAGTACAAAATGACACCAGAGATAATTGAAGGGATAACTCCTATAATTGAGAAAATGATTCAGCAAGGAGTACTAAGAGAACTACTGAGTAGTCCGTGTAATTCGCCGATAATGGGACTGAAAAAGCCTAATGGCAAGTTCAGGATCGTGCAGGACCTGAGAAAGGTTAATCAGATTGTGGTGGCATGTTGTCCTATCGTGCCAAATCCATCGGTGATTCTGTATCAAATTCCACATGATGCTGAGTGGTATACAGTGATTGATTTGTGTCATGCATTCTTTTCAATTCCATTGCATCATGACAGCCAGCCAATTTTTGCATTTAGGTTTGGCCAGCGTATTTTAGCATGGTGTCGTATCCCACAGGGGTATACGGAGAGTCCTTCGATATTCAATCAGTTATTGAAAAAATCGTTGGAAAGTCTGATCATGCCTGAAAGCTCAGTGCTAGTACAATATATTGATGACCTACTGGTGGCATCAAAGACACGTGAAGCTTGTGAAGTGGATACCATAGCTTTACTGAATCATCTGGCAGATGGAGGGTTAAAGGTATCCCCAGCCAAATTACAATTTTGCAAGAAAGAGGTGCATTATCTTGGACATAATATTGAGAAAGGTCTGAGAAAAGTGACTACTGACAGGATCAAAATAATCAGGGAAATGAAAGCTCCAAAAACCCAGAGAGAAGTGAGAATGTTCCTGGGTATGGTGGGATATTGTCGTCAGTGGATAATTAATTTTTCCCTGATAGCAAAGCCATTGATTAAATTGACAAAAAGTGACATGACAGATCCATTGGATCTAGATGCAGAACAATTGGCAGCATTTGAAGAACTCAAAACAAAAATGTGTGAAGCTCCAGCTCTGGGTATGCCAGACTATGAAAAAGAGTTTGAACTGTACTGCAGTGAGAGAAATGGATGTGCACTTTCAGTGTTAATCCAGAAACATGGACAATTGAGAAGGCCTATTGCGTACTTCTCATCGACACTTGACCCTGTAGCTGTGGGTTTACCAGGTTGTCTAAAATCTGTGGCTGCAACATGCAGAAGCCTGGAACAGAGTGAGGGAATCATAATGGGGTATCCTGTAAGGGTATTCGTACCTCACAATGTGGCGATTCTTTTGACAAGAAGCAGAACTCAGCATATGTCAAATAGTCGGTTGACTAAGTATGAGAAAGTGATTTTGGGAGCATCAAATGTGACTCTTGAAAGATGTACGAATGTGAATCCAGCGACACTTTTGCCGGATATTGAGAATGTGGGTATAAAGATGGAAAATGATCATGATTGTTTGGATGTGCTTGAGTACTGTACGAAACCAAGACCAGATATCAAGGATGTTCCCTTGCCTGAGAATGATCATGTGTTGTTTGTGGATGGATCATGCCTGAGAAATGATAATGGTGTGCTTTGTGCAGCATATGCAGTGTGCAAAGTTTCAGAAGTTATGGAAGCATCACCATTGAAAGGAGTAAAATCTGCGCAAGTTGCTGAATTAGTGGCATTGACAAGAGCTTGTGAGATTGGGAAAGATTTGAGAACAACTGTGTTGACTGATAGTCAGTATGGATTTGGAGTGGTGCATGATTTTGGCCAACTGTGGCTACAAAGAGGTTTCTTGACATCGAGTGGAACTCCGATAAAGAATGCTGAGCTGATTGGGAAATTGCTTGAGGCGATACAGCTGCCTAAGGAGTTAGCAGTTGTAAAATGTGCAGCACATGTTTCAGGAGAGGATTTTATCACTGTTGGCAACAGGTATGCTAACGATGTGGCACAGTATTGCGCGAAATTAAATCAATCAATTAACAGGGAAAGAGAAAAGAAAGAAATGTCTTTCCCTTCTGTGATGTTTACTAATGTCCTAGAAACGTGGGATGAAGTGAAACAGTTACAAGATGAGGCAGGAGAAGAAGAGAAACAAGATTGGGTTAAGGCAGGATGTGCTCCAAGAGAAACAGACCATGTTTGGGTCTACAGAGATGGCAGACCAGTGATGCCAAACTCAATTTTGTCGTCAATGGCAAGGATGTATCATGGTCAGGGACATCTGGGGAGGGACGCGATGATTAGGTCCTTTAAACAGACCTGGTACAATGCAAAGTTTAGGACAATTGCGGAAAGCATCTGTCAAAGATGTTTGATTTGTCAGCAATTTAACACTGGAAAAAAGACAGTGGTGAGTTTAGGGACAATTGGCAGAGAAGGAGGTCCTTTCACAAGAATGCAGATTGATTTCATTGAAATGCCCCAAGTGAACAGACTGAGGTATGTCCTAGTGGTAGTCTGTTTGTTTTCAAGGTGGGTGGAAGCTTACCCGACAAGGAGGAATGATGGATTAACAGTGGCAAAATTACTGTTGAGGGAGTTGATTCCTAGGTTTGGGTTTCCAGTTACAGTTGAATCTGACAGAGGTAGACACTTTCAAAATGAACTCATTAGTTTGATTTGTGAAGCATTAAAAATACAGCAGAAGCTACATTGTGCATACCGACCAGAGGCTTCTGGTGTGGTTGAGCAGATTAATGGCACAATCAAAAACAGAATTGGAAAAATGTGCTTAGCCACTGGCATGAAATGGCCAGATGTTCTGCCTCTAGTCTTGATGACTATGAGATCTACTCCAGACAGAACTACAGGATTGAGTCCGCATGAAATCATTATGGGACGTGCAATGCGCCATGCATTCGTGCCTGTGAATAAATTGATGACAATAACTGATGACATGATTTTGGATTACTGTAAAGGCCTGGCTGACGCAGTTCATTCTGTGTTTCACCAGGTTGGAGAAGAAGCTACCACACTTGAGAAGAAGCAAGCCCATGATCTAAGTCCAGGAGACTGGGTGAGGATTAAGGTGCACAGAAGAAGAAATTGCTTGATTCCAAGGTGGGGAAGGCCGAGACAAGTTATTCTGACTACAACGACTGCAGTAAAGTGTGCTGGAGTAAGACACTGGGTACATGCAAGTCATACTCTGAGAATTCCAAGCCCGAGAGAGGGAACTGGTGAAGAGTATTATGAAGAGTCAGATTCCAGTGATGGTGAAGATCCTGAAGATACGGAATCAGTGAGAAAAGAAGCAGAGAGAGCTTCAAGAGATTCACTGCGAGTATCAGAGGGAAGATCAGATTCTGTAAAAGAGCCTGAAGTTTCGAGTAGCAGTAGAGGAAAAAGAAAAGAAAAGAGAAAACACACAGAGACTACTCCTGAATCGGAAGAGGAGGAAATTGAAGAACCACTTGAGATTATTCTTGAAGAAACAGGGTCAGAAAAAGATAGAGAGGGACAGATTGCGGAAGACCCCCGAGGAGGTGTAGGGAACATTGATGAGGAGCTAGGTAAAGGGACAAATAGACAGCAAGAAGATTGCGTGTCGGAGACCCGAGGAGGGACAGAAGTAGGGAAGTCTCAAATAGTGGTGAAAGAATCTGTGAAAGAAAAGAAAACTGCTAAGAAACGAAAGCAAAGGGCAATTGAAACAGAATCGGATGATGAGAATGAACAAACAGAAGGTCGAGTTCTGAGAAAGAGAACTTCCATTGGAGAAAGGAATGTTAAGGAAAAGCCGAAAAAGGTTGTGAAAGGAGATCGTTGGCCTAACAACAGAGTGAAAAGACTGAGATACAGGATAATAAGAGCAAATACATCGGGAGCTGAACAAGTGAATGAGGTATCCAGTCAAACTTCAAAGGCTGAAGAAGAAGAATCAAAGAGAACAAAGGAACCAGTAGAAATAAAAAGAGTTAAAAGACCCAACCAAAAGTACAGATCACCGGAATGGTCTTATGTGACACTGTCTGAAGAAGGAAAAGAAGAAACAGTGACTCAAGATAATCCGGAAGTGGTCTTGAGATAAGTGGTTGAGGAAGATACTGGTGAAATCCTGAAAGTACTCTTGACTGACATTGGAGAAGAGTCAGATACTGAGGATTTGAATGTTGGAGATCTGATACAATTTGATGTTGAAGAAATTGGAGTGAAAAACGATGAGTATCCAAACTGAGTAAAAGAAGGATTCACTTGGACTGAGTGAACAGAAAGATCTTTGAAGAAGCTGAAGAGTTTGGAATAAACGTTGGAGATTTGAAGAGTTCTAATTTCAGTAGTGGAGTAGTAGAAGTTAAAGCAGAATGGCTAACATAGAGAATAATCAAAATAGATGTGCCTTCTTAAAAAGGTGGTGCAAGATGTGCTGCTGTTGTACTGGAATATTAATGCTTCTATGGGGTGTTTTAGTTTTATTAGTTACTTTTAAGGTTGAATTTGGGATGGACACAGAAAATATGACTAATATAGAGAAGAATTCACAAAAAGAAATTCCAATTAGAAATAGTTACATACACAAAGATAGGTCAATTAACAATTTTTCTAGTAATGTTTTTTCTAGACTGTTATATGAATATGTGAAGACAATGGAAGTGAGGGATTGCTATGTCTGCATGCAGTTACCTGCATCCGTTTCAGAGGGTGTTACTTATCACCATTTAACAGCTACATATGGTATTTCTTGTAGTATTTTAAGTAGTGTTTTTTATTTGTTAGGGAAAATAGATTATAAGATGTCTAACAGAGATAGTATTTTTGGGCATTTGCCAATGAACAAAGAACTGAATCCAGCTAAAGAAGCTAACACTTTTGGTGAGATTTTTATTGAAGAAAAAGGACTAACATTAGATTACATTTTTAAGAATAATTTAACTTGCAGTTTGAAAGAAGAGGAGAAAGCTTTCCTGGATATGGTAGAGGAAAGGAGAGTGAACATGCATGAGAAGGCAGGGAAATATGAAGTGAGTGAGACAATTTGGGACATTGAAATGGGAAAAGAGTTGAGAAATGGGGCTAGTCCAACTTTGGCTCTAGATGCACCGCAGAAGGGTAAACTATGCATTACCAGAAGGAAATCCCAATATGATACATATTTTGTGGGGACTAGTGAGTGCCATGATACATACTTCGTTGCGTCTGGTTGGGGTTTCAGAGGTGGAGAAGATACAATTTTTCCAGGAGTGTACTATGTGTGTGGGAACAAGGCTTATTACAAGTTGCCTGACCATTGGTATGGCACATGTTATGTGGGTTTGGTTTTTCCTAAGATTTTTCATACAGATAAAATAAGTGATGTAGAAGATATTAACCTATTAAAACGTTTTAAAAGAGAGACTTGGTCTGAAATAGTGGGTGATATTTTTGGGGTTTTGATTCCAGCAGTGGGAATTTCTTTAAATGCTTATGGAATTCGGAAATTGTCCACAGTGGTTGATCGATTATCGACAAATACCGCAGGAGGATTTCTTTTGGTAAATACGGAGTTAAGTGCCGTACGTGCCATGTCTATGCAAAATCGACTTGCCCTTGATATTCTTTTGGCTAAGGAGGGTGGAGTTTGTGGAATTTTGAAAGTTCAACATTGTTGCACTTACATTCCTGATGAAAGTAAAGACCTGAAGGTCTATATCAAAAATATTACTGATTTGCATGAAGATTTAGTACCACTTGAAACTGGGAGTTTATGGACTAAACTAGCTAATAAGATGATAGCTGTTAAGGATTTTATTGCAAAAATAGGTAGTACTATTATAGGTAGAATATTGTTTCCTTTGTCTTGTATAATTGTTGCTTTGTTGATACTGAGATTGATGTGTGTGTGTTGTAAAAACAGGAGAGGGAAAGAGAAATTGAAATATGAAAAGAAAAGTAAGAATTCGAAAAATTCGAAAAGAGAACCAGAAGAGATTGAATTAGAAGAATTGAGGGAGAGTGTTTCTCTAGAGACAAAGAGAGATGATGAAAGAGTGACTGGTGTGTAATGTTGTCTAAGAGGAAAAGACATTTCTGATATCTCCTAAAATGGGACTAAATTTTCACTAATTTTTTTTTTTTTTGGGTTTATTTGGTGATAAAATCACCAAAGGGGGGATTGCTGGAGCAGAGTTTTCTGTTAGAAAATTCTGGGGTTTTTGAAGCTCTGGCATGTCTATGCGTTTTATTAATTTATTAATAATTAACAACTAATTATTTGTCTTGTGCAAGTGTGTTTCACTAATCAACCTGTTTGTCCTAACACAAGAGGAGGTTACACGAGGGTTAGCATGCGTGTGCTGTTTATGTATTCACAATAACGTGCAAGTTTTCATTTTTAAATGTTGCTGTGTGCTATTTATTTTGAGCACAAAACGCTGTCTGAATTAATGCTCTATATGTTGCAAAGCTAGATAAATGCATACACATAAGGGTGTTAGTGGGGTTAACACTGTTTAATCATTATGATGTAGTAATCTTTATTTTGTCTCTTTAATTAAAGATGGTCTATTGTGGCCTATGGAGGCCTTCATGAAAATAACTGAGAATAATTTGAAGCCTGGCTGAGCTCTGGTACAGGCGAAATCTGTGATGTGACAAGGGAGACCCCTGCTGGAATTCGGTTACAGACAACTGACCGTAGTCCTTATATGGAAATTTCCGGGAGGACATCAGCAAGTTTGGAGGATCTCCAAAAGAAATGATTTGTCCTTGGTAAACAAAGAGCCTCAGAAAGAACTCTGTGCTAAAGCCGGTTTGCCGAGGGAAATGAACTTTAATAGTTTCTAATCTTTGGTTCCTGTTCCGAGGTTTGCGTATTATGACTTTTCCTGAGTGGAGATTTCAAGATGTTGCAAAGTTACATCCCTTCCTTCTCGTTCTGCTCAGTGATACAATTTTACTTGTCAAATTCATGTGGGTTTCCATTGTATTTTGCATTATAAAATATGTTAGCTTAGGGAGGGCTCTCCCCACACTTTCTTTCGTCGCCTTGCTGCGTGAACTTGCGTTGCTGAGGACTGATGCTGAGGACCTTATCCTGAAAAGACTTTTGAGAGACTGGTTCTGACCCGTTCTGACACTAGTTAGAATAGGTAACTATGAGAAATGATTTATTCTGATTTACTCTGATTAATTTTAGATAAAGCAATATAACTTTTAAACATGGTGTTGGTTGTTTCTTTCCTTGTCGTTTATTGAAGACTTATGATTACTGTTTATAGATTGTTTATATTATGTTAGGCAACCACTAAACTGGTCCTATCGCCTAGATACAGATGCAGGGTGCTTTAGGAGTTTTCTTCCCACAGGTTTGCTGCTGGTAGAGTATTGGAGCGTATGTTAGTGAAATGGGCCCTAGCGTATGATGAATGAATGTGCGTGTAACTGTAAAATTACTCTATCTGTGGTAGTGGGCATATTTCTGATACCCTGATCTGTATCAAAGACATCACTAATCTTGGCAAAGGTAAAGGTACATACAGAGTTGAATACATCATTGCTGTCTACAATTTAACCCTTAAAGGCAAAATCATTTACCTTTTGCTTTTCTTCCAATGGCCTCAAGATTGTTTGCTGGTTACTGTCGCTTTTAGATCTTGTAATATCGTAACCTCTGGCCAGTAGTGGTAAATCACAGGAAAGCTCTGAGTGGAAGAAATTCAAATTTACTGCCCAAGGAATGTTCCTTCTAGCCAGATACTTTAGGCACCTTTGTCAAGTCCAGATTTCTTTGTTCACACTTAGTAACTTTTTTGGACCTCGGATTCCTCTAGCGAAGCAGGACTGCAGGCTGTAGCCAAAGAGGGCCCCATGGCTAAACTGGATTTACAGCTGCAGAAAAGCTACGAACGGAAGAGACCCTAATCTTCAGCCCAGCACCAGTTTTGTCGGATTGGCCTGGCAGGTGTTTTGCCAGAGCTCTTTGGAGCCAAGCTGTTTCTAAGTCCCAGGTTTCTCAGGATGTAAAAGGAGTAAACTTTGACACAGCCCAGAGTTCCAGGGCCTCAGGAACGGCAGATAGGGGACTTCAGCAGGAACCTTTAGGAGGGTCCAGAGCAGGTCTAGTAGGGCAGTTGCAAAGAAGGTTTCGTAAAGCTTGTTATGTCCCTGTAGCTCGCACAGCAGGTCACCCGTATGAATTATTTTGCCTGTATATAGGAGGGAGATCATATTGTGTCCTTCAGAGATCTTCTCATGTCTCAGAGAGCAAATTATGTGCTCTTCTGGTCTTTCACAGGTTCAGTAGTGTTCTGAGGAGGGTACATGCATGGCACATTTATGCCTAGCACTAGCCTGTGGTCGGGGTGACTCCCGACCCATCTCTAGCAAATATGGTAAAAGATCCCAGGGGGACCATAGTCACATTTGCAGCATTTCCTGTATGTCCTAAGTGGTCTTCTCTGCCTAAATCCAAGATAGCAAAACCCTTCTCCCCTTTTGAAGAGTCTGTGTGCCCATCCACGATGTGTGGACAGCTCCCCTCCAACTGTGATTGGAGCCTTCCTGGCTAGGAGAACAAAGAAGAGCCTATTCAAGTGTCATCTGACATCTGCCTGTGAGAGGGACGACATTTTGAAGTTAATTAAGTTCCTGGGAACTGCCCACATTTTCATTCTGCCAGAGAAACTGAAACACCTCCCATACTTAGGGGCAAATTTCACATTCCTGTGCTGAGTGATGGGGAGAGAGCAGGCATGTGCTGTACCTAATAATATACAGTGCATTTCTGTCATTTCCCAGCGCTGGCACACAATGTGCTGCCTAGCTCCAATAAAGGCACTCTTTCACTATGGTGCAAGGGTGCCTGCCTTGTAAGCAGGGTTGCTTTTGTTCAGGAAGGAACACTTTCCTGTGCACAAACAAGCCTAATAGAGGAGTAAAAGGTGTTTGCACCAAGCACTGCCTTATCTAACTCCCAAAGACATGAAATAGCACTTCTCAAAAATGTGATTCAGGAAAATATGTTTTCTCTAATTTATTAAACCAAATCTCTTTTATGTGGAATCTGAGTGTTTGGAGGCCAGCTTTAATTTACAGTGGTTTAAAAGAAGAATAAAAGAAGCTGCCTCACTCAAATCTCAAAACATCAAACTGATTTTATAGTGTATGGTATAGAATATGCACCCAAGGACTGGAAATAAAATGCTGTCTGTGGACTGCATCACTTATAGAGTTGACCATTACAGACATAAACTCGTAACTTTTGACAGAAAATGGTTAAATTGTTCATACAAAGGATATTTTACAAATATATTAAAAATCCAATTTTTTGGTAAAATCACATTTTAATTAAGAAATGTATAGTTTTTCTGCCTGATCCCCAGTTAGGCCTGTCAGTGTCTCCCTAACAATTAGGTATAAAAATGATGTCTACAACAGACAATAGCTTGGGTGTGAGCAATTGTTTTTCTCTCCTTTGCAGGAAGGAAAGTTGGGGTGGGTCCAGGTACTTCATTAACTTTTAAGGGGTCAACGTGAGGCCTGTTTTTACTTGAGTAGGTGTAATTTCAGACCTGAAGGAAAGCAAACTTTTGCCCCAAAACCTGTTTGTAGTAGACACAGGGGAGGGGTTTTCATTTCCCTGGCCATACCTGTGGGAGGGTGCAAAGGCTCTGCATAAGGGAAGGAGTGTTCCCATCTTTAATTTAGGAAAAAGGTGCAATGTGGGATTGTTAGCAGTAGGGCATGTTATAATTGTCATGATTTTTTCTTTTAAGTATACTCCTGATTTTTTTATGTTGTTTAAGAGAAATAAATGTTCAATTATAAAATGTGCATCTATTTATGTTATTTTTCATTGCAAAGTGATAATCAAGCCAGCTTGAATATGTTCATGTTATTTCAAATAAATCATATCTTCAGTTCTCACGATTATTTTGAATGATGAATAAGGTTTATTAGAAGGGCATCATTCACTTGTTGGTTATTGATTTTAAACAAAAAGCACAGTTCTACAGAATATAAGAAAGTGAAAGGGTGACAAGGCCTCTTTGGCTAATTGTTCATCCTGAAAGGTTCTATAATGAACTGATATTATATATAAACCAACGACAGAGTGTGAAAAGATAGAGACTCGAGATATAGGCTATAGAGCACCATATCACCTTATTTTGCTGAAGACTACTGGGAGGTATATTTAGCCTTCTCTCTGTGCGTTTATCATCTTGCCTTTTGACACAGACAAAAATAGCAGACTTTACTCTTTTACTGATTATTGATTCAAATGTTCAGGGGAGGTATGCGGGTGTGACCGATCTTTTGAAACTAAAAATTAGATTCCTTCTTTGGTGCTAAGGGTGGTTTAGTTAGCCTAATAAAGGAGGATGTGGTTGGAGAATACAATATACAAAAATGTTATCATTTCACCAATTCACCAACATATTACCATATTATGTGCCATTCACTTTATTGGTAAATTTGCAAATGCAGCCATTATTTTGTTGATCTTTTTAACTGTTAATTATACATATTATGTGCACTAGGATAGGATTTTGCTTGTTAAAGTAAGTCTTTCTACTATGAATGAGGGTATGAGGTTTGCTAATTGTTCCCAGAATATCTCATATGATTTAATGTTCGCATAGCACTCCGTAGGTGGTGTGGTGGTTGCAGTTTAACTGTCTTTCTCCCTAGGGTCGGCACATTGACTAAGCTGTCAGTGTCAGGGGGTCTAGAAAGTCTATTCCTGGGTCATACTCTGGAGAATGAGCTAGAAAATGTATCAGGCATGTATGTGAAAAAGTCTGTAGGGGTACCCTGGACACTTTTACCCATTGGTTAAGGAGAAGCCAGTAGTCACTTCCATCTACTACCTAGTGCAACTCATAAAGATGGCACCTCCCAAACCTTTCTAAATCTCTTTCTGGACCAGTGCAAGGCAGGAAGAGGACTGGACTCTGCTTGATGTAACCTGAGAGGTGCCCTGAATGACTGTTTTTTTTTCTTCCTGTACCCTGGACATAGCTCATCATCATCATCATTACAGCTTTATTCGACGATTTTGTCATAAAAGCAAATACACACATACAATATTTTTAAGACAATAAATATTCTGAATTCTAAAACATTTAAAAACAGATTAAACATGATAGCTGCCGAATACATTGCACATAAAAATAAAAAGAAGAAACTTTCCCCTTCCCTTTTTTGCTAAAAGCCCATGTTCAATCAGAATTATCCTGATCGAATTACGACGAAAAGAAGCTTGGCAGCATTACTGGGGCCAAAACAATCAAACAATCTAAGGCAACGCCCTTAGTCTAATTGACCAAGCCCAACCTAGGAACTTAGCCATGGGTATTGCTATAGGCTGCGATGGATCCGTGGTGAGTATTCTTAAGGCCTCTTCATGTTTCCTAAAGCCCAGAATCTTGCAGATAGGAATAACCCACTTCGCGCGAGGTTTTTTGTATAGTGGACAGAAGAACAATAAATGGCTAATTGTTTCATCTTTATCAGAACATTTTGGGTAAACTTTCATGTTAACCCCAAGCCAATTACCATTAAATGATCTAACTGGTAGGGTACCGATCCTCAATTGAAAGTATAACTTCCTGTCGAAAGGTTTCTCAATGAAGTCCCAGTAGTCTTCTAGGGCAGGCTTTGACTTCAGTTCAAGAAACCGACCAGACAGTACTTTTGAGGCACCCTTAGCTCGCATTGATGCCATTGTCATATCCCAATACAACTCCTTCAATACCTTCTTAGAGGGAAAAGAAGCGTTTTGGGGATCCTCCCAAAGGTCTCTCAAGCCTAAATTCACCAGCAGTGACCTTCTTTCCCCCAGCCATTTAATCCTATGGTGGTGATCTGTATCCATCACATCTTTTAAACCTTTTACATAATGTGAGAGTTCGGCCGCACACCACAATCTTCTCCAATATAAGAGAGGGCGGAGTTTGGCCAAATCCCTTATAGGTTTCCTACCCATATCGAGCAATAATGGACACGTGGGAGTACTTTGCGGGACACCAATAACCTTTCGCAAGAATGAATTTTCAGCAACGGTTATGGTGGATAAATTCTGGAACCCCCAAAGTTCGGCACCGTAAAGGGTAGAGCTTAGGACTTTTATACCATAAATCTCCATTAATGGACTAATTGGCTTGGAGAAGGAGGTATTAAAGTTAGCTGCAAGGATCCCAGCCTGTTGCTTATGCTTCAGAGTAGCTGTATTGATTTGCTTAGACCAGCTCATATCTGACTGAAGCATAACCCCCAGGTAAGTAAAGGCATCTACTTTCTCAAGAGGTACGTTGTTCATAAAAACCTTGCCCCGAAAAGACTTGTGTTCGTTAAATGTCATAAATGTTGTCTTTTCTGTATTTATTATGAGACCACAAGATAAAAAAAGGCCTCAAATCTACTCAGGGCCTTTTGTAAGCCGCTAGGGGTTTTAGACACTATTAGGGTATCATCCGCAAACATGAGGACAGGTATGCGTTCGTTAGCCAACACAGGAGCATCGGTGGGGGTCTCCAGGAGGAAGTCAGCCACCCCATTCACAAAGAGCGAGAACAGGGTAGGTGCAAGCACACAACCCTGACGTACACCCCTAGCAACCGGGAAGGAGTCGGTGACCTCACCCCTTGAGCCCCACCTAACTTGCGCATGATTATCCTCATGTAAGCGGATGATCAAGGACAACAAATCAGCAGGGATTGCTAATTTACTAAGGACTTCCCACATCCTTCGTCGAGGCACCAGATCGAAGGCTGCCTTCAAGTCTACAAATACCACATATAGGGCTCCTTTTCCCAGAACAACTATCTTCCAATAGATGTTAATAAAACGGAAGACCTGCTCTATGGTACTTGTAAAGGGATGGAAACCCGCTTGCAGTGGGGTAAGAATGTGTTCCTCATCCATCCATAACTGAATCTTATGAAGAATCAGTCTCCCCATAATCTTTTGGATGGAATCAATAAGACTTATTGGTCGGTACCCTGGACATAGCAGTAGACCTTAAGTGTAAGTGGGCTATATTCCAGTGTGGCTTCACTTTTTTCTGGATTCCTAGTTGCCCAATCACAACTGAACTTGCACTGGTCTTAGCTCAAGGGCTTTGTTGAATCATTCTCTGAAGTACAAAGAGTCCCTCATGAAGTCCGGGAGCCTTAGCTGAAGAGCTGAGGAATAAGGGACTTACTTTTAATAAGTTTTAGAACTTCGAAAAATTCTACTTCCAGGTGCTAGGAGGCTGGAGTCAACCGCTAGAACCAATTTGGTGAAGACATACGTTTGCAGGGCTGAAGAAATAGATTTGTTCCAGTTGGAACTTATCCGCAGGAGCATATCTGTCTCAGGGGATCCTTGATGAGAAGATATATAACCTCATGAATCTTCCTGCTGAAGCAAGCAGGAAGAAAAGGACCACCGTTTCAGAGACTAACTCCAATCTTGAACAGTCGAAGGTGCGAAAAGTAATTGTTGCAATGCTTAGACCTCGAGGTTCAAATTTTCCCTCCTAAACCAACAGCTTCAGCAGGACCTCACCCAACGGCTATCTGAATTTGCAAGAACTTCACCATATACTGCCTGCTGCCTTGCCCCACTGGAAGACGTTTTCCTTCATTTTTCAGATTAAGCCCAAAGGTAAAATTCTTGACCGGATCATTCTGCTTGGTGTATCTGACTTAGAGATCCTTTGCAGGCAGCCTCAACATGTTCTGCTATACCACAAATATAGATCAGTGGCTCCTCCCTTTCCCATCAACAGTGTGATGAGCTTGCCTTGTGTTTTCTAAACAAAGTTGAGCTAATTCACCTGCAACAAGAAGCAGCTGTTTCTATGTTAGTGACACCGTCAATTGCTGTCTCTCAACCACTTGAGCCACTGGTCCCACATCCAGTGGACTGTTAGTAAACAGTTAAGTCAGAAAAGCCCTTGGAAATTGCTGCCTTGCCCCTTTTGGATCTTGCATGACTGCAAACTTTACTGGCTACCATCAAGTCTGGCTCCCCGCTTGATCTCCTCCTACAATCAAAAATAAGGGGTATATTCTCAAGAAGGTGTGATAATCATCGACAAAATCGGTCAATGCAATCTTTTATATCGCCGTCTATCGCGGGAAAATAACCTGTGTCAATGTCATAATCTCAACACGGCGGTAACATGCGATAGTTTCCCTACAACGCATCAAATGTCCGTGATAAAAGTCTCTGGATGGCGATAAAAATCTAAACCCCAACGTGAAAAAACGTACGATAAAAAATCCAGCGAGAAGCAGCACCAGCCTGCAAGTCCCACAAGTCAGGCAGCCAAAATCACTATAAAAACGGCAACCAAAAACACAAACAAGACCCAAACAACTGCGAAGCACCATGGAGGTAGCCGGAGCAAGTACAGAGAACAACCAGAAACCCACAATCCCCACGGAGGACCAGCCTGGGACCATCATTGGGGAGACGGTGGCAGGAGTTGGGGGACCAGACACAGCACAAAATGACTTGTGCCAACAGCAACAAGATGAGTAACGACAAGGGACTGGGGGGAACGGGGGGAGATGAGCACAATGGCTCACATGCACAAGTAAGTATAGCACATCTGCGGACAAACCATGCCCAAGAGTCACAACTCCGACCAAGAGCCCAATTTACGCAAGTCTGCAACATCTCAGCACTGTGTAAGCACAGAAGTGAAAGGCACATGGCCTGAAAGGGATAAGGGCCAGCCAAATCAGAGCTGAAGGGGCAACTCACCCACAATGCAGCACACACACATAAGATGCAGAGTACCCCAACATTGAAAACAATGTGGTACAAACAGCAACACTTTCACAACAGAACAGAGGACACAACTGCTGCCGCTTGTGTGTAGAAAATGGCCATTCGCATTTGGCATAGCAGGGAACTGTGAGATGCCAATGTGCCAGTACAACCTCACATCCCTGATGGAGTAGAAATACCAAGTGTCCCGCTTCAAATAGACGTCTCCTTATAAACAGTCACAATGTACATTGCCATACAGTCTGACAGTAAACTTGTACAATGCGTGAACATACATGGAGTGGAGAAGTGTGGCTCACTGGTTAGAGTAGGCAGACCTGGAAGCAGAAGTCAGCCCGGGACCAGGGTTCATTTCCCGGCTCGGCTTGAGTCCATAAAATTGTCCATGGACTCGATAATTCTCGCTCCAGTGCATACTCGATTCATGGGTTCACACTCTGCGACTCTGGGCAATAGCTTGCTTAATCTCCACAATGGCCCCTCGCGGCGGGATGCCTGGCTTTCACCTTGTGGATACCCTGCTGGGTTATCTCATAGGGGAATACCAGGACGGGTTCCCTAAGCAAGCGCTTAGAGACCGGTTGGTGATTTGCGCTATATAAATATCTGTACATTTACATTTACATTTACATTTACATTTATATGTGAACACAATGTCAATCTGCATTTCCCCTTCACATTGCAAAGGGAGAATCAACACCTCCTGCAGAGCAGACCCAACAACTCAGCACTGATGATGAAGAGGACATCCCCAACATCTAAACCGGCGCACTCCAACAGCTCAGGGACAGCTCCAGCACCCCACCTCCAGCTGCATCCATGAGACTCCACCCCCTGCACCGACCACACAGCAGGAGGCACCCACCACCACGGCTGTCCCTCAGGACCCCCACGACCAACACATGGCCTTCCAACACCGTGTGTTAGGGTCCCAGGAGGAGATGTCTGACCAACTGCGGGTGGGGTTCGACCTCATAGCAGCCAAACTAGATGCCATACGTAGGTGTCTAAGTCCTAACAGGGACCACTCACAGTCCCTAATGGACACCCACCGTCTGCTCCTTGCTCTAAAACAAGCCATGGCTGACATTGCTGGTGTGCTGACTCTGATCCAAGAACAACTGTCTAGTCAGAGTGGCCCCAGCGATGTCATCAGTGAGTTGGGACACATAAGGAGAATGATGAAGAGCTTGGAGCGGATGCAGGCGGAAAGAAAGTTTGCCACGGCTGCACAACAGCGAGATGTAGCTGTGATCTTCCATGCCCTGCAGATCCTCGTCATGGCATTGCCACCTCAAGGCCTGGCACGGATGGATGCTGGTGCTGCTACTACATCCACATCTCCCCCCCTGAAGTGTCAGTGCCACACAGTGCAGCAGATTTTCCACCACCACCCTCATGTGAGGCGCCTGACACATCAGAGGACGAAGATGTTGATGAATCTGGCTTTGTGGCTAGAATTAAGTGGTAGCATTCATCTCTGCCATATGGCCAGGTTCAGCTTGGTTCTGCCCTCTGCATCATGCCCTGGAATAACACCTCCCACTGTCCCCCTATACAATGAGCGGCACTCACCTTGGACCTCGACATGGACATGCCATATTTGGTTTGGTTACCAATAGGGGTGGGCGGAATTTGTGAAAGTTACTTTCGCAAATTGTCATGAAAATGTTAAAAATCTCCGCAAACACGCGGAAATATCGCGAAGATGCGGAAGTTTTTTCCCGCCTGTTCGCGGTATTTTCTGCGTGGCCGCGGCTCGCCAACTTGCGGTTGCTCGCGGGCGCGGCCATCTTGTTTTCACTCTTCTCGCGGTGTATGATCGCGAGAAGAAAGACGTGATCTCGCGACCAATACATTACTGCGGGCGCGAACTGTCGCGAGACAGCGCAAATGGCTACCAACAATCCAACATCTCATGGAGAACGTGACCGGATCGGGAAAACTTGTCGGCGAACGCGCGGTTTCAGGTAAGGCGATCGCGCGCACGCGAGAATGTATTATTTTACTGCGCGAGCAAGAAACAAATTATCGCTAAGCTGCGTAATGCGGAAATTTTGACATTTTCGCGCTCTCCGCGGAACGCGAAGATGTCAAATTATCGCAATTTCCGCGAGCGGAACGGAAATTTAGCCCAGGCCTAGTTACCAATGACACAGCAATCACACTGCAGACTGTAGTCTTCCACTCCCTATGGTGTTGGAACATGTGCAATGTGTTCCAATCTGTTGTGGCTGCAGGTACGTAGTTACTCGTCCATGAAAGCGATTGCAGCTTCATAGGCTAACATTTCCAACATGAGGTAATTGTCAACTTAATCAAACAGGACGGCAAGGTGATCCATTAGCAGGTACGGACAGATGTGCTGCGTCCAACCCCTTTCACCAATTAGCGCTACAGTCCAATAGGGGAGCGGTTAAATGTGGTCACTACACATGAGGATTTGTGCAATCTGAAAATTAAAGTTGTGCTGTTCCTGAATGATCTAGAATTCAGCAATATACATAGGACAGTAGGCCACAGAGTCAAAGAGATGGGAATCCATTTCTTTGGAATGTAATGCCCTCACACACCCAGTTGGGTGTCATGCTTCATCATCGGGCCGCTCCTCGTCTGGCCGGCACTGCAATGCCCGACGGGCTCCCGATGAGGGGCACTTTGGCAGAGATCTTTGGCATTGCAGCACTGGCCAGACTAGGAGCAGCCCAATGATGAAGCATGACACCCAACTGGGTGTATGAGGATGTTACATTCCAAAGAAATGGATTCCCATCTCTTTGACTCTGTGGCCTACTGTCCTATGTATATTGCAGAATTCTAGATCATTCAGGAACAGCACAACTTTAATTTTCAGATTTGCACGGGAACGCTTATTAGCGTTAGTTGTCGCTCTCATCCGTGGCGATGTTTTTTGCGGAAGCTATTGTTGGAAAACTGGTGAAATATGCAGTTTGCACCAGCTTGAGAATGGGGCGCGATTCTTTCGCCACTTTTGCTGTGCTATAGTGCAGATAACTCTGCGATAAGTCCTTGAGAATTTGCCCTTAGATTGTTAGAGGAGTGTGGTATTCCCCTTAGGCTGGGTTTCCCCTCCCGTTAGTTCACACACTATCCACACAGTTTTCTTGTTCGGATTTTCGTTTATTAAGTTCAGAACCTCTATGTCGTCAACAGACAGAATAGAAAGGAGTGTTCTAGGCATGTTTTGCGGGTTCCTCCCACTCAGGGCTCCTCTAGGCATCCGGGTTCTTCTCACGGGTTCGCAGGGCTCAGGCACGTATGGGAAACAGAAATGGAAAGAAAAGAAACCAGGCTTTAGCCGACAGCACAACACGGCAGGGGGTTTTCAAGGGGAGGGAAGGGACCGAGGGTAGTGCCGGCCGTCACCTGGGACCTATCGCCCGTGATTAAGTGCCTAGGGGACGGGAAGGTCAGGTGACTGTTTGTGGATGCCCCTCATTCGTCCCCACAGCCCACGACAAACTCCCCAATACCCGCCCGGCACTTGCTTGCAGCCACGACCCTCCCCGGGGCCGTGGTGATGGGAGACCCAGTCTCTGGGTTGTCGGGGAGATCAGCGGTCTCGGGCGCAGTGCTCCTTGAGCTGTTATCGATCTGGTCCTTCTCCGCGTCGTCCGCTCTCCACTCTTCTTCCTTCTCGCTCGCTCTCCACTCTTCTTCCTTCTCGCTCGCTCTCCACTCTCCTTCCTTCTTGCTCGCTCTCCCCTCTTCTTCCTTCTCGCTCGCTCTCCACTCTTCTTCCTTCTCGCTCGCTCTCCACTCTTCTTCCTCGTTGCTCGGTCTCTCCGGTGGACAGCCTTTCGCTGCTTCCGTCCAGTCTCTTGAGGCGGAAACACCCGCCTCTTCCGGGGAAACAACTAGACCGTCACCTCCACTTCCGGGAGTACTGATGGCGGCCATGTTGGGTCGGTCGCCACCGATGTCGAGAGGGTCCGGGGGACGTTTCCCACCACAAGGAGGCTGCCCTCACAGTAGTTCTGGATCTCCTTAATTCCTCCTTGATCATGGGTGTGGTACCTCAGAATTGGAAACATGTTTTGGTACTCCCTCTGCTGAAGAAGAATGACCTTGATCCACAGTACTGGTCAAACTTTAGGCCAATTTTGCTTCTCTCTGTTTTTTTCCAAAATTCTGGAAAAACATGTTAATACTCACCTCTCCTCCTTCGTTACTGTTCACAACCTGCTGCATCCATCCCTGTCTGGGTTCAGGGCTGGCCACAGCACCGAATCCGTCCTACTTGGAGTCACAGAAATTCTGAGGCAAGAAATCGACTCTGGTGGGACAGCCACCCATATCCACCTGGATTTAAGTGCGGCCTTCGATACAGTCTCACGTTCCACTCTTTTGGATACATTTGGAAGTATCAGGCATTGCCAGCATTGCCTTGAAGTAGCTATCTTCTTTTCTGAAAGATCAAACATGTCAGGTCTCATCAGCAAACAACACCTCTACTACCCTAACACTGACCTCAGGGGTTCCTCAGGGATCTATTCTGAGTCCTCTGCTTTTTAACATTTACCTATGACACTTGATGTAAGTGATTGAAGAGTCTGGTCTCACCGTATTTTCTTACACGGATGACTCTCGTATCAGTTTCTCACTATCTGATGCTCAAAACAAAGATCCTCCCCTCTCAGGCAAGCCTGGCTAACGTTGCCCTCTGGATGAACAGAAACACCCTTAAACTCAATGGCAATAAAACCGAAGTCCTGATCCTTGGAAACAACTCTGAACTTTGGGGAGTCAGTCACTAGCCTGGGGCCTTTACCCGCACTGGTGGATAATGTCTCGGTGTTATTATCGATAAGTTCTCAGAGAACAGTGCTGCAGCCCTTGGTAGCATCCAGATTGGACTATGGGAATGTACTGTGTCTGGTTGCTGATAAAGCCTTGATTCATCGCTTGCAGATCATCCAGAACACGGCTGCCCGCCTTCTTTTCTGACTGCCGAGATATTTTTCTGTCTCTCCCTTGTTTCACAAATTGCACTGGCTGAGGGTTGACAAACGGATTCAATTCAAGGCCTTATGTTACATGTTTCAAACTAGATACGGCCTCGCTCCTTCTTATATCCAAGATCTGGTGTCCAAGTATGTCCCTACTCGAGTGCTGAGATTAGCTAACCTCGCACTGTTTACTGTGCCTAGGTTTCGCAGAGCATGTATTAAGGGGCACTCCTTTTCTGTTTTAGGACCAAAACTCTGGAATTCTCTTCCGATAGCTCTCAGAACCTGTAACTCATTGCTTCATTCCTGTAAGAACCTCAAAACTATGCTCTGCAACTGCCCTGACTGAGCCCTTGTCACCTTAGGAATTCTACTTGCTGTGCCCCTGCTACTGTCTGCCTATAGCACCAGGAGACCCTTTTATGTAGCTTCACGCTCTATAAGCCTCTTAGATAAATAAATAAATAAATAAATAGTGCTTTTTGGTGATATTTTCACTTACATTTTTAAAAGCTTAGATCGCTGGCACCTCTTCATGGATTTTAGTTGTATTGGTGTCATTTTGTTTATTACATCTTACTCTAGCTTTTTAAATTGGGACTTTTATTGTCTGTTATTTTTACTTTATTACCATTTTACTACTGCATACATACTTAACATATTACCCTAAATTAAGAAAGTTTGCTCTCTGCCACAACAACTAGGAGTTGAGCTAATTTTAATTTAGTTACATTTAGGATTCACCCTGAGAAGTTAGCAACCACCCCCATATAACTTAGGTAGTGCCTCCCTGCTCCGGGTCATATACCGTAACCCATAATGAGGACCTAACTGGTCAGGTATGTATGTTGAAATCTGATTGTAGTGGAAGTAATATTCACCTCCTTTTCGACTTTAGTCACTAAGTTATTAAAAATAATGTAGATTATTCTTACTCAATGTATTGTAGAACAATAGAACATAACTACTAATTCATTGGAAAATTCCCAAACTTGTGTCTGTGCTGATATCAGGGTTTGGGTGAGGATGTACTCTGCTATATACCTTTTAGAATAAAGATCTCCTAACCTGCTTGTCTAATTCCTAACTCGCCACCGCACTAAGCATGACTTTGTTGGCAGAGTGAGAGACACCTGCTAGTTTTCATGTTCTCCGAAAGCTTCTTTGGTGTTTGGACAAAATATCGGCAACACAAATATTGTGGGACAGAATATCGTGTCAAAAATATCAAGGACAAGAATATTGTGAAGGTCATTTTGTATGGTTAAGTAAGTAAAGATTTACACTATTTAACTCCAAAGTTATGTACCTTGATGATAGATATACCATCCCATTCCTCCTTTTCCGTCAAAGAGGTGCACCGACACTGGTTGGGTTACAATTAAACATTATTTATTCATGGAACAATACGAGGGCAAGAGGCTCACTCTTGGCGGGCGTGGCTTCGGCGCCTAAGAAGATGGCCGCCACTCCTTGATGCTCCGTGGTGGTGTGGCGAATGGAGGCATTTCTCTGACGTCGCCGCTTGAAGTTTCGCTGCCACAGTGACAGCGAGTTGAAATGAAGCTGTCCTGTGTCCATTGTGGCATTCCTGCGCATTGGGGGTGAGCGTTTTGTCTACTCGTCTTGCTGACTTTGTTTTAGTCAGCTCAGCTCGACTCATAGCTGCCATTTTGAGCACCGATATTGCTCAACTTTTAGTTCCCTGCCTGACAGCTGTTTACATTCAGAAAAATGTACGCTACCCCTATTTTATAGCAGGCTACTGCTCCTCCTTGCCGTTTTTTCTGATTTGTGGGTATTTTCTAACTGCTTTTGCCATTTTTGCTTCCTTATGATGCTCTGGAGTCCTGAAGAATACTATCTTTAACCTCATGTGCTTTACAATAAAGGTAATAAGTTCTGCCAGCATTACTGGACTTCATGATATTTTTTCTTGAGGAAATGTGCCCTTATTTTTCAGTCTGATATTCCCTTACATGGCAACTTTGGGATGTTATACTGTGAACTGTTAATGAAACTGCTCCATCTTCTTAAATTGGACTCTTTTCTTTGAATGCTGTTCTCTGCTCAACGCTGGTGTGGCGTATGAAGCCAGTCCACCTAATTTTGGTACCTTGGGACTTTCGTTGTTTTGCTTAACTTTTTTTCCCCCAAAAGTTTCTTCTCCTTTTTTGGCATCATCCAACCTTTTTCAAGCATCTCAATGTTATACATCAATACCTTTACGAAGGTACTAGCATTATTGGTGTGTGGTTTTATGGCGAAGGCACGAGTTACCCGTGGTGCAACCTCTTCTCTCAATCCTGCTACTTTGTTTGACGACAATCCTTTCAATATTCTACAAGATAACATGGAAGAGATTGATTCTAACTCCGTTTCCTCCGCCATCAGCATAGCTAGTCCTGTTACTACGCGAGTTGCAACTAAACCAGTCTCTAAACTACACTCTGCATCATCATCGGCAACAGAGAAATGGGTCAAGAAAGATCCCCCTTCCCATTCCAGCTCTCCAACATCTATATCTATGGAACTACTTCTGGATGAAATTCGTGCTCTCAAACCTTATATGATGGAAACAAATGCTAGTCTCGAAAGTCTCGAAGATAATTGGTCTCATACCAATCAAAAAGTTATTCATTTGGAGAATAGAGTAGATTCTGTTCAAGTGATTGTCAACCAAGTGCCTACCATGCATCAGGAATTGTCCCGTCTAAAGCAACAAGTGGAAAACTTGGAAAATAGAAGTAGGCATAACAACCTACACATTTATGGTCATGTGGAGGGTCTTGAGGGCTCTGACCCTCTTGTTTTCTTCCAGTATTTTCTTCCAAAGCTTCTAAACATCTCAGATTCCCCACCTTTGAATATCCAAAAAGCACACCATATGGGTCATGTCCCGCAAAATTCTTCCTCATCATCTAAACCAATAGGCGTTATTTTGTACTTTTTGGAATATACTGATTTACTTAAAGTGTTACAGGCAGCCAAACTTAAAGGTAAAATTTCTTGGCAAGGTTGTAACCTATTTTTTGCTCAAGGTTATGCTAAAGCGACAGCAGATCGTCAGAAGCAGTTTCTAGATATGAGACCTGCACTTTGAAATCTGAATGCCAGATATGGTTTGTTTCACCCTTGCCTCTTTAAGGTGACTTACAAAAACAAATCTACTAACTATGAAGATCCTGCTCTTCTACAGCGCTTTTTGGATACCTGCAGGGAAGAAGATATGGACATTCCTTGCTCTTCGTTGATTTGAATTTTGTGTTAACATTGTTGTTCTCTATTTTTCTCCTCTATTTTCATTTTTTTTAATGTTTATTTGTTTGTAGAAGAAGCGACATGGTGTTTTACTAGTTCTTTTTCCTTGGATCTGATTGTTCTGTTTTAACCTGTTATTTGTTTTACTCTAGCTGTTATATGTTTCAGATTATATGGTTATGAATCATGTATTTTTTTTCTTTTTATCACTAGGTAAGATTTCCGTGGTCCCCTGATTTTGTGACCATTCTTCAGTCTGGTTGTCCACCTCCTTTCCCCGTCCTCGTCCTGGAGTTTTTCGAGTGGCTCTGCGGTCTTCCTTATCTGGCTCCACCACCCCCACCCCCATTCTCATTGTATGTTTGTGGTATGTCCTTTTATTTTCTCTTTATTTTTTCTTCTTTCCACCCTCATTTGGTCTTTCTATTTGACTATATATTGTATTTCTTGGTTCCTTTTCCTATTAGTATGCTCTTCCTTCCTCCTTACTTATCTATCTTTATTTTTATCTCTTTTCACACAGTTTCTACATTTTCCCTCTCATCCATTTCTTTCTTACTATTTTCTTTGCTGTTCTTTTCCTTCTCTTCTCATCATTACTCATCTTTTGTTTCACTATGATATTCCTTCCTACTTTGTATCTCTCCTCTGCATAGTACTTTTCTTCTTGCGTTCTTCTTATTGGGCATGTTATTTATGATGTGTTATTACATTTTACTATTTGCACTTCATATTAAGTTTTCTTCAAAATTTTTGTTCGTACAAATGTCGTTAAAAGTTATATCCTGGAATGTTAAAGGTTTGGGTTCCCCCATCATACGTCAATGGGTTTTATTGCATATTGCTGTGTTAAAAGTGGATATAGTTTTACTACAAGAAATTCACGTAACAAGTAAAGAAATTACCAAGCTTCAACGTCAATGGGTGGGTCATGTTTATGCATCACCGGGTTCAGGCAAACGGAATGGTGTGGCTATCCTTTGTCATAAGCGTTTAGATATTCAACTTTTAAGTCAGGATGCTGATTCTGAAGGCAGATGGGTTTCAATTTCATTACTTATTAATAACATTTCTCTAACTATTTTTAATGTATATGCACCCACCACCCCAGATAAGCTCTTCTGGCCTCATATTTTATCTAAATTGATGTTATATACTGATGATTACTTAATATTTGGAGGAGATTGTAACATGGTTGTGGACCCCTTCGTAGATTGATGCTCCAAGTGTAAGTTTATCCCCTCATCCATACACACTCAATTTACATCTACTATAACTAAAAGATCCCCAGTTGATTCTTGGAGGCTATGTCACCCCACTCTCAAAAAATATTTGTTTTTTTCGCCCCTTCATTCCTCACAGTCTCGTATAGATTATCTCTTTATTTTAAAAGCCCTTACTCAACATATTTCCCACTCCAACATAGGGTCTATATTAATTTCAGACCATGCTCCTATAACCTTAGATTTAGATGTACTTCCTCCCATTGAAGGAACTAGGAGATGGAGATTTAATAATGCTCTCTATTAGATCCTAACTTTACACCTGCTTTTCAAAAATTCGCAGACACTTTCTTTTTAGAAAATGAATCCCCTCATACCTCTCCTCCTCTCATCTGGGACACATTCAAAGCTCCTTCTAGAGATTTTATTATTTCATTTGTAGCTCAAAAGAGGAGAGCATCCGCCCAAGTCATGAATTTGCTTACTTCACGTATTAAACAACTAGAGCATTCTTATTACTCCACAAAAGCCCCTTCTGACTTGACTGAACTCATCAAAGCCAAGTTTACCTTTAACAAACTCTCCACTGAATCCGCCAACTTATACTTACTTAATTCTAGTGCTAAATATTATAGCGCACAAAACAAAGCTGGCAATCATGTTGCCAATTATCTCAAAATTAAAAAAGAGCGCAACAAGATTGAATCTATTTTAACTTCAACCAATACTACAGTCCTCAAAAACGAAGATATTCTTTTAGAATTTTCAAATTTTTATCAACAGCTTTATACCCCTGAATCTCCTTCTCAGCAGGCTGATATTACTCATTATCTAACCTCTATCCCCCCCCTTCATCCCTTAATGTAGATTTGTCCTTGTTAGAGTCGGGGATCTCTGGTTGGCGCAAGGTTGCCCTTGTGTCAAGCAGGAACCCTCTCCTCCACGTCAGGGCGCAGGATAACCCCTCGCGAATGACCCTTGCTCACCCTCTAGGTGCGTGGCGTGAGCAGCCAAGGCGATTCCTCAGGCGTTGTTGGTTAAGCACTTACAATCATACACACAGTAAATACATCAATCCCCCCAGAAACGGACACCAGACTTGGATAGATATAAAAATACGATTCTTTATGTAAAAATACGGTATATATATCTCAACAGACTTATCACAAGACCAATAACGTTTTCGCTAGGCCACCAGGTTATACAGCAGGCAAATTTTCTTGGTTCGTTGTTTCAAATGGATACTTTGTAGTCTCTTTACTTGTAGTTCCAGTACTCACAGGGATCGACTCCTGGGAACGGGGAAATAAGGCGTTGCGGGCCCCGAGCCCGATACTGGAACTTCTTTCGTGATGTGGAGAGTCGGCACAGGTCGGTGCGACTCTCAGCTTGGGAAGTGTTCTTGGGTCCTCAATCAGCAGGTGTGGGCAAGTAGGCAGGCGCGGCCCGCGACCCTTTAGCACGGCGGTGCCGGAGGGTCTCCACAGCGGGGGCGGCGCGGCCTGAGATGTCCGAGGATAGCGAAGCGGGGCCACAGGGCACAGTCAGTGCAGCTGGGTGACCCGGCGTCGATCACAGTCGTCGGACGGCTTCCGGCAGGAGGGGTGATAGCGCGGTCAGCGCGCTCCAGTAGCAGGCGGTGACAGGGATGCAGGCGGCCTGGCCCGGGGACAGAGAGCGGCTCGGGACGGAGCGGGGCTCTCACGGGTTGGAGGCAGGCGAGCTTCTGAGTGTCACGGCCCTAGGAGGGGCGATGAGGGGCGCAGTCTCTTTTCCAGCGGGATGCACACACGGCTCGAATTGGAGGACGAGCAAGAAGCACAGAGAACCCACTGTTCCTGGGGTTCAGTTCAGGGGGCAAGCTCAGATCAAGCCCTTGGAGAATGTTCAAGCACAAAGTAGCAAAGTCTTTTCAGTAAGTCTCTTCCTCTCCTCTCTCAGCAAGGCAAGCAGCAGGCCAGCTCCTCCGGCGTCTTCTTCTCCCTCTAGTCGGGCAGAGGTCCTTTGTGGTAAACAGGATTCTGATTTCTTAGGAGCCAGGCTCCTACTTTTATACCATGATTCTTTTGTTCTTTAGCGCCAGGGGGCCTAGGCCTGGCTCAGTCCAGTTCTGGAGCACTTTGTTATGGTGACTCTGCTCTTTCCTTTCAGCAGCAGGGCAGAGACATCAGCCGCCCCACAGGGGGTGGCGCCGGCTTTGTGGTGGCAGAGCACAGGTCTATTCAAGAGTCAAGGTGTACTCCTCCCACCCATCCAGGTGTAATCTCTCTACCCACCACCTGGCAGCCAACCTGTCTCTGGGGATTCCCCAACCCTGCTCCTTACTGTTGCCAGGCAGAACACATACACACAGCAGAGGCGGACTGAGATGGTCAGGTCAGTAAATACTAACTTTCTAAAAGTAGTATTTACAAACCCAGGATATTAAAATAAACTTGACTACAAGAAGTATTTTATCATCCTGAGTTCAGGCATACTAAACTTGACACTTCTACCATGCTCTCTGAGTCCACTGGGGTCACAGCGTTGGCGTGATCCCGGCAGCCCATTCTGGCCTATGGAGAGCAGGTAGCCTTCAATAGTGAAAAACGACAATGGCTGTAATTCACTACTAAGACATGCCACACACATCAGGGCATGTCCTACCTTATGCCTACAATGCACCCTGCCCTTGGGCCTACCAGAGGGGTGGCTAATATGTAGGTAAGGGAAGGTTTAGGGACTGGCAAGTGGGGGCACTTGCGCAGTCAGCGCGACGGTCCCGGACCGCGCACAGGGTCTGCGGTGGCAGACCCTAGACACACTTTACAAGGCCGCTTCCGTGGGTGGCGCAACCAGCGCTGCAAGCCCACCAGCAGCATTGGCATTCACAAGCCCTGGCACCCCTGGTGCACTTTACTGGGGACTGACAGTGAATCCAATAAACCAATCCTGGACATCAATTACAGGTACATTTTACTTCGGGAGCACTTGCACTGCGGCACGGATTAGCCGTGGCGCAGTGCCCTGAGCGGACAACACCAGCAAAACAGTCGAGGCACACCATCAAAAAGTGGAAGGGAAACTCACGCCAAGGTGCCAGGTCTAACACGTGTCCCCTCCAGCTGAAATGTGGGGAGAACTACCCTTGCCCAGGGGGTTCCTCGTCACTAAGGCGGAAATACCTGGGCAGACCGTCAGCGTTGGCGTGATCTGTACCAGGACGGTGTTCCACCGTAAAGTCCATACCCTGTAGGGAGATGGACCACCTCAACAGCTTCGGGTTCTCACCCCTCATTTGCATCAACCATCTGAGGGGCCTGTGGTCCGTCTGAACCCGGAAGTGAGACCCAAACAAGTAGGGTCTTAGCTTCTTCAGCGCCCAGACCACAGCAAATGCTTCTCGCTCAATCGCACTCCACCTACTTTCCCGTGGAAGTAACCTCCTACTGATGAAGGCTACGGGTTGGTCCCAGCCCTCCTCAGTCATCTGTGACAGAACAGCCCCTACACCATGCTCTGAAGCGTCTGTCTGGACTAGGAATTCCTTGGAGAAGTCGGGGGCCAAGAGCACGGGCGCCGTGCACATGGCAGTCTTCAGGGTGTCGAAAGCTTTCTGACAGGTGTCAGTCCAAATCACGTTCCTGGGCTGCTTCTTCGAAGTCAGCTCTGTCAAGGGGGCAACGATCGTTCCATAGCCCTTGACAAACCTCCTGTAGTACCCAGTGAGCCCCAGGAAGGCCCTCACTGCGGTCTGCGTCTTGGGGGGTTCCCAAGCCAGGATGGTCTCGATTTTGGGTTGCAAGGGTGCCACCTTGCCACTCCCCACTTGGTGTCCCAAGTACACCACGGAACCCTGCCCGATCTGGCACTTGCTTGCCTTGATCGTGAGGCCTGCTCGGCGCAGCGCCATCAACACTTCCCAGAGGTGGCGCAGGTGTTCAGGCCAGGTGGTACTGAACACTGCGATGTCATCCAGGTAGGCGGCACTGAACGCATCCAGCCCAACCAGTACCTGGTTGACCAACCTCTGAAAGGTGGCAGGGGCATTCTTCATCCCAAATGGCATGACTCGGAACTGGAAGTGCCCATCTGGTGTAGAGAATGCTGACCTCTCTTTGGCCCCATCGGTCAAGGCGATCTGCCAGTACCCAGACGTTAAATCAAACGTGCTGAGGAACCGGGCAGCCCCCAGCCGATCAATGAGCTCATCAGCTCTGGGGATGGGGTGCGCGTCAGTCTTCGTGACTGAATTGAGTCCTCTGTAGTCCACACAGAACCGGAGTTCAGGTGTGGCTCCCGGCGCAGCAGCCTTTGGGACCAAGACCACGGGGCTGGACCAAGGACTGCTGGAGGACTCAACCACCCCTAGCGCAAGCATTTTGGAGACCTCCTCCTTAATGCAAGCTCTGACCCTGTCAGTTACCCTGTAAGCCTTGTGCTTCACAGGTAAGCTGTCTCCTGTGTCCACATCATGGACGCACCAATCTGTGACACCAGGAACCAGGGAGAATCTGTCGGAAAACTGCCCCAGCAAGTGGCGGCAATCTTCCTGTTGTTCGGGCGTCAGGGTGGGTGAGAGGTTAACTCCATCCACTGACCCATCTTTCTCAGAGGCCACTAAGAGGTCAGGAAGAGGCTCGGTCTCCTCTTCCATTCCATCATCAGTGGCCAGCAGCATGCCCACTTCGGTCCTCTCTAAGTGGGGCTTAAGGCGGTTAACATGTAGGACCCTCAAAGGGTTCCTGGGAGTCTGCATGTCCACCAAGTAGGTGATAGGACTTTTGCGCTCCACAACCTCAAATGGACCTGTCCACTTATCCTGAAGTGCACAAGGCTCCACTGGGGCCAAGACCCACACCTTTTGTCCAGGTTGAAGCTCTACCAGAGTGGCATTCCGGTCGTACCACCGCTTCATCTCCTCCTGGCTGGCTTCCAGATTTGCCTCAGCAAGTTGCCTGAAACGCCGAGTCTGGTTTCGGAAGGCCAGCATGTAACTATATACATTCTGGGGAGGTTTCCTGGGAGATTGCTCCCAGCCTTCCTTTACCAAACTCAGAGGTCCTCTTACCGGGTGACCATACAGAAGCTCAAAGGGGCTGAATCCTAGAGACTTCTGTGGCACCTCTCGGTAAGCGAAGAGCAGGCATGGCAAGAGGACGTCCCACTTACGCCTCATTGGACCGTCCAGGCCCATGATCATGCCTTTGAGGGTTCGGTTGAATCTCTCAACCAACCCATTTCCTTGGGGATGGTAAGGAGTGGTGAACTTGTAAGTTACCCCACACTCCTTCCACAGGGATTTCATATATGTGGATATGAAATTGGTCCCCCTGTCGCTCACCACCTCTAGAGGGAATCCCACTCGGGAGAAAATCCCCATCAGTGCCCGTCCCACCACGGGGGCCGTCACTGTCCTCAGAGGGATGGCTTCAGGGTACCGGGTGGCATGGTCCACCAAGACCAGGATGAACCTGTTGCCCAGGGCTGTCTTGGGGTCCAGAGGCCCCACAATGTCAATACCCACTCGTTGGAATGGCGTACCGACCACAGGGAAAGGTTGCAGAGGAGCCTTGTGCTTCCCTCCGCTCTTACCACTTGCCTGGCAAGTCTGACAGGTTCTGCAGTAGGAATCGGAATTCTTGTGCATTTGGGGCCAGTAAAAGTGGGTGACAAGCCTGTCATAGGTCTTGTCCATCCCCAAATGTCCTGCTAAAGGCACATCGTGAGCCAGCCCCAGTAGGAAGGTTCTGAACTTCTGGGGTACCACCAGCACACGGGCTGACCCAGGTTCAGCAGCCTTAGGCTCGGAATACAGGAGGTCACTCTCCCAGTACACGTAGTGTGTTTTGGCCTGAACACCATTGGCCTGGTCTGCAGCCTGTTGCCGCATACCTACGAGAGAAGGGCATTCTTTCTGCTCCCTGCAGAATTCCTCCCTGGAGGGACCTCCTTCTTGCTGCCAATGGGTCAGCTCAGGCAGATCTCCCAGTTCGGCAATCTGTTCCCCGGTAGGCTCCAGAGCATCCCCCTCAGGGTCTACTTCCTCCTGGGCCGTGGGAACTTCGGGGGCCGGTTTCCCGCGCCTCCTGCGCCTTCTCCCTAAGGCCGGTCCCTGGACCTCTCCCTCAGGTTCCAGGACCCTCTCAACACCCCTACTGGCTGCCATGGACCGGGTGGTCACGCACGCCCAGTCGGGTAGACCCACCATCCTCAGATGTGTGGTCTTCTCCACCTTTTCCCAAGGGGAACTCTCCAGGTCGTTCCCTAGCAGACAGTCTACAGGCATGTCAGTTCTCACAGCGACTTGTAGAGTACCAGAGACCTCCCCCCACTCAAAGGGAACTTGAGCCATTGGACAACGACTCTCTACGTTGTCAGCATTGACAACCCTACAGTAGGCATTGGGTACAATCTGCTCTTGAGACACCAGGTGTTGCCTCACCGAGGTCACGCTGGCTCCTGTATCTCTAAGAGCCTCAACCTTCTTTCCATTGATGGTCACCACCTGCCCATATTTCTTAGTGTTAGAGGGTAGGTAGGTTACAGGGACCATCTCACTGTCTCCTAGCGAGACTAGGGTCATCTGCCCGGGACCCCCACCCTCCTGGACTGCTACTTCCTCCCCAAAGTTAACACTAGCTACTTGCCGGGGTGGAGCACCAGTGGGTGCGGTCTTACCAAACAGGCGACACTTAGGATCAGAGGCAATGTGACCCGGATCACCACACTTATAACAATTGAAGGGCCCCTTTGGAACAGGTCTACCTGTCGGGGCCCCGTTCTGCTGCAGGGGTGGGGGAGGCTGAGAACCCTTCTGCTGGTTCCCTTGGGAATTACTTTGGGGGCCTTTTTGGAACCCCTTCTGTTTACCCTTGTCCCCCCCACTCTTCTGCTGGGGACCCTGCCCACCTTTGGCGGAGTCTCCCACTTGACCCTTGTGGACCCTGGTGCTGAGCCAGCGGTCCGCCTCCTCAGCAAGCTTCCTCGGGTTGGACAGCTTGCTATCTATCAGGTGCTGGCGTAGCTCAGGAAAACATTGACTGGACAAGTGCTCCCATGCAATTAAATCAAGCAGCCCTTGGTAATCATTCACTTTGCTACCCTTCACCCAACCATCCAGCGCTCTGCAGAAAAAGGTCACATATTCCACATACGTACTCTCAGGGATCTTCTTCGTCTCCCTGAACCGCTGTCTATATAGCTCCGGAGTTAACCCATACCTGGTCATTAAAGCTTCCTTCATATGGGGGTATGAGGTTTGGAGATCTAAGGGTAAATCTAACAGTGTGTCACGCCCTTCAGCAAGGAACCTTCCCCACAACCCCGCTCCCCAGTCTTTCTCAGGGACCCGGTGTGAGGACATGGCCACCTCGTAGGCCCTAAACCACTGCCCTATGTCATCCTTTCTGAAATACTCCTTTACTACATCTTTGGGGATGTACACCTTGGACTCTACCTGCGCTGGTGGAGCGCTGCCACCAGAAGGAGCGGTGTCCAAACTTTTTGCCTTCAGCTCCAACTCCTTCAATCTGATATCATGATCCATTTGGCGTTGTTGTGCCTCCAGGGCCAACTTCTGCTTTTCCATTTCCATCTGTCCTGCCAACTTTGCCATCTCCATTGCATGCGCCCTGTCTGCTGCCCTGTCTGCCAGCTCCTCTGGCGACCGGACTCTGCTGGGCTCCTCAAGGTTGTCGGGTGGAACGATGTCCCCCGCATTCCGTGGGTCTCGTGACTCCTTCCAGGCTCTCAGCGCCTTGGCGTACTGGGTTCTCCTCTTGAATCCAGCATGGGGGACTCGGAATTTTACACTGTAGCCTTTCAATTGCTCCATCGAGTAGCCTTCCAGTCTCTCCCAATCCACCTCATCGATTCCAGAAATCACAGAGAGTGCTCTCCCAGCGGAGTGTGAGCCAGGCATGGTTGCAGTAATGGCAGATGTCTCAACAAAGTTCAACAATTACCAACCTGTGGCTGCGTTATTTGGTCTGCTCTCACTATCTGGTGATTAATAATTCACTGTATGCAAATTATAAGTGCAAATCCGAAATCCCAACCGCTGCCACCAATGTTAGAGTCGGGGATCTCTGGTTGGCGCAAGGTTGCCCTTGTGTCAAGCAGGAACCCTCTCCTCCACGTCAGGGCGCAGGATAACCCCTCGCGAATGACCCTTGCTCACCCTCTAGGTGCGTGGCGTGAGCAGCCAAGGCGATTCCTCAGGCGTTGTTGGTTAAGCACTTACAATCATACACACAGTAAATACATCAATCCCCCCAGAAACGGACACCAGACTTGGATAGATATAAAAATACGATTCTTTATGTAAAAATACGGTATATATATCTCAACAGACTTATCACAAGACCAATAACGTTTTCGCTAGGCCACCAGGTTATACAGCAGGCAAATTTTCTTGGTTCGTTGTTTCAAATGGATACTTTGTAGTCTCTTTACTTGTAGTTCCAGTACTCACAGGGATCGACTCCTGGGAACGGGGAAATAAGGCGTTGCGGGCCCCGAGCCCGATACTGGAACTTCTTTCGTGATGTGGAGAGTCGGCACAGGTCGGTGCGACTCTCAGCTTGGGAAGTGTTCTTGGGTCCTCAATCAGCAGGTGTGGGCAAGTAGGCAGGCGCGGCCCGCGACCCTTTAGCACGGCGGTGCCGGAGGGTCTCCACAGCGGGGGCGGCGCGGCCTGAGATGTCCGAGGATAGCGAAGCGGGGCCACAGGGCACAGTCAGTGCAGCTGGGTGACCCGGCGTCGATCACAGTCGTCGGACGGCTTCCGGCAGGAGGGGTGATAGCGCGGTCAGCGCGCTCCAGTAGCAGGCGGTGACAGGGATGCAGGCGGCCTGGCCCGGGGACAGAGAGCGGCTCGGGACGGAGCGGGGCTCTCACGGGTTGGAGGCAGGCGAGCTTCTGAGTGTCACGGCCCTAGGAGGGGCGATGAGGGGCGCAGTCTCTTTTCCAGCGGGATGCACACACGGCTCGAATTGGAGGACGAGCAAGAAGCACAGAGAACCCACTGTTCCTGGGGTTCAGTTCAGGGGGCAAGCTCAGATCAAGCCCTTGGAGAATGTTCAAGCACAAAGTAGCAAAGTCTTTTCAGTAAGTCTCTTCCTCTCCTCTCTCAGCAAGGCAAGCAGCAGGCCAGCTCCTCCGGCGTCTTCTTCTCCCTCTAGTCGGGCAGAGGTCCTTTGTGGTAAACAGGATTCTGATTTCTTAGGAGCCAGGCTCCTACTTTTATACCATGATTCTTTTGTTCTTTAGCGCCAGGGGGCCTAGGCCTGGCTCAGTCCAGTTCTGGAGCACTTTGTTATGGTGACTCTGCTCTTTCCTTTCAGCAGCAGGGCAGAGACATCAGCCGCCCCACAGGGGGTGGCGCCGGCTTTGTGGTGGCAGAGCACAGGTCTATTCAAGAGTCAAGGTGTACTCCTCCCACCCATCCAGGTGTAATCTCTCTACCCACCACCTGGCAGCCAACCTGTCTCTGGGGATTCCCCAACCCTGCTCCTTACTGTTGCCAGGCAGAACACATACACACAGCAGAGGCGGACTGAGATGGTCAGGTCAGTAAATCCTAACTTTCTAAAAGTAGTATTTACAAACCCAGGATATTAAAATAAACTTGACTACAAGAAGTATTTTATCATCCTGAGTTCAGGCATACTAAACTTGACACTTCTACCATGCTCTCTGAGTCCACTGGGGTCACAGCGTTGGCGTGATCCCGGCAGCCCATTCTGGCCTATGGAGAGCAGGTAGCCTTCAATAGTGAAAAACGACAATGGCTGTAATTCACTACTAAGACATGCCACACACATCAGGGCATGTCCTACCTTATGCCTACAATGCACCCTGCCCTTGGGCCTACCAGAGGGGTGGCTAATATGTAGGTAAGGGAAGGTTTAGGGACTGGCAAGTGGGGGCACTTGCGCAGTCAGCGCGACGGTCCCGGACCGCGCACAGGGTCTGCGGTGGCAGACCCTAGACACACTTTACAAGGCCGCTTCCGTGGGTGGCGCAACCAGCGCTGCAAGCCCACCAGCAGCATTGGCATTCACAAGCCCTGGCACCCCTGGTGCACTTTACTGGGGACTGACAGTGAATCCAATAAACCAATCCTGGACATCAATTACAGGTACATTTTACTTCGGGAGCACTTGCACTGCGGCACGGATTAGCCGTGGCGCAGTGCCCTGAGCGGACAACACCAGCAAAACAGTCGAGGCACACCATCAAAAAGTGGAAGGGAAACTCACGCCAAGGTGCCAGGTCTAACAGTCCTCTTTGGAGGAAGATATTCAAACTACTGATATTCTTACTGCTATTCAAGCTATTAAGAAAGAAAAAGCTCCTGGCCCGGATGGGTTTACCATTGAATTCTATTCACACTTCTCCCCTTTCCTTCTTCCTAAATTACATCAATTATTCACATAATTTATTTCTATTAAAAAATCGGAAGGATTTTTTCAAGAAGCGCTGATTTGCCTGCTCCCAAAAGAAAATAAAGATCACACACTCTGTAAGAATTACAGACCCATTTCTTTAATTAATTTAGATTTCAAAATCTTTGCAAAAATCCTTGCCCTTTGTTTAGACTCTTTTTTGCCTCTGTTGATTGGAAAGGAACAATGTGGTTTCATTAAAGGACGTCACTTATCAGATAATACTAGATCGTTTCTTAATGTTCTAAGTAAACCTAACTTGTACAAAAAATCATTAGCAGCAATCTCATTAGATGCTGTAAAAGCCTTTGATAGGGTCAGTAGGTCCTTCATTTTTTCTACCCTTCCTTGGTTTGGTTTTGGTCCAAAATGCATTAATTATGTCTCTTTACTTTATTCCTCTCCCAGGTGTTTTATTTTAGCTAATGGACTTGTATCCCCTTATTTTCCCCTTCTTCGAGGAGTTCGGCAAGGATGTCCTTTATCTCCACTTTTATTTATCCTTTCCCTAGAGCCTTTTTAATAAAAATTCAGTCAAACATGAACATTACTGGTTTCTCTAACAAAGTTAATCAGTTAAACCTCTCAGCATACGCAGATGACATTTTATTATTCATTTCAAGTCCACAATCCTCTTTACCAGCTTTCTTATCAGAAGTAACTGACATTACCCTTGTTTCAGGTTATAAACTCAATGATGACAAATGTGAGATCCTCCCTTTGAACAAGCTTTGTTTTCATGCTGATTTCTTATCTTCCTCTTTTCATTGTAACCCAGTTAAAATAAAATATCTTGGAATTTGGTTTACTTCCTCTATTAAGGATACTGTCGCTTTAAACTTGAAAGAATTACAAACCACTTTACGTTCTTCTACTTCACGTTGGCATCCCTTATTTTTATCCTGGTGGGGTAGATTACATTCTATTAAAATGATGCTGGTTCCAGTAATAGTGTTCTACCTATCAAATATACCCATTAATATTCCTAAGTCTTTTTTACAAAACTATATATAGCATTCTTTCAAAATGTTTAGTTCATAATAAACCTCCAAGGATGTCTCTTAGTAAGCTTAAAAAACCTAAACATATGGGTGGTGTTAACTTTCCTGATTTTTACTCTTATCACTCCTCATTTTTTCTTAGACATTACTCCTTCTTATTGTCTGAGAGAGAGACTGATTCTTGCTTTTCCCCTTTGTGGGTAGAGATCAAGAGAGCCTTTTTTCATCCTTTCTTCTTCAAAGAATTAATTTCTCTTTCTCATGTACCTTTATCATTTTCTCTCCTTATTGTTATACATGCTCGAAAAATGTTCCAATCACTTTTCTCATCTGTTTTAGATGAACATGCGCAAGTTTTGAATTCATCAATCTGGTACAATAGGCATATTAAACTCAACACTAAATATATATTTTGGAAAGAGTGGTTATCCTATGGTCTCAAATGGACTTACCAACTTTTTCAAGATGGCATTTGTATACCTTTTTCGGTACTGCAATCTCACTTTTCTCTTCCCTCTTCATTTAATTCAAAATATATATCTTTAGCAGCAGTTGCTCAGACCTCTTATAATTCTTTCTCCACCTCTCATATTCCTACTCCCTTAACTCCTATTGCCACATCATTTTTAAGTAACTCTCCTTCGGCTTCCCTAATATACAAAAAATTGATGGATATTCCGGTTTCTCGTAATAAGTCTGACGTAGAGTGTGGTTGGGAATCTAATTTTGGTGAATCTTTCCCTATTCCAATGTGAAATAAAACCTAGGCTAAGGTAAGGAGAACTTCTAGAGGAGCTAATACTACTCAAACTTTATTCTTTATTTATAATAGACTCCTCATCACTCCAGCTAAACTACATAGGATTGACCCTAACATTTCCTCTTCCTGTTGGTCATGTAATACTCCGTCAGCAGATCTCAAACATATGCTTTTTGACTTTCCAGCAATCCATACTTTTTGGATCCATGTCTGGCGGCAGATCAACGTCATTTGTCATTCCCATGTTCCTTTACCTTTTTCACATACTTTCCTAGGTAGCGTCGCTGAAGTTTGGTCCCCTTCTTTCCATATTTTTGACTTGCTCATAGCTGTTGCATTTCAAAAGATCACTAAATCATGGAAAGAGGCCTCTGCGGTATCTTTTCAAGTATGGTGGTATGGTGTTTGCTATAATCATAGATTAGACAGAGCTTAAGTACACCCAATCTCGTTTGCTATTAAAAGAGAGGCTCTTTGGATGCTCCTTACTGAATTCTTAAATACTTCAGCTAAAAAACTACCACCGCATAACCCCTGCATTGAAGAAGTACCCAAACCCCCTTGAATTTACACTTACTGCTGTTTTTTATTAAAATGTATCTTATGGTTATAGAATATTTCAATGTATGTAGGAATTTTTATATATAATTGTTGCTTTTTTGGGGGGCCATATCATGCATACAATGGATGTTCCTCCCCTTCCCTCTTATTTTCTACCTTTCTCTCCTGTTTTTTCTTTCTGTACCTCTTTCTCTTTTTCCCTCCTATTTTTACCACGTTATTCTATGCACATGTGTAAATCTTTGTTTATTGCATTATATGTTATGTTTGTACCAAATAAACTTCCTATAAACTAAAAAAAAAGAGGCTCACTGTGCCCAACGTTTCTTCTCGCCAGAGCCTTGATCATGGGAGGCAGTCTCTCTGAATTATGAATTGCCCACGTGATTTCTTTTTAACAGTGTGGGCCACATTCTTTCTCAGAGTGCGCAAAGGGAAAAAATGATCCGACTTTAAATGGAGAAAGCGATACCAAAGGGGATGATGGACTGAGCGCTTGAGCAAATCAAACACTCACACCCAGTCAACTGATCTGGGTTTAATCCATCATCATTCTTTAGCTCACTCCACCACCCCAGTTCAGACAAGGCCATATGCACATCAGTCTGACCCTGTGCCTCATTGGAACAGTCCAGCCCGAACGGCCAAGCCATGTCTTTCCTGGACCGGACACAAGCGTCCTGGGACCAGTTTCGGGTTCATGACCCTCGTCAGCCAGGCTATCTTGAATCCAGTGGCAAAGTGAGCAAGGGACCCACGTCTGGGCATACCCTGCCAACTTAGGGCGAACAAAGCGATACAGTCCTAGGATGCTTGGTTCCCGTCCAGGGAGGACCAGGCTTGGCAGTTCGGGCTGGACTGTTCCCATTAGGCACAGGGTCAAGACTTATTTGCATATGGCTGGGTTCAAACTGGAATGGCAAGGTGAGCAAAAAAACGATGGATTTAGGCCCAGATCTCTGTACTGGGGTGAATGTATGACATTGTTCTGCATTCTGTCTATCAACTGTTGTTTTTGCATTTGTCACCCCGAGTGGGGCGGGTATGCTCAGACGTGAGTCCCGTGCTCTCCATGCCACTGGAATCAAGCTATCCTGGCTGAAGAGGGGTGAAACCCCGAAACCGGTCCTAGGATGCTTGGTTCCCGTCCAGGGAGGACCAGGCTTGGCAGTTCGGGCTGGACTGTTCCCATGAGGCACAGGGTCAAGACTTATTTGCATATGGCTGGGTTCAAACTGGAATGGCAAGGTGAGCAAAAACACGATGGATTTAGGCCCAGATCTCTGTACTGGGGTGAATGTATGACATTGTTCTGCATTCTGTCTATCAACTGTTGTTTTTGCATTTGTCACCCCGAGTGGGGCGGGTATGCTCAGACGTGAGTCCCGTGCTCTCCATGCCACTGGAATCAAGCTATCCTGGCTGAAGAGGGGTGAAACCCCAAAACCGGTCCTAGGATCTCTGTACTGGGGTGAATGTATGACATTGTTCTGCATTCTGTCCATCAACTCTTATTTTTTCATTTAAATGGAGAAAAGTGCTATTGCTTAATGTCATTAAATTGCTATTGTGTGCTCCAGCCTCTTGCCTTCGTATTGTGCACCTCTTTGATGAAAAAGGAGGAATGGGATGGTATGTTTCACTGGGAGCCTCACACCAGATGCCCTGGCCGCCCTACAAAGGTCGTGGAGCAAAAGTATATATATATATATATATGCCACACATCTCCCTCCTATATATATATATAATATTTACTGAAAAAACCATAGGTTTCAGGGGCGTTATAGTTAGCTGGACTTTTCACTCGTACAAAACCATTGAAATTCCCCCGTTATAGTTAGTTCAGCTAACTATAACTCGCGCGCCCGCAATGCACTGCTGATGACGTCACATATTACATCACTCATGACATGGTCAATGACATCACTCATGACATCACTGATGACATCTCAAATGACATCACTCATGACATCACTCATGACATCATCCAGTGAATGTGTGTTTTTCTGAAAATTACACATGTTTTATATATGTATATCTCAAGGTCAATGGAAGAATAAATGGGTATATAAGTGTCTAAATGGATGATTTGTTTTTGAAAAATTGATTGTATAACTGACTGATTAAGTGTATCTTAGTGAATACATGGTTTAGTGAGTAATGTTTGAATATGTAAATATCTGTATCAGTCTCTCACTTTGTGTATAAGTGGCTGCATGGGTTGGTGAGTAGCTACATGAGTGTCTATATAGGTTATTAGTTGGTTTTTTGAGTATCAGTATGAGTGTCTGAGTGTCTGTATGGTTTGGTGGGGGGTATTACGTAGTGCATAGGTGCATGCAAGAGTGACTCACTGTTTGTATGTGTTGAAGACAGCATGTGTGCAGGACTGTATGGGTGGATGAGTGTGTGCATGGGTGTGTTAGTGAGTGAATGGCTGTCTCAATAGTGTCTTTATGAGTAACTACATATGTTTTAAACTAGTATATGTGACTATTGGTGTATATAAGTGAGTATATGTGAGAATGAGTGATTGAAAGAGTTCCTGTACGAATAAGTATGTGTTTCTATAAGTGATTGTTTAAAAGACTAAGTATGTGTAAGTTTCTGTAGAAGTAAGTGTGGTGGTGTGTGTATAACTGTATATGCAAGTAAATGGATGTTTGATTCTTTATTAGCATGAGTGACTATGTGTGTGAGTAACTCTATGGATGAATGGCGTTGTGTAACAGGATGTATAGGTGTATGAGTACATATGATGAGTGAGTACATGTATGAGTGACTGTATAGGACTGTTGGTGAATGAGTGGATGTGTATGTGGATCTTAGAATTACTGAATAGGTTGTTGTAACTGATATTGGTATGTCCATTGTTTTGAAAATGTTAGTTTCTATTTTTGAATGTGTGTATCAAAGGTTATATTAGGGGGAGAGGAGGTCTGCCACTCTATCACAAGGATGATGTCATCAGTGATGTCATTTGAGATGTCATCAGTGATGTCATGAGTGATGTCAATGACCATGTCATGAGTGATGTAATATGTGACGTCATCAGCAGTGCATTGCGGGCGCGCGTGTTATAGTTAGCTGAACTAACTATAACGGGGGAATTTCAATGGTTTTGTACGAGTGAAAAGTCCAGCTAACTATAACGACCCTGAAACCTATGGTTTTTTCAGTGAATTTCCAAGGTTTTTTAAATGCTAATTCCTAACTATAACGTGCCTGAAACCTATGGTTTTTTCAGTGAATTTCAAAGGTTTTTTAAATGCTAATTTCTAACTATGCCTACAGAGATAGGACATGTGAAGAAAGAAGAAAAAACGCATTGAAAGAAAAAAAAGAAATGCAGAAAGAAGAAACAGAAGTCCTCAAAGATGAAGAAAAGTGCAGGATGAAGGATAACGTGCAGAAAGAACAAACAGAAGAGCATAAAGAAGCCTTGTTGCAAAATCATCCTGTACCCTCAACTTTTTCAGACGGATACTGGTGGTAACTGAGTCTGACTAACCAGTCCTAGAGCCAGTGCTATGTTAAAAGACACTCAGAATACAGTGAAAACGCCTACATACACTAGGGAACACTATGCGTTGGGGTCCCCCTGTGATCAGCATGACCTCCTCTGTAAGCCCCTAGTGTATAATAGGGCAGGGGAATAAAACTACCTCTTAAAACGCACCACAGGGCGTGTTTCCACACGTCACCTCAGGCCTCACTTCCCCACTGTGTAAACACGCCCTGTGGCCCTTTTAAGTTGGGAGATTAAGTCCTCTTGAATCCTGAGGGTCCCTAGGGTCCAACTAGACCACTAGGTACCTCCAGTAAGCGCCACAGAGCTGCGTTGCAGAGAGATGTAAAAAGGGGCACGGCCTAGACCACCTCTCTGCAACGCAGTGCAGTGGAGCTTACTGGAAGCACCTGGTGGACTAGTTGGCCCCCAGGGTCCCTCAGGATTGAAGGGGAATTATTTCCCCAACTTAAAACGCGCCACAGGGCTTGTTTGCACACGTTAACTCAGGCCCCGTCCCCTTCCTTCACCACTGTGTAAACACGCCCTGTGGCCGTTTTTAGTTGGGAGATTAAGTTCATTTGAATCCTGAGGGTCCCTAGGGTCTAACTAGCCCACTAGGTACCTCCAGTAAGTGCCACAGAGCTGCGTTGCAGAGAAGTGTAAAAATTGGCACGGCCTGGACCACCTCTCTGCAACGCAGCTCAGTGGCGCTTACTGGAAGCACCTGGTGGGCTAGTTAGCCCCCAGGGGCCCTCAGGATTGAAGGGGAATTATTTCCCCAACTTAAAACGCGCCATAGGGCGTGTTTGCACACGTCACCTCAGGCCCCGTCCCCTCCCTTCCCCACTGTGTAAACACGCCCTGTGGCCGTTTTTTAAGTTGGGAGATTAAGTCCCCTTGAATCCTGAGGATCCCTAGGGGCAAAATAGCCCAATAGGTACGTCCAGTAAGTGCCATTGCAGAGAGGTGTAAAAAGGGGCACGGCCTGCACCACCTCTCTGCAACGCAGAGCAGTGGCGCTTACTGGAAGCACCTGGTGGGCTAGTTGGCCCCCAGGGTCCCTCAGGATTGAAAGGGAATTATTTCCCCAACTTAAAACGCGCCACAGGGCGTGTTTGCACACGTCACCTCAGGCCCCGTCCCCTCCCTTCACCACTGTGTAAACGCGCCCTGTGGCCGTTCTAAGTTGAGAGATTAAGTCCCCTTGAATCCTAAGGGTCCCTAGGGTCAAACTAGCCCACTAGGTACCTCCAGTAAGCGCCACAGAGCTGCGTTGCATAGAGGTGTAAAAAGGGGCGTGGCCTCAGAACACCTGTCTGCAGCGCAGCTCCCTGGCGCATACTGGAGATACCTGTTGGGCTAGTTGGCCCTCAGGGACCCTCAGTATTGAAGGGGAATTAATTCCCCAACTTACAACTGGCCAGGGGGCGCGTTTGCAGAGTGCTGCAAGGAGGGGGCGTGGCCTCCAGCGCGATGCCGGTCGTTTATTTATTTTCTTTTTTAAGAAGGAGGGCTGTGTTGCCCCCCTTCTTTTTCTAATTTACTGGCCCTGGGGACCCCATCCCCCAGGGCCTGCACCCTAATTTTTTTTGTTGAAAAAAAAAAAATTTGGCCCTCCCAAGGCCTTAATCGGCCCCGGGGACCCCAACCCCCGTGTCATGGCCTTTGTTTTTTTTTTATTCTTTAGGAGGGGGCTGCGTTGCCCCCCTCCTCAGGCCACTTATGGCCCCGGGGACCCCATCCCCAGGGCCGGCCTTTGTTTTTTATTATTTTTTAAAATATATATTTATAGAAAAACCTAGGACATGCTGGACAAACCGTATGTACCTATCACCATGACGATTTGCGTGATATTCATTAAAAGGCGACTATGCATTGAATGAATCCACATGGAATGTATTTACACCGCTAGTGAAGCTCTGATGTGTCTAACGCCCTACCGTGCCTAATCCCGGCGCCCCCGCCGGTGGGTACTCTCCAAGTAGACACCCTTGTCGTTTATTTATACAAACATGGGTAGCTATTGATGGGCACATTTATTATACACGCACACCAAGCCATTCAAAGGGGATTCGACAAAAATTTGACCAAACTATGCAAGAAACCCCCCTCACGCTTAATAAAACACACATCCACCACCGGATGTGTAATACTTTTTATGTTACTCTCTGGAAAGGAGACGAACCTCACTTGAGAGGCACAGCGTGCTCCTGGCTGAGCCCAATGCTGTGTTACACCCACCAGTGCCCACCGAGTGCCTCACACCTCTGTGTTGTATTCCACCAGCAAGTGTGTGCTATGACACTCTCTAGCCCATGTGCACTGTAACACCACCCCGTGAATATGTCATGCCACACTTGCCTTCGCACGGGTTATATTCCCCCATCTAACGTGCCTTCCTCGATGCCTATGTTCTAACGCACAGCGCTATGCCATACATATTACAATCTGGGATCCATATCTTTGTCACAGTGCATATGCAACGTTACACTCCCCAGCACATATTTTATATTACAACTTTAGAGACTAGTTAGGTTACACAACACTGCCCTGTGCATATTACACTCCAAGGCGCATATCGCATAGCACGCGCTAGTGCCTGTGCTATCTCGCGCTCTCCAATGAATCTGTCATTGCGCACAATGTTTTGCATATTATATTTCACGCCCGGTTCATCTTATATCACACTTTTTGGTGCATAGTTTATACCATATACTATATCTAGTTTTCATTTTCAATCGTGCTCTCAGGACTATGTTCTATATAACACTGCGTCCACCTACCCTTTTAACGGGCATTACATTTTGCGATGGGGGTGGAGGGTCACGGGGTGTTTCTGCCAAGTGAGCCCAGAGTCACAGTCACAAACGTCCTCTTCTTCCTGAATAAAAGTGAGATTATGCTGCATACTTGTTCATATTTTAAGTAGTTCGCACAGACACACATCTTAAAAACAATAAAGTTCCTAATACCCATCTTCTCTGAACAGTTAGCCTGCTGCCCCATCCACCTCCTCCCTATCCTCTGTTGTCTGAATCCATAGACTAGCCTCCTCCCTCCTGCCATGCAGGGTCTGATGTGCTGCCACTGCCCTCCCTTTAGCATGATGTACCAGTCCACTCCTACTGCCCTCCATTGCCCAATTTTATGGCCCATCATTGACCTCCTGCTTAGTCTCTGTGCTTAGCTTGCTGCCCCTATTCTCCTTCCCCCTGCTCTCCGATGTCTTTGTGCATGCCCCTGCTCCATCTTTTTTGCCCACCATGTTCCATGGACCTGCCACTCCTATCTACTCTGAGTGTTCTGTTGAGCTGCCACTCCCCTCCCACCTGCCTAGCATTGTCAGATGACTGTAAACTGTCCCTGCCACCTCCACCCTGCCTGTCCACATGCCATGCCCCTATCCCCTTCCTCCTGTCCTCCATGGTCCATTTTACTGCCACACCCTTCTGCCCTCCCTGGTCTGTTGTGCTGCAACTGCTCCTCTTGCCTGCCCCGCGCGGTCTGTTGTGAGGCCCCTTCCCCTGAACTCTCTTGTCTGTGCCCAGGTCCTGACCCTCCCTTCTATCCTCCATGGTCCTTTGTGCATGCCCCTGCACCCTCCTTCTTGCCCATCATAGCCATTGTGCTGCCTCTAACCTTCCTGCTTGCCATGCATGGTCTTCTGTGCTGCCATGGCCCCTCCCACCTTCCCTGTGTGATCAGCTAGCTGCCCCTGACCCCTCCCACCTTCCCTCCATGGTCTGTGTGTATGCCATCATTGTCTCATTGTTGCTCTCCATGGTGTGTCTTGTTTCTAGTGCCCATGGTCATCTTGCTGCTCCTGCCCTGCCCCCTTGCCCCCAGCCCTCTGTTTCCATGAGCAGACCCCTATTTCCTCCCTCCTGGCTTGTCTGTTCCATTGTAATGCCCCTGATCCATCCCTCCTGCCCTTTATGGTCTATTATGCTGCAGCTTTCTCTCCTTTCTGTCCATTATGGTCAGCTAGCTACCATTGCCTCTTTCCCCTCTGTTCTCTGTTGTCCATGTGCATGGTCCTGTCCCCTCCCTATTGCTTTCTATGGATTGTTGTGCTGCACTCCCGTCCTGCATGCGCTGTGTGGTGTATTGTGCTGCTGCAAACCCTCTCCATGTCCCTCATGTCCTCTGTTATCCGAGTCCAGGTCCCTACCCCAATTCCTCCTGCCTACCATGATCCAATGTACCATTCTTGCGAACATTTTGAACTTGGTAAGAGGGAGATTTTGAAAAAAACTGGGTTATTGATTTTCCCCTTTGAGTTACATTGAAAAAGAGGAGATTGTAGATAGGAGACAGATCAAATAAAGCCCATTTGAGCTTAAAAACATTAGACGTTTCCTGGCTGAAACTGGTCTGTTGGCATGTATGGTTGTACTACCACTGCCTCTTCCTTCTGCCCATAATGGTCTATTATATTGCCACAGCCTCTCTTGCCAGTCCTGTATTGTTGGTTTGTTGCCCCTGCCCCCCTTTCCACTGCCCTTCATAGTCTGTTGTGCTGCCACTGCCCTTCCTGCCTGCCGAGTGTGGTCAAATTGTTGCATCTGCACTCTCCTACCTGCCTTCAATTTTCAGAGTCTGTGCCCCTGGCCTCTGCCTCTCAACAGTATCCCAATGAACAACTAGATTGCTAACATTCTATATTTATTACAAAAGTGTGGAACGCCTGACGTCATCTTGATGTAATCAAAACTGTAATACCTAGAGTATTTCCTTTAGAAATTACATATATGAGAGGGTCTTATTTGCATAAAAATTATGGTTAGTGCTCTAAAAAACTAAAATGAGGACATATTTTCTGAGTTTTCAAATAGCGACAAAGAACTTTTAAATTATTTGTAATCTTTATGTTTTTTTATCCAGTTGGCCACTTGATTAAATGTTGCACCTAGGGGAGAGGATGTGGTGTTACTTCCAGAGCTGCAGACTTTGCAACTGGGGAACCAGGTTGGAGTTTCTGCTTCAGCTCAACATTCTGTGATTCTGGTCAAATCACTTAATCTCCCCATGTCTACAACCAAAATGAATTTGATCTTGTGTGATGTAACCAATGCTCATGTAAAGCACTCCAATACCTGACAACTCTGCACAATATAAAACTGCAAATACACAAAAAATAAGTGTTTTGCACACTTCTGTGATTGGGCTATACTTGGGCTACATCTGGGTGATATTTGGGCTACATTTGGGCTCTTTTGTCTCTGGTGGCCATCTTGGGAGATTTATTTGTTATGAAGTTTCCTAATTTCCTCATTTACTGCAGTCTACTCAGTGGGAATACTTTCAGTTTTTTATTTTTGTTTCATCAAGAAGGCATTCAGATGTGTCACATATTTGCCATACATTCTGAATGTTAGCACTCTAGTTGCTCATTAGATCACTGTAGTAAAACTACTGCTCACCAGGGAAGTCTGCTGCTGGTATTCAAAGTGCATGTTTCAGTCTGTATGTCAGAATTTTTTTATGAAATAGAAGAGAATTTGAGAAGTCAAAATGTGCCCTAATTTTTCTTTCTGCAGAACTAATTATAAATTCTATGGCAACATGAACCCCCTCATGTTGGTCCTTTGTAAATTAAATGTTTTAAGTGTTACCACTTTATTCCAATCAAGATGGCTTCAGGTGTGCCATACTTTTGTCAAAAGTAAGACTGTTAGCGCTCTAGTTGTTCGTTAGAACACTCTGGGACATTCTGTCATTGGGCTATACTTGGGCTACATCTGGATGATATTTGGGCTACATTTGGGCTCTTTTGTCTCTGGTGGCCATTTTGGGAGACTTATTTGTTATGATGTTTCCTAATTTCCTCATTTACTACAGTCTCCTCCGTAGGAAATACTTTCAGTTTTTTACTTTGATTCCATCAAGAAGGCATTCAGATGTGTCACACATTTGCCATAAATTCAGAATGTTAGCACTCTAGTTGCTTATTAGATCACTGTAGTAAAGCTACTGCTCACCAGGGAAGTCTGCTGCTGGTATTAAAAGTGCATGTTTCAGTCTGCATGTCAGAATTTTTTAATGAAATAGAAGAGGATTTGAGAAGTCACTCAAAATGTGCCCTAATTTTTCTTTCTGCAGCACTAATCATACTTTCTATGGCAAAATGAACCCCCTCATTTTGTTCCTTTTTAAATTAAATGTTTTAAGAGTTACCACTGTATTCCAGCCAAGATGGCTTCAGGTGTGCCATACGTTTGTCATAAGTAGGACTGTTAGCGCTCTAGTTGTTCTTTAGAACACTCTGGGAAGCTGCAATAGAACACAAAGGAATCAACTGACAGTCCCTGCCCTTGTTGGATGTACATGTTTTACTGAGAATGTCAGACTTCATTCTCACATGACTGAGAAAGATAATGTGAATTTACAGAAAATATGCTCTCAGTTTAGCTTATAGATCACCTTCCAAACCTCTATGGGAAAAGCATGAGAAAATAGTTTTCTCTCAAACATGATTCATGATATCACAGCAGAAGGCTTTTTCACATGGTAAAATCACCTTACAACACACCACAATTCCTAAAATGGGTATGGTACCATCAACAAATGATTTATAATGTAACTAAAGTCTTAAAACCTTCTATTAACTGCAATGCTTTGTAATGAGGTGCTATCATGTATATTCGTCCCAAGATGGCTGCCAACACTTCTTGGATGAAGTGCTGACAGCCAATCAGATCTCACGATGAGATGTGTGGTTAGGCTCCACCCAGATATGTATGTGATTTTACTTTTGATTTTCTCAGGAACTACTGAACAGATTGACACCATATATGCAAAAGGCACATGCCTGACCTGAGGACTACCTCTTTGCCAAATTTCAAGTAATTCTGTTCAGCCGTTCGGGCTGTACCTTCGACTAAAGGTCCTAGGGGAAAATGCATGGGGAAAACGTGTTTTGGGACCCCCTTTTTTCTCAGCCCCCGCTTGATGAATCACCCCAAGACTTTCAGGGTAGGAGCTGAGCGGAGCGCCCCATTAGTTTTGAAAATTTCATGAAAATAAGTCAACCCGCGCCAAAGTTATTCAAAATAGAATTTTCAGATTTCCTATGGGAACTCGGTCCTAACTATAACTATCTACTGGCGACCGCCAGTAGATAATATATATATAATATATATATATATATATATATATATATATATATATATATATATATATATATATATATATCTCGCAGCAACTCGTGATGCAGTCCCGCTTATGCACGGAAATCACCAGTACAGACCAACTTTTGCAGCATTATTTTTTATTTTCTATCTCCTCCTGTGTCAGGACGCGTTTCGGCCGTCCAAGCGGCCTTGATCACCTGATCGCACGTCACAGAGTAACCCATTTTTAAAGTGCAAGTGCAACCTTCAACAGTAAACATAGATGACATACTATAGTCTCATTATTGCAAATCACGGCAAATTTTAGCCATCATAATTCACAAAACATGTTTAAAAAAATCACAATCATGTTCAGAAAGTCCCCCATTGTTGAAGTAATTTAACACATACAATACAAGCCTAAATGCCTCATGTATTATACATGTGAATATGTGTATCTCAATAATGTGCTTGTTAGGGGAAATATACAATGAGAGTGTCATCGATATGTTGAAATTGCTCATAAATTGATATGTTGCACAATGAACATAGGATATAAAGTGCTCACCGAAATAAAGTGCTATAGTATTGTCATTTCAAAGTATACATAATACTTAAAAACTGGATATACTATAATACAAATAAAAACCATTAAATATACAGTATTTGCAGCAAAAATCAGGGACATGAGTAAGAAAAGAACACTCCATTGAGGATAGCCAGATATAAAATATGCTTCATCTTATGAGGAGCTATGGTGTACCAATCAATCCTGAAGATTGAAATTGTTAATTCGATAAGCCCGGTGACACGTTTAAAACAACCAATATATTAAAAAAACCATAGATAAAACTACCCATGATATTCCTTTAAAATTGATTGCTAAAAAACAGCGTCCCTATAAATACAGCCAAATGATATACAGATATCCACCCAGTATGGGGCACCCTCTGTTTCTTAATAATTTTCATAGTAGGGTATGCAAATATTCCGTTGTATTTAAACCACCTGGCCATTTACTATTGAATTCCAATATATAATTGGTCTCAAGCCTACGGAGTGTAGCCTCCCTATCCCCTCCTCTCGTTGTTTTAGGAATCGACTCAATGGCAAAATAGTGGAGAAATCGTGGGTCACTATTATGCATGGTTTCAAAGTGTCTGGCAACAGGGTAATTCGGGTCTTTGTTGGTTATTGCCCTCAGATGTTGGAGGATTCGCTTATGCACTGCCAACTTTGTGCTGCCAATATATTTAAGATGACAATCACATTCAAGGACATACACACACAATTCAGTTTTGCATGTTAGATGTTGTTTTATTTCCCTATCAGTATTAGAGAAAAATGTCCTATAATTTCTAGTATTGATACCAAATTGGCAAGCTCTGCAGCTTGTGCATTTGTAAAATCCTTTCCTTGCTGTAAGCCAGCCCTCCTTTTTACAGAGCTCCTGGCTGTTTTTGGAAAGGACATTCCCCATACTTGTGGACTTTCTAAAAGCTATGGCTGGATTGTATGGCATCAGTTCACCTATCACAGGGTCATCCCTAACAAAATGCCAGTTACGTCGGACAATATCTCTCAATTGCTTCTCCTGTTTTGAATAGGTAAAAATTAGACGGCCTGGCTCCACTTTATCTGTGGCCGTTTTGTTCTTGTATTGGAGAAGCTTTTCCCTGTGCTGGAGTTGTGTTTTAGTTATGGCTGCTTTTACCACTCTGGGGCTGTATCCTCTCTCTAAAAACCGAACCTGACTTTCCATTTGTTTTGTCTTCATGTCAGCTGGATCACTGCAAATGCGTTTAATTCTAAGCATCTCCCCATATGGAATACTATTTATAAGATGTTTGGGGTGTGCACTTGTGGCATGTAGCAGTGTATTTCCAGCGGTGGGTTTTCTAAAAAGGGTAGTAGTTAACACATTATTACACACTAAAATTTCAACATCTAAAAATGTCACCGAGCTGTTACTAATATTAGATGTAAAATTTAAGTTGAAATCATATATATATATACTTAAAACGGGTGTGACCATTCTTGAGGTGGGAACTCAAGTGCGCACAGCAACTCTTTAAAAAAAAATTTGGAGCACTCACGGGGTCTTAAAAGATGTTTATTAGCAGTAATTTTGGCATGCCGTGTTTCAGCATTCTGCCTTCTTTAAATGCCATTTGCTGCATTCCACTTGGTACACTGCCTATTATTGGCTAATAATACCATGTCGACCATTATCATTGGTTAGACCCTGGCCAGTGAGAGAACTGATATGCCAAATGTCAATTACACGTCTCACCTCCCCCTACGACATCGATACGCCATCCATGTTTAAATCAATCTAAATATGGGCTCCAATGCCCCATTTATTTTCTGCCCAATGGGCTCACTTTGATGCACGTAAAGAAGTCTTTTGGGGGAAGATCCTCGTCCATTATAACTTGAATTAATTTGTGTCCCCTCAATTTTAAACTTAAATAATAATTGCACCTCTATGTTGGGTAGGATTTGCACTGTGTGCAAAGCGACACCTTGTCAGCCGCTGGATGTGGTTGTTGGAAACAGCCGTAGGTGTCGGTCCAATGACTCGGCATCTTCAAGGAGTGCAGATCTGGAGTTAAGAATAGTACATTTCTACTTACATATTTGGACTTACCTTCTTGATATTCTTCTCCTCAATATTTTTGACACAATGTTCTGTCCGCACAATATTTATGTTTCCATTTCTCTGTCACTGATCCATTTCCTGTTTGGTGCTATTGATATCTACTATATTGGACCCAATTAATTTGGGGCACATCACACTGTCATATATTAAGGCTTTTTATAGTAAAGTTGCACCTCTTCACACTCATCGTCTGTATGCTGGCAGAATGTGTCACTAATTCAGAGGCTTAAAACACCTCTAGTATAGATGCTAGTTTGGTCTCTAGCAACAACAGAGACAATGATGTTCTGGACTGGCAAGCCTTTTAGATATCCATTACCACCGTCCACTACCATCAGAACATATTGGTTTCCATTTGAGTCTTGGTTCAGGTGCCTGACAATGCTGATCTCCTACCTTTCAAAGGGTATTACTGCAGATCACTGTAACTAGTATCAAGAGACCCATGGACATACTAGCTTGATAATTAATATTTATTGAACAAAACTGCATTATTTTGCTTTACATCTTAGGTAAACGAAAGTAGCTGGCCACCCTATCATGGAATTAAAACTCCACATTGTATCATCCTAAAGGAATCTTATAAATGAATGCCAATAAGATGGTGACATGTGACAGGGCTTTCTTGATAACACATGCCTGTAACATATATATATATATATATATATATATATATATATATATATATATATATATATATGCCATATGAAAACGCCCAAAGTTGGAGGCCCTCTCACATCGTGCATTTTATTCAGCAAGGCAGCATCAGACAGGAGTATGGTAAGTGAAGCATTGTGTTGCATTGTCCATTTTTCCCGACGCGTTTCAGGCTCCTCTTGCCTTTTTTCACAGGGATGGAAACAGGGAGACGCAGCTCGCAGGTGATACTTATGGTGACATGCACAGTGTAGTCCCGCCCAGTGGGCGTGTGCGTACTTTGCACTCTGGTAGTTAGAGTCTTGGTGAGTTAAACCTGTAGTAGAGCCAGCCGCTAATCTCCTCACAAGAATTTGTCAGCCACAGTGGGTTGCCTCATCACCCATACTGCCGCGATGCTGTTTTTTCTCCCCACTGAAAGCACAATGTTCTTTTCTGCTCCGTACTCGTGACGGGGCTCGACCTGCTCGTCCGCTGAGAGGGACTGTCCGCGACCAAGGCAGGCCGCACTATATGCCATATGAAAACGCCCAAAGTTGGAGGCCCTCTCACATCGTGCATTTTATTCAGCAAGGCAGCATCAGACAGGAGTACGGTAAGTGAAGCATTGTGTTGCATTGTCCATTTTTCCCGACGCGTTTCAGGCTCCTCTTGCCTTTTTTCACAGGGATGGAAACAGGGAGACGCAGCTCGCAGGTGATACTTATGGTGACATGCACAGTGTAGTCCCGCCCAGTGGGCGTGTGCGTACTTTGCACTCTGGTAGTTAGAGTCTTGGTGAGTTAAACCTGTAGTAGAGCCAGCCGCTAATCTCCTCACAAGAATTTGTCAGCCACAGTGGGTTGCCTCATCACCCATACTGCCGCGATGCTGTTTTTTCTCCCCACTGAAAGCACAATGTTCTTTTCTGCTCCGTACTCGTGACGGGGCTCGACCTGCTCGTCCGCTGGGAGGGACTGTCCGCGACCAAGGCAGGCCGCACTATATGCCATATGAAAACGCCCAAAGTTGGAGGCCCTCTCACATCGTGCATTTTATTCAGCAAGGCAGCATCAGACAGGAGTACGGTAAGTGAAGCATTGTGTTGCATTGTCCATTTTTTCCGACGCGTTTCAGGCTCCTCTTGCCTTTTTTCACAGGGATGGAAACAGGGAGACGCAGCTCGCAGGTGATACTTATGGTGACATGCACAGTGTAGTCCCGCCCAGTGGGCGTGTGCGTACTTTGCACTCTGGTAGTTAGAGTCTTGGTGAGTTAAACCTGTAGTAGAGCCAGCCGCTAATCTCCTCACAAGAATTTGTTAGCCACAGTGGGTTGCCTCATCACCCATACTGCCGCAATGCTGTTTTTTCTCCCCACTGAAAGCACAATGTTCTTTTCTGCTCCGTACTCGTGACGGGGCTCGACCTGCTCGTCCGCAGGGAGGGACTCTCCGCGACCAAGGCAGGCCGCACTATATGCCATATGAAAACGCCCAAAGTTGGAGGCCCTCTCACATTGTGCATTTTATTCGGCAAGGCAGCATCAGACAGGAGTACGGTAAGTGAAGCATTGTGTTGCATTGTCCATTTTTCCCGACACGTTTCAGGCTCCTCTTGCCTTTTTTCACAGGGATGGAAACAGGGAGACGCAGGATGGTTTCAGACATCATGGACTGTCCTGCCAAAATTCGCATAACCACAAGGTATGATCAAACGCCCCCGCATTACCTACCTGGAGCGAACTGAACTCTGGGATTTGCAGTTCACGAGCACTTGGTGACCTGCTTTGGGTGAGCGAACACGCTGGGGGTGGAGCGAACCATGACCAATCATCATGAGGCGGGACTCATTTTAAAGAGATGTTTGTAATGCCTCTTGAACACTTTGGGCGCTGATGAAGGCCGACTAGGCCGAAATGCATTCGCCGCAGCTATTTTGAATATAGGTGTTCCCTCAGTCTTTCCCATCGTGGCCTCTGCTCTTTCTGTTGGAGGAGGTTTTGGTGATATATATATATATATATATATATATATATATATATATATATATATATTATATGTTAGAACTCCCACAAACTCCGAGCGGCGAAGAAGGAGAGACGGACCACAAGACTCTTCAGGCAAGGTATTTATTCGACCATTTCTCTCAGCATAACATGACGCGTTTCGGGCTCGAGAGCCCTTGTTCACATGCGGAGTAAAGTCACACTGACTATTTTTAAAGTGCTGCATGGTGTACACCCACATCCTGATCACGTGATAATGGACCAGGAAAACAGACTTCGTTAGTCTAATGAAAAGCATCCATATCAAATTGCACGATGGTTTGTAAAAACCGAAAACAAATGTATAATACATAATAATAGGTTTTTTTCAATGTATAGTACAATACAAAAATATATTATTATTGTTGACATATATATATATATATATACCAGGCTTAAAGGTGAGACTCTTTAGTGTGTGTATTTGTGTGTCTTATGTGTGCATATGCGTGTGTGCGTGAGTGTGCTTGCGCAAGAGTGTGTGTACAAGTTATAGGGCCTAGAGAGGTAATACTTTGAATAATGATAACAGCTATGTCAGTAATACGGTGATGATCACCACATAATTTTAGCAGCCGGTTGACACCAGACATGCTAACACAAATAGCTTGCCCACAGCGGAATCTTTCAAGCTGCTGATCAGAGAGCTACATGTCATGATAAGACCATCCAGCCTTGCACAAAACAAACCTGGAAAGAAATAGGAAGCAAGGTTAGATACATGTGCTTGCCTTTCGAGCAAGTGCCTTTCTATACAGTGCAGTTACAAAAGACTGCACCACTCCATGCCCCCTCTCATCTATATATAGAATCATGGAGGAAAAGAGTATAAAGAGACCTCAGATTTTAGGAAGGGCAAAGACATAAGGACTATTTTCTTTAGTAAGATATTGGTGTGCCAACTCCCAGCCGCAAACAAGAAAATGCTGATTATATATATGTATATATATGTTTTTTCACCTAAAAAAACATAGGTTTCAGGGACGTTATAGTTAGAAATTAAAATTTAAAAAACCTTTGAAATTCACTGAAAAAACCATAGGTTTCAGGAACGTTATAGTTAGAAATTAGCATTTAAAAAACATTTGAAATTCACTGAAAAAACCCTAGGTTGCAAGGACATTATAGTTAGTTGGACATTTCACTCATACAAAACCAGACAAATTCGGCCATTATAGTTAGCAGAGCTAAGTATAATTTGCGCGCCCCGCAATGCACTGCTGATGACATCACATATTATATCACGCATGGCATGGTCACTGACATCACTGATGACATCGCAAATGACATCACTGATGACATCACTGATAACATCATCCAGTGACTGTGTGTTTCTGTGAAGTTTAAATATGTTTTAAATATATATATATTACCTACTGGCAGTCGCCAGTAGGTAGTTATAGTTAGGACCAAGTTTCCAAAGGAAGAGCATATTTTGCTTTGCCTAAAACTTTGGCGTCGTTTGATGAATCTTCATGAAATTTTCCAGACTAATTATTTGTTCATCTCAGCTCCTATGTTGAAAGTTTGGGGGTGAATTCATCAAGGGGGGGCCGAGAAAAAAGGGGGGTCCCAAAACGTGTTTTCTCCATGTTAATTTCCATAGGAAAATTTAGACAAGGCTACAGGTCGAACGGGTGAACGGAATTACCCCAAATTTGTCAGGGAGAAGGGTCTTGGTCTAGAAAGCACACTTTTGTTTATTTGGTGTAAATACAATAAGTAGTTTTTGAGAAGTATCGAAATTTACAGATATCGATATTTGGGAATTCTGCAATCTGATTGGCTGAGGCGTTACGAGCACAAGCTTGCTGCTTATTGGCTGCGAGCGGTTGCAACTAGGAAGTGTTGGCCGCCATTTTGTGATTCTGTTGAAGTGAGTAAGGGGAAAAAAGGGCAAAAAAGTAGGAAAGAGGAGGGTAGGAGCACTGTAACCTCTGTGGGGTGTTTAGGATGTGCTATAGAGGGGGTGCGAAGTGAACTACTCATACCTACCGTTCGGAAAGTGCTGGGTACAGAAATTAAGTGAGGTATTGCGCAGTCTGATGCTGCTAAGGTGAGCTGCTACGGGTGTCGGGGATGAAAGCGTGAGCCTAAACTGTGTGTCTTATGGTGTGAAGTCATGTGGCCTGCCCGCTACAGCACACCTGTGGAAGTAGTGTCAGCATGTGTTTATACCTACTAGGATGAACTACTGACTCCTACTGGTTTGAAAGTCCTGGGGTACGGAAAATATGTGAGGTATTGTCTAGAGTCTCATGGTGCTAATCTGAGGTGCTGCCGGAGTCGGGGATGAAAGCGTGAGTCCAAACTGTGTGTCAAATGCTGTGAAGTCATGTGCTCTGGCCGCTGTGCCACATCTGTCAAGTAGTGTCAGCATATAGTTATACCTACTTGGAGGAACTTTTGATTCGAACATTGTAACTTGTGTATGGTGCTTAGGGGGTGTTATACAGGGAGTGCGGAGGTAAATTTGCGCATATCAAATCAATACGGTATTTGTAAAGCGCAAACTACTCACCCCTTTGGGTCTGAAGGCCCTCGTGGCCGGCGTGGAAATTATGTGAGCCATTAAGTGAGCTATTGCCCAAAGTCACATGGTGCTGAGCTGAGGTGTCCAAAGGTGTCCTTCATAAGCATTTCCAAACCTACCCCAGTCAATGTTCCTAGGTCATTTCCACCACAATGCACATTCATGAGGTCAGGGTGTGGAAGATGCAAAGAGGTTTTAACCAAAGGTAGCAATTGGTGCCACTTCAATCTTCTCTGTGTAAACCATTTATTGTCCACATTTTGTAAACCTAGGTCTAAGTCAATACGTCTGTGTTCTGCATACCTCTTGCACCTGAAAATATAGGTATGTCCTACGATCCACACTATCATTTTAAAGGTATGGCTGGAAGGTATGGAAAGGTGTCTGAAGCTCATGCTGTTCCTTGGTGGAATAAGAGATATGTTTAAAGATGGGGAAGTACTTTTTTTTGCCATATAAAACAATATGTGATTGGGAGATGAAAAGCATTCTTTTTTAAAAGTAGGGTGCACATTCATTTTGTGGAAAAGGTTCTTTGTGATTGGTTAAGTGGTTAAGAAAAAGCAGTTTCAACGTGGAGTACATATCATAGGATAACATTTGCTCAACTGAACCACAGCTGCTAGTTCCATTTGGAAGGCACTGTTCGAACTTAAAACAATCGTGAAATTGTAACCTGCACGTGCCATTAAGATTAAAATAATTGATGAACTTTTAACCTGCACGAGTTGTAGAATGTTCTAGAAAGTGTGTTGATAGAATACGTTGTACTTCTGGCTTCTATGTGTTGTTGAATATTTAAAAAACGGTTTATATGGAAAATTAAAAAGAAACCAATAGAGAGAAGTTTTGAACCCTAAAAGAATCAAGGAACTATTCTAATTTGTTCTTTACATATGTTTATGTGTGGAGCAACACAATTATAGACACAACAGCACCAGGAAGAGGAAGAAGCAGGGAGTGGGGGGACGGGGAGAGATGGGCAGAATGGCACACACGCACAATTAAGTACAGCACAAGTATAGACAAACAATGGCCAAAATGAAACACACCAACAAGGTGCACAAGTCACACAACTCGCCAACATCACACCACTGAATGAGCATAGAAGTGAAAACCATGCTGCATTCATACAGGATGTGTACAAAGGCTGGTGGTTGGTGTTGTGGGATGTCTCCGACCGTGGTCATCATGGATGAGATGCCCAGCACGTGGCACATGGGTGAGTTCACTGTGTGTTACGTTGCCAAACAGCTGCTCCTCCCTCCCATGAGCCCCCACACTTTTCTACGGTGTGCTGTTGTATCTTGTGCACTCGTGCGGCACACCATTGTAATGCCTATTTGCGCATGTCCTGCTACGTTCAAACAACACCATCACAGTGCCGTTTGGAAGTGGGGCATGCCACTTTACAACATCGAGTGCTGCGGTCTTTGTGGCAGGCCACACCAGAACCTCAGAGACACACTTACCGCACTTCCTGTACACGAACATGTCCGAGACACCCCGTTCCCCTTGCCAGATAGGCACACCACTGCCCTGACCTGTGTACTCCGGACCAGCACACGCCGGTTGTGCATGCAGGAGGATGCGTGCATAGCTGCATGTCCAGGCTCACTGCCAACACTGAGGTGACAGCACACTGTGATGTTGCAGGGCTCGTGCCTATCATGCTAAGACAATGACCACAGGGACACACTTGCTCAGATGCAGGTTTGGGGACCGTTGGCAGTCCTGGAGTTGTTGCAATGAGTCTTGTGGCCCTCACGGGTATCCCTGTATCATGCTCATTGACTCTATGGCACCTGTGTGTGTTCTGGTGTGGCTCTTGGCTGTGTTGCGTTTCATGGTGCAGGTAGTCGTCCTGCTTAACACCAGCAGAAAGCAGGTGTAAAATCCCTGGTGCTAACGTGGCTTATCGCCGGAATTTATTTCGCATTGCAGTTGGTGTGAAAGTTGTGATGTGATTTTTATTATGGCAGAACAATATACGAACGGAGCAGTGTATCTCGTCAAGATCCAGCACCTGACGCACTATTCCCAATCAATATAAATACAATGAGATTTCTTAATTGATTTGTGTGTACCTCGTGTCTTTTTATACGGGAACAGCTAGTCTGTATTTCATTATCAGCACTTTAATGGAAGTAAAGTTGAGATAAATCTAACACACTATTCAGAAGTTAGTGCAAACTGCAGACATCACCAGTATTCCCGCAATAAGTGCCCCAACATTTAACACCATGGTGGACTCCATCAAATAACAGTAATAAGAACAAGAAAGACTCACACAGCAGTGAAGAGAACAACCAAAAACGTTATAAATGTTTTTTTCAAACTTTATTTTTTTATAAAAATATATGTAAACGATAAACGAAAAACTATTTTCAATCTTTATTTTTTTATTAACATATATATATGAATGATAAACTAATAAACACAATTTAACAAAAATAATAGAAAACAACAAAGCGGAACACTCCTGTGGGGACCATGGATGTTGACGACAGAGTCTGGAAAATAAAGCCCAAAATAAGGACTTGTGTAATGAACATATCAAAGGAGAGAAACACAGAGCAACACAGAAGGAAAAAAAAGCCAGAGAGAAAAAGAGAGGGAAGGAAAGAAAGGGAGTGAGAAAGGGAGATGGAAGAGAGAGAGTTAGAGAGATAGAAGGAAAAGAAGGAAGAGAGAGAGAGAGAGAGAGAGAGAGAGAGAGAGAGAGAGAGAGAGAGACACTGCCACCTCTGCGCATCCATGAGCAAATACTTACCTGGTGCCACCGGAGTGTGCAGCAGTGGATGCTCCACGTGCCTGTCAAAACTCCGCGCATCCCAGATATGTCACTGAGTCCTGAGTCATGAATGGCGGAGACCACATCAGCTTCTCCGCGAACCTCACAGAGGTCGCTGAGTCCTGAGTCATGAATGGCGGAGACCACATCATCTTCTCCACGTCCCGGCAGATCTCACACATGTCGCTGAGTCCTGAGTCATCAATGGCGGAGACCACATCAGCTTCTCCACGGCCCAACAGATCTCACACATGTCGCTGAGTCCTGAGTCATCAATGGCAGAGACCACATCAGCTTTTGGGGCCGCTAAGCCTGTGGAACTCAAGTGCGTGCCACGTGGTGGTAGGCCCGTGATGGCCATATGAGCTTTGGGTGGTACTAAACCTGTGCATCTGAAGTCTGCGCCAAGGGGGTGGTAGGCCCCTGGCGGCTATACAGATCAGGGTGCGATTAACCTTCTGCACAACTTTTCAAAGACTCTTTATGGTTGAGACGCGTGGAGCGTCTGCCATTTAGTCAGCACCGGCAATAAAGGATGTGACGTTGTCGATCTATTATATTTGCGCGGTCACATGGCCTGTGACGCATGTGATGGATGGGTGTGGTGTATGTGCAAACCTGCCCTGAAGGAGTGTCCGTGAGATGTTGAGAACTAGACCACTGACCTGCACACCAACAGCGAGTACGCCTGTGACAGGTAGCTATTTGGGGCCAATGTCGGAACGCAATCGCATTGGCATAGCGTGGCATATGATGAAACAGGGCAGGGATAGCTACAATGACATGGACGGCTCGTAGTACTGCATCTGTGAGTCGAGCGGACAGGCCGCAGCTGGCCCTCTGCGAGCCTGGGTGCGAACTGTTTATAACTCACACTACATAAGCATTGAAAAACCATTTTGTGATTCTGTCCATCAGCTGGCATTTGTCTGAGGCATTTGTGAAAACATATCGGAGTTCTTTCTGTGATAGATACCCCTGTGACGCTGCCTCTCCCCACATTACCATCATACCCCCAACAACCTTCTTGAGTCTGGAAGAGTCCCTGTGCAGTTGGACAAAGAAGAATCTTAGTCATGTATAGATTTATATAAAAAAAATTATTTAAAGAAAAGAACAACAAATAAGACTGAAGGGAGTCTGGTGCTGTGGTCGCTGCCACGAAGTTGGGGTCACTGCCATTCAGGACTCAGGACACAGTTACACATGTGGGATCGGCTTGTGTTAAAGAGGGTTAGTGGGATTACGTGTTGCCGGCATTGCATATCGAAATATGCCTCACTTATCGAAGGGAGTGTGGTGCTGTGGTCGGTGCCAGGGACTTGGGATCACTGCCATTCAGGACTTAGGACACAGTTACACATGTGGGATTGGCTTGTGTTAAAGAGGGTTAATGGCACCAGAAGCATTGGGACTGTATGAGCCTGTGATGATGCTTGGTGTGGACGGGCCGCACTGGGAGCAATGTGTCTTGGCTACTGGACTGCGTCATGTGGAATCAGGACTCTATCTGAATTGTGAGGTGTGCTGACCGTACTGTAGGCCAGAGGTAGCGGTGAGCAAGGGCCCACAGCCACGTGCATACGTTGGTGGCTCCACCGGCCTGCGTAGTGGAGGTTCAGTGGCACCACGTGTCACTGGCCTTCCATATGCAAATATCCCTCACTAATCGAAGGGAGTGTAGTGCTGTGGTCGCTGTTAGGAAGTTCGGGTCACTGACGTTCAGGACGCAGGACACAGTTACACATGTGGGATCAGTTTGTGTTGAACAGGGTTAGTGGAACTACGTGTCGTTGTCCTTGCATATGGAAGTATGCCTCACTGATCAGAGGGAGTCTGGTGCTGTGGTCGCTGCCATGGACTTGGGGTGACTGCTATTCAGGACTCAGGACACAGTTACACATGTGGGATCAGCTTGCGTTAAAGAGGGTTAGTGGTACTACGTGTCGCTGGCCTTGCAAATCGAAATATGCCTTACGGATAAAAGGGAGTCTGGTGCTGTGGTCGCTGCCATGGACTTGGGATCACTGCCATTCCGGACTCAGGACACAGTTACACATGTGGGATCGGCTTGTGTTGGACAATGTTAGTTGGCACCACGTGTCCAAAATTCAAATTGCGAGGTCCGCTGCCCGCAGTGTAGACTGCTGAGTGTTCATTTATACTTGAAAATGAATTTGCTCAGTGTACTAAAGCTTTAACTGATATAAAAAATGTTCTAGAAGAAAGGGTACTAAAAGGATATTATGTAGATTTGAGGCCTGTAATAGTTACTTGCCTAGTGGACTCTGTAGTTAATGAATGAAGAAATAATTTTCATTATGAGACCTATTGAGTGCAGTGTAGGCGTATGATGAAAAGATGAAATAAGTATAAAATACATTGACGAAGTGCTGTATTTTCTGAGTACAATCTTGTTGTTAGAAATTAGCATTTAAAATTGGAATTGCGAGCTGTACTGCCTGTAGTGTAGACTGCTATTTCATGTTAGTTTGCATTTGAAGATTCATTTGGTCATTGTAGTAAAGCTATAACTGATATAAAAAAACAATTCTTGAAGCGAGGATAATAAAAGGATAATATGTAGGGTGTAGGACTGTGATAGTTAGTTGCCTACTGGAGTCTGTAGTTGCATATGGAAATACCCCTCACTGATCAAAGGGAGTGTGGTGCTGTGGTCACTGCCACGGACTTGGGGTGACTGCTATTCAGGACTCAGGACACAGTTACACATGTGGGATCGGCTTGTGTTAAAGAGGGTTAATGGGGCTACGTGTTGCCGGCCTTGCATATCAAAGTATGCCTCACTGATCGAAGGGAGTGTGGTGCTGTGGTCGCTGCCACGGACTTGGGGTGACTGCCATTCAGGACTCAGGACACAGTTACCCATGTGGGATCGGCTTGTGTTGAACAGAGTTATTGGCACCACGTGTCGCCGCCGTAGCATATAGAAATATGCCTAACTAATCAGAGGGAGTATGCTGCTGTGGTCGCTGCCATGGACTTGGGGTCACTGCCATTCAGGACTCAGGACACAGTTCCACATGTGGGATTGTTCAGCTTGTGTTGAACAGAGTTATTGGCACCACGTGTCGCCGCCGTTGCATATGGAAATATGCCTCACTGATCGAAGGGCGTCTGGTGCTGTGGTTGTCTCACGGAGTTGGGTTCACTGCCACTCAGGACTCAGGACACAGTTCCACCTGTGGGATTATTCAGCTTGTGTTGAACAGGGTTAGTGGCACCACGTGTCGCCGTCGTTGCATATGGAAATATTCCTCACTGATCGAAGGGAGTCTGTTGCTGTGGTTGTCTCACGGAGTTGGGGTCACTATCATTCAGGACTTAGGACACAGTTCCACCTGTGGGATCGGCTTTTGTTGAAGATGGTTAGTGGCACCATTTGTCGCCGGTCTTTCACAGTGTAGGCCAGAGGTAGCGGTGAGCAAGGGCCCACAGCCACATGCATACGTTGGTGGCCCCACTGGCCTGCGTAGTGCAGGTTCAGTGGCACCACATGTCGCCGGCCTTCCATATGGAAATACCCCTCACTGATCGAAGGGAGTCTGGTGCTATGGTCGTTGCCATTCAGGACTCAGAACACAGTTACACATGTGGGATCGGCTTGTGTTGAACAGGGTTAGTTGGCACCATGTGTTGCCGGTCTTCCACAGTATAGGCCGAAGGCAGCGGTCACCAAAGGCCCACAGGCAGGTGACGTTAACTTGAGCTGCACATATTGGGAGCATTTGGTCTTCTTAACCCATTATAGTCTCTTACACAATTTGCGTCGCTACTATTCTTGAATTGTGAAAATTGTAACCATAGTGTAGTGCGGAGGCAGCGGTCAGGATGGGCGCACAGCCACGTGGCGATGATTTATGGTGCAGTGAGTTAGTAGCACCTGAAGTACACAGCGTGTGCGCACCGTGCAATGATGCGTGGTCTGGGCAGGCCGCACTGGGAGCAACGTGTCTTGCGAACTGGACTGCAACATCTGCAATCACCACTGCATCTGAATTGTGAGCGCTACTGTCCGCAGTGTATATCAAAGGCAGTAGTCGGTACAGACATAAGTCTGTGGTGCTGTACCGCTGGGTTCGCGGGGGGCATGTGTCATGGAGGCCCGCGGTTATGGCAGCAGCCACGTGCCAGGGTGAGGGCTGCCTCTGTGACAGACTCGTTGGTCTTCCCTCACATGAACCACGCCTAGAGCCTGGCCTATTTATCCATACTCCTATGCTGGAGTGGCGTACGTTAGAGCAGCCCACTCCACTTCCTCTTCCAGGGGGGGACAACACAGCTACATGAAGGAGATCTTCCCCATTGCCTGAGGTAACATGGTTGAGTCCCCTGTGCACTACACTACAAGTATCAATAGTATATCTCCACATGGAGAAGTTTGTGCTTTGCATAGTGAGGTCTGTGCAGCACATCAGCATTACACTTGGCATTGTGGGCTTTAATGTTGATGAGTGACTTGCCTCCTTCATATATAGTTGGTTGCCACATCTCCAAACATTCAGCTATTGTGTGGCTGAGGGGCATGGCATTTTGGGAAGGTCCGTTGTCCTGTTTTGCGCTGTCTCGGTGGTAGTAAGTGGGGTGGAGTAGGGGGGAGATTCTGGTGGTGGTGGCGCTGGGTGTTGTGGTCTTGTTGCGTGTCGGACCTGCATGTTCAGTAGCTCTATCACGTGTTGGTCTTTAGATGTGGCTGTGAGTTGGGTCCAATTCACGGGGTAGATAGTCAAACCTGCTTACACCAGTTAAAGGTTGATGTTAATTTGTTACTGCTAACTCAGCTTATCACCTGCTTTTTGGATCGCATTGCAGATTTGGCTGGTCGTTGAAAATATGGGGAAGTGGTGTTTTTGTGTTTTTTTTGGACGGGAACGCCTACTTTGCATTTCATTAGCGTTAGTTGTGGCTCTTGTTTGTGGCGATTTTGTTGGCGTAAGGTATCGATGGAAGAGTGGTGAGATTTGCAGTTTTCACCAAGTTGAGAATGGGTTGATAATTAAAAAACACAGAAAAAAAAGATAGGTTTAATGAACATTATAATTAGAAATTAGCATTTAAAAACCTTTGAAATTCACTGAAAAAACCATAGGTTTCAGGCACGTTATAGTTAGAAATTAGCATTTAAAAAAACCTTTGAAATTCACTGAAAAAACCATAGGTTTCATGGATGTTATAGTTAGTTGGACATTTCACTCATAGAAAACCATAGAAATTCCTCTGTTATAGTTAGTTGAGCTAACTATATCTCGCGCCCCCGCAATGCACTGCTGATGACGTCACATATTACATCATTCATGACATGGACAGTGACATCACTGATGACATCACTGATGACATCTCAATTTGACATCACTGATGACATCACTGATGACATCATCCAGTGAATGTGTGTTTCTATAAAATGTAAATATGTTTTATATATGTATGCCAAGGTGTATTGAAGAATGAATGGGTGTATAAGAGTCAGGATGGATGATTAAGTAGGTGTGTGACTGACTGTATAAGTGAGTGATTAATTGTGTCTTGCTTAATTCATGTGTTAGCGACTGATACAGACATTCACACAGTTTAGGTTGTCAGTTGGTATGTAAGTAGTTCCATGGTTTGGTTAGCAACTAAATTAGGATCTATATGAGCTATTGATTGCTTGTCTGAGTACCTGTATGGGTGCCTGAGTATCTGTGTAGGTGGGTGGGGGGTGTGACTCTGTGCATAGATGTGTGAGTGGATCTTTCACTGGGTATATGTGTTCAAGTCGGTATCTGTGAAGGACTGTATGGCTTGGTGAGTATGTGTATGAGTGTCTTGGTGAGTGAATGGATGTCTCAGTGGTACATGTGATTGAAACGCGTCTCTCTAGCCATGGGGTCGAGGGAGACCCAAGAAAATAAAGAAGCCCTATACTTACAGCCTTGAGTACGTCCCTTCTTCTTCGCAGAAGCAGGATTGTTCTTTTATATATATATATATATATATATATATATATATATATATATATATATATATATATATATATATATAGACAAACAAACACTTACAGCTTCCTTTTCCATGTCTGCCAACAGCCCTGTAGACCAAGAATTTCGGTTGATCCTAGGTTATAGTCGCAAACATAAAGCTATTCAAAAGATAGTACAAAATAATTGGCCACTGGTACGTAATGATCCAGTAATAGGACCCTTGCTACCGCAACGTGTGTCCATTACGTACAGCAAAGCACCATCCATGAGGGACAGTTTAGTTACCACCAACCCTGAAATCATTGAAAGTACAAATTGGCTACAGACTCATAAGGGCTTCTTTAAATGTAAGACCTGCAAAGCGTGGGTCCATGGCAGAAACACTAAGACCTATACTACCCCGTTTTGTGATACTGAGTACAAAATACAAAAATTACTCACATGCAAAACAGAATACGCCATCTATGTCCTAACGTGCCCCTGTGACCTTAGGTATATAGGTAGCACCAAACTTCAAGTCCATAAAAGAGTGCCACAACATTTATGAGCTATAACTCACCAAGACAACACATATCCGGTAGCTCGGCATTTCAAAGAATTTCATCAATCAGATAACAAACTACTTAGCTACTATGTGATTGATTGCATACCCCCAGTAGACGTGGTGGTGATAGGGACCACAAATTGAGACAACTTGAGACTAGATATATTATCCAGCTCGATACTAAATCACCAGGGGGACTTAATGCCACAGAAGATCTCTATACATGTCTTTAATTATAACCATGGTGATCGTGTATAGCTCATTGTGCACTTTATTACTATCCTTTCATTAGACTTGAACTTTAATGATGGTGCTACAGCATTGATGTAATAATTTGAATATCTGTCCTGTATTCACTTATGGTGTTATACAATCTTGGGAACTATGCTAGGAAAAACAGATCAAGGACGAAAAGATTTTTTATATGTATTTATTTATTCAATTTTATGACTATTTATATTAAGATATATATATTTATTGCCAAAAAGATAATTGTTTTCAATTGCTGGTTTGCACATATTTATACATATTTTATACATATTTTATCTTTGTTTACATCTGTATTCTCTGTCACATTATTCCTTTGCATAGTTTCTCTAAGAGACCTCGTCTTGTCAACGACACCAGGCACTTTACTTACCTCCTCCTGACATGACAATTCTCCAGGTTTTTATCTAAGTTTAGATGCTATTTCAGGTTATGTTGCATGCTGCGACAGTAACATTGTCTCTGAGTATCACATATGATAGGAGGTCGTCTTTTTTCGTCCTCGTCATATTCCACCTACTTCAACGGTATATCCGTGTTGGCAACATCATCAGTCTTATGAGACCTTTTTTGCACTCTCTCCCCCTTCCCTGCACTTTGCACTTTGTGCACTTTTTCCATCTTGCCTTTCTTTTAAGGGCAAAACTCAGGGATTACCCTTTGAGTTTCCGGACATGCATTCACACGTATCTTTTATTCGTTCAATTTTGAACACACATACCTTTTTGGATGTGTTCTGTGATTCAATTATTGAAACTATCAACATTACAAAATCTGATCAATTAGATTCGTAACACTTTATACACTATGGGTAATTTTATTTCATCTTGATTTATTTTTATGATTGTTGTCCCCATTCACTGTTTTAGGCACTTTTTTATCATTACACGTGAGCCCACTTACCCTTTAGTCCATCAGCAGAGTTTTGCAACTTTAATGTCATACCCATTTTTTTGTCTTTTATACCAATTCAGATCTAACAGTTTTTATTGAATATGCATATGTATGTTATTTATATTAGGCATGATCTACAAAGTGGGTTTTCAACCTCATTCTATTTTCCTCAAGTCGGTTATCTCTGTTTAGTTTTATATTATGTGTATTTCACAGTTATTCATACATTACAGAAGGTGTAACAACAAACCAATGTTTTGTTTACACATTAGCCGCAAGCTTGCTTTAAGGTTTTAATGTTATAACATCATTGCTTCTATGTCTATGGCTATCGGATCATGTGATGTGGCTACGTATTTGTACTTTCACTTTAAATAACCTAGGATTCGCTCCGACATGTCATGTGAACAAGGCTTTTGACGAGCTGAAACGCGTCATGGCGAAGAAGGAGTAAACGACAAATTTTGCACTTACTTTGGGTCCGTGTCCTGTTTTGTTCGGTGGATCACTTTCACCGGATTGGAAATGAAGTTATATATATATATCTATATATATACATATTAAATTAAACAACGGACACCCTGTTATCTCGTGTTTGTATTTTCTGAGAGCACGCCAGATTATCAAGATTTACCAAATATATATTACCTACTGGCAGTCGCCAGTAGGTAGTTATAGTTAGGACCTATTTTCCATAGGAAATCTGCAACATTCTATTTGGAATAACGTTGGCGCCGATTGACGAATCTTCGCGAAATTTTCCAAACTTTTGGCCAGCTCCGGTCCGCTCCTATCCTGAAACTTTCACGGTGATTCGTCAAGCGGGGGCCGAGAAAAAAGGGGGGTCCCAAAACGTGTTTTCCCCATGCATTTTCCCATAGGACCTGTTGACGCAGATACCGCCCGAACTGCAGAACGGAATTACACCAAATTTGGCAAAGATGTAGTCCTCAGTTCAGACTCGTGCCTTTTGCTTAAATGGTGTAAATCCGTTAAGTAGTTCCTGAGAAAATTAGAGTTAAGAAGATAGATATATCTGGGCGGAGCCTAACCACACATCTCATCGTGAGATCTGATTGGCTATCAGTACTTCATCCAAGAAGTGTTGGCAGCAATCTTGGGACCAATATACATGATAGCACCTCATTAAAAAGCATTGCAGTTAATAGAAGGTTTTAAGACTTTAGTTACATTATGAATAATTTGTTGATGGTACCATACTCATTTTAGGAATTGTGGTGTGTTCTAAGGTGATTTTACCATGTGAAAAAGCCTTCTGCTGTGATATCATGAATCATGTTTGAGAGAAAACTATTTTCTCATGCTTTTCCCACAGAGGTTTGGAAAGTGATCTATAAGCTAAACTGAGAGCATATTTTCTGTAAATTCACATTATCTTTCTCAGTCATGTGAGAATGAAGTCTGACATTCTCAGTAAAACATGTACATCCAACAAGGACAGAGACTGTCAGTTGATTCCTTAGTGTTCTACTGCAGCTTCCCAGAGTGTTCTAAAGAACAATTAGAGCGCTAACAGTCCTACTTATGACAAACGTATTGCACACCTGAAGCCATCTTGATTGGAAAAAAGTGGTAACTCTTAAAACATTTAATTTAAAAAGGAACAAAATGAGGGGGTTCATTTTGACATAGAAAGTATGATTAGTGCTGCAGAAAGAAAAATTAGGACATATTTTGAGTGACTTCTCAAATCCTCTTCTATTTCATTAAAACATTCTGACATGCAGACTGAAACATGCACTTTCAATACCAGCAGCAGACTTCCCTGGTGAGCAGTAGCTTTACTACAGTGATCTAATAAGCAACTAGAGTGCTAACATTCTGAATTTATGGCAAATGTGTGACACATCTGAATGCCTTCTTGATGGAATCAAAGTAAAAAACTGAAAGTATTTCCTACTGAGGAGACTGTAGTAAATGAGGAAATTAGGAAACTTCATAACAAATAAGCCTCCCAAAATGGCCACCAGAGACAAAAGAGCACAAATGTGCCCAAATATCACCAAGATGTAGCCCAAGTATAGCCCAATGACAGAATGTCCCAGAGTGTTCTAACGAACAACTAGAGAGCTAACAGTCTTACTTATGACAAACATATGGCACACCTGAAGCCATCTTGATTGGAATAAAGTGGTAACACTTAAAACATTTAATTTACAAAAGAACAAAATGAGGGGGTTCATTTTGCCATAGAAATTATGGTTAGTGCTGCAGAAAGAAAAATTAGGGCACATTTTGACTTCTCAAATCCTCTTCTATTTCATAAACAAATTCTGACATGCAGACTGAAACATGCACTTTGAATACCAGCAGCAGACTTCCCTGGTGAGCAGTAGCTTTACTACAGTGATCTAATGAGCAACTAGAGTGCTAACATTCAGAATTTATGGCAAATGTGTGACACAGCTGAATGCCTTCTTGATGGAACCATAGTAAAAAACTGAAAGTATTTCCTACTGAGGAGACTGCAGTAAATGAGGAAATTAGGAATCTTCATAACAAGTAAATCTCCCAAGATGGCCTCCAGAGACAAAAGAGCCCAAATGTAGCCCAAATATCACCCAGATGTAGCCCAAGTATAGCTCAATGACAGAATGTCCCAGAGTGTTCTAACGAACAACTAGAGCGCTAACAGTCTTACTTATGACAAAAGTATGGCACACCTGAAGCCATCTTGATTGGAATAAAGTGGTAACACTTAAAACATTTAATTTACAAAGGAACAAAATGAGGGGTTCATTTTGCCATAGCAATTATGATTAGTGCTTCAGAAAGAAAAATTAGGGCACATTTTGACTTCTCAAATCCTCTTCTATTTCATAAATAAATTCTGACATGCAGACTGAAACATGCACTTTGAATACCAGCAGCAGACTTCCCTGGTGAGCAGTAGCTTTACTACAGTGATCTAATGAGCAACTAGAGTGCTAACATTCAGAATTTATGGCAAATGTGTGACATATCTGAATACCTTCTTGATGGAATCAAAGTAAAAAACTGAAAGCATTTCCTACTGAGGAGACTGCAGTAAATGAGGAAATTAGGAAACTTCATAACAAATAAATCTCCCACGATGCCCACCAGAGACAAAAGAGCCCAAATGCAGCAAAAATATCACCCACATGTAGCCCACATGTAGCCCAATGACAGAAGTGTGCAAAACACTTATTTTGTGTGTATTTGCAGTTTTATATAGTGCAGACTTGTCAGGTATTGGAGTGCTTTACATGAGCATTGGTTACATCACACAAGATAAAATTCATTTTGGTTGTAGACATGGGGAGATTAAGTGATTTGACCAGAATCACAGAATGCTGAGCTGAATCAGAAACTCCAACCTGGTTCCCCAGTTGCAAAGTCTGCAGCTGTGGAAGTAACACCACATCCTCTCCCCTAGGTGCAACATTTAATCAAGTGGTCAACTGGATAAAAAAACATAAAGATTACAAATAATTTAAAAGTTCTTTGTCGCTATTTGAAAACTCAGAAAATATGTCCTCATTTTAGTTTTTTAGAGCACTAACCATAATTTTGATGCAAATAAGACCCTCTCATATATGTAATTTCTAAAGGAAATGCTCTAGGTATTACAGTTTTGATTACATCAAGATGACATCAGGCGTTCCACACTTTTGTAATAAATATAGAATGTTAGCAATCTAGTTGTTCATTGGGATACTGTTGAGAGGCAGAGGACGGGGGCACGGACTCTGAAAATTGAAGGCAGGTAGGAGAGTGCAGAGGCAACAATTTGACCACACTGGGTAGGCAGGAAGGGCAGTGGCAGGACAACAGACTATGGAGGGCAGTGGAAAGGGGGGCAGGGGCAACAAACCAACAATACAGGACTGGCAAGAGAGGCTGTGGCAATATAATAAACCATTGTGGGCAGAAGGAAAAGGCAGTGGTAGTACAACCATACATGCCAACAGACCTGATTCAGCCAGGAACCGTCCAATGTTTTTAAGCTCAAATGGGCTTTATTTGATCTGTTTCCTGTCTACAATCTCCTCTTTTTCAATGTAACTCAAAGGGGAAAATCAATACCCCAGTTTTTTTTCAAAATCTCCCTCTCACCAAGTTCAAAATGTTCGCAAGTATGGTACATTGGATCATGGTAGGCAGGAGGAATTGGGGTAGGGACATGGACTCGGATAACAGAGGACAGGAGGGACATGGAGAGGTGCACCAAACTAACCCTACAGGGCAGGCATCAGGGTTTGCAGCAGCACAATACACCACACAGGGCATGCGGGACGGGAGTGCAGCACAACAATCCATAGAAAGCAATAGGGAGGGGACAGGACCATGCACATGAACAACAGAGAACAGAGACAGTGGTAGCTAGCTGACCATAATGGACAGACAGGAGAGAAAGCTGCAGCATAACAGACCATAAAGGGCAGGAGGGACGGATCAGGGGCATTACAATGGAACAGACAAGCTGGAGGGAGGGAATAGGTGTCTGCACATGGAAACAGAGGGCTGGGGGCAAGGGGGCAGGGCCAGAGCAGCAAGATGACCATGGAAGTCAGGCAGGATGAGCACTAGAAACAAGACACACCATGGAGAGCAACAATGACACTATGATGGCGTACACGCAGACCACGGAGGGAAGGTGGGAGAGGGTCAGGGGCAGCTAGCTGACCACACAGGGAAGGTGGGAGGGGCCATGGCAGCACAGAAGACTGTGCATGGCAAGCGGGAGGGTTAGTGGCAGCAGAATGGCTATGATGGGCAAGAAGGAGGGTGCAGGGGCATGCACAAAGGACCATGGAGGATAGAAGGGAGGGTCAGGACCTGGGCACAGACAAGAGAGTTCAGGGGAAGGGTCCTCACAACTAGGCCTGGGAGGTAAATTCCGTTCCGCTCGCGGAATTTGCGGAATTTTGGTAATTTCGCGTTCCGCGGAGAACGCGAAATTGCCCAAAATTCTGCTTTCCGCGACTTCGCAAACATTTTTTCTTGTTCGCGTTCTCAAAATGCGTGTTCGCGAGATATTTCTCCCCGAGCACGCAAACAGCAACTGTGAACAGGAAAAAAGCATCGCGAACATGCAATTCCGCGTGTTCGCGGAATTTCTGCATGTTCGCAGAGATTTTTTACCGTTTCGCGGTGATTTGCGTAACGCGATTACGCAAATTCCGCCCACCCCTACTCACAACAGACCGCGCGGGGCAGGCAAGAGGAGCAGTTGCAGCACAACAGACCAGGGAGGGCAGAAGGGTGTGGCAGTAAAATGGACCATGGAGGACAGGAGGAAGGGGATAGGGGCATGGCATGTGGACAGGCAGGGTGGAGGTGGCAGGGACAGGTTACAGTCATCTGACAATGCTAGGCAGGTGGGAGGGGAGTGGCAGCTCAACAGAACACTCAGAGTAGATAGGAGTGGCAGGTTCATGGAACATGGTGGGCAAAAAGGATGGAGCAGGGGCATGCACAAAGACATCGGAGGGCAGGGGGAAGGAGAATAGGGGCAGCAAGCTAAGCATAGAGGCTAAGCAGGAGGTCAATGAGGAGGTCAATGATGGGCCATAGAATTGGGCAATGGAGGGCAGGAGGAGTGGACTGGTACATCATGCTAAATGGAGGGCAGTGGCAGCACATCAGACCATGCATGGCAGGAGGGAGGAGGCTAGTCCATGGATTCAGACAACAGAGGATAGGGAGGAGGTGGATGGGGCAGCAAGCTAACTGTTCAGAGAAGATGGGTATTAGGAACTTTATTGTTTTTAAAATGTGTGTCTGTGCGAACTACTTAAAATTTGAACAAGTATGCAGCATAATCTCACTTTTATTCAGGAAGAAGATGACGTTTGTGACTGTGACTCTGGGCTCACTTGGCAGAAACACCCCGTGACCCTCCACCCCCATCGCAAAATGTAATGCCCGTGAAAACGGTAGGTGGACGCAGTGTTATATAGAACATAGTCCTGAGAGCAATATTGAAAATGAAAACTAGATATAGTATATGGTATAAACTATGCACCAAAAAGTGTGATATAAGATGAACCGGGGCGTGAAATATAATATGCAATACATTGTGCGCAATTGCAGATTCATTGGAGGGCACGAGATAGCACAGGCACTAGCGCGTGATATGCACAGGTCAGGTCCCTGAAACCTGTGGTTTTTTCTGTGAATTTCTAAGGGTTTTTAAATGCTAATTTCTAACTATAACGTCCCTGAAACCTATGGTTTTTTCAGTGAATTTCAAAGGTGTTATTTCTAGCTATGTCTACAGAGGTAGGACATGTGCAGAAAGAGGAAGAAAGGCACAGAAAGAATCAAGAGAAATACAGAAAGAGGCAACAGAAGTCCAGAAAGACAAAGAAAAGTACAGAAGGAAGCAAGAGATATGCAGAAAGAGCAAACAGAGCTGCAGGGAAAGGCCTTGTTGCAAAGTCATCCTGTGCCCCCAACATCTTGCTGACTGGTACTGGTGGTACCTTACTCTGATTAACCAGGCCCAGAGCCAGTGCTATGCTGAAAGACTCTTAGAATACAGTGAAAACACCTACATACCAGGGTACACTATGGGTTGGGGTACCCCTGTGATTGGCATGACCTCTCCTGAAAGGCCCTAATACATAATAGGGCAGGGGGATTAAAACAATATCCAACTCAGGTGCAGAAAGAGGCAAGCGCAATGCCGAAAGAACCAACAGAGGTGCTGAAAGAGGTGGAAAGGGTACTGAAAGAGAAAGTGAAGTGCAGAAAGAGGCAAGAGAGAAGCACAAAGAGGCAAGAGAGGTACAGAAAGAGGCAGGAGGGGTGCAGAAAGAAGGAAGAGAAGTATCGAAATAGGCAAGAGAATTGCTGAAAGAAGCAACAGAGCTGTAGAAAGAAGCATGAGAACTGCAGAAGGAGGCAAGTGAGGTGCAGAAAGAAGAAATACCTGCACAGAAAGAACCAACGGAGGTGCAAAAAGAGGCAAGAAGGGTGCAGAAAAAGGTAGGAGAGGTGTACAAAGAGGGAAGAGAGGTACAAAAAGCGTCAGGAGGGGTACAGAAAGAAGGACGAGGAGTGCAGAGTACCAGAGGTGCTGAAAGAGGCAAGAGAAGTGCAGAAACAGGCAGGAAAGGTGCAGAAAGAAGGAACAGGGGTGCAAAAAGTGGCAAGAGGGGTTCAGAAAGAGAAAATAGGGGTGTAAAAAGGCAAGAGGGTACGAAAGAAGCAAGAGCAGTGAAAAATGTACCAACAGAGGTGCAAAAAGAGGCAAGAGGGGTGCAGAAAGAGGTATGAGAGGTGCAAGAGAGGTACAGAAAGAAGCAGGAAGGCTACAGAAAGAAGGAAGCGAAGAGCAGAAAGAGGCAAGAGAATTGCTGAAAGAAGCAACAGAGGTGAAAAAAGAAGCAAGAGAAGTGCAGAAAGAGGCAGGTGAGGTGCAGAAAAAAGCAAGAGCAGTGCATAAAAAACCAACAGAGGTGGAAAAAGAGGCAAGTGAGGTGCAGAAGGAGCCAAGAGAACGGCAGAAAGAGGGAAGACAGTTGCAGAAACAGGCAAAAGAGGTGCAGAAAGAGGGAACAGGTGGGCAAACTGAGGCAAGAGAGGTACAGAAAGAAGGAAGAGAGGTGCACAAAGAGGCAAGAGAGGTACAGAAAGAGAGAGGAGGGGTGCAGAAAGAAGGAAGAGAAGTGCAGAAAGAGGCAAGAGAATTGTTGAAAGAAGCAACCGAGCTGTTGAAAGAAGTAAGAGAAGTGCAGAAGGAGGCAAGTGAGGTGCAGAAAGAAGCTAGAGCAGCGCAGAAAGAACCAACAGAGGGGCAAAAAGAGGCACGAGGGGTGCAGAAAAAGGAGGGAGAGGTGCACAAAGAGGCAAGAGAGGTACAAAAAGAGTCAGGAGGGGTGCAGAAAGAAGGAAGAGAAGTACAAAAAGAAGTGACAGAGGTGCTGAAAGAGGCGCAAATGGTACAGAAAGAGGCAAGAGAGGTACAGAAACAGGCAGGAAAGGTGCAGAAAGGGGGAACAGGGGTGCAAAAAGAGGCAAGAGGGGTACAGAAAGAGAAATGAGGGGTGCAGAAAGAGGCTAGAGGGGTGCAGAAAGAAGCAAGAGCAGTACAGAATGAACCAACAGAGGTGCAAAAAGAGGAAAGAGAGGTGCAGAAAGAGGCAGGAGAGGTGCACAAAGAGACAAGGGAGGTACAGAAAGAAGCAAGAGGTGTGCAGAAAGAAGGAAGAGAAGTGCATAAAGAAGCAACAGAGGTGTAGAAAAAAGAAAGAGAAGTTCAGAAAGGGGCAAGTGAGGTGCAGAAAGAAGCAGGAGCAGTGCAGAAAGAACCAACAGAGGTGCAAAAAGAGGTAAGAGGGGTGCCAAAAAAGGTAGGAGGGGTGTACAAGGAGGCAAGAGAGGTACAGAAAAAGGCAGCAGGACTGCAGAAAGAAAGATGAAAGTGCAGAAAGAGGCAAGAGAATTGCAGAAAAAGCAACAGAGGTGTAGAAAGAAGCAATAGAAGTGCAGAAAGAGGCTAGTGAGGTGCAGAAAAAAGCAAGAGCAGTGCAGAAAGAACCAAGAGAGGTGCTGAAAGAGGTGCGAAGGGTGCAGAAAGAGCAAGAGAAGTGCAGAAAGAGGCAACAGAGGTACAGAAAGAGGCAAGAGAGGTGCAGAAACAGGCAAGAAAGTTGCAGAAACAGGGAACGGGTGCAGAAAGAGGCAAGTGAGGTGCAGAAAGAAGCAAGAGCAGTGCAGAAAGAACCAACAGTGGTGCAAAAAGAGACAAGAGGGGTGCAGAAAAAGGAAGGAGGGGTACACAAAGAGGCAAGAGAGGTACGGAAAGAAGCAGGAGGGTTGCAGACAGAAGGAAGAGCGGTGCAGAAAGAGGCAAGAGAAATGGTGAAAAAAGCAACAGAGGTGTAGAAAGAAGCAAGAGAAGTGCAGAAAGAAGCAAGTGAGATGCAGAAACAGGCAAGAAAGGTACAGAAAGAGGGAAGACAAGTGCAGAAAGAGACTACAGGGGTGCGGTAAGAAGCAAGACAGGTGCAGAAAGAAGCATGCAAAGTGCAGAATGAAGCAACAGCGTTGCAGAAAGAGGCAAAATAAGTGCAGAAAGAAGCAACAGAGGAGTAGAAAAAAGAAAGAGAAGTTCAGAAAGGGGCAAGTGAGGTGCAGAAAGAAGCAAGAGCAGTGCAGAAAGAACCAACAGAGGTGCAAAAAGAGTTAAGAGGGGTGCCGAAAAAGGTAGGAGGGGTGTACAAAGAGGCAAGAGAGGTACAGAAAAAGGCAGGAGGACTGCAGAAAGAAGGATGAGAAGTGCAGAAAGAGGCAAGAGAATTGCGGAAAGAAGCAACAGAGGTGTAGAAAGAAGCAATAGAAGTGCAGAAAGAGGCTAGTGAGGTGCAGAAAAAAGCAAGAGCAGTGCAGAAAGAACCAACAGAGGTGCTGAAAGAGGCGCGAAGGGTGTAGAAAGAGCAAGAGAAGTGCAGGAAGAGGCAACATAGGTACAGAAAGAGGCAAGAGAGGTGCAGATACAGGCAGGAAAGGAGCAGAAACAGGGAACGGGTGCAGAAAGAGGCAAGTGAGGTACAGAAAGAAGCAAGAGCAGTGCAGAAAGAACCAACAGTGGTGCAAAAAGAGACAAGAGGGGTGCAGAAAAAGGAAGGAGGGGTACACAAAGAGGCAAGAGAGGTATGGAAAAAAGCAGGAGGGTTGCAGACAGAAGGAAGAGAGGTTCAGAAAGAGGCAAGAGAATTGGTGAAAAAAGCAACATAGGTGTAGAAAGAAGCAAGAGAAGTGCAGAAAGAAGCAAGTGAGATGCAGAAACAGGCAAGAAAGGTACAGAAAGAGGGAAGACAAGTGCAGAAAGAGACTACAGGGCTGCGGTAAGAAGCAAGACAGGTGCAGAAAGAAGCATGCAAAGTGCAAAATGAAGCAACAGGGGTGCAGAAAGAGGCAAGAGAAGTACAGAAAGAAGCAATAGAGGTGCAGAAGGAGGCAAGAGAACTACAGAAAGACGCAAGAGAGTTGTAGAAACAGGCAAAAGGGGTGCAGAAACAACCAACAGAGGTGCAAAAAGATGCAAGAGAGTTGCAGAAAGGGGCAAGATAAGTGCAGAAAGAACCAACAGAGGTGCAAAAAGAGTTAAGAGGGGTGCCGAAAAAGGTAGGAGGGGTGTACAAAGAGGCAAGAGAGGTACAGAAAAAGGCAGGAGGACTGCAGAAAGAAGGATGAGAAGTGCAGAAAGAGGCAAGAGAATTGCGGAAAGAAGCAACAGAGGTGTAGAAAGAAGCAATAGAAGTGCAGAAAGAGGCTAGTGAGGTGCAGAAAAAAGCAAGAGCAGTGCAGAAAGAACCAACAGAGGTGCTGAAAGAGGCGCGAAGGGTGTAGAAAGAGCAAGAGAAGTGCAGGAAGAGGCAACATAGGTACAGAAAGAGGCAAGAGAGGTGCAGATACAGGCAGGAAAGGAGCAGAAACAGGGAACGGGTGCAGAAAGAGGCAAGTGAGGTACAGAAAGAAGCAAGAGCAGTGCAGAAAGAACCAACAGTGGTGCAAAAAGAGACAAGAGGGGTGCAGAAAAAGGAAGGAGGGGTACACAAAGAGGCAAGAGAGGTATGGAAAAAAGCAGGAGGGTTGCAGACAGAAGGAAGAGAGGTTCAGAAAGAGGCAAGAGAATTGGTGAAAAAGCAACATAGGTGTAGAAAGAAGCAAGAGAAGTGCAGAAAGAAGCAAGTGAGATGCAGAAACAGGCAAGAAAGGTACAGAAAGAGGGAAGACAAGTGCAGAAAGAGACTACAGGGCTGCGGTAAGAAGCAAGACAGGTGCAGAAAGAAGCATGCAAAGTGCAAAATGAAGCAACAGGGGTGCAGAAAGAGGCAAGAGAAGTACAGAAAGAAGCAATAGAGGTGCAGAAGGAGGCAAGAGAACTACAGAAAGACGCAAGAGAGTTGTAGAAACAGGCAAAAGGGGTGCAGAAACAACCAACAGAGGTGCAAAAAGATGCAAGAGAGTTGCAGAAAGGGGCAAGATAAGTGCAGAAAGAAGCAACAGAAGTGCAGAAAGAGGTAAGAAGGGTGCAGAAAGAAGCAAGACAGGTGCAGAAAGAGGCAACAGACGTGCAGAAAGAGGGAAGAGAGGTGTAGAAAGAAGCAACAGAAATGCAGCAAGAGGCAAGAAAGGCGCAAAAGGAAGCAAGAGTGGTTTGCTCACCATTAGTACCAATTTAACACCCACATTAAGCAATAAGTAACATGTGACCATTCTAGGTTTGCAAACAGCCTTCCACCACAATGTAATACTTGTTGCTGCATTTTTGGTAACGTTTGAGCCATTTGAGCTAGAAACAAGGCTTTTTTTGTTCAAATCTACAGATTAGGCAGCAGATGATGAACTATGTCTCTAATGCAGAAAATGTATAATTGTGCAAAAGTAGGTGCAGTCAAACAGTTGCATAATTCCAGTGGCCCTGTTCGTACCTCTGACTCGGTCCACAAGTGCTCCTCAGTGATTCCTTCTTTTTTTGTCTCACTGAGTTCATAGTTTAGCTTCTATGAAAAAGAGGAAGACTAAACCTGAGGTTACCACTCCACAACACAGACTACCATACCACATAATCACTCTCCATAACACATAATCCCACTCTACATAATTCCTATACACTAAATACCACATACTTTCTATCCACATAATTTCACTGCACAACATACCACATAATTCCACTACACACAATTTACATCCATTCCACTCCCAAAAACGTTAGTAAAAAACTTTTACATTTACAATGCCAATAGTTCTAACTCACGCAAATTTGAAACCTGTTACATTGCAAACAGTTCTTTAACTAGCAGTTGCATTTGCAGAGTGGTGGAGAAAGGGTGCCGGACCTCCGGCCAGCACTCAGTAATTCCACTGTGTAGGACTTACAGGAGGTACCAGGAGGGCTTCTTGGCCCCCAAAGTCCCTCAGGAGTAAATTGGACTTCATCCCTATCTCGTAGTCTGCCAGGACGCATGTTTGCAGAGTGGTGGAGAAAGGGGGGCATGGCCTCTGAAGAAGTTTTAGCAATCCCACTGTGCGGGACTTACTGGAGGTAACAAGAGGGGTAGTTGGCCCCAAGGACATCCTTGTTGGCCAACTACCCCTCCTAATACCTCCAGTAAGTCCCACACAGCAGGATTGCTAAGTTTTCATTGCAGGCCACGCCCCCTTTGCCCACCACGCTGCAAATGCGCTACCTGGCGAGCTCTTGGATGGGGATTGAAGTCCCCTTCACTGATGAGGGTCCTTTAGGGGCTAACTAGCCTACCTCTTACCTCCAGTAAGCCTCACACAGTGGGATTGCTGAGAGGGGGACACAGGCCATGCCCCCTTTCTCCACCACTCTGCAAACATCCCTCCTGGCACACTCTTGGTTGAAGGATGAAGTCCCCTTTCCTCCTGAGGGTCCCTGGGCCCAACTAGCCCTCCTATGACCTCCAGTAAACCCCATACATCTCGATTGCTGAGAGTGCTCAAAGGCCATACCCCCTTTTTACACAACTCTGCAAATGCGACTCCTGGCGCACTTCTGATCAGGGGATGAAGTCCATTTTAGTCCTGAGGTCCTCAGGGCACAAAAGGACCTCATCGCCCCACCAGCAATGTGCCAAAAGGCACGTTTACAGAGTGGTGTGAAAAGGGGCGTGTCCTTGGATCACCTCCCAGCAATCCGACTGTGTGGGGCTTACTGGAGATACCCGGTGTGCTAGTTGGCCCCTAAGGACCCATATGATTCGAGGGGACTTTATCCCCAACCCAAAATGAGCAGGAGGTGCATTTGCCGAGTGGTGCATGGAGGGGGCGGGGTTTCCGGTGAGAGGCCGACTGCTGTTTTTCCCCTTGTTAGAAGGGGGGCTGTGTGGCCCCCCTTCTCTTAATATTTTTTGGGCCTTTGGGACCCCATCCCCACAGGGCCTGAGAATTTCTTCATAAAAAAAAACAGTAAGGGGGTTGCATGGCCCCCCTTCCCAGGGCCACTAATGGCCCCTAGGACTCCATCCCCCAGGACCTGGCCTCGTTATTTTCAATAATTTTTGCTGAAAGGGGCCACGTGGCACCCTTCCCTGGCCCACTTCTGGCCATGGGACCCCATCCCTCGGGCCTGGCCTCAATCTTTTTCATTTTCACGGGAGCGCTCCCGCCCTGCCAAAGCAAATGGCAATGTCCCAAAGGTGGGCACACCGGTACATTGCAGGAGCTGGCCCTGGAGGATGGTAGTCCCCAGGGCCATCAAGGGCTCTGCAGCCCCTTCCAAATCTTTAAATCTCAGGGGAGGTGTCAGTCCCTGTGCCCGGGGGTCTGCAATGGACCCCTGTATTGAAATAAACAGTGCCCCAGGGAGGTGGTGGTTCACACACAAATTACTTTTCAATCCCCCTGGGAAGTGGTGGTCCCTGGGGCTTGGGGGGTTCCGTGAGGCCCTCCCACCATTATTTGTCAAAGCCCTGGGGAGGTGGCGGACCCTGGGGCTTGGGGGGCCCGCGAGGCCCCACCCTCCTTTGAATGAAGTCCTGGGAGGTGGCAGTTCCCGGGGCTTGGGGAGGCCACGAGGCCCCCACCAATATTTAAATTATGCCCCGGGGAGGTGGCAGTCCCCGGGGCTCAGGGGGGCCTCACCCATTCTCATTTGAATTAAGCCCCGGGGAGGGGACAGTCCCTGGGGTTTGGGGGCCCGTTAGGCCCCCCACCAATATTTAAATTATGCGCCAGGGATGTGGTGGTCCCCAGGGCTGACGGGGGGCTGTGTGCTCCCTGCACATTATGGAGAAAGACCTGGGGAGGTGGTGGGCCCCGGGACTGTGGGGCGCCCGCCCCGCTATATAATTATACATTGCCCCCGGGACCTGGCCCACCCCGAGGCTTAAGAATAACGAAGCGCGGGAGTCCGCGCATCATTTTCTTTTATTTTGCCCACCCAGCGTGAATTCGGACGATTTGTTTCTTCATTTTTCACTTTTTTATTCTTTTTCGTGTGACTTGGTTACCGAGTCACAAGGTGGCTGCCAAAACATTCTGGTTTGGAGTGTTGGCAGATAATCAGAAGTCAGCTCGTGCTCGGGAGGAGTCGCAACTCCTCCTCGGTGCTCGGTTATATACATTATTATTTTTTGAATTTCTCAGGAACAACGGAATGGATTTACACCATTTAAAAAAAAGGGCATTTTCTGAACCAAGTGCTACCTTTTTGCTAAATTTAGTGTAATTCCGTTCAGCAGTTAGGGCTGTAGTCTGTTCCAACATTTACTATGGAAATTAACATGGAGAAAATGAGGTTTGGCGCCCCCCTTTGTTCTCGGCCCCCAGTTGACGAATCACCCCAAAACGTTTAAGATAGGAGCTGACTTGAGTGAACCATTAGTTTTGAAAATTTCACAAAGATTCATCTAATGGCGCCAAAGATATTGGCAAACGAAAAAATGCTTTTTGAATCTAAACAAGGTCCTAACTATAACTACCTACTCGTGATATATAACTATATATATATTCACTGAAAAAAACCATAGGTTTCAGGCACGTTATAGTTAAGAATTAGCATTTAAAAAACCTTAGAAATTCCCTGAAAAAACCATAGGTTTCAGGGGCGTTATAGTTAGCTGGACTTTTCACTTGTACAAAACCATTGAAATTCCCCCGTTATAGTTAGTTCAGCTAATGTCATGTCATGAGTGATGTAATATGTGACGTCATCAGCAGTGCATTGCGGGCGCGCGAGTTATAGTTAGCTGAACTAACTATAACGGGGGAATTTCAATGGTTTTGTACGAGTGAAAAGTCCAGCCAACTATAACGCCCCTGAAACCTATGGTTTTTTCAGTGAATTTCTAAGGTTTTTTAAATGCTAATTCCTAACTATAACGTGCCTGAAACCTATGTTTTTTTCAGTGAATTTCAAAGGTTTTTTAAATGCTAATTTCTAACTATGCCTACAGAGATAGGACATGTGAAGGAAGAAGAAAAAACGCACAGAAAGAAAAAAAAGAAATGCAGAAAGAAGCAAGTCCTCAAAGACGAAGAAAAGTGCAGGAAGAAGGATAACATAAAGAAAGAACAAACAGAAGAGCAGAAAGAAGCCTTGTTGTAAATCATCCTGTACCCTCAACTTTTTCAGACGGATACTGGTGGTAACTGAGTCTGAAAAACCAGTCCTAGAGCCAGTGCTATGTTAAAAGACACTCAGAATACAGTGAAAACACCTACATACACTAGGGAACACTATGCGTTGGGGTCCCCCTGTGATCAGCATGACCTCCTCTGTAAGCCCCTAGTACATAATCGGGCAGGGGATTAAAACTACCTCTTAAAACGCGCCACAGGGCGTGTTTGCACACGTCACCTCAGGCCCCGTTTCCTCACTTCCCCACTGTGTAAACACGCCCTGTGGCCATTTTAAGTTGGGAGATTAAGTCCCCTTGAATCCTGAGGGTCCCTAGGGTCCAACTAGACCACTAGGTACCTCCAGTAAGCACCACAGAGCTGCGTTGCAGAGAGATGTAAAAAGGGGCACGGCATAGACCACCTCTCTGCAACGCAGCGGAGTGGTGCTTACTGGAAGCACCTGGTGGGCTAGTTGGCCCCCAGAGTCCCTCAGGATTGAAGGGGAATTATTTCCCCAACTTAAAACGCACCACAGGGCTTGTTTGCACACGTTAACTCAGGCCCCGTCCCCTCCCTTCACCACTGTGTAAACACGCCCTGTGGCCGTTTTTAGTTGGGAGATTAAGTTCATTTGAATCCTGAGGGTCCCTAGGGTCCAACTAGCCCACTAGGTACCTCCAGTATGCGCCACAGAGCTGTGTTGCAGAGAGGTGTAAAAAGTGGCACGGCCTGGACCACCTCTCTGCAACGCAGCTCAGTGGCGCTTACTGGAAGCACCTGGTGGGCTAGTTAGCCCCCAGGGGCCCTCAGGATTGAAGGGGAATTATTTCCCCAACTTAAAACGCGCCACAGGGCTTGTTTGCACACGTTAACTCAGGCCCCGTCCCCTCCCTTCACCACTGTGTAAACACGCCCTGTGGCCGTTTTTAGTTGGGAGATTAAGTTAATTTGAATCCTGAGGGTCCCTAGTGTCCAACTAGCCCACTAGGTACCTCCAGTATGCGCCACAGAGTTGCGTTGCAGAGAGGTGTAAAAAGTGGCACGGCCTGGACCACCTCTCTGCAACGCAGCTCAGTGGCGCTTACTGGAAGCACCTGGTGGGCTAGTTAGCCCCCAGGGGCCCTCAGGATTGAAGGGGATTTATTTCCCCAACTTAAAACGCGCCATAGGGTGTGTTTGCACACATCACCTCAGGCCCCGTCCCCTTCCTTACCCACTGTGTAAACATGCCCTGCGGCCGTTTTTTAAGTTGGGAGATTAAGTCCCCTTGAATCCTGAGGATCCCTAGGGGCAAAATAGCCCACTAGGTACGTCCAGTAAGCCCCATTGCAGAGAGGTGTAAAAAGGGGCACGGCCTGCACCACCTCTCTGCAACGCAGAGCAGGGGCACTTACTGGAAGCACCTGGTGGGCTAGTTGGCCCCCAGGGTCCCTCAGTATTGAAGGGGAATTAATTCCCCAACTTACAACTGGCCAGGGGGCGCGTTTGCAGAGTGCTGCAAGGAGGGAGCGTGGCCTCCAGCGCGATGCCGGTCTTTTATTTATTTTATTTTTTTAAGAAGGAGGGCTGTGTGGCCCCCCCTTCTTTTTCTAATTTACTGGCCCTGCGGACCCCATCCCCCAGGGCCTGCACCCTAATTGTTTTTGTTGAAAAAAATTAATTTGGCCCTCCCAAGGCCTTAATCGGCCCCGGGGACCCCAACCTCATGGCCTTTTTTTTATTTAAATTCTTTAGGAGGGGGCTGCGTTGCCCCCCTCCTCAGGCCACTTATGGCTCCGGGGACCCCATCCCCCAGGGCTGGCCTTTGTTTTTTATTATTTTAAAAATATATATATTTATAGAAACACCTAGGACATGCTGGACAAACCGTATGTACCTATCACCATGACAATTTGCCTGATATTCATTAAAAGGCGACTATGCATAGAATGAATTCACATGGAATGTATTTACACCGCTAGTGAAGCTCTGACGTGTCTGACGCCCTACCGTGCCTAATCCCGGCACCCCCGCCGGTGGGTACTCTCCAAGTAGACACCTTGTCGTTTATTTATACAAACATGGGTAGCTATTGACGGGCACATTTAATATACACGCACACCAAGCCATTCAAAGGGGATTCGACAAAAATTCGACCAAACTATGCAAGAAACCCCCCTCACGGTTAATAAACACACATCCACTGCCGGATGTGTAATACTTTTTATTTTACTCTCTGGAAAGGAGACGAACCTCACTTGAGAGTCACAGCGTGCTCCTGGCTGAGCCCAATGCTGTGTCACACCCAACCAGTGTCCGCCGAGTGCCACACACTTCTGTGTTGTATTCCACCAGCTAGTGCGTATGCTATGACACTCTCTAGCCCATGTGCACTGTAACACCACCCCGTGAATATGTCATGCCACACTTGCCTTCGCACGGGTTATATTGCCCCATCTAACGTGCCTTCCTCGATGTGTATGTTATAACGCACTGCGCTATGCCATACATGTTACAATCTGGGATCCATATCTTTGTCACAGTGCATATGCAACGTTACACTCCCCAGCACATATTTTATATAACAACGTTAGAGACTAGTTATGTTACACAACACTGCACTGTGCATATTACACTCCAAGGCGCATATCGCATAGCACGCGCTAGTGCCTGTGCTATCTCGCGCTCTCCAATGAATCTGCCATTGCGCACAATGTATTGCATATTATATTTCACGCCCCGGTTCATCTTATATCACACTTTTGGTGCATAGTTTATACCATATACTACATCTAGTTTTCATTTTCAATCGTGCTCTCAGGACTATGTTCTATATAACACTGCGTCCACCTACCCTTTTCACGGGCATTACATTTTGTGATGGGGTGGAGGGTCAGGGGGTGTTTCTGCCATGTGAGCCCGGAGTCACAGTCGCAAACGTCCTCTTCTTCCTGAATAAAAGTGAGATTATGCTGCATACTTGTTCATATTTTAAGTAGCTCACACAGACACACATTTTAAAAACAATAAAGTTCCTAATACCCACCTTCTCTGAACAGTTAGCTTGCTGCCCCATCCACCTCCTCCCTATCCTCTGTTGTCTGAATCCATGGACTAGCCTCCTCCCTCCTGCCATGCATGGTCTGATGTGCTGTCACTGCCCTCCATTTAGCATGATGTACCAGTCCACTCCTCCTGCCCTCCATTGCCCAATTATATGGCCCATCATTGACCTCCTGCTTAGCCTCTGTGCTTAGCTTACTGCCCCTATTCTCTTTCCCCCTGCCCTCTGATGTCTTTGTGCATGCCCCTGCTCCATCCTTTTTGCCCACTATGTTCTATGGACCTGCCACTCCTATCTACTCTGAGTGTTCTGTTGAGCTGCCACTCCCCTCCCACCTGCCTATCATTGTCAGATGACTGTAACCTGTTCCTGCCACATCCACCCTGCCTGTCCACATGCCATGCCCCTATCCCCTTCCTCCTGTCCTCCATGGTCCATTTTACTGCCACACCCTTCTGCCCTCCCTGATCTGTTGTGCTGCAACTGCTCCTCCTGCCTGCCCTACGCGGTCTGTTGTGAGGCCCCTTCCCCTGAACTCTCTTGTCTGTGCCCAGGTCCTGACCCTCCCTTCTATCCTCCATGGTCCTTTGTGCATGCCCCTGCACCCTCCTTCTTGCCCATCATAGCCATTGTGCTGCCACTAACCCTCCCGCTTGCCATGCATGGTCTTCTGTGCTGCCATGGCCCCTCCCACCTTCCCTGTGTGTTCAGCTAGCTGCCCCTGACCCCCTCCCACCTTCCCTCCATGGTCTGTGTGTATGCCACCATAGTCTCATTGTTGCTCTCCATGGTGTGTCTTGTTTCTAGTGCCCATCCTGCCTGACCTCCATGGTCATCTTGCTGCTCCTGCCCTGCCACCTTGCCCCCAGCCCTCTGTTTCCATGTGCAGACCCCCTATTCCCTCCCTCCTGGCTTGTCTGTTCCATTGTAATGCCCCTGATCCGTCCCTCCTGCCCTTTATGGTCTGTTATGCTGAAGCTTTCTCTCCTGTCTGTCCATTATGGTCAGCTAGCTACCATTGCATCTTTCCCCTCTGCTCTCTGTTGTCCATGTGCATGGTCCGGTCCCCTCCCTATTGCTTTCTATGGATTATTGTGCCGCACTCCCGTCCCACATGCGCAGAGTGGTGTATTGTGCTGCTGCAAACCCTGATGCCTGCCCTGTAGGGTCAGTTTGGTGCACCTCTCCATGTCCCTCCTGTCCTCTGTTATCCGAGTCCATGTCCCTACCCCAATTCCTCCTGCCTACCATGATTCAATGTACCATACTTGCGAACATTTTGAACTTGGTAAGAGGGAGATTTTGAAAAAAAACTGGGGTATTGATTTTCCCCTTTGAGTTACATTGAAAAAGAGGAGATTGTAGACAGGAGACAGATCAAATAAAGCCCATTTGAGCTTAAAAACATTGGACGTTTCCTGGCTGAAACGGGTCTGTTGGCATGTATGGTTGTACTACCACTGCCTCTTCCTTCTGCCCACAATGGTCTATTATATTGCCACAGCCTCTCTTGCTAGTCCTGTATTGTTGGTTTGTTGCCCCTGCCCCCCTTTCCACTGCCCTCCATAGTCTGTTGTGCTGCCACTGCCCTTCCTGCCTGCCCAGTGTGGTCAAATTGTTGCCTCTGCACTCTCCTACCTGCCTTCAATTTTCAGAGTCCGTGCCCCTGGCCTCTGCCTCTCAACAGTATCCCAATGAACAACTAGATTGCTAACATTCTATATTTATTACAAAAGTGTGGAACCCCTGACGTCATCTTGATGTAATCAAAACTGTATACCGAGAGTATTTCCTTTAGAAATTACATATATGAGAGGCTCTTATTTGCATCAAAATTATGGTTAGTGCTCTATAAAACTAAAATGAGGACATATTTTCTGAGTTTTCAAATAGCGACAAAGAACTTTTACATTATTTGTAATCTTTATGTTTTTTTATCAAGTTGACCACTTGATTAAATGTTGCACCTTGGCGAGAGGATGTGGTACTTCCAGAGCTGCAGACTTTGCAACTGGGGAACCAGGTTGGAGTTTCTGCTTCAGCTCAACATTCTGTGATTGTGGTCAAATCACTTAATCTCCCCATGTCTAAAACCAAAATGAATTTGATCTTGTGTGATGTAACCAATGCTCATTTAAAGCATTCTAATACCTGACAAGTATGCACTATATAAAACTGCAAATACACAAAAAATAAGTGTTTTGCACAATTCTGTCATTGGGCTACATGTGGGCAACATCTGGGTGATATTTGTGCTGCATTTAGGCTCTTTTGTGTCTGGTGGCCATCTTGGGAGATTTATTTGTTATGAAGTTTCCTAATTTCCTCATTTACTGCAGTCTCCTCAGTAGGAAATGCTTTCAGTTTTTTACTTTGATTCCATCAAGAAGGTATTCAGATATGTCACACATTTGTCATAAATTCTGAATGTTAGCACTCTAGTTGCTCATTAGATCACTGTAGTAAAGCTACTGCTCACCACGGAAGTCTGCTGCTGGTATTAAAAGTGCATGTTTCAGTCTGCATATCAGAATTTTTTAATGAAATAGAAGAGGAGTTGAGAAGTCACTCGAAATGTGCCCTAATTTTTCTTTCTTCAGCACTAATCATAATTTCTATGGCAAAATGAACCCCCTCATTGTGTTTCTTTTTAAACTAAATGTTTTAAATGTTACCAGTTTATTCCAATCAAGATGGCTTCAGGTGTGCCAAACTTTTGTCATAATTAAGACAGTAAGCGCTCTAGTTGTTCTTAAGAATACTCTGGGACATTCTGTCATTAGGCTATACTTGGGCTACATCTGGGTGATATTTGGGCTACATTTGGGCTCTTTTGTCTCTGGTGGCCATCTTGGGAGATTTATTTGTTATGAAGTTTTCTAATTTCCTCATTTACTGTAGTCCCCTCAGTGGGAATACTTTCAGTTTTTTATTTTGGTTCCATCAAGAAGGCATTCAGATGTGTCACACATTTGCCATAAATTCTGAATGTTAGCACTCTAGTTGCTCATTAGATCACTGTAGTAAAACTACTGCTCACCAGGGAAGTCTGCTGCTGGTATTCAAAGTGCATGTTTCAGTCTGCATGTCAGAATTTGTTTATGAAATAGAAGAGGATTTGAGAAGTCAAAATGTGCCCTAATTTTTCTTTCTGCAGAACTAATCATAATTTCTATGGCAAAATGAACCCCCTTATTTTGTTCCTTTGTAAATTAAATGTTTTGAGTGTTACCACTTTATTCCAATCACGATGGCTTCAGGTGTGCCATACTTTTGTCATAAGTAAGACTGTTAGCGCTCTAGTTGTTCGTTAGAACACTCTGGGACATTCTATCAGTGGGCTATACTTGGGCTACATCTGGGTGATATTTGGGCTACATTTGGGCTCTTTTGTCTCTGGTGGCCATTTTGGGAGACTTATTTGTTATGATGTTTCATAATTTCCTTATTTACTACAGTCTCCTCAGTAGGAAATACTTTCAGTTTTTTACTTTGATTCCATCAAGAAGGCATTCAGATGTGTCACAAATTTGCCATAAATTCAGAATGTTAGCGCTCTAGTTGCTTATTAGATCGCTGTAGTAAAGCTACTGCGAAGTCTGCTGCTGATATTGAGAGTGCATGTTTCAGTCTGCATGTCAGAATTTTTTAATGAAATAGATGAGGATTTGAGAAGTCACTCAAACTGTGCCCTAATTTTTCTTTCTGCAGCACTAATCATACTTTCTATGGCAAAATGAACCCCCTCATTTTGTTCCTTTTTAAATTAAATGTTTTAAAGATTACCACTTTATTCCAAACAAGATGGCTTCAGGTGTGCCATACATTTGTCATAAGTAGGACTGTTAGCGCTCTAGTGGTTCTTTAGAACACTCTGGGAAGCTGCAGTAGAACACAAAGGAATCAACTGACGGTCTCTGCCCTTGTTGGATGTACATGTTTTACTGAGAATGTCAGACTTCATTCTCACATGACTGAGAAAGATAATGTGAATTTACAGAAAATATGCTCTCAGTTAGCTTATAGATCACCTTCTAAACCTCTGTGGGAAAAGCATGAGAAAATAGTTTTCTCTCAAACATGATTCATGATATCACAGCAGAAGGCTTTTCACATGGTAAAATCACCTTAGAACACACCACAATTCCTAAAATGAGTATGGTACCATCAACAAATGATTTATAATGTAACTAAAGTTTTAAAACCTTCTATTAACTGCAATGCTTTTTAATGAGGTGCTATCATGTATATTGGTCCCAAGATGGCTGCCAACACTTCTTGGATGAAGTGCTGACAGCCAATCAGATCTCACGATGAGATGTGTGGTTAGGCTCCGCCCAGATATATATGTGTTTTTACTTTTGATTTTCTCAGGAACTACTGAACGGATTTACACCATTTAAGCAAAAGGCACATGCCTGACCTGAGGACTACCTCTTTGCCAAATTTCAAGTAATTCTGTTCAGCCGTTCGGGCTGTACCTTCGACTAAAGGTCCTATGGGAAAATGCATGGGGAAAACGCGTTTTGGGACTCCCCTTTTTTCTCAGCCCCCGCTTGACGAATCACCCCGAGACTTTCAGGGTAGGAGCTGAGCGGAGCGCCCCATTAATTTGGAAAATTTCACGAAGATAAGTCAACCGGTGCCAAAGTTATTCAAAATAGAATTTTCAGATTTCCTATGGGAACCCGGTCCTAACTATAACTATCTACTGGCGACCGCCAGTAGATAATATATATATATATCTATATATATATATATATTCACTTAAAAAACCATAGGCTTCACACAAGTTATAGTTAGCTGGGCATTTCCCTCTTAAAAAACCAATGAAATTCCCCTGTTATAGTTAGTGCAGGCAACTATAACTCGCGCGACCGCAATCCTCTGCTGATGACGTCAGATATTACATCACTGTATTTAGACACTTATTTACCCATGTCTTCTTCCATTCATCTTTAGCTATACATATATTACATTTTTTTTTTTTTCAGAAAGACACATATGTCATCAGTGATGTAATATCTGACGTCATCAGCAGAGGATTGCGGTCGCGTGAGTTATAGTTGCCTGCACTAACTATAACAGGGGAATTTCATTGGTTTTTTACGAGGGAAATGCCCAGCTAACTATAACATGTGTGAAACCTATGGTTTTTTAAGTGAATTTGCAAGGTTTTTTAAATGCTAATTCCTAACTATAACGTGTGTGAAACCTATGGTTTTTTCAGTGAATTTGTACGGTTTTTTAAATGCTAAGTTATGTATTTATTAATTTATTTTTTTAAACAAAACTTTTTCACGGCGCGCGCGAACTTTGCATGATTTCTTCCGTTTGGGTGGTGCGCGCAGGGTGCGCGCACTCGGCGATTTTTCGAAAAAAAAATAAATTGTTTTTTGGCCCTTGGGGGTCTTTCTGGGACCCCCTGACCACGGCTAGGGGGTCAGGAACTGTCTACCCTGCCCCCTTTTCACGTTCTCCACATTTGTTTTTCACCCCTTCAGAGTGCGAGAGACAAAATGGCGGCCGACACTTCCTGGTTTTGACCGATTCGAATGTTTACTAAGATCTAACAACCAATCAGAATTGCGCTCGCGCACGGCAAGGTGCGCGCACCCAGCGCGCACGCTGCGCGCGTACAGATATATATATTGATTTAAATGCTATTTTCTCTGGAAATACTGAACAGATTTACACCAAACCTGCAAAAGGCACTTCATGGACCTTATGGCTACCTCTCTGCCAAATTTCACGTAATTCTGTTCAGCCGTTTGGGCTGTAGCTGCGACTAAAGTCCCTATGGAAAAATCCATGGGGAAAACGCGTTTTGGGACCCCCCCTTTTTCTTGGCCCCCGTTTGACGAATCACCCCGAGACTTTCAGGGTAGGAGCGGAGCGGAGCGCCCCATTAGTTTTGAAAATTTCGCGAGGATTCGTCAATCGGCGCCAAAGTTATTCAAAATAGAATTTTGAGATTTCCTATGGAAACTCGGTCCTAACTATAACTATCTACTGGCGACCGCCAGTAGATAATTAACACATATATATATCTAAGACATATTTAAACTTTAAACAAACACACAGTCACTGGATGATGTCATCAGTGATGTCATTTGAGATGTCATCAGTGATGTCACTGACCATGTCATGAATGATGTAATATGTGACGTCATCAGCAGTGCATTGCGGGGGCGCGAGTTATAGTTACCTGAACTAACTATAACGGCTGAATTTCTCTGGTTTTGTACGAGTGAACGTGAGGTGGTCTGAGGCCACGCCCCTTTTTACACCTCTCTGCAATGCAACTCTGTGGCGCTTACTGGAGGTACCTGGTGGGCTAGTTGGCCCCCAGGGACCCTCAGGATTCAAGGGGACTTAATACCCCAACTTAAAACGCGCCACGGAGTGTGTTTGCACAGTTGTCACATGAGGCTCTGCCCCTCCCTTCACCACTGTGCAAACTCGCCCCGTGGCACATTTTAAGTTGGGGGATTAAGTTCCCTTGAATCCTGAGGGTCCCTGGGGTCCAAATAGCCCACCAGGTACCTCCAGTAAGCTCCACAGAGCTGCTTTGCAGAGAGGTGGTCCAAGGCCACGCCCCTTTTTAAACCTCCCTGCAACGCAGCTCTGTGGCACTTACTGGAGATACCTGGTGTCCCTTTTTGCCTACATTACTACACGTCTTTATTTTTGCAATAATTTCAAAGGCTGCTTTCACATGAGAACTCATCGATATGTTCACTCTCTGCATGTTCCTGGGATTGTGACTGAACACTATGTGCAAGGTTGAACAACAATGCCTCTTGTTATTTTGTTATGGCCAGGCCTTAGCGCTTAGACAAAACATATGGATGCAGTTGTTGTTTGGACAAACGCACTCTGGTCTTATTAGAATACACAAATAGGTAACACACACTTGGAGAGGTACTTTTCCAGGGAGAAGAGCGAGACTGCACCTATGATGTAGATTTACTCTCTATAGGCTAAGGTATGGGGTCTGCTGACAAATCCCAGAGATCTTCTATTGTATAATAATACTTCTTCTTAGCAAGGGGAGAGAGGTTAGGCACTATAGTCTTTTCTCCATTGTCTTTTTATGATGACATCTCCCTTCATGATATATGGACTAGCTGCTATGCTGACTGTATTTGTACTATGCATTTTCCTGCTTGTTGTGGCACGTATATTGCATGTTAGGGCGCGTTAGTTAAAATAAATATTTTAACTATTTCATGTCTCTGTCAGATCTTATTGTGGACAAGTACAAGAGTGAGAGCGAAAGGGTGGGTCTTTTTCCTGAGAGATCTGGGAGTATTGTGTTCTGGGGTTTCTAATCATTTGCTACTCTGTGAGTGAGTAGGAGAGCAAGTGAGACACTATAGCTAGTCAATCCTGGGCTCGTGGGTACTAAGGTGGTAGGAAGACCCAGTCCCTATTCCCTGAGGCTCCATAATCCTGTGCACAGTTCTGTGTTTGTGCAGAATCCCTGCAACAAAACATCTCAGCAAGGGATAAATGGACATCACACATTTTCTCTAGTTTAGGAAGTGACTGTCAGAAGCATAAGGTTAGATGGTGGAAAGTGCATACTTTCCGTCTGTATATTTACACTTTATAACACCTTTTATACATAGATGGAGGATGTGATGTGCTGCATCTGTGACTTTAAGTAATAATTATTTTTTCCATAGATCTTTAAAGCATATTATACTTGTTTTAGTGTTAGGTCTATTTATACCTATTTTATGAATGTATGAACTTTTTGTCCCAAAATAAACAATAAACAACACTGAAGTAAATAACTAATTATCTGTTTCTAAGTAATTAGGTAATACTGTGATGTCATTTTTAAGGAGGGCCATCACTACAGTTGAAGACCCTCATTATAAGTAGTACATGGGGTAAATTCTCCCATGGATTAAATAAATACCCATGGAGTAAATACCACACACAGTGGGGCATATTTACAAGGGTATTGGGCCACAGTAACATCACTTTTAGTGATGTTCCGGTGGCTCAATGCCCTGCTCCATATGTGCAAGGTGGTGTTAGGCCACTTAACTTGGCATGTAAATATGCCCCTTACCACAGCAGTCCAATGTAGAAAAGGAACGGGCAATGGGTGTTGCTGTGGGCGTTTCACCGCAACAACCATTGCTTTTTGACGCTTCCCCTATTTACAAGGGTGGCATAAATGTGGGGCAGAGCCAAAAATAAGACTAGGTAAAACCTGGACTTAAACAGGCGCAATGAGGAGAAATGATCAATTTTATCTTGTTTTCAGTGTTTCTATGTGTGCTGCATTCTGCAGCACAATAGAAACAGAAACTCACCATTTCGATTGTTCATGTGCAGGAAGGTGCCCCTTTCTGCACATAAACAATCATTAAAACATGATGTTTTGCAACGTCTATATGTGCTGCATTCTGCAGGACACATAGACCTTACAAATCACCATTAGTGATTGTTTATGTGCAGGATGGGACACCTTCCTGAACATGAACAATCCTTCCTTGCAACATAGGTACCCTTGCACTATGGTGCAAGGGGGCCCTCATTGGTGCTAGGCAGTTAAATTTAGTGCCAGCGCTAGGGGAAATGGAGGGGTGCAATGCATACTTGTAAATAAGGCGCAAACCTGGGTTTTGACACAGCACTCTGACAGTTTCACGTGAATATCCCCTTGTATTTCCATTACCACTACAATTTTCTTCAGACATTTTCAGCAGGTCAATACCTTGGGAAAATTGCTTTTTAAACACCTGCTTTTTGCTCATTATAGTCCTTCACACTGGTTTTGTGATGGTACGTTATTGTGGACCATTTCGCAATCTTGACGTATTCTAGGATCATCATCTTCCCCTCCATTTAGACACTTTCCTAAAGAAGCTTGTCGGCATGGCATTTGTCTGCAGTTGATACAATGAATACCATTGGCTTAGATGATGTCAGCTTTTGTTAGTTACAGCACTACATGGCCATGCTAGCAAACTCAATATGCAAACACATTATTATTAGGGTTTTTACTCCTGCGGCATTCCTTAATTGAAACAATTTATTATTGTGTGATAGATGTATAATTTAATGTGTTGGGCCTCATGCCTAACTGCTTCAATTTTTTTCTAAATCAGGCCCTGGCCTCAATATGTCGACATCCACTCAAAAATACAATCAGCGCTATGAAGTATAGTAAAGAGTGTTAGCTTTTTTTCTGGATCAACAAAATTTTAATGGGTAGCAGCAGATGTTCATTTCCTGAAAGATTACATTTTCCACAGCAGCAGCAATAGCAGCTGCAAGAATGAATTCAATCATTTATTACTCTCCCATACCAGCCAGGCCAGTTGCATGACTCGCTGAAACCTCAGGTCACTGAGGTAGCTTGATTCAGATAGCAGATATAGAAGGAAAGTCTTGTTAGGACACCCATGTACCTCACATAGGGCCCGATTCACAAAGGTAAATTTAGATGTTTGGTCTAAACTTAGACTAGGGAATTCACAAAGGGCAATTATGAGTGCTAAACTATCTTTATGTCCTCACTCAGGCCCATAGTTTAGTTACCTGAAGTGATTCTTACATATTGCATACTGTATATACATGCATTTTAAGAATCGTTCAAGCTTTCAGAAAAAAGGCTTTGAAAGGACAGTATTTAATAAAATATTCAGCTAGTGTAAAATCATAATATGCACTGTTGATACACAAATATTGGTTTATAAATATTTGTAGTTTTGAATGCAATGACTACCTATAGCACATGCATGTAATAAGGGAATGTTTACTAGCGATCAATTAATATTTAAGGCCTCATTTGGCGTTTGGCTGACTGCGTACTCCACCACAAATATGATGGATGTCCTGTCTGACATATTACAAGTGCATAATCTCCTTTGGCAATTGTAATGCAGCAAGTGTGTGATGTTTCGACAGAGTATCCCATTTGCCAAAATTTAAATTAGGCCCTTGGTTCCTTTGTTTCATTGGATCAAAGTCACATGGATCCCACTGTGGCCATGCTATCATGGGGAAGAGGGACATGTTCTTGATTAGTGATTATGTGATATCGGTTTTCTCATAGTCTGACATTTAATATGGGAATCAATATCACATTTATTCTGTGTGGCGGTGTTTACTTTTTCATGACCTTTCATGTGATTTGGGGCCATATGTAGGAAGCCAAATACCGGTCGGTAACGGCCGAAATTCGGTAAATATCCCGTTACCGACCGGTATTTAGGCATTTGCGATGTAGGGGGCTGATTTTCTGGATTCGGTATTTACCGAATCGGAAATTAAGAAATAGGTAAAATACCGATTCGGTAAATACCGAATCCAGAAATGCAATGTAGGGGGCACTCAAGTGAGTGCATCATTGGTGTCTGGATTCGTTATTTACCACTAACTACAAGTTGATGGTAAATGACGAATACCTTTCAAAAAGCATTTTTGTGCTATTTGAAAAGTGCAATGTGGCAGACATACATGCCCTTAGGGCATGTATGTGCGCCACATGTGCACACAAGCACGAATCAGGGGTGCAACAGGGTGTCAATGTGACACCCTGCCACCCATGATAATGCCTCCCCTATTACCGATTCGGTATTTACCGAATCGGTAATGGTAACTGGCTTCCTATTCATTCCTATGGGCCTCCAGGCCCATAGGAATGAATGGGAAGGGATGCATTATTACCGATTCGGTAAATACCGATTCTTAAATACCGATATTTACCAAATAGGTAATAATTACCGATTGTTTACCTACATTACATTTACTGATTCATAAATACCGAATCGGTAAAATTCGGTATTTAAGAATCGGTAAATATAATTTACCTACATATGGCCCTTGGTGTCAGAAGAAGTAGTTTTCTAGTTTGGGTCAGAAACGGATACGGTCAGGAGCTTTGGAAATGTACAACGGTATGTTGTTCCAAAGATATTATCCCTGCTTTTGCATTTGGCTTTTCAGTTGATGATTAGATTGTTTCTGGCAGAGGGTAGTGATTGGATATGGTAATAAGAGTTTGTTTTGTTTTTGATATGCTTGAATGTTCACCCTTTAGGCACTTGCAAATGTGGCATATAGTTGCATATAGTTACACATGTGTATAACACATGATTGCATAATGCATTACATGCAGACAATAATTCATGCAAACATGCACAAACATAACACTCATACATTTGCTCATCACCAGCACACACTTATTATCCCATGAGTGTTGACTTTGATGTTGATACATAGAATTCAGAATGTTTGCATGGTATTTATAGGAGGTCACAGAATTTTCATGACAGAGTTGGAGAAGGATTTCATTGAAGCTGGTTGCTTTGCCAGTGTGATTGCACTTCGTGGAGACCTTATCAGCTTACGACTATCCATAACAGTAGTCTTTATGGAGATTCTGGCCAGAAGAGGGAGCTAGTGGAATCTTTATAGTTGTGATGTTATTGGGTGCTATTTTTTGTAGCTTATATATATAGACGGTGTACAGCTACAACAATTTCGACTTTTTTCTGCCTGACTTTGAATGAGGCATGTCAGTGTAAAAGGTGTTGCCATAGTAGGGGCACAAGGTGACAAGTGAGCCTAATACCACAGAATGGAATTCATGGGGTATATTTTTTTTTAAATGTTTAGGGCTGGGACATTGATCACTTCACAACAGTCTTTATTTGTTTTTCGAAGCAGGAAGGTTCATCCCACATGAATTTCATCATATGTTCTGAAGGGGACAGTTTATTCAAAGGAGGATGCATAATGATGGGGTGGAACTGTAACAACATTTTAATCTATTTTTGAGTTGTTGAGTTTTAAGCTGTTTTGTCACATGCAGAACTATTTGGTCAGGATGGCATTAGCCACAGCAAGGAATTTTTATTTTTCACCTCATTCAGGTAGGTAGATTTAGTTGTAGGAGTTGAATTGTAAGTGTTCGGACCTGAGGAGCCAATGAGGAGTTTAAAATAAATGTTGCCAAGCTAGAGAGAAAGGTGGAGCCTCGGGGAGCCATGCAAGAGACTGACCTGGGAAGCGACAATAGCTTTTCTATTCTTACTCTTAGGCAGTGGTTAGACACATGGAATTCAAGGCTCTTAGTGTGTCAAATGATCTGTTGGGCGGTGATTGGATATTCCAGAAGAGTTGTGCTGGAAATGGGCCTATTCTGCAGAGTCACACAGCATTTTTGGACTTTCTATTGAATCTTATGTGTTAGAACTCTGTGGTCTTTACCCCTGCTAACCAGGGGTAAAGTGTGCATGAGCCCATGTCAAATGTGGTAAAATCAGATTAAAACTCACACATTTAATTTCCTTGTAAGTCCCTTCTACCTAGGGCCTGAAAATGAATTGCTGATTGTGGGCTGCAGCACTCATTTTGCCACCCACTAAAGTAGCACTGCAAATAATGTCTCCAGGCTGGACTCTTCAGCCTGGGTGTGCAGTGTCCAACTGCCTTTTCAACCTGGCCAAATAAACCTTTTTTGCAGGCCTAAACCTTCCTTTTTTAATACTTGGAAGTTACCCCTTAGATAGGCCTTGAAATCCCATAGGGGAGGTCGCTTGGTGTTTACAAGTAGGACATGCATATGTAATATTTTACATGACCTGGGAGGGAAAGCCCTCCAATGTCTATTTTCCCCGTGGCACAGCTGGCTCTACCATATTTTAACAGTGGTTTACACTATTAAATTTACTAAGTGCCAAGTTCAGTTTAGGAGTAGTTAGAAAATTGTTTCAAGGACTCATTTCAAAAGTAATTAAAATCCAATTCAGTGGGAATTACACTTGCTGAAAGTTGTCATTTTCCCACCTTAAACCAAAAGGCTTTCCTGCCAATGTCAAGCTGTCATGGGACCCTTGATGGCTCCCCTATGGTGAGATGAGCATTGCCCCCAGACAGTGAACAGACAGCTCTGGGTGTGAGAAGGAGTTTTCATTTCTTGACAGAATGGTCTGGGGTATGTGCCCAGCCCCTTTGGCAGATGAAGCTCACACCTATGCCAACCTCACTTTTGTCTCTCTAGTCAAACTGACTTCAAGCCAAATGGGAGGAGAGGAACTGACCAGATATGGTTTAGGTGATGGACAGAGGATTGCCCTACACCCACAGTTGGCACTGGGCATACAAGTGGACTCCAAAGCCCTCTCCTCAGAACACTCCAGGACCTGTGAAGAATCAGAAGAAGGACTATCCTGCTGTCTAAAGAACTCAAATAGATACTGTACCTGCTTGATATGAAACAAGGACCCCAAAAGCAACCCTAGAAGTGGCACCAAGGTTCAGTTGGCTGACCTCCTGTTTGAGCTACAGGATTGCAACAAGCATCCAGAGGTCTCTCTCTGAACCTGTCCTGGACCAAGCTACTGGCCTCTGTTGAAATGAAATCTAATGAAATGAAATTATGTAGATTCATAAAATGCACAAATACTAAAGGTGTCAAGGCTGGTGTAAGTCCTAACCTGCAAGTAGTGCCTACAGGTCCTAGACCCTTGGCTGGTGTCAAAGTGTGCTCCTCATGTCACCAAACTGCAAAAAGAAGGATTTATAAACTTTTTGGCAACATTTTGTTAGGAGAAATGACGGAGACCAGGTTTGCCTTCGAAACCACAGCGGATAATGTTGAATCACCGTTTGACCTCAACATGCTGGCTTGCTCCTCTAAAATGATCTGACTTTCAAAAAAATTTCTAAAGCTGAACATCTGGTCAACGTAAAGGCCTTCCTGGACATGGGCTTCAGCTACTCAGGGCATTCCTAACTTCTTTGGCTGCAACACTGGGACCCAACACTTCAGGAACCCATAGCCCTCAAGTTTTGCTTCAAATCTAGCTTGACCTTACCGTTTGTCTTTGACCAAGTTTAGTGTGACCAGATACTCAAGGAAGGAAGGTGGAGTATTATGTAGTGATGCTGGTTAGGCTTCCGTTAGACTTGGCATCCATGGCGTGGCTTCCCCTGGCTTCTTGCCTCTACCACATGCATTTTTGACTGTGTACTGGAATTTGTTTTTGCTGGTTTAGAAGCTTTGGGCACTTTGCCACTGCTGATCAGTGTCAAAGTGTGAGTGCTTCCTGTGTAAAATTTGATTCTGTTTGGTTATCCATGATTAGCATATTTGATTTATTGATGAGTCCCTAGTAAAGTGCACTGACTGTGCCAGGGCCTGTGAATCAAATGCTACTAGTGGGCTTGCAGCACTGGTCATGCCACCCACAAAAGTAGCCCTGTAAATGTGTCCCAGACCTGCCAATACCGTGTCTGTGCATGCAATTTTCAACTGCCATGTCGATTTGGCATGTGCACTCACTTGCCAAGCCCTAACCTTCCCTTTTCTTACATGTAAGGCACACCTAAGGTAGGCCTAGTGTACCCCCATTGGCAGAGTGCAATGTATGTGTTAGGTAGGATATGTACTGGTGTGTTTTACATGTCCTGATAGTGAAATACAGTGTATTTCGTTTTTAACTGTTGAAAGGCTGGATGTCCCATAGGCTATCATTGGAGCTGCACTGTAACATTTTACATGGATGGCCCCTGGATTTACAATAATTAATCCGTAGCTAAGTCCTGCTAGAGTACCAAGGAGTAGTCAGGCTTTAATAGAGAAACATTTTCAACATTTCAGAGTACCAACACGGACGATAAGTAATTGACACGACTCAAATGAAATCTGAAACCAATTTATAATTACATTAATAAAGGAAAAAATTCTCTAAATTTAGACAGCAAAAGTAAGTCACTAGAATATGTACAACCAGAGTTACAGATTTTAGAGTGAAAAATAAATTAATGCAATTCAGTACTGTAAAACTTTAACACTGTGACCAATGGTAAAAAGCAGTAGTGACAATCAGTCACTTGCAGGTCGAGTTACGTGGAACCCACTGGGGTTTAAGGGATGTGGGTGCCAGGAAAAAGCCACAAAAGTCACTTTGATTTTACCTGGGTCGAGGAGCGCAGTGCAGAGTTGTCCTGGCTGTCCTTAGTGCTGAAGTGGGAGCCTCAGGGGAGCTGGTTTTAATGCTTACATGGTGCTGGTGAGGAAACTGGATGCAAAAAGTTGACAACTGGGCAACTGCTGTGGTCGGCTGAAGGTGCTGTGGCATTCCCTTGAGGTGCAGCATCGAGTAAAGGTGGTGGTTGCTGCACTGGCGACTAACAAACCTTGATAGCGGTAACGTCACCTAGAGGTTATTTCGACATCCGGAGGTCTGGGGAAAAATGGTAGCAGCCTGAAACTTGCTAGAGGTCAGGACTACATTTCTCACAATGTACTGGATCATCTACTTGTGGGCGATCCCTTAGAGGGCCCGATGGTCAGTAATTATTTGGTTCCAGTACATTGCTCTCAAAGGGGTCCCTCTGCATGGGAGAACCAGTGTTTGGTCAGGGATTAGTCACAGTTGTGCAGTTTCAAGATGGGTGCCACAGGTGAGCGTATCACGTATTTCATTTGGTCAGCTCCTGTTGTCACAGACTCAGGTCCCTTATGTGTCCTCTGTTGCAAGTCGAATCAGAACTAAGGTTCTTGTGCCAGGAGTACTTGTTAAATCCTAGATTTAGGGGTGTTAGGGGGTGGGTGCAAGTGGCCAATGGGCTACTAGCCCAAGTTGCTAAGCTGCTCCTGAGCTGACCACATCCTGAGGTGGGTCACCTTTATTATCCATAACCCTCCATTCTGCCACTTTTATATTTGGTAAAAATGTTTCCGAGCTGTACAGACCAAGTAGCCCAACCTAGGGGTTTGGCTAGCCTTCTAGTGCTGAACACCTCCTGACTACATCATTTTCCCACGGCCCAAGGTGCAACTGTGCCTGGGGCGACGGGGAGGGCTCTTTTCTTCTTTGGGAGGCAGCCTGGCTGCACATCACTGTCGGTGTAAGCTTTGAAGCACACCGTCTTGATGTGCCCCTAGCCTCCTGTCAGGGAGGGAGATGTGACCTCCTTCCCATCCAGGCCATTGTTTCTGACTCCTGGTAGAGTTTCCACCTCCTGGAGTGGGTCAGATTCTGGTCTTGGTGGCAGCAGCTGCGGGCTGACAACCAGAGCAAAGGAAAGGCTGAGACAACCAGGTGGGCAACCTCTAAAGTAGCCATCTGGGTGCATGCCACATCAACCTCAACAGGAGAAACCTGTCAGGGGTGATGAGGCAAGTTGTTTTATGCCAAACATGACATAATTCAGCGGTACCATTATGGAGCTTGTGACCTTGGGGTGCCCGGGTACCTGCCCATGTTATCCTAAGGACCGCTGCCCACTTATAGTAGTTCTAAATGGAAAGAGGCTACTACAGAGACATATAGGCTTGCACTTATAAGTCCACACCTTTAAAATAAAGCACCCTGCCTCCTCTGCTCAGGAGGACTTACTTAGGGTGGACTGCCATTTATTAAAAATAGTGCTTTGATCTTACCACTCATGGTGAGGGCAAAGTTGAGTTTGTGCAGTCTACAATGGCAGGGCTTCTGTCATCTGTCTACTTGGGTTTCTCAGGGTGGCACCAAAGTGCTTTAGGCCCTGGTACCCCTTCAAATCCACGATACCACTGGTACCGATTATAAGGTACTTATAAGGGGATTTAGGTCCTTGCCAATTGGGGTTACAAATTCACATGTATCAGTTTTAGGGAGACAGCACTGGCACGGATGCCTGGGCAGCAGGCTCCAGTGCACTTTCGGAGTCATGGTCATTAGCATTGGGGAACAAGTGGGGGGTGAACCATACAAAATGGGCACTTTCCTTCAACCACGTTTGGCAGCGTTTTTTTTAGCACTACTTTTAATACAAAGTATAGCAATTCATATCTAGGAATTTACACTTTGGATTTCTGTTTTTTGGTGTCTTTTATGTATTAATATATTCTCGATTAATTACTAAGGACCCGATTACGAGTCTGGTGGTACACAGACTGCCAGACTCGAGTGGTGTGTGGCGATCTCCCGATGTCCCCATTACAACTAGGGTGGTTGGACCGTCACAACCCCACTGCAGCCGCCATGTTGTAGCGGTCAGGAGGCAGTAATATGCCGGGGGGACCGCCGCAGTCCCTTGAAGAGTATTACAAGTTTCCTCTTCGCCGGCAGTGTCATGGAGCTTCTTCCTCCATGAATACCGTAGTGGGGAGTGGAAACAGAGTGGGCATGAAGGGCCCCCTGTGCCTCATCTGCATGTGCATGCACATCAGTTTCGGCATGGCATAGACTTTTCAGTCCATGCAGTGCAAGAACTGTTTTTGGCATTCCTATTGTGCTGGCCATTTTCAGGGCACCGATGTGGGACCATAAAAAAAAACTTGCCAGACAGGAGGATACTCCTAATCTGGCGGGTGATCTGACCACAGCTTCGGCCGTGTGAAGGCAGGGCGGACCCGGCGCTGGACTGCCAACGTCGTAATTGGGACCTATCTTGGATTATTTCTTGTCTCATGTTTTCACTTTATTTTTGTTTGAGTGCTACAAAAATATTTTACACGTTTCTTCTAAATTAAGCCTGGCTGCTTCATGCCATTCTACCAGAAGGTGAAGCACCAGTTTATTTTGATTCTTTAACTATTCACCCTGACAGGGATTGTGATTATACTTTGAGATCGGTTCCTACACCCTCAACTAACACTACAATTTGTGACAAGGCTATTGTGATCCACTAGGGTAAAAGAGATAGACAACTATTGGAATACTCTTGATCAGCTAGTTTTATTATGTCCGGGGACATTCATGCTATAGTATGAGGTGGCTTTAGTCCGCTAGTTTGGCTTTCTAGATTCAAAGAGTGTTTTAGGACATTGGAGCCATCCCTAGCACTGAGCTGGGTATCAAGGCAGTTATCTGTGTTCCTGGGAAATCTGTATGCATAGCTCCAAAGGTAGACAGGATTGAGCCACCTATGTCTTTGTTGGGCTAGACGGCTTTTAGTAGTGCCAATACATCTGTATGGCTTGATGGTGTGAATGAGAAGGAATGGGATGGCTACTGCTGTGACACTGATGGGGCTTCTATGCCTATTGAGTAATGATGTATGTACTGTTTTTTTCCTTTGACAGTAAAGAAGGCATTTTGCGAAATATGAGACTTTTTAGGTCATACCGGTAGATTGGTTAGGGATAGCTCACCTTCAACCTGTGTAGGAGTACTGTGTCCAGAAAGCAAGTGGCCTAAAAAGTGAGAGACACTCTTGGATATTATGTTGACATCAAGGATGTTGTAAAAGTACAGGAAGTGTTTTAAAAGGGAAAGTGGGTCATTTTCTAGTCAGAAATTGTTTCTAAGTTTATTCATAGTTGGTTGAGGGTGAGTAAACATTTAGAAAGCTGGGCGAATATGGGTTCCAGAAATGCTTGAGCTGGGTGGACAATAACAATATTTTGTAATTGATGTGGAGCAATGCCCTGACAAGTAACCCTAGAGCTTACTAGGAGGGAAGTAAAATATGAGAGGATGTCAGGGTAGTTTTATTGATTACGTTGACCTTCCTCTTTCAGCTTGTCTGTCGACATGTATGAGTGTGTAGTCATGTGGCATTAGGAGGTCAAATGAGTGTGCCTCTACAAATCTATTAACCCGATCTCAGTGATGAGGAGCATAGTAAGGGTGCTCTTAGTTATGAGACTATATATGTTGTGTACATAGTTGGTGACTGATCAAGCATTTATCACACAACATTGGACTGATTGTGTTAAGGTTTTAGGTTAAAATCTGGAGAATTGTATGAGGTCTTATCAGGATGTGAGTTTATAATGGTATTTGCAAGTCAAATGTCTTTCAGCATTGAGTCAATATGGATGACTTTATAATAAAGGCAGTATTGCTCTGACAGCATGCAATACATTGGTATTCACTGTGTCCTTGAAAGATGGAGTCAAAAACCTTCAATCTAGTACTTATTACAGAGACATTATGTTTGGTGTCAGGTCATTCTCAGTCTTGAGAAATTAAACAGAAACCATCGTGTCAGTTACCATTAGCAGTGTAGGTCCTTTGCAGTGATATGTATGCTATGGGACCACTTACGGCCTGCTCTCTAGCACTACTCTCTGTTTTGTGGTTGGCCTGGCTAGTGTGTTAAAACATTGTTTTACCTTTCATAGATGCACCTTGCTAAGGTTGTTGGTGATTCTGCTATCCAAACCAACCCGGCTTGGAGCCCATCGCACATTGAGTTACCTGTCTATATCTTCCATATTACCGGTGCCGATATTCATATCTGGTTATTTTATTCCCTCCCTCACTCTTTTACTTTTGTGGATATCTCCATTCCTATTTTTTCTTCAAGTATTTTTCCTAGCTTAGTTATTTGTCCTTATCTTGGTTTCTGTTAGGTAGGAACCGGATCTGTGTCCTTCTTATCTGGATGTCTATACATCTTCGCTCCAGGCCTATGCATAGCGCTATGACTGGTTTGAATCATCCGTGAGTTATTTTTTTTGTTTCCGTTCTTTGATCCTGGTGCTCCCTTTATCCCTACCACCACTTATCTGACTTAGGAATTGAAAGTCACTTGGGTAGCACACACTATGGTTCCATATTTATCTTTTTCTCTTCTTTTTTTTCCATCACACTTTGGATGTGGTCCTGACTCAATCCCTCAATTATCCAGTTCTGGATACTCCTCTTCCCCCTTTTTTCATTGGATGTCACTACCAGATTGCTGAGGCTTGGATGAGGCACAGGAAGCTTTATTGGTCCTCTATATTAGCCTGTACATTAGCACTGTCCCATATTTATTTGGATTAAGATTGCCTCAATTTTCTATTTTCTATTCATTTTTAGAATTGTGTTCTGATATCCGCTTTGGCATGCCATCTCTACCCCCTATCATATATATGGTTACCATGATTCCATTGGTCCTGTGCCCTGAAGAAGGTTTGCGGCTATATTGAAGCCTTATACCTAAACACATGTTGGCACACCTGGTGACAAGAACTACACAGTGGTGCACCTATTGCTAAAGAAGAATTTGATGTGTTATATGTACAAAAGTTCCAAACTAACAAAAACTTTGTTCGTGCATAAGAGGATATTGCATTAAACCAAAGAAAGTGTACCTACTATTGGGAACATCGAATACAGTCACTGTACAGTGCTAATATGTTTACTCAAAACAATCTTTCTGCAGTAGCCTAATACCGTGCTTTTGAACATACTCTTCTTTTGTCACCAAACGTATTTTGTTTGGTGGTTCACTATTTTGGGTGGTTCACTATTTTTACTTGTTCGTTTTGATAGTATCCTAGTTGTATGGGTAAGACTGAAGTATGACTGATAAAATGTTGAACTGTGATGTCACTCAGGACGTCTTTGATGTTTTTAAATTTTTTTTTCCTTTTTTGACGAGTGATAGGGGACAATATCACTGTTATCTTGATTTCATTGATTTCCATTTAAAGATTATTATGTATGTTAGTTAATACAGATTAATAATATATTCAAAAACATTTTAAAATATTTTTTCTATGGTTAATACAATAACATTATATATATCATTCATGATACTTTGAGTATTTATTAAAAATGTATTGTTATTTCTGCATGTGTGGACAATATCAATTCTCTTTTTGGAAAGTTTTTTGTTCTGATTCAGAGACGCATTGCGCTCACACTTTATCGTAGGCATGTGAAATGTATTCCCTCTTTGTTGTAAGGTTTTGGTAGTTTTAGTGTATGCTTCATGACCTGAGAAGGACTACGACTAGCCAGGAAACATATTTTTGAGCATCACACCAACAATGAAGTTTCAAGCGGAAAGACTGGATATTTTGGAGTACCAGATAGTGGTGGATGGTTCTGAGACACAGGGTGAGGGTCTTCCAGGTGAGACATAAACAATTGAATCAGGATAAGGCAACACGTGCTTCCAGGATAATTTATGAAACAGAGGAGTGTGGACAAGTTGCCATGCAACTGCTCAGTGGTATGGTTCCATTTTTGTGATTCCTGCAACTTTGGTTTGTTCCCTCTTCTTCTCTTGAAACCAACCTTCCTCTCATTAGTACTTACCTGGAAGATCACTTCTTTGTCAGTGTCCGACCTTTTCTTCAGTATTTCTTCAACTGTCAGGCACTCTTTTGCCAATAGCGTCTCCTGGTAATCCCAACATCGGGGAAGAACTCCTGGTACTTTCTGTGTTTGTTACTAGCATTTCCAATTGGAACACCAGGATACTGAGGTCTTCCTCAGTATCCCTTATAATAATCCAACATATATATTTCCTATCTTTGTGTGTACTTGCATTACTAGACACATGCGTCGTTCTACATGTTTAAGCATTACTGTTGCATTTTCCCTATCTGAGTGGTGAGCGTTCAAAACATACCAGAGATGAAGCCAGGCTTACAGAGCTTCTTCTCTCTCTCCTCCCTACTTTCAATGTTTCCTCAAGAGATCACATATGTTCAAGTTTATTCTTTTCCTGGCCAGCAGATTCCTCTTGGTAGAAATTGGTGGATTCACATTGGTTCCCAAACCCAAAACCTCAGTAGCAACCTCTGTGTTTCAGAACACGTGTCACAGTCTCAGGATTTCTCAGGCTCTTCGTCTCTGTGGATGTCAGTTTTTCTTCTGCTTCCCAAGGTCGGAAATGAAATAAACAGTTTAAGGGCTGCTAACTGTTGTATATTTTACATAATCAAGGAACTGTCCTCTTCAAAATATTTATGTTAAAGTACTTTTCTTGGACATGTCAAATACATGATTACATTTTTCCCCAGACGAAGGAAGAGCTAAGGCTTGTGCTTGGGGTTTAAAAAGCAAGGATGATCATTTAGAGACACCACTATGGTTTTCTAAAGTCAAGTGCAAACTGAAAAAGACTCTCTTAGACAAAATAAGAAAAGGCATAAGGAAGGTTATCAGTTGTAATAAAGACCTGTACTGTACACACGATGCAACACATGTAAGAATTAGGTCCACCTAAAAATAAACTATTGCATCCTTCAACGTTTGATGAAAGTAGGAATTAAGTCACTGTCTTAGATATTTTCTAGATAATACACCGCTATACAGGTGGGTTTTTGTGTGCGCAGCAGAAACAGACACATCATATATCTGTTCTCCAATCAGAATATGCTCTTAAAACTTTTCTAAAAGTTTGCAAACATTGTCTTTTTGCCAGGAACGATCCAAGTCATGAATTGACCACTGCACATCTCATCTTCTCAAATCAAATCCACTGAGGATAGCTGTCCAACTCAGCAATGGAATCTGTGGCCAGGGAATTTGTTTCTGGTTCGGCGCTTTAGTTCTCAGCTCCCCAGACCTCATTCTATCTGAGATGATCACAGGCACAAATATGTCAAAGGAGCAAACTGCAGTTGTGTCTAGAGGCTAAACGCCACATGAAGAGAGGCTTCTGTTTCAGGAGTCACTCAGTAAATCATAAAGCAATAAACGCATTTGGTTGAAACTGAATCGGGAATGGCGGGCTTTCCGCACGGCATGTGCTGCATTTCAGTGGCAAGAATAGATGTTGATTGCATCCTGTAGAAATACCAGCAACACCATTTCCCATGAGGGATTCTGTGAGCAAAACCCCTGGCAGTGAGCAACGCATGATTACACTTGTATTTCAGTAATGTGAACCTCATTCACGAAGTTCCTGTGGGAATTTCAGCGACAGATATTAAGTTCTCACTCACCCCAAACACACTTTTTTATCCACTCTTATACTTGTCATACGTATGCCTTATTTTGGTCCCAAAAAATATGAGCTTTGCTGATTTATTTCCTCAAAGAATATACAGCAATTGAGAAATTGATCTATCAGGTAATTCTTTTGATTTGTTTTTTTTTTCACTCTTCACTTGAGTAAACAGGATTCTCTGTGCAGAATAACATGTACTGCCATTTAGACACGTGAAAGCATGCGCTATTAACACTGTGTGCAATTCAGGATTATAATAGGGTGCATTTATTATTTCGATTAGCAAACCGGATGCCTGTTAGGCAATTAGCCTTATAGATGTGTCACCTGGGTTATAACGTATGATCACTGGTGCCTTAAAGGTCAATTTACTGACTTGGTAATGGGATTGGACGAGTGGAATAGCAAAATCCAGCCAGGTTTCTAGAATATCAACAATGAATATATATGTGTAAAATTCACTTGCCTTTAATATCCGGGGATATTATTTGCAACATTCTCCAACCCAACTGGATGCTACCACTAAGTAGCGTGACAAGCTCAGCCCTGCATTGTCAAGGTTCTTTACCCAATATTTAATTCAGAAATTGTGATGTCAGAGAATCGTGTATCCTATCAACATTAACAGTAATGGAAGGAGAAGCTCTGGGATCTGTAAGCATTAGTAATGGCTGTTGGGCCTGTCAGGTTTGGTGTTGTCCAGACCGATCACCCTTTTATGTAGTCCTCTTCCAAACCTTTTGCCATCTCCCCTCCTGTTTGCTGAAATTCGTTTTTGTTTGCTTTAGGGTTCTGTGCACTTCACCACTGCTGACCAGTTCTAAAGTGCTTGTGCTCTCTCCTCTAAACATGATTAAATTGGCTTACACCCAATTGGCACATTTAATTTACTTGCACGTCCCTAGCAAAGTGGTACTTCATGTACCCAGGGTCTGCAAATTAAATGTAAATAGTGGGCCTGTATCACTTATAGGTCACCCACTTAAGTAGCCCTTTAAAACGTGTTTCAAGTCCACCATTGCAGGCTTTGTAAATGTTTAAATTGCAATTTTAACCTGGCAAAATAAACATTTTACTAGGACTGAACCTCCCTTTTTAATACATACATGTGACCCCTAAGGTAGGTCCTAATCAGCCCATAGGGCAGGGTGCATTGTATTTTAAAAGGTGGACATGTACTTTTAAGTTTTACATGTCCTGATAGTAAAACACCTACATTCATGTATTACTACTGTGAGGCCTACCTGTCCCATATGATAACATTGGGCTACCTTATTACATGTAAAGGCTACATTGTGATTGGGAACAGGTCAAAACATCATGTTTGGTTGCAAAACAATTGTAATTTAAAATCTTCTTTAATTGTAAAGTCAGATTTGAAGTTGGAATTCTGAAAATGCCACTTTAAAAAAACTGCCTTTTTCTTGTCCTAACTACTTAGTGCCTGAAACCTGTGCCCTGAGCCACATGGCTGGAAATAGTTGGCAGTTGGCCTTTGTGTATTCCTCCCAGAAAGTGAGACAAAGGGGGGCTAGACTGACAGGATGGGGGTGCATGCAGATCAGTTCCCGGCCCCGGTTTCATTTAAAAGGGGCTGCCTCCAGAACACTCACAAAGGACTTGGCACCAGCCTGTTGTCACCCCAGGCCCCTTGGAGCCTGGGCAGGGGAAAGAATGACCAGATGTGTGAGGAAGTCTAGAATTTGTCCCACTTCAAAGCGGGCACCAGTTATAAATATTTGACCCTCAGACCATCTCTTCAATACACTCATTGACCTATGGGCACTGCAGAAGAAGGACTGCCCTGCCTCTTGAGGTCTGCCCTGTTCTATGAGAAGTAAAATTGGACCTGGTCACTTCATCCCAGGTTGAGTGGTTCCAAGGGTCAGCTGACTGACCTTGTGTTCTGAGCTACAGAGACACAACAAGCTCTAGAGTCCCAAGTGTAACCACCCAGATGACCTGCTGTGCTGGACCTGCCTAGACCTGTAATTGGTTCAACTTGAGCACTGCTGTCCTCTGCTAGAGTGAGTTTATGATCCCCAAGAAGTGCTACCACAAGTCCTGGACTCCCCCTGGCCAAACTCAAGGTTCCATAAAATCCAGAGGAAAGCATTGCAAATCTTCGTAGAACCACTCCGCACAACTGAAAGCTTCATTGGAACCAACATTGAGTGACGCAAATCCCTGCAAAGCCTCACCGCACAGCTGAAAGTCTCATCTGAACCATCACACAGCTGCACCAGAACTGACGCCAGACGACATGAAGTCTTGCAAAGCAATGCTGTGCATACCTCACACCAAGAACATTTGGTACAACTCTCAGCAGGCTAATCTTGTTCCTGGGTCCAGCCTGTGCTCCATCACGGTCAGCCTGAATGTGTGACTTTGTCCAGGTCCAGTATGACCAGATACCCTCAGTTGGTGCCTTGTGCCTTTTGGTGCTACTTTTATCTAAACCTTTAAAATTCAATATCCAGTTCTACTGACTACATTTCAGTTTTTTCTGTCTCAAATTAATTAATAAATCACATTTTATTTTTCTGCACTGGTTCGATATTTGTCATGTGTCATGTTTTCACTTTGTTACTGTTTGTGTGCTGTAAAAATACTTAGCACATTGCCTCTAAGTTAAGTATGACTTAGTTTGTGCCAGACTACCTAAGGGTTTAGCACAGGTTAGTTTAGTGACTTTTGTGGTTTACCTTGACAAGGATTGTGGTTCTTAATTGAGAAAGGCTTCAGCCCCCTCAACCAATAACCCAATTTCTCACATTGTTATTTTATGTAACTGTTTTGAAAGGAGAAATCAAAAGCAGCAATATGGCCATAAATGGAAAACTTCATGAAGTCATGCTAAAGTTTTAATCCCTCAGCAATACAAATGTAGGAACATGCATTTATGTGCAAACACGAAAGCATGTTGGCATAAGGTAAAACGGCACATCAAACAACTAAATACCACAAAGAATTGACTTTACATTTGCAGGAAAACTTTTATCCTCCAGTTGTGTGGGGTTGTCACTGTAACTGTGGCCTCCTATGCATCAAACACACAAGAGTTGGCCAGCATTCCTTTTCAGACTCCTAATTATTTCCTATTTTGAGAAAGTGCATTATTAGATGAGGTTGCTGTGGGTCCACTACAAGTTATAATAGCGCTATCTTGTTAGGTGGAGAAGGGGGTGCTAGAGCACCCCCAAAATAACCGTGTTGGAGTTCAGAAATTGAGTGAGCAATAAATATGCCTTTACATTTTGTTTTATCTCGCCATATTTGCTATGCAAAGACAGAAGTCAAATGACAGGCTGTATTGTGTGACAAATAGCTGCCTATTCATTTAACATGGAGATTAGATTTTTACTTTTTTTCTCTGATTGCAATGTGGCAATCTTGCTGGAGTGAGTACAGGAAATGTGAAAGGAAAGGCTGTAGAATGGTAATTATTTTTAACACAACAAAAATATATCTAAACACCTGTAAATAAAATGTAGAAAGCTTTCAAAATATATCAGCAGTTAGGAAAGTAAAATATAGCAATTTTTGTATCATTCTCAATTGTGATAGAAACAAATATTGTATTAGGATCAAAATAAATCAAGACACCTAACTTGGTCTTGAGCGAAAAATAAACATTTGCTGAAGCCTGATTCCCACACAATATTGTTTGCACACTTTATCATTTAGTAGAAAAGTTGCTGTCTGTAAATGAAAGTGTGGTTTTAAACTATATTTGAGACCGTGTGCTTCAGAATGCACCATTGTCTACACACCAACGCCTTACCACTCTCCTACTGAATGGACATGACCAATTTGCTACACTTGTTCTTTTTGTGATGCTTTGCTATTTCACAACTCCTGTGACGTCAGTGATATAACGTTAATGGTAGCACCCTATCCTCAAAATTGTTCTAGCACCACTCAAACACAACACAATATAAATCCCACTCCAATTTTTAAAGCAGAAAAACAGAGAATTATTTAATGTATGAAATGACAACAAAACAATAAAGTATTAAGCACCAACCATGGTAATCTGGTTGAGCTTTTCTGGGACATAGGCACAATTTAAGTATGACCGCGATGAAGTATGGGTTGGCTACTGAAACCAGGTTTAACCTGGTCAGAAGGTTTTACCGTCTGACTTAGTGTCTGAAATGAAAGTCAAAATTCCTCAGCGTGACCAGGTGGCAGGCTGTGGCAAGGAAGGGCCTCACAAGGCCAGCTAGCCACCAGATGATGTCCTGGTGAAACTGGTGACTTTTGTCAGTAAAGCTCAGGGCAGAAGAAATTCAACATTTGTGCCTGAGGTAGTCCCCTCACCAGTCAGATACTTTTCGTGCCTTTGCCCTGTGTAGATACTTCTCTGTTCAGATGAAAGTCACTTTTTTGGAGCTTGGGTTCCTGCAGCAGTGCAAGGTTGCAAGTTGTAGCCAAACAAGGGTCCATGAGGTCAGACACCCTCTCTGCGATGCCCTGCTGAAAGGGATTCCTGCTGAGGAAACGTTTGGAAAAAAACAATCTGAATTTTTGGCCCAATGCCATCACACCTTTGTTGGATTGATTTGGGAGGTCTGCCCCTTTCTTCCGGAGGTCTTTATAGCCAAACAGTTTCTAGGTGGCAGATTTTTCAAGATTTTAGGAGAAGTACATTTTGATGCAGCCAAGGGTCCCAGGACCTCAGGAGCAGCAATAGAGAATCAAGTCTCATTCAACCAGAAGCCATCAGCAGGGTCCAGGATAGGTCCAGTTAGAACTGATCAACTGGACTCTTCAGGAAAAAGGGCCCCTAATAGCTTGTTGTTTCTCAGTAGCTTAACAGGAGGTCAGCCAGTTGACCCTTGAAGTCTACGTCTTTGTCCTAGGTACAAGTGGGAGCAGGTCCAACCTTTCAGCTCTTATCACAGGTTTAAACAGCAGGTGCAGTCATTCTTTTGTCTTCCATAAGTCCAGCAGTGGTCTGAAGATGGTGCCCCAAGGGTGCCACATTTATGCATGGCACTAGCCTGTTGTTGGAGGTAACTTCTGGCTCCTCCGCAGCTAATAGTAAAACAGTTCCAGTCGTCTCCCTATCCACTTTTGCAGCTTTTCCTGTGTACCCTACTGCAAGCAATCCCACAGTGCTCCTCTCTGGCAAATCCAAGATGGTGAAACCCCCTTGACCTTGTGCAGAGCCTGAGTGTCCACCTAGAAGTGTGGCTAGGGAAATGACCAACACCTCCTCCACTGTGGTCTCTTCGAACCAGTCCAGGGGTGCAGCTCCTCTTCTACTTGGATTGGTGCTTGCCTGACTAGGGGGTATTCAGATGCCAGGTAACAGTTGGAGCTCACGCAAAAGGGCTTCCAAAGGCTTTAAGCAAGGAAAAGGTAATTTTCTAAAAGTACTTTTGCCTTACTAGTTATCATAAATTAGATTTTACCATTAAGTTGGATTTGAACACATTGTTAAAATGAGTCTTTTTAACTGTATTTCTAGCTGTTTTCTAACCATAATTAGCATTATTAAATGTAATAATGAAATCATGTGCTTTCCTATGGTGCAGCCAACCTTTCTTTGTTAGATCTGTCCGATGTACACACTTGTCTGGTTGCAGACAGTCAATCTCCTATTTAAGCAAGGTCTCCTTAAGTCCACTGTTTGTAAATTTCCCATATTGCCAACAAAAACATTCAGAAAAATACCCTTTTTCTGGTCTGAGTGCAAGGCCTTATCCATTTGTTTTTAATACCAATGAATTTAAAGATGAGGCTTACCTGTATGTTACTATCTAGCATTTCTGTTAACACCTTACACACATCTCGCCAGAAGGGATACAACACTGGATAATCTATAAACATTGTGGATATCGTTAGCATCCATCTTGCCACATTTTCTATATATACTCCCCACACTGCTCTTAGAGTTTTCCAGCGTTTGTAGTATCAATTAGCAGGTGTGAAGGGTAAAGAGATTGTTCCTTCTAGTGCAGCAAATTTAACAATGCCATAGAGCAATTGTAAGAATACGTGTCATAAAATCTCAGGCTCTGCTTGGGGCAAGTCCATCTCCCATATTCTAAATATTGGTTTAACTTTTCTGACTACCGCTGTGACTAGGAGCCAGTTCCAGGCAGGTCCTTCATTTTCTTAGGATGTGTGTCCTGAAGATTTCGTTACATCTGGCAAAAAAAAATCTCAGTCTACTCTTTAATCTTCATCCGCTTAGTTATTTTTACAAATTTAAATGTGGTGGGATGCCCTTCTGTTCTTTCCCCTCCATTGTGCCCAGGTAAAAGTTTTCCATTCACTTAATAGGTTACTCCAACTCCGTATAATGTATTTATTTACAGGCATACATAACCTATCATTAAAATAGGATCCCAGTTGAGCACCAAATTTGGGCAACTATACCATGTGGGATATCCACCGTTGATGTAATTTCATACCAATGTCTAGCTGCAGCTTTAGGAATATTCAGCTTAACTTTGTTAAAATATCTGGGAAACCAAATGTGTAAAGAAGCCTAAATTACTTAGATCCACAGTCATGCATTCCATTCATTTTCCAATTGTTCCTAAATGTAGTGTTACAATCATCATCCTACAATTATTCAACTGATAGGCCCTATAATATAAATGCAGACCTGTAAAGGCTAGGCCCCCTTTAATTAGCTTTTTCCTTAGTTTCTTCCCCAAAAATTATGGCTCCCTTAATACACTAGATGAAACTGTTTAAATCTCCTTGGAATTTGGTTAGCTCTTTTTTGTTGAATGTTAGGGGAATGATATCAAACACTAAGGTAAACACTGGTAAAATCATCATCTTAATCATATTAACTGGGACATATGTTGTCAATGGCAGACTGTTCAATTTCTTCAGTAATCCTTTTATGCCCAGGTATCTAATAACCTATTTCTCCCCTACCCCAATCCCACCTCACTTCCAAGCCATTATCTCCATCTTATCGTTGTTCACCTGATTGCCTGAAAAGTGGCCAAAAACAGATCTTCCTGTAGTATATGGGTTAAAGTGTTGTTGACTTCATTCATGTAAATCATAAGATCGTCAGTATATGAGGGTATTTATTTTGGGAAGCCATTATATTATCTTGCTATTCTACCAAAGGGCCTTTTCATGAGATTTAAGGTGCAGGAGCAGACCGCCCCTCTCCTGCACCTCTAAACCCATAGATAGTTGAAGCAGCTTTGGCGTTCCCTTAGCGGTGCCTATAAAACACGCACCGCAATGGGAATGTCAAAATCAGTACCTGCATGGCACGGACTGCTGTAATCCATGCCGTGCAGATACTGGGGTACATTCACACATGCAGGCACATGTTGTGCCCCCTGTGTGCATCCACATGGCATAGAGGCACAAGGTAGCCCTGTAGGGACCCCTTTGTTTCCTCACCACCACACTTTTCATGGTGGTCACACTGCCAGGAAAGGTGTGGCAGTGAGGAAATTCATACTATGCTTGGCGGAGATGCAGCAGCCTCACCAAGCATAGTGCAGCCTCAAGACCACTGCACCACCACCAGGGATCTCTGATCCCTGGCGGTTGCTGTAGCCCAGGGAGGCCCAACCACCCTGGTCATAATAGGGCAGTCAGAAGACCGTTCCCGTTGTGCCCCCATGAGTCTGGCAGTCCGTGGACTGCTAGACCCGTAATAAGTCCCTTTGAGTTTGTGCAAATGGTACAATATGTAGAGTGACAAAGAGGGGGATGAAGACAACCCTGCTTGGTTCCTCTCAGTATCCTCTCTTGATCAGTCAATTTATCACTGACCAGGATCAAAGCTTTGAAGGAACTATAGACCAATTGTACAACTTTACAAAAGTATCTCCCAGTTAAAGAAGTTTCAGTACTTCTCCCAAAAAAGCCAATCAATTTGATCAAAGGCCTTGGCCGCGTCCAGTGTTATAACAGTCAATGGTTTAGAGAAGGCAGTAGCTAATTCCATAACCCCACCAAAATGTGAGTTACCTCATACAGATATCTCACTGGGGTGAACCCTTTCTGATCCTATTGAACCAAACTTTTAATTTGTTGAGCCCGTCTCTTCACCATAATCACAATAAATATTTTATAGTTGCAAGGCTCACATCAGTTTGCCAGCTTGATCAGTTTCAAAATTAAACTGATGGTTGGTTGCTTCCAGCCAAGAACCTGTTATAGGGGCGTTTCCTTCTAAGATTTTATTAAATAATGTCTCCCATATTGGGACTATTATTTCTGGGGTGTTGATTGAGTGGGGGTTAACCCTGCTCAAGCAACAGCCACAATCCCTGTCAGTGTGAACCACAAAAGTCACTAAATTAACCTATGCTTAACCCTGTGTCATCTTGGTACAAAGGACGGTGTGGTGCAGTGGCCAGGGTGCGTGTCTCCAGACCACAGGGTTCACGGTTTAATCCCCGGCACCGGCGGCAGGTTAGCCCAGCACCATGGGACTCTGGGCAATAACTCACTTAATCTTCCTGAGAGCCCCCAGCGCCAGAACACCTCTCCGAAGGTAGCTGTGTGCTTTACAAATGCTAGTATTTATTTATTTCAAATTTACATAAAGCTCCATTGGAATGTTGTCTGTCCCGGGGCTTTGTCATTTTTACCACAATTTGGGACTGTGTGTATTTCCTCTCCATTCCATTCTCCATTCATTTCTTGACTCAGTATCAGCTGCTTTTCAAAGCTTGAATATCACGGTTTCAGTCGTGCGTCCTTTCTCGGGTCGCTTGACACAGCCATACCCATAAGGGAGGAGGAAGCTGAGATGTGGAGAAGGCCACGGTCTAATGTTGCCACATCCTCCTGCATCAGACCGTCTCCTGGAAGTCTCAGCTAGTCGCAGTTGCGGCAGTATAAATGTTGCACCTGGAAATCCATTGTTGTCTGCAATGAATTGAAAAGTATTAGAGAGCGACTTACCTATATTTTGGAAGGATGCACTTCCTGTCCTGTCATGCCAGAATGCCTTCTGGATCCTTCCTGTCCTTGATTCCTGGATTTCCTCATTCACTTTGCTTTAGCAGCTGGCTTAGTAGAGTTGTTAGTATTCCTGCTTTCTCTTTAGACCTGCAGAGACAAAAGGTTACAAGAGTGGTTACCAACAGTTGACTTTGGAAAAATACTCACCACCTTGTGCTGTGATTCCAAGACCTCATTTGGATTGTGATTATTTTCTCTAAAAAAGAAGGAAAATATTGCAATTTAGTGATTACACTTCTAAAGCAAAGGAATTGAGATTTAAACACTGTTTTTGCTCTAATTCTTCTGGTGATCCATGGAACATTGCTCGATTGCTACTCTTGCAAGACATTAAAGGAATGATTTATATTCATTTGTATCTAGTTTGACTTATAAATCTATCTATTTAATTTCAGGTAACTCATTTGTACTATGGTGATATTCTGGGTGGTTGATTTTCATTGGGAATCTGTTTACCAATATTCTGAACGTATATTATTCCCTTACGAATTACGTTGAATAATCAGGGTTCCAGCTTCTAGATTCTAGTGGGAAAGTGCAAGGTGATTGATAGAGCTTACATAAAACACATTTACAAAACCTAGATACATGCATAGTTATGGTTATACCTGAGGCGTGCAGGTTATAAAAACAAATTGTATTCCTTTAGAAGCATGATGATACTAGAACACAGAAGCAACCTGCAGTCGGGAAAACTGACACAGTCATATTGAAGAGACACCAAGGACGCCATATTTTGTTTTCTCCATTTCCTCTTTCCCCTGGGTGTTGTTCTTACCTTGAGATATATTTATATTTCAGGTGGTTATAGGGCTCTGGTGGCATAGGAAATCAGCTTCTGGCATTCACATTCAAATCTCACTCCCACAAGATTGCACAGCCAAATCAAAATTGGTTGTGTCCAGACATTACATTAACTTATTCAGATGTTTGCTTTCTAACCAGGTCCTGATCTTCGTGGTGCCAGATGTGCATTCTTCTTGATTTAAGTTCTCAAAGTAATTAAAAACGCTTTCCCAGTACCTTGGGGCATACTCAAAGTAGATTTTGTAGTACTGTCAACTATTTATTTTATGTTATTCCTATGGTGATCCACCCATTTTCCAACCAGCATCTTTCCACACTTATATCGATAGTCAAAATGACAAACCTTCCTGGCTTCCTATTTCATTCTAGATTGCTTTTCCGTATAAGCTTTAAACATGTCTTGTGAGATTTGAAGGCAATGTAATAATTATTTCCTCTCTTCTAGACCCTTTCATTATATTTTGAATATATGTAATATTTTTCTCTAATCAATGAGGCTCTATTTTTCTTTTTTTTTTTTAAAGTGGCAGTTCAGGCTTTAAACATCCCTTATTTCTTTCCTTCACAGATTTTATATATCTTTCATCCTCACTTTAGCAGTGATAAGCAGCCTCCTACTCATAGACTTGGCCAGCTCCATCGTCATGGGCTGAATAAAATAACTCCCCTGACAAAGGCTGGCATTTTAGTCCTTCAGTTATCCTGCTAAATTTGAAGGTGATAGTCAATGTTTTTGGGATGCAACCATAATTCCTGAAGTACTCCTAGAAAACTCAGGCATTTGTTCATTTCTAGGAGGACTACTCCCCAAAACCTACTAATGCAAATGTTCCACTAGATGACAAATCGGCATCAGTCCACAGTGTGAAAATATTCCGTTTTTCGGGAAATTGTTCTCTCCTACAGACACCCCTCACTCTACGCCTCGTGAAAACCATCACATTGAAGGGTTACATCTTTCCCTTTTCTGGTTTTGAATATTTCTTACTCCTGGAGTCTTTTTACATCCATTTCAATGTACAAATCCCATGCTAAATTCATGTGTTTATGGGTGTTCACTGCATTTTGAATAGCCATCTCATTTAATTGAACCATGAATGTAGAGATGCAATAAATGCATCCTTAATGTAAAAATTCCGTTGAAGAGATTTATCATTTGAATGAAGACATGTAGTGCCTAGAGAAAGATTTTTATTACACTGCTATGATGACCTGTCTGTCAGGCGGTGTGACGCTCCAGGTACGCCATTGATTGTTCTGTCAACTGGGCACTTACATTCCTTGATATTCTCCATGTACATGTAAGACTAATTGAAAACTTCAACCATTGAGTCATTAGTGAGCTATCTATCCAAGCAAGAAATTGAGAGACTTGCTAGTTGCATATTTACTGTGATTGTTTTACCTCAAAGATGTATTGTTTAGCATTGACGGTAAAAATGGTGCAAGGGCCTGATTTAGGGGCCTATTACGATGGCGGGCAGAACGCCCCCGCCGGGCCAGCGGTGGTCACCGCCGGCCGAGCTGGTGCGAACCACCCGCCATCCTGACTGCAAAGACCCCCACACCATATTATGATGGCTGGGGGGTCCGCGGCGGACGGAAAGACCGTCCGCCGCTTTTCCGCCGGTCGACCATATCAAACGGGTTTAATATGGTGGCGGTGTCTGGAAGACACCGCCATCCATATTACGATACAGGCTGTGATCAGCCTTTCCATGGCTGCATTGCCGCCATGAAAAGGCTGGCGGTTCCTGCTGTTGGGGGCCCGTTGCGGACCCCCATGGTGTTGGGAGGGTGGGGGGTACACATACTGCGTTTGCATGTACAATGTGGCAGGCACCTTTACATTGTGCATGTAAAAGCATGTATTTTTTACATTGCGGTTGGTGCTGCTTGCAGCACCACCAGCCGCAATGTAAAATATAGAGGATGCGCCTGCCACACTGACGGGCGCATCATGATTCGTATGGTGGGACCGCCACAACTATGGCGGCCGGTCCCTTTTGCAGCTGCGATGTTGGATCATAATCAGCCCCTCAGATTTCAGTGGACGGGCTGCTTCATCACAATGTTGACGGTTGTCCTGTCTGATGAAATATAAATCCCATAACGTCCTATGGGATTCATGTTTTGTCAGACAGGATATCAGCCACCGTTGTGACAGAGTAACCCATCCGCCGAAATCTAAATCAGGCCCTCAGTTTTACACTGTGATTGAAACACATTCTGATTTTGTGTATTCGAAGGACATATTTGAAATTTGGTTTCTCTCTCAACCACTCCTTTTTATAAATGCAACTATTGATTAAGCTTGGAAAATCACTATCTGCAAGACAGATCAATAGTAGATAAGGATGCATTCTCTTTGTAGCCAATGTATTCCATTAATTACAAACTTTTTCAAAATCATAGAAAAATTACAAACCAATAAAAACGTATATTACAATGAATGAGTACGGAAACACACTTTTTATGTATACAGGCTGGCAGTTGTGGTAAAAAATCTATTTCATATCAGAACACATCTCTTTAGACATGATTAACCTTTTTCCCAAATCAGAGTACCAAATAATATATAACAGAATGTAAAATTAAATATTTGACAGAGCAGCTTCAACTAATTACAACATAGATGTGAACAACCAATATCTTTTATCACTAACTTATATCGTATCCATCAGACACAGGTTTGTTTCTATTTTCCCCTAGTACACCTACATATGTAATCAGAAAAAGGAAGGTGGTAGAAATTGGGTGTTGAATGAGTGGGGGTTTACCCTGCTCAAGCAACAGCCACAATCCATGTCAGGGTGAACCACAAAAGTCACTAAATTAACCTATGCTTAACCCTTTGTCACCTTGGTAGAAAAGCAGTCAGGTTTAATTTAGAAACAATATGTAAAGTACTTATGCTGCACACAAACTGTAATAAAGTGATAACACAACACAAGAAAAATCCCAAACCAATTTAGAAAAATAAAGTAAATGTTGTCAAATTATTTGACACCAATACGGCAAAAATCCAATCAGTAGAAACTGAAATGTGAATTTTTAAAGTTTAAGGTAAAAATTAGCCCGTAAATATCAAAGCACCAACCATGGAAATCTAGTCGCAGAAGACCAGGTCAAAGTAAAAAAATATGGCCGACCGCAATGGAGCACGAGTCAGATTCAAGAAGTGTGTTGGGCCAGGTAACCACTTACCTTTGGACTTAGAAGAACTTTCAAGGAAAATGTTCTGAGAAGGTAAAGTTCAGCTGGACAAGGCTGCAGGCGGTGTACGAGGAGGGAGCCATGTTGTCAGGGAGCCACTGGATGAAAATTTGGACTTCGCGCCACATGTACGTATGGTCCATTTTTTCAATTTACTAATTGCAATTTTTTGCGATTCACCACTAGGTAAATGCAAATCGACATGTACGTAGTGAGAACTTTTTGTTTTGCATCTTGCAAATAATGCGAGTCACAGTTTCAGAAATCACATTTTGCAATTTCCTAATTTGCTACTGAGGTTGCAAATTTCAAATCCAATCTCAATGAAAGAGAAACATTTCCTGGTCCCAGTGTCATATCCTGAGGCTCAAACACCTGAGCCAGGAAGTACTTCTCATGCCTGCCAGTGAAGCAGAGAGAGAGAGGACGTGCTTCTAACTGCTTATGAAAACAGGTATCTGTGTTGCCTTGAACAACCCCCCCCAAAAAAAACAACATGGCAAGGCAGGAATAAGATAAGGCAGCAGGGGTCAGAAAAAGAAAATTTTCATTTTTGGTAAAGGAGATTGAGATTCTAACATAGGAATGCTGCACTCGCCATGATTAGCTGTTTGGGAAGGGTTCCATGGCTCAGCCTGAGGCACAAACAAAACCTGGATTGACATTCAGGTCAAAATAAATGCTGTTGGTGTCACACAGTGTTCTGTGGAGGAAATCCAGAAAAGATGGTATGACCTAAAGTCGAAGACCAAAGAAAAGCTGGGCAAACACCTGGAGGAGAGCCATGCCACAGGGGTGGACCTTCCAGAGTACCCCCACTTACAGCCATTGAAACACTGGTGGCAAGCAACCCTGAGGCAGAGACAGCTGGTGGATTTGGCCAAATAGGCACCTTCAGGACTCAACCTAAGTAAGTGCGGCATTTACACTGTAATTTTAAAGCATTTTTGTAAAGCTTCATGCGCACTTTCAGGTAGCTCTGACTGCAGCCATACCAGTGCATTATAGGACATGTAGTACTTGAAACATAGTCAAGTGTTTTTTAAAGTTTATTGTGACTAAACAACAAAGGTATGTTAGCTGGCTCACAATCTTTAACAAAAGAAGCAATTTAAATGTACCTTTGCACCACAGATGAATTTGCGCAACACACAGTGGGGGCAGAGTCAGAGGGGGGTAAAGCAACTCACCTGGATGAAAATGAAGACCTAATTAACAACTACAGTGGGGCCCCCACATCACATAGCCACACCACAAGTGCTGTTTCTTCACTCCAGCCTGCATCACAAGAGGCGGATGAGGACCAAACCACAATTGACTGCAATTACTCCCGTAGTGAGACTACACCAGTCCCATCTCTTGGGATATGGTTGCTAGAGATGAAGGGCAAGACCTGTGCCACAAATCCTTTCCATTTGGAAACATTTCCAGACAGATGGCCAAAAACCAAAGACAAATATACCACAAGATGGACAGCATGACAGCTGCTCTTGAGAAGTTGTATCTCTAACTTGCAGACACTGATTCCAGTAACAAACAGAGAGAAAAACACAATACAGCAAGAATGGACACATTAAACCATTCTATTGGATGAATAGCATATTCAACATTAAACCTTGTTTAGTAGGATTGGAAATCTACAGGTCAAAATGGGCCACTTTAGTGGTGATGTATCAAGGGGGTTGCAACAAATCACATCTGCAGTTGAGGCTCTGCACACGGACTGCATTGCAGGTTAACAGCTAGAGAAGGTCAGGATAGCAAGGACCATTGAGCATTAGCAGTGTGTGCACTACAGATTCCAGGTCCATGAGATGCAGCAGCACTAGAGCGCAGGCTGCACCACAACCAGAAAGTAGCCTGGCAGCCTGTTGGGGGAAGAGCATTAGGTTTTTTGAATTTTTGCATTTTGATTTTTCAGTTCCCTCATATCTGGTGACATAACCAGCAGAGCAGTATTTGATGTTTATTTGTTTGTTTGGTTTCACTCCAAAATACATACCTAATATTAAAGGAAACTTTGTTTACAGGCATCAACATTGTTTAGTGTTTCGTGAACATACACAATGCATTTTTTGTTGTTGACTTGCCTCCCAAAGTAATATGTGGCAATGTGGTCCCTGTGCCTTCTCCCCTCTACCTCTCTGCTCTCATTTTTATGCTGCTGGTTTGGTGGCACAGCATCTTCTTCCTCTGATCATGAGGCTAACACCTTGATGTGTAGGCCTTTGCTGGTTGCAATATTGTGTATGATGGCACATGTTGCTACTATCTTACTAGCAATTTCAGGTGCATGGTGTAGCACCCCCCCCCCCACTCTTGTGTAGGCACTGGAAACAAGCTTTCAGTAGGTCAAGTGTCCGCTCAATGACACTCCTGGTACAATTATTGCAATGTTATATTGCTGTCCATGTCGGAAGGTGGGGGAAAGGTATGGTGTGAGAATCCATGGATGTAGGGCATACGCATTATCACCTGTAAAACAGAAATAAATGTGTGGCTACATCTTGACTAGGAGACAACAAACACATATCTGATTGTAAATATCTTTTCTGTACCTAATGGATATTCATCATCAAACGCTCCTCTTTCCAGCTATCTGCATATTCTTCTGTGTATAAAAATGAAGAAGTCATGGTTGCTTTCTGGATATCGTGACTGTGACACAATATAAGTGATGATATTGTGGGCATTACTAACCGCTTGAATATTGAGAGAATGTGTATTTTTACTGTTCCTAAAAATATATTCCAGATGGGATCGGGACATATAAGCACATGTGTCCCCTCTATACACCCTATGAAATTGGATATATTGGCAATCCTGCAAAATTGTAATTTTGTACTTTGCATTTCCTGGGCATTCCTTAGTAGGTATATGTAGTGGTGAATGTAGAGCAGCATGGCATTGGTTCAGTGCAAAATTGGCTACACCTTTACACGCCACAATTGCATAACATAAATGTGCACTTAGTACATGTTTCTTGTATGGTCTAACACCACTAAATAAAGGGTTGAACTTGACATATATTGCTAGAGTGAATTCACTGTAGGATTAGTGAATTTACTCATATTGTGTGCCTTATCTGTAATAAATGATATCCTTTGAAGACTTGATGAATAAACCATCCTTACTTAGTAGACATGTATCTATTATGAAATGAAATAAATGTACTTAATGTGTGCCTTAACACATTAAATGACATTTGCTGTTTAGAAGATGAAGTAGAAACCATCTTCACGTTATGAAATTCATTTAAATTAGCAACAAAATTGATTAATGCAATGTATGTACTAATGTTTCATCCATTGCCATATACATTTACATTTGACTGTGTGCCACATATAGGGCCTCATGTAGGTAAATAAATTTTACCGGTTCTTAAATACCGAGCCGTACCGAATCGGTAAATTAGAATCGGTAAGTTATATGTAGGTAAAAATTCGGTAACAGTTACCGATTCGGTAACATTCGGTAATCACGAATCGGAATTCACCGAATCGGTAAATACCGAGGTGGTATTTACCGAATCGGAAAATACCGAGGTGGTATTTACCGAATCGGAAAATACCGAGGTGGTATTTACCGAATCGGAAAATACCGAATCGGTATGTACGGATTCGGTAAATAAAATCACATGACTTGACGAAACAGCTAATCCTGTGCAACGACAGCCCACCCAACCAGGAAGTGCCCACACCCAGGCAGGTGTACATAATTAGCCGAAGTGGCCACACCCAGGCAGGTGTACATAATTAGCCGACCCTGGAGAGGCTTGGAGTGCAGAGGAGAGGCAGGGAGCCGTTGCATGTGCGAGCGGGTAAACGAACAGCATGTCCAGCCAGAGAACACAGAAAGACGGAGGGGAAAGGAGGAGGAAGCTGAAATTTAGCCCCAAGGAACTCCAGGTGCTGGTGGAGGAGGTGGTGAAGCAGCACCAGAAGCTGTTTGGAAGGCAATCCCTGCAAGTGCCTGAGGCGGAAAAGCGCAACATATGGCTGGCCATCCAGGCGCAGGTCAATGCTGTGGGAGTGACCCACAGGGACATTGAGGTCCTCAAAAAGCGCTGGTATGACCTGAGGATTGTAACCAAGAGGAAGATGGGCGACATCCAGAAGGAGGCCAGGCAGACCGGAGGTGGAACCAACAGGGCACCTGCCCTCACCGAACTGGAGGAGCTGGTGGCGGCCACAATCGAGCAAGAGAGCGTCGTGGGTCTTGGGGACGCCGACAGCTCTGCCAGAGCCGCAACACACCAAGGTAAGACGAAAGCACAGCAATGTAGCCCCCCCTACCCCTATCCCACATCCCCCATTGTGAAACGAGAATCACACTGCAGTCCACACGTGTCAGTGCAGACAGGCAATGCATTCCGGGAGATGTAGTCAGGGCAACACTAACCATGACGTAAATGTTACAGGGCAACAAGGCATGTCACGCACTCGAGGCACAAGGAGACAGAGGACATATTGGAATGTGAAATGATTGATTGTGACGCTTGCAATGCAGCCCTTCGGGGACACTGAGCCAATGTTGTATTTCTGTCCACAGATGTGACATCATGCAGGACAGGGCATGCTGCAGGAGAGACGGCACACCGGCCACAAATATCACCTCTAGCCAGCACAAGTTCAGACCAGGGAGCAGGCCCACTGGCAGCCGCACCACCAACACAGCCAGCCTCGCCGCACCCAGAGCCAGCATCACCTCACCGAGAGCCAGCATCACCTCACCGAGAGCCAGCATCACCTCACCGAGAGCCAGCATCACCACAACCAGAGCCAGCATCGCCACTCATGTTCGAATCACCGGCCACATCTCCGCTTGCAGGTGTGAGAATGAGGAGGCGTCCAGCAGCCAGGCTACGAGCCTTAGACACCTCGTCAGACGACAGCATGGGCCCAGAAGACCGCACCGGGCCCCAGGAAGGGAGCCATGCCACTGTGCCCCACACCTCACAGGCAGCACAGACGGGAGCAAGAGGGCGCCGCAGGTCGCGTGTCCAGAGTCCACCAGCACCCACTGATGGCCATGGTGTCTTCTTGGGGCTCGAGGGCCAAATGTTGAAACAACAGCGCCTGCAATCAAAGGCAGTCATGTCAGTCCAGAGGCACATGCGGGTGATGAAGACAACATTAGTCAACATGGACAATAACATTAGCGGCATGGCTGCGGGCATTCGGGACATGTCCCAGTCAATCCAGCAGTTGTGCAGCAAATTAGATGCTGACATCGAAGCACGGCGCCGGGAACGCCAGAGAAGGGACACTACCAGCAGGGCACTCAACCGTCTGGCAACTGCGACTTCTCTACTGTGCCGGCGCTCTGTGACGATGCAGGAGGGCCTAACACAGTGCTGCAGCGACCTGTCTCGGGGGATGGTGCAGGTGACAAGTGCACTAGGGGTGCTATTGACTAGTCAGGCGTCGACAACTGCTGCAGGGGATGCTGCGGAGAGCATCGACACCAGCAGCAGCATCACACCCCCCGTCCCAGAAGCACGCAGGAGCAGCAGGCGGCTTGGGGTTGGCTCTAGTGAGGATGCACAGGCCGTGCAATCCACCACTGCAGCGCGTATGCGCAAACATTGATGTAGCCCTGCTAAGCCACTTCCCATTGGGTGACGTAACCCTGGACATACTCCTTGTATAGATGGTATATTGCCTGATTGGCCTGTTCATGTGTTCATGGCGTGGTGCCACATTAAAACTACGTCAGGACTTCTCACAACTCGCTGTGTCCCCTCACTTACTCAGAAATAGTTGCATGTGATCTCTGCCCGTCTCTCTCTCCCATCGATTGCAGTTGGCACTCTAGCTGCGTTGCCCTCTGGCTGGCCTGACTCATCCTCGTTGTCCTCAAAATATGTTAGTTCCACATCTGTACCTTTTTTCGTGGCAAGGTTGTGCAGCATTGCACAAGTGGCAATAATCTTGCAGCAGGTGATGGGTTTGTACTGGCGTGCGCCTCCGCTCTTGTGCAGGCAGCGGAACCTGCTCTTCAGTAGTCCAAACGTGCGCTCCACCACATTGCGTGTTGTTTTATGTGCCACGTTGTATCGTCTCTCACTCTGGGTTGCTGGGTGTAGGTAGGGAGTGAGGATGAATGACCGGCATGCATATGCACTGTCGCCTGGATGAGTAAAAGGGAACCATCAGTAACATGCCTCTATACACTATGATTTGCAGGTTTCAAGGGGCGTCACTGTTACTTACCTAGCAGGTATCCCTCTCCGAATTCTCCGGCACTCAGTCGTGTGTAGATCCCACTATTCTGGAAGATGTAAGAGTCGTGGGTGCTCCCAGGAAACTTTGCAACAATATCTGTGATGATGTTCCCTGCATCACAGATCACCTGCACATTGATGGAGTGGGTGGACTTCCTGTTCCTGTAGATGTGCTCTGTATCAGCTGGTGGACAGATTGGGATGTGTGTACCATCAATACAGCCGATGACATGGGGGAACTGTGCCATGTGATAAAAGTCTGTTTTTGTTTTCTGCAGTGCAGCCTGTGTGTTTGGGAAGCTTATGTAGTGGTGCATTCTCTGCATCATGGCATCCAGGAACTTCCTGAAGAAACGTGACAGGCAACTCTGGGATACCCCACCCACCGCAGCTATCACCACCTGATAACTGCCGGATGCCAACAGATGTAGGCTGCAGAGCACCTGCACATGTGGGGGTATGGCGTGCGCCCTTCTTTTTGGATGGTCCAGGAGTGGGTGTAGGTCCCTGATTAAGTCCATGATGGTTTCGGGGTGTAGCCTGTACCTCTCATGTATCTCTGCATCAGTCAGCTGGAATAGTGTGATGCGCTGTCTGTAGATTTGTTCCTCCCGTCGCCACACCCTCAGTCCTGCTGCCTGTAGACGTAGGCGCCTTGCAATGACGTACATGGCGGCCATGTTGTCCACGCTGTTGCATTTTGGGATTGCCTATATGCATTGTTGATGGTTACCACCTGCTTTCAATCCGTGTTAATTACCGACTCTTATTTACCGATTTTCCTGGATTTCTTAATTACCGAGTGCTCCTACATGTCATTTTAAATTTTACCACTTCATATTTACCACTTCATGTTTACCGAATCGTTAATTATGTATTCGGTAAATCTGATTCGGTATTTTGGAATTCGGTAAATATGAATCGGTATTTACCGCCTCATATTTACCGAAAAGTGGTTTTTGGACTCCTACATCTCACTTGTCTGAATACCGGTCGGTAACGGCATATTTACCGAAAATCGGCCGTTACCGACCGGTATTTGGCTACCTACATGAGGCCCATAATGTGAACTTTAAGTGCTCACATTTACATTTACTTGTGTTTGAAAGTGCACATGCATATTTAACGTGCACTACTTACTTAACACGTTAAGTTGACATTTTAGGCCTACATTCCATGCTGCATAAAATACTATTTTCCATTTTCTGCTATCTTTCAGGTATTCACACACATTGGTAGTTTGAGAATAGATAACTTACTGTACTAATGCTAGAAGAAGAGAGACGGAGAATAAGACATTGAGGAAAGAACCTAGAGAGCCAGAGAATTAACTGAAAGGCATATTCATCATCTTTTCTAACCTGGCCTGGTTGCACTAGGACGATGTCGTGTCGATGTTCAGTGTGGGACATCTTGCTAATTTTGCAGTCTACAAAATGAGAATGGAAAAGGGCATTGAACCCTTGATGATGCGAACAGATGGGTGTTGCTAAAGAGGCTCTTGTGTTAAAAATCTAGAGTTCACACTGCTGGAGAGCAGATCCCTTCAGATCTCTTCAGAACACATTTAGACCCTTTCCAGAACCTGTGGAATTTGAGAGGTTTACACATCTATGCTTATTCTCTTTGATTCTTGCTTAGTGTGGCATAGGCTAACACTTACTACCCTGACCCAAAAAGTCTCTTGACCAAGCTTCTGCAATGCTGATACCTTCCTTTACTTTTTATATTTTATTTTTCTCACTTCCTGTACTTCCTTAAATTTCTCCTATTTTTCTGCAGTTACCTGATTTTTTGAGAATCATTTGGTTTCAAAACTATCCTCTTAGCTTGGACTCTAATATAGGTGATTCTAGATTTACCTATCTACTGATGAGAATATCTGAGACTCTTCTCTGAGTATCAAATACTATTGTTAATCTTTTGATTTACTGTGACAGAACTTCTTCTTTGTTTAGTATTGGTACTCCTAAACTTCTTTAGAAGGTTGGGTTTCCCAGTTTTTATTCTGTATCTTTATAGCAAGGTGCTAAATGTCGTACACCTTAACTTGATTGTTGACTTGTAATAAACCTTCTTAACTATGTTTACTGATTCTTGGTCTTTATTGTGTAGCCAAATGGGTTACACTGTTATTGAAATCTGGTTGATAAATGTTAACTCCCATCACCTCTCAGTCGAGAAAAAAGGTCCATCAGAGGACCAATGGTAAGAGGGTTGAGAAAAACGCTGCATCAGCATCTAGGAAAGCACGGAAGAAATGTGACAGGGCACTTTGAGACACCCCACCTGCTACAGCAAACACACCCTGGTAAATGTGAGACGCCAATAGGTTTCATGAGCACAACACCTGAACATGAGTGGGGATAGAATTGCTGCGCAGAGTCCTGATTTCTAGATGTGGCTGTAAGAAGGCAATTATCAATCAATCAATCAAATAAGCATTATTCAATTGTCAGGTAAAAACAGAACACGTATTACAATACATGATTAAATTTGATTAAGAAAAAATTATCCACTGAGCAGAGTATAATAAAAATCCATTCACACTTGTTCGAATCAATTTACATTGTGCGATTTTAATGTGCAAATAGCTTTTCTGCACTTAATTGTGCTTTTTAGGAATAGTGTAATAGGTCTTGAAACACATTCACTTTCTAACATTTGTAATGCCAAGAATACAGGTCAGCATTGCCTCAAACCCCACAATTTTAAATAGGTTTCATCCACGTCTTCTTTGTTCAATATAAAATGTACAAATTAAAATTACTACATTGACGATTGTGGAGACACTTCATCACACTGACATTTACTTAATGTTTTCGACCAATCATTTATGGTGGAGAAGCTGACTAAACGATGGAAAATATCAAGTCTGAGCCAAATCAGAACAATCTAGCTTACCCACTCGGTTGATTGAATAAGTAAGGCTGCATGCCCCAGGTACGTAATGCCTCCTCGGCAAATCTAATTGCCTCCAAATGTGTCATACAATATTTTTAAAAACCTTCCTGGCAATAGAACCCATAAAAGCAGGGTCATCATAGTATTCTGAATGGCCCAGATCAGTCATAAAATATTTTATGTATTTTAGCCAACAAATCTCTGAAACTCGATCTAAATTAAGGCTGTCTTTTATAATATCACAATTGTGACCCTTTTGCATTGCCACGAGGGAAGCGGCGGGCTTGTTGTTCTCTCCTTGTTCTTTGGGACCTTGTTGCATTTATTAAACTGCCCGTGTCTTTTGCCAATATCGCCATGAGGGGAACGGCAGAGTCCGGCACAAACCACAATCCCCAGAAACCCCAGCGCGTTGACGCTGCCACGCACCAGCCGGAACAGCTGACAGCCCTTATCTGCCCGGGACGCCTCCCGCATCGCGGGACGCGCGCAGGCGAAGCCCGGGCAAAGGGCGGGCCCTCTGTGGCCCTCAGAGGCCTGATGAGACTGGACTAGGCCAGGTTCTTGTTATTCCCTTAACCGGACTTCTATCGTGCTTCGTGCATGTAAGACATTCTTAATATTCGTATTATTTTGTTTTTGTTGTTTTTGTTGTTTTTGTTTCTGTTTGTGAGTGCGTAGAGCTTAGGGTACTTGTGGAAGTTTAACCTCACTACTGTACATAATGGTCAAATCAAAAACTGATAAAGTGATGGGGGGTCTAGCTACCCTAGATAATTTTCTGGTTAGGAAAGTAGCACAGATTAATGATGATAGACGTGTATCTTTGGGGAAAGGCACTGTGATAGAAGAAACACTATCAGAAAATTTCGCTATTAGTCAGTCCCAAGGCTGTGAAATTAATACGAGTGATGTTATCTCTACAGACCTCTCAGCCCCCATTTTAGTAGATGTGGAGGTTCATTCTGACTCCCGGGCACTGTTAAGTTCAGATATTGGTGTGTTGAATGAGACCCAACCCGAAATCAGGCATCTGAGATCCTGTAGAACACGGTCTCAAAGGGAGAATGGGAAACATAATAATTCTAAGACCAAAAAAAAGGTCGGTAAGGCTATTATCAGTCCTGCTAGAACAACCCCCTTTGTATTCACGGCCACTAATGGTAATGCTAATGGTAGTGGTAATGGAGCAAATCTAAATTCTGATCTGATTGCTTCACTTATAAAAAACTTAGAAGCCTCTTTTATAGTAAGAATGGAGGAGCTTATTAAACCATTAACCATTAAAATTGACAACCTAGTCAAGGAAGTAACAAGGCTGGGTGGTCTGTTATTGTCTCAGGAGATTGTAACACCTAGTGGAAAGGTACACTCTGGTGGGAAAGGGAGAGATATTGCTGAATTTAATGATACACAAAATAAGGGGAGGGGGGATTCTGCTGTTGCAGTTGCCCCAGGATCTGTATTCGACCGGATATCCCTGTGGTAACTGTTCTGCAGCAACAAACATCTATAAACCCCCAAAGCAGTAGAGCTACCAGACCCCCGAGGCATAATTGTTATCTCAATTTACCACCAGATTGTGCTCCGTTTGTGGCAGTGCTGACTAATGTGCCCCCTTGTGGTACCCATTCTGCATCCCCTTATGATGAATCTCATACCTCTCTGAAAAATAAGACAGTGTCTTGGCTTAACAAAAACTGTGGTTTTCCGGTCTCATATTCTGACCAGATAATCACAGTAAGGCGTGTAAATTGGGTGGGGCCGTCCAAAAAGTCTGGGTCTGGGGACTGCATAGTTGTTAATTTTAAACACCCCCAGCATGTGGCAACTGTTCTTTTGAGAGCTTCTGTGCTGGTGTATAATACGAACAGTATTTGCGTACGTCCCCTGGGTCATTTTTATGCGCATTTGTGTAAATCTCCACCGCAACAGAGTCTAACCAGGCGGGGGCCCGAATTTTATACTCCTGTGCAAGAGACTCAACTCCTTCATAATTTCACTAATTCCTGTGGTTCAGGTGAACCAATTGGTACTTATAATAGGAGCACCAGTGCTGGACACTATCAATATGGGTCGAACTTAAACACACAGAACAGGTATGAAGTGTTATCTGGACTTGAGCTGTGCGATTGACGGGGGGCACCTGCAGCTCAGGTTACTAGGGCTACAGGTGAATCTCTAAATTTAGAAAACCAGGTGGCCAAAATGGCAGGATGTTCTGCTGTCTCCTGGAATATTGCGGGCCTTGCCGCCAAAATGGCTGATGCAAATTGGGTGATTTACATTAAGCAATTTTCGATTGTCTGTTTACAAGAGACTTGGGAATTGGGCTGTAACCTCTTCTTAGAAGGGTATAAGGCCTTCTTTGTGCCAGCCTCGCCATCTTTGCGGGGTAGGCCCAAGGGGGGTCTTGTAATTTTTGTTTCCATATTAATACCCTGTGAAGTACGAAGAATTGAAGCTCACCATACAGGTGTAATGGGCCTAATTCTAACTGGAGGTAATGTCCTTGTAGGCCTGGTGAATTTTTATAATGCTGTTTATGATAGTGTAGGCAGGAATCATATTTATTTTTTAAACTCTTTTGTTTCTAATTTTATGGAAAATGTGGGCCATAACCTCATGATTATGGGGGATTTTAATCTGCATCCTTGTATAGACCCATTGCACAAGTGTCTACCAGAAATGACCTGTGATCGTGCAGACTGTCTCCATATGGAGCACACAAAGGAAGGGGAAATGTGCAATGACTTATTGAATGACTATGACCTCTCTTTGGCTATGTCATTAAAGGACCCGCTATTTCGCTTTGATACCCCTACTTTTAAGGGGCATGGAAGGGGCACCTTTATAGACCATATTTTTGTCTCGCGGACGATGCAAATTTTTGTAGATTCTTTCTGCATTGTCGCTAGTGAATTTAGTGACCATAACCCTCTTACAATCTGTCTAAAATGTCCATGGTCAAAAAAAGGTAATAAGACCATTACTCAAGGTAGATTGGGCACAACAGATGGGAGGAAGTGGTTAAAATGGTCTATGGTCTCTGCGGATATTCTCTATAAGAATATCTCCGCAGGGTGTGCAGAGGATGTTAAAGTCTGTATCAATGGGGGGGGTGAACCTAGGCTGGTCCTAGAAGCTTATCCAAATATCTCATAGAAGGTTTCAGCGTTCCTATCGGTTCCTAATAAAACTCGGGCTAATATAGGTCCGAGATGGTTCAGCCATGACTGCACCTTAGCTGCACGCAAACTGAGGGTTGCTTTGTCAGCATCCCCGAGGAATAGGGAGGTTGTAAAACTCTGTAGAAAGGAATACAAGGCTATTACTGTTGCCCGTAAGGAGTTTTTAAGGACAGAGGCTTGGGAGGAACTGCTTGATCCCTCCACCCTGAATAGCAGCACCAAATTTTGGGCCCTGGTGAAGAAACCTTTTTTGACTGAGGACCCTGGAGATGGTCTTGTTTGCTGTATATCTAAAGAGGAATGGGAAAGTCATTTTAAAAGTCTGTACTATTCTGAGGGTGATGGAACCATGGTTAATGTCCCTTATGATAGGGACAGCTCCGCTATTACCTGTGATAAAAGTGAGGTCTTGGCCGCCATAATGGGTCTTACTGTAAACAAAGCGCCAGGTCCTGACGGAATACCACCGGATCTTTATAAATCTGATCCAGATTTCTGGGCTCCCATTCTGGTTGCTGTTTTTAATGCTGCGGCCACAGTGGGTTGCCCGGGAACTTGGGGTCTGTCAACCATAGTTCCTGTCTTCAAGAAGGGAGATAGGGGAAGTGCTCTTTGTTATCGACCAATTTCCCTAATCGATTCAATGGTTAAGATTATGGGGAGAGTTATACTTCAACGCCTAATAAGCTGGACGAACGCAAATAATATTATGTCTATCTCTCAATATGGATTCTGTGAAGGGCGTTCTACCATAACTCAGTGTCTCAACCTGTTTCTTATCCTGAATAAATATACTGTTGTACAGAAAGGAGTAATTCACCTTGCCTTCAGGGATCTGTCCTCAGCCTTCGACTGTGTCAACAGGGGAAGGCTGTGGCAGACCATGAAGGATAAAGGTATTGACAGGGGGATTGTGGAGTTTCTAGCGGATCTGCATAATGATACAAGAGCCAATGTGAGGTTTTCATCGACCGGGGAAACTACAGGAAGTTTTAGTATTAATAAAGGAGTACATCAGGGGTGTATCCTGGCCCCTCTTCTTTTTAATTTGTACATAAATGATTTAGAGGCTGATTTACTAGAGGTGAAATCAGACTGTCCTAGAGCTGGTGCGAGGGGTATTCCTTTACTTTTATATGCCGACGATGCGGTTTTAATTTCACGAACAGAATTAGGTCTCCAGGCACTTTTGAATGCTTTTAATAATTTTATGTCTGATAGGGACCTTATGGTCAACAACTCGAAATCTTATATAATGCATGTTGGCTGTCAACCAAAAAAGAACAATTTTAAATTGAATGATGTTTTGATCCCCATCACCCAGACATTCTCATATCTGGGTGTCTTATTTGATACAAAGCTCAGTTGGGCCCCACATCTGGCCAAGAAAAAGGGGGAAATGACTAGAGTCAATGCCTCCATTTTTAATATTGCCTCTAAATTGGGGAAAAAGCCAAATGTGGCTATGATGAAATTATACAAGTCTAAATCTATAGCCACTGCAGTATATGGTAGCGAGATATGGGGCTACATAAATGGCGAACAACTACAAATAGCTGAAAATAATTTTTTAAAGCGTCTGTTATGTGTCCCAGGTAGCACATCGAATTTAATTGTACATGAAGAACTTGGTTACCTGCATTTATCCGACATTATTGGATTGAAACCACTTTTATGCTGGGTAAACTTATGGTTAAGTGACAAAATTCCTTTAACACAATTGATAGTGGAAGATCTTGTATCACTCGATCATGCAATGTGTGTACCTTGGCTTAAATACTTGAAGTCCCAATTTCGGAAACTTGGCCGCCTGAACTTGTTTGACAACCCGAGGGATATAGTTAAGGGTGATGTAGCAGCAACTAAGAGAGCTTTTAATTTGGACTGTAATGCTCTAAGAGATGAAGTTGAGCTCTTGAAACCTAATATTAGAAAGTATATCATGTTGAGTACTTGTGATTCCATGGAAAAGTATCTAACATGCTCCTTTACCTCCCATGAGAAATTTTTGCTGACCCGTTTTAGGTTTAATATCTTTCATCATCTTTTAATTAGACCCAAGTCGGACATTTTTAAGAAGCCTGCAGCTCCTTGTGGCTGCGACGGGAAGTCTCCACAGGATATGCTGCATTTTATGTTTTTATGTGCATTTTATGAATATCCCCGCAGGCGATATCTTGTTATACTTTTAAAGAAATTACATTTTAAACAGATCAGACCTGCCTTTATGTATCTACAGCTGTTGCACTCGGATAGTGTCCTCCAGGTGTTAGAATTTCTAAATTTGACCATGAGACTAAGAAAATGTTTAGATGAGTAACTGTATATTACTATGAATCATCTGCAGCCCAATGCACTAATGCACTTTTCTTGTACCGATTTTGTCTATGCACTCTTTTAGGGAATTTTTGTGTTGTATATAATTGAGATTGACTTTGTAAATAATGTGATGCTTTTAACATGAATTGTTTATTGCTGTGTACTTTTATGGATTGAAATATATCCGAAATAAAGTCAATATCTATCTATCTATCTATCTAGAATATCACAAATGAGGGAGGTTTTAGTTGAAGTCCAAATCCAATGCCAAAGAAGAACCGTTGGGCTTTAATTACATCTGAGATAAATGGGATCCCCAGTTCTGCATGGCAGGTGGATATTGAAGTGCGACATGGGACTGCCAGTAGGAACCTTACGAAGGCGTTCTCCACCTTCTGGATGGGTTTTACATCGCAATATCCTCGTATTTCGGCACCATATATGGCCATGCTAACACATTTAGTCAGGTAATTGTGTAGCATCTCAGCTGGGGGTCTTCTTCCTAGTTTCTTTGCAAAGTTAGCCAGGGCCGCCATCGCTTTCATGAAGAGTAGTTTTCTATTCCTGACAGCCTTGGACCACGATCGGTTGTGATCAAATAAAATGCCTAGATAGGGGTATGTCGTGGTGGTTTCCACCTTTTTACTGTCAATAAAAATGTCCTACACACCGCGCTGCCTTTCCCGCATTTCATTATAAAGGTCTTTTTAGTGTTTACTCTCAGGCCTAAGTCTTTCATATACTCAATATAATTATTGAGTGCCCATTAAAGACCCACTTGTGTCTGGGCCATTAGTACTGCGTCATCCACGTAGAGAAGGGCAGGCAGAGGACGATTGTACATCTGTGGCAGGTCTCGGCACTTCTCTACCATGGTTTGCTCCAAACCATTGATATATAGTGTGAAGAGAAAGGGTGCCAGGACACAGCCATGCCTGACCCCCTTCTCCACGCTGAACAACACAGTACATTCTCCCTTGGACCCAAACCGGACCCTGCCTTTCGCATTATTGTACAGCTGCCTTAGAAAGTGAATTAATGGTACTTCCACCCCCATTTCGGCTAGAATAGCCCATAGTTTCCCATGGACTACACAGTCGAAGGCTATGAAAGCCAAGTACAATCTTCCCTTTTTTGACAGTGTGTACTTTCCCAGTAAAATGTTAAGGTTGAGTCCGTGTTCAACTGTGCCCAGGCTTAGCGGAATCCTAACTGTAGATCTGATAAGACATTGGTGTCTTCTGCCCATTCCTGGAGCCGGTTAAGCACTATTCATCCCGCCACCTTCACGAGGGAATCCAGCAACGATATTGGGCGGTAGGATGCTGGATTCTGCCTGTCACATTTTTTTAAAATGGGGACCACAATAGATTTCGACCAGGTCTTTATGAATCCAGTTGTACAGCAGGCCACTAAAACCTGCGTTAAAAGTGGACCCCATAGTCTAAGGTGAAGGCTAGAGCTATGGGGTAGTTTGCCGTTAAGGATGTTACCTGTGGTGCTGAATGGGGATCTGTGACCCCCACCATCCATTCTTGTCTGTACATTTCAGAAAAATACTCCACCCATTGCCCTTCATCTATAGCAATCTCTATGGTTGGAGTATCATGAACTGTAAGGAAAGGAGCTTTCACAGTACACCAAAAAGCTGTGCTATCTCTATTCAGACTAGCTTCATGTAAGTTGGCCCATGCTTTATCTTTTAGTTCTCCGTTACGCAGTTTCAAAGCACAATTATATTCCTTTCTGCATTCCATTATTTCAGTTCTATTCCTTACTGGCTTATGTAACACATGCTTTAATTTTGCGTAAGCCTTTGTACATATGGAGTCAAACCACCCCTTATTCTTCCTAAGAACTTTATTAGATACCACCTTCCGGGCATTCCTTATTTCCCTTGTGATCTGCGCATAAGATTCCAAAATCCCAACGTGTGGTGTGGTCCCGTACAGACAAGTTACGAGGGATTTATAACTGTTTTCCACAACTTTCTTAGTAAGCTTGGTATGTTCTACCTTATGTGGGATAAGGTAGATCCTACCAAGCTTACTAAGAAAGGGAATAGCCATTTATTTTATCCATCTGTAGATTCTGGGCCACATGCACAAATTTACACTGAGATTTACGCTCCTTAACAGAAAGGGATAAAATCACGCTCAGATGAAAATGATCACTCATTGCATTCTTGTATCTTCTATAGCCTAACAGTCGAGACACATATTTGACTGGTATAATAATAAAATCTATAATTGTACTCAAGCCTCTCCCATTAAATGTCAGAGTGAAAGGGACTGATGGGGAACACAAAACATTCGCAAAACCTAAATCAAAAGCAAATAGCATCTCGTTTAAAAAGTCTTCATAGAATGCATGAGGAAAATGGGGGAAAGTACTCCTGTCGTTGTCTAATAAGCCACAAGTTACATCTCTAGTTGATGGGCACAAGGCAATGTTAAAATCCTCACCCCAAACGAAAATAACATCCTCTACACTTTCATTCTCTAGCTTGGTCAACTCATTCTTAAGTAGCTTCAAAATTACCACCACATGTTCCTTCGGGGCATTATTATAAAAAGTGCAATACAATTTCGGTTGTCCATGCACATGGTCACAATTTGCTAATAGGTTTCCATAGTCGTAAAAGAGATTTTAAGTACAATCACCATATTTGAAACATGTATACAAGACCACCTTTGGGCCTCCCGTGTACGGACGGAACTGCAGGGGTATGAAAAGTCTTAAAGCCATTAATATGTGTAGCGTCCACCATCCATGTTTCTTGGTAACAGAGTATACTAAATTTCCAGACAAATTCGTGCCAAAGGTGATTTGTCAGTTTAGATCGTAGCCTGGCAACATTCCAAAATAATACAGAGATACTATGCACCTTATCAGTTCTTTCACTTGCACTGCATGATACTTCAGTGGTAGTAGAGATGTTTTCTTTTGGGCTATAGCTATAGTCCTTGCCTCTACCATTATCCATTGAGAAGTCCTGAATAAGGTTTAGGCCAATGTCATCAGGGACTATTGTTGTATAATCTATTGCTCTAATTATTTCATATGGGGCATGTTTGTTTAGTCAGTTTACCTCATCCAATGTGGGAAGGGATTCAAATCGGTTTTGCACCGCAACATTATATATGTAATGGTTTCTTTCGTTTGTATATCTTCTGTTACTTCTCAGGCTCACATTGGGGGATGGCTCATAGAAAAAACCCAGAGGTAATATATTAATATCATGTGTCGCTACAGTGTTATAACCTGCCCTCCAAAGGATGTTTTCCACTAACTGGGGTGTCTTAAATGTTAATATCACACAGTTCCCTTTTAACGTTTTCTGGTCTCTCCCAAGCCAACTAACTCTTCGAGCCACCTTGAATACCATGAATAATGTTTCCATTAACCCTGTCTTTACGCCCAGCCAGTGCAGTGACTTATTCCTCAATGTATCCCACGATTCCATTTTCTGCGCCCTCAGTCTGGGTATGTTTGCAAGGATGACTACATATGGGATAATGGCTGGTGGCAAGTCCAAGCAGTTAACCTCAGATGGGGCCATCAAGGTAGAAGGGGTCACAATACTTTGATTGTTATTGGTCTGTCTGGAACTGGCTGATCGTATATAAGAATCTTTGCTACCCCTGTCCATCTTAGCACTGGCTTTGTGGTGCACCATAGGGGTTGTGGATGGATCTACAGGGGTGCCTAAGACAGTCTGTAGGTATGACTTAGTAGATTGAGACCCTGTGTCCGTTCTGTTCACTGTACTATTTGGTTGATCGTTGTGATTTCTTGTTCTCTGTGGCCCACTGAGTTCTCCTTCACCCTCATAACTGCTCTTCTTATATGTTTGGCCGCCCCTTCCTTATCCAGGAAGTTGATCAGTCTTACTTCTATCTGGGCGACTCTTCGGTCCAATGTGGACAACAAGTTTCTTACAAATATATCTAAATTTTCCACTAGTGAGGTTAGATTCCTAAGTTCATTAGGATAGGTTTTAGTCTTAGCCCTATTCCCTACATCTGGTGGGGCCCTTTTTGTGACTTAAGTGGCGTAGGCCTATTTGCAGTATTAATGTTTTCACCTTCAACTGCGCCCACGTTTGGTACTGCTGGGTTTTTGGGCGTTTCAGTGGAGCCTGTGTGTCAGAGTCTTGATCACTGAGTACAATGTGATCGGACGCATTTTGTATACAGCCATTCTGGTGTGTTGTGTCATTTGGAGACCCGGATGATGGGCCAACCCCTATAGGTGTTACCTCATGTAAACCATCCGCTACCCCTAGTTTCTCTGAATTCAGCGCCTCTTCTACTGTGGATATCTGCTTTTCTGCTGCCTCCATTGCCCCTGTTAGATAGCTCATAAGCATTTGATGTGTCCTCCCAGGAACATTTTTTGAGGGTAGGGTCTGGTTAGTTATAGCTTTCCTCTTCCCCATTGTGTAAGAGTAGATGTATGTCACAAGTTCCACAGATATAATTATAATTTGATAGGAGCGTTTGTTTGTTCCAATAGTTTACCGTGTGTAACATAAGCGGTAAAATAAGGATATACTGATATAGTTTACAACACTTCCACACCCCAAATAAAGTCAATCCTCTCGTACGTGTTGCAAAAAGTAGCAGGCGATTAAGAGTCGCTCTCCTGATGTTGGATGGACACACCAACGTGTCGGAATGTTCGCGTCCTCGCTTGCCTTGACTGTAAGAAGTTTGCATACAACAGTCCCACTCTTGTCCCTTCAGGCACACTCTCTCGAAAACAGATGAATATAGAGTCCAAAATAGCCGCAGGGCCAAAGGGGTTGGCCCAGCGCTCCTGTGCTGGTCCCGCGTCTCACCGGGGCTCACCAACGCTCCACTGTAAAGTGCAGAGTGCAGACGTGCAAAGATATTCTTCTGAGGGTCTCACACTGCGGGACGCCTCGGCCTCTGAAATAGCGCTCCTGCACTGGTCCCACCTCTCACCGGGGCTCACCAAGGCTCCACTGTATAGTGCAGAGTGCAGACGTGCAAAAATGTTCCACTGAAGGTCCCGTGCTTCGGGACACCTTGGCTGCTGAAATATCGCTCCTGGTCTTGTCCCGCCTCTTACTGGGGCTCACCAGGGTTCCACTGTAAAGTGCAGCATGCAGACGTGGAAAAATGAGGCAATTATCTCCAATATGACATTGCTACTTAGCCTGTTTTTGTCATATAGTTCTTCCTCCACTGACTCTGAATATCCCCTTCTGTCTCCGTCTTGTTCTTTTCTGAACAGCCAGTGTTTGCAACCTCCAGCAGCAATTGTGGAAACCCCGATGCATTCTGGGCCTGCTTTTATATTTTGTACCCAGTTACCACCTGGTCTGAGTTGGTGGTATATAGCAAGTGTCAAATGGGCCATTTTGTGAAAATTCGTTATTTGCAAATGCCTCTAACATACAGTTAGCGAATTGCAATTAGGGATTTCCTATTTGCGATTCTTTATTTTCAGTCTGTAAAATTACTGACTCGAAAAACAGTCCCTTCATAATTTTTAGTTTGCAAATGGCTTTTGTACATCGCCATTTTTGTATTCGCAAACCAATTTGCAACTGATTCGTGAGTTGCACATTTTTTGTACATGTGGCCATTAGTCTCTTTTTGGAAATCAAATATCTCAAGCAGCATGAGGCGGGAGGTTGTAGTTGACAAGAGATCCGCGAGGCCAGATACTCATTTGGCAAAGGATTGCTGAGCAGGTTTTGCTGCTGCAGAGAAGAACATAGAGGGAGGTACCACAAATCAGGCGATCCAGCAATGCACCTTGTGCAGATAGATGATCACGTTGATCCCAGTCTTCCCTCAGTTCCCAGAGCAGCTTTTAGCCCAAAATGTTCCTAGTTTTAGACTTTGGGTATCTGGGCACCTTTAGTATCACCACCAAGAGTCCAGTACTTGGCGGGTGGGCACCATTTGGGTAGTTAGGACTCACACAGGCTGTATCCAGGTGCAGGATCAAGATGGTTGGAGAATTTTATTTCCCTGAAGGTCTGATCAGGAGGCTAGCCAACTAGTCCTTGGAGTCATTAGAGTCACTCTGGTAGTGACAAATCAGGGCTCAAGCAGCAGTGCAGGCCTCTGAGGATACAAGGCAGACTCCAAGTAGCAAAGCAGTCCCTCAGGTACAGCAAAGCAGTCTTGGGGAATACATAGTAGGCCAGAGCAACAGGAGTCCATCCGTAGGTCCAGACAGTGAACTGAAGAGCGAGACTAAGGGTCCTATTTTTATACTTGGTGTCTTATTTGGAATAAGAGAAGTTTCTAGAGGATTCTCTTTGAAGTGCTTGAAGTTTCCTGCTTGCCCTGCTCTGGTTTAAAGCTGGCTTTATACACAATGCAGAGGTGATAACTCCTTTATGGTAAGGCAGAGCACAGCCTATTCAGTTGCAAGTGGGGCTGTGCCCATGTCCACTCCACCAATTCTGCCAGCTCATGGCACTCCAGGCACACCTAATCCCTCTTTTAAACCGTCTGGCTTAATCCAATCAGTTATGGCGTTTTGCATCTGTGCTGTCTTGACTTTCGGGTGTCGGATGAATGCGTTTGAAGCATTCGGTAAGCTTTCGCCCTTCATTATATTTTTTAGACGATAGCATTGGGTTAAGTATCCTTTTAGTGACATAAGATTTTGTTTATAGATTTGAGCTGCCGACTCTGTCAGTAGCTGGGCGTGTTCGGAACAGGTACGCAGGTACACAGGAATTGTTTTACACTCTATCATTCGGTGGTGGTGATAAAGCCGTTGGTATCACTTTTGGGAGCACTTGACATCACTATTATAATTTTCATACATTTCAGCAAAGTAGGAGTCACCGGTATTTGACACTTTTGGTGTTTATTCTCTTATTTACTTTGGTTTCTGTGATACAGATACAGCTTAGAACCATCTTGATTACTTTCATGCACTATTGCCCTGTCCTCAATTTAAGCCATTCTTTCATATTTTGCTTACATGGTTAATTTCGCTATTACATTATGATTATATCAATGTTTCAGGTTCCCCTGAGGAAGGGGTAGGAAAAGCCCAAAATGCATTGGGAATTTTGATTTTGTCAATTATTCTGCTGACATGGAGCCATTTGAGTTTTCTACACCGTTTCCAATTGATGGCAATTAAAGTGACTGAACTCTTTTTCAAGTCTGCTTGCTGATTGGAAGCGTGGTTTCATGGACTCTTTGCAGATTCATCGGAAGAAGAATTGCGTCCATTTGGAAAATAAGTTTAACGTCCTTGTTTGAATATTTTGAACACTTACAGTGACTTGTAGTAGTGCACTTGGCAGTCTTGGATATCTTATCCGTGCTTTTTCACTTTCCATTTGAATAAGGTGGCTGACAGAGCCCCTCACTAGGAGCACACTTTATTGAATTAAATTTGGTAGAATTGTTTATCATGTTTTATTGTGTTGAATGAGTGCTTTCCTACTGTATTACGTCATTGTATTCACAACTTTTTGAAAGTGTTTACGATGAAGAGGCATTTTAATTTCAATTTCTCAGATAACAAACATGAAATGCTGACTTCTTCCCATCAAAAGGTAGCACTTATTGAATATAATAAGGCAACCCAATGTTATCCTGTGGGGGAGGGGGCCTCACAAGAGTGAAAAACCAATTCAGGAACTGTCCACTACCAGAAAATGTAAAACTTAAAAGTACATGTCCAACCTTTGAAGTATAATGCACCCTGCCCTTTGGGCTACCTAGTGCCTATATTAGAGGTGACTAATATTCAATAAAAGTGTCCTTTAAGGCTTGTCGAGGGGGTTCTATTACCTAGTCCAATTGGCAGTTTAACACTGTGTTCAGGCTGGCCTGGGACATGTTTTAAGGGGTTTCTTAAGTGGCTCATATTGCAATACGTGCTGCAGGCCTAATAGCTATTAGCAGCATTTAATTTACAAGCATTTGTCCCTGTACAAGGGACGTATAAGTAAACTAAATATGCCTATCAAGTTCAATCCAATGTTACCATGTTTAAGGGAGTCAGCCCAAGCACTAAAGCACTGGTTAACAGTGGTAAAGTGCACCTCAAGCCAACAAAAAGAATTTCAGCAAAAGGTGGAGGGCAAAGGCAAAATGTTTGGGGGAAGGCCACCCTAAGGCTCACAGGCTTAACTGAATTGAATCAAGATCCCTTCAGAATATTGTGTCTGTGTGGTGAATATGAAGAACTAATCATGAACGCATATTATTGCTAGTCAGCTGATGAGAATGTTTATTGAACAGACTCTAATTGAGTAATTGAGTGATAAAATATATTTCATAGTGAAGTAAAAACGTTAAAAGGTAGTGCAAAATCGATCTTATTTTTGATGTTAATGCTAAATGAGTGGTGTATAAGTGACATGGTGTTTTTAGAGGATTGAAGTGTTTATGATTATTTTTGTATGGTTCTAATGTGTAAGAAAATGAATCAGCTAAAAAGTAAAGGATTCTGAGTGAGGACACTGTGCTCAAGAGAGGAATGACGTAAAGATAGGATTTCAAGGAAATCCTTTTTTTTTTACCTCAGCAGCACATTTCAGAAAGCACAGGTCATAATAGTTGTGAATCCTATTGAGGTGAGATACTTGTTGCATGTCTTTATAGTTGAGTTGAGGTTATTAAGATTTTAAGCAAAATACTAATATTAATTTCATGTGAAACAATGATATATGTTGATTATTTGCTCAGTTTATAAATTTTAATGTATTTTTTGGCATTTTTTTTATATGTATACATAATTTAGTTTTAATTGATTATTTTAGTTTAAAAAAATCTTTTTAAGTATTTCTAAATATTATTTCAGCAATGCCTTTTCATATTTGCTAAGAGATAATCATCCATGCAAGGGGTGAATCACTGCTTTTTTCATTGAAGCCCTCGTTCAATTACTTCCCTGAATGCTGCGGGGTAGGCGTCTGGTTCTGACTAGTATGGACCGCTATGACCCAACCAAGCACCCAAGAGACCACTCTAGTCATAACTCACTGATTCTGAGCATGATGGGCTGCAAGCACCTAAAGTGTCCTAATGGCTACAGTCCAGTTGCAGTGTGAGGCTGGTTTTAACTATTGTGCCGGTGGTGACTTTGATGTCCTGACTCTTTCAATGCTTTTCTGTTTTTCAGCTTTTTAAGTTGATGTTTGGTGACATTTGTATTTGAGGTTTCCTGTATGGGGCAAGATGGCGGTCGTCTGAGACCGTAGGTGCGCACAGAGCACTGAGAGCCAAGGATATCAGTAATGCTGCCTCCGCTAGATCGGGATAATGAACACAGCATTTGCTAATTCAGACCCACATAGCCCCCCCAAAGCGGGCAATGAGTACCTGCGGATTTTGGGAACAATTATTGGACTCTCTGTTCTACGACATCTGCTAAAGTGTGTTGCAGGTAGCACTAAAGCGTATCAAGAAAGCTCCTACCCTTCTGGGACATCCGCTGTAGGCATCGACCCCGGAGAGATGGTCGAGACCACAAGGATGGGTCCCAAGACCACGGCGGGGGCTGCCAAGGCGAAGGCCACCGGAGCACTAGGAGCATCTACGACGCCGGGAGTCGTGGCTGCGGAGGCCATCACAGCGCCAATAGGGGGTTTGCTGACTCCGACCCTGGCCCAAACTCCGCGACGAGGCCGCCAAGGGACGGCCGACCCGGATCCGGAAAGGAAGGGAAGAGGCGGAGCAATACAGCGGGGACGCCCAGCCCGCCCCACAGTGGTAGACCTGTTGAGAGGTCCCGTTGCAGGGTTAGTTCCGTGTCGCGAGGGGAAGCACAGGAGCAAGGCTCGCCTCGATCCCGCGGTAAGCGCTGTAGGAAGCACACTACAGGGTGGAGGAGATCCACCCTTCCAGGAGTTAACAGAAGCAAGCGAGCCGGAGCAGCAAGAACAAAGTGGGGGGCCTGAGGTGGAGAAAGGGCACAACAATGGGACAGCCAACACGGAAGGTAGGGGGATCCCATCTCAACTGCAGATTTTGACGGGGGTGCGCAAATCTCACTACCCAATACTTTAATAGGGCGAATGGCTGAGGGGTTCTCGGTGTGTCTAGAAAACACAGTAAAGAGGGCGGAGGGGGCGTTGACACACAACTGGATGAACAGCGTACTTTGGCCATGCAACCACCCAAAGGCAATTTCAATCCTGAATGTGCAACTCACCCACAAGAAAATTATTCCAGCAGGGTCTTGGATAATTGTGGCCAAGCTGAGCTGGATAAGGAACCCAGTGACTTTTTCTTTTCTGTATCGGATGGGGATGACGTTGAGTGGTCAGAGGGGTCATCAGCAGACAGCACCGACCTGAGCTATAGCGATTGTGAGGAGGCAGGTGGCGCTAAATGCAAAACTGTGCAGAGGAAAAAGAAGAAGAGGCAGGGAGGGAAAGAGTTGGCTTGGGACTATACTCCCACAAACCAACTGCCCAACCCTATGCCTACCTCCCAATCAGTCTCTGACCCCTCAGAGCCAGTTGCACCATCTTCCCCAACCTTGGGGGCTATCTTCCAGGCTATTTCTATGCATCGCGATGAAACCCGTCAAGACAGTCGCAAGGCCCAGCTCGCCATGCGTAAAATGCAAGGGGTTGTGCGGAAATTATCTAAAACCTGCAGTTCATTTGGGGAACGCTTAACTGAACTTGAGTCCAGAATAGTCACTACAGAGTCTGATGTTGCCTCAAATCATGCATTGGTAGATTCACATGAGGCACAACTGGTTGATGTAAGATGGAAGCTGGAGGAGTTCGACAACCGTCAGCGGAGGAACAATCTACGGGTTCTTGGGGTCCCGGAGGGGGCCGAGGGGGCCGATATACGCTCATTTGTTATTGATCTGTTGCAAGACTCCTTGCCCGAAATTACTGGGTGGAACTGGGCATTGGAGATCCAGCGGGCCCATCGGGTCCCATTTGTCCAAAAACAGCCTGTAAGGGCGTGGAGTCTCCCCAGAGCTACTTTGGTTTATTTTGGAAATTTTTTGTTACGTCAAGCAGTTTTTGAAAAAGCAAGGCCCGACATAAAAAGGTCTAGAAATGGGATATCCTATTTTGTTCGCCCAGATTTTTGCCATTCCACCGTTGAAAGGCGGTGGCGTCTGCGGCAACTCATTAAACCATTTCAGGATAGAAAGGCGCAAGCCTTTCTTAATAACCCTGCTTCCCTAAAAGTGATTTTTGAGGGGCAAACAAAGTTCTTTATCTCAGAAATAAAAGCCAAAGAATATTTGGACGGGCTACCCAGTTAGGAGTAGGCCAGACATTAATTCATATCAGGCAGTATATAGCTTGGGGCTACGCGGGGGGCACTAAGGGTGAATTATTGTGTTTTTTCTCCCTTTTCTATTTCTTTTTCATCGTAGTGTTATAATAAATGAGGCATTAACCTAGGTGGGGAATACGGCTTAAGGATGTAGCATCTAGTTTGGGTATACAGTGGATCATAGAATTAGGGCTCTCAGTCTCACCACGTGCCGCACATTCATTGCGATCAGACTCAAGATTGAGTCTGCATGCCTCATGTGGGGAGGTGGGGAATTTCGAGGGGTGGGTGGGCAGTACAGTGGGTGGGAAAGGAGGGGGAAGGGGTGGGGAAGGGGGATGACAAAATGCTTGGGGAAAAAGAACATATCTAGAAAATATAAGAAAGTAATGAGACAATCAAAGGAGCTAAATAGAGAGCAGCAAGAGAGACAAGAACTCAATGGGGGAATGAGTTTGAGTAGGCTCTAGGCAGGAATTTGGGAAACCGAGTCCAAGTTAAGATGGGGAAGATAACTATATGTTCATGGAACATCGCCGGGCAGAATGACAGGGCAAAGAGGGCTAGATATGCTGAACTGATAAGGCATAACCACACCGATGTAATATGTCTACAGGAGCCACATATTCCTTGGGGTAGAAGAGAATTATTACGAATAGCAGGATATAGCCTATTAGCATGTACAACCCAGACATCCAATATACGTGGTGTGGCTGTTCTAGCAAAGACGTCTCTGGGTGTCACTAAGCGTAAATTAGTGGATGCCCTGGGCAGATGGGTGATTGTAGAGCTTCCTATGGGCGGTACTGTTTGCGCAATTTATGGATCCATTCAAGATGATCCTCAGATAATAGAGGCTTTGGAGGTTGAACTTGCCACTTGGCCAACCCCATTGATTCTTTGCGGAGACCTTAACATTTCTTTGGATCATAAAATTGGTAATTGGGGCCCAGGGGGCTAGGCGGGTAGAAGTTCACTAGTCTATGTGGCTTTTAACTCTTTAAAAGCTAGTCAAGGCCTGGTGGATATCTGGGCTAGGAAGAACTCGGCTAATCCTGGGTTCACATTCTTTTCCTGTCCCCATAAAAAATACGTCAGGATTGACTACTTTTTTTGTACAAGGGACTTAGTAGGGCAGGCTGGGATCAAGAAACTCCTCAAAATAATTTCCGATCATAACCCACTGATTTTAGAACTGGAACTTGCCAATTTTAAAAGATCACGAAGCAAATGGACATTCGACAGGAAACTTCTTGTCAACATTGAATACGTTGAGTATATGAAAAAGTGGGCACAGGAATTTTTTTATATAAACAGGTTTAGTGCCAGCAGGGGGTCGGTTTGGAACTCTTTTAAGGCCGCTCTTCGAGGTGAGACTATCTCTTTTGTTAATAGGGCTTGGAAGCTTCAGGAAAAAAAGAATCATCAACTAATGGAGGATTTAGCCAGGGTTGAAGAACAGCACATTTCGCAGATAGCACAGGGACAGGGGGGAGATCAAAATCAGCTTCCAATAATTGCACTGCGAGCGGAATTAACCAACTGGCTAACGCAGAAATCTGCTGAGGAGTATCAATCTCACCGGAACAGTGTCTATGAAAATGGAGAACAAGTTAGTAGGAGGCTAGCCCTCTGTACCAGGCAGAAGATCTCCCTAAATGCTATATCTATGATTCAAATAAACGGGCAAGTCTATACCGATCCACAGGAGATAACTAGGGGGTTTCAAAACTACTACCAGGTCCTGTACCAAGACGATATAAACAAAAGCCGGGAAGAGGTTTTTCAGGGTATGGCAGGGCTGGTCACCGATATCAATGTTGGGGAGGGGCTGGACGGGCTAACTAGAGAGGAGTTAGAGGCAGAAATCACACTCGAAGAAGTAGAACTTGCATTGTTAGGAATGACTTCAGGGAAAGCAGCTGGTCCTGACCGGATACCCCTTGAGCTATACATAATCTTAGGCATAGTTATAACACCTCTGCTCCTAGATTTATTTAAGGGTGTACAGTATAATGGATCCCCCCCGAGTCTTGGAAAGAGACAGCCATTATAATCTTCCCTAAAAAAGGGAAACCAGTGGATGATCCATCCTCCTATCGGCCGATTTCCCTGATCAACTCTGACACAAAAATCTACTCTAAGATCTTGGCTAATCGGCTGGGGAGGGTCATAGAGCATCTTGTTTCCCCATGGCAACATGGGTTCATCCCTGGCAAAGGAACAATGGACCATACCCGAAGAGTTATTTCTCTTTTTGATATTGTAGCCAGGGTGGGGGACCAGATGGCTATGATCCTCCTCGATGCCGAGAAAGCCTTTGATCGGGTGTCCTGGGAGTACCTATGGCAGATATTGGAACTTTATGGTTTCGGCCCTCAGTTAATAAAGGCTATTAAGGCAATGTATTGGCAGCCTAAAGCAAGATTACAACTAATGGGGGGGAGTCCGGCAATATTAATATATCAAGGGGGACCAGGCAGGGTTGTCCCTGATCCCCTATTTTATTTACATTATATATCAACCCCCTTGTGGCTATGCTGCTGCAGAGTTCGAAAATTGAGCCAATAATTACCAGTGGGTTTGAGACAAAAGTATTGGCCTACGCGGACGATATCGCGGTTTTAACGGTGAACCCTGCTGAGGCGATTAAAGAAATTAGTCGGATTGCAGAAGGCTTTGGCCTTCTCTCTGGGTATGCCTTGAATGCTGGGAAAACCATAGTTTTATGCACGGACAATATTGTCTTTAACGATTCTAAAAGAGCAACCTCGGCAGTTTACCTTGGGGTTCGAATTAGCGCAGAAGTGGAACAAATTACCAGAATCAATTTTGAACCTTTGATTAAAAATATAGGAAGTGAATTAAGGAGGGTTAATGGGCTACATCCGTCAATTATTGGGCGGGGGAACTTTTTAAAAATGACTATCTTACCAAAAATACTATATCTGTTTCGGGCAATTCCCCTGGTCGTAGAGGATAATCTATTGAGGGTGCTGGAATCTACTTTTTCTAGCTTCTGATGGCAATATGGGAAGGTCAGAAGAACTTTGAAATACGTAGCATTACCCCAGGACAGGGGCGGGCTCGCAGGTCCTAATATCACTCTATACTACTGGGCAGCCTTTCTACATCAGATGACCCACCTATTATCGGTAAATAACACTAGGGAGCCAGCGCAGGGTCTAAGAATACCCACAATTTATGAACTTTCCATGGGGAAGGAAGCCCTTGGGCTGCTACTGAGGCAATTGGAACCTAGCTATTATAAAAAGGTGTGGTTTAAAGTAATCTATAGTTCTTGGAAAATTTGGAAGCGGGTCTCTAAATTTATGGCAATTCCGAGAATTTCTAGATACACCCCCCTATGGCGTTCGCAATTACTGCCCCGTCTGGTTAATGACGATATTGGAAAAAAATGGGAAAAATATGGGGTAAGATCAATAGGGGATTTCTGTGGGGAGGACAAGATGTCCAATTTTCTAGGCTACAACAGACATTTGGAATCTTAGAAAACCAATACTTTAAATGTATTCAGATTAAGAACATTCTCACTATATGGAACAACGGAGGCATCCTGGGCAAATTTACTGGGAAATCCAGATGTGGATATTTATATGTGCCTTTCCTCATCCTCAAAAATGTTGGTTTCCTCAAGCCTAAAAGCACAACTATATAAAACACTATTTAACCTCTATTTTACCCCTGCTAAATTGTATCTTTGAGGAAAAAGGGCAGATGACCAATGTCCTAGATGTGGTTCAGGACCCGCTACTTTGCTACATATGTTGTATGAATGTGAGAAGCTGGCTCCATTGAAAGAAGGGCTGCTATGTTTCTGGGAGGCACTGTTCGGTCGTAGGTTAGAAATAACCCCAACCCTGCCGGTTCTCGGCTATGATAGTTCGTTGACTCTTAATACCGAACACAAATATGGTCTGTTTCTTGGGGCAGCGGTATTTAGGATATTACTAGCCGCAAGATGGAAAGATGCCGAGCCACCAAGCTTCCATATGTGGCTTGCTCGAATTCTAGGAATATATAAACAAGAGCTATCTATATATTCATGCCGAGGTAGACAGGCTAGAGCCGGGGGAGGAAGATCTGGGCACACATGGCAGAATGGAGCAGAGAAGTAAGGATGGAGTAGAGGGGGGGAAAAGGGAGGGGAAGAAAGGAAGGGAATATTATTTTGAATAAGTTGCAATGAAATCTTTGTTGCTCTTCTGATCCTCCTAATCTACATTTTTCTAGGATCTTTCTCTCAAACTTGCAAGTTTGAGTTTATTGTTCTTTTCTTCCTTTTTCCATTTTCTGAATTTGTATGAATTTGTATTTATATTTTTCTGGATATGTTGTAATAATTTTTTTTTTTTAAAAAGCAGCACATTTAAGAAAGCACAGGTCATAATAGTTGTGAATCCTATTGAGGTGAGATACTTGTTGCATGTCTTTATCGTTGAGCTGAAGTTATTAAGATTTTAAGTAAAATACTAATATTCATTTCATGTGAAACAATGATATATGTTGATTATTTGCTCAGTTTATAAATTTGAATGTATTTTTTGGCATTTAATTTTTTTATATGTATACATTATTTTGTTTTAATTGATTATTTTAGTTTAAAAAAAATCTTTTAAAGTATTTCTAAATAATATTTCAGCAATGCCTTTTCATATTTGCTAAGAGATAATCATCCATGCAAGGGGTGAATCACTGCTTTTTTCATTGAAGCCCTCGTTCAATTACTTCCCTGAATGCTGCGGGGTAGGAGTCTGGTTCTGCCTAGTATGGACTGCTATGACCCAACCAAGCACCCAAGAGACCACTCTAGTCATAACTCCCTGATTCTGAGCATGGTGGGCTGCAAGCACCTAAAGTGTCCTCATGGCTACAGTGCTGTTGCAGTGTGAGGCTGGTTTTAACTATTGTGCCGGTGGTGACTTTGATGTCCTGACTCTTTCAATGCTTTTCTGTTTTTCAGCTTTTTTAAGTTGATGTTTGGTGACATTTGTATTTGAGGTTTCCTGTATATAGTAATTCAGTGGCTTTAAACTGAGATTAGCTATACTCATGATGTGAGCAACAGGCTTCACAGTTAACTACTTTTGAAATATTAAAGCTTCATTGCAAATAGGACAGAAGCGAGAACAGTACTAATATTTTACATGGGGTAACTACTGAGTTGAAACTGGAAACTGGCAACATAATAATTTCCGTCTGTAGGAATTGCATTTCTGCATACAATCACCAAAAGTGCAAATATACCTGAAAAACAGCAAGCCACTTTGTAGAGATTAGACGGAGTCAGAAGCGTTGAACAGCAAGTCTTTATTTACAAACTCCCACGGGCACGAATGCTTGCCTGTGGCTAACCACAACATACACCGTTATCACCAACCGTCATAACCACAACGTCATCGCAGGCAGTGCGAGACGCTGAATGTACGCCTCGCGCTCAAGCAGCGCGAGGCAGGTCAAGCCACTACATATCTCCTTTTCTTAGAGAACAGAAAAATAGAGAAGGCAGCGAAGAGGAGAGCAAGAGAAAGAGAGAGAGAAAGAGAGAGAGAGAGAGAGAGAGAGAGAGAGAGAGAGAGAGAGAGAGAAAGAGAGGAAGAAAAAGAAAGCAAGTGCAGGAGAAACACAACAGTGGCTAGAAGAAACACAGAAAATCATTGGCGGTACCTAACAGGAATATTAACTGTTCTGGTACTCCTCCTGACAGCGGCGTGGCTGGGAGACGAGCTCTGGACATCAAGTTTACCTTGAGAGATCCTATGAGAGACCTCACTTTTCAACATGGGACACTTGACGTCATTGAGCACATTTTTAACTTTCGCCACCTTGTTACTATTCCACCAGTCTTTTCCATTGACTCGAACTGCATTACCACACACTTTATCCACCACCACAATTTCCCCATACTTAGCTTCTCCTTTTCTTACAAAACCTGGTTTCTTAATTCTGATCCTGTCTCCCACCGCAAATTCTCTGATCTTAACACGCTTCCTTTCATCAAAGTACTCTTTTTGTTTGACCTGGACCTCAGCAGACTTGGACCTCACTTTCTCATCCATTTCTTGGGGAGTAGAATTGGATTTATTCCATTTAGACATCCAAGCCGGTCTAAACTCGGTACATGGTTTCCTACCTCTCAGTAGTTCAAAGGGGGACACACCAGTGGAAGAATGAGGAGTGGTTCTATAAAACCACAACATTGTCCTGACACTTTGGGGAACAGCTTTGTGGTGGGCAAGAGCCCACTTGACACAATCACCTATGACTCTATTAAGTCTCTCTACCAAGCCGTTAGTTTGAGGATGATAGAGAGAACTTCGGTGATGAGTAATAGCAGATTCTCTAAGAAACTCCTGTACTTCAGATGATACAAATTGTACTCCGTTGTCTGATATTAAAGTTTGGGGAAACCCTTCTCTCATAAATGTTTCCCTTAAGAAGTCGATGATTTCTTGGGAATCAACCTTAGAGACAAACTTGGCCTCGGGCCACTTTGTGTAATAGTCCACCATGACAATAGCAAATCTGCATTGTTGGGGCAAACTGTGAAAGGGTCCTAGGACATCTATGCCAAGTTTTTCCCACGGTCCACCCGGGAGGGGAATAGGTTGGAGAGGGGGACAACTAGTGTGAAGACTTTTGTCACTAGAGGAACAAACAGTGCAGTCTTGCACCATTTCTTCAATATCTCTATCCATTTTAGGCCACCAAAAGTACTCTCTTACTCTACGCTTGGTTAATGAGGCCCCTAGGTGCCCATCATGTGCTTTGGTCAGAAGAGTGGATCTGAATCCCATCCTCGTCGCCACTTCCTCATGTAGAGATTAGACGGAGTCAGAAGCGTTGAACAGCAAGTCTTTATTTACAAACTCCCACGGGCACGAATGCTTGCCTGTGGCTAACCACAACATACACCGTTATCACCAACCGTCATAACCACTACGTCATCGCAGGCAGTGCGAGACGCTGAATGTACGCCTCGCGCTCAAGCAGCGCGAGGCAGGTCAAGCCACTACACACTTCATTCAGCATTTCCAATAGGTTCAAATCTTCACAGAACTTTGCCCCATAGACATGTCCACCATACAATACAATCAGCAGCACTGGCCATTTTGATATTAGAGCCTTGCACCTTTTTTGGCTCAGTTAGAGCCTGACTAAAACTATTCTTCCAACTCAGAGTCTCTTCAAAGTGACCACCTATTGCACCTATTGAGTTATCAGACAAGTTATCAGTTATCAGACAGTAACGGCAAACAGCTATCTTTAAAGACAAGTTGCCTCCACAGTGAAGAATAATAGCCCTTTTAGAGTTTGGCAGACAAGAGCCACTTTGCAAATCAGTGGGGATACCAAGCAACCAAAACTGCAGTTCTTCTGCCTCATGTTGAGGTGGATGAACCACTAGGATTCCATTGTTGAAGCCTGGGCTGAGCCTGTTAGTAGGAGCCTCTCCCATGCAGCCTGTTCACCACAGTGCCCAGGGAGTCACAGTGAATGAACTCTACCCTGCACTAGGGTGAGCATTAAATCGTGGTACATCTTGCAAAGGTCGTGGTCATGGTTTCTTCACTTACATTCAAGTGACTATAATGACTGTGAGGAAATAACCACACAATGGGGGCTCTTTCATGATAAGTTAGCAACCTTGGTTGTGGGCCCTTCTGTTAGCTGCTACTAGGCTCTCCATTTAACTTCATGCTCCTCAAGTGTTAAAGGCAATTGCATGGCAAACTACGGGCTTTGTTTACATCAAACACTTGGGCCGCCATTGTATTCAATCGTGCTTCTACCTAATGTTGTGTTTACATGCAGTAATTTCAACCCCCACCACATTCGCCTATTCTACTGGAGACCGACATTTATTTCATGTATTCCTCACATCACCAATTTGCTCCCACCCACCAGTCCCCTGCTTCAGCTCATCTGTACCCATGTTCTTACAAGAACTAGTGATACTGCCAGTGGATTTCTCATCCTAATTGCAATGCAGTGAATTAGGGACTGGGAAAGTATTTAATTATTACTGTCCTGAACTCTCTGCTCTATCCTATTTCCCACAATCGTACTATTCAGTCTAACTGTTTTTTCTTTGTATCTCTTATCCACATCTTGGCCTTACTTAACTGTAATAGAGTTTGTTTTACCTAGTATGTTCAATCCTCTATGCCCCATCCACTTTCTTGAAAAATAGTGAATGTACACTCAAGCCCTCTAGTGCTGAAGCTGCTGGAAAGCAGATACAATTAGGAATTAGGCAACGGGTCATATACATAGATCACTCTTGGATTTCCCAAAGTAACTCATGATTGAAAGAAAATGTAAGTGAAGTAAGTAGGAAAAAATAGAAATAGGTGGAAATGTTTTTATCTGAATGTTTTTGTCTCAATGGCTGATCTACAAAAGTAATATACAGTTATGTCCATCAGAATCATCCAGTCTTATATATTTGTTGGTTTTGTTTTTAAAAATGTGTTCTTTCTTGACCACTTTTTTGAAATATGCAAGCCAAAATGGACAGAAATTCAATAGATAATAACAAATGTTCTACTATTCTGTTTTTCCGCTCTTCTCTCAATAAAAACATTACACCACATGTGTGCGTGGGTCCATTACATGGGACAGGATGCAGTCAAAAATACACCATGGCAACATTAATATTTTGATTCTATTTACATTGGTTCTTGGGATGGGAGTAGCTGCGGTATTTGGAGTTGCTGTAAACTGGAACCTAAGATAACCTACCAACTCCAGACATTTTTGAAATCTAAACATACAGGCGAGTCTGTGGTGGTGTGGCTTAGATACATCCTGTCACTTTTTCATACTGAGAATGCCCTGCAAAGATCAAACTTTGGTTGAAATAACTTAATTTCCTTATGTTTCTGAGAACAAAAGTACCAGGGTCTTAGAGATTAACAAAAGACCTGCCACCTAGCATTTACACACTTCTTTTGCTAGAAATAGTGAGATACAAGAATGTGTTTTCCTATGACCATTTCAGGAAATGTTCCAAAATTCAACATCGAGATGTCAAGATTTTTCATTCTGAGGTATAAACGTAGTTCTGGTATGTCAGACCAGGGTGGACTGACACTCAGGGAAACTCACCAAACCCACACATTTCTGAAAGCTAGACACCTGAGAAAGCCCAGGGTTCTGTCTTATGAATCCTGCCACTTTTTCCTACACAGAATGCCTAGCAAACATGTTCTGTAAGGTTTTTTTGCAAAGCGCACTATCACCTGCGAGTGTATCCTGGCAATGAGCAAGTCTGTGTTTCCAGCCCTGCCACTGGTAGGTTGGGAAATTGAAAAGCCAGGTCCTCAACTTTCTGTAGAATTCAAGAAGAGATAAGGAGACTCTAATGTAGAGTGGAAGGTTGTTCCATGCTTTAGGAGCAATGTAAGAGAATGCTAATCCTCCTGATCTCGTTCTGTGTATGTCTGGGATGTGTTCGAGTAGGAGCCATGTAGAACAAATGTGTCTGGTTGGTTGGTAGAAGGAGATGCTACTGTTAAGGTAGATTAGGTCCGAGTGTAATACCTTGAACGTGTGTGTGAGGAGATTTAATTGAGCCAGTGTAATTCCCTAAGTTCTAGTGGGAAGTGAGTTCTGTGTGGGAGGTTGAGAATGAGCCTGACTGGCGAGTTATGTATGGTTTGTAGTCTTCTAGTTACCTGCTTGATGATCCTGGCATAGACAATATGCCATAGTCCAACTTTCTGGTGACTAGGGCGTGAATGACAGGTTTTCTAGTTTTGCTTGGGAGCCATTTGAAGATCTTCCTCAGCCTCTTCAGGGTGTCGAAGAAGAATGCAGTGACAGCATTGACTTGTGTTGTCATGTCCAGTTTGCTTCTGATGATTATGCCAAGATTCCTGATGTGGGTTCTGGGTGCAGGTCTGAGTTCGACAAGCCAACAGTTAGAGTCCTTTGGTGAGGTGTTCTTGTCGAAGATAACTACTTCTGTCTTGTCAGTCTTGTGCTTGAGACAGCTGGCTTTCATTCAGTCAGCGACTTCGACCATGCAGACAGTGCACTTGTTTCCTGTGTTGGGAGTCTTGCCAGAGAGGGCGAATATGACTTGTATGTCACCCACGTAGGAAAGGATGTTGATGTGTGCACAGATGACCATGGCCAGACTTCACCATCAAAGTCTATACGGTTGATATTCACGATTCAGTTGCATTTCACTTACAACAGAATCCAGCGGTCAACCACTTTAATACACTATAGTCCTGAAGATGATCACAAGCCTAGAGACCGAAACGTCGACTTGTACACTTCTTGCCTTAATATCTTTTGATTAGGATTGTGAAAAAGTGTAGACAATTGCAACAGTGAAGGCTTAAGTATCAGACTGTTTTCCTTCCTATCTCATTGTATATGTTATATATGAGTACCCTTGATGAAATATTAAGATAAAATTCATTATTCTTATACACACCCATGTTCTTTGCCGTCCTTTGTTTGATATATATTTCTTTTGATATATATTTTTATGTGATCTGAATCTTGGTATAAAACTTGACCAAACTTAATCCAGGAAAAACCAAGTCAATGCAACCTGTGGCATCTGCTTTGTCACGATGTGTCTCTTAAATAAATTGTTCCCCTGGCTGCCATCTACTTCAAGGAAGACCCCAGTCCAGGCACTAATTACAAAACACTTAGACTACGGGAATGCACTGCTAGTGGCAGCCAATGACAATCTGCTATCAGAATACGGATGTGTGGCTAGCCTCTAACCTCCTCCCACGTTCCTCTTGTGCACCCAGTTTGAAAACCTTGCACTGACTGCCCATTAGGAGACAGGAAAGTTTTAAGTTATGCTGTCTGACCCACAAGGCACTACACAAGTCTCTATCTGCCTAGTTACATTCAAGACTCTGTCACTTTCTCCCACCAGGCTGCTTAGTTCCACAAATAAAGCATTATAAAAGATTTCGCACATAAACACATCTGCATTTGGTGGCAGATCATTTTCTTATCTTCTCCCATTTCATTGGAATAAACTCCCCTTGCTTGTTCGCACTTGTTCTGACTTTCCTAAGTTCAAAAACTGTTTGAAGACATGGATGTTTTAACTGCACTATTTCTGCCCTGAATAGCAAGCTTCAGGAGGGAGTTGTACGCTATAGCAAGTGCTGGTAAAGTAACAGTAGAGGGGAGCCAAGGTGTTGGTGCAAGCAGTGATCCAGCTGTTGAGGTTTGTGATGGCTTCCAGCAAGTCACTGGTGTGCTTGGGCCAGTACTCCAAAATGATGGAAACTCCTCTTCTGAGTTGCTTTTCCTAATGGGGCAGGCGGTTCTGGTGGTGGTAGGTCTGTGATGATGCAGGATGGGGATGGTGAAACTGATTAGGGGGATGTCTGTCCTGGTTCTCGTCATTGACGTGTTGACTGTGATGTTGCTGATTGAGGAGAATATCAGGTCCAATTAGTATCCGGTTGTGTGGATGGGTTCGGTAACGTGCTGGGTGAGGCCAAGGTTTCCGAGGTTTTCAAAAGGGCCGTAAAGTTTGAATTGGTGCAGCCTTTTAGGTGAAAGTTAAGGAGGATGAAGGTGCTGGCAAGGATAAGAGGTGCAATGAAGTCTGTTATGTTGCTGGCAAAATTGGTGCTGGGCCCTGGTGGTCTGTATGCTAGGGTTCTGCCCAGGGAGAAGTTGGCTCTTAATCATATATTGAATGTGAATGTAGCTCCTGGGGATATTTGTGTAGGTAGTGCAGCTGCTGGTATCCTTAAACTTTAACATTAAACTTAAACAAAAATAACTGATTGTTTGTATTCTATGAGTTCTGGATCAGAGTCCAAATACAGTACCCAGGCCCTGCGGCAAGTAAGACGAAATTGAGATTTATTTTGTCTCATATTAACATATAATTTAGTGGTGAGGGCGTAAGCCCCTCACTTTGTAATTCCCTGGGGGTTGAATTACTGTCTAATTTCTTGGGTGGGGTGGGGTCGTGTCAAGAACCACCTCATCCCTAGGCACCAGTCTTTCAGTCCCCTTAGGGTTCTCCTCTAAACTTCCTCTTATGAGGGCCAGAAAGTCGATTAGGTGCAAGACATTTGAGTCATCAAAAGAAAATATGTGGGGCTAGAGACGTGGTATGGGTCTTATAATGAGCACAAGGGGATACAGAAAAGGAGGTTTAACACTCTAGACCAGCCCATGTAGCCAAACCATGCTCAAAGTTACTTAAATGTTCTCTCGCTGGCCATGGGGATGGCTGCAATGTACTGGCCTTTTTCTCCAAGCGTGCAGACTGTCTTGGGCCATGGGATTTGGATGGGCAGCCTAATGCCAAAGTGTACAAGTCCCTACCCCATTCCCTTTTTAAATCATTTCCCTGGTGCCTAGTAAACATTTTGTTACCTGGGGTAATTTGGGGGCAGGACCTCACTTCAGTCTGCATCTGGGAATCAGAATGACTGCCTTGTGTCCGGGGATATATGGGCAGACCATAGGTAGACTTTTTTGCTGCACTTAGGCCAGATTGAAGGTAAATATTCACTTAAGCTACATGGGGGGGACTGTTTGTGCTCCAGTAAGGGGTGTGTGGACCGATGCCAGGATGGTGCTTCATTGCTTTCTTCCCCCGGAGGAGATGCAGAAAGACTGCTTGGGTTTAAGAGGTAGGCATGTGACCCAGTGCTAGAATGGGCTGGTACCCCATCCTGTTCCTATTTTGTGGACAAAAAGATCTTTCCACTGTGTCTCTTGTGATGTTTGCCCACAGAGGTGATAGAAAGACTGTTTGGGCTTCAGGTGCACTATGATGCCAGGATGGGCCAACCCCTAGCGCATTCTATTAATTTAATAGAAATTAACCCTGGTGTCTATTTAACTTTCAATCCCATGGATTGAGTAGAACGAGGGTAAACACATAGTTTACCTCTAAGGGGCTGAAATTGTGGCTATAGCCCACCACTATTTTGTGTGGGGTGCAATGGACCATGCCTAAGGAGGCACTGTACATGCATCCACATACACTAAGGGAAAGGAGGTACAATATAGCAAACAGTTGAAGATGCTCAGTGGTAAAGCGTACATTTAGACTATTCAAAGACAGGTTTATATGCCTACACAAAAGTCCTGTAACCTTGCAGTAAGTGCCTGACATTTGTTGTAAAATTATAGCATGTTGTTCATCCTTACACAACATGGCAACACAGAGAAGACTTACTATAGACTCTGACAATGATGTCTTAGAAGATGGAGTCACCCAGCCCCTTAAAGTAATTCACATGATGTAGGATGCTATTGTTGAACCAATAAAACAAACATCTCTTCTAACTTAAGATTTTGAAATGTTTAATAATTTGCACAGTTTGGAGTAGGCACTTTTTGTCTCACGAAGACCCTTTGCCACATAACCTTTGAAGTGGGCCATTTCCACTTGAACTTTTACTGTCCTTTTGGACAGTGACAGTTGCTAGATGATCTACAGCCTTGCCAAAACCATCAAGGAGACCATTGAGGTGTATTTACCTACATCTGTTGGAAATAGATTCTTCTTTCATTGAGGTAAACAAACCAGTAACTGCCTCTCTCAGCTTGTGCATACATCTGGTCATTTTCTTCTAGGCCTTGCCATATTGTTTGAAACACATACTTTATTATCGTACCTAGGCCTTGTACTTGGTTTCCCATCAATTTGAGTGCCTTTAATTGTCCTTGATAAACAGATAGCATGGACTGTTCCCATGAATGGAATTGAATGGCTGTGGTAACTGGGCTCTTTTGTTTTCCCCACTTATTCTCCTAAATCGTATTCTGAGCTGAATGCTTCTCACTTCTCTAATCTGCTATACACATAATCTACATTTTGATGGCTATCTTTTAGATGGAGAGTTGGGTGTTGCCTGTGCTTCACAGGGCCGGCATGACACTTCACCTGTTGGGGGTGAGGTAGGTCTTGCAGGTGTTAAAACATCTGGTTGAGTTGTGTTTCTTAATCCCAACTCAGCCTTCTCATCAAAACCAGTAGTACCCTCCTCTTCCTCCAGCTAAACTGTTTCATGTAGGGTAAAATGCAGTAATCAAGCTTACATGAGAAAATACTAATAGGTTTGTACAGGCAGGTACAAAGTATAAACTGTATAAACTTAGCATAGACCCGATAGTTCAGCACATCTGTTATTATGAAAAGAATATAAGGTCCATAATGCCCATCACCTAACATACGTGATGCTGGGCTGGACGAAAATCTAATTTGCTGTGGCAGGATGGTACATATATATTGCATTATCCAAGGTCCTGGTGTATTAATAGAGATTAGTTAGAAAATAAGGTAGCAAAAGGGCTATGGCATTTCCATATGTCTCCCAGTCATTTTTGTGACTACAGTCAGTCCTTCAGGTGTTATGGTGGATTCAACAAGTTACTCTAGAGGGTTTGGATGAGTCACAGTTGGAAATCATTCTCCTGTTCCATCTGCTTCTTGTTCCCCGGTGGCTAACGTTTCCTTAATCCACCCACTAAAATCAGACCATTGATGTTTGATCTCCGTTGTGATTAGTTGCTACTGAAGGATTTATTTTTTCTTGAATTCCAAGCTAAGCGATTTTCATGGTAGCCTCTGGTCATTGTGAAGCTCACCTCTCTGCCAAAATATCCAAGTCCACATCAGAACACTTCTGCTTTTTCATTCTGGCTCTCTTTTCTTTGTCTCAGTCTCCTGAGAAATTCCTCTCACATCACTCTAGTCAATGTTCTCTGGAAAAAGTATTTCCTAGTTGGTATCTCTTCAGCTGCTTCCTATGCGATATTCCTATTTTGCAATTGTTACTTGTTTGCAATTTGGAATTTCTTATTTTGCTCATGTGAATCTATAAAATGTGAAGCTCCACAGAAATGGCATTAGAAGATAAGAATATGCAAAAACATTCTGGGGAAAAATTACAGTAAGGCTGGGGAGTCTGAGAAGCAATCTGGAAGTAAAAATAACAGAAGAAGCTTTCATAGCCTTCTTCACAGGATTTTTTAATGCTGCACGACATGTGAACAGAGAGACGGAAACAACATGACTGATGCTATTTTTACTGCTAGAGCACTGAGCCACTCCTTAAAATTGTCCTGCAACTAACCTTGTTTGGAAACCTAAGGAACAAAAGGGTGTTAACATCATCCACAAGTTCAAATTACAGTGTAACCAATTTGGTCACACAGTTAGGACCCAAAGTCAGTATATAGGATTACGTTTAGATTTATTGTAAATTCAAAGCCAGAATTACTTACACAAATCTAGAAAATACATAATAGAAATACAGAACCACTACTGGCAGACCAAATCGTCTAACAAAGTTAAATCTCAGCAACAGAAAACACACAAGAAACTCAATAACTGCAATGCAGAAAAGGAGAAACAGGATCTGATGATCAGAATAGTTGTATTCTGAAGGACATTACGCTGCCTGAAGCCACCTGCCACCTGCCACAGGGGAGACTCTGCAATTTGCCATCCACGCACTCGGGACTGCGAGGACCAGGGAGCTGTGCGCGTTGCACATTGGCTGCACCTGGCCCTCTTCCCGACTACTCCCCCGCAGAGCTTAATACGACTTGCGGCCCCCGCTTCGCGGGTGCCGCTCGAGGACTGCTGCCTGGCTGTTGATCTCTGGGACACATCTTTTTCACCGGACGCTGTATTCTGAAGGACATTACGCTGCCTGAAGCCACCTGCCACCTGCCACAGGGGAGACACTGCAATTTGCCATCCACGCACTCGGGACTGCGAGGACCAGGGAGCTGTGCGCGTTGCACATTGGCTGCACCTGGCCCTCTTCCCGACTCCTCCCCCGCAGAGCTTAATACGACTCGTGGCCCCCGCTTCGCGGGAGCCGCTCGAGGACTGCTGCCTGGCTGTTGATCTCTGGGACACATCTTTTTCACCGGACGCTGTATTCTGAAGGACATTACGCTGCCTGAAGCCACCTGCCACCTGCCACAGGGGAGACTCTGCAATTTGCCATCCACGCACTCGGGACTGCGAGGACCAGGGAGCTGTGCGCGTTGCACATTGGCTGCACCTGGCCCTCTTCCCGACTCCTCCCCCGCAGAGCTTAATACGACTCGCGGCCCCCGCTTCGCGGGTGCCGCTCGAGGACTGCTGCCTGGCTGTTGATCTCTGGGACACATCTTTTTCACCGGACGCTGTATTCTGAAGGACATTACGCTGCCTGAAGCCACCTGCCACCTGCCACAGGGGAGACACTGCAATTTGCCATCCACGCACTCGGGACTGCGAGGACCAGGGAGCTGTGCGCGTTGCACATTGGCTGCACCTGGCCCTCTTCCCGACTCCTCCCCCGCAGAGCTTAATACGACTCGCGGCCCCCGCTTCGCGGGTGCCGCTCGAGGACTGCTGCCTGGCTGTTGATCTCTGGGACACATCTTTTTCACCGGACGCTGTATTCTGAAGGACATTACGCTGCCTGAAGCCACCTGCCACCTGCCACAGGGGAGACACTGCAATTTGCCATCCACGCACTCGGGACTGCGAGGACCAGGGAGCTGTGCGCGTTGCACATTGGCTGCACCTGGCCCTCTTCCCGACTCCTCCCCCGCAGAGCTTAATACGACTCGCGGCCCCCGCTTCGCGGGAGCCGCTCGAGGACTGCTGCCTGGCTGTTGATCTCTGGGACACATCTTTTTCACCGGACGCTGTATTCTGAAGGACATTACGCTGCCTGAAGCCACCTGCCACCTGCCACAGGGGAGACACTGCAATTTGCCATCCACGCACTCGGGACTGCGAGGACCAGGGAGCTGTGTGCGTTGCACATTGGCTGCACCTGGCCCTCTTCCCGACTCCTCCTCTATCTCCGCCCCATTCTCCTTTACCACCATACTACTGCTCTTGCGCGCTAGCGGGACGCGTGCGGGTCGAGAGCCGGGGCGAAGACCGGGCAAAGAGCGGGCCGTTTGAGGCCGTTCGAGTACGGTCGAGGGAGGGCGAGAGACACCTCAGGCTGTCTGTAATCCACTATATACCAGGTGCTGTTGGAGACATTATGACTACGAGAGAGACCAGGAGCAAGAGTGCCATGGCAACGGGAAGACCAACAGGTACATTGGACACGTACTTTGCTAAAGCTGGGTCTCTACTTGTGGATGAGATCTCCATTCTCGAAAGACGTATCTCCCAAGAAATAGATTGGGTGAGGAGATCCTCCCTGGGACCTATTGCAAATGTTACTACTCCCGCCAAGTCATTAAACCCTATAATACTTCCGATAGGGGGGGTTGCCGGGGTAACTGTTCTCCCAGATCCGTCTGATATTAACTGCTCCATTACCTCCTCTATTGATTGTGATAATTCCGAGCATGCAGAGCTCAGTATACTATCTCTTCCAAGATGTAAGGGCCCCGCAGCTTGCACCACTGCTGAGGTAGCGGCTACTGATTTGTCTACAAGTAAAACCAAGGACCAGACCATGCTCTTACAGGGGGAGAAGGAGGGAGCAATCCCGAAAACGGATAAAAGGGCTCATAAAACTAAGGGGGGAAAATCCAAAGCCCCAAAAGCCATCTCTAGGGTTAGGGGAACTAAACTGGACATAGTTGGCAAAGGGTCGGTCTTATCCCGTAAACATGAATCCCCGCAACAACACACCACGCCAAAAAACCCACCTAGTCAACAAAATGTTGCCGGAATGGATGATAGTATGTATACTGGCCTACGTACCCTACTGAGGGAATCCCTCACTCCTTTAGAAGATCGTTTGGCCAACATAGAGATTTGTCTAATAGACCTGCGTAAGGGATTGTTAGGCTTAGCCTCAGACCAAAGAGCAGGTACACACGCAGTAGTTGGACACCCCACAGGGATTTCTAATTTACCCAATTTACCATCTAATTCTAACATCTTGTCCAATGCACCCCCAACAGTTATTCTAACGGACAATGCGCAGCCAGCTTCTTTGCTACAATCTGTTCCCGTACTATCCTGTAACCACCAACCTGTCACAGGAGTTACCTGTAGGCCGAATTTATCTGGTTCGGCCTCTGGTTCCGATCAGGAAAAATTAACACGCGACGCAAGGAACCATATAGATAGGCAAGATAGCCAACAAAACAGGCGCAAAGCAATAAATCTGCCCCCTGAGGCTGCTGCCTATTCTGTTGTCCTGAAGGGAGTACCCACGTTTGAGGGAACTGTGGTGGAACCTTATGATTCTTTACATAATAAGGTTACTAGTTTGTTAAATACCCATAGGCCATTACCACCTAATACTAAGGGAGAAATTCTTATGGTAAGAAGAGTCCCATGGATCGGTTATACAGATAAGAAATGTGTTGGTGACTGCATAATTGTGAACTTTAGGAATCCTAAAATTGTGCCATACATTTGCAATTGGACTGGGAACACAGGGTTTACATCTATTGAAGTGGTCCACCTGTCATTTTTTTATCCCAATACTTATAAGCCAATTTTGAACAATGACTATGGTTGGACCCTGGTCGGACCTGCTGTTGACGACCGCAGAGTCTGGCCCAACCGTAATGCACCCAGTAACAACTTTGGTAACTTTTGGCACCCTAATAGATACAGCTGCCTTGAACAGATAGATTGACTTTTCAAGGGTCAGGGACAGGCCGGATGCGAAATAGATAGCGCCATTCAAGAACACGGTGCCCCTCGAAGGGAGAACTTGACATCTATTAACCCCCTTGGTCAAGTAACTGATTTATCTAAAATTATAACTCCACCGGGCTGTATTAGTAATAAGTTCAAATTGCAAATCTCAACACATCATGTAGCAGACCAGATGGAACCACCAATTTTGGAAATACCATTGCTCAGTCCTACGACTCCATCAACGGATGTCGCTCCGCTTAAAAGTGGTGGAAGCGATTCAGATCCGTTTGACGACTCCCTAAAGGTTCTTTCCTGGAATGTTGCTGGTATTGTCAATAAACTTGACACGAGTGACTGGGACTCCTTGATAGCAAATAGCGATATCTGTCTCTTTCAAGAGACATGGGCTAGGGAACCATTATCTAGAGTGGGGTATGCTGTGTTTGAAATTAATGCGACCTGGTCAGGTAGAGGGAGGCCCTCTGGAGGACTGGCGATCTGGGTCGCTAGTCACATTGGGTGTAATGCGGAGAGTCTACCGACTCACTCCCAGGATATTCAGTGTGTTATACTCAGGTGGCTCAACGCTTTAAGTCTAGCAATAATTAACGTATACTCCCGACCCACCAAGCTGGCTATGGAATCTCCCACACTTGACGATCTTACGGGCTTTCTGGCTAGCCTCCCGAATGACCTTAAGATAGTCTTGGGAGGCGACTTAAATTGTCACTTTGAGCCTTTAGAAGGCCTCAAGGAAGGAGCACTTGCAGTGGAAGATGACCTCTGGGGTGTTCCGCGTTGCCAATCCCCATATGTTAAATTCTGGTCTCCCCTAGTAGTACAAATACTCTCCTTAACGCTAAACTTTTCCTTAAGGGCATGCAATGGCCGCAGTATTTCAGATACCCCCTCCGTATGCACTTTTAACAGGAGGAATAATGAATCCAGGTTAGATTACATTTTGGTAGACATTAGTCTCTGGCCCAAGATTCAGGACTTTAGAATAATTGTAAGATCGGATAGTGATCATAATGCACTTGTAATGTATATGGTGCACCCTAAAGGTACAGCTCGATCACTTGCCGATGAGCCCAGACGCGATCCTGGGAACCTGTTAATTAGTTCCAATAGACGTAGGATCAAATGGGGGAAACTGGCGAGCTCAGACGAGTCCATAAGCAAAATTTTTCGGCTAGCACTCCCGAAGCTTATGGAAACGGATAATCTAATCTCGCAGCCAAGAATCCTAGAATTCAATAAGAAATTAGCTCATATCCATGAAGAACTGGTGGCCCTTCTAGGCGAGGTCTTTTACCCAGTGTTACCACAAAGGAAAAAAACAACCCGTACCCCAAACTGGTACAATGCATCCTGTAAAAAGGCCAAGTCCGAACTCCTGAAGTGTGTTAAAATGGGATCGGACAAGTGCAAACTTGCTGAGCTTAGACGGATTTACAAGAAAACTATGGCAGTGGCGCGAGCTGACTGGGACTGGAATAAATGGCGGGATTTAACATCAGCACTGGAAGCGAAAGATCTGAGGAAATTCTGGTCCCTGGTGAATACTGGCATCCCAGAACACAAAGCTGCAATAGAGCCAAACATTGCAGCTTCCGCTTGGGAGGCCCATTTTGGCCAACTATACCAGGAACCACCTCAGATCGATGGCGTAAGGGACAGGGCCTTTACTGTCGCTCCTGCCACTGCACCGGCCTTGGAATTTACTCTCTCCGAGGTGGTCAGTGTTATTCTAGCCCTGTCGAGGGATTAGGCCCCAGGACTTGACAGGTTGCCCGGCGATCTTTTTCGCTCCTATCCAGATATATGGGGTCCTTATCTTCTCACACTCTTCAACGCCATTCTGGGTGGGATGGAGATTCCTTGTACTTGGCTGGGGGCTGAGATAGTGCCCATTTTTAAAAAGGGCTCTCCTCTAGTCCCAGCCAACTACAGGCCAATAAGTCTTATAGATGTCCCCCAGAAAATTTACTCCCGTCTACTCCTAAACCATCTCATGGAGTGGATGGAGGAAAATAAAATTCTCAGCCCCTTACAAGCTGGCTTCAGAAAAAACACGTCCACCATGGATCAGATCTTCCGCCTCGTACTCCTATATTGGAAAACTGTAATTATTGAGAGGGGAAGGCTGTACATGGTGTTCGTGGACCTGAGGTCAGCTTTTGACTTGGTCCCCAGGAAGAAACTTTGGGAGACACTAACGGGGCTGGGAGTCCCACGCCACCTATTAAACGCCATCATTAGGCTCCACCAAAACAACTTTGCACAGGTCAGGTATGGAAGGACGGGTGAGCTGACATCTAAATTTCCAGTTCATAGAGGGGTGAGACAGGGTTGTGTCCTTGCCCCGACCCTCTTCTGCCTCTATGTTAACAACGTAATCGCACATCTTGACAACGTTCATGACAATGATGCCCCGTCCCTGGCCGGCAGGAGGGTACCGGCCATTATGTTTGCGGACGATACCCTGCTGCTGTCCAAATCTCCGATGGGGATCCAACGGATTTTAGATGGCTTTGGTCTTTTCTGTAGCCAATATGGCTTGGAAATAAATACAGGGAAGACCAAGTTTATGATATTTAATCCCACAGCCAAAACTAGACCAAACCCTTCCCTGAGTTCAGTAACACTGGAGAGAGTAAAAACGTTTCAGTATTTAGGGGTAACGCTGCATGAGAACCTATCATGGGAACCTCACGTAGCAATAAGCCGCCTGAAACTTGCACAAATGTCGGGGGGAATTCTGAAGGTGGCAAATTCTTCCACCTATAAACCGATTAGCCCGGCAGTGGTAATGTACAAGTCCCAAGTTAAAGCTGCTGCATCCTATGGTGGAGAACTTTGGGGACACAAGGCGGGCACAGAAATTATTAATGTAGAAAATAATTTCCTAAGGCGTCTCCTGGCCCTCCCCCGCGGTACACCTCTTCTTCCCCTAAGACTTGATATGGGCCTACCCTCTATAAAAGAGGACCTGGAACTTATGCCATTAAGGTTCTGGCATAGGCTCTGGTCTACTGCTGAGCTTTCACATTATAGGCAAGAGCTTGTACATGTCATGAATCTGAATTTTTGCGATAAAATCCCTTGGTTAGCATTCATAAAGAAAGAACTCCATCGGATGGGACTCCCTGGACTATGGGAGTCGCCTGAGCAAGGCTGTCTGGGGGTTTCCCGCAAACGTTTTGTGGGTATATATAGGGAGCAACGCTACGCCTCCCTGGTCTCTGCATCCAATAAAGGGTCCTTGACCGATCGATTTCTGACTTTTAAGGACTCTTATCAGTTTGAGGGATTTATGGATATTATTTTCCCCATATTATCCAGAAAATTGTTTATACAATGGAGGCTAGGGACTCTCCCTATTAAAATTTTCACCCACAATTGGTCAAAAAATAACGACAAAACTTGTCCAGGCTGTTGTATTCATGATGAGGAAGAAACCCACATTGTTTTCTTTTGCCCAGCTTACAATAGACCAAGAAGATACTGGTTAATTCCGCTATGCAGAAACCTGGGCATTAGGAGTCATCTTCAGGTGTATAGAATATTGAAAACAAATACTAGTCCGCACATAGTCTTTGCAGTTGCAAAATTTGTAATGGCTATGTGGCAGATAAGGTCCAAACTAACTAACAACCGGTCTGTCTAATGAATTTCTTGGTTTGAGATGCCCGTAATCCTTTGTGTATTGATTTTACTGATTTTATTATCCACTTTTATTCTATGTGATTCTTTTTAATGTATTGTGTGATTGTATCTTTTATGGCCTAATTGGCCGAAATAAAGAAATTTGGATTGGAATATGATTTGTGGACCTTTTGCCTAGGCATGAGTAAATCTAAATTACCTAAATTGAGCCTACTCTATATAGCACTAATTTGGGAAACTAAAACTAGATCCAGTAAAGCAGGAAGGTATCAGCATTACAGAGACTTCCGTAGAAGCTTTAAAAAATTTGTAATATTGAATAGCATAAAGCCACACAATACAAAAAAGCAAAGAAGTATATCCCCCCTTAAGTCTAAAATGAATTGGGCTAAAGCTGAAGAATGATCACCAAGTTATCCAACAAAAGAACATTCGAGAATCCAATCTTGGATTCCTCCCGTCTCCCAATTCTGCACAGACAGTAGTCCTCTCTTTGTTTGTTAGGGCATCTGGTCCTTGCCAAAAGTACTCCTCCCGAACCTCACTACCTCCGAAAAACAGTGTTTCTTCCTCTATTCATGAGATAATACGACTGCACCTGTAGAGGGGAGAAAAACATTTTAACCTGAGCAAATGCTTACGTTGAAGGTTACACAAAAATCAATAGGAGAGTGGATCACTGTCAGTACATGGTACTTTTTAAGAAACCCTCATTCACGTTTGGCAAAGGATCGAGTGAAGCGGTATATCTTAGTTCTCCGCTTAATTGTTATCAACGTGACAGCATAATCATTGGCTTAATGCAATGCTTCCTCCACCCGGAGGTTGTACCACTGGTAGTCTCAGTAGTGATCGTGAATAGAAAAAGTGAAGTGACTTGTGGTGAAGGAATACTTAATAAAAATCTTGTAGAACCAGTAAATGTCTTTAATAGTACTGGGTTCAAGACGGTTTAATAAAAAATTGTATTGCAAGTGTGCACGTATAAGACTTGTTATGGTCTAGTGCACTTTTAAAATAGGTGTCCAAAAAAAGGTCGACATGTTTCAGCCCTCATAAGCCCCGAAGGGTCAGGTGGGCTTTCTTCAGGACCTGGTGCAATGTTGAGTAACCTAATATTTAGAGGTTCTCTCGTGGAAGTAAAGGGAGATGGTGATTGTTCCCTTGTTTATGCGTACAACTTGAACCTGGTCTCCCTTGTAGCGGGTTACAGCGGGTACTCTAGGGGGGTCGCCTCACGCTCTCTTAGGCGCCGGTCTAAGACCAGTGCTGACTCTGCCTCCTAGGACCCAGTGAAGGTTAAACATAAGATTCAAATGTTAAGGCCTTTGGCCAAGTTAACACTGGCAAGCATCTTCGTACACATTTAATTGCATGGTTATAGATACAGATTTGGTTATAAAATAAATTCAGAATGCTATTCAAATGAATATGTGAATACATAAGAGTTAACAATATTATTTAAACCACAAAAGTCTAGATATATATGAGAACTGCAATCTGAGGACACTGTCAGGGAACATTTTTATGCACATGCATATAAATGTTGAGAATACACAGTAAATACATTGTCTGTCTCAGTTCAAGTGCACTACATTACGATATTAGATAACACACAAACGTGAGACCATGTGTACTTATATATGGCATTGTCAAAACATAAGGGTGGAGCTAACATGATGCTCCTCCACTATAATCAGGCGAGATGGGCTTTAGGTTCAATATGATACCCAATGAAGCCTTACACAGCTACATAGCCCATAGACACCTTTATTTGCTCTGTTGTTCACAGTGATTGCAATTGTTAAGGCATGTTCCTCATGATGGTTGAATGTCATAATAATTCCCCTATATAAGAAAAGCCCCCGAAATAACTTGAAAGCAAATAGATCCAATAGCCTCATCACTCACATTTTGGATCAGAGATTTTAGGTTTCATCTTCTTTCTATTTGAGTGTATCCTTCTTCCTGTACAGGAATGCCTGGGGAACTATTTTACATTAGGAAAGTACACTCTACCATCACACATTCAAAACTCTTCCATGCATTGGATACAGAACGGTGTTTTTTGAAGTGTTTATTTGTTATGCATGACTGAATGCATTTTTTTGCCTTTGGGAGCTATGAAATAGAGAGTGGCAAATATTTTGGCTTTTCACGTGTTTAATTATTTTTTCCACTAAGATGATTTCTGCCAGGACTTGACCGGGCTGTAAGCAGACTTTTTTCTGCGTTTATATTCCAGACAACTGTTTTACCACCTGCACTAACTGCAGTGCCTAATTTAACAGTGCTGAGGTTGGACATGGTGAGATTTGTGTAGGTAGGGTGGTAAGGGCAGTGGGGGACGTGCAGCACCCACATGAAAAAATAGAACAAAAAAGGCAATCACTGCAGGGCACAAACCAGCGCCTAGTGTGTGTTGGTGCTTGCTTCGTGTTAAATCTTTGCAAATCTGCCAGGACTGCATTCTGCTTCAGGGACTCCTCCTTAGGAGCAACTAGTAAATGCTCTGGCCACCAGCTACTACCTGCGAAATACAGATCATCAATTACTCAATCAATCAAACTGTGCTTATATAGCATGATGTATCATCCATGAGGGTATCCAGGTGCTGGGCTGAGGGTCTCAGTCGAAGAACGAGGCCTTGAGTCCCTTCCTGAAGTCCACCAATGAGGGTGATGTTCAAAGGGGGAGGGGAACGTTGTTCCAGGATTTGGCGACGAGGTGGTAAAAGGATCATCCTCTGGTGTGGCAGATGCACATGTCTGTGTGAGGGAAGCAGAGGATTCTGGGGGGCTGGTGAAAGTTTAGGGGGTGGTTCATGTATGTTGCTGGGAGGTGTGGCAAGTTGATTATCAGTCTGGCTGCTGTGTTCTGGATTGTCTAGAGACTTCTTATGAGTTTGCTGTTGTGCCTGCATAATCCCCTCCCAATCAGGGCACATCAATCACAGTAGAAGACAGAAGGACAAGCAGCATGGTTGCAGAAAAAGGCATAACAGCAAAAAGTACAACAATCAATGGTATTATCAAAATGTGCTTCTATGTTAAAAACGCTGCACAATTTTTATTGCCATCACTTGGTAGAACCGATCATGTCTCTACTGCTCTTTGCTCAACACTGCATTGTTGCAGTAGTGCAGGAGGAGTATTTTAAGGCTTTGTGTATTACCCCAAGGCCTGATTTACAATGGGGATGATGTAGAATCTAACAGTTTTGACCATCACGACCATAACGATGATAGTATAGTGGTGAACCTTTCACTGTTTGATTGTTCTTTAGATTTAGCACTTTCACCAGAAATTGGAGTACTTTCCTGTATCACCCATAAATTGGGTGTATGTAGCGGACTTTTAGTACCGTCCTGCCTATTTAAGAGAGACGTTTACATGTCTGGCCCTGAGATCATAAATCCAACTGTATCTATACATTCCACAGATCAGCCAGTTTCACTAAGAAGCTGCTTGTTGTTTTATCTTGCAGCAAATATATTAAGCAAGTTCTCCCTTGACATTAGGTGAATGCAAAATAACCTATGAGGCAAAGTGAGCTTGCAGAAATGTTTGTTTTCCATAGTAGTGGTTAATGTGTCTGCTGTTACAGGTGGTGGACACTGGTCCTAATTTCCAGAAACAGGTACTTATTTTTCAAAACCAGACTAAAAGCCAAAGCGAAGTTGAGAAAAATGGGAGAATAAATGAGGAATAGAAAGATATGAAAACAATGACAAATGTAAAAAGCAATGAGAAAAAGACCATGCAGATAAAAATAAAGAAAGAGTATGGTGGTGATGAAAGAGGCATGAGGTGGAATCAAGAGTAGGTATCCTTTGTATTTGTCAACCCCACTAGAGTCGGATCTTTAAAAAAAAAAAAAGAATTTACACAGATTGGTTCACCTTTTCTCATCAGGGCCACATTTAATTTGGTTTGGTGAATTACTTACAATTGCTTATAAAATGATATAAAATGCATAATGGATTTAACAGAGCGAGTGAAGAGAGAAATAAAAATAGCGAAAGATAAGGAGAGAGTCTGTCTCATGACGTGGTCACTCAGGTAAGATGGGAACAATAAAAAAGAGATAGTTGAAGACAGTTTCATTTAATCATATTTTTCTGTACAGAAACTTGTAAAGTTTGACATATTGCATGTGAAATAGAAAATAATAGCTTTGCTGCCTGTGGTGTGTTCTGTTGCTTGGTAACCACAAACACCTTGGCTGCTCACGGCAGATAAGATGCAAGTCATGTTGTGTTTTTTGCCATTTCTTATCACTTTAATATAGACATATTTTAGAATCAGGCAATTAAATGCAACTGAAGGGCAGTGTTCCTTGAACCACATTATATTCGAAATATGACTGCTGTATTGAGGAATAGAAGGTCAGAAATGTAATTAAATGGACTAAGTGCATCTTAAGAATAGTTTCACAGCCTACCTACACATAAGAGATTCTACAGTTGGAGAGCAACTATGGTGAGATAGACAGATGTGCATTATAACATGAAGGCTTAGAAAGGCAGATGAGATGACACGTGCTTTTCTAGGAGATTTCACATTTTACACTTCCGATGCACTAGTGCACATTGGGGCTGATTTTGATAGCTGTCTGTCGGACCGCCACCCGCTATTGTGGCAGTCAGGAGTCCGCCCAACAAGCAGGCGGTGAGTCAGCCACTGCATTTCAACATGATCGCCATGCTATTGATCGGAAAGTGCTCGGGATCACTGTGCCTGTGCTTCAGCCTAGCAAAAGGGCCACAGCAGAAGCTGCAATAGTGCGGAGCATCTCCTGCATGTTTATGGACCATGTGCCATGCACCATGTTGTGCATGTCACACTGTGCAAGGAGCTGAGTGGGGGCACTACATGTTGGACGGGGGCCCTATTTGGGGGCCCCATATGTGTTTCTGATAGCCTTTTCCTGGCAGTCTTCCCACCATGAAAAGGCTGTCGCAAAGAGATATTGTAATCCCAACAGCGGTACATGCCTCGGCAACACCGCCATTCAGGGAAGCAACTCCAACCGCCACCCCTTTGCGATCTCTGATCCTGGCAGAGGCGACAGTCTTCCATGCGACTGCTGTGGGTCCGACTGTCGGAATTGAAATCCGGTGGTTGGACCGATGGGCTGTCGGCAGTTGGACTGCCACTGAGGGCCTGTTGGTTGCAGTCCGACCATCATCGTAATCAGGCCCATTGTTACATGCCTGCTTATGCTTGACTCATATCAAAATGGTGGCACAACACCATGCAATGGTTTACGATTATCTTGTGCAATCACACTCAAAGGTTAAAAATGTAGTATTCTATTAAAGCTGGTGGATTAAATATGGGATCCTGATGACAGAGAGACTGTAGTTATGGTTTAGATGACAAACCCATAAATATAGTTTTTTACTGCTAGTTTTAATGAAATGAATGTAGATATTATCCTGTAAAGGATCATCCAATTGGATCAAGTGACAGAAATTGTATAGAGGTAGCTCAACAATTGCATTTAAACTTCCATGGGAGTTTTTTCTCATTGACACATCATAATGTGCTGGATGGATTGAAACCAAAGATGGATCAGAATACAGTCCTGGGTTCATTAGCTTATAATATTTTCAGCATTTGGTTGGATGTAAATGCGTTAGGTAGATTTTAATAAAATCAGATGGGTCTGTTAATCAGATGGGTCTGTTGGTTTTGCTTTCTTTGCCCTAAGTTGCCAGGTATGCCCAGACGTGAGTCCCTTGCTCACTTTGCCACTGGATTCAAGCTAGCCTGGCTGATGATGGCTGATTAGTCAGAAACCGGTCTCAGGATGCTTGTTTCTGGTCCAGGGAGGACATGGCTTGGCAGTTCAGGCTAGACTGTTCCCATGAGACACAGGGTCAGACTGATTTGCATATGGCCATGTCTGAACTGGGGTGGCGGAGTGAGCTAAAGAATGATGATGGATTAAACCCAGATCAGTTGACTGGGGGTGTGTGCTTGCAATGTTCAACACTCCGTCCATTATCCCCTTTTGCTCTGTTAATCAGTACTGCAATCTAAACTCCAATTTGATAGCACAGATATTTGTCTGCTGGTGACCATTTCTCAGTTCACAAATTGGTCTTCCTAGTTCTATAACCTTGTTTAAAAAAAGGTGCTGAGACTATGTAGAGTCATGTTGAGCACACACTCCATAGGAAGGAGTGTCCAGGGCATTAAACGTGAGATGAAAAAGTAGAACTTTCTGCAATATTCACATGCCATACAACCATTTAGCATAAAAGGCCATTTATTAGGAGAGGGTTGCAAAAACAGTTATATCAAAACATATTTAAACATATTTCCCTCAAAGAACAATTCTCACACCACACTTTCAACTCAATGCCTAATACTTTGCTTCTTTCTTTCCCCTTTCACTCACTTACCTAATTCCATTCTCCACGTTGTCCTTCACTTACTCTATGAAACATACTCCAATGAAAAACCTTTTGAACTGACCAAAGAATCCCGCATACCATCTTCCTTTGCCTATGCTCCCTTCATACCCCCAAGGGGTGGCTGTACCCACATGTGACTCTCCACCCCCCAAAAATACTGCCAATCAGGAAGACCCTATAGGACATTTCTCAGTCCCCCTTGTTTCAAGGAATTCAGTGATATGACCTTCCGCGCCAGATGTTTTTTGTTCCATAGAATACTCACCACATCCCTCATCTCCATCATGTAGTACGAATTCCCCAGCTGAGAAAGGTACACCCCATTGTCCCTAAAGAGACACTGCTCCTTTTCTTTTATGCCACCGTGGGCTATCACTTTAATGTCCCTTGCCATGCAAAACACCCTCAGTGTCCTGTTGAGCTCCCTCTGAGCTTTGTCAATTGCTGCATGTTTCAACGCCCCCTCCAGTGTCTACACAGCACAAACTCCGTCCAAACTAAACATCTCCCTGAAAAGTTCTTCTTGATTGCTTTTAAGCCCTGCTACATGTGTTGCAGTAGAGTCAACCCTGACAGTGGAAACCAAGTCATTCTCCCCCAAATGCACCGGCCGCATACCTGGGCAACCCCTCGGTGGGACCAGGTTTGCCAACCATGCAAATAAATAGCCCCAGTGCATCCCACCTTCTCCCCACCATATGACCTCATGCCTGCTGCTGGTCAGTCCCAGGCTTTGTCTGCACGAAAGAGTGCCCAACTATTCATGTCACCAGCTTGTTCCCAGGACGACTCATGCATCCTGAAGTAGAAAAGGAGTTAGCATTGACCACACTCCCCCATCTGAATGATCGCGCAGCAGCCCTACAGTTTTGCAAATAGTGCTCACAGCATCATGACCTCTACCTGGCTATCTGTTGTATCTGTCTCCAATCCCACCCCAACTGTGCTGCTAAAGAGGCTGCCACAATCGTCAATGAGTGCATCCAAAAACTGGGTGGATTCTTACATTATCTACTCAACGCCATGTACAAAACTGCCAGCAACTGAAAAGCAGTAATCCTATTTCCTCGTTCATGGCAAAATATAGCCTTCTGCCTGCACTGGGCCAAGCCTGAAACCCATGCTACTCTTATACTGGGCATGTCTTGTGACTGCCACCTTCCTGCAATCAAACCCAATTTCCTCTTTCTCTCTCTGGTCTGTCTGGTCTGTCTTCAAACATCTCAGACAAATTCCCATTCATCCTTGTTCCAGACATATCTCCCCATGTGGCACACCTGACTGACTCCTTGGCCGATCCTAACAATTCAGACACTCAAAAGACACCAGAAAACACCCAAATCCTGCCAAACATAAACTCAGCCACCTCAAAATGGTCATAATAACAATCTGGCAACACCACAAGAAGATCCTGTAACAAGTCAAATGTAGTCACTTCTTATAGGCTGCTCCCTGCTGAACCCCTTCAAAATTCTGCCCAAAATCCGATCCTTGGTTGGGTCAAAACCCCAATACAATTCCCCATAAACAGAAATGCCTGCTAACTTGCCAGCAATTGTCATGAGTGATAAACCTTTTTCAATGAACGACATAAAAAGTAACACTCTCTCTTCAATTTCAATATGATTCTGTATCATCGCATTCTGAGGACATCCCTCAAACTCCCCAAGCTTGTTCCATGGCAGACGGTAGCTCCTTCTGGAAGACTTAGCCAAAGACCTCTCGACCAGACCAACCACTCTCACTCCTCCCAACCCAAATGTCTTCAGGCAATGGTGTCTTATTGTTCTCTGCTCCTGGTGCCAATCTGTGAAAATGATGCTACTGTGAATGAGAGAATGAGTCTTTTATATTGTTGTTGACAAATGACAACCCAGCATCAATTATCTCAACAATCACTGAACTCTCAAATCTCTTGCCCTCTGTTTGTTCACCAAGTACACCACTGTCATGTTGACCACATCGAACCTCACCGTCAAATTTGCACACACTGTCAAGGCCACCACAATCTAAAGAATACAGGAAAAGCAATGTCCAGTTCTTGTTGCAATCAGTGTAAAGGCCACTACTCTGCGCAGCACCTACCTTCTCAAAACAGTCCAAAACCATGAGCCACTACTGCTTCCGAAATATTCTGCACCTGCCAAACTGTGCTCTTCTCCAGAAATATCATAGACACTCCATTGAAATCTTCCAATAAGGTCTCCAGATACAAAAGCCAGCCCCCACTGCCTAAGAAACATCACACTCGACAGTACCGTCCCCAACCATCTGCAAAAGGTCTTATCACCTCATCACTCTGCAAGCAAAAATTAAAAAAAACAACAGCTTCTGACCCATTGTTATCTCAATGAACTTTCCCTGATTACCTCAGTCAGGAACTGTTGAATCTCCTGTGCCTTCGCCTGCGGCAACCTTACCACCAACAAGCCAATATCCAGCTTATTACCAAGAAACATCAATACCTCACTGGAGCGTTCCTTCTTTTCAGGAGCCAACGACAGTCCCATGTCCACTGCCATTGTCTCAAATTGTCTCAGAGCTCTGATAAAATGGCCAAAGTTCTTCCTGCCCACAAGCAAAAAAATCATATTGGGACACCTCCCAGTGCCCACTCTTCTTAGTGAACACTCACTTCAAGAATGTGCTGAAAGCCTCAAACAATGAACATGAAATTGCACAGCCCACCTGCAATACCCTTTCCTTGTAAATGGCAGCTCCAAATTACATGTCCAGCTATGGAAAATCATTGTGGTGTATAGATAACTGCTAAAAAGAAGAATTGATTCCCATTTCGCTAGCTCCACCCTTTGCCCACACTGTCCCATGAAATGAATAGCGTGATCCACCGACGCATATTCCGCCTTAGTGCAATAAAATCATTGACTGAAACTCCCTGCGGCCACGCCAAATGACATATCATTCTGAACTTCCCTACTCCCTTCTTAGGCTCTAACACCAGTGGGGATATAATCAAATCTGCCAGTAGCCACTCAAAAAAGGGCCTGCCATTCTCTCCTGTACTACCTCTTTCTCCAATTCCACCACCTTGGGGGCTTCCTTTGCTGACCTTAATTGTCTGCCCATCAATGCCTCCTGGGGCTATGGTAACCAATGCAAAATGCCACTCCAACTTCAATGCCACCTCCCTGTCCGGGTAGATCGCAAGACATACGATCAAAACCTCCCCCTTAATGGGCGTAAGAGCCTCTGGTCACCCTTCATTGTTCTGCGGACTCGCTATTGTGAAACGCTGCATGTCTCCTCACATTTGGAACATTCATGTTTAAACTTGGATGATTGTCTGGAACAATAAGCATTCTTGAAGTTCCAACATGGCCCAACATTAGGTCCTGTTGACTTATCCCACTCCCAGTGCAGTGGGATGGGGCTGAAAGGGCCAGTACGTAATTGGAAGGCTGCTTACCATATGCATAGAGGCCATGGACTTTGTAGAGGACTTCCACTATATCCACAATTCCAAATCTACTTCCCCCATGGCTTTTCAGGGTTAAGGCTCAACTGTGCCCTGAACTCTTCATTATAGCTAAGCCACGCACAGCCATTAAAGCCCATCTGCCCCTTCCTAATGATATCCATTTTTTTTTAACAATGCAATGGCCCTGTCCACGTGCTTCTCACAATAAACACTGGCATAGATGAAAAATGCCAACATCCAATTTTCCATATTAGTGGGCACCCTAGGTCTCTTTTTCAGTTCCTACTTCTCCTCTTTGGACCCTTCTTCAGGCTGTATATCCCTGTTTAATATTTTGAACACATCCACATACGTATGTTTCCGAATCCTGCTCCTAGTCTTTTCAGAAATGTGTGACCTTAGGGGCATCATCAGACCCATGTAGGGCAGCCTTTTCTTATGTGTCTCCTCTTTCTTGGCCTTATCGCCCCCTGCATTTTCAATCCCTTTAGGGCCCTTCTTCTGTACTCTTTCTCATCTTTGACCCTGTCACTCCCCAGCTCCTTAGGCATCATACCTCTGAGGCTTTTGTGCCTTTGCCCCCACTCCTTCGATGAGCCCATCCCTGACACCAACTGACATACATGCCTTTTCCCCAGTTCCGGACTTCTTAGTGTCCCATCCTGACCACCAATCTCCTTCACCTGAAAGCACTTTGAAAACATCCTGTCTCTCCTTGCGCCATCCACCGCTTGCCCAAGCCTATGTTCAGCCATGCGTCCAGGGGCCATCATGTGCCCTGCCTGCATCTCCACCTGTCCGCCAGCCTCACCTGCTGGCTTTGTGGGTCCTTTCCCGCCAGTTTGCTAAAGAATGATGATGGATTCAACCCAGATCAGTTGACTGTGGGTGTGTACTTGCAGTGTTTAACACTCCGTCCATCATCCCCTTTGGTTTTGCTTTGTTCGCCCTAAGTTGGCAGGGTATGCCCAGACGTGGGTCCCTTGCTCACTTTGCCACTGGGGGGGATCCCTCACACCACCAGGCCCATGAGTCACACCCGCTCCCACTCCCACTGTTGCTGTGCCCGCATCCTGTCCTTCTGGCGCCCATAGCCATTTACCTCCCTCCCTACCCTTGGACTGAGGGCCTGGGCACCATGCCAATCATCTCACCTGCATGCGCCTTGCCACAATGGTGGCCCTTGTACAATGTAGTCTTCCTCATCCTACACATATGCTCCCAACCTGTCCTCCTTGTCCTGAATAAGCTGGTGCTATTCACGAATGTGGGCCTCTATGTCATCGCCATGTGACCTGGACACTTGGGCAGGGCCCAACCCTCCCCACATCTGCCCCTCAAAATCATCATCATAGACTTTATTTTGATCACGGTGGCTCATACAAGTATAGACAACAAAGCAACCACAATGCACATATACAAAAGAATACACATATAAATATCAATAGATAAAAATTAACAATTAAAAACCAAAATAAAAACCACTAAAATTCATGTCACATCTGATATTTATATATTAAAATAGCAAGAAACCAAAAACCACAGATAACATTTGCAGCATACAAATCCCACTACATAACTTCATCAACATCAAGCAATTCACATCAAAGATCAGTGGCAGACTGTAGGAGTTTGGTCTGCTTAATCCAAAATACCTTTAACCCGTTGACCGCGGCGTACAATCCGCCGCGGTGCGGGTGATTGATTGCGCGGGCGGGGCCGCGTCGGCCAGTGGACGTGTGCAGCACTACGGAGGTAGTGCTTGCGACGTCCGTTGGCCGACGGGCACATGGAAAGGGTTAAAAACATGGCCACACAAAAGACTACAATCCGACTAGTATCACTCTGCGGTATTCTAAAAGTTTCCTTATGCTCCCTACACCCCAGATTTTTACATAGGTGAATAATCCATTTAGCACATGTAGATTTGTAAAAGAAACAAAAAAAATAACATGGATAAGCGATTCAGAACACCCTTCACAGACTATACACAGTTCATCAAATGAGCCTTTTTCCTGTTGCCTTCTGCACCTAAATGATTTTATAGGTAGAGTGCCATACCTGAATTGGAGGTAAAGTTTCATCGCCAGTGGAGGGACAATTTCATTAATAGTGCTTTCATAGGCAGCTATTAGTTTCAGATCAACAAGAGACACTGACAAGGAGCCCTTACACTCTCTTATATTATCAATTGCCAACCTTTTCCAGAATAGTCCCTTTAGATGAGCCTTACCAATCTGACACATACCATCTGGTAAGGTCCAATATTCATCCAATTTTTATCTTAAGAGTAAGGCTTTGATTGCACAGAGCCACAGTATTTTCCGTGCATACTGTTGGACCAAAAGATCCTTGATACCATCATGGTAGGATTCCAGGATAGGCGTTGTCCATAATGTATGCCAATGAATCGGCATTCTGCATTCAATCTTATGGGCAATGTTCTTTTGGGCCAAGTCTATATATAAGGGAGTGAAAGGTGTACTGACGGGGAGATTCAATAGGGTTCTAAGAAACCTTTTTTCCACCACGGAACGACACTCAATACGTGAATAGCCCCACATCTCGACACCATACAAAACTGAACCTAAGGCCTTCACATTGGAAGGAGTTCAGGGGTTGGTGCAACCCTTGCAGTGATTTAAAAATTAACAAGGGGTCATCTGCATAAAGAAGAGCGGGAACTCTCGGACATCCTATCTTGGGTGCATCACACCCATCTCTGTCCAGTGTACCAATTACACTGTTTATATATGACATGAAGAGAGTGGGCACCAAAACACACCCTGTCTGACAGTGCACCATCCTGCCCCACTTCACCTGTGCAAGTATGTCAGCCTGTGGTCTCATAAGAATGTTCAGCAGGGGAGTTAGAAGCACCCATCTCCTCAAGAACCCTACATAGTTTGGGACGGGGAACTAAATCGAATCCTGCATGGAGGTCGACAAAGGCAACATAAAGTTTAGTCTTGCATATAATCACCTCTCTCCACTATATAAATGCAAAACAGAAAATCTGATCCACAGTGCTCACATTTTGTCTAAAACCTGCCTGCCAATTGGAGTATATTCTCAACCCTAATCCACTCCTGTATATGTGCCAAAATCTATTAGAAAATGTTTTTGGGGAGCGACACAATCAGGCTTATAGGTCTATAATTGGTCGGATTTTCCCTATCCCCCTTTTTATAGATTTTAATAATTTCCGCTAGTTACCAGGATGGTAGAATCTCCATCCCAGCTTGGATTGTTTGTAATAGTGAATAAATTGATGTATGTCCCCCAGATTTCTGGGTTTTCTCTAGATAAATCATTAGGCAGTCTATAAGGTCCCAGTGTACGACAAGGAATGCAAGAATTGATAGATGTTATTGTATCACTGAGCGAAAAAGTCAGATTGACACCCTTCATGATAGAACTAAATTTAGTAACTCATGCGCCAGTCTTCGCATTATCACATTTGTTGAAATAAAGCTGTTCAAAGTGAGCCACCTAGTCCCACGACTGTACACACAAATCGAGGGATTGCTTTCAACCATTGAGACAGCCAGATACTGTCTTCCAAAATAACTTATTGTCTTTGTTACAAAGTGCTACGTCCAGGTTGGTCCATAGGGAACTCTTCCATTCTCTTTTAGCTTTAATTATCGCTTGCCAATCCAGCTTTTTTTTTCTTAGCTATATCTGGCTGAGTTTTTGTCTTAACAGCCATAATGAGTTCACGCTTGGCTTCCCTGCATAAACCATTGTACCAGATGTCGGTGTTAGGGGCAATATTTCCCTTGCGTCTATGTTTCTCCAATGTATCTGGCATGGGCTATTAACTTTTGGTGGAGGATAGCAAAATTCTCAATTCAAAGGCAACCAGGAGTTTGGATAGGGACTCATAAGTGGCAGTAACACTATTGTTGATGACTTTCAATACCTCAGTGTTTTTCATCATCAAATCCCACATGATTGTTTTAAAATTATTGGCATACAAGAGGGAACCCATATCTTTGTTGCCAAAGTATGCCTGTGCTCAGGGTACTTCATCCCATAGCAACATACAAAGGGCATTGTGGTCACTAGCCAAGCGCTCAACTTTATCCATCTCCACAATTGCTGGCCAAAGTTTTACGTCAGTCAGGAAGTAATCAATTCTGCTACTATAGCCTACACTATTAAAGGTCAGTTGGCATTGGCGGTCAGATTGCCATCTACCATTAGTAGCCCTCAGATCATAGTTTAATGTCATGGTCAGCATTTGACCCGCCTTCACTTTCTACCTAACTATGGGCAGATCTAGCGAATGAATACCCTATTGATTGTCCTGTTCTTGCATTGCGTCAAGAAGAGAAACAACCAATGGTTCGAAGGTCGCATTTAGATCCCCACCACCAAGAGCCTATCTTTATCTGAGATCTACAGAATTGCTTGCTCCAAGACACTAATTACCTTTGTCTCCTTACAACTGTTCTCTACTCTATTATAAAACTTTGGAAATTCTTAATATCAACCCAGATCAAAACAACAATGTAACTGCTAATATGTCATTAGAGGCTACTGGCACTGAGGATATTCAACATTGGAGTGGTGTTTTAATCTATATGCACAACCCCCTGAGGGTCTACCCCTTGTGGATTGGCTTGTATTCACACAAAAAGATGTATACCCACTTTTGTGGGCAGGGGCTAGACATCAAGGGCATCAGTAGAATGGGACCGACCGCCATTGGAGCGGAGGTCCCATTGGTGACATTAGGATGCACCCGCCACACTGGCGGGCGCATCTTGCATTTGTAACATTGCGGCGGGCGGTGCTGAAGGCATCGCCTGCCACAATGCCACCAAAGCAAGTTGGGCCTGTCAATGCACAACATGACAGGCACCGCGCGGTGCCTGTCATGTTGTACATTGAAATGCATGGTACCCCCCCATGTGCACCCCCCACCCCCAGAATCCCTTGTGAAAACCACCAGCCTTTCCGTGGCGGCATTGCTACCACAGAAAGGCATGTCCCCGCTTACATGCTGATATGGATGGCGCTGTCTCCCAGACACCACCACCATGTTAGCAGCTTTTCTGCCCGGTCGACTCTTCGACCGGGCGGAAAACCGGCGGTTGGTCTTTCCGTCCGCTGGGGTCCCCCCGCCATGGTAATGTGGTAGGGGGAAAATTCTAAGCGGGCGGAGGTTTTTAGCGGGCGGATCGCCACCGCCATACGGGCGATGGCAATCCGCCCGCTATACTAATGACCCCCCAAGTCTTTTGGAAGAGACAGATGTCAAAGGTGTCAGTAAAAACACCCCATCCATCTTCCTCCATTAACTTGGTGAATCCTGCTACATTCCATGTTTACTCACTTTGTTCATTCATTTTTATTTTTTTCTCAATAACTCATTGTGCATTTGGTTCAAATGTTCAGTGTCCAGATTGTTTTATGTCACAGTGTTTTGTTACCTTGGTTTATTCAGAGCAATGTCAGGAACTTTGCATGAACATTTTTCACAATATATTCTAAATTTGAACAAGTATTGCTGTGGTAGCACCCCACTTGTACCATTGTTTTCTCTGTTTAGAGTGATCCCTGAAGAAGGGACTCTGTCTGGTGAAAAGTATAGGAGCACAGAGTGTTTAATAGTAGAGTGGTGCAGAGTGGAGCGGCATATCATAGAGTGGAGTGGTGTGGCATGTCACAAAGTGTCTTAGACTGGAGAGGCATAGAGTGGAGTGGCGTAGAGTGGAGCGGCATGTCATAGAGTGGAGGGGCATGTATTAGAGTGGAGAGTTGTAGAGAGGAGTGGTGTGACGTGTCTTACAGTGGAGTACCATTCGTAGAGTGGAGGGACGTGTCATAGAGTGGAAAGTCGTAGAGTGGAGTGGCATGGCATGTCTTAGAGAGGAGTGGTGTGTCATAGAGTGGTGTGTCGTAGAGTGTCTTAGACTGGAGGGGCATAGAATGGAGTGGTGTAGAGTGGTGTTGTGTGTCGTGTCATAGAGTGGAGTGGCATGCTGGAGAATGGAGTGGAGTTCCATTTGGTAGAGTGTTTTTTGTAGGCCTGGGCTAAAAATCCGTTCCGCTCACGGAATTTGCGATAATTTTACATTTTCGCGTTCCGCGGAGAGCGCGAAAATGTCAAAATTTCCACAATTTGCATTTTATCGGAAATTTTTTGCTTGCTCGCCTTACCTGAATCCCCGCGTTCGCTGACAAGTTTTCCCGATCCGGTCGCGTTCTCCATGAGATGTTGGATTGTTGGTAGCCATTTGCGCTGTCTCGCGACAGTTCGCGCCCGCAGTAACATAATTCGTCACGCGATCACGTCTTTCTTCTCGCGATCATGCACAGCTAGACAAGTGAAAACAAGATGGCCTCGCCCGCGAGCAACCACATGGGTAAGTTGGCGAGCCGCGACCACGCAGAACATACTTCGAACGGGCGGGAAAAAAAGCGGAGATTTTTAACATTTTCGCGATAATTTGCGAAAGTGAATTTCGCAAATTCCGCCCACCCCTAGTTTTTTGTTGATGTATATTGTTTTATTTCATAAACTTTAAAAAAAATCTCTGAATCGATAAAAAATAATTTCCCCTATCTCTACAGAGTTTGCTTAACTGCCTTCCTATACATTACCAAAAGAGTAATAATCTAGATATTTTTCATTAAAAAACAGAACAGAAAAAGTGTGGTTTAAACAATATGGCTTGCTTTACATTATGCAGGAGCTTTGTGTATCCAATAATATTGTGTTTCATTATTGTCATGTACTGCGATATACCGCGAAGGTACAGAAGTATACCCTGGCCCAATATGTCACTAAGGGTCTAATTAAGAGTCTGGCAGTCCCAGTCTTATAGTCTTATAGTGGTGTTGCAGTCCAGCCACAACCACACCAGCAGCCCAACCACCCTATTACGAGTTGGTAGGTCAGACCATAATTAGACCGCTGGCTCCGCCAGGGAACCACCATTCCCTGGTGGTTGTGCGGCAGTCAGGGAAATTGATAAGATGCAGGTAGTGCCACTATATATTACAAGTTTCAGGACCACTAGTCTTTTCATGGAGGTCTTTCCTCCATGAAAAGGCTGGTGGTGCTGAATGAAAGGGGGGGCACAGGGCCCCCTGTGACTCCTCAGCCTGGGGATGCATGCCCCCCTGTGTGCATGCACCCCATTTCCTGCACAGCATTGACTTTACATGTGTGGCGTTCCCATTTTTTAAAGGCACTGCCGCCATTGAAAGGGCCACCACCACAGAAACTGCTAAGTTGCCCACCCACCAGACCACAAAATTACTTGTAATTTAGTGGGCAGGCGGCAGCGACTCTTGACAGTGCACGGGCATGGTGTTGGCAGACTGCCGGCTCCTACACTGACAAAAGTCATAATCGAGCCTTAAGTGTTTGTCCCTTATAAATGAGAAACTACTTAACAAATTCATATCATGTAAATCTTTTCAGCTGTTTGTTGCTACGCCTGTTTAAATAGTCTATGTAAAATGCAATGGCTGGAAGAAATGTGCTTTCCTACCCCCCTTTTTTCTTTCCACCCCATTAACTAATCAACACAACATTTTGCATCATCAGTCAAAGTAGAAAATTGAATAGGTCTGCAAAGTTGTGTAGAGATTCCTCAGTGACTAACAAATTAGCAACCGAAAATCTGAGGACTTCCTTTCTCTGGGAATCATATAGCCAACTGGCCTTGTTTGCATTGGAAACATTTTTTTAAGTTTTAAGTTTGGTGCCATTTGACCAATCTTCACAAAACTTTCCCAAAAATGTGTCAAGTTGGGTCTTGTGCATGGAAAGTTTCAGGGTGATCCGTCAAGTATGGGCAGAGACAAGGGGGGGTCAAACAATTGCGCCTCCCATGTTAATTCCCATAGAGTCTTTACACGTGCCTACAGCCCAACAGCTGGATGGAAGTACAACAAATTTGGCAGAAAGGTACTTTGTGTTCCGGAGATCAGGCTTCTTTTTTCAGCACATCAAACCATGCGGGCCAGGAGGGTAGGGCCTGGTGCATGGACTCAGACAGTTGATGGGAGGGAGGAGGTAGATGGGACAGCAAGCTAACTGTTCATGGCAGGTGGGAAGGGAATTGTCAGAACAACAGCCACGTAGAGCTGTAATGAGGGAGTGTTTCATATATATATATATTCACTTAAAAAACCATAGGTTTCACACATAGGTTGACGTCATCAGCAGTGGATTGCGGTCGTGCGAGTTATAGTTAGCTGAACTAACTATAACAGGGGAATTTCAATGTACTTTTTTTACGAGTGAAATGTCCAGCTTACTATAACATGTGTGAAACCTATGTTTTTTTCAGTGAATTTGCAAGGTTTTTTAAATGCTAATTTCTAACTATAACGTGTGTGAAACCTATGTTTTTTTTAGTGAATTTGTAAGGTTTTTCAAATGCTAATTTATGTATGTATTATTATATTTTTTATATATTTATTTTACAATAAACTACCTAGGTATATAGTTATAGATTGACTGTATCCTGTAATATGGAATGGCTCAGCTCTTTTTTTTTAAAATTTGGATAAAGTTGAACAGCATAGTTAATATTTTCTATAAACTTATAAACAGTTTAAAATGTTTTTTTTTTAAGGGTTTTTCACCGTGCGCGCACCGTGCGCCCATCCCGCGATTTTTTGAAAAAAAATATAATGTTTTTTTCACCCTGCGGGGTCCTTCAGGGACCCCCAGACAAAGGCTAGGGGGTCAGGAACTCTCTACCCAGCCCCCTTTTCACGTTCTCCACCTTTCTTTTTCACTGTCACACACAAAATGGCGTCCGACACTTCCTGATTTCGACCGATTAGAATGTTGACTGACATCTAACCACCAATCAGAATTACGCTCGCGGACATTTGGTGCCCGCACCGTGCGAGCACCGTGCGCGAACGGTGCGCGCATATAGATATTTATGTACTTTTAACTGCAAATTTCTCAGGAACTACTGAACAGATTGACACCATATATGCAAAAGGCACATGCCTGACCTGAGGACTACCTCTTTGCCAAATTTCAAGTAATTCTGTTCAGCCGTTCGGGCTGTACCTTCGACTAAAGGTCCTATGGGAAAATGCATGGGGAAAACGTGTTTTGGGACCCCCCTTTTTTCCCAGCCCCCGCTTGATGAATCACCCCGAGACTTTCAGGGTAGGAGCTGAGCGGAGCACCCCATTAGTTTTAAAGATTTCACGAAGATAAGTCAAAAGGCGCCAAAGTTATTCAAAATAGAATTTTCAGATTTCCTATGGGAACTCGGTCCTAACTATAACTATCTACTGGCGACCACCAGTAGATAATATATATACATATATATATAATCACTGAAAAATCCATAGGTTTTACAGACGTTATAGTTAGGAGTTAGCATTTAAAAAACCTTAGAAATTCACTGAAAAAACAATAGGTTTCAGGGACGTAATAGTTAGTTGGACATTTGACTCATTTAAAACCAGAGAAATTCGCCAGTTATAGTTAGTTGAGCTAACTATAACTCGCGCGCCTGCAATGCACTGCTGATGACATCACACATTACATCACTCATGACATGGTCAGTGACATCACTGATGACATCACTGATGACATCTCAAATGACATCACTGATGACATCACTGTTGGTATGCTCAGCGCTTGGACGCCGCAGGGCAGCTACGTGCGCTTTAGAAATCGGAGTTCGTTCATTCATTCATTCATTACATCATCCAGTGAATGTGTGTTTCTCTAAACTTTAAATATTTTCCATATATATCCATGCCAAGGTGTATTGAAGAATGAGTGGATTTACAAGTGTCTGAAGGGATTATTTAGTAGGCACATGGCTGACTGTATAAGTGAGTGATTGAACGTGTCTTACTGAATGCATGGGTTAGTGTCAGGACTTCCAAGGATCTAGACCTCTCGGTCTGTTCAACATGTCTACAATCAGCAATTTCATGTTTACCAAAGGTAAAGGCTATTACCTGGAAAGAAGCTTGGAGATTAAACTACTCCAAGATGGCCGACAATGCACGGAGAGTGCAGTTCTAGTCTTCCTCTGCAAGCTGAGTTACGTGAGGCGCTCGCAATGGAACGTTGATGCACTTCACCTGAACTCTTGACGGAAGCGCACGCACCTCAAGTATCTCGTGTTTAGTTAGTTAGTTTAGTCAGGTTATCGCCGAGACCGTCGGGCCTTCGGTTGTGAGTTCTACAGCATTTCCTAGTTTGAAACGACTACGAGTTCAGAGCAGTTATTTCCTTTTCGTGTGAACGCCTTCCTTCAGAACTCATGCTTCATCTCTACTGTGGAGAACGCTACTTCTTGAATCTTGCGCTATAGAAGGAAGACGCTACCTCGTCGAGTGTATAGTGTCTGAGGAGGCGAAAAACTCACAAGGCTCCTTCATCCACTCAGTTCAACGGAAATGAATGCTGAGACACCTCAGGCAGAGTACTAGAACCAGATACCTCCTTGGAAAACTAGAAACCAACGGCAGCCAAAGCTAAGTACCCAGATAATGTTTGTGCATTTAGAAGAATAGAACTATAATTTAGTCATTCCAGTAAAGTCTGCATGAGTTAATTCTTACCAACTGATTCCACTCGATGTTCACCTGTGGAGATAAGAAAATGAGAAAAAGATCATAATAAGAATAAGGGTCAGTACACTTGATAACCAGAAATTATAAACAAACAGGGTAGGTGGAAATAAAGATTAACTCAGTGTATGTTTCTTGATTGTAACAGAAATTCATCACACAATAAGAAATGGCTACTTAACGGTAGCAGAACACATGAAGACATTAGAAGAGAAGCAAGGCCTAAGGTTATCTTGGTACGTGGGTTGGATCTAGAAGGGAATTAGAGTTTATATGACACTTGTGTTAAATTACTGTTTTGGGTTACAGACGAAACGGCCGAGCTGGGAACATTAGGCGAAGAAGAAACAGAAGGCTGGACGCAGATAACCGCAGGCAGTCTCTTTGTCTTCTTATTTATTTTATCCACTCCCCCTTCCCCCCTTGGGAGATTCTGCTTGGTATTTATAAAACATTACCTGGAGATCTCCTTGGAGGGGCATTGGGAAAAGGCATCTCTGTTCCTGCGCAAGTACTGGAAGCACCTGACAGTTAGTGACTAAACTGTGTGAAAGTCTGTACTAGTCTCTCAGTTGGTGTGTAAGCTGCTGCATTGGTTGGTAAGTATCTACATAGGTATCTAAATGGGCTATTGACTTCTTGTCTGTGTAGCTGCATGAGTGCCTGAGTGTCTGTGTGGGTCGGTGGAGGGGGGTGTGACTCTGTGCACAGATGTCTGAGTGGGTAAATCACTGGTTGTATGGATTCAAAAGTGCATCTGGGAAGGGCTGTATAGGTGACTTAGTGTGTGTATGGGTGTGTGGTGAGTGAATGAATGTCTCAGTGGTATATGTGTGAGTAACTACATATGTTTTAAGGCAGTATATGTGAGTGTTGGAGTATATAAATGACTATATGTCAGAGTAAGTTATTTGAAGAGTGGGTGTATAAATGAGTGTCTGCTTGTATCACTGATTGTATAAGACAATAAGTATGTCTTAGTATCTGCATAAATAAGTGAAGTGGTATGTGTATAAATAACTCAGTTGGTATATATAACTGTATACATGCTTAAATGAGTATGTAATTCATTCTTTGCATGACTAACTAGGTGTGTGACTAACTCTTTAGATGAGTGGTAGAGTGTGACTATGTATTGGTGTATCAGTACATATTATAGTACTGTATTGATGAGTAACTGTATGCGTAAGACACTGGATGTGTGTATAGACCTAGGAAATGGTCGGTGCTATGTAGTATCTGGCATTCTTGTGTGTATGGTTTCAAAAATAGTAGTCTGTATTTTAGAGTGCGTGTATCATAGTTTATATTAGGGCATTAGTATGTGCATCAGATTATCATGTGAATGATGTAATCAGTGATGTCATCAGTGATGTCATTTGAGATGTCATCAGTGATGTCATCAGTAATGTCACTGACCATGTCATGAGTGATGTAATATGTGACGTCATCAGCAGTGCATTGCGGGTGCGCGAGTTATAGTTAGCTCAACTAACTATAACTGGCAAATTTCTCTGGTTTTTTATGAGTCAAATGTCCAACTAACTATAAAGTCCCTGAAACCTATGGTTTTTTCAGTGAATTTCTAAGGTTTTTTAAATGCTAATTCCTAACTATAACGTCTGTAAAACCTATGGTTTTTATAGTGAATTTCAATGGTTTTTTAAATGTTAATTTCATATTTTACTATTAATAAAACCTATATTTTTTCTAATTGTTTTTTAATATTTTGCAACTCTATTATCCTTTTTTGTATTGTTTTATATCTTCCCCCAAAAATATGCATATCAAACTTTTTTTTTTTTAAAGAAAATTACAGTCCCGTACTGGGACTCTACCAACCTCGATCAGCACGCGAATCCTATCCACCACATTTAAATTATGCGCATTTCGTATCCGACAGGTTTGTGACACCACGTCCTGCGTAACAACATGTATGTATGAGGTCGCGCCAGCTGCTACTTTAGTATACGACGAGTACGCACTACCAAGCTGTGCGTAACATCATGTACATATGGGGTTGTGCCCGCTGCGCTTTGCGAATGCGACGAGTGCACGCTGCCACACCCTGTGTTACATCATAAAAATACGGTGTTGCGCCGGGTATGCCATTCCCTAATTTTTTTTGTCTCAAAACTATATCTAAATAACTCTAAAGTGTATATGAGAGCAAGCGATAATCTAACATATTTTAAACATTTATATATTTCTAACTGCAGTCTCCTTGCGCACTAGGTGCGCGATTGCCACGTGACCATAAAAAAGCACTTCATTAGTTCATAACATTTCCCATTGTAACAGTTGGAAAACGCCACCCATTTTAGTCAATCTCTGTACTGCATTTGATGAGACACACCTCTTCTGCTTAGAGAGCTTTTTTCTAAACTTTTTACAATGTACACATATCTTACACTACACACAACATGCAACCATCATCTTCATCAATATTCATGGTCTGTAAAGTAGCCTTCCACCTGTGATAGCCATACACCTACAAGTTACAAAACCGTAGTTTTCCCCACTACCAGAGGTAACATAGTTACATACACTGCCCACAGCACAAGGTAATATCATACAGCCCAGGGGCACTATCATGCATAGATAATGAACACAAAGACACAGATAGATAGTGAAAGTGAGTATGAACACATGTGCGCAACACCTTTTTATTACCAGGGTCACATATCCAGTAACGTCTGTGGTGGATGCGTGTGGAGTCGATGTAAACCATTCCTCAAGGGATAGTTGCTGCTATCATCTACTACAACAGTAATCATTGGATCACACACAGACATTCAATAATAAAAGAATAAATAGTTTGTACTGCAGTAAGGTAGGGACAGTAGATGTGAAGTAATACAGAAAAATATTCTATCGTAAAAGAAACACAACTTATGGTATAATGAGACACAATTAATAGATCAGAAATAATACACAAAAAGATTTTATCATAAAGGGTCCATCGGTTTTAGTGCACTCAGTAAGCCACATCAAAATCATTCAGCATGTCAACAACCAGCAATGATGTGTGCTGTAGACGGGCAGGCCGTACTAGGAGTAATATCTGTTGCCATCAACAGAACATCATCAGCAATAGCAACTCAATCCAAATTGTGAACACTGCTGACTACAGTGTAGGCCAGAGAGAGCGGCCAGCAAGGGCCCACAGCTACGTAAGGTGGAATTCAGCTACACAGTTTGTCGTACGCGAAGCAACAAATGCGTGTCTGGAGTCTATAATAATACGTATTCATGGTTTAGACAGAGCGCACTGGAGCAATGTCTTTTCCTACAGAACTGCGTCATCTACAAGACCAACTCGATCTGAATTGTAAACACTGCTATCTGCAGTGTTAATTGTAAACAGTACTCACACAGACATTCATGAATATTTTCTCTCACTTCCTCTTAACAAAAGACAACATAAATTGCAGAAAAATCTGCAATAAATAAAACAAAACAATTCAAATACCATTTCTGTTGTCTACAGTGTAGACTATTCAGTGTTCCTTTGCACTTGCAAATTAAATTTGGTCATTGTACTAAACCTATGTCATTTAAAAAAATGTCTTCAAAGAAGTATTCTAAAAACATAATATTTATATTCCAATAGACGTTGTAGTTACTTGACTACTGGATTCTATAATTAAACAATCAGCACTCGATCTGAATTGTGAACACTTCTGTCTGCATTGTAGGCCAGACTCACTATTCATTAACACCTGACAGCCATATACCGTTCAATTCGAAAGCATGGACTTGCTTGCAGCAGATCAGAAGGGGTACACAGAAATAATATCAAACTTCAACTTCTGACATCCTCAATCATACAATCAAGACCCCATTTCACTGATCGGACCTGCTGTACCACAGTGTACTCCACTGACTAGTGTCAACCAAGCACAATGATAATGTGCAACAGTTAGCTACGGAAACACTGAGTCTGATACACCTCAATGGAGGGAGTTCTATGAAAACCAAACAACAAGTAATATCGGATATCTTCCACTGTGGAATCAAGTCACCGCTCCACTGTTGGGACCTACACTTGCTTGCACCTGGTCGAAGGGAGTACCTTCATCTCCACTCTCAGATGAAGTTCTAACATCCTCCATTGTGAGATCAAGACACCGTTCAACTGTTGGGATCAAGAGTTTGATGCACCTCATCGGAGGGGGTACCACAAATCATCACGCACTTTAACTTCTCACATCCTTAATCACAGAATCAAGACCCCGTTTCACTGTTCGGACCTGCTGTACCACGGTGTACTCCACTGACTGGTGTCAACGAAGCACAATAATCATGTGCAACAGTTAACTACAGAAGCACAGTGTCTGATGCACCTCAACGGAGGAAGTTCTATGAAAACCAAGCAACAAGTAATATTGGACATCTTCCATTCTGGGATCAAGACACCGTTCCACTATTAGGACCTAGAGCTGGTTGCACCTGGTCGAAGGTGGTACAGAGAAATAAACACAGACTTTAACTTCTGACATCCTCAATAATAGAATTAAGTATTCGGACCTGCTGTACCGTGGTGTACTCCAGTGACTACACTCAACCAACCGCAATGATCCTGTACAGCAGTTACTTACGGAAGCACAGAGTCAGATGCACCTCAACAGAGTGAGTTCTGCGAAAAACAAGCAGCAGGTAATATCGGACATCATCCATGGTGGAATCAAGACACCGTTCCACTGTTGGGACCTCGAGTTAGTTGCACCTGGTTGAAGGGAGTACCTTTATCTCCACTCTCAGATGCAGTTGTAACATCATCCATTGTGAGATCGAGACGCCATTCCACTGTTGGGACCTAGAGTTGATTGCACCTGGTCAGAGGGGGTACAGAGAAATTATCACAGACTTTAACTTCTGACATCCTCAATCATAGAATCAAGACCCCGTTTCACTGTTCAGACCTGCTGTACCGCATTGCAATTTTAACTTCATGCATAGCAATGGCTGCTTCATTTTCCAGTAGTGCTCGTCCAAGAAGATCGTGACTACATGGACCACTAGTTTCACTATCTTGAGAACTTTCATTACTAATTTCAGCTATAATAGACTTTTTCTGTTCAACTTCATCATTCAACATTTTTAAATATATAGCGAAAATTGTACATGCAACGCTACTTTTACATGTATCACAAGAATCTTCGTAACAGTCAAAGTCTCCAAATAATTCACTTTCACTACACCATGAATTAAACAGTTGCAGAAGTGCTAAATAGTAAAATTCTCCCTTATCTAAACTTTCACAATTAACTTTCTTGTGATTTATGAGATTACTCTTTGCATGTTTTACTAAACAACCATGACATCCAACTACTGCATATTTTCCTTCTTTGACATTCTCTTTAACATTTCAAACTGTAATGTTGAAGTACTTCATACAGACATAGCTGTTCCAGATGTTGATGTTCCTTTTCGGTTAGTATGTGTCCAACATATTCGTTTTAAGATTGTCTGTACTGTCTGCTTCATTTACTGCTAATTCTTCAATTTCTTCAAATCATTTCAAGACTCCATTTCATTTGCAGGCAAGACCTAAACTTACCCAAATGAAACCTCGTGACTTTGAATTTAAACTTGAAGAGCACAATCAGTCTGAACATCCATACAATCCCATTTCTCGGTGGGAAAGCATTTTCAAAGTAAAGCTGTACAATTCTTTACTAAGGCTTTTCTCTTGTGTAATTTTTTCCCACAGTTCTTTCATCTCTATTTTTTCTGATTTTGTTATGAACGATGTAACGTAACATGCAACAGCAATTGAGTTATCTGCAACATACTGAATGTCCATGTTCACATTCCACATTTTTAAAATGACTGGATTGTAATAATTGATATACTTTGACACTTCTCTTCTTTTTCACTTGTAGTTATTCTTTTGAGATTTCTGAGTTATTGTGTGCCTTACAGAAGAAAAAAAATAATTTACTCTTCCTTTACAAATGACTGGACAGGATAAACCAAACCGACATCTGGTGTAAAATTTTCCTTTAAAGTTGTAGTTTCTTCTGTAATACTTTCAACAACTGTGACTTTGGAAACATAAAACTTGCTATCTCAAGCTTCTATCTCCTTCCTCTCTTGGTATCTCACATGTCACATACTATTCAATGAAAGACAATACTGTTTCATCAGAATCATTTCCAAATTTAGGTTCATCCTTGATCCATAGTAGCATAAGTATATGAGGTGCACCTCTTGCTTGATACTCCTTTCTCCCAAAAAAATCGGTAACCTCTCCGAAAGCTGTATTCTTTTTATTGCAGATAAAAGACATTATAGGTTGAAACCTATCATTACAATATCTGCACACATATACAGGATCCAATGAACATAGTTCACCACGAGTCTTTATTTCAACATTTTTTATATTGGAATTCGCTTCTCTTAGAAAGTCAACCAAATCTTCCCAAGCATACTCTGCACAGCTAAGTGAGACAAGCCATGTTCTTGTACCTACGTTCCGTAACATACACTTGAGTTCTTCATGATGACAATACCAATACTCATTTGTTCCACGTTGACATGCCATCAAATTGTTTAAGCGTCCTTCTAAATTTTCATCTCTTTCTTGAAGTTTCTCCACAAATTCTTTCGCAGAAAGAACTTATTGATGAACTTTAGTTTTAAGTATGTGGTTCACTGCATACGATAAAGAAGACAGATCACTTTCAAACAAAAAGGTGAAATATGTATAAAATCGAAATCTAGGATCTTCAGAATATAATCTGAAATTTCAAGTGGTCAAATAGAGAAAGTGGACAAGTCAAGGACTGAAGATATTTATGAACATTACACAATATGTCCTTTGCATTCAAAAGAAGTAATAGGAAGCAGCATTGAGTTATTTGAAATGAAAAAAGCAGAGGGAACTCCAATAAGTGTATGGGAGAAAACCTTGGAAGGTCATTATTTTCCACAGCTGTTTCCTACAAGAGAAGGTGGACGGTATAATGATCCACCAGTACCGATTGCAGCTTCAGAATATCGATCAACAAGATTCATCTTCTAAACTTATTACCTGTTCACCCACATTTACAGTTTTGTAATAAATATTTTCCTCTATAAGATATAAGGTAGCCTTTTCAACTTTATTAACACCCACAAAATCTTTCCATATTTTCCAACTTTTTGTTACTACAACATTTACTAGAATGACTGCTGCTTAATTTTCCTCTTTCACTCCAGCAATAGTTTTAATATTTTTCTTATAATCCAAAGGTAAGTACACCACTCTTCCTTCAAACCTCTTTGCTAGTCTGTTGGTGACAGTTTACATGTTTTAGGCTCCATCAGAATTATAGATTGAAAAGAATTAACACATTGAATTAGAACAGACTCGTATGTATTCAATTCTGCCAGTTCCTCTGGAATAGCTACTAATTCTAGGTTATTATGTACTGCTCTAAAAGGCATTTTGTTCTCTTCTAATTTGTTATAACAATATTTTCATATATGTTGATCACTACTTAACGCAAATTGACCTTCCACCAACAAGTAAATTGTAAATTCTCCCCACTTACCATTGTTCTCCTTTTCACTTTTCAAATACAAATCAACATTCATACTTTGACTTTTATAATCAGTACGTCGACAACAAACACAAACATAGCCTTGTATTTCTCACCACACTAAATTAAACTTTCCAATTTCTTCTTCAAACTGATCAGTGCTAATCACTTTCCCATCTCCTCCAACATCTGTAATTGTCAAACTTTCACGTTCTATGAACTGCTCCTCTGAACCAATATATCGCATTTCAATATCATCACACTTTTTTTGAACAACTGCTAAAGAAGCATATAAAAGACTTGTGCTCAGTTCACTTAAAAATAATGCAGAACTTTCTACATAGTACACTTTCCTCACAAACGTCCGCATTTCTGAATAACATGCTGCTAACATCCTCAACTGATAAAAAACACTTTTACAAACTTTTCTTCAAAGACAAGCCAGAGAATGCCCATACTTCTCAGTATATTTTCTTATGTGACATAGATCTAGTCCTTGTAACAACTTAACATTCTGTTTAATACTTTCTCTTCAAAATCAGAATGAATAAGTTCTGTTTTAAATTGAAAGCACTATCCACTATACTTTCAATACGCTGTTTCTCTTTCAATTCAAAAACATTCCTTTTATATTTGAGGCATTCTTTCATTGAATTCTGAATCTCTCTAGATCGAAAAAGTCTCTGACGATTTTCATGAAACTCCTTTTGTCTCTGAGTAACAGATACTATTTCTTTATCATCTTTCCTTTTCCTGGTATTTGAAATTGAACTCTGGTTCACCTTACTTAAAAAATTCCTATTTTTTCTCTTGTGTGATCCTTTCTTCATCGTGTACTTATAGTAGAACAAAGTTTTTCTGTACTACTCCCATTTTTTCCAAATACAAACTTTTGCCTTTTGCACAAATATATATTTTTCTTCTCTTTTTTTTTTTTTACTTCTTTCTTGGCATTTCCAATTTTAATCCAAACAAAATAATTTTCTGAAAAAATAAAAAAATTCAATTATTTTTCACATTTGTTCACTCTGTTAAAATTATAACATACAATTACAAAACTTCCACTAACGACTTCCACACCCAGTGCTGCAACGTGATTGAACACAACACAGCAGCACTAACATGACAAGTAGTGTCATAGAACATACAGGTATTTATTGAATTATTTACAAACATCTTTACAATTTATATGTAACTGCACTACCTCTTACCTTTCCTCTCTCCACCGCACCCCACCACACCACTCTCTCTGCATCCCACCACAGACAACTTTATAGATAGTATTTTTAAAATGTTTTCAATCCATGTACTTAAGATGATATTATCAACCAAAAAGCACACACAAAAATTACCATTATTAGCCTACAATGCTATCTACAACTTTCCAAACATAACACTGCCCCCGGGGGGGGGGGGTGTCTGAGCAACAGCACTTTATTTTAGGTGGCCTCGAAACAGGTCTTTATGGGGGTCTACTTTCGGGCCTCGCAAACCTCATCCCTTTTTTTTTTCTTTATTGCACTGCAGTGAGACTGTGAGAGCATGCACATTACTCACTACTTAGAAGTGCAGACATCATGCCAGGTGACTCACATTGTAGGAGAAGGGAAATCCTTTAAAAAGACACTTTTTCTCTCAGAATTTCCCTTCTCTTTTAGCAACTCAGGAGCAACATCATCGTGGGGTAATTAGCAAACACACAACCAGGCCCCCATTGCCCATTGACCCAGACTCTCTCAAACAGCTTCCCGAGCGCACAAACACAGCCGCACCCGAGTACTTCACAGGTTTTCAAAGATCATTTTTTGGTAAAGAAGACTCTTTTTCACCCCTTTTTACAGCCCCTACATCCCCACTCTGCCTATTGCTGAAAAAATTAGAAATTTCGCTCTGGTTGCGCCTCTTGAAATGACCACAAGCAAGCAACTCCAGCACCAACCTGCTCTGACCTTACACATTCTCTTGTTTTAGGGCTACGAAAACACACCCCCTCTTTAATATGAACATAAAAGCTTTCCACTTTCTTTTATATTCCTATACTGTTCTTCACATGGAAATGTAGAAAACAAGGTTCTCACCACCCCAAATTACCTCTCTGGTATACTTTCTCAAATGTAAGAAATACAGGTATTCTGTATCTGTCAGTCACGGCCACTTTTAAACAGTGTACCTATATAAAACTCGACAAAAATTATGTTTCTAAATTAAAGTCTTACACTTAAAAGCTCCTTAACATTTCTTTCGCTATATGTACCTTTCTTTAAAACACCACCAGAGAAGGATGGAGAAGTATGCTCCACAAAAAGCAACTCAAAGCTTTGTTATTCTTTATAAAATAATCTGCCAGTCAATGCTTTTCGCAAACCTTTTCGACCCCTTAACAGGCTGGATGGATGAGTATAATACGTCCTATTTAGGACTGGGGCGGACGATGCCCGAAAATAAGATCATATAGTTGAATAAATGGCGAGTGGATGCATGGCCAGATGAATGGAAGGATAAATGAATACAGGGACCAGTACTTACGATAGACTGGTGGACTGATAGATGCTTAGGATTGGTTATGGGACAGATGTATCTATGGATATATAGGCGTATGGCTGCATGAATGACACAGTGCTTACAATAGGTGAGTGCGCTCATAGATACTTAAGATAAGTGCAGGAACAGATGTATTATGTATGTAAGTAGGAATGTATGCATCAATTAAAAGATGGTTGGATGGCGCAGTGCTTAGGATAGATGAATGCTGGGCTTTAATTGGGCCGGGTCTGAGGACCAGCACATATTTTCAAGGAGCCTCCAAAAGGGTCTCTATCAGGCTCTATTTTCAGCCCTCGCAAACATAGTCAATTTTATTTTCGGCCCTCACAAACACAGTCTATTGTTTTTTTTTTTTATTGCACTGCAGTGAGAGCATGCACATCGATGTACGCATGCTTATTTTGCTCACAACTGAGAACTGGAGACATCACGCTATGCTAGCCACGTTGTAGAAGGACGGGAAATCCTTTAAAGAATGTTTTTTCCTAAACGTAGGATAATTGGAGAGGTTTTTCTAAAGCACACAATGATACTTATCTTGATTTAGACCATGGCCCAACTTGCATAGGCCACACCCCTTTAAGCGCATTTCCCCTCCCCTTGTAGAGCACCCCCACTTTATGAAAGGCTCATAAGCAAAGCGTATTAAAACATGCAAATTTGCGAGTAAAACATATACCATGCAATAGGGCACTTTATAAGTGCTCCCAGTGGTACTACATCACCTTTATTAGCTCAACATCTGCACGTTACTATATTCTGTGTTTTAATCAGAAATATACCCACCTCCCCCACACCCACAACCACCCACGCCCTTCCTTAACCGTACAAAATAAAAAAGAAACCCCCAACATTCCTAGTAGCGCCACTATACCCATACACAGGCTTAAGTTTTACAGGTGTGTGCCGGAACACTTATCAACAAAAATTATTCCAACATGCAAATTTGCGGGAAAAACATAAACAATACCATAGCACGGTTAATAAATGGGCCCAGTGAAACTACATTACCTTTACTAACAACACATGCCCACGTTACAAATGTCCGTCTTATAATCAGCAACGTAACGCACATCCCCCACCCATACCCATACCATGCTTAACCTTACAAAATCAAACAACGAGCCCCTATACTCCCGTTACTGCCACTATAGCCATAGATAGACTTAATGTCAACAGGTGTCTGCCGGAACGCTCATCAGCAAAAGCTATTAAAACGTACAATTTTGCAACTCAAACATACACCATACCATAAGACGGTTTATAAATAATCACAGTACCACTACACCACCTCAACACCCGCCCTTGCTTAACTTTACGCAATAAAAGAAAGAGCCCAAGCAAACGTAGAAGCGCCACTATAGCCATACACAGCCTTAACTTCAACAGATGTCTCCTGGAAAGCTCATCAGCAAACCGTATTAAAACATGCAAATTTGCAGGTAAAACATATACCATGCCATAGGGCGCTTTATAAGTGCTCCCAGTGGAACTACATCACCTTTAGTAGCTCCACATCTCCACGCTACTATATTCTGTATTTCAAACAGCAACATAACTACCTCCCCCACACCCACTCCCGACCTTCGTTAACAGTACGAAATCAAACAGAAAACCCCCATTCCTAGTAGCGCCACTATACCCATACACAGGCTTAATTTTAACATGTGTCTACTGGAACACTTATCGGCAAAAAGTATTCAAAAATGCAAATTGGCGGGTAAAATATAAATGGGCCCAGTTGAACTACATCAACTTTAATAGCTAGACATCTATATGTTATAAAAGTCGTTTAAACACTATGTAGAGTGTATATCAGGGCATGGGGAGAGTAGACAAAGTTCTAATTCCCAAACTTTTGATATACAGTCCCTTTACTCTATCTATATTAAAGATATTAAATGGAATGAATAAATTGACGAGTGTCTCAAAAGGGATAGTGAAGATCACCATCAGTAAAACACGAACCACTTTAACACCTACATATATCCACCACAGCGACACAGCCTGACAAATAGTATCACTTATAATTAGGCCTGGGCTAAAATTTCGTTCCGTTCGCGGAAATTGCGATAATTTGACATTTTCGCGTTCCGCGGAAAGCGCGAAAATTTCAAAATTTCCGCATTCCGCAGCTTGGCGGAATCTTCGTGATATTTCCGCGTGTTTGCGATAATTTTTAACATTTTCGCGATAATTTGCGAAAGTGGATTTCGCAAATTCCGCCCACCCCTACTTATAATCACATGTAGTTCTCTAATGTCAACAAAGTCATACAGGACATTGTCGGAGAACATGGCGGCCATGAGTTGAGCGGTCGCTTGCTGTGCCAGTAGGGTTCCTGTGATGCCTCGCTGAATGGCCTCGCCAGAAATAATAAAAGGGTGTTGGAGAGGGGGTCTACGAGAATCGTCTTGGAGAAGATATGCCGGAGAGGTGTGAAATAACTGAGTAATCAATTAACGGATTAATATACCGGCCGGCTCACCTGGTAATGTGATGTGCTTGGCGGCGCCGACGGACCTTCCACGTTGCCTTGCTGCTGCCCCGGAGCTGAGGAGGGTGTTCCACGAAAGCTTTTCCCGGTGTGTATCCGGGAGCGGAGTAGACAGAGCTAGCACTAGGCGGGCAGCGGGAGCCGCGATACTCACCACGCTGGAGAAGGAAGGTGAAAAGTCAGCAGCAGTGTTGGTTGCATCGGCGGGCGGTAGAGACAGTGCTTGGAACCAGATAGAGGGTGAGACTAGGGAGTTGGGGTGAGTGAAGATATCGGAGGCTCAGGGGCTGGATAAGGGCAATAACATTAAGGGATTCCGGGTTGGTAACCCTCTGCTGCCGCATGTTGCACCGTATAGCCTGAGGCAAAAAGGGGGCTCTGTGTCTAATAAATTAGCCAATAATAGTGGCATTCAGCCGGCGGCACAGCAAGTACAACAAGTGGAAGGGAAACCGGAATTGGAAAAAAACGCTAAAGCCATAATAACATCAAAAACTTTGAAAGCCAGGCTCGGTAAAGGAAATAAGAAGGGCAGAGAAGTGGATGTGCCCGAGCCACAGATACAGGAGACACAGAAGGTCGATGTGAGTGACGTTAATAGGGAGATTAAGAGCATTAATAAAGATATTAATAAGGTCACCAACAAAGAATCCCCACGAGGTAAAGGTTCCTTTGACAAGAAGTCAGTAGGCGATATCAAAGACACCTGTTTTCCCTATCGAGTGCACAAAGGAAAAGTAAAGGGTACAAAGATTACTAAGAAGAAAGGCTTTCCCTTAGATCCTAAGGTGAGAGTAACGCCATCCTTGAGATCATATTTTAAAGTTCTTCCTCAAGTGTTGGATGTGGTGAGACAAGGAGAATCCCTAAGGGAAAGTCGAGATCTGTCTGGCCTAGAAAAAAGTTTTTTCATCCTGTAAGTATGACATCAGAGAGTTCTCAGCCCCAGAAGGTCTCTAATGTTTCTAACGAGCGTTTGGTTACATTACCTACTATTGATCCCCTACCGTTTATAGATGGTCTATTGTCAAACCCAATAAACACACAAGAAATGCCTGCTGAGCAATCCGATGTACAGCCGTCTCAGTCAAATATCTCCAGCTCCCCGGATGTAATAAAAAGCAAAGGGGGTGTTAGCTCAGATGATATGATTAAGACTGCTGATGTGGTTAACTCGGGCGGCGTTGCCTAATGGGAGCCATTGAAAAAGATAATAGGGGAAGAGGTGTAGGTCCTGGGGATCCATCAACCACAGGAAGGTCATTAGAATCGCTATTTTTTACCATGGCATCCGACATTAAAAAGGGATTAGCAGTTTCAGAGTCAAACCAAGGAGACATCAGACTTTTTTGCGAGTCCCTGGAAAAGAAGTTTGACATTTTAAGCTCCAGGACGGTAGCTTTAGAAAATTCCGTAGAATAACTTAAAATGGATTTGGGAGTGGTTAAAACAGACATTTTAACTCTAAAAAAGGAAGAGGCCTCACTTCAGGATCAAATGGAGGTATTAGAAAACCACTCTAGGGCAATAATTTGCGTCTTTTGAATGTACCGGAAAGAAAAGAGGGAGAGGACATCAAATCTTTCATCATAACCCTCATCAAGGAAGTAGTGGGGATTGAAGAGACGGAGGAGGAGCTAAGGCGAGATATACAAAGGAATCATAGAGACCCCTTTAGGAGACATCCTAACAGAATTAAACCAAGAAAAATGTTAATAAATTTCCTTACCTTTGAATTAAAAGAGAAGATACTATCTGCGGCTCTTAAATTGAAATCGCTTAAATCAAGGGATTTAACTTTCGAGATAAGGTCGGACCTTTCACGAGTCACTTTGGACCGTCAGTGGGAGCTGGGGAAAAGAATGGAGGACTTTAAGAAATTGGGGGCAACTGTCCAACTCAAATTCCCGGCCCAATTAAAAATTATGTACAACAACAAAATGCACAATGCACGAACAGTGCAGGAAGCTCACGACCTGCTCGAGAATTAAAAAATCTGAAGACCACTTAGGAAATACCGGCTTAGAGAAGCAGTATCTTTTGTAAAGTTAAGGATACAATTTCACATATCTAGCGGGGCGAGACATTATTATTAATAGGTAACAATGAGGCAGAACAGGGCTTACTGGTAGGCAGAATCTGGACTTGTCCAGGTAAATAGGGGTAGGGTTCTCTAGGGGGGGTAGGAGGGGGTGTCAGAGGGGGGTGTGGGTAGCACGGGTAGGGGAGCAGATGGGGAAAAAAGGGGGGAAAAAAGAAATCCTCCTTCGACTTCTAACCCTAGCATGGTCTATTTTACGCTGTTTCCGGTCTGGCTTAGATATCTAATGGGGTGAGGTAGTGAATAATTGCGGTCCTTTTAACCTCCCATGAGAACACTCCATTGTTTATCATGGAATGTAAACGGCCTTCGAGTTAAAAGCAGGAGAGAAAAAATCTTTTGGTACTTAAAGGATTCACCTGCACAGATAATCATTCTGCAAGAAACCCACCTTATTAAAAAAGAAATCTTGGAATTATGTGGGAAACTTAGATGGGTAGAACACTGCTTTTGTTCTGACCAATCAGGAAATATCAGGGGGGTGCTATTCTAATTAAAAAACAAACGGATGTTAGCCTTTTGAAGGTTTTGACGGATGATAGCGGTAGATGGGTGATGGCTTGTATTTCTGTACAAAGTATGCCGATCACATTAGTTGGGTCTTATGGCCCAAATCGGGACGATCCCTCTACTTTAAAAACATTTTTTTCTAACTTGTTGGGGTTGCCTGATACGTTAATTTTTGCAGGAGATTTTAATATAGTATTAAATCCTTTATTGGAGAAATCGCCAAGCTGTAGGGCAAATCTACCGTCTATGTCTAGAGCCTATTTAAAAACAATGATGGCACAAAATGTGCTAGTCGATATCTGGAGGGAAAGGTCGGGAACCCAAGTTGGGATGTCCTTTTACAACAAAAAATATAGACATAAATCCAGGATCGACTACCTTTTAATAAGTAATGATCTCAGAGGTAACATCCAAGATATAGGCTACTTGACCCCTCATTTTTCCGATCATGCGGCAATTTGGATGGACTTGAAAATTGAAAACACACTTTGACCGCACACTTCTTTTAGATAAGGTGGAAATCGGATATTTGTCTCAAGAAATAAAAACCTTCCTAAACATCAATATAGGTTCAGTAGATCATATGGTAGTTTGGGATACTCTTAAATGCTTTTTGAGGGGTTTGGTTACAAATAGGATGTTGTATAAAAACAGACGGTATAGGGAAGAAATCTCATCTATTGAGAGACAAATGAAAGAAGAGGAAAAGAAGATTATTACTGAAACCAATCAGGATCTAATTCAGCAATTAACAACAAATTTGGACTCCCTGAAAGCTAAGTTAGATAGTTTAGTTCAGACTAGAATATATAATAGGTGGGAGGTGAGCAAACTTGCTCATTTTGAGTATGGTGGGGGTGCAGGCAGGTTACTAGCCTGGAAAGCCAAATCAGTCAGAATGCGCAACCTGATAAAACAAATAGACGATGCAGGTATTAAAACTTGCAGCGAAGAAGGGATAGGAGATGCTTTCCATACCTTTTTTAAAGAACTTTATGATGAGGATGTTGGCATGGATACTATATTACCAAAAGATTGGTTAGAATCAATCCATCTGCCAGTTCTAGAATCTATCAAACGAGAGAAGCTGGAGGTGGAATTTTCTCATCAGGAAGTGAGGAAAGCTCTCCTATCCTGCAAAACAGGCAAGGCGGCAGGGCCGGATGGCCTTCCTGCCGAAGTGTATAAATCCCTGGGTGAGGAGATAATCCCTTGTATGACCACAATTTTTAATAAAATCTTGATAGAAGGTGCAAAACCACCATCCTCGTGGAGAGAAGCAAACATCACTCTGATCTTAAAACCTGGTAAACCAGCTACAAAGTGTAGGTCGTATAGACCTATTTCACTTCTTAATTCTGATTATAAGGTTTTTACTAAGATCTTGGCCGACAGGCTGGGTGTAGTTGCAGGGGATTTATTGCATACCGACCAGAAAGGTTTCATAAAAGGCAGAAATCTTTTCAACCTAACACATGACCTTATAGGTGCGATAGATTGTACCTCAAATGTTAATCTTCCCTTGGCAGTAATGACATTGGATGCAACAAAAGCCTTTGACAGTGTAAACTGGAATTATCTTGCGGCTGTATTGGAGAAATTAAACTTTGGCCCAAAATTTCGACAAACTATAAATCTCCTATACAGGGACCCTTCGGCAAGGTTGGTAATCAATGGTAAATTGACTAAACCCTTCAGTATTAAGAGAGGAACCAGACAGGGCTGCCCCCTCTCCTCACTCCTTTTTGACTTGTACATTGAGCCGTTTGCTCGGTGTCTCAGGGAGGAAACAGCTATCTTACCATTTAAGAGTAGTACATGGGAGAGGAAGGTAGCGCTCTATGCAGATGATATTCTTATCCTATCATCAGATCTAGAGTTATCATTTCCTCCAATAATCAGGTTAGCTGAAGAATTCGGCCGAGTCTCTGGTTATGAGATCAATGCAGATAAGACCGAGATTATGAACTGGAACCTGCCAAAGGGCAAACATCACACTAAAGATGAGATGAGGTATTTGGGAGTAAAGATTGTACCTAATATAGATAACATAGCTAAGGTAAATCTCCTAAATATCCTAAAAGAAAGCCAAAAACAAATGAGATCTTGGGCCCACCTCCCTTTAACTATTCTGGGAAGAGTTAATTTGATTAAAATGACAATCCTACCAAAGGCAACATTCCTTTTTAATACCATACCCCTACACTTTGATAAATCAATAATCGACAAATTACAGCAGTCAATAAATTCATTTGTGTGGGCATATAAGTCTACTAGGATTTCCTGGAAAAAATTAAGACGCAGAATGGAAATAGGAGGTCTTGCACTTCCAGATATTCAGTATTATGCATGGGCGTTCCAACTGACCCATTCGAGAATGTTGCTGAAATCTCCAGATTTATCAGATAGAGGGATGATGTTTAAAGGCATGTTAGATCAGGCGGGGCTTCCGCATGAAGGCTTCCTTTTTAAATATGGGGACAAAAAATATTATTACTCAAATTTAGCTCCATTGTGGGATAGCCCGGGGACACCGACTTGTTTAGAGGGTGCACTAGCTATACCCTTAAAGACAGCAAGACTATCCAAATGGGGTGAACCAACGAAAGATGGTTCTCTCCTTTCCTGGCCAACTCTCAATGAGAAATTGGTTGAAGGTATGTCTAAATTTAAATATTTACAGTTGAAGAGTTGGTCACAGAATCAAAAAGCATCGATAGGGCAGGGCAGTGCCCTAGAGCAACTTCTGGTAGTAAAACCAGTAGGAAAAAAGGAGGTATCATCTTTCTATTGGGCAATCGAGGAAGCCATAGATGGGGATTTTAGATTGCTGGAGATCTATGGGAGGAAGCAATCCCGGAGGCAGACTGTGCTGAACTATGGTGGATTTCGTATGGTACTGTGTTTTTAACGGTGAAGCCAGCATGGCTGAGAAGAAATCATTACTCATAGAGCTTATTTATCCCCAGCAAGGCTTTCTAAGATGTCTAACGGCCCACCAGCTAAATGCAAAAAATGTAACATGGAACGAGCCTCGGATATACATATGTTTTGGACCTGCCCAGCCATTTCGGATTATTGGGAGAAAGTGGGGGCTAGTATAAAATCTATTTTAGGATACCCATTATGCATTACACTTAGTCTAATCTTTTTGGCATCCAAGAGGACATAACTAGTGTTAATAGAGGCTTCCTATTTTTTGCTATTCTGTTGGCCAGACGAGAAATCTGTAGGAGATGGGCCGAGGTTTTGCCTCCTACACATTCTGACTGGCTCTCCTAGTTGTACAGAACTTCCAAGATGGACTTGGCCAGACTAAAAAAACAGCAAGAAGAGAGCTATTTAGGATTGTCTGGTGAATTTGACTCCAGCTTAGATTGTTTTGTATGGTTATGTCATTATAACACCTTTTTGCCATCTTCTCTTCTTTTTTGTCCTATGATTAAGCCTCCTGGGAAGCTCTCAGATTGCGCTGGACACCACCGATATCAAGGGTGTATTAGGAAACGGCGATTTAAGGGGTGCCCAGCCTGCAATCTTCTGTCCCTTTAAATCAGGGGAGAGTATGACCGCCCTCTCCTTAACAACGAGAGGTCAGCAACAGTTAGGAAGCTTGTGAGCTACTGGTAGGAGGAGGTAAGAACGGTTGGGGCAGTACCCCAAATCAGTAAAATAAACCCTACCTCTCCTAGTGAGAAACAGTGGCGACTTGCGGATCACCAGTTAGCTGGGGTCAGAGGAGGATGAGGATTAAAAAAAAAGAAAAAAAAAGAAAACAAAGTCATACAGAAAATATACCGCACATTTATATTTTTTTATCTCTCACACATTTATGAAACATCTCTTCTAAAGAAGCACTTCCCAATGACTTCTATTCCATAAGAACAGACAATAAATAATACGTTTACTACCATATAATTTAAGTATAATTTAAGTATATCTACCTTTATATTATTCACTAGTCAGAAACTACAAAAACTATTAACTATACCCAAATGCAAACCAGAAACCATATTCTTATTATATCTCAACTTAGGATCACATGATTCAAAGTATGCGTACATATAAAAGGAACATATCACTTTTCCTATCTCCATCTCCTCTCCATGTAATTTCCAAACACTGTACACGGCCCCACTGTATAACAACCTACCCTGACTTACATTCAAGACCACAACCTGCCCACATAACATTTCTGCATTTCATTTTATCGCTTTTAACTTAATAACACATACATCTCCTACCACCACCCCCACCCCACTATTTCCACAAAAAGTATCAGTTGCAAACGTGCAACATTTTCTTTATCTCCCCAAATACATTTCAAACTCAAATTAACGCTGTACCTCATTTTCAAAACAATACAGTCCTATAAAGATGACAAACTACACTTCTTCTCTGTGAAAAATTCCTAAACATATATAAAATACTTTTACAACAACAGCTCAAATGTTATGCATATTTCATAACCAATATCAAACACCACACTTTACTAACACTATATAACTTTGAAATAAAAAATACTTTCAAAATTGAAAACATCACCTCAAATACTTAATCAATACTTTAAAACACATAACACACCTTGTTCATTTCTAACTCACCTTTGTAGTTGTTATCCAGATTTCAAATGACACATGCATACAATTCTCTCTTTCTCACATAGTACATGTAAAGCTCCGACTTCATCAAGAATAAAACCTGGAATGGCCCAATTTCTCTGTCGCTCCACACATAAATACATGTTAAGAACAAATCAGAATACTTCATTCCTTTAACGACATTCCAAAACTTACCTCCATTGGTTAATTTTGAATTTTCCTTCCGAAAAGCTACTTATTATTCCGCGCCACATACAGGTCACAAGTTCAACCTATTTAATCACCACACTTTCTGGAACCTTCTACGACACCAGCAGGTTAAAAGTTCATCATTTTTTTATAACCTAATGATATACTTTTGCAACATTTTATCGAACATTTAATGGCACGTGCACGTTAACAGTTCATAATAGGGGTCAGTGGTTCATCAACTTTATTCCCAACTCCAGCAGCACCTCACCTTACGCCCCCAGCACCATCAGACCCGTAGGAGTCAGTGCTTTCCACTTTCCAGATACCAAATTCATTTAAAACACACAAATTTACCTTAAAACTCCCTATATAACACCCCTTAAGCACCATACACAAGTTACAATGTTCGAAACAAAAGTTCCTCCAAGTAGCTATAACTACATGCTGACACTACTTGCACAGATGTGGCACATCGGCCAGAGCACATGACTTCACAGCATATGACACACAGTTTGGGCTCATGCTTTCATTCCCGAGTCCGGCAGCAGCTCAGCTTAACAGCATGAGACTCTACATACTACCTCACATATTTTCCGTACCCCAGAACTTTCAGGCCAGTATGGGTCAGTAGTTCATCCTAGTAGTTATAAACACATGCTGACACTACTTGCACAGCTGTACTGTAGCGTTCACGGCACATGACTTCACAGCATAAGACACACAATTTTAGACTCACGCTCTAATCCCCGAGTCCCGCACCACCTCACCTTAGAAACATCACACACTAGCCAATACCTCACTTAATTTTCGTAGCCTAGAACTTTCACACCGGTAGGTATGATTAGTTCACTTCGCACCCCTCTATAGCACACCCTAAACACCCCACAAAAGTTACAGTGCTTCCCACATTATTCACCCTTTTTCCCCCTTACTTGCTTCAACGGAATCACAAAATGGCAGCCAACACTTCCTAGTTGCAAGCGCTCACAGGCAATCAGCAGCAAGCTCGTGCTCGTAACGCCTCAGCCAATCAGAAGGCAGAATTCCCAAATATCGATATCCGTAAATGTTGCTATTTCTTTAAAACTACTGAACGGATTTACACCAAATAAACAAAATCGTGCTTTCTAGACCAAGACCCTTCTTCCTGCCAAATTTGGGGTAATTCCGTTCTCCCGTTCGACCTGTAGCCTTGTCTAAAGTTTCCTATGGAAATTAACATTGAAAAAACACGTTTTGGGACCCCCCTTTTTTCTTGGTCCCCCTTGACGAATCACCCCCAAACTTGCAACATAGGAGCTGATCTCAACAAAGAATTTGTTTTGAAAATGTCACAAAGATTCATCAATCGGCACCAAAGTTATTGCGAATAGAATGTTGTCATTTTCCTATAGTAACTAGGTAATATATATTTATGTTATCTACTGGCGGTCGCCAGTAGATAGTTATAGTTAGGACTGAGTTTCCATAGGAAATCTGAAAATTCTATTTTGAATAACTTTGGCGCCGGTTGACGAATCCTCGCGAAAACTTCAAAACTAATGGGGCGCTCCGCTCAGCTCCTACCCTGAAAGTCTAGCGGTGATTCGTCAAGCGGGGGCTGAGAAAAAAGGGGGGTCCCAAAACGCGTTTTCCCAATGCATTTTCCCATAGGACCTTTAGTCGAAGGTACAGCCCGAACGGCTGAACAGAATTACTTGAAATTTGGCAAAGAGGTAGTCCTCAAGTCAGGCATTTGCCTTTTGCATATATGGTGTCAATCTGTTCAGTAGTTCCTGAGAAAATTGCAGTTAAAGGTACATAAATATCTATAAGCGCACACCGTGCGCGCACGGTGTGTGCACCCTGATGTGCGCGAGCGTAATTCTGATTGGTGGTTACATGTCAGTCAACATTCAAATCGGTCGAAATCAGGAAGTGTTGGCCACCATTTTGTGTGTGACAGTGAAAAAGAAAGGTGGAGAACGTGAAAAAGTTGGCAGGGTAGAGAGTTCCTGACCCCCTAGCCTTTGTCAGGGGGACCCTGAACGACCCCGAAGGGTGAAAAAAACATTTTATTTTTCTTTCAAAAAATCGCGGGGTGCGCGCACCATGCGCGCACGGTAAAAAACCCTAAAAAAAACAAATATTTTAAATGAGCCATTCCATATTACAGGATACAGTCAATCTATAACTATATACATAGTTTATTGTAAAATAAATATATAAAAAATATAATAATACATACATAAATTAGCATTTAAAAAACCTTACAAATTCACTTAAAAAAACCATAGGTTTCACACACTTTATAGTTAGGAATTAGCATTTAAAAAACCTTGCAAATTCATTTAAAAAACCATAGGTTTCACACATGTTATAGTTAGCTGGACATTTCACTCGTAAAAAACCATTGAAACTCCCCCGTTATAGTTAGTTCAGATAACTATAACTCGCGCAACCGCCAATCTATCACAAGGATGATGTCATCAGTGATGTCATGAGTGATGTCACTGACCATGTCATGAGTGATGTAATATGTAACGTCATCAGCAGTGGATTGCGGTCGCGTGAGTTATAGTTATCTGAACTAACTATAACGGGGGAATTTCAATGGTTTTTTACGAGTGAAATGTCCAGCTAACTATAACATGTGTGAAACCTATGGTTTTTTAAGTGAATATATATATATGTGTATATATATATATATTCACTTAAAAAACCATAGGTTTCACACATGTTATAGTTAGTTGGACATTTCCCTCGTAAAAAAACAATGAAATTCCCCCGTTATAGTTAGTGCAGGCAACTATAACTCACGCGACCGCAATCCTCTGCTGATGACGTCAGATATTACATCACTGATTACATATGTGTCTTTCTAAAAAATAAATATTTGTAATATATGTATAGCTAAAGATTAATGGAAGAAGACATGGGTAAATAGGTGTCTAAATACAGTGATGTAATATCTGACGTCATCAGCAGAGGATTGCGGTCGCGTGAGTTATAGTTGCCTGCACTAACTATACAGGGGAATTTCATTGGTTTTTTACGCGGGAAATGTCCAGCTAACTATAACATGTGTGAAACCTATGGTTTTTTAAGTGAATTTGCAAGGTTTTTTAAATGCTAATTCCTAACTATAACGTGTGTGAAACCTATGTTTTTTTAAGTGAATTTGTACGGTTTTTTAAATGCTAAGTTATGTATTTATTAATATTTTTTTTTTTTCAGGTATTTCACCGTGCGCGCACCGTGCGCGCGCTGTGGACACTCGGTGCGCTACGCGCACCGAGCGCCCACGATGCGTTAAGCGTGATGTGCGTGCACGGTGCGCGAACGGCGCGCGCACCCCGTGCTTTTTCGTTAAAAAAATAAATGTTTTTTTCACCCTTGGGGGTCCTTCAGTGACCCCCTGACAAAGGCTAGGGGATCAGGAACTGTCCACCCTGCCCCCTTTTCACGTTCTCCACCTTTGTTTTTCACTGCCTCAGACTGCGAGAGACAAAATGGCAGCCGACACTTCCTGATTTTGACCGATTCGAATGTTTACTGACATCTAACAACCAATCAGAATTGCGCTCGCGCACGGTGCGCGGTTCTTGATATATATGTACATTTAACTGACATTTTCTCTGGAACTACTGAACAGATTGACTCCAGATATTCAAAAGGCACATCCCTGACCTGAGGACTACCTCTCTGCCAAATTTCAAGTAATTCTGTTCAGCCGTTCGGGCTGTACCTTGGACTAAAGGTCCCTATGGAAATATGCATGGGGAAAACGCGTTTTGGGACCCCCCTTTTTCCTCGGCCCCCGCTTGACTAATCACCCCGAGACTTTCAGGGTAGGAGCGGAGCGCCCCACCTATTTTGAAAAATTTGCGAGGATTCGTCAACCGGCGCCAAAGTTCTTCAAAATAGAATTTTCAGATTTCCTATGGAAACACGGTCCTAACTATAACTATCTACTGGCGACCGCCAGTAGATAATATATATATATATATATATTCACTAAAAAAACATAGGTTTCAGGGACGTTATAATTAGAAATTAGGATTTAAAAAACCTTAAAAATGAGCTGAAAAACCACAGGTTTCAGGGACGTTATAGTTAATTGGACAATTCACTCATATAAAACCAGAGAAATTCAGCCATTATCATTAGCTCAGCTAACTATAACTTGCGCCCCCGCAATGCACCGCTGATGACGTCACATAATACAACACTCATGACATGGTCAGTGACATCACTGATGACATCACTGATGACATCTCAAATAACATCACTGATGACATCACTGATGACATCATCCATTTGATCATCTGATGCACCTCCTCGCACCCTAATATAACCTATGATACACCCACTCTAAAATACAGACTACCAATCTGGAAACCATAGACACACCAATACCAGTTAGTACATAGCCACGTTTGCAGAGTGTTGCAGAAAGGAGGGTGGGCCTTCGACCATTGCTCAGGAATTCTGCTGTGTAGGACTTACAGGAGGTTGCAGGAGGAGTTCTTGGCCCCAAAAGTCCCTCAGGAGTAAAGTGAACTTAATCCCTTATCCGTAGTGTGCCAGGAGGTGCGTTTGCAGAGTAAAGGGGTAAGAGGGGGCATGGCCTCTGTAGACCTCTTAGCAATACCACTGTGTGCGACTTACTGGAGGTAACAGGAGGGGTAGTTGACCTCCAGTAAGTCCCACACAGCAGCATTGGTAAGTTCTCATAGCAGGCCAAGCCCCCTTTGCCAACCATCCTGCAAACGTACTCCCTGGCGTGCTCTTGGATGGGGATTACAGTCCCCTTTGATGCTGGAGGTCCTTAGGGGCCAACTGCCTACCTGACACCTCCAGTAAGCCCCAGGTAGTAGGATTGCTGAGAGGTTGACACAGGCCACGCCCCCTTTCTGCACCACTCTGCAAACGCACCTCCTGCCGTGCTCTTGGATGGGGTATGAAGTCCCATTGCCTCCTGAGTGTCCCTGGGGGCCAACTAGCCCTCCTGTTATCTCTAATAAGCCACACACAGCTGGCGCACTGCTGCTCCGGGATGAAGTCCACTTTAGTCCTGAGGTCCTCAGGACACAAGAGGACCTCATCACCCCACCAGCAGTGCACAAAGAGGTGCGTTCGCGGAGTGGTGTAAAAAGGGTGTGGCCTCAGACCACCTCTCAGCAATCCCACTGTGTGGGGATTACTGGAGGTACCTGGTGGGCTAGTTGGCCCACAAGGACCCTTAAGATTCTAGGAGGCTTAATCCCCGAACCCAAAGGCGCCAGGAGGCACGTTTGCAGAGTGGTGCAGGGAGAGGGCAGGGCATCCAGCAAGATCCAGGCTTTCATGTTTTTTTTTTAGAATAGGGCTGTGTTGCCCCACTTCTCTCAATTTTTTTGGGGACCTGGGGACCACAACCCCCAGGGCCTGCAGCATTTTATTTTATTTTTATTTAAAAAAAAGAAGGGGACCGCCCCCCACCCGAGGCCGATTTCGTCCCCAGGGACCCATTCCCCTGGGCATGGCCACATATTTTTATTTTTTAAAATATAAAATCATTTTACAGGAGGGGGCCCATCATGAGGCCATTATTGGCCCCAGGGACCACCACTTCCCCCGGGCAAAGTTTAAATTAAATATCGTTTAAGCGCCGAGGAGGTGGCAGTCCCCGGGGCTTGGGGGTCCCATAATCAAAAATGCCCATGGTCGTGGCGGTCCCCGGGGCAGCATGGGGGGCATTTTGTAAGAAAAGCCCTGGGGTTGTGGGGGCCCCCGCGGGCCCCCGTATAACAATCATACATTGTCCCTGGGACCTGGCCTACCTAGGGGCTTAAAAGCGATGAAATGCGTGAGACCGCGCTTCATTTAAAAAAAAAAACTCTCAGAAATCCTACTCTTACTGGAGGTTTTTCAAAACTAGTGGGACGCTCCAGTCAGCTCCTGTCTTGAAAGTTTTTTCCCATGTTATTTTCTATAGGAAACTTTAGATACGGCTACAGCCCAAACTGCTGAACGGAATTATACCAAATTTGGCTAAAAGGTAGCCCTTGGTTCAGAAAGAGTCCTTTTTGTTAAATGGTGTAAATCTGTTCAGCAGTTCCTGAGAAATAAAAAAAAAATAGAGGTCAGAAAATCAATTTTCCATAGGAAACTTTAGACACGGCTACAGCCCGAACTGCTGAACAGAATTACACCAAATTTGGGAAACAAGTAGTGCATGGTTCAGAAAGCGTCCTTTTTTTAAATGGTGTAAATCCGTTCAGTAGTTGCTGAGAAATTCCCAAAATAAAAGTTTCGATATCTAGGGACGCAGTGGATTCGCGAACTCTCCCAACCACGAGCTTCATTGTGATTGGCTGCCAACACTCCAAACCAGGAAGTGTTGGCAGCCATCTACCGAGTCACAAGAAAACAGTAAAAACAAAGGTGAAAAATAAGAAAAGGGGGCGGGGCAGAAACACCCTGACCCCCCCCAGGCCTGCTCAGGGGGTCCACAAAAAGCATTTTTTTAATAATTTCAGCAGAAATCACGTTGAGGTCACTAATCCTGCTGAAATTATTTTTAAAAAATGTGCTTCGTTCTGTATAAGCCGCCGGGTGGGCCAGGTCCCGGGGGCATTGTGTAATTTTTCGGCCTGGGCCAAAATTCCGTTACGCTCGCGGAAATTGCGATAATTTGGCATTTTTGGCGTTCCGCGGAAAAAGCACGAAAATGTCAAAATTTCCGCAATCCGCATCTTACCGGTAATTTTTTACTTGCTTGCGCTGTAAAAAAATTATTTTTCGCGTGCGCGCGATCACCTTACCTGAATCCCTGCGTTCGCCGACAAGTTTTCCTGATCCGGTCGCGTTCTCCACGAGATGTTGGTTTGTTGGTAGCCATTTGCGCTGTCTCGCGACAGTTCGTGCCGGCAGTGACGTAATTCGTCGCGCGATCACGTCTTTCTTCTCGCGATCATGCACCGCGAGACAAGTGAAAACAAGATGGCTGCGCCCGTGAGCAACCACATGGGTAAGTTGGCGAGCCGCGAGCACGCAGAAAATACCGCGAACGGGCGGGAAAAAAACTTCTGCGTCTTCACGATATTTCCGCGTGTTAGTGGAGATTTTTAACATTTTCTCGATAGTTTGCGAAAGTGAATTTCGCAAATTCCGCCCACCCCTAGTAATTTTTCATTTGTTAATGCAGGGGCTATGTTTATAATATGCGGGAGGGCACACGGCCATTTTGGAGCCCCTGGGATCGCCACGACCCGGGGCTTGTTGTTTAATTTGTAGCGGGGCCTCCAAGGCCCCCCAAGCCCCGGGGACTGCCACCCCCGGGGCTTTTCTCAAATATTTGCGGGATGCACATGGCCCCCCGCAACCCCAGGGACCGCCACCCCCCGGGGCTTCTTTTTTTAAATATATTAAACCTGTGTGGGGGGCTTGAGCCCTTCCACATGCCTGGGGGACCGCCACCTTCCCTGGGTACTAATCATATAAATTCAGGGATCGTTTATGGACCCCCGAGCGATCACCACCTCTCCGGGACTTCAATCACATCGGGAGGGGGGCCGTGCAGCACATCTCGTGGAGCTGTCGATGGTCCTGGGGACCGCCAGCCCCCAGGACCGGCTCCGGCAGTGTCCTGGGGTGCCCACCCCCGGGACACTGCTGTTTGCTATATCAGGGTGGGAGCTATGCGGCTCCCTCCCTGTCATAGCAAACTTGCTTTGGATTTTGGAAGCGAGAGCAGGGAAACCTACTCTCTCTTCCAAAATCCAAAGCACATTGCTTTTCTACACGGGGAGCTGCATGTCAACAGCTCCCCGTGTGGAAAAGCAATGCCGGCTCCCGCAGGAGGTGGGGCGACATTGGGACCGTGGGGGCATTGGAGCTCCCCCCACGGTCCTTAACCATGAGGCCAGGTCCCGGGGGATGGGGTCCCCAGGGCTCAAAATGGCTGGGTAGAGGGGTGGTAGTGCCCCCTCCTTTTTTTAATTTTTTAATATATATATTTGGGCATGCCCCGGGGGATGGAGTCCCCGGGGCGATTGTAAATTAATGAAAGTGGAAGCATTATTTTTTCTTTTTTTTAGAGTCGTGACCCTAGTGCGGCTCTCAGCGCGGCTCCCAGGTGTGAACGCGAGTGGTTCGCGGCTCCCAGTGCAGCTTTGGATGTGAAAGCGAGGGGTGCCCAGCGCTCAGTGTGGCCCTAGTGTGAACGCAATGGGTATGCGGCACTCAGCGCAGCCCCTAGTGTGAACGCGAGGGGTTCGCGGCTCTCAGCGCGCCCTCTGGTGTGAACGCAAGGGGTGCGCGGCACTCAGCGTGGCCCCCTAGTGTAAACACGTTGGGTGCACGGCACTAAGTTGTGCTGGGTACGCGACTCCAAGCAAAAATAATTCAGATTTTTTTTTATATAAACCTAGGTTATAGGTTGGGTTATTGGGTGGCTCTAAAAAGAGCCCTTTTGTTTATTATGAGTTTCTTGCAGCTACATGTAAGTGCAGATGCAGAGCTTTAGGTTGTTGAGAAACACTCTGTTTCCTTCATCACTGAAGTGTACTCCGTCACTCCTGTAGATGCCCTCCATATGGAAACTTAGATTGTTGCTATATATGGAGCCCATTCTATGGTCTCTGAGGTAAGCAGAAACAGCTTTATTCACATTTGTACTAACTTTCTCAATCTGTGGATGAAATTGATTGGACCACTCCCATTTCTGTCTGTGGCATATGTTAGAGTATACAAAGGCAGTTTGGGGGAAAGCACTATACATTCTGCAAAGGTGTCCTTCATTAGCATTTCCAGACCTACCCTAGTGAATGTGCCTAGGTCATTGCCACCACAGTGCACAATCATGAGGTCAGGGGGTTGGAGATGCAAAAAGATTTTAACCAAAGGCATCAATTGGTGCCCCTTTAATCCTCTCTGTCCAATCCATTTAATGTCTACATTTTGCAAAGATAGGTCTTTGTCAATACCTCTGCTTTCAGCATACCTTTTGCACCAGAATACATAACTGTGCCCAACAATTCACACTGAAACCATCTTGAAGGGATCTCTATAGGTAATGAAAAGATGTCTGTAGCTGAGGTAGGCACTTGGTAGAATGAGAGATATCTAAAATGGTGGAGAAGAGGCTGTTTTTAAGAAAGTAGAGATTTGATTGGCTGTTTAAGAAGATTCTACATTCAAATATAGGATGCAGTTTACTTTGTTTAAAAAGCATGTTTCTTATTGGTTAGTAAAAAATGTTTGAAAGGTACAGCAGAAAGGATAAGGGCATGTTATGCAAAAGCAACCACACTTGCTGTTCTTATTTGCAACATTCTGTGGTGAACATTTGACCTGAAAGTTAAGTTGAATGTTGCATGAGCTGTTGCTATGGAAACTGGCCTTAAGCAGAAGGGGTGAAGAAGTCAGTTGAAAAGTGTTATTATGTATGACCTATGGAAATGTGTTTTTCAATTTGAAAATCTCTGGGAAGCAATGTGATTTGTTGCTTATGTGTATTTTTATGGTAAAATAGAGGGAAATCTTGCCATTACTGGTTTTACCTTGGAGAGTGTGGTGATCTATATTCTCTGTGTGTAAAAGAAAATTCTGTCTGAGTGTGTGAGATTTTTCATTCAACAGATTTATTTAAAAGGTGAGTTATATATTTTTCAGGTTTATTTAAAATAGATCTGACATTATTCTAAAACTGTCTTGTTTGAAAGATATTATTAAATGTAGAGATGTATAATGGGATTATTTTTATTGTACTTGAAGTTTGTTTAAAAAACTGTTTGTACAGTAATATATATATATATTATCTACTGGCAGTCGCCAGTAGATAGTTATAGTTAGGACCGAGTTCCCATAGGAAATCTGAAAATTCTATTTTGAATAACTTTGGCGCCGGTTGACTTATCTTCGTGAAATTTTCAAAACTAATGGGGCGCTCCGCTCAGCTCCTACCCTGAAAGTCTCGGGGTGATTCGTCAAGCGGGGGCTGAGAAAAAAGGGGGGTCCCAAAACGCGTTTTCCCCATGCATTTTCCCATAGGACATTTAGTCGAAGGTGCAGCCCGAACGGCTGAACAGAATTACTTGAAATTTGGCAAAGAGGTAGTCCTCAGGTCAGGCATGTGCCTTTTGCTCAAATGGTGTAAATCCGTTCAGTAGTTCCTGAGAAAATCAAAAGTAAAATCACATATATATCTGGGCGGAGCCTAACCACACATCTCATCCTGAGATCTGATTGGCTGTCAGCACTTCATCCAAGAAGTGTTGGCAGCCATCTTGGGACCAATATACATGATAGCACCTCATTAAAAAGCATTGCAGTTAATAGAAGGTTTTAAGACTTTAGTTACATTATAAATCATTTGTTGATGGCACCATACTCATTTTAGGAATTGTGGTGTGTTCTAAGGTGATTTTACCATGTGAAAAAGCCTTCTGCTGTGATATCATGAATCATGTTTGAGAGAAAACTATTTTCTCATACTTTTCCCACAGAGGTTTGGAAGGTGATCTATAAGTTAACTGAGAGCATATTTTCTGTAAATTCACATTATCTTTCTCAGTCATGTGAGAATGAAGTCTGACATTCTCAGTAAAACATGTACATCCAACAAGGGCAGAGACTGTCAGTTGATTCCTTTGTGTTCTACTGCAGCTTCCCAGAGTGTTCTAGAGAACAACTGGAGCGCTAACAGTCCTACTTATGACAAACGTATGGCACACCTGAAGCCATCTTGGTTGGAATAAAGTGGTAAATCTTAAAACATTTAATTTAAAATGGAACAAAATGAGGGGGTTCATTTTGCCATAGAAAGTATGATTAGTGCTGCAGAAAGAAAAATTAGGGCACATTTTGAGTGACTTCTCAAATCCTCTTCTATTTCATTAAAAAATTCTGACATGCAGACTGAAACATGCACTTTCAATACCAGCAGCAGACTTCCCTGGTGAGCAGTAGCTTTACTACAGTGATCTAATAAGCAACTAGAGTGCTAACATTCTGAATTTATGGCAAATTTTGACACATCTGAATGCCTTCTTGATGGAATCAAAGTAAAAAACTGAAAGTATTTCCTACTGAGGAGACTGTAGTAAATGAGGAAATTAGGAAACATCATAACAAATAAGTCTCCCAAAATGGCCACCTGAGACAAAAGAGCCCAAATGTAGCCCAAATATCACCCAGATGTAGCCCAAGTATAGCCCAATGACAGAATGTCCCAGAGTGTTCTAACGAACAACTAGAGCGCTAACAGTCTTACTTATGACAAAAGTATGGCACACCTGAAGCCATCTTGAATGGAATAAAGTGGTAACACTTAAAACATTTAATTTACAAAGGAACACACTGAGGGGATTCATTTTGCCATAGAAATCATGATTAGTGCTGCAGAAAGAAAAATTAGGGCACATTTTGACTTCTCAAATCCTCTTCTATGTCATAAAAAAATTCTGACATGCAGACTGAAACATGCACTTTGAATACCAGCAGCAGACTTCCCTGGTGAGCAGTAGCTTTACTACAGTGATCTAATGAGCAACTAGAGTGCTAACATTCAGAATTTATGGCAAATGTGTGACACATCTGAATGCCTTTTTGATGGAACCAAGTAAAAAACTGAAAGTATTTCCTACTGAGGAGACTGCAGTAAATGAGGAAATTAGGAAACTTCATAACAAATAAATCTCCCAAGATGGCCACCAGAGACAAAAGAGCCCAAATGTAGCCTAAATATCACCCAGATGTAGCCCAAGTATAGCCTAATAACAGAATGTCCCAGAGTGTTCTTAAGAACAACTAGAGCGCTTACTGTCTTACTTATGACAAAAGTATGGCACACCTGAAGCCATCTTGATTGGAATAAACTGGTAACACTTAAAACATTTAATTTAAAAAGGAACACAATGAGGGGGTTCATTTTGCCATAGAATTTTTGATTAGTGCTAAAGAAAGAGAAATTAGGGCACATTTTGACTTCTCAAATCCTCTTCTATGTCATAAAAAAATTCTGACATGCAGACTGAAACATGCACTTTCAATACCAGCAGCAGACTTCCCTGGTGAGCAGTAGTTTTACTACAGTGATCTAATGAGCAACTAGAGTGCTAACATTCAGAATTTATGGCAAATGTGTGACACATCTGAATGCCTTCTTGATGGAACCAAAATAAAAAACTGAAAGTATTCCCACTGAGGAGACTGCAGTAAATGAGGAAATTAGGAAACTTCATAACAAATAAATCTCCCAGGATGGCCACCAGAGACAAAAGAGCCCAAATGTAGCCTAAATATCACCCAGATGTAGCCCAAGTATAGCCTAATGACAGAATGTCCCAGAGTGTTCTTAAGAACAACTAGAGCGCTTACTGTCTTACTTATGACAAAAGTATGGCACACCTGAAGCCATCTTGATTGGAATAAACTGGTAACACTTAAAACATTTAATTTAAAAAGGAACACAATGAGGGGGTTCATTTTGCCATAGAATTTTTGATTAGTGCTAAAGAAAGAAAAATTAGGGCACATTTTGAGTGGCTTCTCAACTCCTCTTCTATTTCATTAAAAAATTCTGATATGCAGACTGAAACATGCACTTTTAATACCAGCAGCAGACTTCCGTGGTGAGCAGTAGCTTTACTACAGTGATCTAATGAGCAACTAGAGTGCTAACATTCAGAATTTATGGCAAATGTGTGACATATCTGAATACCTTCTTGATGGAAACAAAGTAAAAAACTGAAAGCATTTCCTACTGAGGAGACTGCAGTAGATGAGGAAATTAGGAAACTTCATAACAAATAAATCTCCCAAGATGGCCACCAGAGACAAAAGAGCCTAAATTCAGCACAAATATCACCCAGGTGTAGCCCACATGTAGCCCAATGACAGAAGTGTGCAAAACACTTATTTTTTGTGTATTTGCAGTTTTATATAGTGCAGACTTGTCAGATATTGGAATGCTTTACATGACCATTGGTTACATCACACAAGATCAAATTCATTTTGGTTGTAGACATGGGGAGATTAAGTGATTTGACCAAAATCACAGAATGTTGAGCTGAAGCAGAGACTCCAACCTGGTTCCCCAGTTGCAAAGTCTGCAGCTCTGGAAGTAACACCACATCCTCTCGCCAAGGTGCAACATTTAATCAAGTGGTCAACTGGATAAAAAAACATAAAGATTACAAATAATTTAAAAGTTCTTTGTCGCTATTTGAAAACTCAGAAAATATATCCTCATTTTAGTTTTTTAGAGCACTAACCATAATTTTTATGCAAATAAGACCCTCTCATATATGTAATTTCTAAAGGAAATACTCTAGGTATTACAGTTTTGATAACATCAAGATTACGTCAGGCGTTCCACACTTTTGTAATAAATATAGAATGTTAGCAATCTAGTTGTTCATTGGGAAACTGTTGAGAGGCAGAGGCCAGGGGCACGGACTCTGAAAATTTAAGGCAGGTAGGAGAGTGCAGAGGCAACAATATGACCACACTGGGCAGGAAGGGCAGTGGCAGTACAACAGACTATGGAGGGCAGTGGAAAGGGGGGCAGGGGCAACACACCAACAATACAGGACTGGCAAGAGAGGCTGTGGCAATATAATAGACCATTGTGGGTAGAAGGAAGAGGCAGTGGTAGTACAACCATACATGCCAACAGACCCGTTTCAGCCAGGAAACGTCCAATGTTTTTAAGCTCAAATTGGCTTCATTTGATCTGTCTCCTGTCTACAATCTCCTCTTTTTCAATGTAACTCAAAGGGGAAAATCAATACCCCATTTTTTTTTTAAATCTCCCTCTTACCAAGTTCAAAATGTTCGCAAGTATGGTACATTGAATCATGGTAGGCAGGAGGAATTGGGGTAGGGACATGGACTCGGATAACAGAGGACAGGAGGGACATGGAGAGGTGCACCAAACTGACCCTACAGGGCAGGCATCAGGGTTTGCAGCAGCACAATACACCACACAGCGCATGCGGGACGGGAGAGCAGCACAACAATCCATAGAAAGCAATAGGGAGGGGACAGGACCATGCACATGGACAACAGAGAAAAGATGGGAAAGAGGCAATGGTAGCTAGCTGACCATAATAGACAGACAGGAGAGAAAGCTGCAGCATAACAGACCATAAAGGGTAGGAGGGACGGATCAGAGGCATGACAATGGAACAGACAAGCCAGGAGGGAGGGAATAGGGGGTCTGCACATGGAAACAGAGGGCTGGGGGCAAGGTGGCAGGGCAGGAGCAGCAAGATGACCATGGAGGTCAGGCAAGATGGGCACTAGAAACAAGACACACCATGGAGAGCAACAATGAGGCTATGGTGGCATACACACAGACCATGGAGGGAAGGTGGGAGGGGGTCAGGGGCAGCTAGCTGACCACACAGGGAAGGTGGGAGGGGCCATGGCAGCACAGAAGACCATGCATAGCAAGCAGGAGGGTTAGTGACAGCACAATGGCTATGATGGGCAAGAAGGAGGGTGCAGGGGCATGCACAAAGGACCATGGAGGATAGAAGGGAGGGTCAGGACCTGGGCACAGATAAGAGAGTTCAGGGGAAGGGGCCTCACAACAGACTGCGCGGGGCAGGCAGGAGGAGCAGTTGCAGCACAACAGATCAGGGAGGGCAGAAGGGTGTGGAAGTAAAATGGACCATGCAGGACAGGACAAAGGGGATAGGGGCATGGCATGTGGACAGGCAGGGTGGAGGTGGCAGGGACAGGTTACAGTCATCTGACAATGCTAGGCAGGTGGGAGGGGAGTGGCAGCTCAACAGACCACTCAGAGTAGATAGGAGTGTCAGGTCCATGGAACATAGTGGGCAAAAAGGATGGAGCAGGAGCATTCACAAAGACATCGGAGGGCAGGGGGAAGGAGAATAGGGGCAGCAAGCTAAGCACAGAGGCTAAGCAGGAGGTCAATGATGGGCCGTAGAATTGGGCAATGGAGGGCAGGAGGAGTGGACTGGTACATCATGCTAAATGGAGGGCAGTGGCAGCACATCAGACCATGCATGGCAGGAGGGAGGAGGCTAGTCCATGGATTCAGGCAACAGAGGATAGGGAGGAGGTGGATGGGGCAGCAAGCTAACTGTTCAGAGAAGGTGGGTATTAGGAACTTTATTGTTTTTAAAATGTGTGTCTGTGCGAACTACTTAAAATATGAACAAGTATGCAGCATAATCTCACTTTTATTCAGGAAGAAAAGGACGTTTGTGACTGTGACTCCGGGCTCACTTGGCAGAAACACCCCCTGACCCTCCACCCCCATCGCAAAATGTAATGCCTGTGAAAAGGGTAGGTGGACGCAGTGTTATATTGAACATAGTCCTGAGAGCACGATTGAAAATGAAAACTAGATGTAGTATATGGTATAAACTATGCACCAAAAAGTGTGATATAAGATGAACCGGGGCGTGAAATATAATATGCAATACATTGTGCGCAATGACAGATTCATTGGAGAGCGCGAGATAGCACAGGCACTAGCGCGTGCTATGCGATATGCGCCTTGGAGTGTAATATGCACAGGGCAGTGTTGTGTAACATAACTAGTCTCTAAAGTTGTAATATAAAATATGTGCTGGGGAGTGTAACGTTGCATATGCACTGTGACAAGACAAAGATATGGATCCCAGATTGTAATATGTATGGCATAGCGCTGTGCGTTATAACATACACATCGAGGAAGGCACGTTAGATGGGGCAATATAACCCGTGCGAAGGCAAGTGTGGTATGACATATTCACGGGGTGGTGTTACAGTGCACATGGGCTAGAGAGTGTCATAGCATACGCACTAGCTGGTGGAATACAACACAGAGGTGTGAGGCAATCGGCGGGCACTGGTGGGTGTAACACAACATTGGGCTCAGCCAGGAGCACGCTGTGACTCTCAAGTGAGGTTCATCTCCTTTACAGAGAGTAAAATAAAAAGTATTACACATCCGGCGGTGGATGTGTTTTTTATTAACTGTGAGGGGGGTTTCTTGCATAGTTTGGTCGAATTTTTGTCGAATCCCCTTTGAATGGCTTGGTGTGCGTGTATATTAAATGTGCCCGTCAATAGCTACCCATGTTTGTATAAATAAACGACAAGGGTGTCTACTTGGAGAGTACCCCCGGCGGGGGCGCCGGGATTAGGCATGGTAGGGCGTCAGACACGTCAGAGCTTCACTAGCGGTGTAAATACATTCCATGTGGATTCATTCTATGCATAGTCGCCTTTTAATGAATATCACGCAAATCGTCATGGTGATAGGTACATACGGTTTGTCCAGCATGTCCTAGGTGTTTCTATATATATATATATTTTTAAAATAATAAAAAACAAAGGCCGGCCCCCGGGGGATGGGGTCCCCGGAGCCATAAGTGGCCTGAGGAGGGGGGCAACGCAGCCCCCTACTAAAGAATTTAAATTAAAAAAAGGCCATGACCCAGGGGTTGGGGTCCCCGGGGCCGATTAAGGCCTTGGGAGGGCCAAATTTATTTTTTTCAACAAAAAAAATTAGGGTGCAGGCCCTGGGGGATGGGGTCCCCAGGGACAATAAATTAGAAAAAGAAGGTGGGCCACACAGCCCTCCTTCTTAAAAAAATAAAATAAATAAAAGACCGGCATCGCGCTGGAGGCCATGCCCCCTCCTTGCAGCACTCTCCAAACACGCCCCCTGGCCAGTTGTATGTTGGGGCATTAATTCCCCTTCAATACTGAGGGTCCCTGAGGGCCAACTAGCCCAACAGGTATCTCCAGTGTGCGCCAGGGAAGCTGCGTTGCAGACAGGTGTTCTGAGGCCACGCCCCTTTTTACACCTCTATGCAACGCAGCTCTGTGGCGCTTACTGGAGGTACCTAGTGGGCTAGTTTGACCCTAGGGACCCTTAGGATTCAAGGGGACTTAATCTCTCAACTTAAAAAATGGGGCCTGAGGTGACGTGTGCAAACACGCCCTGTGGCGCGTTTTAAGTTGGGGAAATAATTCCCTTTCAATCCTGAGGGACCCTGGGGGCCAACTAGCCCACCAGGTGCTTCCAGTAAGTGCCACTGCTCTGCGTTGCAGAGAGGTGGTGCAGGCCGTGCCCCTTTTTATACCTCTCTGCAATGGCGCTTACTGGACGTACCTAGTGGGCTATTTTGCCCCTAGGGATCCTCACGATTCAAGGGGACTTAATCTCCCAACTTAAAAAACGGCCACAGGGCGTGTTTACACAGTGGGGAAGTGAGGGGACGGGGCCTGAGGTGACGTGTGCAAACACGCCCTGTGGCGCATTTTAAGAGGTAGTTTTAATCCCCTGCCCTATTATATACTAGGGGCTTACAGAGGAGGTCATGCTAATCACAGGGGGACCCCAACGCATAGTGTTCCCTAGTGTATGTAGGTGTTTTCACTGTATTCTGAGTGTCTTTTAACATAGCACTGGCTCTAGGACTGGTTAGTCAGACTCAGTTACCACCAGTATCCGTCGGAAAAAGTTGAGGGTACAGGATGATTTTGCAACAAGGCTTCTTTCTGCTCTTCTGTTTGTTCTTTCTGCACTTTACCCTTCTCCCTGCACTTTTCTTCGTCTTTGAGGACTTCTGTTGCTTCTTTTTGCATTTCTTTTTTGTCTTTCTGTGCGTTTTTACTTCTTTCTTCACATGTCCTATCTCTGTAGGCATAGTTAGAAATTAGCATTTAAAAAACCTTTGAAATTCACTGAAAAAACCATAGGTTTCAGGCACATTATAGTTAGGAATTAGCATTTAAAAAACCTTAGACATTCACTGAAAAAACCATAGGTTTCAGGGGCGTTATAGTTAGCTGGACTTTTCACTCGTACAAAACCATTGAAATTCCCCCGTTATAGTTAGTTCAGCTAACTATAACTCGCGCGCCCGCAATGCACTGCTGATGACGTCACATATTACATCACTCATGACATGGTCAGTGACATCACTCATGACATCACTGATGACATCTCAAATGACATCACTAATGACATCACTGATGACATCATCCTTGTGATAGTGTGGCAGACCTCCTCTTCCCCTAATATAACCTTTGATACACACATTCGAAAATAGAAACTACAATGTTCAAAACAATGGACATACCAATACCAGTTACAACAACCTATTCAGTAATTCTAAGATCCACATACACATCCACTCATTCACCAACAGTCCTATACAGTCACTCATCATATGTACTCACACACCTATACATCCTGTTACACAACGCCACTCATCCATAGAGTTACTCACACACATAGTCACTCATGCTAATAAAGAATCAAACATCCATTTACTTGCATATACAGTTATACACACACCACCACACTTACTTCTACAGAAACTTACACATACTTAGTCTTTTAAACAATCACTTATAGAAACACATACTTATTCATAGAGCAACTCTTTCAATCTCTCACTCTCACATATACTCACTTATATACTCCAATGGTCACATATACTAGTTTAAAACATATGTAGTTACTCATAAAGACACTATTGAGACAGTCTATCACTCACTAACACACCCATGCACACACTCATCCACCCATACAGTCCTGCACACATGCTGTCTTCAACACATACAAACAGCGAGTCACTCATTCATGCACCTATGCACTACGTGATACCCCCCCACCGAACCATTCAGACACTCATACTGATACTCAAAAAACCAACTAATAACCTATATAGACACTCATGTAGCTACTCACCAACCCATGCAGCCACTTATACACGAAGTGAGAGACTGAGACAGATATTTACACATTTAAACATTACTCACTAAGCCATGTATTCACTAAGATACACGTAATCAGTCAGTTATACAATACATTTTTCAAAAACAAATCATCCATTTAGACACTTATATACCCATTTATTCTTCCATCGACCTTGAGATATACATATATAAAACATATGTAATTTTCAGAAAAACACACATTCACTGTATGATGTCATCAGTGATGTCATTTGAGATGTCATCAGTGATGTCATGAGTGATGTCACTGACCATGTCATGAGTGATGTAATATGTGACGTCATCAGCAGTGCATTGCGGGCGCGCGAGTTATAGTTAGCTGAACTGAGTATAACGGAGGAATTTCAATGGTTTTGTACGAGTGAAAAGTCCAGCTAACTATAACGCCCCTGAAACCTATGGTTTTTTCAGTGAATTTCTAAGGTTTTTTAAATGCTAATTCCTAACTATAATGTGCCTGAAACCTATGGTTTTTTCAGTGAATATATATATTACTGTACAAACCGTATATATATATTTAGGTCTGTTCAAAGGTATAGCTGAATGATGCTTCTTATTTTTTGATAGTTGATTGAACATGCACTACAAATATGTATTTTCAAAGATGTTCACAGGAGGTGTAGTTTATTAGGCATCATTATTTCTTCTTTATGCAAAGGTATAGAGTAATGATTCTGCATAGTTATTGTTAGTTTGCTAAAATGTAGCACATCTGTGCTGTTTGAAAGATGATCATATGAGGTGTTAATAATTAAGTTTCTGTTCTTAGTTTGTACAGAGGGTAAAGTTAAATGATGCCATATGTTTTAAGATAAAATGGTGAAATAAGGTGTTGTTAATTATGTTTCTTTTTGTAGTTTGGGCTACGGTATAGTTGAATGATGCCACATAATTTTAGATATAAAGCTGAAGATGTATAATAGAAGTGTGGTTTTAGAAATGCTCATAAAAGGTGTTGTTTATTAGTCTTCTTCCTTAAGTCTGTTGAGAGGTATAGTTTTATGATATCGCATATTTCTAGATTTAATGGTGAAGATGTAGCTCAAAAGTTAACCACCACATTTTACTCTTTCTGGTATGTTGTAGTTATCTACTTAACTAAATAGTATGTAATTACTCATGTATGTGTTCAGATGGTATTTATATAGTTGTATGTATATTTACTGAATTATTGAGAGGTGCTTGACTGATTACAGGAGTGCAAAGGTAATGAATATATGATTTTATAAGTACATGAGAAATGATTTACTGATTCTATACTGTGCAATCACCCAGAGAGTATCCAAGCACTACCCAGAGAGTATCCAAGCACTACCCATGCATTCATGCAATGACTCATGCACTAACTTATGCAGTGGTAAAATCTCCAAAGCACTACACATGCAGTCCAGCAATCCCCCTGTCACTCCCTGTGGACTCTTTTAATCACTCTGCTATGTCCTTATGTAATCACTGCGCCAAAACCCAAGCACTTATAAATTCACCGTGCTGTCAACTTGCAGCACTCTAAGTATCCATTCACTTTCCATGAACTTGTACAATGACTCAGACATTAAGACATACAGTGTTACAATCAAATGTACACTATCCATGCAGTCCCCTAACCACCTACAGTACTGATTCACTCCTCCAATTACCCAGGTAGTACCTATGAAGTAATAACCAAAAAGGGGAGGGTCCGAGGGAAAATTTAAAGACCAAGACAGACTCAATCCCCCATCCAATATACTAATACAACAAGGAATCTGTCAGTCTGAAAAACAAGGGCACAGTCGCTAGGAAGTTTAGAATAAGCGAAGAGTTTGAAAAGGGAGCCTCAGAGTGCTGTAGGATTCATTAGGATTTCCATCAAAAACCAGTGATTGGTGTATATCATCATCTGGATATCCACTCCTTCCCACCACTGTGATTCACTCCATCTTGGAGTTTCATTCGTGGTTAGTTAGTAACCGGAGCACATTTTTATGAGGCCCATGGAAAGGGTAGGAGAGAAGGGGAGAAGGACAGCCAAGCCACTAGTCAGGGCAAGGTATGATATATATACCAAAAAATGATATATAAGTGGTGCAGTGCAGTAAGGTGAAATGTTAAAAAAGGATAAGGAGGAAAAAAGAAAGTTTATTGAAAAATATTCCTGCCAGTCCTTAACTAAAAATGGTGCAGAAACACCTTCTAACAAATAGGCTGTTTGACAATAGGGTCGACATGTTTCAGCCTGCTTGCCTGGAGGGTCAAATGGCTTTCGTCAGGACCTTCATTTTATTATCGCTACTGCTGCAAAAGTGAGTGGGAAAATTATAAATTGTGAGACAGTGTTAAAAAATACAACCTTATTATGGTGTACAACTTCTTCGTATTGTCAGTGTGTTTATGAACATCTGTGGAAATACGAAAAGAGAATCACAAAAACAACACAGTCAGTGAAACTATCTGACAAATTTTCGCTTGAAACGCTGTGCCTTAATCTCAAGTGCTTACCTGATCAGCACGAGAAGTGAGCCTCACCTCACCCGGTAAAGACTCAGGGTAGAAGGAGGCCCCGCCCTACAAAATTGAATAAGATGTGGGGAAAATTCAGTACAATGAACCATGAGATACGATGGTTCAAAATCTATAATTTGAGACATTCTTCTGAAAGTCTGTTGTATGCTCAGCTTTGAACGCTGAGGTGACTTCACTCAAGAAAACAGAACCACAACTAAAATGATAGACTATGCAGACGCGCAAAAACTAGGGCACCGGTGGAACACGCAGTGCTCAATTGTGCCGCATCTGTTACAAAGAATAAGAGTTTCAAAGTTTTGAACTCTAGATCGCTCACCTCTCCGTCGGTACCTCGATGTGGAATCTGAGCCGTTTGGGAGGTAACCGGCAGCACAGGTGAGAGGTGTTAAAAAGCATGCCCTTTGGTTAAGCGACGACCTGATTCGTCAACGCTGGGCCAATGGGTTACTGTGTTTGATTTGGTATGGTCTCTGATTGGGCCCTGGAAAAGCCCGAGGTCACGCGGGATTTCGAGAAAAACTACAAAGTGATGTCAGCGTGTCAGGAAGGTGTAGTTCCAATGGGGTCGAGGAAAACTCGAGGTCACGCGAGACTAGAGAATGACTACTGAATGACATCAGCGTGTAAGGAAGGTGTAGTTCCATGTATCTGATAAAGCTTTATCAATCAGTGGGACGCAAACATACTTTCATATGAAGGATAGAAGGGGTTTAGCAATTAGTGCATATCTAGATGAGGTAGTCCCAATCTTTGATCACTATCTCTGGATGAACCTAGATCAGTGGAGAGTTATAATGAGCTCCACGGAATATCATCGTTCAATCCTGTTTGAAAAGTACCAATTTTAAACACCCAGCGTTGTTCCTTTAAAAACAAGAAGCGAGATGTGTCACTTACATGTGATGGAATAAAGGGTTTCTCTAAGACTGTCCACCAAAAATCATTGGCTTGGTGCTTCACTTCATGGAAGTGGCGTGTCAGTCTCGTATTGGTCTTGTTGCAGCGAAAGGTGCTCTTGTGTTCTAGCATTCGCTGTCTGACTTTCCGAGTGGTCATCCCTATATACCGGAGTTTACAGGGGCATTCAATCATATAGATTAAATCTTCACTGTTGCAGTTGGTAAAAGATCTTTGCTCCCATGGTTTGTTTGTGCCTATGTCTAACGTTGTGGAATGGCTAGTCTGCGGGCATATTGAACACGTCCCACATGGGTGGTGTCCTTGTACTGCGGGTAGGTCCCATAGAGTCCCAATGGGACGTGGTCTTGCTTCACGAGGTCGTGTATGAACCACTTTGTCTCTAAGGTTGCTTCCTCGTTTGAGAGAGAACAAAGGCAGAGGTATTTTCTCTTTGCATGAGTTCAGAATGCGCCAATGCTTCTTCACACTCTTTTGAATTCCATTAGTGAGCGTGCTGAATGTGTGGACGAAGGTGAGCCGCTCCAGTGGTGGTTTTGCAATAGGTGGCTCTATTAGTGCTTCTCTGTTGTTATTGGAGGCGCGTTTAAACGCTTTCTTGATCAGGGATCTCGGATATTGTTTAACAATAAGTTGTTCAGTGAGATTCTTTGCATGCACCTGGTATTTTTCCGATGTGGAACAGTTGCGTCTTACACGCAAAAACTGTCCGTAAGGAAGATTATCTCTCAATGATTTTGGATGTTGACTATCATATCTCAAGAGAGAGTTACGGGACATTGGTTTCTTATACAGTTCACTTTCAAGGCCAGTTATAGTGCTGAAGATAGAGAGATCAAGAAAGGCTAATCTCTCTTTGTGAGCTTCCACTGTGAACCTCAAAAAGTTGTTTCTGGTGTTCAACCAATCTAGGAAGGGTGATACTGACGACAAATCACCGCGCCAGATTACCAGGATGTCGTCAATATAGCGCTTCCATAGTCGGATCGAGTCACTGAAAGGGTTGTCATCGTTGAGCACATGTGTTTGTTCGAATGAATGCACATAGAGATTGGCTAAGCTAGGAGCAAAAATGCTCCCCATGCTGGTCCCGGAGACCTGCAGGTAAATGGTGTCTTCAAATTTGAAAATTTTTTCTTTCATAGCCAAATGTGCAAGGGTCATGATGAAATGAACGGGAGTGATGGTATCCAGATCTGCATTGTTCAGGATGGAAAAGATGGTTTCAAGGGTCTCATCCTGAGGAATAGAGGTATATAATGATTCCACATCAAATGATACTAGAATGTCTCTATCGGGATCAAAGTCAACTGTGGGCAAAAGACGTAGAATATCTTTCGTGTCCTGCAGGTAAGTAGGCATCTCTTTTACTAGAGGTCTTAAGAAGTGATCAACAAAGGTAGATAGAGGTTCTAGTAGTGATCCTTGTCCTGATATAATAGGTCTCCCTGGTGGGGGCCGTTGGGCCTTATGGACTTTGGGAAGGGTGTAAAAGTAAGGCATCACAGGATGGGGGGTATTGAGAAACGATGCTTCCTGTGAAGTGATCCATCCATTAGATGATGCTTCCTCTATTGCTTCAGTGATAATTTTCTGAATCCTCTTGGTAGGATCTTGTTGAAGAGGTTTGTAAAATCTTCCATCCGCCAGTTGTCTGAGGCACTCTTGGCGATATATTTCAATATCTTGGATGACCACTGCTCCGCCTTTGTCGGCTGGCTTTATTATGATGGTTCGGTCTTCCATAAGGGCTTTCAAGGCTTCGTTTCTCAATACCCCCCATCCTGTGATGCCTTACTTTTACACCCTTCCCAAAGTCCATAAGGCCCAACGGCCCCCACCAGGGAGACCTATTATATCAGGACAAGGATCACTACTAGAACCTCTATCTACCTTTGTTGATCACTTCTTAAGACCTCTAGTAAAAGAGATGCCTACTTACCTGCAGGACACGAAAGATATTCTACGTCTTTTGCCCACAGTTGACTTTGATCCCGATAGAGACATTCTAGTATCATTTGATGTGGAATCATTATATACCTCTATTCCTCAGGATGAGACCCTTGAAACCATCTTTTCCATCCTGAACAATGCAGATCTGGATACCATCACTCCCGTTCATTTCATCATGACCCTTGCACATTTGGCTATGAAAGAAAATTTTTTCAAATTTGAAGACACCATTTACCTGCAGGTCTCCGGGACCAGCATGGGGAGCATTTTTGCTCCTAGCTTAGCCAATCTCTATGTGCATTCATTCGAACAAACACATGTGCTCAACGATGACAACCCTTTCAGTGACTCGATCCGACTATGGAAGCGCTATATTGACGACATCCTGGTAATCTGGCGCGGTGATTTGTCGTCAGTATCACCCTTCCTAGATTGGTTGAACACCAGAAACAACTTTTTGAGGTTCACAGTGGAAGCTCACAAAGAGAGATTAGCCTTTCTTGATCTCTCTATCTTCAGCACTATAACTGGCCTTGAAAGTGAACTGTATAAGAAACCAATGTCCCGTAACTCTCTCTTGAGATATGATAGTCAACATCCAAAATCATTGAGAGATAATCTTCCTTACGGACAGTTTTTGCGTGTAAGACGCAACTGTTCCACATCGGAAAAATACCAGGTGCATGCAAAGAATCTCACTGAACAACTTATTGTTAAACAATATCCGAGATCCCTGATCAAGAAAGCGTTTAAACGCGCCTCCAATAACAACAGAGAAGCACTAATAGAGCCACCTATTGCAAAACCACCACTGGAGCGGCTCACCTTCGTCCACACATTCAGCACGCTCACTAATGGAATTCAAAAGAGTGTGAAGAAGCATTGGCGCATTCTGAACTCATGCAAAGAGAAAATACCTCTGCCTTTGTTCTCTCTCAAACGAGGAAGCAACCTTAGAGACAAAGTGGTTCATACACGACCTCGTGAAGCAAGACCACGTCCCATTGGGACTCTATGGGACCTACCCGCAGTACAAGGACACCACCCATGTGGGACGTGTTCAATATGCCCGCAGACTAGCCATTCCACAACGTTAGACATAGGCACAAACAAACCATGGGAGCAAAGATCTTTTACCAACTGCAACAGTGAAGATTTAATCTATATGATTGAATGCCCCTGTAAACTCCGGTATATAGGGATGACCACTCGGAAAGTCAGACAGCGAATGCTAGAACACAAGAGCACCTTTCGCTGCAACAAGACCAATACGAGACTGACACGCCACTTCCATGAAGTGAAGCACCAAGCCAATGATTTTTGGTGGACAGTCTTAGAGAAACCCTTTATTCCATCACATGTAAGTGACACATCTCGCTTCTTGTTTTTAAAGGAACAACGCTGGGTGTTTAAAATTGGTACTTTTCAAACAGGATTGAACGATGATATTCCGTGGAGCTCATTATAACTCTCCACTGATCTAGGTTCATCCAGAGATAGTGATCAAAGATTGGGACTACCTCATCTAGATATGCACTAATTGCTAAACCCCTTCTATCCTTCATATGAAAGTATGTTTGCGTCCCACTGATTGATAAAGCTTTATCAGATACATGGAACTACACCTTCCTTACACGCTGATGTCATTCAGTAGTCATTCTCTAGTCTCGCGTGACCTCGAGTTTTCCTCGACCCCATTGGAACTACACCTTCCTGACACGCTGACATCACTTTGTAGTTTTTCTCGAAATCCCGCGTGACCTCGGGCTTTTCCAGGGCCCAATCAGAGACCATACCAAATCAAACACAGTAACCCATTGGCCCAGCGTTGACGAATCAGGTCGTCGCTTAACCAAAGGGCATGCTTTTTAACACCTCTCACCTGTGCTGCCGGTTACCTCCCAAACGGCTCAGATTCCACATCGAGGTACCGACGGAGAGGTGAGCGATCTAGAGTTCAAAACTTTGAAACTCTTATTCTTTGTAACAGATGCGGCACAATTGAGCACTGCGTGTTCCACCGGTGCCCTAGTTTTTGCGCGTCTGCATAGTCTATCATTTTAGTTGTGGTTCTGTTTTCTTGAGTGAAGTCACCTCAGCGTTCAAAGCTGAGCATACAACAGACTTTCAGAAGAATGTCTCAAATTATAGATTTTGAACCATCGTATCTCATGGTTCATTGTACTGAATTTTCCCCACATCTTATTCAATTTTGTAGGGCGGGGCCTCCTTCTACCCTGAGTCTTTACCGGGTGAGGTGAGGCTCACTTCTCGTGCTGATCAGGTAAGCACTTGAGATTAAGGCACAGCGTTTCAAGCGAAAATTTGTCAGATAGTTTCACTGACTGTGTTGTTTTTGTGATTCTCTTTTCGTATTTCCACAGATGTTCATAAACACACTGACAATACGAAGAAGTTGTACACCATAATAAGGTTGTATTTTTTAACACTGTCTCACAATTTATAATTTTCCCACTCACTTTTGCAGCAGTAGCGATAATAAAATGAAGGTCCTGACGAAAGCCATTTGACCCTCCAGGCAAGCAGGCTGAAACATGTCGACCCTATTGTCAAACAGCCTATTTGTTAGAAGCTGTTTCTGCACCATTTTTAGTTAAGGACTGGCAGGAATATTTTTCAATAAACTTTCTTTTTTCCTCCTTATCCTTTTTTAACATTTCACCTTACTGCACTGCACCACTTATATATCATTTTTTGGTATATATATCATACCTTGCCCTGACTAGTGGCTTGGCTGTCCTTCTCCCCTTCTCTCCTACCCTTTCCATGGGCCTCATAAAAATGTGCTCCGGTTACTAACTAACCACGAATGAAACTCCAAGATGGAGTGAATCACAGTGGTGGGAAGGAGTGGATATCCAGATGATGATATACACCAATCACTGGTTTTTGATGGAAATCCTAATGAATCCTACAGCACTCTGAGGCTCCCTTTTCAAACTCTTCGCTTATTCTAAACTTCCTAGCGACTGTGCCCTTGTTTTTCAGACTGACAGATTCCTTGTTGTATTAGTACCTATGAAGTCCCAGAATCACACTGTCTCTCTCTGTGCACTCCTCTAATCATCCAGCTAGCACCATGTCCTTATCTAATCACTGTGCCAATACCCAATCACTTATAAATTCACCATGCATTTACATTGCAGTACTCTAATCATCCAGTCAGTACTCATGTACTCATGCAATTACCCAGGCAAATATTCCTGTACTTCTACATTCCTTTGACTTCTACCTATACAGTTTACTAATCTCCCTGTTACTACCAATGCACTCCTTCAGTTACTCAGCCAGTCCCATATACTTATCCAATCACTCTGCCAAAACCGAAGCACTTATAAAATCACCATGCACTCATATTGCAGAACTACAATCATCCAGTCAGTACTTATGTACTCATGCAATTACCCAGGAACTAACTCTTGCAATTTTACAATCCTATGAGTGCAACCTATACACTTTAGTGATCTGCATGTTACTACCTATGTACTACTTCAATTACCCAGCCAGTCCCATGTCTTAATCCAATCACTTTGCCAAAACATAATCACTTATAAAATCACCATACACTCTCCTTGCAGTAGTGTAATCATCCAGTCAGTATCCATGTACTCCTACAATAACACAGCCAGTAACACATGAAGACTCCCAATTACCTGCAAGTCCAGCCATCTCCCTGTCACCTACCCATGCACTCTTAGAATCAATCATGCTCTACACATGCAATGACCCAGATGTTAGCATGCAGTTATTTCTCTTTTTTAACCAAATAAGGTAGTTTTGACGAGAACTGTTGTTTGGTCTTCTTTTTTGTACAGTTTCAAAATGTCATTCCAAATGGAAAAATAAACTTAGTAGCGATGATTTCTTGCTGTTGAATATACTGCTTCAACTGATTGTTCTCCACAGCATAAAATTTCATTGCATTTTATACAATGCTGTTTGAGCATTGCAAAGTCTGTACAAATATCCGGACTGCGAGATGCAGAGGTTGAGCCTCCAGAAGTACTGGGACCAGCTCCCTGGTCAGTTTGCGGTGTGGCCCCTTTAGCGCGTCGCAGTTGTTCTCTTGCAAGTTGTCTGGGATGTATAGTCTGCAGATGTTTATACATACTAGAAGTGCCACATGAGTACTTTTTCTCACTGCCTCGTGATAAAACTTTGGCACACAGTGTGCAGCTCACCTTCCTTGCATTTACTTTTCTTTCTCCCTCCGGAATTGTAAACAATTCCCAAACAATAGACTTTGGTTTTTTTTTGGGTGGTGGAACTAAATCTTTTTCATCAGATGGAAGGTCTACTGGTGTAGTCGAAGAAGCTAAGGAATACCTTTCGGGGTAGTGGAAACGATATCAATATGAATTAATGAGTTTATTTTGGATATTCTCACTGCAAATCATTTAGACTTTTGTGAATTAATAAAGAATTGCTGATTAAATTATTGTTTCCGTTCTTTGATATTGTATTTAGAAAATTCTCTTAGAAAGAACCATTTTAAATATTTGATAATTGTTTTATATGCAATGTTATTGAGGATGTTTATTTTAGGATATGTGAAGAGATAGTTGACTTTGTTGTGAATATTTTGGACACACATTTGTTTTTTTAACAATCTTATTGATTGGATTTTTTTGCTCACTGTTATATGATGAGTAACATTGAAATCACTGTCTATGGTGAAATTCAATAGATTCTGAAAACAGCAAAAAAGGGAATATGTTATTTAATGGTAAAATGATATTGCTTTCTTAAAATCATAATATTATGGTGTTGATTCCAATCCTGTAAAACCCGTGTACGAATGGTCGGACGGAGCGTTTTTGCCGTCCGAATGGCACCCGGGAAAAACACCTTACAAACTCTCAAGTACGATTTGCACAGAAACACCATTCCCGGCCGAGTCGGAAAAAACACCGACCGGCAAAATTTGTACATACGAATCACTGTCGGGACGGCGCACATGCGACGTCCGGACGGAGTCAGGCAGCGTTTCACGGACCAGCAAGTACGATTCGTGCCGACGTCACTCCGCACGCTGCAGTTTTTACGGGAGCCAAAAACTGCCGGGAAAGTGAGGACGCCGCGAACCAGAAGCCCCGGCACGCCAGGGACAGCGATGGACCCCAACCTACGCGTCGTCCCGGCCCTCATAGCCTACCACCTCGTATACAGAAACCGACGCAGACGCCGCAGAAGGTCAGAACAACCCCCAGGGGCAAAGGGGGGTGTGTGTGTGCAAGGGCCAGGAATCACAACCCACACCCCACAAATAACTACAACAGCATGCACAGCAATTGCCACCATGGACTTGTCACTTCGGGGGGCGTGTCCACCAATCCCACGTCCCACCACAATGGAAGTGGATGTGGACGCGTACCCGTCACCACCACAATGGTGGCACGGCACATACCACGCCCACCCCTACGTCACACGAACTACGCCGGTACGGCCGCACCCACGTCCCAAAGGCATGTGAACGGGCCGCACCCCCAAAGTTGGGGCACCCCAGGGGCACGGGCCCCACCCAGGCCATCAGCGCGTGGTTATGGCACATACCACGACAGTGGACAGATACATAGGGGTGTGTGCCTATCACTCCCAGCAGTGCCCAGACACAGGAGGGGTGGGTGCAGAGTCCTCCCAGCAGTGCCCAGACATAGGAGGGGTGTGTGCCTATCACTCCCAGCAGTGCCCAGACACAGGAGGGGTGTGTGCCTATCACTCCCAGCAGTGCCCAGACACAGGAGGGGTGGGTGCAGAGTCCTCCCAGCAGTGCTCAGACATAGGAGGGGTGGGTGCAGAGTCCTCCCAGCAGTGCCCAGACATAGGACGGGTGGGTGCAGAGTCCACCCAGCAGTGCCCAGACATAGGAGGGGTGGGTGCAGAGTCCTCCCAGCAGTGCCCAGACACAGGAGGGGTGGGTGCCGAGGACCCCAGCAGTGGACAGAGACATGGGGGGGCCAACACCATTATCAGATTACCACAGCTCCATGGGTGAATGTACGTATCCCTAACTCAGGACAATGACGATAGTGCCATAACAACACATCACTGGCAGCAGTGTCCAACTCCCAGGAGGATGGTCGGCCTACCCCCACTGTATGACACACCACATGTGGGTGTGAGGACAAATTACACATGCATACCCACCCCTGGCGGAGGCAGCACAATACACACACTGAGATTTTGCCACAAGACTGCACCCTCATGTCAAACACCACTAAACAATGCGAGGGGAACACACTGTTACGCACAGTCCAAGAATGAGAGGAATGCACAGGTGCCGGGGCAGCCAACAAGCAGATGCCCCCCATGGAAGTGAAAGGGTGGGGTACACACAGATACAATGCTCACAATTGTCAGGCAGGTGCCCAAATACTCTGCAGAACACGCAACACATGTGTGTGAGGCAGGGAGTACACACATGCAAAGTGCGGAAAACGAAAAATGTCCACATGAAGTCATGTCAATATACGCCATACACAAGTACAGTGACCAGCAAGGATGCCACAAACGATGCAGGTGGAGACATTGCAGAGCATGCATGGCCAAAGTCGAAGGGATGTGTCACACACTGAGGCAATGTTGACACAGCTCAGCACAACAATTGGGAAACACCATGCAGGGAAGATGACAGGTGCCACAGAGGAAGGAACATACCTTGGGACAATGTCACAATGCAGTAAGAGCCAAGATGACCCACGAATATATGCAGACACCATGTGACGGCATGCAGATACCAGGGTCCACCCCATGAGCAGGACACAACAACATTTACCAGATACCCAACACATCATCACCACCCCAACCCAGGGATCAGCAGCACCAGCAGCAACAGCAGAATAGAAATAGTGTGCAAATGAGAAAATAACAACCACATACACCATCTCAAAGGAAAGTAGCCACAGTACACCATTCCACAAGCCCATAGGCCACACCAGATGTGAAGCACCGGTGGGGGACACGTAGGGACGCGTCTCCCCAGACTCGCCTGCACAATACACTGTACCATATTATCCACAGAAGTGGGGGCATCATGTCGGGGGAAGAACCAGGCACCGCAGGGACAGGAGGGGCACGGGTAGGTGTCGTGGCTGCAGGGACGGACGACCCCACCACAGGGGGTGCGGTCCCTGGCACGAAGGAGACATGTTTGGCGTACCACAAACTCCCCTCAGAACCCAGAACCCCACATCCGACTAGCTAAGTGTCCCATTCGATATCCGAGGTTGGGCCGGGCAGTCCCAATGTATAGACAAGCCCGAACTAGCGACTTACAACATCCCCATGAATGGTGTGAATCATACATAGCTGTGCGTCATGATTCACAGATCAGTCCACAACAGAATAGACACAGACAAGGTAAAGTTTAATGAGTACAAACAATGAACCTCGCGTCCTAAGATGCAGGACTGTGGCCAACATAAGCAGACAAATGGTCAAGGCAAGAAACATCAGCATTGTTGCAATATCATACACATTGAAAGGAGCAATCTTAAGAAACTGACAGTGGAAACAGCAATCTTCCTGTCGGCAGTAAACTAATAGTAGTATCATTCGACTAATAGCAGGTCCCTAAGCTAGAACGGGGGACCCCCCACCGTACAGATCAGCTCAGTGGTATCACATCACAGGATCATCTAGTCCCATCTCCTGCAGAAGTCCTCCATCCATTAGGGGCGCTAATTCGAGAACGCAGAGTTCAAGTTTGATAGAACGGAACGAAGGGCATGAACTGGAAGTCCATAGAAGGGAAGCGAAAAAGTCAGAAAAGAAATGTCAAACCTGAACGATGTTGCAGGGAAATCAACCATGTAAAAGGGGAGGAAAATATCACATCGACGGATGCACCATGAAATGAGCAGGGCTACAGTTCATCCATCAAGGCATAGGCACTATAAGTTGCAACAGCTTCCAAGAGGAAATCATCTGCACGTTCCGAAAAATTGTCTGCCATCCAGTTAAGCAGGGTGAAAGAAAACACGTGTTCCTCAACAATCGGGCCATCCAGCACAACTTGTGGACAACAGGTGGGGACATCAAGATAACTCCTGGTTAAGAACTCATTTGCTGCTGTTCAGATGTCCCAATTACCCAGGACTCCATGTGCAGCAGCACAGGCCATGACACTGACGCCAGAACAGTCCAACTCATGAGCCACTAAGGGGCACATCAGTCCATCCAAATCCGGGTCAGGAGGCACCGAGTTACACAGGCACACATCCAGAGCCCACTCGATTGGACAGTCTAGGCAATGAAAGACAGGTTGCACGCAGGGAAAGAAGGGAAACCGGAAGGACAATCCATAGGCACTGCTTGAGTGCCGTATAATTCAAGCATCATGTTCCGAAGATGGAGCAGCCGGTGCATGCTGTCTTGTAACGCAAGAGGTGAAGCCACAGCGTAGTACGCTGATCTATTATGGCACCCCAGCTACGAGGGCGACAAGCAAAGAGACACCTCCGAAGACGGTAGACAAAAGCGAATGATGAAATGCGGGGAGCACACCAAACAGAGTTTGAAAGGAGGTCACGAGGCCGGAGACCACAATGTAAAAAAAACAGCCAGGCCACCTGTTGATGAGGCATGAAAGATAGTCTGAATCCGAGTTCAAAATATGTAGTGGGAGATCAGTGTTAATAAGCCTCTTGCACCTCTGTGGGCATGTGATCTTCGTGAAGGCCAAATGTTTCTCGGGAAGAAGTCAACACGACTTGTGTTTGAGACAATGGAGCCCTTATACTGCTCATCTTGTTGAACTCCGCTTTCAAGGTTGCAATGGGAGGCCAGAAGGATACGTCCAGCCGGACATGCGGGGTGGGAAAAGCCGAAATGACAGAAAACCACTCGTAGTGATACAGTCACGATCTCAGGAATTGCCGGAAGCATCCCACAGCAAGCTCCTGCATTGAATAGCACATAATTGCCGTTAGCAAGCAGCGCACAAGATGGGGTCATGACTGGCACACGCATCCACTTCAGTATACGAGCCACGTCATGAGCGTGCATGTAACAAGCATCATGCACTTGAATGTGCCTACACACCACAGAATTATCCGGAGTGGAAGTGCACCCTTCACCCCTTGAATACACCTCCTTGCCGTCTCTCATGCACCTGTTGTCGCCTAGCACGGACACAAGGGACCCGAGCAACTGGGGGGGCGGTGATGAGAATGGAGGGTGCGCCGAGGGATGGAGTGCTGCCTTCAGCACTGGGGGCAGCCTCCGCCCCCTCTGGGGGCTCAGCCTTGGACCGGTCAGCATCATAGTCGGTGTTGGGACTGGACGTGTCTTCCGCCTGACTCCCCTCGGCCTCCGTGCCACATGCTGCACCAGACTCCCCAGCACTGGTGGCCCCGGTGCTGGCTACCTCCCCCACATCCGTGCCAGTGTCTCCCTCTGTTTCCCCCGACGATGCTGTGGCCAAGGTGAAGAGACAGGAAATGACCAGACACCTGTATACACATGACACATGAGTCCAATCTACATAGGACACAGCGCATAGCATTAACGCCAACATGGGTGACATCTACAAAACTACAAACATAAGTAGGCCCTGCAACACACAGTTGGTTTACCCACCATGCCACAGGGAAACAATGGGGAGCATGACACAACAGAAATTTACTTGTCCTAAATCGATACAGAGGAGCTACTCACTGGGGACAGTCGAGCACTGCATCACTGGCATGGCACGGTCACCTGCACCCGCAACTGTCCACCGATGCCAGGGACACGGTTAATGACACCCCAAATGTTACTACCGGCGTTGCACATTGTGACTATGTCATGTGAGTGTCATGTGATCCCATGAGATAGCTGTATGAGTTCCGTGACATGCATCTTCATTTGCTGCATCCAACATGTGTGTGCGTGTTGATGGGCATGGCACACTATTACGCACACCAGGCCACATGTGGAATCAGACGTAACGGGTGTATGTGTGCATCGCACATGCACTTGCGAGACAAGGACTATTCTGCGTAGTCTCAATGTATGTGTCATCATACCTGACATGTCCCCCTTCCTGCCAAGGTGTGTGGACTGTCCTGTTTCAAGGACATGCGACCTGTGCCTCTAGTGTCCCGCAACCGGTGTGTGTGATAATACATCCTTCTAATGCACATATGTGGATGTCTGTCACTCCTGTCATGCGTCAGCCTCTTCACTTACACTGGCCCACAGCTAGTTCCATGTCATGTCATGTTGACCTTGCGCACCCACGTGTGTAGCTGACTGTTGTTAGGGGTGTTACCTGGCTGGCATACGTGTCCTGGATGCATTGCACAGTACAGACTCTGTATGTAGCATATGTGCATTAGCTGTTGAACATGTGCTCAGTTCACTGACAGTGGTGTATTGCTGTACTCAATCTTCGTTATTCCTTCCAAATTTCTGCAGGGCACCGCCTCTCCCCCGACCAATGCCAGACTTGGCTGCCATGAGGGAACGTGACTGTATCCGCCGCTACCGCTTCACCCAACCGTTGATTGACGACTCGACCACAAGGCTCGAGCAACACCTCCAACCGCGACACAGGTATCGTACTGCACTGACACCCAAGATGAAGGTGATGGCAGCCCTACATTTCTTTGCCACCGGTACGTTTCAATTGACTATAGCTGATGTAGGTGGCATGTCCCAGACCATGTTCAGCCGTGTCCTGCATGATGTGTTAGAGGCCATGTTGGTACACCTTGATGAATTCATTGCCTTTCCAACTCGTGAGCAGTTGACAGGTGTCAAGGGTGAGTTCTATGCCCTGGGAGGGATGCCCCATGTCATTGGGGCCATTGATGGGACACATGTGGCTTTGGTGCCACCACACGCGCAGGAGGTAGCCTTCCGTAACCACAAGCATTACCACTCCATCAATGCCCTTGTGGTATGTCTTGCCAACAAGATGATATCCCATGTCTGTTCACGTTTTCCAGGATCATCACACGATGCCTACATCATGAGGTGTAGCAGGGTGCCCCAAATGATGCTGCAGCTGCGCAACGAACGTGCATGTCTTGTTGGTGGGTATACTCTTTCAGTCCTGTATTTAGCGGTTTCTTCATATCTTACTGCTTCTCCTGACCCACTTCTGTCCATGATGTTTCCATGTAGGGGACGCTGGCTATCCCAACATGCCATGGCTGATGACGCCTCTCCGCAACCCCAGAACAGCCGCCGAATACTGGTATAACGACACCCATGGGCAGACGAGGCGCGTGATTGAGAGGACGTTTGGACTACTGAAGAGCAGATTCAGGTGCCTCCACAAGACCGGCGGCGCCCTCCCGTATGCCCCGGTGAAGGTCTGCAAAATCTTCCTTGTGTGCTGCATGCTGCACAACATGGCAGTGGAGAAGGCCGTGCCACTCATCCTGGATCCTGATGAGCAAGATCATCCACCCGTGGAGGATGAAGGGCTTGGGCACGGGGCAAGTGAGGATGAGGATGAGGACATCCGGAGTCAGCTGATCCACAACTTCTTCTCATAATGGTGAGTTCCGGTGTCTGAGTGTGCACGCCTAGTGCCTTGTGTGGCATGTGTTGTAATGTGTGTGTCGAGTTGACTGTGTGGCAAGTTACTTGGAGGTGTGTTCTGATGTGTCATACAAGTGCAAATGTCATTCCCCATATTTGTGCAGGTGCACAAAAATCATTATTCCCATGGTGACAACATCAATCCTGTAGGGTGCATGTACATGTGTGCGGATTACTAGCTCCTCGCTGACTTGTTGTGTGTCTGTCCTCCCCAGGTTCCTGCTGCTGTCGTCTGCTCATGTCATCATTGAACTCCTGCTATTCCTCTTGATTTTTCCAACGTGTGCTGGATCAGAGTTACATGCACAGAGATGGTGAGAAGTCTTTTTTGGTAAGGAGTGCAGCAAGGCCTTTTATGGGTGGTACGAGTTTGTGATATGTGGGTACTGCTCCTGTGCATGTTGTGTTACCATGCATACATGTCGACTCACCATGGGCCACGTGACGTGTTGCATGGCCCCCATTACTTGATAGTCAACCTTCCTGACAGTCATCTGTCATGGATTGTGGATTCTGATGAAGGCATCAATGTGTGTCTAACGTCCCTCAGGAACATACGGGATGGGCATGCTGGACATGGTGTGGGACATCCCCATATGAGGCTCAATGTGGAATTGTAGACTCGCCGTGAGCAGCAAAGGGTGTGAGGTCAACCCCTTCACTTGTGTGCCAGCTCAGTAGGAATTACCACATCTGTGTGTTGCAGGGGGTGTCCAGTGTGGGTCACACATGTTCAGCCGAATGACCTGTGATTCTGTTCCAATGGATGCAACTCCATTAGTGTGAGGCTGAGTAATAAAGGTGTTCGTCATACTCCAAGGTGCCTCGTCTCTGTCAATGCTGGTCTCTTGCCACTTGGCATGCGGCATCTCTGGCATACTTGCTGAAGATAATGCATAGGAGTCCTTGTGTAGTTTAGCGACATGCATGCAGTTGCTCATGGATTTGGCTCCCTATTGGGCATGTAGTACATGGTCGTGTATGTTTTTTAGCGAGGTCAACCACACAATGGGCCATCATCAGTTGCTGAGGGTGTGTCTCCAGTGCGCAGGTCGACCTTCAGTTTCCTGATCCTGTGTAATAGTTCTTTGGGGATTGGGCATGCATTGTCTCTGGGTGTGCCATGTGACACTGGACACTCCTCACTTTACACACGCGCCTGTTGCAGTTGCCCTTCTGACATCCTAGTGTTTGTGTGCAAGATGGGCCATTTGGTGGGGGGATGGCGCCTGCTGCTGCAGGCCCTGCACAGGCACACAGTGGCCACACTCACAAGATGTTGTGCATCATGTTTTGCTCGCTCACATTTGCCATGCTAGTCCACAGCATCTGTACCCCATGCTGCTACGCACTCTGCATCATGCACATGATCCACAGATAGATCCACTCCAAGTTACAACAGGCCATCCCCCAGGTCCATGACGACATCCATCTCATATACTGCCCTGCCCTCTACGGAGCAAGTACATCCACACTCCCTGCGCCCCACCCACCTCACCGTCCACCATAGCTGGCTGCAATGGATCACTGTCTGCTGCAGGATGTCCTCCGCACACCCCACCCACACTCAGAAGGCAGTCCACAAACCCGGCCCCACACCAACCTTGTACGTCTGTCATCCTAGATCCCGTTGGTCCATCTCTGTGCAGCCAACCTTTCCCTGGCCCCCGTTCTTCTCATCCACCGTACTCCAGCATACAGGACATAGTTCTCCCACCTGGCCACACATACCTGGGACTCCCTCCACATGGGCCATGACCTCTACACCTTGATGATGATCTCCCAAATAGGTCTGTCCGCACAGTTTAGCAAGCCCCCCCTCAGCAGCCAGAGGCCATCACAGGTGTGTGTTGTGCTCCATGCCTACATTGCCTGATACTTGTGACCCATGTGTGTCCTGTACCAGACTCTGTTCCCAGGGGATGGATGGCTGGAGTTGGTTCAACACTCACGCATAGTTAGACATTTCCACACACATATGTCGTAGAATAATGCAAAATGACAGCAACATCTCATGTGCAGAACAATGTGACTTTATTTTTGGCGGGTTGCGTCTTTTGGTGGATGTGCTAAGGTGCACTACCGGGGGAATAGAATCCAAAGTTCACTGGGGGAGATGGCATCCTTGGCATTGGAAGTCATCAGAGTCCAGACCACAGTGTTGGTCATCATTGGTCAGACTGTGACCAGCAAGTCCATGTGGCAGAGAATGTCATTGGGTGAGGTGCTGCTGTTGTGCCCGAGGGCCAGGTGCCAGGCCAGGTGACCTGGGAGATGGGGATGGTCCGCTGACTCTCACGGTCTCTTACGTGGATGACCCACTTTCCTCCGGGGACCCTCAGATGCAGGCCCTGATGATGCTAGGGACGCTCCGTCAGATGAATCCTCCTCCTCCTCCCTCCCTGTCTCTGGTGCTGGTCTACGCCTGGTGGCACAGGGAGGGTTTGCCAGACTTTGGGCGATCTGACGAAGTGATTGTCCCACGTCCCTGTGCACCGCCAGGAGCTCAGCCAGTCTTGCCTCCATCCGTCCTTGTTGTTGTTGGTGACTGGCATGATGCTCGACCTGCAGGTCCTTGATCTCATCGAGGGTCCCCTGCATCCCGGAAAGTATGACCACGACCTGGTCGATGCCTCTGGTGTCACGCCGGTATGAGTCCAGGATGTTGTGTAGGTGGGCCATACCAGGCTCCTGAGCTGGCTGGTCAGGTTCGCGCCTCCACCTGCCTCCACTCCCACCACCCCTGCCCACACGAGCCTGGCCTGCCGTTGTGGGCACATCGGGTCTACAGGACCCCTGAGGGATGGCATCGGCAGGGTTGTCTGCCTCCTCCTGGGTGCCCGCAGAACGTTGTGCCTCCCGGTCAGACTGGCTGTGTTGTTCAGTGTGCGAGCAGGGATCCTGGGTGTGTCCTGGGATGTGGCGGGAATGGGGGTGGTGGTTGGCGCAGATGTACCTGACGCAGGTGCTGCAGGAGCTTGTACACCAGAGGGGCTAGGTTGGTCGGGGTCATCCACGGAGTGGTGAGAGTCGTCGCTGCCGGTGGGATCGTCGTCACGCGGTGCCTGGGACTGTGAATCTTCCCCCCCAGTGTTGGGGGGAGATCGTCGACGTCGCCCTGTGTGTGAGAGAGGGACAATCTTAATGCTGTTTCATGCCACATCCATGTTTCATACATATTCCCCCAGGTATTTGGATGTACCTGGCATTCCTCTCAGTGTCCACTTGGGGATGGGTATGTTGCGGGGGACAGATTGGGATGTTCTCCTGAGTGTGTGGCCTGTAGATAGTTGGCTCTGATCAGGCGCGCAACACCCATTGGGCTAACCGGGCTTGTGCCCCCCCCCCCGTCATGTGTGTCAGCCCGGGTGAGACAGCCTCGCGGGCTGGCGTCCGTCTACTTGCATCCGGACCCGAGAACTTCACAGGTGTATGGTAGACCATTTACTCGAACATTCGGCTTTTGTTGTGTTTTCACCCATTCTTACAGCCACTCTGCCTAGGGCTGGTTGATTTGCCCCCCCCAATCTTTTACTGCCCCCCCCCGGAAGTTGGCTGTAGATGCCCGCCTGACTCTGATGCTTACTTGGCTTCGGATTCGACTTGTTGTGTCACATGTCCATTGTGGGAGTGGGTGTATCCGTTGCCTGCCCCGGGGGTGTGTGCTTGTGGGGGGGGGGGTGACCTGGCGGGCTGTGGTGTGTTGTGTGAGTCGTCATTGGGTCTCCCAGGTGATGTGTGTGTCCCCTCATGGTGTGTGCTGGCATGACAGTGTGTGCGGGTTCCTGTGCTGGATGCCTGTGCTTGTGGATTTGGTGTTTGAGTGTACAGTGGTCCCAGGAGGGCCTTGTGCTGCATACAGCAGGGCCCAGTGTCAGCGACCTTGTTAATATTTTGCCAGTCCCTGTGCATTGTGCATGGGTATGTCCCTATGCCATATGGGCTGGGACATTGGTGTCTGCGTCTCATTTTCACGATGTGTTGTGTGGGGCCCACCCTCCCAGCCTCCCGGACATCCTGTCTTGTGTTTGTGGTTATTGTGGCCTTGGACATGGCCTTGCCTTGATTTGTGAAGGGGGAATGGTGACGTTCGTGGCATGGCCATGGTTATTGAGTGTGGTTGTGTGCGGTGAGTGCTTGGGGGTGGGTGCGTGCCTTTGTTGTGGTTGGCAGGCGCGCAACACGCATTGGACTCACAGGGCTTCAGCCCCACCCCCGTCGTGTGTGGCAGCTCGGGATGAGACAGCTTCCCGGTGAACTCACAGCCACACCCGAACACTTCACAGGTCTTTCAGAGGCCATTTGCGTGTTAATGAGGCCTCGCGGTTGTTTCACCCCTTTGACAGCCCCTGCAGCTCCACTCTGCCTATGGCTTACAAGATTCATCCCCCCATGGCAATTTTTCTTAGCCTCCCCCGAAATTTTGCTATAGTTGCACCTCTGGTGGTTGGGGTGTGGATGCCATTCCCCCAAGTTACATGAGTTGTTTGTGTACTCACCAGGCTCTGCGACTCCGTCCACTCCGTGTACTCCCACCGTCGGTAGCATGGCCATCACCCTCTCCTCCCAGGGATGGTACTTTACGTGTCTGCGGGGCGGCCCACCTCCAGTGATGTTGGCCTGGGCATGTTCTTCATTCATCTTCCTCTTCACCGCCCTGCGCATATCGTACCACCTGGCTTGGCATTCATGCCTGGTCCTTCGAACGGGCGCAACAGCATTCACCTTGTCAACGATCCTCTGCCACATGGCAGATTTTTCAGATATGCTGGTCTGTCTGACCATTGTTCCAAACAGCTGTGGCTCGACTCTGATGACTTCGTCGACGAGGAGCTCCAGCTCCGCCGTAGTGAACTTTGGATTCTTGTCTGTGGGCATGGTGTGGGGTGTGGGAGGTTGTGGGTGTGTGGGTGTGAATGTGTGTGTGTGTGACTGTGAAGAGGGGGATGTTTGTGGGGGAGGTTGTGTAAAGGTGTATGAGTGGCGGGGTAGCAAAGGTATGAGTTCTGTGGGGTGGTTTGTGTGTGAGCTCTGTCCGCAGTAGGTCTGTTGCAAGGGCTCATGGTTTGTGTGTGTGGGCCCTTTTTATTGGTCCATTGTTGGGTGTGGCTGTGTTTGAATTTTGGTGGGTGTGTTATAAGAGGTGGTTGTGTTTGGGGCCTATGTTGGCCAGTTTGGATGTGGCAGGTCAGTCATTGAGTTGTGTTTTTTAGTGTGAACGTGTTTTGTGTGTTTGTGCGAGTCGCTTTGGACCTCCTTGTGCTGTTTTCCACTGTCCTGGTTCTGTATGTGTGATTTTCGCGTAGGTAGGCGCCGTACATTCGCGATGGTGTGTGAGGGTGCTGGGGTTCGGTGTTGGTGTACGGCAAGTTAATGTGGTGGGGGGGCTGGGGGTACAGTGCGGACAGGGTGGTGTACGGTGCAGACGTATTGGGGGGGCTGTGCGGCTCGTACACGGGCATGAATTTACCCGTGTACTTGTGTGCTTCAGCGTTGGCTCCGTACGGGCCTTTTTCCGTGCGATTGGGTTTTCGGACGGGCGGTCGGGATCGTACTTGCGCGCTCGGACTTGTGTTTTACGATTTGTAAGTGGAACTGTCCGGATCACTTTCGTACACTTTTCCAGACGATATTCGGACGTGGTCACTTTCCGACGCACGCTCGTAGACTTTTCCCAACGCTATTCGTAGTTATTTTTCACGTCCCATTCGTACTTGCCAGTTTGTACGGTACCTGTGCGACTCGTACGTAAAAATATACGGATGCGAGTTGTACGGTATTTTTTTTTGCCGGATCGGAATCGACACCTATATGTTATATGTGTATTTTTTCTTCTCTTTTAACGAGCCAAATTCCAAACTTTGAAACTTTTCAAAATTTACATTATTAAAAAACAACTGCAAAAATGATTTCAAATACTTTGATATCTAGTATTGTAAAGGTAAGAATAAGTAACCCAAACACTATCCATGGACTACTACATTCAGCTGTGCACTTTCCATACAGTCCTGTAACCATCTAGACACTGCTCATTTACATCATAAATTCCCCAGGTTCTATCCATGCAGGCCTGCAATCACTCTGTCACTCTCTGTGCACTCCTCCAATCACCCAGCCAGTACTATGTACTAATCCAATCCCTCTGTAAATACCCAAGCACTTATTAATTCACTCATGCGCTCTCCTTGCATTACTCTAATCATCCAGTCACTACCCATGTAGTCATGCAACGACCCAGTCACAAACACATGCACTGCTGCAATTCTTTGTGTACTACCTATACAGTTTAGTAATCTCCCTGTTACTACGTATGCACTCTTCCAATCACCCAGCCAGTCCCATGTCCTTATCCAATCACTCTGTCAAAACACAAGCACTTATAAATTCACCATACACTCTCCTTGCAACACTCAAAGTATCCAGTCAGTATGCATATACTCATGCAATGACCCTGGCACTAACACACGTAGTGATACAATCAGATGTGCACTATTCATGCAGTCCTCTGACCACCTCCACAGTACTGATTCACTTCTCCAATTACCCAAGTACTGCTCATGCAGTCCAGCAAACACAATGTCAGTTTCCGTCTAGTCCTCCAATCATCCAGCCTGTACCATGTCCTTATCTAATCACTGCGCCAAAACCCAAGCACTTATAAATTCACCATGCTGTAAACTTGCAGCACTCTAAGTATCCTCTCACTATCCATGTACTTATACAATGTCTCAGGCTATAAGACATGCAGTGCAATATTCAAATGTGCGCTATCCATGCAGTCCAATCACCCTGTTACTCTCTGTGCACTCCTCCAATCAGCCAGCCAGTACTATGAACTAATCCAATCTCTCTGTCAATACCCAAGCACTTATAAATTTACTCATGCGCTCTCCTTACAGTAGTGTAATCATCCAGTCACTATCCATGAAGGCATGGAATGACCCAGTCACAAACACATGCACTGCTGCAGTTCTTTGAGTGCTATCTATACAGTTTAGTTATCTCCCTGTTACTACGTATGCACTCTTCCAATCACCCTGCCAGTCCTTATCCAATCACTCTGCAAAAACACAATCACTTATAAATTCACCATGCACTCTCCTTGTAACACTCTAAGTATCCAGTCAGTATGCATATACTCATGCAATGACCCTGCCACTAACACATGTAGTGCTACAATCAGATGTGCACTATTCATGCAGTTCACAAACCACCTCCACAGTACTCATTCACTCCTCCAATTACCCAGGTAGTACCCATGCAGTCCAGCAATCACACTGTCACTCCCTGTGCACTCCTCCAATTATCGAGCCAGTAGTATATCCTTATCCAATCCTGCACCAATACTCAAACACTTAAATTCACCATGCACTCACATTGCAGTAGTCTAATTATCCAGTCACTACACATGTACTCATACAATTATCCAGGCACTTATTCATGCACTTCTACATTCCTTTGACTGCTACCTATACAGTTTAATAATCACCAGTGATGTCATCAGTGATGTCACTGACCATGTCATGAATGATTTAATATGTGACGTCATCAGCAGTGCATTGCGGGGGCGCGAGTTATAGTTACGTGAACTAATTATAACGGCGAAATGTGTATGGTTTTGTAGTAGTGAAATGTCCAACTAACTACAAGGTCCCAGAAACCTATGTTTTTTTTTAGTGAATTTCTAAGGTTTTTTTTTATGCTAATTTCTAACTATAATGGGACTGAAACCTATTGTTTTTTCAGTGAATATATATAAACATATGTATATATGTGTGTGTGTACATATATGTGTATATATATTGATGTATATATTATCTACTGGCGGTCGCCAGAAGATAGTTATAGTTAGGACCGTGTTTCCATAGGAAATCTGCAACATTCTATTTGGAATAACTTTGGCGCCGGTTGACGAATCATCGCGAAATTTTCAAAATAGGTGGGGCGCTCCACTCCGCTCCTACCCTGAAAGTCTCAGGGGGATTCGTCAAGCGAGGGCTGAGAAAAAAGGGGGGTCCCAAAACGCGTTTTCCCCATGCAATTTTCCATAGGGACCTTTAGTCCAAGGTACAGCCCGAACGGCTGAACAGAATTACTTGAAATTTGGCAGAGAGGTAGTCCTCAGCTCAGGGAAGTGCCTTTTGCAGGTCTGGTGTCAATCTGTTCAGTAGTTCCTGAGAAAATCAAAAGTAAAATCATATATATATGTGGGAGGAGCCTAACCACACATCTCATCCTGAGATCTGATTGGCTGTCAGCACTTCATCCAAGAAGTGTTGGCAGCCATCTTGGGACCAATATACATGACAGCACCTCATTAAAAAGCATTGCAGTTAATAGAAGGTTTTGAGACTTTAGTTACATTATAAATCATTTGTTGATGGTACCATACTCATTTTAGGAATTGTGGTATGTTCTAAGGTGATTTCACCATGTGAAAAAGCCTTCTGCTGGGATATCATGATTGAGAGAAAAATATTTTCTCATGCTTTTCCCACAGAGGTTTGGAAGGTGATCTATAAGCTAAACTGAGAGCTAATTTTCTGTAAATTCACATTATCTTTCTCAGTCATGTGAGAATGAAGTCTGACATTCTCAGTAAAACATGTACATCCAACAAGGGGAGAGACTGTCAGTTGATTCCTTTGTGTTCTACTGCAGCTTCCCAGAGTGTTCCAAAGAACAACTAGAGCGCTAACAGTCCTACTTATGATAAACGTATGGCACAACTGAAGCCATCTTGCTTGGATTAAAGTGGTAACTCTTAAAACATTTAATTTAAAAAGGAACAAAATGAGGGGTTTCATTTTTCCATAACAAGTATGATTAGTGCTACAGAAAGAAAAATTAGGGCACATTTTGACTTCTGAAATCCTCTTTTATTTCATTAAAAAATTCTGACATGCAGACTGAAACATGCACTTTCAATACCAGCAGCAGTTTTCCCTGGTGAGCAGTAGCTTTACTACAGTGATCTAATGAGCAAAAAGAGTGCTAACATTCTGAATTTATGGCAAATGTGTGACACATCTGAATGCCTTCTTGATGGAATCAAAGTAAAAAACTGAAAGTATTTCCTACTTAGGAGACTGCAGTAAATGAGGAAATTAGGAAACTTCATAACAAATAGGTCTCCCGAGATGGCCACCAGAGACAAAAGAGCCCAAATGTAGCCCAAATATCACCCAGATGTAGCCCAAGTATAGCCCAATGACAGAATGTCCCAGAGTGTTCTTAAAAACAACTAGAGCGCTTACTGTCTTCATTATGACAAAAGTATGGCACACCTGAAGCCATCTTGATTGGAATAAACTGGTAACACTTAAAACATTTAATTTAAAAAGGAACACAATGAGGGGGTTCATTTTGCCATAGAAATTATGATTAATGCTGAAGAAAGAAAATGAGGGCACATTTTGAGTGACTTCTCAAATCCTCTTCTATTTCATTAAAAAATTCTGACATGCAGACTGAAACATGCACTTTTAATACCAGGAGCAGACTTCCATGGTGAACAGTAGTTTTACTACAGTGATCTAATGAGCAACTAGAGTGCTAACTTTCAGAATTTATGGCAAATGTGTGACATATCTGAATACCTTCATTATGGAATCAAAGTAAAAAACTGAAAGCATTTCCTACTGAGGAGACTGCAGTAAATGAGGAAATTAGGAAACTTCATAACAAATAAATCTCCCAAGATGGCCACCGGAGACAAAAGAGCCCAAATGTAGCCCAAAATCACCCAGATGTAGCCCAAATATAGCCCAATGACAGAAGTGTGCAAAACACTTATTATTTTGTGTTTTTGCAGTGTTATATAGTGCAGACTTGTCAGGTATTGGAGTGCTTTACATGAGCATTGGTTACATCACACAAGAACAAATTCATTTTGGTTGTAGACATGGGGAGACTAAGTGATTTGACCAGAATCACAGAATGTCGAGCGGAAGCAGAAACTCCAACCTGGTTCCCCAGTTGCAAAGTCTGCAGTTCTGGAAGTAACACCACATCCTCTCCCCTAAGTGCAACATTTAATCAAGTGGTCAACTGGATAAAAAAACATAAAGATAACAAATAATTTAAAAGTGCTTTGTCGCTATTTGAAAACTCAGAAAATATGTCCTTATTTTAGTCTTTTAGAGCACTAACCATAATTTTGATGCCAATAAGACCCTCTCATATATGTAATTTCTAAAGGAAATGCTCTAGGTATTACAGTTTTGATTACATCAAGATGACGAGACTAGTTGTGGTCAATTGTGCACTGCTGGGGTTAAAAGAATTTTCAAAAGTCTGTGCCGTGCTCCAGGGTATCACTCCCTGCCGGAGAGTGTGTAGAAATCAAACAATAGGTAACGACCCCACCCCTGTGGGGTGTGTCCCCGGGCACTGGACTGGAGTAACAAATTTTTTCGTGGTTGTCAATGAATAATTTACTCAATTATGCAGTTGAAAGTTTTTTAATTTTTCACTTGATTTTTCATTAATCCGTTGGAAAACTTCATTTCCCAAAATGCAACATGTTACTTTCACAAAGTTGTCTCAATCAGTGTTCCAATGCATTTCGGCAAACTGCCTTCATCAGGGAACATCTAAAACAAAATTTTTTAACTGTCTGTAATGATACCAGATAAATATATACAATACACAATACTAGTCACATACATTGTAACAAATGTTAAAAAAATGGCGTGTAAATGTATCAAGCGTGGTTTTAGACTCGAGAGAAGGGCTGTAAGGGGACCGTGTAGGTGAACCTCGTGCCGGATGGCGGTTTAATCACTTAGAAAAAATGTGTGGGGGTTATAACTGAAATCGCTATGTGAAAGTGACTAAATAAATATAATACGGGCGTTGAAAAGTAAATAAGCAAACTGGAGGGAACTGCGGAGGTTAATATCAAAATCTTACCGGAGCTGAGACCGTCAGTTAACTCAGGTGCCTTCCATGAGTGTGCTGCTAGTGCGTGACTCGCTGTGTGGTGTGGTATTTAAACGTAATTAACATGCTACTAAAAGTAAAAAGCGGACTGCTGAAGTGTATGTGTGGAAAGAAAAAAGTTCCTAAAAGGGAATTAAAATAAACTCACAGGACGTGCTATTTGTGTGGTATGTAATGACAAACGTTTATCGACAGTCTGTATTGTGGATGTAGTTAATCAAATCTGAAACATTGTCAATCAATAAGAGAACGGCAGCCTTCCGATATGGTACCCAAGGCTAATATCACAGTCAGTATGGTCTGTTTGGGTTGAATATTTATAAATAACAAGAAAATTCGACCCTGTCATTCATTCCATGCGGCTGTAGAGAGTTCAAATTATAAATCCAATGATTTTCTCTTTGCAGTAATGCTGTACGGTTATCAATTCCTTCTCGTTTTTGCACTACTTCTAAAATGCAAGCTTTTAACTGGCTGTTGTGATGTTGAGCTTCAATTAAGTGATGAGCTACCATTGATTTAGTTTGTTTGGTTCTTATGTTGCTTTTGTGTTCGTTCAATCAGACTTTTAGTTTGCGTTCTGTTTGTCCGACATAGACTTTTCCGCATGGGCATTTTAACATGTAGATGATATTTGAAGTGTCACATGTAGCTGTCACCTGTAGTTTGATTTTGTGTCCTTTCATGGGGTGCATGATGTACGTCCCCTTCATGATGTTGTGACAGTTGCTGCAATTTAAACATGGTATCGTGCCTTTGTAGGTAGCTTGTTGAGATTTTGTGGGTGAGTATTTAATGAGCTCTCCGAGGTTTTTGCCTCGTGTGTAAGCAAATATCGGTTCGTGGATGAAGGTTTTTTTGAAATCCTGCTCTAGTTGTAACACTGGCCAGTGTTTTTTAACAGCCTTTTTCAAGTGTTGGCTCATGGTAGAGAATTTGCTGACGCATGTAATTCTTTCAGCAGTGGTTTTGGGTCTTGTCAAAAGTAGTTGTTGTCTTGAAAAGTTGCTGACACGTTTTTTAGCTTCTGTTAGTATATGTTCTGGGTATCCTCTCTGTCTAAATCGCTGTAGCATGTCTTCTTGTTGTTTGGAGGATTCAGCACAGTCTGAGACAATCCTTTTTACCCTCATTAATTGTGAATATGGTAGATGTTGTTTGAGTGGTTGGGGATGGAAGCTGTCATATGTTAAGGTGTTGTTTCTGTCAGAAGATTTTCTATATAGGTTGGTTTCAAACCCTCTCATGGTTTTAGTTACTTTTACATCCAAGAAGTTGATCGTATGTTCACTGATCTCGTGGGTAAATTGGATCCTGTCATCAATAAGGTTAAGAAGTTTGATTTGATCTTCGAGTTCTTCATGGGTTCCTTTCCATAATAGAAAGATGTCATCTATGAATCTTAGGTACAACGGTGTCTGGTTCTTCCAGGGTTGAGTATTTAGGATGTATTCTTCTTCGAAGGAGTTCATAAAGATATTGGCATATGCGGGCGCAGCACAGTTGCCCATCGAAGTGCCTGTCTTTTGTAAATACCATGTCTTGCCACTGGAAGTAGGAATGTAGAAGAGTGAAATCTAGGAGTTCCATCAAGAAGATTTTCATGCCTTCGTCATAATCTGTATTTAAAAGGGCCTTTTCGACTGCTTCAATCCCTGCTTGATGTGGGATCGATGTGTATAGAGATTTAACATCAATTGTACACATTAATATGGTTTCTTCTTCTGTGATGTTTGTGAGATTGAGTTTTTTGAGAAAATCTGTAGTGTCTTTAAGGAAAGATGTCATTTTAAAAACACATGGTTGAAGGTAAGTGTCCAAATATTTACCAACGGGTTCATGTATGCTCCCACGTGTCGAAATTATAGGGCGACAAGTTTTCCAACGGATTAATGAAAAATCAAGTGAAAAATTAAAAAACTTTCAACTGCATAATTGAGTAAATTATTCATTGACAACCACGAAAAAATGTGTTACTCCAGTCCAGTGCCCGGGGACACACCCCACAGGGGTGGGGTCGTTACCTACATCAAGATGACGTCAGGCGTTCCACACTTTTGTAATAAATATAGAATGTTAGCAATCTAGTTGTTCATTAGGATACTGTTGAGAGGCAGAGGCCAGGGGCACGGACTCTGAAAATTGAAGGCAGGTAGGAGGGTGCAAAGGCAACAATTTAACCACACTGAGCAGGCAGGAAGGGCCGTGGCAGCACAACAGACTATGGAGGGCAGTGGAAAGGGGGGCAGGGGCAACAAACCAACAATACAGGACTTGCAAGAGAGGCTGTGGCAATGTAATAGACCATTGTGGGCAGAAGGATGAGGCAATGGTAGTACAACTATACATGCCAACAGACCCGATTCAGCCAGGAAACGTCCAATGTTTTTAAGCTCAAATGGGCTGTATTTGATCTGTCTCCTGTCTACAATCTCCTCTTTTTCAATGTAACTCAAAGGGGAAAATCAATACCCCAGTTGTGTTTCAAAATCTCCCTCTTACCAAGTTCAAAATGTTCGCAAGTATGGTACATTGGATCATGGAAGGAAATCGGGTAGGGACATGGACTTGGATAACAGAGGACAGGAGGGACATGGAGAGGTGCACCAAACTGACCCTGCAGGGTAGGCATCAGGGTTTGCAGCAGCACAATACACCACACAGGGCATGCGGGATGGGAGTGCAGCACAACAATCCTTAGAAAGCAAGAGGGAGGGGACAGGACCATGCACATGGACAACAGAGAACAGAGGGGCAAGAGGCAATGGTAGCTAGCTGACCATAATGGACAGACAGGAGAGAAAGCTGCAGCATAACAGACCATAAAGGGCAGGAGGGACGGATCAGGGGCATTACAATGGAGCAGACAAGCCAGGAGGGAGGGAGTAGGGGTCTGCACATGTAAACAGAGGGCTGGGGGCAAGGGGGCAGGGCAGGAGCAGCAAGATAGCCATGGAGGTCAGGCAGGATGGGCACTAGAAGCAAGACACACCATGAAGAGCAACAGTGAGACTGTGATGGCATACACACAGACCATGGAGGGAAGGTGGGAGGGGGTCAGGGGCAGCTAACTGACCACACAGGGAAGGTGGGAGGGGCCATGGCAGCACAGAAGACCATGCATGGCAAGTGGGAGGGTTAGTGGCAGCACAATGGCTATGATGGGAAAGAAGGAGGGTGCAGGGGCATGCACAAAGGACGATGGAGGATAGAAGGGAGGGTCAGGACCTGTGCACAGACAAGAAATTTCAGGGGAAGGGGCCTCACAACAGACCGCATGGGGCAGGCAGGAGGAGCAGTTGCAGCACAACAGACCAGGGAGGGCAGAAGGGTGTGGCAGTACAATGGACCATGTAGGACAGGAGGAAGAGGATAGGGGCATGGCTTGTGGACAGGCAGGGTGGAGGTGGCAGGGACAGGTTACAGTCATCTGACAATGCTAGGCAGTTGGGAGGGGAGTGGCAGCTCAACAGAACACTCAGAGTAGATAGGAGTGGCAGGTCCATGGAACATGGTGGGCAAAAAGGATGGAGCAGGGGCATGCACAAAGACATCAGAGGGCAGGGGGAAGGAGAATAGGGGCAGCAAGCTAAGCACAGAGTTTAAGCAGGAGGTCAACAATAGGGCATAGAATTGGGCAATGGAGGGCAGGAGGAGGGGACTGGTACATCATACTAAATTGAGGGCAGTGGCAGCACATCAGACCATGCATGGCAGGAGGGAGGAGGCTAGTCCATGGATTCACACAACAGAGGATAGGGAGGAGGGGGATGGGGCAGCAAGCTAACTGTTCAGAGAAGGTGGGTATTAGGAACTTTATTGTTTTTAAAATGTGTGTCTGTGCGAACTACTTAAAATATGAACAAGTATGCAGCATAATCTTACTTTTATTCAGGAAGAAGAGGACGTTTGTGACTGTGACTCCGGGCTCACTTGGCAGAAACACCCCCTGACCCTCCACCCCCTATCGCAAAATGTAATCCCCGTGAAAAGGGTAGGTGAACACAGTGTTATATAGAACATAGTCCTGAGAGCACAATTCAAAATGAAAACTAGATATAGTGTATGGTATAAACTATGCACCAAAAAGTGTGATATAAGATGAACCGGGCATGAAATATAATATGCAATACATTGTGTGCAATGACAGATTCATTGGAGAGCACGAGATAGCACAGGCACTAGCGCGTGCTATGTGATGTGCGCCTTGGAGTGTAATATGCAAAGGGCAGTGTTGTGTAACCTAACTAGTCTCTAAAGTTGTAATATAAAATATGTGCTGGGGAGTGTAACGTTGCATATGCACTGTGACAAAGATATGGATCCCAGATTGTAATATGTATGGCATAGCACTGTGCGTTATAACATAGGCATTGAGGAAGGCACGTTAGATGGGGCAATATAACCCGTGCGAAGACAAGTTTGGCATGACATATTCACGGGGTGGTGTTACAGTGCACATGGGCTAGAGAGTGTCATAGCATATCCACTAGCTGGTGGAATACAACACAGAGGTGTGTGGCACTCGGCAGGCAATGGTGGGTGTAACACAGCATTGGGCTCTGCCAGGAGCGCGCTGTGACTCTCAAGTGATGTTCGTCCCCTTTCCAGAGAGTAAAATAAAAAGTATTACACATCCGGCAGTGGATGTGTGTTTTATTAACCATGAGGGGGGTTTCTTACATAGTTTTGGGCGAATTTTTGTCGAATCCCCTTTGAATGGCTTGGTGTGCATGTGTATTAAATGTGCCCGTCAATAGCTACCCATGTTTGTATAGATAAACGACAAGGGTGTCTACCGGGATTAGGCACGGTAGGGCATCAGACATGTCAGAGCTTCACTAGTGGTGTAAATACATTCCACGTGGATTCATTGTATGCATAGTCGCCTTTTAATGAATATCACTCAAATCGTCATGGTGATAGGTACGTACGGTTTGTCCAGCATGTCCTAGGTGTGTCTATAAATATATATTTTTTTAAAATAATAAAAAACAGTGGCCGGCCCTGGGGATTGGGGTCAAAAAAATATAATTAGGAGACAGGCCCTGGGGGATGGGGTCATCAGGGTCAATAAATTAGAATAAGAAGGGGAACCACACAGCCCCCCTTCTTAAAAAATTAAAATAAATAAAAGACTGGCATCGTGCCGGAGGCCACACCCCCTCCTTGCAGCACTCTACAAACGCGCCCCCTGGCGAGTTGTAAGTTGGGGAATTAATTCCTCTTCAATACTGAGGGTCCCTGAGGGCCAACTAGCCCAACAGGCATCTCCAGTATGCGCCCAGGAGCTGCGCTGCAGACAGGTGTTCTGAGGCCAAGCCCCTTTTTACACCTCTCTGCAACGCAGCTCTGTGGCGCTTACTGGAGGTACCTAGTGGTCTAGATTGACCCTAGAGACCCTTAGGATTCAAGGGGACTTAATCTCTCAACTTAGAACAGCCACAGGGCGCGTTTACACAGTGGTGAAGGGAGGGGACGGGGCCTGAGGTGACGTGGGCAAACACGCACTATGGCACGTTTTAAATTGGGGATATAATTTCCCTTCAATACTGAGGGCCCCTAGGGGCTAACTAGCCTACCAAATGCTTCCAGTATGCGCCACTGAGCTGCATTGCAGAGAGGTGGTCCACGCTGTGCCACTTTTTACACCTCTCTGCAACGCAGCTCTGTGGCACTTACTGGAGGTACCTAGTGGGCTAGTTGGACCCTAGGGACCCTCAGGATTAAAATGAACTTAATCTCCCAACTAAAAACGGACACAGGGCGTGTTTACACAGTGGTGATGGGAGGGGACGGGGCCTGAGTTAACGTGTGCAAAAACGCCCTGTGGCCTGTTTTAAGAGGTAGTTTTAATCCCCCTGCCCTATTATATACTAGGGGCTTACAGAGGAGGTCATGCTAATCACAGGGGGACCCCAACGCATAATGTTCCCTAGTGTATGTAGGTGTTTTCACTGTATTCTAAGTGTCTTTTAACATAGCACTGGCTCTAGGACTGGTTAGTCAGAGTCAGTTACCACCAGTATCCGTCTGAAAAAGTTGAGGGTACAGGATGATTTTGCAACAAGGATTCTTTCTGCTCTTCTTTTTGTTCTTTCTGCACGTTATCCTTCTTCCTGCACTTTTCTTCGTCTTTGAGGACTTCTGTTGCTTCTTTCTGCACTACTTTTTTTTCTTTCTGTGCATTTTTTCTTCTTTCTTCACATGTCCTATCTCTGTAGGCATAGTTAGAAATTAGCATTTAAAAAACCTTTGAAATTCACAGAAAAAACCATAGGTTTCAGGCACGTTATAGTTAGGAATTAGCATTTAAAAAACCTCAGAAATTCACAGAAAAAACCATAGGTTTCAGGGGTGTTATAGTTAGCTGGACTTTTCACTTGTACAAAACCATTGAAATTCCCCCGTTATAGTTAGTTCAGCTAACTATAACTTGCGCGCCCGCAATGCACTGCTGATGACGTCACATATTACATCACTCATGACATGGTCAGTGACATCACTCATGACATCACTCATGACATCACTGATTACATCACTGATGACATCATCCTTGTGATAGAGTGGCAGACCTCCTCTCACCCTAATATAACCTTTGATACACACATTTAAAAATAGAGACTAAAATTTTCAAAACAATGGACATACCAATACCAGTTACAACAACCTCTTCAGTAATTCTAAGATCCACATACACATCCACTCATTCACCAACAGTCCTATACAGTCACTCATACATGTACTCACTCATCATATGTACTCATACACCTATACATCCTGTTACACAATGCCATTAATCCATAGAGTTACTCACACACATAGTCACTCATGCTAATAAAGAATCAAACATACATTTACTTGCATATACAGTTATACACACACCACCACACTTACTTCTACGGAAACTTACACATACTTAGTCTTTTAAACAATCACTTATAGAAACACATACTTATTCATACAGGAACTCTTTCAATCTCTCACTCTCACATATACTCACTTATATACACCAATAGTCACATATACTAGTTTAAAACATATGTAGTTACTCATAAAGACACTATTGAGACAGTCATTCACTCACTAACACACCCATACACACACTCATCCACCCATACAGTCCTGCACACATGCTGTCTTCAACACATACAAACAGTGAGTCGCTCATTCATGCACCTATGCACTACGTAATACCCCCACCGAACCATGCAGACACTCAGACTGATACTCAAAAAACCAACTAATAACCTATATAGACACCCATGTAGGTACTCACCAACCCGTGCAGCCACTTATACACAAAGTGAGAGACTGATACAGATATTTACATATATAAACATTACTCACTAAGCCATGTATTCACTATGATACACATAATCAGTCAGTTACACAATCAATTTTTCAAAAACAAATCATCCATTTAGACACTTATATACCCATTTATTCTTCCATCGACCTTGAGATATACATATATAAAACATATTTAATTTTCAGAAAAACAGACATTCACTGGATGATGTCATCAGTGATGTCATCAGTGATGTCATTTGAGATGTCATCAGTGATGTCATGAGTGATGTCACTGACCATGTCATGAGTGATGTAATATGTGACGTCATCAGCAGTGCAATGCGGGCGCGCGAGTTATAGTTAGCTGAACTAACTATAACGGGGGAATTTCAATGGTTTTGTACAAGTGAAAAGTCCAGCTAACTATAACACCCCTGAAACCTATGGTTTTTTCAGTGAATATATATATATATATACTCACTGAAACATAGGTTAAAAGAATTTTACAATTGGATGTAATAAGAAAAATCAATTTTTCTTGAAAGTAAAACCTTAGCATGTCAATGAAAAAAACTAAGGGGCAGATTTATGTTTCCTGGCGCATCCCTGCAAATTCAGCAGGGATGCCCCAGGAAAGATGCGTCACGCAAGTTTACCCTTGCGCCACCACAGATGCGCCGCATTTACAATGCAGCGCATCGTGGCGCAAGGATAAACAGATGCGTGACGCATCTGTTGGTATAAGGGCGGCGCATTGCTGGAGTCGTGTCGCAAGCACGACGCAACTCCAGCAATGCTCAGTGGCTGCCCATACCGAACATGCTGCGTCATGCCTTACGCCTGCTTCAAGCAGGCGCAGGGTTTTGACGCAGCAGCGTCGGAAAAGTGACTCAGTGAAATCGTGTAGATTTCACTGCGTCACTTTTCCGAGGCTTTTTCCGATGGAACGCCCACCCTGTATACATTAAACCTGACGCAGGTTTAATGTAGCGCAAGGCTTTACAACATGACGCATCTCCCTAGATGCGTCACGTTGTAAATAAGGCGCAACATGGCGCATGGTTTACGCCGCCGCTGTGTCACAGAAGTGACGCAATGGCGGCGTAAATGTCTCGCAAGGGGCTTGTAAATCTGCCCCTAAGTTTTGAGTAACATTAAGTTAGGTGTATATGTCTGTGACAACATTAATGTTTTGAACTGAAAAAAAAGAAATTCACCAGTTATAGTTAGCTCTGGTAACTATAACTCATGCCCTAAGGTAACTATAACTCACGCCACCACCATGCTCTGATAATTACCCCACATATTACATCGTTTATGGCATTATTTATAAAATTATTGACAATGCGCATGGTGGGGGTAAGTCCACTCAAGTACTTATATAAGTATATATATGAACTCATTTAGAAAATTGCTTTTATTCATAATTAGACAAATAGAACGTGCTGGATTGGATGAAGAGAGACAGCTGCGAATGGCAGGGGTGGTAAGTGATGCACCTAGGGAAGAAAAGAAAGATTTAGACTGAATTAAAGGAGTGATAAAAAGAAAAGCTCTGGTGCTAGACAAATCGTTGCAAGCAATAGAGTAAAAACTGGCAAAGGGCATGAGGTGGGATAAGAGAACCCAGAGGGAGAAGAAAACACAGTAAGAGAGCAAATGTTAATCAGAAGTGAGGGAGAAGGGGAGCATAAAAGAATTAATGTTTGAATAGCTGCTAAAAAGAGGGTGATTTGAAATAAATCGGACCATGGGCTTTGCCTGGTCGAGACAAAAAGGCACAAAAGAAAATAAAGGATACAGAAATAGGATGAAAAGGAGGAGTTGGCAAACAGATACACACAATATAAAGCAGGGAGACCAGATATAGCATTACTCCTACAACAAAGGGAATGACTGGACTGTCCCACATGGAAATCGGAGGAGTTTTCTGAAAATTAACATGACTGAGGTAGGACCTTGGATGGTAGTGTTGCATTACGCCACCTCTAGAGGATCTAAAACATAGTCGGTAAAGTGAACTCGGGCACAAAGTATTTTCAAGGAAATGCGGAGTGGGGGACACCAACAAGTAGTCTACTCCAGCTTCCTCTTAAATGGGTGATTAGCCACTGATGTGACCACACTGAACCTAAATGTCTCAGTAGCATTGCCCCTGACATAAATGTCAACGATGGTAAAGTAGCACATATTCAAGAACTAAATCAAAAGGTAGCACAGACGTCGAGTAGTTGACATGCTGTCCCAAAATATTGGTCAAATGCATCACCTACAGATGATATCTGAGCAACTACTGAAATTGCACAGACTGACTACAGTCAAGTTAATGAGCAACCTTGCTAGAAAAGAGGTGAACCTGTAAGTTTTATTTATTATATTGCCTATCATGCTTTTGCCAATATTCTTTTTAACAATACAGCTCTGCTTACAAGATACATCAGCTACCCATCATTCTTAAATACCTTGTTAGATGAATGACAACATTGCTTAGAGGACTCACCAGGTGGATTAAATTTCCATCAGAGGCTGGCAAGGTAAATGTAATCAAGGGCAACATGTACGCGATAGCTGAATGCACCACTACTGTTGGTACATTTGAATCACACATGGCAGCTAGTTCTACTCAATGCCTGTGACATGGTGTTTTACAGTTGTAAGATGCATCATGTAAGAAATAGGATTATTAGTAGAGAGGAGTGGAAGCCCCACTCAACTAATACATGTCAGGGTAAACCTCAAAAAATTACTGAATTAACCTGTGCTTAAACCTCTGGTAGATTGGAACAAAGCAGTAAGGCTTAACTTATAGGCAATATGTAAAGTATAGATGTAGCACTCACAGAGTAATAAAGTAAAAACACAACACAAGAAAAATCCCTAACCAATTTAGACAATAGAGTAAATGTCAATAAATATATTTACACTAAAATGAGATATAAGCTTTAAAGGTTTGGGTGAAAATACCACCAAGAAGTACTAAGCAACACTCATGTTTATGTGGTTACTGTAGCATACTGAGATGGAGCGTATGTCAAAAACAGAGACCAGGTTAGTGCAGTTGTAGAGTTATCTTCTAAAGTTTAGCATGAAGGGTGCTTTTTGTGTTGGCAGGGACCGAAACAATATGGCTGTTGCTGTGAGGGACTGGTCGAGCATCATAGATAATCGTTGCTGTTGTGGAAAGAGCCAGTCATCATTGGAGGTCCATGTTGATTGATCATCGAGTACAGTCAATGTCGGCATGAAGAGGTAACTGCGCAGTCAGGGGAGTCCAAAATGTCTGCAACGTCACATTTTATTTGGAAGGAGTTCACGCTGATGTCATTCAAGTGACCTGTACCTGGGGACACCTCTTAGGGTTTGGGACAAATTCCAGCAGAGCTCAGTAGCAGAGTTCAGGCTAGTTCAAGCAGCTGGCAGATGCAGGGATGTCTCTGGCAGCTTATTGTCTCCCTGTAGTTTTATTTATTTATTTTATTTATTAGGAGTTTTATATACCGCTGGCCAGACCCGAGGGTATCGGAGCGCTTCACAACAGATTTAAAGCAGAAATCACATAAAAAGGCAAAGGTAAACGGAAAAGATCGACGGACTCATTGTGCTGTGCGTCCTTGAGGTAGGGAGATCCTGAGATAGCATCGATGAGTGCACAATGTCCTGGGTTAAACCTCTTTCCATGGGGAGGGAACGAAGAGGAGGGTAGGAGAGCGGGATGAGGTAGATAGTGGGGGAACATTGTCAACGGGTTGTAAAGTGCAGGAAGAGGTAGGTTGTGGTGGAACATTGTCAAGTGACAGCGGACTTCGGGTTTGTGCATTTCGGCGGCGATTCTCGGTTCGGGAAGGCACGGTTGAGGTAGAGGTCTTTTAGGAGACTTTTGAATTTTATAAAGGAAGGGATAGTCCTGATTTTGACTGGGATGGAGTTTCAGATTTTGGGTGCGTTTCCAGCGAAGAATCGTGCAGCGGCTTTTTGTTTGCGTGTTTACATCGGGATGAGTAAGAGGTTGTTGGAGCTCCTGAGGTTTCTTGTCTGGCCAGCTTTCTTGAGTTTGGAGGCCAGGTATTCCGGTTTCTCTGTGTGCAGGGCTTTGTGCGTGAGGCAGGCAGTTCTGAAGCTGGCACGCATTTCGACTGGGACCCATTTTAGTTCTCTGAGTGCGGGAGATAAGTGGTCATATTTCTTAACCTCCGGAGACCATTCTGGCAGCTGCATTGAGGGTTGTTTTGAGTTGCGCTAGGTGGGATTGAGCTGTACCGATGAGGACAGCGTTCCCGTAGTCGAGTCTAGATAGCAACAGTGATTGCGTGGCTTGTTTGAGGTCCTTGGGCGGTATGAAGGGCATCATTTTGTTCAGAAGCTTCAGATTGAGGAAGGCACTCTTCGCGGAGATCTTAATGTGGTCGGTCATGTTCAGTTTTGGGTAGAGGGTGATTTTACCGAGTTAGCCAGGGTGAGATTGCCGTTGAGAGCATCGATTGATTTCAGCCACTCTGTGATTCGGGGGGTTTCTTCTTTGTTGGAGATGAGGAGGTTTTCGGTTTTGTCTTGATTGAGTTTAAGGTGGTTTGTTGCTAGCCACTGTTGAATTTCTTTAAAAGTGTTGTTGAGTCTTAGAATGTCGTTAATGGAGGCGGTTTCCAAGTAGATCTGGGTGTCATCTGCATATAGGTGAAATGGGATGCTGGCTTTTTTGAGAAGGGTGGTGAGGTGTTCCATGTATATCTTGAATAGTTGAGGGGAGAGTACCGAGCCTTGGGGGACACCTCTGTTGACGGGGTGTCGGTCAGACGTGAAGGTTTTGATTTTTATCCTTTGGGAGCGGTTGCGTAAGAAGGAGGAGAACCATTGTAGGACCACCTCATCAACACCCACTCTGTCTTGAAGAGCCTTGATGAGTAGAATGTGATCCATCGTGTCAAAGGCTGCCAATAGGTCTAGGAGGATGAGTAGGCAGCATTTGTCAGCATCAAGAGATTTGTGGATGTCATCCACAATGTTAAGGATCACGGTTTCAGTGCTGCAGCCTTTTCTGAAGCCCGATTGGTGGTCATCTAGCAGGTTGATGTTGTCTATGTGCTGCGTCAGTTGTTTGAGAACTCACTTTTCAAGAATTTTGGATAGGAAGGGGAGGTTAGAAACAGGTCTGAAGTTGTTTAGGTCGGTGTTGTCTAGGCCTGGCTTTTTCAATAGTGGCGTCACTTGGCCGACTTTGAGGCAGTCAGGGATGATGCCAGTTTTCAAGGAGCTGTTTATGATTTCGCTCCAGAGTGGGGCGAGTGAGTGTTTCAGCTTTTTGGTCAGTTGGGAGTGTATAGGATCGAGGGTGTGGGATGCAGGCTTGGAGGAGGAGATTAGTTTAAGAATCTCAGCTTCAGGTATAAGGTCGAAAGATTTCCAGGCTTTCGAGGGGAGCTTGCTCGTGGTGGTTTCAATTGTTGGGTTTGGGTTTTTGCAGGAGGGGTAGAGGTTGGTGTCAAGAGATAGCTCAATCTTGGTGATTTTGTCGTTCAAGAAGTTGGTGAAGTTGTCACACAGGTCTTTGGAGGCCAGGACTGGGGTTGCAGAGGTCTTGGAAGTTTATTGCCTGATGATGTTAAAGAGTTCTTTGGGCCTGTTTTTCGCGTTGTCAAGGGTGATCAGGAAAAGTTGTTTTTTTCATTGTTGATATGTTTTTTGTAAATCCTTCGGGTTGCTTTGTGTTGCTCGCAGAGGCTTGTGGAGGGATTGTTTCTTCATAAACGTTCTGTAGCTCTAAGTTGTCTCCTTTCAGCGTTAATGTCCTTGTTGAACCAGGATCTGGAAGGAATATTCCTAGTTTTTTTCAATTTCAGGGGGCAAGTTGGTCTAAAATAGACGCCATGGTTATGTTGTAGTAGGAAGTGAGTTCTGTTGTGGAGAGACCGTCAGGGGAGATGGGTAGGAGCGTGCTTATTTTTTCTTCTAGGTCGACCATGTTGATCTGTGATAGGTTTCTCGTCCACGTGGGAGGGTTTTGGATGGGAAGTTGATACATGATCGGTTGCGTGATGTGGAATAGTATTAAATGGTGGTCTGACCAATCGACTGGTAGGATGTGGTCTATTGTGATTGCGTCATGTTGGGCGATGATGGCATCTAGGATTGCCCCTTTGTTATGGGTTACTTCTGAGCAGTACTGGGTAAGGTTGTTGGTTTGTAATAGCTCGTTCAGGTTTTGTATAGGTGAGCTGTTTTTATCATTCCAATGCAAGTTGAGGTCACCCAGAATTAGGTTATTGTTGTCTCGGAGTGCGCAGTGAGCAATCAGGTCTGACAGGTGTTCAGTGAAAGTGGGGGTGTTGCCTGGGGGGTGGTATAGGAGGTGGCATTGTATTATTTTGTTGTTGCTGGTGTTGATGTTGGCGGTTAGTCATTCTAAGGTGTTGTAGTTGAAGGTATCTATTTGAGTCACAGACAAGTTGTTGTTGTGAAAGATTGCTAAACCCCCACCTCTTTGGTCTTTTCGGTCTTTGTTGATGATTGAGAAGCCTGGGAGTACGAGGGTGTCCATGATTGGAAGTGAGCAGTCGTGAAACCAGGTCTCTGTGATGAAGGCTATGTTATGGGTGAGGATAGATTCTGCAAGCTCTGTGGCATGTTTAGCGTTAGCGGCTGATCTGCAGTTTATGAGCATGCAGTTGGTAGGTGGTATCTATTTTATTGTTTTTTTCTTTAAGGGTGCAGTGGGGATGTTGATGAAGGAGGCTGGGTGTCTACAAGGTTTCGGAGAGGAGTGATCTCTTCTAAATCCAGTGATTACCTGAATCATGGATTGAGGAATGGAAGCAGTGGGGGTGTCGTACAAGGAGGCCAGATCAGCCGCTTGATCCGAGGACATAGCCTCCATAGTTCTTTTGGGCCTCAGTGTATGAGGGGTGTGAGGTCCCTCTGGGTCGCATAGCCTTGTAGAGCCTTTGGTGTGTAGGGTTAGAGACAGTGGGAGTACCGTGGTGGTTTTTAGAGGGCTCGCGAAGCGTAGCGAGGTTGTTTAGCATTTCGTTAAAACCCTTTGCTATAATAGCTAATTGGCTTTCAAGCAGGGAGAGCCGGCTCCCCATCTCACCTTGTGTTTGGGTGGGTGGGTTCTGGACGGGGTCTTCCTGGAGGGGAGAATGCCTGACGATGTTGTGTTGCCTTCTGGAGGTTCTTGCATAATCAGTGAGGGCTTTGAGGAGGGTCGTAGGTGTGGGGTGGAGGGGTCCTGTTGTGGCAGCTGCTTTCTTTTGCAAGTGGGTATAGGAGGGTGGATGGAGGTCTTAGATTGTACAATGAGGGTGGACGGTGTTGCTTGAGGAGGGTTATGAGCGGGGGGCTGTTCGCGGGGATGAGCCGGCGGGGGGGTCTTGTTCTTGGTGCCAGAGGTGCTGGTGGTGACACACGTAGGAGAACGGGGGTTTATGATAGCGGGCACAGGAGTGGTGTGGGTGTTCCTCTGGGGAGTTTGATGTCGGGGTGGAAGGGGTGGGTTGGTTGGGGGAAATGAGTATGAGCGGAGGCAATCCTAAGTGAGGGGAAGAGGGAGTCAAATACCTCAAGGTTGTTGTTGTTGGCTTGGATCAGGACTGTGCCATTGGAATAGATGGTCACAGAAGTGTTCCCCCTTCTCGTTGAGCGGTTAGAGATAGGGAATGAAAGTTTGCAGCTATGGGGTGTATTCGTAGTTTTGGTAATGTGGAGTTGTGATCTGAGTGTGGAGATCCACTTTTCGGGGCTTTCCGTGTGAAAGATGAGGTCCATTTTTACTTGGCCTTTATAAGAGCAATGATATATGTCCACAAATAGAGATTCGGGTTATTGCCTGATCAGTTAATGTTTGAGGTTTTTTCTCGTTTTGGGTGAGAGGTTGGGGGGAGACTAATCAAGAAGGAGTTCGGGCCATGCAGTTTATCGTAGCACAACATGAGGGGGTTGACGTAGGTTGGTGTGATAGAAGGCATTTTAACTAAGCTGGGGGAGGGGCTAGTTCCTTTAGGACTTGGTGTGCTACGCTAAGACAGGGGTCAGGTGGGTTGGGTGGTGGACTGGGCTGGTAGGGAGGTGGTAGGCTCTGTGCTGTAGGGGCTGTTGTTGCTTATTCTAGACGAGGCCGGCAGGAACAGGGTGTATAAGGAGTGATTAGGGTGAAAGGGGACTCACCGGAGCAGTCTGATCCTCGGTGAGAAGAACTACTTCTGTGTGACCATCTTGGGGTCAGGTGTTGCAGAGTCCCTTGATAGCTCGCAAATTGATTGCCCAGTGGCGGATTAGTGTGCTTTTCCTGGAGTTATTTGTCTTGTGCTTCAGTACTGGAACGCTCTACAAGGCGGCGGTTTCTTTGGAGGACTCACATAAGCGGTGGGTACTCATGCTGGTTTAGGCAGCCATCTTGGGACAGGCGTTGTGGAGCTCTGTGTGGTGCCTTGAAATTGCGAGCAGTCTAGTGTTCATGGAGGGTTACCGTTGTCGGATCTAAATTGAGGTGGCCATTTTGGGGCCAGGCACTGCGGAGCACAGCAGTAGCTCGTAGTGAACTAAGTGAAGTCTCCCCGGTTCCAGTTTGATGATCCCTGCAAGTCGGAACTCTCAAGTGATCAGTTTAGAGTGTCTTTGATTAGTTTGCAGTCCGCTAACCAAGCCTGTTTTCTTTTATTGCTATAACATCTTGTGCGGCCATTTTGAGGTCAGGCGTTGCGGGGCTCAGCAGTAGCTCACACTCTGTTTTCCCAGTTTTCTCTGATTTCATAAAGGACCTCAGCTGTCAGGCTCGCTTGTGTCCACTGTGGGGTGTTTTTGCGTAACGAGCAGTCTATTGCTCACGCTTGGTTACTTTTATCGGCTCCACGACTTGGCGGCCATTTTGGGGACAGGCGCTGCGGGGCTTGGCAGAGGCTCGTAGTCGGTTATCTGAAGACCCCCCAGTGTCCGTTTGGTAATCGTTGCATGTCGGGATTCACGTGTGTCCACCCAGGAGTGACTATGAATTCCTTGCAGTCTGCTGGCCGAGCCTTGTTACCTTTATTACTCCCACAAATTGTGCGGCCATTTTGAGGTCAGGCGTTGTGGAGCTCATCCGCAGTTTGCGCTCCGTATCCTCTCGGTTCTGCCCGTGCCAGCTATGTTGAAGCAGCGGTCTGGTTTCAGGGCAGTCGGGACTCTTGCGGGTCCGAGATGGGGTGTCCTTAAATCGAGAGAGGTCTGTTAGCCGCCGATCACCTTTGAGGTAACAGTTTCCCTCGTGGAGATGTCGAGGAGCAGATCCTCCAATCTTCGGTTCCAGCTAAAGATGGGAGCTCGATTCAGGCGTATCCACCTTGGGGTTATACCGGTGAGTCCTCGTTCTCGGGTTGCGGAGATGGTGGGGAGGGCAGCATGGGTTCTCCTTGCAGCGGTGATCCGAGTGCCCAGGAGCTCGATTTCAGTGCTCACTACCCGCGGCCATCTTGGCAAAGTTCACACAGGTTCACACAGGAGGTCAGGCAACTGATCTTTAGGGTCAATGAGTGGCCTGGGTTCAAGGCAAGCAGGTCAAATCTTCTTTCATCAGTCAGCTGGGCAGTCCCTCTTCCCGAGACAGCAGGGCAATCTTTCTTCTGAATCTTCCACAGGTCCGGGAGTGCTCTGATGAGAGGTTCTGAAGGTCCAACATTTATACCTGGTGCCAGCCTTTGTGTGGGGGACCTACCTCCAAAACTGGTTCTGGTCAATTCTTACCTTTCCACTAGGTTTGGCTCAAAACTGTCTATGGTAATAACGGCAGGGGTGGGTCGTCGTTGTGTCAGGTTCCTTTTTGTGTGCTGCAGGCAGAAACTTTTGAAGTGTAATCAGGGCAGGGTACAGTTCCTCCCCATCCATCCTTTCAGGAAGAGCCAATCCCCTCACACGTAAGCCTTCTTTGTTTCCTTGTCTGGAAGCAATACACAACCCACAACAGGAGAGTCATTTACAGTCATGTAACCCTAAATACATGCAGAAAGGCACAGTTGTTTTGAGCAGAAAAATGTCAACTTTCTAAAACAGCCAGGTTCAGAATAGAAACTTAAAATCCAAGTTTACCATTAAAGATGATTTTAAATTACAATTTATTTGAGTATAAACAGAGTTTCTTTATCTGCTCCCAGTCTGAAGTTAGCACTTATTAAATGTAATAAGGTAACTCAGTGTTACTTTATAGAAGAGATAGCCTTATAACAGTGAAGAACGACTTTTGGATTTTTTTTTACTTTCAGAACATGTATAAATTAAGTACACTTGTTCTACTTTTTTAATACCGTGTAACCTGCCCTAAGAACTTTTAGGGTCTACGGGGCATATCATCAAGGCCCAACGCTAAAATTATCGCCGCTTTAGCGTCCGTTTTCGGACGAAAAGCGGCGATAATTTTATTGCACTATCAGCAAGGACAGGCTAACGCGAGTTTCCATGCCTCAACGCCATTTACCCTAACGCCCAGCTTTGCATCCCTAATGAGATGCAGAGTGGGCGTTGCTGACCAAAATAACGTAAGAAATGTTGCTAACCGACATTTCTCCAAATTTCAAGCTGCACGCTAACCTGCATAGCGATAAGAAAAGTAGCGCTAACCTCGCTTATCGCTACTTTCCTTATGCCTGCTTTCAATCTGACTTAGCCATTATAGCCAATGGAAGATGGATATTATGGCTAAGTCTGCCCTGCCCTATCAACAAGCTATTGCCTATGTTTGTGCGATTATCGCTGGATGTCCAGCGTTAATCGCACATTTTGCAGCTAGCGCTTGGATTAGTATCGCATTGGAGATAAGCGTTGCTGATAGCACGCTATCCCTGCGATAAAATCCAGTCATAGCCGGCGATAATTATCCTCGCGCTAAGCGTGCTAAGCGATAATTATCGCCGGCTGTTGCTGATATACCCCTACCTTAGGGGTGACCTCCACATGTTAAAGAGGAAAGGGTAGGCCTGGCAAAAGGTTTATTTTGTAATTTTATAATGGCACCTAAACAGAGCTACAGGCTGCAGTGGTAGGCCTGAGACCTGTTTTAAAAGGCTTCTTTTGTAGGAGTATAATGATGAGTGCATAATGAGTGCTGCAGCCCAGTAGTAATATTTAATTTACAGGCGGTGGGCAAAAGTAGTACCATATACTTGGGATTTATAAGATAATTAAATTTGGCGATTGGGTTTTGGCCAATTTTACAATATTCAGGGAGAAAGCAGAAGCATTTTACCCCTGGTGCACAGAGTCCTAAAAGCCAACTAAAACAGATTCAGCAGAGGAAGAAAATAACTGGGGTGACCCTGAAGAACGATCTGGGTACAACCAATCTAATTTTGCAGGTAAGCTGCAACTACAATATGATGTTAACCCATCGTTTTTTTATTTTTTCTGGTTCAATAAACGAAGTTCAAGTGTTGCACTATGTAAAATCTATGTCACGTACCTGCTGACAATTCCTTACAAGGAAAATGCCATGACTGCAATGTGCTTGCAAATACTTTTACTAAGAATTTCATGTTAGTGCTGACTCCATTGATATGATACTTGAATTTCATGTTTAAAAAGCAGTGGCAACACATGACTTATCTCATTAAAAGCAACATACTCCGCAAACGCAGTGCTCATCCATGAAATCTTCCACAGCACCTTCCTGTGAATGACAGTACAGTTCACATCCTTGTGTAATAGTGTGCGATACAGAACATCTTACCCTCATCATTCTTTTTTAGCGACCATGAGGACCCCCCTATGCGGTACAAAAAGTGGAAGAAAGCGTTTCAAACATACATCCAATTCTGTGGCCCGGACTTGGGTGTGGATAGGAGGGTAGTATTGTTGTTGCATAATTTAGTGGCAGAGGGTCAGGGACCTTTTGACAATCTTTCAGAACTAAATAGGAAGATGGGCAGAATTAATGAAAGTTTTGTAAAGAGCATGAATGCCAAAGTGTCTTAGTGCTGGAGCCACCTTTACGATCGTATAAAGAAAGGTGATCACAGGCTTAAGCCCTTTAGCGTGGCGCGGATTACCGCGCCGTGCTGAAGGTTTTATTGAGCGGTCGGGGCCGTGACGGAGCGGTTCCGTCATGCGCACAGCGCAACCGATGCGCATGACGGAACCGCTCCGTCATGCGCATTGAAGGGGTTAAAACATGGATACAAATAGCCATGTTTTTAAAGATTCTCTGAGCGTCTGTCTGTTGGTTTGCTCCTTAGTGTAAGAGGTAAGGTGTTCCAAAGCTTACAGGCCAGATGGAAAAAGATTCTACCCCCATTTTAAAGTCTTTGCCCTAAGGATGTCCAACTGACAAGCTGTAGATGATCTAAGGTACTTTGTGGATCATACCAACTGATAAATTTGTTAAAGTGAACAGGGCCAACACCGTAGATAGCCTTATGAACAATGCACAAGGACTTAGATTGAACCCTCACCTGGACAGGCAGCCAATGCAAATCCCAGATACTTTGTAACACCGGACTGAATTTGGGGATTTTGAGCAGTAAACGTGCTGCTGCATTTTGGAGTGATTTTAGCATCTCTAGGGTCCACCTTTTTGCTCCCAGGTAGAGAGTGTTGCAGTAATCTATCTTTGATAGGACTAAGGCTACGATCACTGTTTTCTGTATATCCATCAGGATAAAAGGAAAGACCTTTTTAGGAATCTTCTAAGTGTTGAAGCAGGAAGGTGTAATGAGATTAACCTGGTCAGATAAAGCCCAGGATTTTTATATTCCTTACTGGGGATGGACATGGTCCGGCGAAATCTGGCCACCAAGAATTGTTGCATAGTGAGGTGTTTATACAGAACAGTATCACCTCCGTTTTTTGGGTATTTAATTTTAAACAGTTTTCCTGCATCCATTTTTTTGCCACGTCCTCTGGCTTTGATGATAGTGACACCACTATTTGTGTATCATCCGTGTAACAAATAGCTGTAAATCCTTATTGGCAGATTAGTTTGGCCAGGGGGGTAACATAAAGATTGAACATGGTTGGGTATAACGAAGATCCCTAGGGCACCCCACATGGCAGAGCACAGGAGTGGGATGTATGTCCCCCCAACATTACAGTTTGCTCTCTGTTTGATAGGAATGATCCAATAATATTTGATGCTGCACCTGTGATCCCCATTTTAGATAATTGCTGAATGCGTCCTTGATGGTTTACCATATCAAACGCAGCTGAGAGGTCTAGCAAAATGAGTATTGCCTTCCTTCCCCTGTCCACCTGGAAACGGATCTCCTCAGTGGCTACAATTAATGCTGACTCTGTGCAGTGTTGAGGCCGAAAGCCAAATTGTGATGAGTTCAATTTGTCATTTTAATCTAGAAAGTGTACCAGGTCTTCATTTAAGGCTTTTTCTAGGACTTTGGATTGAAACGGAAGACAAGAGATTGGCCGATCATTTTTAACCTCCGTAGGGTCTTGCAAAGGTTTTTTCAGGATAGGACGTGATAGTAATTTTTTCCAGTTATTTAGGAAAGACCCTGAGTCAAGAATATTATTTAAGAGGGGTACAAGATGGCATGCTATAGTTTTAGGGAGAATACCAACACCGCACAGGGGTCCAGTGTGGGTCCGGATTTGGCTGATAGTATGAGCCCTCTCCACTCTTTCAGGCATTAACTGATTGAACATTTCTAGGCAAGCCTGCGTAATTTCAGTATTATGATCCAGGGACCCTGTTCATGTGGACCATATCCATTTTGGTCACTTGAGAACTCTTCGTGCACGATTTTTACTTTATTATAAAAGAAATCTGCCAATTTATTGCAGAGATCTTGGTCCGAGGTGAACTGTTTGCTTTCATCGAAGTTTGATAGTGGGGTGACTGTTTTAAAATGCTCTCTAACTGAATATTTTACTGAACTAAATTTCATTGTAAAGAAATGGGATTTTGCTAAAACAATTGCCTTTTTTTATTCTGCGATAATTCTTTAATAAGTATTATTTTCCTCTAAGAAATAGTCTTTCCTCCATCTTCGTTCCTGAGCCCTAAACTTCTTCTTAAGTTCCTTCAGCTCAGCCGTGTACCACGGAGCTGATGGTTGGTTCCTACAACTTCGTATGTGTTTCTGTGGGGTGAGCATGGTGACTGCAGAGTCAATCCAACCTGCAAAACTGAAGGCTACCGAATCAGTGTCCGTGTCTAGACATCCATGGTAGGAGTGTAAAGCCATATCTAAGTCGAATGCATTATCTTTCACCAAGGGCGTGTCATGACCATATTCTTCATATTAGATGCTTTAGGGGTCTTTCCTGGGATAGTTAACTCAAAGAACACTGCACAATGATCCGTCCAAGTCGGGGGTAAGACTCTATTGAAGGTGATCCATGGATTATTGGTGAAAAATGTCATCCAGGGGATGATTACCTGTGTGGGTTGGCTCGGGGACTATCTGGATTAGGTCAAAACTCTCAAAACAGTCAATCCAGTTGATGGTGTCTCTAATTTCCTTAGATTCCATATGAAAATGAAGGTCGCCCAATACTGTGAAATTGGGAAGCTCCATTCAAGATTCCAGAAAGTTCAGCACAGTGGAAATAAATCTATTCCTTGTACCAGGTGGGCGGTAAATTATGACCCCATTAAAAGCTACCTTTTTGTTGAATTTACTACGGAATGACTGCAAATGTGGCTTTAATATTATTACAGTGGGCAATAGCAATTCTACCTCCCCGTTGCCCTTCTCTGTCAGCTCAAAAGAGCTTGTAACCTTCTGGAGGGTGATTTTTAAATCTGGATTAGAAGAACTATTATTCTAGGTTTCTGTAACAAAAATTAGGTCAGGGTTGTGTTATATATATAAAGTAGGTTAATTCATATTTGTGTTTGGGGAGTGACCTGGTTTTTAGTAGTAGCACACAGGTAAGTACAGATTCCAATGGTTCACAGTTATGTACGGATTAAGAACTTGTGAAACTAGCGTGATGTTTTAAGGCGTCTTTTTAATTGGTGTAGATGACACAGCTACACACCATTTGTTAGTGTGCACCTGAAATTTAATCGGCGTGTATTTACTTGTGTGTCCGATATTCATTAAAGCACCTTTTATATAGGATGTTTTGGGGATTTGAGCAGGGATTCTGGCACACAATACATTCCTGCTGCAGACCGGCGTATACGGGCTTGCCTTTGGTGTCCCCGATATACATGTCCGCTGCATGGTCATGTCAGTGTGTTCATTTATAGTGTCAAGCAGAAACACTAGTACTCTAACAAAAATATCGGCCCGCTCTAACTTGCAGGAATAAGCCAAGTGTGCAGAGAAGAGGAAGGACACCAATCAATTAGATAAAATCATTAAAGTATAGCAATATTTTTTAAATCTTGCTAAGCTCCCCAGCGCTTTAACACAGCTCTGTACCTAATTCAAACAGTGCTGCGCTACTGCATCAGCGCGCACATTTATAGTGTCAAGCAGAAACACTAGTACGCTAACAAAAATGGTAGACCCACTCTAACTTGCGGGAACCAGCCAAGCATGCAGAGATAACCAAATATGTTGCATGTATGAAGAAGTTAGATCTCTATTTAATGCCTACGGTATCCACAGACTTTTTAGCCTTTGGTTGGTCGGTCTTGCACCCCTTAGGACCTTTTCTCTAAACATGGTAATTTTGGCTTATACCCAATTGGCATATTTAATTTACTTATAAGTCCCTAGTAAACTGGTACTTTATTTACTCAGGTGTGTAAATTGAATGCTAGTAGTGGATCTGCAGCACTGATTGTGCCACCCACTCAAGTAGTCCTTTGAACATGTCTTAGGCCTGCCATTACACAGCCTGTTCATGCAGATTAAACTGCCTTTTTGACCTGCCAAAATAAACCTCTTGCCAGGCCTAAACCTTCCTTTTGAATACATATAACTCACTCCTAGGGTAGACCTCGGAGCCCAGAGGGCAGGGTACAATTTAAGTTTTACATGTCCTGGTAGTGAAAAACTATTTTACAAAAATTACCTACTGCAAGGCCTATCTCACCCATAGGATAACATCCTGCATTATTACATTTTAAAAGTGTAATTTCCAAATGGGCAGAGCTAACCAGTTAACCTTAGATGTCTCTGGAACCACAATATAAAATTTTAACTTACAGTTGAATTGGATTTTAAATTGCCATTCTGAAAACGCCACTTTTAGAAAGTTGGCATTTTTCTGCCTAATCCAGTTAGTGCCAGTAGCCTATCTTTTGTCACATGACTGGGTGCAGCTGGCAGTTGGGCTTTATGTTGTCCTCCTAGATAGGCACACACAATGGGAGATTAGGTGTGCCTGGCTAGGCAACTGCTGGCAGGATAGGAGGGAGTATCTGGGCTCAACCCTACTTACATCTGAATAAGCTTGTGTCCTGTATCCAAGCAAAGGACTGCACACTCCTGTAGGTAGCTTGGAGACAGGACAGGAAAGTCAGGATGCCGGGGGATTTCAAAGAAAAACCTTTAGAAGTTTCTCCCCTACTTCAAAGGCTCAAGTGGGTATAAATACTGGACATCATACACCACCACTTCAGTACACTTCTGAATCTGTGGATACTCTTCCAGGAAAAAGGACTGCTGTGCTGCTGAAGGACAGCCACTCTGCTGGACTGCTCTCTGCTGGACTCCTGCTATGCTGTGCTGACCTGCTGCTCTGTTGCCTGGGTAAGAAGGACTGGACCTGTATATCTTGCACCAAGAACCCAAAGTGACTCTAAGGGCCAGTTGACTGACCTCCTGACCTGAAGCCTATGGAATATAACAGGCTTTCAACAACCATGCATCTGCACCTGGGCTCTGTCATCTGTGAGTTTACCCTGCCAAGAGGTGCCACCACAGTCCTGGACCCTTGGAAGTATGTGTTAGGTCCTTTGCCAGCCTCTGTGGATCCAGAAGAACCAATGTATCTCTGCTGTGTGGCGTAAACCTGAGCAGAACCAACACATTTCCACAGCTCGAGGGATTAGATCCATTGCAAGAACTGGGATCACCCCTGCAACCCACATCGCATTTGGAACCACTGCTGCAAGAAGCATCATCGGTGCAAGCCCTTACATCTCTTATCAACGGCAGCCTCAATGATGATGACGGACTCTGCATTGCAGTTACACAGGTATTTGAAATGAATGCATTGCCTCGAGTGCGTGCCATATCCTCGATGCCGGACTTCACATTGCAAGTCCCATTGAAGGGATTCTCCACGTCGAAACAACAGGACCTCACACTACAGCCTAGTTGCATCTTGGAACCGGTGCATCACTTCGGCTGTGCGGCGCATCTTCGACACGGATCCTCGCAATACTCAGCAACCAGGATTTATTGTACTTTGTTCAGTGGGCCTAACTGGGTCCCTGTAGTTGGCCCATGGTCTTTCGCAGTTGGCCGGAACTTGTTACTTTATCCTGATCCGGCATGACTAGATATCCACACTTGGTTCTTTTTTCTTTTTTGGTGCTTTTTTCATTTAAACATTAAAAAGTGACTATCTCCAGCTCTACTAATTGTTATTTTATTTTCTAAATCTGTTTGGTGCTCTTTTGTGGTGTTTTCACTGTGTTGCTGATTGAAGTGTTGTGCAAATACTTTACACATTGCCTCTAAGTTAAGCTTGACTGCTCTTTGCCAAGCTACCAGAGGGCTGAGCACAGGTTAATTTTGGGGTTTGCTTGTGCCTTACCCTGACAAGCATTGTGGTTGCTGCTTGACCAGGGCTCACACCCCAGTCAACCAACAACCCAATTTTTTACACTGGTGGCAATTTTGGGTTTGGATTTATGTTTGTGCAGTGCCATTCAGTAATTTTGTGTTAGACTAATACCCCACATAAATAATGTAAGACCAATTTGTATTAAATTCTCCATGATTGGCTTCTTTGTTTTTCATAATCTACCCTCATTCCTACTACTGTACTGTCTGAGACCATGCCTGCCCCAATGGAATGTGAGCTGGTCATCCTGGAAAGCTACACAATGGCTGACCTCAAACAGTTCTGCCAGAAAATGGCCTGCAAAGGTTGGAGCTACAGAAAGCTCTAAGCACCTGGACTGAGGTCCACCAGTTGATGGCAGCCCCAGAGGAGCAGGAGGATGATAATGTTATGGAGAATCATGATTAAGACCAGGACAACAGCCCTGGAATATAGTCTTCGGTGAGGGAGGACTCATCCACTGAATTGAATCTCCCTGTCAGAACAGGAAGCAGTGTTTCAACACATTATCTGTCCTCAGAGGAACTGGCAGACAGGAGGGCACAGAGGGGGTTTTCAACTGCAAATGGCTAAATCAAAATTGAAGGAGAAGAAAGCTGAGGCAGAGAGAACCTTGGAGGTGATGAAGTTTATATTGGCTCATGAACTGAGTCTTAAGGGGCTGGAAATCAATGCCAGACAGACAGAGTCTAGCACTGATGATGGCAGCATACCTACAGTGTCTGAAAGAGTAAGAAAGTTCCACATCCCCAAGGATTTAGTGTCCACTTATGTCATGGGAGATGACATTGACAAGTGGTTTTCTGTTCACAAGAAAGCTCTGAGACTTCACAAGATCTAGAAGAGCAATAGGGGGGTTGTGGCGCACATGCCTACAGTGGGGTGGGACACACTTCTTACTTTAGAGGTTGATGACCAAATCAGGGACACCCCCATAAAAGCAATCTTGATTGTTTAGTTTGTGCTTAATCCCTGAAAAGTTCCGCCAACTGTTCAGGGACAGCCAGAAGCTTCCCAACCAGTCCTGTGCAGTTTTTGTTGACTACTCTAGCAAGGCACTGAATGGCTGGGTGCGCGGCAGCAAAGTTAATGACTTTAATTGGTTATAAAAACGAATTTTGATAGAGCATATGCTCAGTATGTGCTTCCCAGAGGTGCACCAGCACCTAGTTGACGGCACACTGAGTGACCCCAGGAAGCTTGCTGAGGGGGTAGTCGTCCGGGCCAGCACCGGAGTGTCCAAAAAGGTATCTGGGAGAAACTCCCACGAGGGTGGGCAGGGGTCCCACAAGAGCAAAAAGGTGGAGGAAAACTTAAAAAAAGTTCTCAAAAGGCCCTTAAACGCCAACAGCTACCCTGTCCCGGTCTCACCACCCCCTTGAATCATACAACCAACTGCATTACTGGATGGCCACCACCTCCTCCTCCCTTCCCCTTCATTACCCGCACAACAATGATGTCCCCCTCACCCCTGCCTGCCCCATCCTATATCCCCTTCCCCCCTCAGCCCTCTTCTCCATCCCCCTCTTTATCTTCCCCTCACCTCCCCTCCTTGTGATCTACCTGTCTCCCTCCCCAGCTCTCCAATGCTCTTTCCTCCCACTTTCCCATCCCTTTTCCTCTTCATCCTTCTTGTCTTCCCCACACCCTCCTTTTACCCATTCCTTTACCTTTCTTCCTCCGGGCACGCAGGCTCACAGGGCAGCGGGACTCCCTCCTTCCTCAAGGGTCACCAACATTGCACCCAGTTCCGGCCGTTCCATATTTTGCCAAGAACCCTCCCATCCCCCTAACAACAGATCTGGGAAACATTCAACATGATCCCAGTTTCCCTCCAGCCCTGCTGTCTCTACCACCCAGCCCCTGGAGAACCAACCCTCTGCCCCAATACTCCTCTTCACAGGGAATGCACTCCATTACCTTTCCCCTTGCACTCCCCCACTTGAGGACCCCTGACCCATTAACCCCTCCCTACATATGATTTCTGAGGGACAGACCCTTACTGAGGGGGTGGGTCACTCCTGGGTTATTATTACTGGATGTGAGCTTCTCTTGGATTCTGCCATTTTTATGTATCCATATACCTCACCCTTTCTCTTTTCATTAAAATAGATATCATAAGGGGTATATGTTCTATACCTTAATTTTGCTAAATAAAAAAAGTTCCTAAAATAATTCCCAAAGGGAACAGTGGTAACTAGTCCCAGACTGAGCCTAACAAAAGGGGTTCTTAGACAAGTAGACAGGGAGGTGTGTACCCCAGTGCATAGAGTGTTTCATGTATGGGCACTCCGAGGGCATCTCCAAATGTACCAGGAGAACACAGCTCCTAACTGGTGGACAGACAACTGGGTTTGCGAGTGCAGTGCTCGGGAAGGAGACAGTCCATGTTTGCTTTGGGGAGCAGATGGAGGGGACCCTAGTGTACTTAGGAGATACGGAGATATTACCAAAGGCCAAATGTCTGCAAATACTTCTAAGCATAGACAAAGTATCAGCCTCAATGGTACAGGTGGAGGCTCTGAGAGGCACACAAGTCACCCTGACTATTGTGAAGTGTCAGCTGGTGTCCTCAGAGCAGGTCCGCCCTAACACATTCCACCAAGTCATAGTCACTGACAATCATGCAAGTTATCTACCAGTGGCTCTGGTTCCCTTTGAGTGGCGGGGGTTCAAGATCTCTAAATGTAGCAGTGAATCCTGCCATGCCTGTAGATTGTCTGTCTGGTAAAGACTTGGAGCATACTATCTGGAGGGAGGTAGAGCTCAGCTCACACCTGAAGAGGTTGGGATTGCCTGAAAGGATCTATATGACCACATGGTCCATGGCTGCCCAAGAAGAGAGCCAATGGTGTTCGGAGCCTCGAACAATGACCCAGACAGCTGCCAAGAAGGAGACTGGTAAGGGAAACAAGCCCTTGAAGGCCCCACAGTTGAGGTTGACAGGGTACCTGAGGAGAAAGCCCGGACCCTGCTGGGGAGGACATTGCCTCCCTGGGTGACCTGCCTGATCTTGCTGGTTGTTAGTTTGAGGGTGGGCCCACCGGGGAGAAATCCTGCAAAGCCCAGAAAGAGTGCCTTCTTTATTGCGAAAAAGGCCTTCTACAAAGTTAGTCTGAGGCTCCTGGCTCTGGCTCTGGGGCAGCCTGTGTGCTGCTTGTGGCCCCCCAGACTCACAGAACTTCCTACTAGATGTGGCTCATGTCATATCCCTGGCGGGACATCTGAGGCAAGACAAGACAAGATTTTTGCTAGGCCTGCTGCCTGCTTTCATTGGCCCGGGATGAAGTAGACCTCAGATGCATTCTGGATGTCCTGTCACATCTGCCAAGCCGGTGGAAGTCAGGGAACTGTTGATCCCATTACATGTTGTTGGCACTCACTTTGAGATGGTAGGTATCAACCGTATGGGACACTTGGACCCCAAGACAGCTTTAGGCATAATGCTCATCCTGCTCTTGGTGGACCACACCACGTGCTACACAGAGGCCATCTCCGTGAGGTGGGTTACTGCACCTACAGTGGCCAGGGCCCTGATGTGGATTCCTACATGGGTGGGGTTCTCCACAGATGTAGTGTCTGACAGAGGCACTAATTTCATGTCAACGTGCATGAGTCCATGTGGGATGAGTGTGGGGTAACTTATCAGTTCTCCAAAGCCTATCACCCCCAAACCAATGGTATTGTAGAACGATTCAACAAGACCCTGAAGGACCTGATAATGCCCTACTTGAGCCAATGAGGCTTAGGTGGGATGCCCTCCTGCCATGTCGTCTGTTTGCCTAGAGAGAGGTGTCACGGAAGGCGCTTGGATTTTTCCCCTCTGAACTCATCACCCTGTTAGGGGACCGCCTAACCTTGTAAAAGAGGGGTGGGAGCAAGCTCCCAGTATACCCTCTCTGGATGTGCTACACGCAGGCCCTCCACAACCAGATGCACTATTTCTGGAAAAAGATGAAAAGCATTTTTGAGGCCAGTCAAGAAGTTTTAAAACTCTGGTATGACCCGGAGGCCACTCTGGTAGAGTTTCAGCCTTGCCAGAAGGTGTGGGTTATGAAGTCTGTGGAGCCCTGAGCTCTCCAGGATCATACACAGGCCCATATGAGGTCAAGGAGAGGGAGGGGGTGTCTAGCTACTTGGTTGACCTGAGGACCCCTAGGAACTCTTATGGGTGCTCCAAGTGAACGGCCTCAAACCACACTTTGAGAGGTTCGAAATGAACATGTTCCTGGTGACAGATGAGAGAGTGGAAGAGGAGAGCAAATCTCTCCCTGACCTCCTCTCTGCGCACAAACACAATGGGTCAATGGAGAGTGTCAATTCCTTCCTTTCTCTGACCCCAGAACAGCAGAGTGACTGGAGTCAGTTGCTGATGCAGTTTGCCTCTCTGTTCTCCCTCAACCTTGGACTCACATGCCTGTGTGCCCGCGACATGGACACTGGAGACAGACCACCTGTTAAAAATAAGATGTACAGGTTGTTAGGTAAGGTGAGGGCCATAACCAGGGAAGAAGTCTCCAAGATGCTGTCATTATGGGGGGATTGAGTCCTCCAACATCAGCCCTGTGGTTCTGGTACCCAATGCTGCCCCACCTGTGCCAATCCAGAACATATGTTCTGCATTGACTATCAGGGTCTCAATTCCATCATGAAGACTGACAAACACCCTATGCCCCAAGCTGATGAGTTCATAGACAGGCTGGGTGCTGCCAAATTTCTCAATACTTTTGATTTAACAGTAGGGTACTGGCAAATCGATCTGAAAGAGGAGGCCAAAGAGAGGTCTGCATTCTAAACCCCAAAGGATCCATTTCAGTTTGGGGTGATACCCTTTGGTTTGAAGAATTTCCCCCACTTTCAGTTTTAGGTGATGCCCTTTGGTTTGAAAAATGCCCCTGCCACCTTTCAGAGGTTGGTCAAGGAGGCATTCTGTGCTGCCTATCTGGGCAAGATAGCTTTTTACAGCTCCACCTGGGGGGAACACCTGTACTACCTCCAGAAGGTGCTTCAGGCCCTTCCAGAGCTGGGACTGACCATCAAATCCAGCAAGTGTTAGCAAGGGCAGGGTTCTATGGTGCAACTGGGCAAAATGGTGGGCGAGGGCAAGGTGCAGCCCCTCCAGGCCAAGATTCAAACTATCCTGTCCTGGCAGGCCCCTAAAAAACAGACTGAAGTAAGGGCCATCCTGTGCCTTACAGGATACTGTACGTGGTTTGTTAAGGAATATGGCACCATTGTTGCCCCCTGAACAGAGCAAAGTTCAAACAAGCAGCCCAGACAGCTAACCTGGACAGAGGTCTACCAGAAAGCCTTTGATAACCTCAGGGATGCCATGTGTACAGCACCCGTACTCAAGGATACTGACTTCTCTAAGGATTTCACAGTGCAGACAGATGCTTCAGAGGATGGCACAGGGGTAGTCTTAGCATAGTTAAATGAGGAGGGCCTAGACCAACCGGTAGCCCTCATTAGCAAGACGCCTTTTTTGTGGTCTGGGTACTGAAGAAACTGAGACCATACCTATTTGGGACTCACTTCCAGGTTCAGACAGACCACAGACCCCTCAGATGGCCCTTGCAGATGAGTGGTAAAAATCCTAACCTGTTGCGGTGGTATATTTTCCTACAGGAAAAGAACTTTATAGTAGAACGCCATCCTAGGTCACACAACACCATTGCTGATGATCTCTCCAGGTTCTTCCATCTTAGTCAGGTTTTGCCCCCAACTTTTTTGCCTTCCTCCATTTTTTCTAACATTGTTTTGCTGCCCTTAGGATGCTGATCACTTTACCACTGCTACCAGTGCTAAAGTGCATTTTGCTCCCTCCTCTAAACATGGTAATATTGGCTTATTCCCAATCGGCAAATTTAATTTACTTACAGGTCCCTAGCAAAGTGGTACTATATGTACCCAGGGCCTGTAAATTAAATGCTATTAGTGGGCAGGCCTACAGCAGTGATTGTGACACCCACTCATCTAGCTTTTTAAACATGTCTCAGGCATGCCATTGCACAGCCTGTGTATGCAGATTAAACTGCAATTTCAACCTGGCAAAATAAAACTCTTGTCAGTCCCAAACCTTCCTTTTTAATACATATAAGTCAACCATAAGGCAGACTCTGGACAGCCTAGGGGGCAGGGTGCAATGTCAGACAGAAAATGAGATTCTGGAGTATTTCAATGTGTTGCAGAAACGGGTAACCACATCCAAGCTTGGTCAACTTGCAGATGAAAGGATAAGGTGCCAGGTTCAACTTAATTGTGGGTTTGAAAGACTGTGTGAAGAACAGTGGCTCAAGGATGAGTCTGTTGAGTGAGGCAGTTTTGGTTGCAAAGAGGTGTGAACACATGGGGAAATGTGTGAATGAGTTGAAGTGTGAAGATGGGAAAAGTATGACTAGTGGTGCTGTGATGTCAGGAACAAGGGAGATAAAGGAGAAGACAGGATTAACTCTTCTGGTGTGAGTTACTGGGATATATGGCCAGCAATATTGACTCTCCAGCTCTGAAAGCAAAATGCAATAAATGTGGCGAGAGTGAACACTATATTGTAGGAGTACTGCTCTGCCATAAAAAAACAGATAGATGTGAAAAAGCCATGTGAGGAAATCATTCTTCAAATGGGAGATAAAAGTGAATGGAATCATGAAGAGAGGATGAGCATTGGGAACAAAAGGTTACATATAATGTTTGACTTCTCTAAGCTGACAGTGATTTCCGAGGAGGTTTTTGAGATTTTGTTTGAGGGTAGCATAGATTTAAGGCCATGGATGTTAAACCAGGAGGTTATGGGGGTTATTCTATACATATGGCAGGATTATTTTAAAATGTCATTGAATTTGGTAGCAGGGCTATAACAGGGAAATGTATGTGACATGAAGACATGATGAGATATTACGTTGGCCACACCAAACTCCCCTACCCTAAAAACTTACCTGTTCCATCAAACAGTAATATCTTCCCAGCTTCTGTGACCTGAATCCTGGAAAATAAAATGAAAATGACAGTTAACAAAATAGAAGGCAGCAATAACAATTGAAAATGGCCACTGAATTAAAGTAAAAATAAAGACTATCTAATCATGCATAGGAAAATAAGTAACAAAGGCATAAAGCGTGTTTTCAAAATTGTAAAAAACTATTAAACATGTATAACATGTTAAAAATATTGTTACAAGGTAAAACATTGTAAAGTATAAATTAAATATTCAATTATTTAATATAGACTAAAAGAATTGTAAACATTATTTTAAGAATATGTACATGAAACAACTGAACAAATGTTCAATAAAAAAACTGAAAAATTTACAACATACAATACTATTTTAATATGATTTACATTGTTTATTTAATAATAAAAATGTATTACAAATTGATTTATTAATAGGCCTGGGCGAAAATTTCGTTCCGTTCGCGGAAATTGCGATAATTTGACATTTTCGCGTTCCACGGAGAGCGCGAAAATGTCAAAAATTCCGGTTTCCGCAGCTTGGCGATAATTTGTTTCTTGCTCGCGCTGTAAAATAATACATTCTCGCGCGCGCGCGATCGCCTTACCTGAATCCCTGCGTTCGCCGACAAGTTTTCTTGACAGTTCGCGCCCGCAGTGACGTCATGCGTCGCGCGATCACGTCTTTCTTCTCGCGATCATGCACCGCGAGACAACTCAAAACAAGATGGCCGCGCCCGCAAGCAACCACATGGGTAAGTTGGCGACCCGCAACCATGCAGAAAATCTCGCGAACATGCTGGAAAAAAACTTCTGCATCTACGCGATATTTCCGCTTGTTTGCGATAATTTTAAACATTTTCGCGATAATTTGCGAAAGTTAATTTCGCAAATTCCGCCCACCCCTATTTATTAATCAATATATAAATGTTTTCTACAACTATATTATGTTGAAAAATTCTAATTAAATAAAAAACCAGAAAAATTGAAAATAGTGTTACATGTCTTTATTCTATAGAAATATCTAACTAATAATGTTGCGCTGCGGTGAATGTGGAACGCGTGGCCTGTGGTAGCAGCTGACAGCAGCTGCCAGCAAGCTGGTATTAAGCAGAGTGTACGGGTTGGTGTTCTGAAGCACAGGTTTGTGGCACAATCTCTCGCAGTGCGGTAGCTGCCAGCGTAAGTCCAGTACAGCCCACACATTGTAAGATGGCCTACACCAGCCCCCTCCTGCACAGTGAGATTACTCTGGGATTACTGAGTGGTCAGAACCTCAACCGCCATTCAACATGCTACCGGCCACGACAGGGGATATTGGAAATAGTACTACAAGACCACTGACTTGCCTCTCCATCAACTACCTCTCCCGGAGGGACATTTTGGGTCTCCATTCTGGATGCTGACGCTGACAGTGACTGCTGTACTGCTTGTTGTAACTTGATCGACTCAACCTGAGTCTGTGTTTTGGGCTGTTTGTAATCCTGGGCCACGAATTCCGCTCCGCTGGCGGAGTTTGTGGATTTTTGCATACCCCGCGTTCCGCAGAGAACAAAAAGTTCCTGCAAAACATTTGACTCTGTAGCGGAGCGGAGTTAAGCCATGGACCCTCCCGCCTCCCGCCCCCCTCAATAAATATGTATCAAATAAATATTACAATTAAGGTAAATAAAAATGCACTTACCTTTATCCCGGCGTCTCCGGGCTGCCCTCCTCATCCTCGCCATAATCTCCTATGTCAAACGTAAATCATGGTAGGGCTGCGCTTGTGCGTGCTTGCGCAGTGTTACCATGATGTACTTCTGACATAGGAGATTATGGCGATGAGGAGAAGGGCAGCCCAGTGACACCGCGATAAATGTAAGTGCGCTTTTATTTACCTTAATTGTAATTTTTATATGATAAATATTTATTGAGGGGAGGTGGGAGGCATGGAGCGGAGCTCCACTGAGTTTTGCCCAACTCCGTAGAGCTCTGCGTAGAACAACTCCACCTACTCCGCCTGGGGTTAGCTGCTCACCCTCAGGGAGAACATTGATACTGACAGTATATCGATGTGCTTGTGCCCGCATTGACCCCCTGTGCACCCCACTGTATATCGGGGGTGTGTAAGAAAGTGGCACCAGAACACAAGAACATTTGTATAGCTTGTATCTTCCTGAAAGGACACTGAAAAGCTACTGCAGCAAGTACATTACAAGTACATTACATATAGTCTGAATTTACCCTTGAGTTTGTGTGGCTAGACTTTGATGGTCAGCACAGGTGAATTTTCTATTAGGAAAATAAAGAAGACACTCAGCCAAACTGGTGAGTGATAAGCCCTCTCCATAGCGGTTAGTACTGAACTTGGCCATGCAGGTGAAGCGGGCGTTAAAGGGATGGAGTAGGGATGGAGTAGTGATTTGGTCTTCACTACTAAGGTTAGAGCCCCAACCTCGCGGGGAAGGCCAGTTAGACTGGGTGCAGCTTGTGTCCAGGAGAGCTCACCCATACCCAGTTTTTTGCCTTAACACCCCGTAAGGAGGAAGAAAAAAATCTGCAGCTGTAATCTGATGATGCAAACACTACATCATGAGGTCTGGACTTGAAAGGATGCAGCATACTGTCGTACTTTAATATTCGGGACCGCGTAGGGGACAGGGCCCTACCCCTGTCTATCTTGGTATTAGCGAACCGCAAATGGTAAATGCGGCATGTACGAGTGCTTTATATACCGTTCTAGCTATGAATGCACTGTGTACACGTTATTCTGCTCCACTATGCGGGTTCCATTTTGGAAGCAGTGGCCATCTTGTCATTGCCCTCACATAGGCTATGATGGAGTTAATACGGGCCTCACAGTACATGGGCTTTCCCTCTGACTTCTCTGTGACCTGGGCAGCTGGCTCTGCTGCCCTGGGTCAAACCGGTCTCACGAGCTCCCCTTCCTCCGTCCACCTGTGATTAGCATCAGGGCTTGACCCGTCATAAAACCCTTTCATTCTACACAATCCCCCGGCTAATCTCTTCCACACCTGCTTGTTCCTGCTTTATGACTTGTTTCCCAAAACAGGAGATGCTCATGTTTATTGGGGGGTCTCTTTACATCAAACGTGGGATCTGAACCTTACTGTGTAAATCATTGTGGGCTGGCCGAACTGGAATGTGGGATGGTCATCATGACTCTGCTTTTTCGTTTGTAATGTATGCCTTTATATGACCATATCGTAAACCAAGGAATGTGTGCCTGGAGCATGATATTTTGTACTTAAGGAGAAGTCCGTTCCTATGATTTTCAGCAGTCTCCTGAGAACATACACGCTGTTGTACTTCTAGGATACCTGTCATTGGTCTGCAGCCAATAAACGATTCTTTGACTTCACCCAGAAGACTCTGTGTTTCTGTAGGTCCGGAACAGGGTGAAACCCAGAAGTCATAGGGTGTGTGTGCCCCTGCACCGCTGGGTCTAAAATACCCAGTACTTCAATACTTTGACAAAATTTAAGAAAAGGCTTCAGCCTCTACCAACAGCAAGCAGGGCAAAGGCTAAACCAGCAAGGGAAAAACAGTCATTAATCTGACCGGTAGCCCACATTTCAGAGATATTTAAAATTCCAGAAAAATCTGATTTCTTAAAACACCTTGCTGGTATAATTGTTTCCCCTCCACGTGACTCTAACTCCCTTTTAGACCCTATTTTACTGAAAAAAACTCCAGCAGCTTAGAACAAACGTCCAAAATAAATTGAGAATCTCTGGAAGGCCTACCAGTCATTATCCCAAACTATGACCTTGAGGAGAGCAAAGAGTATGCTTGGGTCCCAGTCAGTGATTTGTAGCTTCTGTCACTGATATATGTGTCACCACGACAGCAAAAGCACCACATGCTTTTTCAAGACCGCTGCTAATGAATGGAGCTCCACTCCTAATGGAAGCAAGAGTTGAAATTAATAAGGGAAAAAACACATGGGCGGCAAAATCACTAATTCATGAAGGATCAGTTCCAATGGAACTCGATCTAGTGAACTCAGAACCTGTATGGGTATTCTGCCAACCTGCAAAAAGAGCCAAGAACAGCAGGGAGAGCAACATTCTTTAAATTATGACACACCTGCGGTAAAAGACCCAGGGACAGTGTAGAACATCTCAGCTGACTCACGACTCTTCAACATATCAATCAAATAAAATGCATGTCAAATTGATCTGTTGAATCTAATGGTCACCTCAATATCATGAATTGACCAGAAATTGTAGGAGTTAAAAATGTGATTAACCCATGCACAAACATATGCTGCTTCAATGACTATAGACTGCACATGTGCACCAGTGGAAAACAAATTCATTACAATTCCTCAGGCACTGTCCACATTGATAGAAGACTGAAAAACAAATATAAAGTCTTCCTGATATAGTAATGATCCCCAACAGGCTATGCAAAAATGTCCTGCAATAGCTGGCAGTAGTACTCCTAAAGAAACAATGGAATATGATGATGACATAAAAAAGAAGGATGGGTGCCAGCAGGATGGTACACCACCCCGAATTAAAGCAGCTATGGGAGCTAAAGCCTCACTCACCTCAGGGATACAGCCCACGTTGAATGCCAGTGAATCCCAATACTGTCCACCCATTACCTTTAGAGCCTAAAAGGTTGAAAAAGCAGCAGAAGAAACTGTGCAAAGCAATGAACAAAGAAAGGGCAAGCATAGTAATGGCACAGGGATTAACAGCAGTGAAACAGAGGATCAACAAAACTACCATAACACATGAGGTGGAATCAACAGAGAACAGCGATAAGATCTTGACAAAAAACATTGAACTCTTCATGCTTTTAATAAACCACAAGAATCCCCAACTGGGAGGAAAACTAAAGCAGATATAGCAAGCCCTGTGGAGGTTCTGGCTAAATCACTTCAACATAAAGATGCAAGCACTATAAGAAAACAACCAAGGAGAGAAATGTGGGAGACGGTGCAACAGCAGCAACTATTCCTGCATAAGTAGAGTTTGTAAACTTTAATAATAGTGATGACCATAGCAGCCTGAATCCAGGATCTTTAAATACAAATTCAGGAGTTATTTGACATTACAATAGCCCCTTCATCTAACTTTTTGCCAACTGCAAATAAAATGGGATATGCCTAGATAGATAGGCCTGCCATTTGGATATACATCTCAAATTCTTAGTTCCTCCGGTAAAACAATCTTTACAACAATATATCAACTGAGAAGGAGGCACAACATAATCAACCGAGGGAATACTATCAAACTACTACAGGCAGTTCACCCCCTAGCAAATATAACTATGGCAGACATGAAATCAATCGAATTTCTAGATTCAATGGATAGTGAGATTCGAGAATCAACTCAGGTGACTTGGTCAGGCAGGTTAATAGCAAAGATGGTTCTCCATGAGGATGATTGCCTACTGGCTTGGGGGATTAAAATCCCCATGCCCCCCGCCACTGCTTATACAGCACTGTTTGCTTCAATAAAACTGAATTCAACATCCACTACACTAGAAAATGTCAAACAAACGTATTTGATTCTGAAAATTCCATCGAGGAAAACAAACTGGGAGGATGCAGTTAAAAATAAGTTGGCTAACTCCAGCTCTACGCAGCAACGATTGCCCTTTACACCATAAGGTTCATAAAACAAAACAAAAAAACTTAAACATCTACTCACCTACGAAGCATAAATATTTGTTCATGGAACATCAATGGTGCCTAAAACTTAGGAGGAAAAAAAACCTCTCAGACCTTTTGAAAGGAAATCATACAATATGCTAACAAGAGACATTGGCACGACAACAATTCTCCATAAATGGCTTTGCTAGTTTCTTTAGTACGGCATTTAAAACAAAAAAGTCTGGGCATCCAATGGGAGGTTTGGCTCTTTTCGTAGCTGTAGCCCTGCAGTATAAAGTTGAACAGGTGAAGTCAGATGATGGAAATATTCTAAAAATACAACTCACAAAAAGGCATAAATATAGTAACAACCCTCTCTTCCTGATAAACCTCTACATACCACCAAACTGAAGAAAGAGGACCTCAAATATATCTGAACATTTACATATAATTCTTGCCAGCCTGCATAAACAACTATTCCCAAATATTTTAGTAACAGGGGACTTTAATATGCACCTATTGAACCCATTTATTTGAGATCATCAAATAAGCCAGAAGGACTATTAATGGTCTGTCCCAGCTCAGTCCAAGAGGGACACAAGTAGGAGACTAATGGATGCCCAGGCGATTACATTAATAAAAGATCTACAATCCCTCGGTCTGAATGGAAGGTACCAGCAAGAGTCTCCACCAGAATGGACCTATTTATCCACCCTCTCATTTTTTTGTTTGATCTTTTTATTACAGTGTTTGCATATACAGTATGGTTGGCCAGCATACATTATACGTGTAAAACCATTAGGTATATACAGAATTCAGAGTCTTCAGTCATCGCTTAGTATTTTAACCTCAGCTAATGTTTATATAACCCAGATCTAGACAACATATAATTTATTCCAAACCTCTAATACTCCATATTAGATTATACAGCTGTCACCCTCCCTCTACTCCACCAAGTTATATCTTTTAAGATTGTTAAAATGACAAAAAGTGACATCGGGCAGCAAAAAATTAAGATCAATGTCAAAAAATGTCTTCATCATAGGGCACCTTCTTAACCGGCAGAACTTGGCACAACTAATTGTTGGAAGATCCTCTGGTCAGAAAACAATAGAGAATGTACTACGGACACAGTGTTAACTATAGCAAACTACTGTTTCAGAAAGGACTCTTAGTCCAGCTGCCAAGTGGGCTGTTTGTACTGAAAAAATAATGGCTAATCAATGACTCACTAGGTGTCTATTTTCACTGTAATATAAAAAATGTGCAGAAGACCAAAGAAGAATTAAAGTAATGTTGTGCAGTCAGGAAGGAGCACAATCAATCTTGGAAATTGGGCAAAAATATTTTGCGGACCTAGAACTACACAGCTCTTGTAACAGTCCAATAAAAGGTATCGTAAATTAATATGGTATGAAAACAAAAGTGGAAAACAACATTTCTAGGCAAAGGCATTAAATCACTTAAAAAAAAAACTCAAGGGATTTCTGGAAACATCCATAGCTGGTCACCAGTAAGCCTACCTGATCCTTTCCTTAGTTTTTGCAATTCCCATGTGTGACGCATGAGCACTTTCAATCAACTTGTCTCTCAAGGTAAGTGGTGGAATGAGTTTGCTACCACGCACGAGGAGACCATCTACAACAGCAAGATCTTCTCTAACATTACAAAACCCCTTGAGCTCCTCCTCACAGTCCTTCTTTTCACACCAACCACCAGTGACAAAGGAGATGACTTTCTGTAAGACAACATCACACACCATATTTTCTCTCCATACACTCTCAGAAATGAGGCCTTCACTGATCAGGCATACAGTGACTTCTTCTTCAAGCTCCTCACCACCAAACCACTTAACATCATCTGTCAAATCACTATCTTCACAGCTGAGTCTTGAAAGACAGTCTGCCAAGACATTGTTGGAACCAGACAAATATGAAATATCAAAATCAAATTCTTGTAAGGGCACCACTCATTTCCTTATACAATGGGAAACAAAATCTATTCCCTTCTTTGAGAACACATCCTTAGGAGGTTTGAGGTCAGTAAAAATCTTACATTTCTGCCCCCACAAAAACTTCCTTAACTTTCGCACTGCCCAGAACACCCCAAGAGCCTCCTTCTCTACTACTGAATAACTACATTCAGCACGCCTCAACAGCCTGGAAATAAACAAAATGGTTTTCTCCTCTCCATCAACTTTCTGCAACAGAACAGCACCCAAACCAGTTGCACTCGCATCAGTCATAAGGTAAGAGACTTTCATGGGGTCAAAAGTACCTAGAAAAGGTGCATCAGTGAGGTGTTTCCTAATGATAAGAAATTCCTCCTCACAGGTCTTAGACCAAACAAATTCACTCCCCTTCTTTAACGGTGATCTTATACACAAAGTCTTCCCAGCAAAATTCGGAACAAATTTGTGATAGAACTCTGCCATACAAAGGAATTTGAGTAGCTCCTCCTTATTTGAGGGAGCTCAGAGAAAGTTGATGGAACTTACCAAGGATGCTTTAGGCTTGATACCTGCAGAAGACAGAGCTTTACCAAGGTACTCTATCTCTTTTACATCAAAGTTGCACTTGTCCGCTCTATGGGTGAGGCCTGCATCATGAAACTTTTTTAAAACATACTTAAGCCTTGCATCATGTTGTTCCAGATCCACCCCTAAGATGTAAATGTAAATGTAAATGTGGGTGTACTTGTAAAGTGCACTGTGACTCCATGGAGTATCCTGGCGCTGAAGACCGCTGGGGAACCCATCCTGGTTTTCCCTGTGAGATGGTCCCTTTCTGGGTATCTCCAAGGTGAAACCAGGCATCCCCGGCGTCTGTGGGGGGCCGTTGTAGAGATGAGGCAAGCTTAATGCCCAAAGTTGCCGAGTGTGTTCCTGGTTAGAGTAGGTACCGAGGCGAGAATTATCGAGTCCGTTTTGACCCTGGTCCACGACCCTGCCGCGTCGGGAATTGAACCCTGGTCCCTGGCCGATTCTCTGCTTACGGGTCTGCCGCCTCTAACCAGTGAGCCACACCTCTCCACTGCCGCCTCTAACCAGTGAGCCACACCTCTCCACCAAGATGAGCAAGTCATCTTGGTACACCTTGACACCAAGGAACAATCCATTGTGCTTTGCACGCGTGGGTTCATATCCCATCCTCGTCGCCAAAATGTGGAGGTAAGTCGCTTCAGTAAGGACAGCAGTGCTAGTCAGTGCCAGTTGGTTTGGAGTTAGATTGGTCTAACCCCTGATCCCAAATGGGTGTTCTGGCCCTACTTTTAGTTGGAGTAAAATTTTAATAGTGACCTGTGCCCCAAAAATATATCTTAATTTAAATAAACGTTTTATTTTTGCAGAGATTTATAAGGATTCTTTTATATTTAAAAAAATTCAAAAATATTTCTAAAGCTATTTAATGTCATTTCTATTGTCAGATAAGTGGATGATTATAATACTTTTAATTTCTCTCTTTTTTGAAAATAAAATATTTTTATGTAAGAACTTATATATTTTTCATCATGCTTAGTATACTATACAAAGTGTTTCAACATAATTGCAAAACAAATTCATTTTAATTATCCAAATATACTTTTGGAATATTGTAATTGTTTAAAATATAACATTTGTTTAAGGTAAATTGGTTTCATATTATTAAATGTACCAGGCAGGTCGCTCCCGATGCCTCCTGCACCACCTGTGTGCCTGTGTCCCTGAGCTCGCTGCTGCCGCTTTTGCTGCAAGTTTGAGGCCCTCCTCCACCCGCAGGCTACCACCTGCGCCTCATCCCTGGTGGCCAGTGCTAGGCCGTAGGTTTTTCTGTGTGCTCGCTCTACCCTTTATTTTTTCCTGTCTGCCCGCTGTGTTTTGCTTCTGTTCTGCGCTGCATTGCTATTTTGTATTCCTCCTGTATTCCTTTTTGTACCATTTTGTGCCCTTCTGCTAATTCCACCTGCTCAGCTCTCCTGTACCCGCTGCTGCGCCCCCTGCGGCCCCGCCCCCCAATTGCCTACTCATCCCGCTCCCGCCTCCCAGCTGCTCCTCCGTCCCACCTCCCCTTCTTATGGTGGCTGCACGCAGCGGGCGCGCCGCTGGCGTGCCAATGGCACGCACAAGGCAAGCCCGTCTAGGCCCGTCCGCGCCATGACACCCGACGCCACTACGACACCAGCACCCTCCTTGCACTCAACTCTGGCCGACCACACACCTGCTTACGGACCACCCCAAAGGGCACCCAAGGACCCTTCTCCTGCCAGAACTGCAGTTACACCAGCCTCCAAACCACCACCATGACCACCGGGGTAGGACGCAACAACCTCCGATGCATTCTACTCAACACCTGCTCCATCCGCAAAACACGCCATCGAACTCTGGGACCTACTCGACTCCTCCGCCCCAGACATCGCCTTCCTGACGGAGACCTGGATGAACCTCCTTGGCACCGACATCGCCATAGCCATCCCTGTCGGCTACAAGATCACCCGCAGGGACCGCACCAACGAAACAGGAGGAGGAATCGCCATTGTCCACAGAAACACCCTCAGAATCTCGACCAGCACCGATGACACCCTCAGCGCCGCCGAACACCTGCACTTCCAGATCCACACCGACCCCAATACCACCCTCAGAGGAACCCTCATCTACAGACGCAGTTCAGCAACTCCATCGCCGATTTCGTCAGCACGCAAGCCCTTGCATCCACGGACTACATCCTCCTCGGAGACCTGAACTTCCACCTCGAGAACACCAACAACAGCAACTCCACCACCCTGCTCGACAACCACGTCAACCTCGGACTCAAACAGCTCGTCACGACTCCCACCCACTCCAACAGACACACGCTCGACCCCATCTTCTCAGCCAGCAACCACGTCACCTTCAGCCACATCACCGAACTCCAATGGACCGACCATCACTGCGTCCACTTCACCTTCAAAAAACCTACCACCGCACACAATGGGCCCCCCACCGCAGCTGGAACAAAGTCACCGAAGACCAGCTTGTCACCACCCTCGCCCGAAACCCACCAATGGACATTACCGACACCGACTCTACTACCCGCAACCTGAGGCAATGGATCGACGGCTGCGCCAACACTCTCGCCCCTACCAAGAAACCCTCAAACAGATGCACCGACATAAAAGCCATCTGGTTCACCGCCGACCTCTAGGCATCCAAGCAGGCCTGCCGTAGGCTCGAGAAGAAGTGGCACCACAAACTGACACCAGACAGCAACACAGCCTACAAGAGTGCCATCCGCAGACACCACCAACTCATTCGTACCACCAAAAGGACCTCCTTCAATGAGTGCATCGACAACAATGCACACAACAGCAAAGAGCTCTTCAACATCGTGAAGGAACTCTTCAACCCCAGCTCCAACTCCAACGCCATCCAGCCATCACAAGACCTCTGCGACTCCCTAGCCACCTACTTCCACCGCAAGATTGCAGACATACACGACAGCTTCAACAACCAGGCTCCCCCGACAGACACCGACACCTCAGACTCACTGCCCCCCAGCCACATCGACCCCCTGCTTTCCTGGACCCACATCAACGACACCATCAAAATCATGAAAACCATCCACTCCGGCTCACCATCCGACCCCTGCCCGCACCACATCTTCAACAAAGCATGCTTCATCATTGAACCCCATCTCCGCAAGATCATCAACAGCTCCTTCGAGACTTCCACTTTCCCTGAAAGCTGGAAGCATGCCGAGATCAACGCCTTACTCAAGAAACACAAGGACCTAAAGAACTTCTAGCCCATCTCCCTACTCCCGTCTAAAGTCATCGAGAAGATTGTCAACAGGCAATTGACCTCCTTTCTCGAAAAGAACAATATCCTGGACCCGTCCCAATCTGGATTCCACAGCAACCACAGCACCGAACAGCCCTCATCGCAGCCACCGACGACATCAGGGCCATGCTGGACAATGGAGAAACCGTGGCCCTCACCCTCCTGGACCTTTCGGCAACCTTCAACACCGCCTGCGACCACACCCTCCGCACATGCCTCTGCAGCGCAGGGATCCGTGACAAAGCCCTGGACTGGACCACCTGTTTCCTCACCGGCAGAACCCAGAGTGTCCACCTCCCCCCTTTCTGTTCTAAAGACACCAAGATCATCTGCGGCGTACCCCAAGGATCGTCCCTCAGCCGGACACTCTTCAATGTCTACATGGCACCGCTCGCCAACATCGTCCGATCGCACGTCCTCAACTTCATCTCATATGCCGACGACACCCAGCTGATCCTCTCCCTCACCAAGGCCCCCACCACCGCCAAATCCAACCACCACGAAGGTATGAAGGCCATTGCCGAATGGATGATGAACAGCCGCCTAAAACTGAACTCAGACAAGACGGAGGTCCTCATCATCGGATCCACCCCATCCACCTGGGACTACTCATGGTGGCTGGCCACACTCGGAGCTGCACTGACGCCCACTGACCACGCACGCAACCTGGGGGTCATCCTGGACTCAGCGTTGCCAATGACCCAGCACGTAAACGCCGTCTCCTCCTCCTTCTTCAACACCCTCCACATGTTCCGCAAGATCTACAGATGGATCCCCACCGGAACCAGAAGGATGGTCACCCAGGCCTTCGTCAGCAGCAGGCTGGACTATGGCAACGCTCTCTATGCAAGAACCTCAGCCAAACTCCAGAAATGACTACAACACATACAGAACGCCTCTGCATGCCTCATCCTCGACATCCCCCGCCACAGCCACATCACAGCCCACCTGAAAGACCTGCACTGGCTCCCCGTCAACAAGAGGATCACCTTCAAGCTCCTCACCCATGCACACAAAGCACTCCACAACACCGGACCAGCGTACCTCAAGGAGCGACTCACCTTTTACACCCCGAAAAGCCAGCTTCTCTCCGCTGACCTCGCCATCGTCCCCTGCATCCGACAAGCGACCGCCGGTGGCAGATCTTCTCCCACCTCGCCGCAAAAACCTGGAACACCCTCCCTTACCGCCTGCAACAGACCCAGGATCTGCTGGCCTTCAGGAGACTCCTCAAGACCTGACTCATCGAGCAGTAGCAGCACCCCCGCCACCCCCCGCAGCACCTTGAGAGACCCTCACGGGTGAGTAGTGCACTCTACAAATGAACTGATTCTCAATATTTTGTGCACTATAGCTTGGTTTCAATACTTTGGTTAATTCTTTATTAATTCTATAATCAATAATATTGCATTCTATATTTTTGTCTTCGATACTATTTAACTTTCATTACTTTTGTATTTTGTAGCACTTTTTTATCAACATTTTTGGTATTTTGATTCAAAATATTTCCCGTACTTTTGCTGTAATTTTGGAACAGCAAATTATGAGGATTAAACATACCTCTTCTCCACAGACCAACACTTTTCCAATAGTTGATTACTTTGGACTTGGAATGATAAATCTGAGCCCCGAAAAATATGCATTTTCCAACTGCTAATTGGGCTGGATTTGACCATTTTACCAATAAGCTTTTTTCCAGGTCTTGTTGGATTAGAGTTAGATTGGTCAACCCCTGTCCCCAAATGGATGTTCTTTCTCTACTTTTAGTTGGAGTGATATTTGGATAGTAACCTGTGCCTCTAAATATATTTTAATTTAAATATAAATTGTTTTATATTTGCAGAGATTTATAAGGATTGTTTTAAATATGATACATTTTCACAAATATTCCTGAAGCTAATTCATTTCATTAATATTTTCAGATAAATAGATGTTTCTAATACTGTTAGTGTCCCTGTTTTTTTGTAAATTAAATAATTTTATGTAAAAAATTATATATTTTTCACTATGCTTAGTTTACCACACAAATTGTTTACTATTCAAGTATACCTTTTAAAGTATTGTAGTTGTTTAAAATATTTATAATTTTAGTTAAATAGGTTTCATATTTTTAAATGATATTCTAAATATTTTGTAATAATTTGGTTTCAATATTTTGGTTTACTCTATAATAATTCTATAACCAATAATATTGTAATCTATATTTTTGTCTTAGATACTTTTTAACTTTAATTATTTTTGTATTTTGCCAATCCTTTTTTGTTATCAATATTTTTTCTGTTATTTTAATTAAAAGTATAGGGTTGATAATGTTATCACAGTCAATATTTTGACTTCTAAAGTACTGAGTTACTCCTGGGTCGCGAGATGCTGCAAGTGGACTTTGAGGATGGAACTCGGCATCCCAGTATGCTCCGTTGCCTGTGGCCTAGAGGAGGAGGAGCCCGCGCTGTGCTCTCAAAAGTGCTGAGTTACTCCCATGGGGCAGGACGCGCGCAGGCCATGCCAGGGCAAAGCCCAGGCCAAGGACAGGGCCGTCCATGCCCGTCAGAAACCGGAGGAGGCCAGGGACTTCCTCTTGGCCCTTTGATTCAATCTCCTCCCTTCACCTTTGTACAGCCATTAAGAAGACGGGCAAGATAATTGTGAGGTAAAGGACTGGATTGGACCCCACCTGCCACCCCGGAACAAGGTAGGCCTTCAGGGGTTTTATCACTGCAGATCTACATAGTTCTAGACCTTAATGGTTCACTGCTCTCCACCCTACAGGTGGTGTGTCAGTGGACATTGACTTTATTTGACTCCTGTCACTATATATTTCTTGGCTAGCCTAGCTGAGCCCTGGTCACATGGTCTTGGGGATCTCATCTTGTTGCCACGCTGCTCTGCCCTTAAAAAGGTACCGCTATCACCCAGTTGGGATTAATGGGGAAACGAAAGACAGTTGTAGAAGTCCATGCGGCACAGTCAATAACAACCATGGACTGCTTCCTACAGAGAGCAGTGGGGTTCTGGATAAGGAAATTGAGCTGGTGGCCCCATATTAAAAAGCATCTGAGTTTCAGTTGGGCCGCTGTGCTTCATGTTATGTCTATGTGCATGGGACTGACCAAAGTGAATCAACAGCATACATTGTTATTCGACCTTGAACACGCTGTGCAGACAACGAGCACGGTGCCCAGCTAGATATGTGAAAGGTAGACAGTTCTCATGTGAAGCAGCGCCAGCAAAGTATTTCACGAGAACAGAGCCATATAGTGTCATTTGCAAAAGTGGCAGAATGGCAGCCAAGCATATACTACTTATGCTCACTTAGCAATGTCTGCAGTTAACCCCATTTCCTCACTACACCCTCCCCTTGGTCAGGCCAACGGACAGTGGACTCAATAGAACACAGAGTTAAAGTCAGAGTGAGCAAGAATCAAGAGCAGCAGTCAAATTTGGGCAAAGAGTCAAATGGTGCACACATTCGAGTGTAAAAAATTGATTTGAGAAAGAAAAAAAGAAAAAAGAAAAATCATTACAAAAAAATACCCGGCAGATGATGGAAGTCATCCAGGTTAATCCATTAAGGTGTATGAGCAGTAAGTTGCAACAGCCTCCAAGAGGAAGGCATTGATATTGTCAGAAAAGAGAGTAGCCATCCATTCCAGCAAAGAGAATGACGTACATGTTCATCAACAATGGGAGCTTCTAGCACCATCAGTGGACAACTTGCGTGTTCCTCAAGAAAACTTTGTTGTAGGAAATCATGTGCAGCTGCACAGACATCTCATTCCGCTAAAACTCCAAGCTTAGCCGCGCAGGCCATAATTCCAACACCAGAAGATTCCAGCTCATGCGCCACTAGAGGACTCATCAGCCGGTCGTAATCCGGGGCAGGAGACACCGTATTAGAGAGGCAAAGATCCAATGCCCATTCAAACGGACATTCTGGGCAGTGGAAGACTGGTTGCACGCAAGTGAAATAACCAATACAAAATGACAATCCATAAACCACGCTCAGAGTGGCCAGTGGCAAAGTACCTTAGCATTCAAGCATACGACTATGAAGCAGCAGCAACCGGTCTCGGCTGTTTGGGGCCACAGAGGGAGCAGCCTTTCTTGAGCACGCAAATCAATAGCACAACCCCAGCAGCTAATGCAAGTATTAGTGGCAAGTCGCCAAAGACGCTGGAAAAAATTGAATGGATAAATGCTGGTATCACACCAAATGTTAGCCACGTTAGGGACGAATGTCTCACGGGCTGATGTGAGAGCAACTTCTTTTTGGGACAATAATGCTCTTATTCTGCTCAATTTATTGAACTCTGCCTTCAAGGTCAGAATGGAAGGCCAAATCGAGATGTCGAGCCTCCCATGTGGGGCTGGAAAAAGCACATTTTTACAGCAAACCACACGTTGTAAGACTGTTACAATGTAGGGTATGCCAGCAAGCAAGCCACAGCAATCTTCATTATTTAAAAACAAATAGCTACCGTTTGCTAGCCAGGGAAACGTAGGTGTGATAACTGGTACTGTATGACCCTTCAAAATTTGGTGCTGTTAAGTTACATGCGCCATGCAACTGTATATTCTTACACACAAGAGAATGATCAGGCGAGGAATCACATGATTCGCCTGTGAGGTACACCTGTTTGTCATCCCGTAAGCATCTGTATGTGAATGGTAAATACCACACCTTGTGAAGAAATGCACTACCTAAAGGCTCATAGCGACCCAATGGATAATGTTTCATACATGATCTAAATTTAAACAAGGAAAATGGCAGAGTTATTACCCTATGGATGAGCCACACTGCTGAATTAGTTTCAGCAACAGAAAATGGCAAAGGTTCTAATTTTTCAATATGTAACAGAGTGTATGTGGAATCCTTCATGGACATAAACTGTTATTTATCTGTCAAGTTAAATGGTGAAAATAACGATGACGTGTTCATGTAATCCCATGGAACTTTCCCCATCTTCAAAGTTTGCAATGTCCATGCAAACTGCATAATTGAATGCAATTGATTTTGACCATGATACAAAACGGACACTTCATCATGAACACAGCCACAACAGATGAAACAATATTGTCTAATGTGTAAATACGGGAAGAAAGAGTGTTAATACTATTATCAACAACAGCAAGCACTTTTTCTAAATTAGCTTGGTCTATTTCCCTTAGACAAGAAGCAGCTTCAATTTGGGACAGCTTCCAGATTTCATTGTAAGTTGCATAAAGAAATCTTTGTGATCTAGGACCAGCAGGCCCTTTTATAAAATCTGTTAAGTCAATGTCACTTGGCAACAGTGACAAATGGCGTTTTACTGATGTAGGGGTCGAGTGTTACAACCAATTTTGACATAATTTTTCTACTGAATAGGTAGTAACCGAATGGGAGTCTGAAAAATGTGGATCAGGTCTTTCCTGAGTGTATCCTGGTGCCTTGCCTAGAAAAGGGCGTTGGCAAGAATCTGAACTTGTTTGCCAAACCAACCATCCCAGGGGGTCCGGGCTAGAGATAAAAGTATTATTGGTAAGCAATAATTGCAAATCATCAATGGCTAAATCAGTATAATTATTCCAGTTCTCATAATGAGCTAGTGTAGGTATTTTAGGTGCATTCATTTGTTTTGCAGTGGCTAAACCTAAACAGGTTGTTTGATAAATCAAACCATTCAAGAATAGGATTTGTATTGGGATAAGGCACGCACGATGCAAAGCTTCAGAGCCTTGCACCTGCCAGAATTTAGAACCCCAAACAGACTTAAGATCTACTGTATACTTCCACAGCTTATAACCACCCACTGCCAGTTGATCAATAAAGAATTTGGGATACACTAATTTAGTGTGGGTGAGCATGACTTTAGAATTGGATGTAGTATTCATTTTAAAATAAAATGAAGCTGGATTGGATTTATTAAATCAGTGAAATATACAACTTTTTTCAAAAGAGTTTTCGAACTGCCTTCAATGGGAGTCAGGCAATGTTCTCATTGTGTGTGATTAAAAACATTTCTAAATGTATTAGATTTATGCAGGTAACGATGGCCATAATGCTGGTAACAAAATAAATCATCATATTTAAATACAAATCCTCAGCATCAAATGCAGCATAAAACTTCAAATCAGAAACAAAAGATTGAATGGCTTGTACGTCCCAATCATCAGAGCGTATGTTTTGTTTCACTAATCCCCCATTGAAACACAAAGTACATTTGGAACATTAACTCCTTAACCGCGGCGCAAATTCTGCTGCGGTGCGGGAGTTTTATTGAGTGTGCGGGGCCGCGTCGGCCAACGGACGTGCGCAGCACCACCGAGGTAGTGCCCACGATGGCCATTGGCCGACGCGCGCATGCAACGGGTTAACCACCTCAGTGGGTCCATGAATTTGGAAGCTTACTGCATCCCGCACTATTCCATCCGCAACTAACCAGGAAGAGATATTGACAAAAGTCTGGTCCCTTTTCACGAAGTGAGAAGAGGAGTGCGGTGCCAAAGTTCCATCAATTACTTTTACTGCAGAGCGTTCGGTGAGGTAGTGACCTTTTATTAAAAGGAAGAAAAACGTCACAAATCCAATCGACATGAACAAAAAAATGGTGATCAGCACTGTTAGATCTGGGGGTCTCTAGTTGGCAGGGGTAGGTACCACTGTCCAAAGAGGGACCCTTGCTTCTAGTCAGGGTAAGGGGGATACACTCTTTAGATAACCCCTGCTCATCCCCTTGGTAGCTTGGCACGAGCAGACAGGCTTATCAAAGGCAATGTGTAAAGTATTTGTACCAACACTCACAGTAACACAGTGAAAACACCACAAATGAACTCCACAGCAGTGTAGATAAATAAAGTACTTTTATATAAACTACACAAGACCAAAACGGTAAAAATCCAACATACACAGTTCAAGAATATGGTTTCAAAAGAGTTCTTAGCGTAGCGACAAAATAATCCACATTAGCGTCGATTTTAGCCAACAGTACCTGGTGATGCGATAAAAGCTCCTAGCGGCGCTCAGGCGTCGAAAAACAAGCAGCAGCGTCAGTCCTGAGATCCTGGGGAGGCGATGCGACAACCCGCTGCACGCAGCGGGCGTGTGCGACGAATCCGGTCTGTATGGGGAGTGAGGCGATACTTGTATGGATTCCAAGGCGTAGCTTCTCCGGTAGAAATTTACTCGCAAAGGCACGATGCGACAAAATACGGCCCGCTAACGAGCGGTGCGATGATCTTCGATGGCTCTGCGACGATGTTCGCAGTGATGAAAAGCGGCCTGCTAACGAGCGGTGCGACGATCTCACTCAGCGGCGGCAGGCTCTGCGACGATACTCGCAGCAACGGGAATCTTCCCGCTCCGGGGGCGATGCGCTCCGAAGATGAACGCGGCGCTGACGTTGCAGCGGCGACAGGCGCTGCGACGATCTTCACGGCGATGGAAATTTTCTCGCTAAGCCGGCAGTGCGTGATGTTGCAGATCTTTTACTTCTTTTCTCTTGGTCAGCTTCCCAACAGCAGGCACAACTTCCAGAGACCCCACAATTGGAGCAGGCACTCTAGGAAGGGCAGAACTCACACAGCAGAGTTCAGGGGGAAGCTGGGGGTGAAGTCCTTTTGTTCCTGGGACTTCTTAACAGGAGGCCAGCTCTACTCAGGCCCATGGAGATTCCTTCAAGCCAGGGGACACAGCACACAGCAAAGTCCTTCCCCTCTCCTTGGCAGCAAAGCAACTACAGGTCAACCTTACAGCAGGTCAGTCCTTCTTCTTCAGTCTTCCAGCTTTCTCCTTGGCAGAGGTTCCTTCGTGATTCCAGGATGATCTAATTTTCTGTAGTCTGGGTCCCAATACTTATAACCCAAAATCCTTTGTCCTCTGAAGGCAGAGGGGCCTTGGCCTAGTCAGAACCAGTTCTGGCCAGTCATGGATCACTCTGTTTACTTGGTTTCTTCTTTCCTTTGAGAGAGAGGGGCAGGGTCGTCAGCCGCCCAGCACTTCTAAAAGTGCTGTTTTCACACACAGGATTTAAAAACCATCTTTCCTAAAAGATGTGTTATTAAATTCTGAGTTCAGGGATACCAGACTTTAATTTTCTATCTTGCTCCTATGGGAAGATATGCAGGTAAACATTATACTCAGCATTCCCCATTATAGCCTATGGGAAAGATAGCCTTTCAATAGTGAAATTCAAAATGGCTGTAATTCACTACCAGAGCATGTCACCTACACCAGTACATGCTCTACCTTTCACATACACTGCACCCTGCCCAGGGGGGTACCTAGGGCCTTCCATAGGGGTGTCCAATGTGTACAGAAAGGGAAGGGTTAGGCCTGGCCAGTGTGGACACTGGTCAGGTCACCATGGTAGTTAGCAACTGCACCCAGGCACTGCGGTGGCAGGCCTGTGACACCTTTTTCGATCTACTCCTGTGGGTGGCACAATCAGTGCTGCAGGCCCACTAGTAGCATTTGAATCACCAGCCCTGGCACACTCAGTGCACTTTACTATGGGCTAACAGGTGAAACAAATATACCAATCATGGATAACCAATCAATATAACAATTTACCTAGGGAGCACTTGCACTTTGACACCGATCAGCAGTGGCAAAGTGCCCAAAGCATCTAAACCAGCAAAAACGAAATCCAGCACAGCGTCAAAAATACAGGTGGTAGAGGCAAAAAGTCAGGGGAAACCACGCCTAAGATGCCAGGTCTAACACGTGTCCCCTCCAGCTGAAAGTGGGGCGAACAACCCACCCTCTTGGGAGTTCTCATTGCTAAGGTGGAAAAACCTGACAGACCATCAGCGTTGGCGTGTTCTGTACCGGAACTGTGTACCACCGTAAAGTCCATTCCCTGTAGGGAGATGGACGACCTCAACAGTTTTAGGTTCTCACCCCTCATCTGCATTAACCATCTGAGGGGCCTGTTGTCTGTCTGAACCCGGAAGTGGGTCCCAAACAAGTAGGGCCTCAGCTTCTTCAGAGCCCAGACCACAGCAAAAGCTTCCCTTTCAATCGCACTCCACCTCTGTTCCCTGGGAAGTAGCCTCCTACTAATGAAAGCTACAGATTGGTCCAAGCCCTTGTCATTGATCTGTGAGAGTACCGCTCCCACACCATGCTCTGAAGCGTCTGTCTGCACTACAAACTCACTGGAGAAATCAGGCGCCTTGAGCACCGGTGCCGTGCACATGGCAGTCTTCAGGGCATCAAAAGCAGTTTGACAGGCATCGCTCTAATTCACTCTCCTGGGCTGCTTCCTTGAAGTCAGCTCTGTCAAGGGGGCAACAATGGTGCCATATCCCTTGACAAATCGGCGATAATACCCGGTGAGTCCTAGGAAGGCTCTCACCTCTGTCTGGGTCTTGGGGGGCTCCCAAGCCAGAATGGTATCAATCTTTGCTTGGAGGGGCGCCACCTGGCCGCTCCCTACCTGGTGTCCCAAGTACACCACAGAACCCTGCCCTATCTAGCACTTACTGGCCTTGATAGTGAGGCCTGCCCTTTGCAGAGCCTTCAACACTTCACAGAGGTGCTGCAAGTGTTCCTCCCACGTGGAGCTGAACACAGCAATGTCATCCAGGTATGCAGCGCTGAATTCCTTCAGCCCGGACAGTACCTGGTTGACCAGTCTCTGGAATGTGGCAGGGGCGTTCTTCAACCCAAAGGGCATAACTCGGAACTGGAAGTGCCCCTCTGGTGTTGAAAACACAGACCTCTCCTTAGCCCCCTCAGTTAAGGCAATCTGCCACTACCCAGATGTTAAATCAAACGTACTGAGGTACTGGGCAGCTCCCAACCGATACACAAGCTCATCAGCTCAGGGGATGGGGTGCGCGTCAGTCTTGGTGACCGCATTGAGCCCAAAGTAGTCCACACAAAACCAGAGTTCTGGGGTCGCACCGGGCGGAGCAGCTTTTGGTACTAAGACCACAGGGCTAGCCCAGGTGCTGCTGGAGGGCTCAATTACCCCTAGCACCAACATCTTGGAAACCTCTTCCTTGATGCTGGCCCTGACCTTGTCAGCTACCCTGTAGAACTTCTGCTTTACAGGTAGACTATCTCCAGTGTCCACATCATGGACGCACCAGTTGGTGACACCTGGGGTCAGGGAGAACAGGGTGGAAAACTGACCCAAAACCTAGCGACAGTCCCTCTGCTGTTCTAGGGTCAGGGTGGGCGAGGGGACCACACCATCCACTGACCCATCTTGCTCCTTGGCTGCCAGGAGGTCAGGAAGAGGGTCACTGTCCTCTTCCATTCCAGCATCTGTAGCCAGGAGCACGGTTACATCAGACCTCTCGAAGTGGGGTTTGAGGCGGTTCAAATGTAAGACCCTCAGGGGCTGCCTGGGAGTCTGCAAGTTAACCAGGTAGGTTACTTCGCTCTTGCGCTCCACCACCTCATATGGCCCAGTCCACTTGTCCTTGAGCGCACAAGGCTCCACTGGCGCCATTACCCACACTTTCTGCCCAGGTTGAAATTCGACCAGAGTGGCATTCTTGTCGTACCATATTTTCATTTCTTCCTGGCTGGCTTCTAGGATTTCTTGGGCGAGCTTCCTGGAGCACAGTGTCTGGTTGCAGAAGGCCAGCATATAGCTGAACACATGCTGGGGCGGTTTTCCCGGGGGATTTCTCTCACCCCTCCTTCACCAGAGTGAGAGGTTCTCTAACAGGGTGGCCATACAGAAGCTCAAAGGGACTGATCCCTAAGGGCTTCTGAGGCACCTCCCTGTAGGCAAACAACAGGCATGGTAAGAAGACGTCCCACTTCCGTCTCATGGGCTCCGCAAGGTCCATAATCATACCTTTCAGGGTTCGGTTCAACCTTTCAACCAACCCTTTTCCTTGAGGGTGGTAAGTAGTGGTGAACTTATAAGTTACCCCACACTCCTCCCACAGAGACTTCATGTACCTAGAGATGAAGTTGGTACCCCGGTCGGAGACCACCTCTCTGGGGAACCCCACACAGGAAAAGATCCCCATCAATGCACGGCCCACCACGGGTGCTGTGATTGTCCTGAGAGGGACTGCTTCCGGGTATCGGGTGGCGTGGTCCACCAAGACCAGGATGAACCTGTTGCCTAAGGCTGTCTTGGGGTCCAATGGCCCCACAATATCGATGCCCACCCGCTCGAAAGGGGTGCTCACCACAGGAAAGGGTTGGAGGGGTGCCTTGCACTTCCCTCCGCTCTTTCCACTTGCCTGACAAGTCTGGCAAGTCCTACAGAATATCCCGATGCGCTTCTTCATCTGGGGTCAGAAGAAGTGGGTGACAAGCCTTTGGAAGGTCTTGTCCTGCCCCAGATGTCCTGCGAGAGGCATGTCATGAGCCAGACCGAGTAGGAAGTCCCTGAAGCACTCGGGTACCACCAGCACACAGGCTGCACCAGGCTCAGCGAACTTAGGCTCACTATAAAGCAACCCATCTTCCCAATAAATGAGATGATCCTTGGCCGCTCCACCTGCTGCCTGGTCTGCAGCCTGCTGCCGCATACCAATGAGGGAAGGGCATTCCCTGCAGAACTCCTCCCTGGAGGGGCCACCCTCTTGCTGCCAATGGGTCAGCTCAGGTAGGTCCCCCAGTTCGGCCACCTGTTCCCCTGTAGGTTCCAGGGCATCCCCCTCAGGTTCTGCTCCTTCCTGGACCATGGGAACGGTGGGGGCTGGTTTCCCATGCCCTCTGCTCCTTCTCCTCTGGGTAGGTACCTGGGCCACTGTTTCAGGCTCCAGGTCTGCTGAATCACCCCTACTGACTACCATAGACCGGGTGGTCACACAGATCCACTCAGGCAAACCCAACATCTCCATGTGAGCCTGGCGTTCCACCTCCTTCCATGGGGAACTCTCCAGGTCATTACCTAGCAGACAGTCTACAGGCATGGATGGACTCACAACAACCTTCAAGAGACCTGAGACCCCCCTCCACAAAAAGGGAACCTGTGCCACTTTACAGAGGCGCACTGAGTTGTCAGCTGCAACTACTGGGTGAAGTACATTGGGAATGACCTGCTCTTCAGGCACCCACTGACACCTCACAGATGTCACGCTGGCTCCAGTGTCTCTCAGAGCCTCCACCCTCCTCCCATTGATGGTCACCCACTGCCGGTATTTCTTAGTGTTATCGGGCAGGTAGGTTTCCTGGACCATCTCTTGGTCTCCTAAAGAGACAAGGGTCATAACTGCTGGTCCCTCCCCTTCCCTAGAAATTAAATCCTCCCCCAAAGCTACACTCACTAAACCTGGTTTAGGAGCACCAGTGGGTGCTGGAGGTTTCTTGGGGCAACTAGGGGCAATGTGCCCCACCTCTTTGCAGTGATAGCAGGTAGGTGGGCCCCTGGGGTCCCGCCTGCCCCTAGGGGGCCAGGTCAGTTTGGGCTTGAGGGGTTGGGACTCCTTTCCCTGGGAACTGTTTTGGGGCCCTTGGGAGAACTCCTTTTGATTACCCTTGTCCCCCCCGCTCTTTTGCTGGGGACCCTGCCCACCTTTGGCTGTGGTACCCACAATTCCTCTGTGGACCCTGGTACCGGTCCAGCGGTCTGCCTCCTTAGCAAGCTCAATGGGGTCCATCAGCTTGCTGTCTAAAAGATGCTGGCACAGCTCTGGAACACAGACTACTCAAGTGCTCCCAACTAATTAAATGCAACAACCCCTTGTAATCGGTTACCTTGCTGCCCTTCATCCAACCTTCCAGTGCATGCGAGTACAGATTCACACACTCCATCCAAGTCTCAGACTCTTTCTTCTTGGAGTTCCTAAACTACAGTCTATACTGCTCTGGAGTAAGTCCATACCTGAGACATAGGGCCTCCTTCATATTGGGGTAGGTCATGGCACCTGCTAATCCTAAGGGCTCTAGAGCACTCCTCCCTGAAGCCTCAAAATGTTTCCACAGGCCCGCCCCCCCAATGCTGATCAGGCAGACCATTCATCCTCAATGCAAACTCATACGAGGTAAACCAGGCATAGATATCCTCACCCCTATTATAATTCTGCACCAAATCTTTGGGGATATATACTTTACCCCCTTGCACTGGCTGTGCGCTGCCACCATTGGAACTGGTCAAATCGGAAGGAAACAGTAGCGCAGTCGGTACTCGTCTCACTTTTTTCCAATGGGTAATTTGGTGCGCAAAAAAATCAATGTGGTAGTGAAGAGGCTAAAGGATATAGCCACAATAGGTAAACAGCGTCCTGGATATTGCTGGTATCGGGAGTTGCGATATACTCTCACAAAGACGTCTGGCGCTACTCCGGAAAGAATATCATCTTTCCGGAGTAGCGCCAGACGTCTTTGTGAGAGTATATATTTAGCCTCTTCGCTACGACATTGATTTTTTTGCGCACCAAATTACCCATTGGAAAAACGTGAGACGAGTACCGACTGCGCTCCTGTTTCCTTCCGATTTGACCCTCACAGGGCACCCGGTTGGGTACTCTGTGAGTTATTTTGCTTCACTCCTAGCACGGTGACACTTTTTTACGTGTTGGTTAACACTATTGCCGTTCAGGTGTCCTTATATTAAATTGTCCTGAAGAGACCCTCTATTTCAAACAGGGTCGAAACGCCGTTGACGAGACTTAAGAGGCGAATCATTATTCAACACTTATGACGAATAAGTGGTGGGAAAATACATTCCATTATTCTCTTTTGATCGCCTACATAATGAATAATTGAAACCTTTTATGTTGCACTTTGTTGTTAATTGTTTAGTTTAGGTTTATTCACTGGTTTTCACGGGGACACTTTTTATAATTGTCTAAAGAAACTGTCATTTTTTGTTCGGAATGTATATTGTGAAATTGTTTTCTAAAACTTCTTCATTGTAGATATAAAGAAAAATGTTTTTTACCAAATTTCTAATGTGTATGGTCAACTTTTCTTTCTGACGTTACGTTTAACCCTCTTTTTTTATTGCCATTTGGGCTTTATATATTATATATCTGGTTATTAATCCATATGAACCATTGTTTCCGTTTAATGACAGCAACAGGGAGCATAAGGTGACATGCTGACAGGAGAGCTCAAGCCCCATCACCACGGGTAAATTTAATCCTCTCACCGCCCCAGTCAGACACCACCATAATTAACAGTTTTCCTTATGGGGTGTGGGTGAGGAGCAGCCTCATTGCCGCCTGTGTCAAAGACCTGCCTCCCTGCTGGTGCCAGAAGCATTCCAATAAAGTAAGGGGCTTGGGGCCCCATGCATGAACCTAAAAACCGTTCGCAAACAGGCAGATTTGCAGAATCTGCCCCTTTGCGACCAGTATTTTTGCATTTGGGATTCATCATCCCAAATGCCAAAATTGCTATTTAAGGAATCGCTAAATTAGCGATTAATTAAATTGCAATTGCATTTAAGGAATCGCAAATTGCGATTCCTTAAATGCAATGCATTAAACAAAAACTAATTAGCGATTTCTCTAATATGAATCGCAAATTACCATCAATCTAAAGTTGTTGATAATTTTCAATTTCTTTTAAAAATGCACTAAAGTGCATTTTTCAAAGTCACATGTTACATACACACATGCCATTGGGGCTTGTGTGTGCGCAACATGTGGTTAAATTGAAATTTCAGGGGTGCAACAGGGTATCCTTTTGGAACCCTTGCACCCTTGAAATTACATGCGCAATTTGCGAGTACGTATTGGGTATGCAGAAATTGAACATGCAATTCCCATTCATTCCTATGGGCCTCTGGGCCCATAGGAATCAATTCCTTAATTGCGAGTTGCAATTTGCGAGTCACAATTAAGGAATTTGTAGGAATCACAAAATGTTATGCTATTCCTACATGCATAGGCAATAGCGATTCTTTAATTGCAATTCCTTAGTAATCGCAATTAAAGAATCGCTATTGTCTTTGTTGATGCATGTGCCCCTTAGTCCTACAATTTAACTGTAGAATAAAGAGCAATCATTGTATCCCATGGGAGTTTAAGCCGTAATATGTGATCTACATGAAACAACACTGGGATATGTGTGTTTGTGATTTGAAGAGCGACATCAATACCTTCACTTAACATTCTGTACATGGCGCAGAGCAATAGATTAAGCAAGAAAAGGGGCGGGTTGGTTTGCTAAAGACAGACCATGACAAGGACATGATATTCCAGATGTTATTCATTGTGATACAATTTAATTGAGGAAATATGGGTGGAGGTATTGATGGATGTTCAAAGAAGATCCTCAGTGGACGTCCATCTTTTCAAATGTTTGGTCATGATGTGATGCTATGTGTGCTGTGATTTCTAGGATTCGTATTTCAATGGCTATATGAGATCCTGTGTTTTCTTGCAGGTACTCTCCTCTACCTATGGTTGTCCACAATCCAGGTTGTCCGCCCTCCATGCTCACAATCTACAAAAGGTACCAGTTCCTGTGACCTTCCACCACTGATGCCAGGAACGTTTCTTCTATGAACAGATATGTTTCTGTGCACCCATCTGCTGATATCATTCCATTTCTTTTAAAGCATTTTCTTGTTCTGAGTATGGCTGCCACAACATTCACTATGTCCAAGATTGCAGTGTATATTATGCCTGTGTATGTTCATTCCTTCCCTGGGCCAGTTTTCAAAAGATCCAAGGGTTTGGGATTTCTTCTTAAGCAAAAACATCCAGTTCCACTAAGATTGAATTTGTGTGATATGTATGTGAATTAATTTTTTTTTCTGATCATTTGACAATGTACTCACAGTTTTTTCCTGACAAAATGTGTCTTTATCTACAGGGCCGCATTCCGGAATAAGAGGAAAGAGCTGTTTGGAGAGAAGTGATCCGATTACCAGCAAATCCATTCAGCATCAAATTCCAATGCCCTAATATTGTAGTGTATTTTGAAAGTAGTCAAAAATAATCTATTGGGCACAGGTGGCTATATATTTCGTTCGCTAAACGTATTTCTTATAAACTATATTCTTCCTGGTCTAGGAAACAATGTAAAACCATTTTTACATTTCAGATCTGTTTCTAAAGTATTCAACTTAATAATAAATATTCAACTCTTTTCATGTATTTTAAATGCATCTTTGTGCATGGATTTCACGTTAGAACAATTGCCTAACGCTTGCAAACTCAATCGCGTTGGAGCAAAAAATGATTCCCTGAGAAATGTAGTTTCTGTTCTTAATGGTTCATCAAACATGGACAGCTCTTTTTGTTCTCCAGCAGAGTTTTGTCAGCAAAAGTGATACATTATGAGAATAAGCAGGAACACCTCGAATTATGTCTTGGAAACTGTCAGATTAATGCCAGTCTGACAATGTTTTAAGGTGGTAAAACAAAAGTGTTAAAGGTTATAGCAGGTTGTGGAAAATAACAATATTCTTCTAAGAATCAAACAATGTAATATATGCACGCTTATTTGAAGTTTAATCTTCATCTCCAAAGGTCGAATTGACAAAAACCGAACTGATAAATATATAAATTGCATCACTGACACCTGGTAAAAGAAACTGGTGAAGGCTGTAAACTCCAGGCATACATTTACCAGTTGCCGGGGTGGGCTGTCAATACTGGTCTTTGGAGTGGTGCTCCATCAGTTTTGGAGGAGAGATAAGGGGGGGGCTGTTATTAAAAGCCTTGTCTGCTGCTCTCCTATTTGTCTACTTGACAGTGCAAGTGCAGCAGAGCAGTGCAGATATCAACACTTGGCATGCAAGATGGGCAACATCAATATCACATAATTGTTCCACATTCGGGGCCTCAGAGGATGTTGGGCAGACCCCCACCGACAGGCAATCGGCAGCAGTCCTTCCGACATCCAAGGCAATGATCTGACCGCCGTATTAAGATACCGGCGGTTGGAGCGCAGTGGAAGGGGGAAAAGACACCCGCTTCCATCAGGCTCAAGGAGCCCATCGGGACGGCGGTCGGACAGTAATCCCTATGATGAAGGTGGTGTCTGTACAGGCACTGCCGTAGGGAGTACAATGTCCATTTCCCACAGCCTTTTCATGATGGTACCATGGCCATGGAAAGGCTGTCGGAAAGGGATTATGGGGCCCCTAGCCAGGCCCCTGTCCCCTGTAGGCCTCTGTTACCTGGCCGGGGGGGGGGAACATGTGATGCCCCCCAAACATCCATGCACTGTGTGCCAGGCACCACATGGTGCATGGATGTTTGCAAACATGCCTTTTACTATTGAGGTTTTTGCTGCTCCCCCTTTTCCAGGCTGCAGCACAAGCAGTAATAGTAAAAGACATGTTTCCGACCGCCTACTTGGTGGCTCATAATAACAGGGGAGGCTGAACCACAGAGTACTTGTCAGCCGGTCTCCATCCTGCTGCGATGGCAGTTGGACGATTGTAATGAGGCCCTCAGTGTAGGGCTGTCAGCCGGCAGTGAGTGTAGACAGAAGTTGCTAAAAGTGGCAATAATGCCCTAATTCAGGGCCAGCTATCAGCTGCCCCTGAGCCATGGTATGCAATGTTGTCTGCCATCCCGATCCAGAAACTTTTTCTCACTGGTTGACCCTCCCATTTCAAGAATCAAGGAATGAGAGGTGTGGTTGGGACTGGTACAGCGCAAAGATTTCCCACCCTTCACATGTCGCAAACGTCACAGACACTTAAGAAAACACATTATGAAAATACATTTGGCATATGATTCATGTATGGTTTAACAAATTATTGTAAGTATTGCACGTATTAAAGATTACCTTCACTGAACTCATATAAATGTCTTACTATAATTAAGTGATTAATAAAGAATCAGCCTCATTTAGTAGAAAATATACTCACCATAAAGGTAAAATGTGTCTTTCTAAAGTGTGCGCTACTTCAGGTAACAAACATTTAACAAATTGATACAGTCTTTAAAACTTTCTCATATGCATACAATGTAATCTTACTAGAAACAACATTGATTGCATGTAATGTGTGCATTAATATTCCATGTATGTAGTTTTTAGTCATATTTACAATTGAATATTGTGATGACCTATTGAATATTACATGTAGTATGAAACCCAATGCATTAGAAAAGTATATTCATTTGTGTTTAAATGTGTGCACATTTATAAAAAAAAACACCATTGAAGTTAATGTTTAAACTTGTCCAGAGTAGGCCTGTATTTCACCATGCTGCATAAAGCTGATTTAATTTTCTGATAACTCGACATTTCTTATATAAATTCACATGCAATGTTAGTTTAGAATAGACACATTATTGTACTAGAGATAGGTTGAACCGGAGCCTGAGAAAAAGACCTTGATGGTACACAGAAAAACAGAACTCTAAATGAACGAACTTGCTCCTAAAGGGCTGTCGATGACCTCCTTAAAGGAACTGGGAATACCCGAGACACTAGTTGGGCAAATAGCAAATCTCAATCAGAACAACTATGCCCAAGTTTACTGGGGCCCCAGGTGGCATTTATATGACAAGATTCTGATCTGTATAGGTGTGAGGCAACGGTGTGTCCTAGCCCCCACCCCATTCTATATAGATGCACCAAAGCTAGATTGGGTGTGGGTTCCTGCACTTCTCTTTGCAGACAATAACCTCCTAATATCCCAGACTCCCATGGGCCTCCAATTTCTCCTGGCCAACTTCAATGCTTATTGCTTATCTAAGGTCCTTGAGATAAATATTTCCGAAACAAAGTTCAAGGCAGTTCAACCCAATAAGGTATTCAACCAACCATTGACAATGGCAAATGAAACCTTGGAAATGATGCATTGATTTGATTATTCGGGTATAATGCTCGATAGCACACTATCATGGCTACCCCATATTGAGAAGAAAAGGGCAGTGATCCAATACCAAGCTTCAGTGGTTTATAGGAGATTTCAGGGTACAACCTCAAGGGCAGTCCTCCCCGCTATAGAACTGTATAAACTAAAGGCTCAATCTGCTGCTAAATATGGGGTGGAAATATCGGGGCACATGAATTCATATTTTCTTTCAACTAGTAAAACCAAGTTTGTACTTTCGATCCTTTACCTCCCTACTAGCACTCCCCTGAGTCCTATGTTTTTAGGCGTTGCTTTAAAAAGAGTGGGGTACCTAGGTAGACTTATTATATTGGGTAAGACTATGAACGACCGAGGAGCTGAGCCCTTCCGGAAGGCAGTAGAGGAATTGTTGAACGTAGATACCCATCTTACATTCCCTTGGTTTAAATATATCCAATTATTGGCTGGACAAGTTGGACCTCGGCCACTTCTGGACGGACCCTGGTTCGCTGGTATCCACATCCAACCTATAATTGAAAGCCCGTTACTGGGAGTTCATCCAGGCAAACCTCCACAGTTCCTCTACACATGGTTGGTTAACACAACAATTTTTCTCCATCAAGGATACACCCAGCTATGAGGTCTTTCTCGACCTACCTCCTAAGCAACTAGCAAAATCACTTTACTTAAAATTCCACTATGACACACTGAAGCTAGTATTGTTGATGGCCTCGTGGGTTGCTAGTGGGAGGATCGGTAGTACGTCAACATGCACCTTATTCTCCAAGCTACAGAAAGAAAGAATACTTAATGTTATTTTCTTCCATCAAGCAAATAAAAAACCCAGAGGGAAGTGGATGCGAACCCTATGCAAATGTCTTGGTGTACGAAAGTATCTGGAGGTGCTAAGAATTTGCAGAGCAACACGTCCACTTACATAGTTTTTGCAGTAATCAGCTATCTATTCTTAGTCACCATTATAAGGAAAGGGAATGATTTTAACGTGGTAGTCCTTTTAACTTAGTTTTAAACTAGATAAAACTGCGATTTGCCATGAAAGCCTTATGGGAACCCAGAAACTAAGACAAGCAGTGGACCGTTAAAATTATTGTGACATTAAAATAAGCATATCAGCCACAATATCTGACCCCTAAATTTTCCAAGCACAAGATGTACTTTGTTCTAAGCTGTACACGTTTTTAAACTCTAGAGTTTTAACAAATGTTTTATGATGATTTTATTAACAGATTGACCTTATTGATAAAAACATTTGCCTTTTTTATTCATGGGATTACAACAATGGTATATCTTTTCTGTTTGCATGTTTTATGGAACAATGTTTTGAAATAAACAAATTGAATTGAATTAAATGAACTATTGTCCAAAAGTTGCTACCTATGTGTGCTCATGTCCAGTGTGGGATGAACCAGCAATGTTGCAGTATGCAACATGATGATTCGAGAACATTCAATGGACTCCTGATGGTGTGATTGAGGGGTATGACGTCCAATGAACTTTCACATTATAATATACCGTTCCCCATGGACTGTTACTCAGATCTCTTTCCTGATGCTAATCCTAGCCCTTGCAGACACTTTCCTTGATTTACCTAATTCCTTGAGTCATTACTACCTTAATGGAGTTTGAGAGGTTTATACCTCAATGATTTTTCTGTTTTTTGCGTAGGTGTAGCTTAGACTGGCACTTATTCATGATCCATATAATACTCTTGACCAAGCTTCTGAGACTACCCTACTTGAGTACTGGTTGTCCTGACCTGACTTCCTTTATTGAGTTTCTCTGATTGCTAGAGGCCTTTTCCCCAAACCACCCCTGGATTTTACAATCCTAAATTACTAATGTAAAGGGGAGAGAACCTTAGGTTATTTTCTAAGCAGCAGATTATGATGCTCTTGTTTTGCATGGCTGTCAAAGAATTGCTTTTCTGTTTGATACTAATTCACTTTAATTTGTTCAGGTGCCTGGCAGTCTGATCTGTCAATCTGTATATTTACAGCATGGTTTATTTGAACTTGATTATTAACTCGTAATAAAACGTGGCTAAAGATTCCTAGTCCTCATTGTGTACCAAATGGGTTGCACTGCTAATTGAATTGTGATTGCTGTTAATGCTAACTCCCATCACCTCTCAGATGGATAAAAAAGTCCTTTGGAGGACCAGTGCTGAGCAAGTGGGCCCAGAAGATGCTGGATCAAATCCGGTAGCACGTCAGATGATTTTCTACTGGTTTGAGGGACTTAGAGTGGCCTATCTAGAAATTGCTCAAGTCCAGTTCTAATCCCAAAAGCCCATGGTTCGGTCAAAGGATTGATGGAGTTGTGATGATATAGAAATGATTTGTGGTAGTGGAAGAGAGTGAGTATCAATGGGGTTGCGCATTGCTATTGCTTATGCTTAGATTGCAGTATTTTGAAATGGCTGTGTGGAGTTATGCGGAGCAGATTTAAGTTGATTTGTAAATGTGGCACTTGATACAGAGAAGTTGAAGTGGTTATTGGGTTTGTCGTGGCCTAAGATCCCGGGATGTAAAGATATAAATATAAGAGACGTAAACTGACTTTGCAGTGTAGAAGACAATGGGTGCAGTTGTCTGCTGTGTTGTGGTGTTTGTCCTGAAACATCGTCAACAGTATTATTGAGATTGGACTTTTTCCTTGCAAGATTTTGAGATGTGGTTTGTGTAGTTGATCTCAGTGCACTGGGAATAGCTGTATCTATACAAGTGAGATCCCACTGGTCAGTGTTTCACTTGAAGTGAATGTTAGAATAGATCAGAATTTTCTTTTCTCTGAATGAATAAACTTTAATTTCTTTAGAAGAGCTGACAAAATTAGTTGTTGAAAGTGCATGCTTTGGTTTGAGGGGATTGCTTAGAGAACACGCTAGAGAAAAATTGAAAGGAGGGCGAGCTGCTGCAAGGAGTGAGCTAGACGTCATAGCCCGAGAACTTCAAAACTGGTTCAAAGGTACAGCTACCCCAGCAAGTAGTAGGAACCTGGGAACGAATGCTCATGTTCCAGAGAGAGAAAGATCAGCGGATGTGGCTATATTAAAAGAAGAATTAGAAAAATTGATAATTGGGACTTGTCAAGAAGTAATTCCTTTCAGGATGATGAACTACTGTTTCTATGTAAAGACATTACCAGAGGTGCAGAACAGGCTAATGAGTGATTATCTGAATTAGTCCAGAGACATGGAATTGATGTAAAGAGGTCCAAAGCAGGGGGCGCTAGAGAGCGCGCACGCAGAATGGCCGCACTGCTGTGAGGCTCCTGCAGCCTGGAACTCAAATCCGTCATTTGTCCTGTTTAAACTGCTGCTCCCACGACCGACACTACCCGTGGATGTTAAGGGTGTTCTACTGCAGCTTTGGCGAAAGTTGGAGCTCTGTGCGACCAGCCTCGGCGGAGTATGCGGAGGCGGTAGCCGGAAGGGGAGCTTGGCTGACGTGGGGCGGAGCGAGCCGCCCGGCGTGTGATCTACGCAAGTCCGAGGCTCACCACGAGGCAAGTGGGCCGTGCTGGGGGCCCGCGCTGGCGGCATCTTGCGGACTGTGCGGATGGCGGAGAGGTCGCAGAGAGAAGGGGAGGCGCAGCCGGACACTACCTCCCTGCAGTAAGCAGCGTTGCTGTACGAGGATTATCGGTGCACCCGGGGCCCTGTGAGGAACAGCACCACCCGCGAGAGAGACATACTGGACACGGTGAGGTGGGGGCCGGGGCGTGTGGCGGGTGCTGAGGGACAGTGTGCTCTGGTGAATCTGCCCCCCCCCGCTTCCCCCCCCATCCTCTGGAGCAGTGACGACGGCCCGCGAACTGATAGAAGAGTAGCGGGCAGGGTGTATGGCGGTGTACCCTGCCCTGGTCTGGCCGACCCGCTCTCACGAAATCCAGTGCTGAGGACCCGTGAAGGTGGAGGGCTGGCCGGCTGAGACGACACTCGTGCATCGGGGATCTGGTGCGCGCTCCCCCCCCCCTGCTGCCGGAGGAGGACGAGAAGGTGACCTAGACTGCGCCCACCCGACGGGGGGGGCAGATGTGTGGTGCCCGGGCCTGTGAGAGGGACTCGAAGGCTCGCCGCCTCGGGGCTATCGGCTGTGACGCCACGAAGGCTGGGCTCGTCTCCTGTGTGCCGGGACCTGGCTGGCCTCTCTCCCGTGTTGCAGTGCTTTGCTCGGGTACCGGCCCGCTGTTTGGAGGTTCGAGGGAGGCGCCACGCTACGGACGCCGCGGACCTGCACCCTGCGACCTGCGGGGCATCTCGCTTCAATTGCCTGCCACGGCCTCTGTGGATATTAGGGCTCCGGCGGCCGGTCTTCCTCTGGGGGCTGTGGTGGTGGACGCCTCTTATCTGCCTACGCTCCCTGATCGGGGGTGGCTGGTTCGGACCCACCAGTAGCCCAGTGCTCACTACTGAGGTCGCGCTGTGTGCTGTCCAGGACTTCTGGGCCCACCTGTGCCCTTGAGGATAGCAGAAGCCGCCATACTGGGATTTGTGTCAGCACCCACGATGGGCAAGCAGGACAGTCGGCAGCCTAAACTCACGTTTGAGCCCCCGGCGACCAAGAAGGGGGTGCGGGGTGCGCAGGACTCGGGAAGCACCCAGGGCTCACCCGCGCCTGAGGCGAGTTCCTGCTCGGAGGGATGGGAATGTTTGAATATGTTGTTGCACTGTTGTACGCGACCAATATCAAAGTGATGTTTTTTTTTTAAGATTATGGGTGCACCTTCTGGTGGCATGCTGGGGGACCCCCTCGTGGTGCCGGCCCCTCCCACATTTATTCACGTGGGGTCTGGCGGAGGAAATTGCAGACATGCGAGACACAGGTGGTGGCGCTGCTCTGGTGTTGGGGCGAAACAGCGGTTAAACATGTATACTTATGGCTGCGTGGGGGGCCCTCCTCTGTCGCAGCACTATCTTACTCTTTTATTATCACCATGGCACGAGTAGATTCAGGTTTAAATATCCTGACGTGGAATGTTAGGGGCCTAGGAGACCCACGAAAGCGGAGACAGATACTCTCTTATCTAGACCGCCATGTCATACATATTGCTTTTATCCAAGAGACCCACTTTAGAGCGCAGGCCAGCCACACCTTTGCCGGTAGATGGGCGGCATTTGCTGCCTTCTCCTCCTATTCTTCGTACTCTAGGGGTGTGGCGATATTGATAAAGAAGGGAACGCCCTTCAGTATGGAAGGCACTAAAAGTGACGCTCAGGGGCGGTACTGTCTAATGTGGGGTAGGCTGGGACATGTGGCAGTTACCCTGGTCTGTTGCCACGGCCCCAACATAGATGACCCGCATTTCTTTACAGACCTCAATGCGGCAATTGTGGGCGTGGGCCCGAGACAGCTCATTTGGGGGAGGGGAAATCAACACCACACTGGATCCGTCTAGGGACAGATCCCACCCGGCCCGCACCATTACACCAAGGCGCGTGCGAAATTGTTAGAAGCACTGGCTGATCATAACTTAATTGACACGTGGCGGCACCTGCATGCTGACGCGCGTGAAGGTACACACTTCACGGTGCAAGCAAAATCATGGGCACGGCTTGACTATGTCTTTATCTCCCCTCATTTTCATGCGGCGCTTGATCATGCACACCATCTCCCACGAACGTTCTCTGATCACTCGCCGACCCGCGTTACATTGCGGGCGGCGGACCTGGGCCCCCCTGTGACTTCTTGGCGCCTGCAGCCCATGATGCTGCTGGATACTGTGTTTCAGGAGGAGTTACGGGAGGAATGTTTGGAGTTCTTTAAGCGCAATAAAGATTCCGTGACTGAGGTCGGAACCATATGGGATGCCTTTAAAGTTACCATACGGGGCGTATGCATCGCTAAGGGGTCAGGCGTTCTAAAAACCATATTAGCCCGCTTGCGTACTCTGGAGAGTGAACTTGGGGCGCTTGAGGTGTCGCTGGCCGACAACCCTGAAGATGCCACGCTCGCTCATATTCGCGAAAAGATAGCGGAATATATGACCGAAGCCGATCGGGAAGCGAAATTTAGGGGTAAACACTGGATAGCCCGTCGCTATGGCGAAGGCGAGCGGCCAGGGAAAGCCCTGGCAGCGACGATACGACTGACGCGCCCGCCAAATACTATATTGGAAATTGGAGGCAGGGACGGTGCAGTGTACAGAGACACCACGCTCATTCTTAACGCATTTGTTGAGCACTACCACCACTTATATACGTCGACCAGGGCTGGGGATCTGCAACTGCAGGAATATTTGGAGGATGTCTCCTTGGGATGGCTTAGCGATACACACAGGGCGTTTTTAAGCTCCCCTTTTGAATTGGATGAGGTGCGGGAGGCTATTATGCACATGCAATCGGGCAAGGCCACAGGCCTTGATGGGATCCCAATCGAATTCTATAAGACTTACATCGATTTTATGGCGCCGGTCCTACGCGAAGTGTATGAAGATGCTCTAGAGGTGGGCCATCTGCCCCCTTCGATGCGTATGGCCCTCATTACCTCGCTCCTTAAGCCTGGTAAAGCTGCGGACCAATGTGACTCATATCGACCCCTCTCACTGCTCAATTGCGATGTGAAAATACTTGCTAAATTGATTGCTACCCGCATTAACTTACTCCTCCCTAACCTAATCCTACCTGACCAGGCAGGATTCGTGCCCGGACGGGCAACATCCCATAACCTACGTACTTTTTTCTCGATTCTAAATGCCGTACATGACGATCTCCCGATGGCTGCCGTCTTCCTTGATGCCTCGAAAGCTTTCGACTCGCTTGAGTGGGATTATGTATTTCGGGTTCTGGAACGGATGGGGTTTCCCCTTATATTTATTTCTTGGATTAGGCTCTTGTACACATCCCCCAAGGCCCGCGTGCTGGTAAACGGGAAACTGTCTGAGGCGTTTCCTATCACCAGAGGCACTAGACAGGGCTGCCCCCTGTCGCCCCTGTTGTTCGCTATCGCCATGGAGCCGCTCGCGGCGCGGCTCAGGCAGCATCATAAGGATAAGGCGTTGAGGTGTTTCCAGAGACAGATATTGATATCTATGTATGCGGACGACATAACTCTATATATCCGGGACCCCTGTGGTAACCTTCACCCGATTCTTCGGGAGTTCATCAGGTTTGGCAGGCTCTCGGGAATTCAGATCAATTGGAGCAAGTCTCGGGTTTTCCCGCTTACAGCGTCTACTAGACAGTTTGCGCTGGAGTACCCTCTAGCCTGGTGCGAGGGGGATTTCACCTATTTAGGTATACACATTGAGAAAAACAGGGAGGAACTGATGAGGGCCAATTATGGCACGAAGATGACCCGTATTACGGACTGCATAACTCGATGGATTACGCTCCCCCTTTCTATGGCGGGCCGGGTGTCGTTGGTTAAAATGGTAATCCTGCCGCAGTTGCTGTATCTCTTCTTGAACATCCCCTTTTACCCGGGCAGTTTCTTCTTCCGGACCCTACGCTCGGAGCTTATTCGCCTGGTTTGGGGCGGGAAGTCTCCCCGACTCAAGTGGGAGGTCCTCACTAGGCCGTTTGATCAGGGCGGGTTTGGCGTCCCGGACTTCGAGTTGTACTTTCAAGCGGCGCAGGCGCACTACGCCTATTTCTGGATACGGCAGCCCCGATACATGCCCCAGCTTGCGGCCGAACACTGGTTGGCGCATCCGATCCCCATAGAAGGTGCATTGTACGCCCCAGTAACGGGGGCAGATACACCGCCCACGACAGTGGCGAGTACGGTGACGGCCTGGAAGCGAATAACAGCTAAGCTGGGCTTAAATATGGTATACGCGCCGCTCTTGCCGCTTGTTTACCACCCTGCCATGCCCCTGCTGCAGGAAGCGGGGTTTCGGAAATTGGCCCATGCTATCCACATTAAGACATGGGGAGATTTGTACCGTGATGGCACGTTCCGTTCTATGGAGCACCTCTATGGGGGCATCCAACCTTCTCCCCTTGAGGTGTTCTTGTATATTCGGCTCCGGCAGGGGCTTAAGGCACTCACACCCGATTTTCCACGGGAGCCGCCGGAGGTGACACCGTTACAGCGTGTCCTCCAGGACGAGGCCCCTGCCAAGTTGGTCTCCAAGATTTATGGGTCGGTGCGATCGCTGGTGGACGCGCCGCCTCTTGCTGCTCGGGAGAAGTGGGATCTGGAGCTGCAGGTCCCACTGACGGACAAACAGTGGGAGTTCTGCCTACAACAAACGGAGCGTATTTCTTCTAGTAGCAGATTTAGAATAATACACTATAAATACATTCACAGATTGTATTACACTCCTGTCAAGCTGCACAAATACCGACTCCGGGAAGATGATAGGTGCGACCGGTGTCATGTTCCTGGGGCAGACTTTCTCCACTTGGCGTGGGCATGTGAGGCGGTGCAACGGTATTGGCGCCAGATCTTTACAGCGGTATCCAAAATGATCAATTCGGAGATAGAGCCTTCCCCTATCCTTGCCCTCTTAGGGTATGTGGAGCCCATACAAGCCGCGCACCGCAAATTCATTGCGCTGGCCTTCTTACTTGCTAAAAGACGAGTTGCGTGTAGGTGGGGCAGAGGCAGGGCCCCCAAATTTAAGGATTGGATACAGGATATTGTTTATTGCCAGGAACAAATTAACACATACTCTGAACTTTTACCACCTGCGTCGAGACCAACTGACATTTGGGCTCCACTGACTTGCTACTTGTTAGAAGGGGAGAATGCTGGTGGGGGTGAGACGATCCCATAGCTACGTATGGGACAATCCCTCATGGCATACTGAGAGTTTGGGTTGGAGGGTGTGCTCCATTGCAGATGCGAATGGCGGGCCGTTATGTGCAGGGGTCCTTAGTCTCGTGGAGAGTGTCTTCCTTCTGCCCGGTGCTGGGGCGTGAGAGGTTAGAATTGCAGCTCCGCCAGAAGGAGCATGATTTGCAGCACACTGTACAGTTATTGTAGACTTGAAATGCTATCCTGATTTATTGATATTTTGTGTTATTGATGATTGCTGTGCTGCTCCTTGTCACCTTTGTACTGCTTCCGGCTGACATATGTACCCATTGATGCAACTTGCTTATGATGTATGGTCGCTCAAATTTCATAAATAAAGTTTAAAAAAAAAAAAAGAGGTCCAATGCTTTGCAAAAACATTAAAGGATAGGCTCAAGTGATGAAGATATTGCTAACATGTGTCCACAAGGAATGAGAGCACAGATTAAGGAATCAATTGGCTAAAATCCAAAACTAAGTGAATTAGTTAAATGGGAAAGTAGATAGTTGAACAAAAAGGAACCAAAGTAGGTCAGGGTGCAACTGCCTCCACCTATAACAGAGGAGGAAGAAGAGGATATACACATGCTTCCCATAAAAAAATGTGCCTGTACCGTGGAGCAGGACTGATCTTGCCCCATTCACAAATGATTTCCAGAGATTGAGAGAGAGAATCCAGTGGAATGGTGTAGACAGGTCAATCAATTTGTGATAATTTCGAATGTTTTGTGAAAAGATTTGGATACTTTATCTAAAATTGTGGTTCCAAGTGATTTGTGGGCTGAATGCAAAGTCGCAGAGGATTTGCCCGAGGTGGAGCCGATGAGACATCCTCAATCACATGCGCCGTCAGTATTCGGAATTAAAAAGTATAACCAGGTGATTACCTTTTTGAAAGTGAAAATCTCTCCTAAAGTGATCAATTGGGTCAAGAGTGACAGAACAACACACAAGTCCAAAAAGTCAACACATACTTAATATGAGAGATTGTTGCAGGCGTTCAAACAGTTTAGTGGAGCAGAGACAATTGAAGCAAAGTATAGGGGACATTTTTTTTTACAGGCTCGTATATAGATTGAAGCCCAAAGTTAGTCCCAAGAAATTAAAGGAAAAATTATTCATAGCTCAGATGAAATGTGTACAGAGAGGTTAGAATTGAAAGTTTGTTGGGGATACTGGTTCGATGCAGGGAGTTTATCAGCCGGGAGCTCAAGTGATACAAGGTGGTAATATGTTTCAGCAGCAAGGATCTCAGCAGCAAGGCTTCCAACAGCAACATAGAGGCCGTGGTATCCCGATTGATCCAAGTACAGGTGATGTGCTGATTTTGAAGACAACTAACCCCTGCCATGTTTGTGGTCGGTTAGGGCATTGGAAGCGCAAGTGTTGGTTCAATACTGGTAACATGGTTAAAGGGAATCAGGTTCAGAATGGTGGATTTCACAGGGAAATATTATGGTCCAGACACAGCAGGTGCAGAGACAAATAACTCAACATCCCAATGTGCCCCAGGCTCGGGTGATGCAGGTTCCAAAAGCCCCAGTGCCGCAACAAAATATCAATGTCCAGAGAAACAATGTAAATAGAATTCCCACTGGAAATAATAATCCCTTTGTGAATCAGGTTACGGCTCAACAGTACTCCCTGATTTAGACAGATGATGATTTGGGTTCAAACCTATTGCAATGGCGGGGCCTGAGAGGGGTGGAAAATTGCATACTTTCCGCAACCTTAGCGGTAGTCAGTCAAAATACTTTTTTCGATCACACAGATCAACAAAGTAAAAAATAATAAATACACTTCACAAAGTCACAAAACAGATAAAAACAGTCTAGCTGTTATCATAAAAATGATGTAAAATATTAAAAAAGAGTGAAACATTTCAGGGGCTGAGCACATTTACAGTTTAAAAGACATTCCACTCGGTTGATTCCTTACTTTAGTTAACCAGGTGATGGCTACCACATTTTATTGCCATTTGGAGCGCCTTATCCAGATTGCCATAAGATATGTTGCCACCTCAAAAAAATAGGGCCGGTAAGTACTAGTACTTATAATCCTAAAGGCAACCTGGAAGCTCCTGGTACCAAGATTCTTGTAAATTGGAACAATCCACTTTGCCTAAAGACCACTGTACTGGTGGCAAAAGAACAATCAGTGTTCCAATGATTCTTTGTCCCTCCACAAGCAGGACATTGGTCCTCACCACTCTCACTACCTGCAGACAAGTTTGAAGTAAAGGTTTTTGACTGGGAGAATACCACATCTGAACTGCAGATACAGTTTACAAGCGAGAGAGGGTCACATGTTTTCAATAGTTACCTCAACACTCATAAATGGTTTGCAATTGATAAAAGACAGTGTAGGACTGCCTGTACTCTTGGTCACTGTGTCCATGGCTATAGTGTAGATAACTGGCACAGTTGCCCTGGGAAAAAACAATCGACGTCTAGGCTCAGCCTCTGCAAAAGGGTTTTAATAGCATGAAACCAGGTGATTTTGACTGCACCAAGTAGGACATCAAGTCTCTGACACCTTCTCGATATGATTCAAGTTCGACTGTAGTCCACAAGCGATATCAAAATAATAACATTCCGCATTCTATTTTGTGGTAAATCTTCTGGGCAAAGTTTAGGAATAATGGCACCAGGGGCATACTCATGGGAAGTGAAAGAATGGAACTCATAAACCTATGCTCTGCCATAACAAGGTTATTGTGATTTGAGGGTCCCATATTTCTGCACTATACATCAAAGACACAATAACTTTAACATTATAAATCTCCAGAACAGGGGACACCCCACTGGAGGACCTTCACCAAGTTTGTAGACTGTTGAATAAGTATTGATTGGGCCTTTTCAATCTGTGTCAAATTAGGTGTCATGCGTACACCTAAGTAATCGAAGGAGTACACACACTCAATACACTTGTTTTCCACCTGTATCTATCTACTACAATGGAAATGCTTAACCCTGGAGAAGAACATACATTTTGTTTTGGTGTCATTTAGCTTGAGACCCCTCTCAGCGCAGAATGAGGAAAATAGTCCAAGAGTAGTTACAGTAAATAAAAAGGATATCATCGGTGAAATGGAGGGTCGGAACCCTCCTCCCTCCGAGGCTCAGTGCATAACACACCTTCTTTCTAAGATACTCAATCACCCTGTTTATATACCGGGAGAAGACGGTGGGGGCTAAGACACAGCCCTGTCTAATACCTATTACCACCCTGAAGGGATCTGTGAGCTGTCTCTCTCTTCCTCATATGACCTGTGCCTTATTGCCCACATGGACTCTCGCAAGAAGGATCAATAATGAGAGAGGGATACCCAGGTTTTCCAGTGCCTTCCAAATTTTTGCCCAGGGGGCAAGGTCAAAGGCTGTGCGCAGATCTACAAAAGCAACATACAGCTTCCCCTGTGGCGTAACAACTCTCACCAATATACATACAAAAACCTGTGGAGCTGGTCCAGGGTACTGATACTTGATCTAAAACCCACCTGTTGGTCAGATAAACTACCCTCCTCAACAGTCCAGTTCTGCAGGTGGAACAGCATTTGTTTGCAAAAAATCTTTTGCAACAAGTCACTCAAACTAATAGAGTGATAATTTGCCGGGCTTGCCCAGTCCCCCTTCTTAAATATTGGAAAGATATCAGCGATCTTCCATGAGGGCAGAATCTCAAATCCTGACAATATGGCATTCGTTAGAATATATTATGTAATCATTTGGAATCCTGTCTGGTCCTGGTGCACGGACAGGGATGCATGAATTAATGTCATTTAAGGTCTCCCGTTAAAGTGAAAACAAGAGTATTGGTATTGACCTGAGCAGACACATTGACTCAATTTCTCATTCTATTTTTTAACTCTCCACTATTAGAATATAGCTTACTAAATGACCGAACCAAACATCAGGATGGAAATAGATATCCTAAATGGTTTGAATGCCAGTTGTACATCTGAAGGCCAGGTGCCAAAAAGTATGGCTAACCTTTGAAAACATGGGTTTGTGAAGAGTTTGCCACAAGTTTTCCTTCCACTCCTTCTTTACCCTAAACAAAGCCTGCCTATACCTAACCAAATTATACCATGGCATATGTTAGTTTTTACTGCCACTAGGAGTTCACTTTTAGATGACCTGCAGGAGCGATTGTACCATGAGTTTAGCTTAGGTAAACTCACTCCCCCTTTTGATTTTTTCCCTAACAAATCCTTGATCTGATTGAAAAGTTTAGTATGCCTCAACTCCAACACCTCACACCTGGTTGAGTCAGTAAGTGATAAGAGGAACTCTACTTCAGCTCCTACTTTAGAAACTATTGCATAGAGAGATGAGGGATTATTTTCCACCCACTTCCGCACAATGTTTTTTGCTTACTAGATGCAGAGACCCAAGTCTCAAGACCCCTTCGGAGCTGATTTTATCACAAAATTGTCAGTTAGGGTTAACGCGTGGTGGTGACTATTGAGTCTATCCAGCACTTCCATATCTATTAGATGTGGCCATAGCTTTACATCTATCAGACATTAACCAATCCGGCTCTCCTACCCAGGTCTATTATATGTCATTTTGGCTAAATAGTCAGATGATATACCGCCATTTGCTGCTCTTAAATCAAAGTTAAATGTTAGGGCCAGTACCTGACCAACTTTAGTGGACCAACCTACCCGAGCAAGGTCCAGTTCGGGAATAACCCACTGACTATCACAATCTGCAGTCAGTTCTGGATGGGTATCAATCTGGGGTTCAAACGCTGATTTGAAGTCTCCTACCACCAGAAGGAAACCCTTCCCATTTGTTCTGTGATTGCTGCCTCAAGAGTGTTGCAAACCACCGACTCAGCTGGTGTAGGGCTCACTCTATTATAAACATTAAAGATGTTTAAAATCATACCAGACGCCAATGTAAGTGCCTCTGCCATCACATCTGGGGAATCCATATCGATGTTCTTTATTTGTCATTGTAAAGAGGTTTTGCCCAGATCCCAAGCCCTTCTGGGGTTTTACCCCTTCCACATTGGGTTGCATTTACATTTACAGATGTAAATCAGGATCTATGGATGGGGGACAAAGATCAGATCTCCTGAAAAAGCCAAACGTCATGGGAATCACTTTAGTTGCCCCACTCCAAGTCAGGAAGTAGTTTTAGAATTCCAGCAACATTCCATGACAAGAACTTCAATGGATGTACATTTCTCTGAGTAAATAAAGAACAATCATCAAGCACTGGCGCGACACTGGGTGGGGGGGGGCTGGTCCAGTCTGCTCGTGAAAAATAAATGAGCATCCATCAGACCCCAAACATGTGGCGTCTAAACTAGTTGGCTTTCTCCCATCTGCAAAGGACCTACTCACTAACTGGGAGTGGTAAAAGGCTTTATGAAAGGGGAGAACAGTGGAGGGTGGGTACCATATCAATTCCATCAATAGCAGGAGGAAGTGTAACCAATCAAGGAATAGACCCAATTGTCTTTGGGTTGACATCCCCCTTGCCAGGGGCATATTACCTATGGTACTACTAACACCTATTTTTTGGTTCTGATATTTAATCACTATTTGAGTTTTGGCCTGGGAAATGGATCTAGCAACCATGGTCAGAAGACCATCTACTATATGCCTGTGGGAGAATTGAACCTTGATTCTATCATTTTCTCTTTTTTGGGGCTTAACAATCTTTCAACACCCACAATATCATGTCTTATAATGGAATGACACTGATGAACAGCTCTGAACCAATGAATACATTTGTTTAAGAATAACTCCTGATCTTCCTCACCACCATCGGACAACCTGGGGACTATGTAAGAAAGATGTGTGCCTGTGAATCCCCCTGTTAATTGGATACACAACAACCATTTCTCACCACTCCCCAGGAACAGGGCGGTTGGTAGTTGTAGGGTGGGGTAGCATCGCAGAAAAGGTGGCTTATTCCTGCCCATAACGAGCCCCCATAACCCTCCTGGAAGAGTCATACCCCTTGACACCATAGCAGACACCCCATGGTGAGGACTAGACCTGGGGATTGGGAGTACAGAATATTGATGAAATGTAGTGGGTTTTTCCCAAGACAACAACTTAAAATATAGCTTATAATGAGTAACTCCCTTGTTATTTAATCACATGTGGATCCAACCATCTGTGCGTCAATCCCCCATAGACAATGGTACTGTTCCTCTTCTCTTTCTTCTCAAAGCTCATTTTACCTTCGTCAGAGACACTATCTGATCCCCTAACTCCCATATGACACCCATTATACAGCGAAGCATAAAATACCATTCCTGTAAGGGGGTTCTGGAAACATCACAATGGGGCTCTTCGCTTACATCAACATCAGGACAGAGAATCGAAAAATGATTACTGCATTCAATTGCTATATCATTGTCGTCTGCAGGGAAGTTTCAAACTCACATGAGAGTAAGGGATCAGCATGTTTTACCTCGGATAACAACCCCTGCCCAGTCTTAACATTGTTAAACATTTTGGGATATGCTTGGGGGCCACAACTGGGAGAGAGTTGCCACTTTCTGGTAGGGCAGCGTTTACAATAGCCACACACTCTGTACTAAGATTGTTAATACCGTCCAACACACAGTTCCAAGCGGCTAATGCCAGAGGCTTCTTTTTAGCTTTAGAAGCTAGGGGCACCCCTTCCCCTGCTTTCCTCTTTCCCATTGTAGTATTGCAATAGATATTTTGCCAAAAGAACCACTATAGCACCACACATTTACTAAATCTTGACAGACACTGTGAGGAGTGCAATAAGAGGGAAATGGGGACGGCAAAACTGACTCCAACTGTGGCCAAGATAACAAAATAGAACAATGGGGCTGTTAAACCATTAGTGGGTATACAAGACAATAGTGACAGCAGAGTACCTTAAAAGTGGAGCACTTCTTCCTAAACCCAGTGGGGTGGCCCAGTCCAGCTTTGTCCGGCGGCGGATGGGCATAGACGGGCCCACTTTGGCTTGGGCTTCACTTGGGCACAGCCCACGTTTGGCCCATGCTGCGGGGGAGGAGCTTGTGCTTTATAGCACCAATGTAAGACAACACGGGACAGCTAGCAATGTTTCAAGGAATGCATCTTGGAACCCGGGTGACTGCTGGACATGGGAGTCCTGCCTGTGAATGCTGCTGCAACCCGTGTTGCGGGATAAGACCTAAAGCTTTATAGCATCAATGTGGGGCAACACAGAACAGCTGGCAATGTTGCAGGGACTGCCTCCTGGGGCCCTGAGGACTTCTGGACAATGGAGTCCTGTCTGTGAATGCTGCTGCAACCTGCATTGCGGAAGAGGACCTTACACTTTATAGCACAAACGTGGAACAATACGGGACAGCTGACAATGTTACAGGGACCATCTCCTGGGGCCCTGGTGACTGCTGGGCAATGAAGTCCCGCCTGTGACTGCTGCTGCAACCTGCGCTGTCGAAGAAGACCTTGTGCTTTATAGATCCGACGTGGAGAAACACAGAACATCTGGCAATGTTGCAGGGACTGCCTCTTAGTTCCCTGGAAACTGCTGGGCAATGTAGTCCTGCCAGCGAATGCTGCAACCAGAGTGGTCAATATGTGGATGGTGAGGTGATTGGAAATCCTGTTTCATTCCTCATTGTCACTGGTGCTACCTGCTCTACTGTGAGAACAGTTGAGGTTCCCAACCTAATCCTCACGGGACAAAGAATCCAAGTGGTAGGAGTTTCCAATAAGCAACTAACTAGCCCAGTTTCAGAAGCGGTGCCCATCAAGATAGGGTCCTTTGAGGACAATCTTCGATTTGTGTGTGATTCAAGTCCTGTAAATCGGCTTGGACAAGATCTTTTGTGCAAGCTGAATAGTTCCGATTACTGTACCACAAATGCTACTGAAATATAGACTCATGATGAGGACATTTCCTTTAAACTTCTCAGTCAGAGATCAGAAATCAAATTGTTCCCTATGTTGATAGTATTGAAAGACACAGTGCTATCTGTAGTCTGGCACTTTTCAGGCATTGAGCCAGTCTGCATTATGGTAAAGCCAAATGCTGAGTACCCGAGAATCCCACAATATAATATGATGCCTGAAACTGTTGCTGGGATTACTCCTGTGTTTGACTCAATGATTGAGCAAGGCATTCTTAAGAGACAATGGGCAGTCCATGTAACTCGCTCATCATGGGTGTTCAGAACCCGAATGGCAAGGACCACATTGTTCATGATGTGCGAAAGGTGAATTCCATAGTTGTTCCTTGTTGTCCTGTAGTACCGAATCCAGCTGTGATTTTGTTTCAGATTCCATGTGAGGCCAAGTGGTTCTCTGTCATTAACTTATGGCAAGCCTTTTTCTCTATACCATTGCATGAGGATAGCCAGTTTCTCTTCGCTTTTTGTTTCCGCAGTCCTGTTTTGGCATGGTCCTGAGTCCCACAAGGGTTTACGGAAAGTCCATTCATCTTCAATCAGATAATCTAGAGTCTTTACCAAGTTATAGTGCAATACATTGACTACCTATTGATGGCGCAAAATATGCAGGAGTCTTGCAAACGAGACACAATTGCTCTTTTGAACCACTTAGCTGAGAATGAACATAAAGCATTCCCGAATTTCAGTTCTGTAAGAAAGAAGTCCCATATCTGGAACATCACATTGAGAAAGGATCAAGGAAGGTGTTACAAGAGAGAATCTCAGTGATTCTGAAAATGAATCCGCCAACAACAAAGAGAGAAATCAGAATGTTCTTGGGATTGGTGGCTACTTTCGACAGTGGATCCCAACGTTTCCCTGATGGCCAAACCTTTGCAGTGGCTGACACACAAGGATGTGTTAGATTCAGTACCATGCGTGCCTTCTTAGAGCTAAGAGAATGTCTCTGCTGCGCCCCAACACTGGGAATACCTGATTTTTATAAATGTTTTGCTTTGTTTTGCAGTGAGAGAGAGGGCTGCCCTCTTTCAGTGCTAACCCAAATCCTTGGCAACGCTCTCTAACCAGTGGCCTATTTTCTGACACATTTGACCCCGAGCTGCTGCTTTGCCTGGCTGTCTTAAAGCTCTTGCCTCCGCTAGCATTAGCAGTGCAAAAGCAATGTTATGGGTCATTTCTTGACTGTTTTTATCCCCCGCTCAGTTGAAGTGTTGTTAACTCGTACTCAAACACAGTACCTCACCAATAGTCAGCTTAGTATAAGCAAGTCATTCTTGAAGTCGAAAACCATACATTGAGATGGTGTACTGTACTTAAACCCTGCTACATTACTGCCCTTTCTGGAATTGAGGTTTTTGAGCGAGACATTTAGCATGATTGTCTTGATGTTACTGAACTCTGCACCAAACTAAGACCAGACATGCATGATGTGACACTACCTGAATTTGATTATGTGCTGTTTGTTGATGGCTCTTGCCTACAAGGTCATGAAAGAACCTGAGAGCTGCCTTTGCGGTTTGGACTGCCTCAGGTGTGGTTGAAGCCTCCTGGCTTCAAGGAATGTTTTCAGCACAAGTGGCAGAATTCATTTCTCATACTAGGGCTTGCTGTGTTTCAGACGAGCTGAGATTGACAATTATCACTGATAGTACAGATTTGGTGTGGTACACGACTTTGGGCAGTTGTGGTCCCAACGTGGATTTATGACCTCTCCAGAGTCACCAATCCATAATAGGGAACGCTATGTGACTGTGTATAACAGACCTGCGGATGAGTTAGCGAGGCACTGCACTCTAAATTCATACACCTTTAATGGGGAATATGTCAATTAAAATTCAGTTGCCTCAAATTGCAATCTGTTGTTGTCTACAGTGGACACTTGGGAGGAAGTTAAGTGACTACAGGAAGAAGTGTCTGAAGAGGAACAGCAAATTTGGGTCAGAGCAGGTTGTGTCAAAAGAGTTGAAGATGACATTTGGGTTTCAGAAGATGGAAGACCTGTACTGCCAGATAGTTTGTTACTTCCAATGGTGAGAAATTATCATGGATCTGCACATGTAGGGAGAGACACCATGGTGCGCCTCTTTAGGCAAACATGTTTTAATCCCAGATTCATATTGGTGGCTGAAAGTGTGTGTCACAGATGTGTTTTGTGTCAACAGCAGAATGTAGGCAGAAGAACTGCAGTAGCACTGAGTCATAATGGGAGATCAGGAGGTCTCTTTAACAGGATGCACCTGAACTTCATTGAGATGCCAGTATGCAATGGGTTTAGATATGTCCTAGTGACCATTTGCATCTTTCCATGGTAGGTTGAAACTTACCCGACCAGGAGAAATTACAGTCTCACAGTAGTAAAGCTGTTTTGGAGGGAGTTCATACCGTTGTTAGAACTGAGGGTCTCTAGTTGGCAGAGGTGGGTCCCTTTGACAAAATAGGGACCCTTGCTTCTAGTCAGGGTAAGGGGGATGCACACTTTAGATAACCCCTGCTCACCCCATTGGTAGCTTGGCACGAGCAGACAGGCTTATCCCAAAGGCAATGTGTAAACTATTTGTACCAACACTCACAGTAACACAGTGAAAACATCACAAATGGACACCACACCAGTTTAGAAAAATAGAATATATTTATCTAAACTAAACAAGACCAAAACAACCAAAATACAACATACAGAAACTCAGTAGAATGTCTTTAAAAAGGGTTGTTGCAAAAATAAACTTGTAGATGATAAATGCGACACTTTATTCTAAAAGTACCTGGGATGCGTAACGCAAAGCAAACAAAAGGGGCGCAGAGAAGGCGATGCGTAGATTCTTCCTGCGCTCCGGTTACGATGTGACAAGATGGCGCCTCAATGCATTGCGATGATCCAGTGCAATGCGACAAAATAGCATCTCTGTTGCGATGCGACAATGTGGAGGCGATGCATGCACAACCGACGGCCGTGCGGCAAACTCGGTGGTTTTCTGAGCTACGACCGGCCCTGCGACACACTTCTCCGGTGATGCAATGACACCCTTGGTGACAGCAACACGCTTCTCCGGTGTTGCGGCAGCGATCAGCGGTGGCGCGGTTCCTCAGCGATGCGACGACCCTGCGAAACGCTTCTCCGGTTATGCAACGGCACCCTCTGTGGCGGCGGCACACTTCTCCGGTGATGCGACGGCGAACAGCGGCAGTGGTGACATGCTTCCTCGATGATGCGACAGTGGCTGCTGCCGCAGCATCACGCTTCTCTCTCATTGCATCATGCTTCCAGCTCGCAACAGCAAAAAGGCCTTACTCACAGTTACAGGCCCTCCTGGCAGACCGGAACTCCCTGCAAGGAAGTTCAGGGAACCTGGGGGTGAAGTCCTTTTGTGCCTGGGACTTCAGAAACAGGAGGCCAGCTCTTCTCAGGCCCATGGATACTTTTCTTCAGATGGACACAGCACACAGCAAAGTCCATCTTCAAGCAGGGGATACTGCACACAGCAAAGTCCCTTAGTCCTCTCCTCAGTAGAAACAGCAAACTGCAGGCCAACCCCGGACACACAGCAAGGGTAGTACTTCCCCTCAGTCTCTTCAGCTGATCTTCTTTGGCAGGAATTCCTTTTGGTCTAACTTTCAGGGGTTTCAGCTCTAGTATTACACCCAAAACGTCTTGGCTCTCTATGTGTGAGGGGTCCTGGACCTGGTTCCAACCAGTCCTGGGGGCATTCTGCCAGTGCACATCTTCTTCCTTTCTGAGTGCGGGCCAGGGCCATCAGACATACTGCAAGGGGTGGAGCCAGCATTGTGGAAGGCAGGCACAGCCCTATTCCGGCCCAGGTGCTACTCCTCCCACCACTCCAAATGCAAATAGGTCTATTCAGCTTAGTGCTGAGTCACCCAGACTCCTGGAGCCAACCCAGCCCCTGTCACTCTCAAACCAGACAGTCAATCCACAAACAGGCAGAGGCACACAGAAAGGTTGAACAAGAAAATAGCCACTTTCTAAAAGTGCTGCTTTCAAACACAGAATTTAAAAACCATCCTTCCTAAAAGATGTGTTATTACATTCTGAGTTCAAGGATACCAGACTCCAATTTTCTATCTTGCTCCTATGGGACGATATGCAGGTAAACATGTTGCACAGTGTTGTCTGTCCTATGGGCAAGATAGCCTCGCAATAGTGAAAAATGAAATTGGCAGTATTTCACTATCAGGACTTGTTACCCACACTAGTCCATGTCCTACCTTTCACATACACTGCATCCTGCCCAGGGAGGTACCTTGGGCCTACCATCGGGGTGTCCAATGTGTAAGAAAAGGGAAGGGTCAGGCCTGGCAAGTGGGTACACTGGCCAGGTCAACATGGCAGTTAATAAACTGCGCACAGGCATTGCAGTGGCAGGCCTGAGACATCATTTTAGGGCTACTCGTGTGGGTGGCACAATCAGTGCTTCAAGCCCACTAGTAGCATTTGAATTACCAGCCCTGGCACACTCAGTGCACTTTACTAGGGACCTACTGGTAAGACAAATATGCCAATCATGGATAACCAATCACAATAACAATTTACACAGAGAGCATATACACTTTAGCACTGATCAGCAGTGGTAAAGTGCCCAGAGTCCTAAAGCCAACAACCACAGGTCAGGTAAAACAAAGGAGGAAGAAGCAAAATGTTTGGGGATAACCCTGCAAAAAGGGCCATTTCCAACAACCGTGTTTGGGCTTCTCGTCTTCTTTGGAGGCAGAACAAAGATCTCATTTTTGTAATGAGGTCTTAAAGATGTTAAGTCCAGAGTTACAAATCGAACAGAGACACCTCTGCAGTTACCAAAGAGGCTTCTGGAAATGTGGAGCAAGTAAACAGCACTTTGAAATTCAGGTTGGCTAAGGTGTGTGCTTCAACATCCTTGAAATGGCCTGATGCTTTGCCTCTTGTACTGAGGAGTCCATGAAGTATTCCGGATAGGAGAACAGGATTGTCGCCCAATAAAATCATCATTGGCAGGGCGAGGAGACTGCCAGATGTGTCTGCAAATGTGCTTTTGCACATTGCAGATGACATGATTTTTTAATACTGCAAAGGTGCAAAGGACTGGATGATGAGGTGAGTTCTGTGTCTCACCAGGTTGAAGAGGCTGCAGTCCTACCTCAACAGGAGCAGTGCCATGACCTCGGTCCTGGCGACTGGGAAATGGTGAAGAAGGATGTTCGCAAGTCATGGTTGGAGCCTAGGGGGCGGGGCCCTTTCCAGGTGATTCTGGTCACAACAACAGCTCTGAAGTGCAGAGGTCTCCCTAACTGGGTACATGCTTCCCACTCTCACAGAGTCCCATGTCCCCTTGATGATATAACAGCACCTGTTCCTTATGTACCGGTTGGTTCAGTGAGAGAGAGAAAGCAGCTTAGTCAAGATGTGGGCGATCAGCTATGTGCTGGGACAGCTCTCGTTTAGTCTGTAGGGGGTCTGAGAGAGTCAGCAGTTGAAGTTGGTACAGAAAGGTCCCATCCAGTAGTGTTGACTGCGCCAGATTCAGACCCTGGCAAAGGGACTAGTGGAGCTGTAATAAGAGTTATGTCTGAAGACCGGTGGCCAAGGAGACAAGAGAGAGGACGATACAGTTTGTCTGAGGTGCACATACCACACATCACCGTGAAGATACTGAGGGAGTTGGCCAAGGTAACAGTGATGAAGAACAGCCAACAGTAAGGAGATCAAAGAGAGCCAGGGTACTCAATCAAAGGTACTCTTGACCTGAATGGACTTACCTAGCAGTCAATGATTGGGAGAGAGCTTTTTACACCTTTTGCTATAGCAATTCACATCCAATTGAACCCCTTAAAAAGTACACTGTGTGACTGAATTGAGTTGTGAAATCACACTGCCACTAAACAGTCAATTTATTCTGGAAGTGATCATAAGTGAGTTTGAACTGCACATTTATTGGAGACAACTTCAATAAGATTCAAAGAGACACTTCAACTCTACTTTGCTGTTTGTGGCAGCAGAAACTAACTGACAGAACTGTGCTGAAAATCTAGCTAACGGTGTGTCACTAAAGAACTCATGGAGCCTAACTCAACATTTCTTAGATGCAAACATCTATGTGCAGGAGTATTTGCTGTTGGTTTTAGTTGTGTTACCTATCATTTTGAATTTGCCCCATAATTTACAGGTAGAAGAGCCTAAGACTACACATGCCCCTCAAGTACCCTTTCCTACTGGGAATAGCTTGCCTGCAATAGATGAGAAAGAATTACATGTAGATGCTTTTAGAGGAGATAACTCACTGAATGTTTATTCTAAACTTTACTATGAATATGTTGACACTATGGATGCTAGGGATTGCTACAGATGCATGCAGCTGCCTTCATCAATTGCTGAGGGGATAATGTGCCCTCATCTCCCTTTAACATATGGAGTTACCTGTAGTTTACTGATGAGTCTATTCTACGGAAAAGGTCATTTTCCACATATTACACAAATTATGACTTAGTTCTTTCAGAAGTTCCTTGCTGAAGCACTTGAATCGAGTGCCTGATGCTAAAATTGCTGAGATAACGGGACATTTCTTTAGACTTAATAAGACACCGGAGATGGCTTATGCACATAGACACAACTTAACTTTCATACTAACAGATGTAGCAAAGAAATTCATAGATTCAGTAGAAGATAGAAGAGGAGACATGGCTAGAGTGAATCATTCAAAAGTACCACCCTGGGCTTTAGAAGGAAGTTAACACTGAATAGTGGGAAACATGGCAGAATTAGCTTTAGATAGGCCATATAAAGGGAAATTATATATTCAAATTAGGAAATCCACAACTGATGAACATTTTGAAGGGACTGGTAAATGTTACCACACATTTGAAGTACAAGAAAATGTAGTATTATATTTAAATGGAGGAGATCCTGTTTTCCTGGAGTCTGTTACATTTGTGGGAAAAGTGCATTTTACAGGTTACCCAGGAGATGGTATGGAAAAAGTTACATGGGGATAGTTTTTCTAAAAATGTATCATGTTGGACACATTGATAATCCGACAAGGGAACAACATGGGAGAACAAAAAAAGGTCCTGGTGAGATTTTGGGAGACATTTATGGTACTTCGATTCCATCTGTGGGAGTGGTACTCAACTCACACAAAATTAGAAAGCTTTCTACTGTAGTTGAATAATGGTATAGCTGAAGGATTCTTTGTTATTGAGACAGAAATGGTTGCCATCTGATCGATTGTTTTGCAGAATCGAAATTCTCGCCAAAGAGGGTGGAGTCTGTTCAGTGTTAAAAATTCTGCAATGTTGTACTTACATTCGAGACGAGAGTAAACACCTGAAGGAATACGTTAGCAACAATACTGACCTGAAGAAAGGTTTGAAAGGGTTGACAGTAATAGGTGCTTGGAAAGCGATAGGGAATGGATGTTCTGCTATAGGCAGATGGTTTGACAACCTAGGGAGTGGAATTGTTGGAATCATCCTTATACCTTAAGAGATAATTGCTCCTTTGTTGTTTATTTCTCATTATGATCTATGAGGTATATAAATATGTACAAGGAAAGATGGGAGTGAAGAGAAAGAGAGCAGATATAGAACTGGAAAATAGACAGGCCAGATATTATGATAACAGGAAATTTCTGGAGGATTCCAGATGAAAGATGATGAAAACAAACAGATTGTTAATTGTTAATCTGATAAGAGATCGATGTGATGGTTTGATTCGAGATCAGAGGAGGGATTCGTGCAGCGCAAAGATTTCCCACCCTTCGCACATCACAATCGTTACAGACACTCAAGAAAACACGGTTTGAAAGTGCATATGGCACATGATTGATGTATGGTTTAACAAATTAAAGTATGTATTGCACACTTGACATTATTAAAGAGCACTTTCACTGTAGGATTAGAGAATTTACTACTGTAGTTGAATAATGGTATAGCTGAAGGATTCTTTGTTATTGAGACAGAAATGGCTGCCATCAGATCGATTGTTTTGCAGAATCGAAATTCTCGCCAAAGAGGGTGGAGTCTGTTCAGTGTTAAAATTTCTGCAATGTTGTACTTACATTCGAGACGAGAGTAAACACCTGAAGGAATACGTTAGGAACAATACTGACCTGAAGAAAGATTTGAAAGGGTTGACAGTAATAGGTGCTTGGAAAGCGATAGGGAATGGATGTTTTGCTATATGCAGATGGTTTGGCAACCTAGGGAGTGGAATTGTTGGAATCATCCTTATACCTTTAGAGATAATTGCTCCTTTGTTGTTTATTTCTCATTATGATCTATGAGGTATATAAATATGTACAAGGAAAGATGGGAGTGAAGAGAAAGAGAGCAGATATAGAACTGGAAAATAGACAGGCCAGATATTATGATAACAGGAAATTTCTGGAGGATTCCAGATGAAAGATGATGAAAACAACCAGATTGTTAATTGTTAATCTGATAAGAGATCGATGTGATGGTTTGATTCGAGATCAGAGGAGGGATTTGTGCAGCGCAAAGATTTCCCACCCTTCGCACATCACAATCGTCACAGACACTCAAGAAAACACGGTTTGAAAGTGCATATGGTACATGATTGATGTATGGTTTAACAAATTAATGTATGTATTGCACACTTGACATTATTAAAGAGCACTTTCACTGTCGCATTAGAGAATTTACTCATAATAATGTCTTATTAAAAAATTATTAATAAAGAATCATATTCATTTAGTAGAAAATGTACTCACCATTAAAATAAAATGTGACTTTCAAATGTGTGTACCACTTCACATGAATAACATTTAACAAATTGATATTGTGATTAAACACTTTCTCACAGACGTACAATGTAATCTTATTAGAAACAACATTGAATTTATGTGATGTGTGCATTAATATTCCATATATTTGATTTAAATGTAGTTCTTACTCATATGTACCATTTAATATTATAATTACCTATTGAATAGTATATGCAGTATGAAACCTAATGCATTAGAAACATATATTCAGTTGTGTTTAAATGTGCACATGTATATGAAATGGGCACCATTGAAGTTATTGTTTAAAGTTGCCCAGAGTAGGTTTGTATTTCGCCATGCCGCATAAAGCTAATTTCATTTGCTGCTACCACAATATTTCTTTCAGGTATTCACATGCATTGTTAGCTTAAAATACATAGATTACTGTACTAGATATATGTGGAACAGGAATTTGAGAAAATAACCTTAACAAAGGTAAACAGAGAAACTGAGCTGAATGAACTATTGCCCAAAAGTTGCCGTCTATGTATGTTTGAGGGAAAGATGTCATTCCCATGTCCAGTGTGGGATAAACCAGGAATGTTGCAGTCTTCAACATGAAGATTCGACAATTTCAAATGACCCCTGATGATGTGATTGAGGTGGGTGTGTCTCAATGGACTTTGCAAATTATAATATACTGTTCCCTAGGGATTGTTACTCAGATCTCTTTCCTGATGCTGATCCAAGCCCTTACAGATTCTTTGCAGACACTTTCCCTGATTTCCCTTGATCCTTGAGGCATTGCTAGCTTAATGGACTGTGAGTGTGTTTTCTACCTCAATGCTTCTCCTGGTTTTTGCTTCAATGTGGTTTAGGCTGACACTTATTCTTGACCCATAGAAGATTCTTGACTGAGAGGCTGAGATGCTAATGCTTCTCTACTTGATTTCTGGTTGTCCTAACCTGAAATCCTTTATGGAATTTCTCTGATTGTAGAGCCCTTTTCCAAAACCATCATCTGGATTTTGCAATTCTAAAATACCAATGTATAGGAGTGAGAACCTTAGATTTTTCTCTGAGCACCAGATTCTGATGCTGTTATGTTGCATTGATGTCACAGAGTTGCTTGTCTGTTTGATATTAATTCACCTTAATTTACTGAGGCCTCTAGGAATCTGAGTTGTCATTCTGCACCTTTACAGCATAATTATAAGAGTTGTTTATTGGAAATGGATTATTAACTTGTAATAAAACTTGGTTAAACTTGGTTACCGATTCCTGATCTTCATTGTGTAGCCAAATATCATTCCAGGGCTCATGATATGTGTTAAAATGTAATTGTATGGTCCATCCCAAATGCGTGTTGCCAACTGGTCTGGTACAGTAACCATTTGTTAAAGGTTGGTAAGGTGAGATTGGAGTGAGTACAACTATCCTGAGGCTCTTTGACTGGAAGTCACACCAAGATGCTAGACTCATTTCAGCTCTCCCGACGTGTCTGCCATGTCACAACTGATTTTCACTAGTCATTCAGTTTACCATTTGTCAAGTGTTGGTAAAGTGAAATTGAAATGACTACAATTACCATGAGGCCCTGTGACTGGAAATCACACACAGATGCTACACTCCTTTTTGCCCCTCCAGGCATGTCAGCCATGTCACAAGTGAGGTTCACTAGTCACGCAGTTTACCATTAGTTAAGTGTTGGTAAAGTGGGATGAAATGACTACAACTACTGTGATGCCCTGTAACTGGAACTCACACCAAGATGCTAGACTCCTTTTGGCCCCTCCTGACTTGTCTGTTATGTCATAACTGAGGTTCACTAGTCGTAAAGTTTGCTATTTGTCAAGCATTGATAAAGCGAGATTGAAGTGACTATAACCACCATGAAACCCTGTGACTGGAACTTGAAAAAATATACTAAACTCCTTTTGCATCCTCCTGACCTGACTGCCATGTCAGAACTGAGGTTTACTAGTCATGCAGTTTACCATTTGTCAAGTGTTGGTAAAGTGAGAATTAAGTGACTGCAACTACTGTGAGGCCCTGTGACTGGAACTCAAACCAAGATGCTAGACTCCTTTGGCCCCTTCTCACTTGTCTGTCATGTCACTACTGAGCTACACTCATCAAGGACTGTGCAATGTACAGACTATGCTCTATTCAGATATATGTCTAAACAATTTGCTTGATGGTGTCCTTGACGGCATGAGTGACACTTTAACAGCTGTGTACCCCTAATGTATGGAAGCCATGAAAAAATGCAACTGATTAGAAATGCAGTTTAATCCCTGAATCTACACTCCTCACATGATGAGCAATGCTAAATATACAACCAAGCTTTGTGTTAGCCTGTATTATACAAAACTAGGCCTTGGAATGGAAAATATACGTGTTACAACTACACTGTGTTTTTTGAATCGTTGTGGAGATGACATGTCTATCCCTAAAACCAAAATGCCACATATCTGCACATAGACTGACCAAAATTTACTACATGTATTGGATGTCTTCAAATGTCAGGTAACCAACTTCAACTCCATGCAAATGGATGACAATACTAATCTCTACCTGTAGTGTTTCATTCTAGGTCCCTATTTACTTTGCCACAAACAACTTGGATGTAGATAACTCACTTTTACCAATAATGATGTATGCTATTTCTCAACAGCTCATTTGGCAAAACAACCTGCACAGATGTCGGACACCGAACAGAGTTTCACTCGACCCCAGAAGGAAGCCCTCAGTGATGGCAACGCCCCTCGAGATGTGGACATGGATGACAGTCCTGGTCCAATTTGTCAGCCTCGTCAGACACCAACAGCAAGGCTCACAGTGCCCACAACAACACCTCCCACCACAGCTGAAACAATACAGCCAACACCTGCACCCCCAACCTGTGTACCTAGCCCAGTCATTAACATCCTGGGCCCCCAGTCCTGGATTCTGCTGCAGCTATCACCACCCAAGTCACAGAGGAACCAACACCCAGTGGGAGGGTGCAGTGTGTGCCCAAGTACGGGCTGGTGGTGGGCTTCGTGGGAAGGTAATTGTGGGCCTGCAGAATGAAAACAAACTGGGCCACAGACACTCAGGCTGTCATCAACCGAGTCCTGGGAGTCTACCATGACTCCCAAAGTGGGATGGGCCAGGTATTTCCCAAAATCTGGTAAATGAAGGAGCTGCAGAGTAACACTTACGAGGAGGTTTCTGGCATACACACTGAGATGGCCTGCATCAACACCAACATGGCCTCCGTGGTTAGGATGCTGTGGGACATCAACACCACCCTCTACATGGCTTTTCCACCTTCATCTGCCCCTGCCTATGGTCCAAGTCCAGTCAGGCCGTCAATATCTGCCGCAGCCACAGGAAGGGAGGTCTTGTCAGAGGACGACACGCCTGCACGTATCCCTTTCCCAGCATCTCTAGATCTCCCCTATGTGAGAAAGAGGGGGCGTCCATGCAAGATTCCAGGAGGTGGGGATGGCTGGACACCCACCACCACCAGTTAAAATCCTTGCCCCTAGTATCCTCCTGTGTGTGCTACATCTTCACTTTGTGAACTATTCCTACCCACTTTTCCATATCTGTTGGGAGGAGTATGCTGGACTTTGGACTCCAGACAATTTGGACTCCCATAAAATGATTTCATCCACCATCACTTATTGTTGTCACTGTGTACATTTTAGTAAATTTATTTTCCTATCCTTGTTCGCTTCATTAAAATACACATCACCAAATTATTGTTACCTTTTGTAATTCTCACATATAACAATTTGAATGTACTACCAAGTGTACTTTGCAATGTCAAAACTAGTTACTACTGTAGGCATTGTTATGTTGTATGTAAACCTTGTTCAACCACGATAACTACCATGTCACAACAACGCATACATACAAGTGTCTGAGCTGATAACATCTTTAATCCATTGTTCAAATCATAGGCTGACATGATGTCAAAAACATAGCAAATAAGACATGACTCAGTTATTCTGTGTAAGTGATCACATACTCACTTGCAGACTTTCATAACGTGGAAGGAGGGGATACATCTGACAATATCCTACACAATAGGCAACAATAAATTAGGTCTATATCATCCGCTGGAGCCTTTTTTGCCTACCTCACAACTGGAATCCTACATCAAATAAAGAAATAATCAGACATGTCAATACAGCAATTTATGACCACAGGGACATTTCAATCCAGTGCTGATTGCATTTGATAGAATGTCACAAACGAATGTCAGTGATGTGTCAAAAGCACTTTTACCCACAATGAGGAGGCACATCAACAGCTACATCCATGTCATACAAAATGAAGAATGTGAAAAAGTGAAGGCAAGATAGTATGAACTGGGCCCAATACAACATTGTGTTGGATCACATGATGGCACACATTTTGCATTAGGTCCAATACACCACAAGGAACAAGTCCAATGGAAGCCACGTAACTTCCATCCTATGACTGTGCAAGCAGTCTTGGCACAGGCTTTGTACACCCAAACTCTGTGACAGACATTCCCAGGACCAATCCATATCTATTTTTGTACGTCCGAACAGCATCATAAACCTGCTAATGTCATAACTCTGAATAGTGCAAATGAAGATGCCATGGAGAAGGAATCTAAAACAGACCAACAGAGAGAGGCTAACTAAGCAACCATACAAATGGCACAAATCACATCTTCAACTCCTAGAGCACTCAGTCACAAATAACATTTACTGCTGAACAAAGCTCCACTTACAAAACAAATACCTTTCCCCAGATATTGCCAGATCCATATATTCCTAGTATGTTGCATTAACATCCTCCGCACTACAAGAGTAGCCATAAAAGTCAAAGTCATCACATCCCACACTATGTTTACACTTAGGAGAAGTAGTTTGGATGAGATCTTAACATATGTCCATTCCTTCCTCTTCTCCACTATCATCACCATCATCATTTGTCCTTTCAGGTTCTGTACCCCAATGTGCCTCATCTGGGAAGTAAGGGATGTTCTGTCACAGGCAACGTTGTGGAGCATGCAGCAGGCCATGCTGATCATACACACCTTCCCGGGTGAGTAGAGGAGGGCTCCCCAGGCTTGTCCAGACATCGGAATTCGGCTTTCATGGGCCCAAAAGCCTGCTCCACTGGCCGTTGTGTTCTTCTATTGGCCTCATTGAAGCGGACTTCCCCTGGTGTTGTAGGATTTCTCAGCGGTGCCAACAACCATGGTCAGTTGGGATACGCTCAGTATCCTTGATGGAAGACAGACAGAAGTGCAACAATGAGTTACGCAAATTAAAATTATACTACCTGACCTCAACCACACAAAGGTATGAATATCACACTTACCTACAAGTCAGGACCTCTCCAGTAGTAGTTTTGAAGTCAGCTGGGGTATGGTGTTGTTTCGCAATATGAAGGAATCACATGCATATCCTGGAAACCGGGCACTGATGTTTGAGATGTACATATCCGGTAAGCAGACAACTAGCTCGTTGATAGAATGGTAGTGCTTCCTGTTGCTGTACATTTCTTCCCTGGCTTGTGGAGGTGCTAAGGCAATATGGGTGCATCAATGAATCCATTCACATGTGGGATGGGCCCAAAAGCATGGTAATGTTCCTTCACAGTGACTAAATCCTGATGCCGGGGGAACTGGACGCAGTTGTCCACATGTCTCAAAAGTGCTTCTAGCACCTCTTGGAGTACCCGACTGAACATAGGTCGTGAGTGACATTCCACTTGAAATTGCGACAGTGAACTAAAAAGAGCCTCTGGCCAAGAAATGTAATACATTTTCACAAGTGGTGGGATTAATGTAGGGTAAGTGATATGAGATAGGGTGTACTTTGTGAATGTGAGTGAAGTTTCCTGTCTTAGACTGACTTCATTTAAGTTTACATTTGAACTACCCTGTCTGGCGCAGGAGAACATTTCCTGCAGAAGGATGTTCTACCTAAGGTTGGCAAGATGACTGCAGAGTAGCAAATGTTCTTACTATCACTCAAGGCTGCCTTTAGCCCTAGGCATCATCTGACGTGCAGCTAGTGTCCACTACTATGCACAAGTAACTCCTTTCTGCCAGAAATCCCTCCCATTAGAGAGCCAAAATTCCGGTAGAGGAGGACTTTGTCACATGGCAATGAGCTGCAGCAAACATATTTTCCTCCTGTCATGCATGACTCTATTTTCTTCACTTTTTAAAACAGCCCAGTACTTTGTAAAACTTGCAAAGCTTAAATAAAAATACTAGAAGTTGTGATTTGCAAATCTTCATAACTTCACTCACTGCTGAACCTAGATTGCCGAAGGGTTTTGAGGGTGCTTGTGCAGATTTGACTGATTTTGCCCAACAGCTATCAGTATTATTAATGGTAAGTAAATTGACGCAATGCACTCCAACACATAACGGTTCCAGCGATCTGAAGTATTGAGACAGCTGGCGTTCTAGGTGTCTGTCTCCCTGAATCCCGAAATGAAATTTTTTTAAATGTAAGTTAAGGTTGTTCCAGTTGAAAGCACACTCCCCGCTACAGCCTGGGTGTCAGGCTCCCCCATATACACCATTGTTTACCTTTGCTTCAGGATTTGGGACTGTGCCCCTCATCCTTAAAAGGTTGTACAAGAAGAATTTTTCTCTTGCAGTCAGCCAATCAGATTACTCTGATCTGCAGTTCCAACTTTGAATTTGCAGATCTAAAAAGGTGAAAAGGATGCCTGGAAACGAGGCTTCCTGCCCAATCAGATTCCTTTATTTTTTAATTTGTGGATACCTGCGATCAGATATGATAATCTTCTGCCTCTAAGCATCCAATATATAAAAAATGTTAACACTTTAAACCCTTTAAACCCTGCTTGGCTTCTTTCTTAAACATATAAATCTCAACAACTAGAGTATAAATTTAAACCAAGCCAACAAAAGCACAGTAAAGTACTACTTGCATGTCAAATTTGGTGAACTGAATTGCCTGGATACAGTGGCAGCCCCAATTGGATTTTGAAGATCGTGGGATTTCAATGCAGCAGCTCCCGTCCAGCAGGTCTCATCTTCATCAGTTGCAGCCTTCCTTGCACGAGTACAGATTGGACACTGGTGTGGCATGTGCAGCCTCTGACCTGATCTCGACTGCTTGAGTTCAACATCAGCAACAGCTGCATCAGTCTGTCAGCCATGGCTGAATATTGATCTCAGTCTGTTAGACTTGGGGGTCTCTAGTTGGCACAGGTATGCACTTGTGATAAATAGGGACCCTCGCCTCTAGTCAGGGTAAGGGGGTACAATCCTAAAATAACCCCTGCTCACCCCCTTGGTAGCTTGGCACGAGCAGACAGGCTTATCTCAGAGGCAGTCTGCAAAGCATTTGTGAACACATACAGTAATCAAATGACAACACTACAGATGGACACCACACAGGTTTTATATCAAAGATGGACACCACACAGGTTTTATATCAAAAATAAGTATTCTTTATATAGATTTACCACAAGACCATTAAACGATAAAAATACACAATACTGTTACTTTAGATGGTAGAATTTTGCTTAGTTCTCTTTAGTTCTTAAATGCGACACTTTAAGTCAATGTACCTTTTGGATGCGACACGCAGGGCAACGAAAGTGTTGCAATGATGTTGATGCGTTGATGATTTTGGTGCAAAGAAATAAAGACATGAAGATCTTCCAGATGCGGAATGCTTCTCCGATGTTGCGAGAAGACTCGATTTGATGCTTCAGCTGCAGCAGCGACACACTTTATGCGATGCGACGACAGCGGCCTTGGCAGCGACACTCTTCTCCGACATTGCGAGACGCTTCCGCTCGATGCGATGCTGCAGCGGCTACACCCCTTTACACGATGCGACAACAACAGCTCCGACGGCGGCACGCTTCTCCGTGGATGCGAGGCGCTTTTCTTGATGCGGTGCAATGCGACAACTATGATGGCTACGATGGCGACACGTTTCTTCCTCGATGCGAGACTCTTCTTTTGATGCAGTGCAATGCATCAGCTACGATGGCTGCGATGGCGACACGCTTCTTCGGCGTTGTGAGAACCTTCCTGGATGATGCGAGATGCTTCCGCTCGATGCGACAGCTGCAGCGGTGACGCACTTTACGCGATGCGACAACAGCTCTGACAGCGGCATGCTTCTCCTTCTCGAGTCGCGCTTCCAGCTCCTTGCGACACGCAGTCCCTCAGAAGGCCCAACAACAGCAGCAGGCACTTCCAAAGAACTCTAGGGAGCTGGGGGGTGAAGTCTGTTGTTCCTGAGACTTCAGCAGGAGGCAAGCTCTTTTCCAAGCCCTTGGAGATCCTTCACTAGTTGATCAAAAGTACACACAAAGTTCCTTTCTCCTCTCTTTGGCAGTAGGCAACCCCTGCAGGCAAATCCCCCGGTTTCAGGGATAGTCTCTCCTCAGTTTCTTCTTGGTTCCTCTCCTCAGCAGAGTTTCTTCTTGTTTCCCAAAGTGATCTAAATTCTTGGGATCAGGGTCCCAATACTTATATCCCAAAATCCTTTGTCCTCTGAGGGCAGAGGGGCCTTTGCCTTGTTCAAACCGGTTCTGGTCAGTCCTGGAGCACTTTGTTTACCTGACTCCTTCTTTCCTTTCAGAGTGCAGGGCAGAGACATCAGACGCACCACAGGGGGGTAGAGCCAGCATTGTGGAGGGAAGGCACATCCCTATTCAGGTGCCAGGTGCAACTCCTCCCATCCATCTAGTTGCAGATCTCTCTATTCATCCCTGGGACACCTCACTCTGTCTCCTGGAATTCCCCAGCCATGTCACTCAAACTCCAGACAGGGAATACACAGCCTAGCAGAGGCAGGTTTGAATGGTTAGACAAGAAAATGCCTATTTTCTAAATGTGGCATTTTCAAACACAGAATGTTAAAACCAACTTCACTAAAAGATGTATTTTATCATTCTGAGCTCAGGCATACTAAATTCGAATTTCTACCATGTTCCCTGAGTCAGTTAGGATTATAAAATGTAATAACCAAACTGCCCATACTGGCCCATGGAGAACAGGTAGCCTTGCAATAGTGAAAAACGAAAATGGCTGTAATTCACTATTAGAACATCCCACACACACCAGGGCATGTCCTACATTATCCTTACAATGCACCCTGCCCTTGGGTCTACCATAGGGGTGTCTGATATGAAGAAAAGGGAAGGTGTAGGGACTGGCAAGTGGGTGCACTTGCCCAGTCAGCATTCTAGGAAGTACCAGACTGCACGCAAGCTCTGCAATGGCAGACCTTAGACACACTTTTACAGGCTGCTTCTGTGGGTGGCACAACCAGTGCTGCAAGCCCACCAGCAGCATTTGGATTTACAAGCCCTGGGCACTCCTGGTGCACTGTACTAGGGTCTGACAGGTAAACCAAACCAACCAATCATGAAATCACAAATCATACATCAATTTACAATAGGGAGCACTTTCACTGTGGCACCGGACAGCAGTGGCACAGTGCCCTGAGCAACTAACACCAGCAAAAACACATGAGGCCAGCGAAAAATGGAAGGGAGACCCACGCCAAGGTGCCAGGTCTAACACAGTCGATACTTGATTTCTTTAGAAGGCTTGATATGGTTCATGACCTGAACTATTAGAGAGATTACTTAGCACCCCTCAAGATCACAAAACACCTTATGTTCCTTTCATTATCAGGTACAGGCCTAGACGTCTGCACACATGCGACATTAGTGGAACACTAGAACCAACCACACAGGTCAGGATACCAATTTCAGATGTACTTGAACACTTAGGGTCGGACACAAGTCAATTCACTATGCAGGGAACATTCCCCTCCTAACAGTGTTTAAATGCATCTTCAAAACATGGATTACCCTTTCCTGATGAGTATGCCGGTAGTGGTATTAAATGCTTTGTCTGCTGCTGTAGGGTAGTTTAAATAGGTCATAAGTGATAGAACACTGATGAAACACAGAGTTATACCAGGTCCTTAGTTCTTGGCTGTGTGAAAGTCACTCTTTTGGCCCTGATCACCCCCATTTGTTTGCTTAGTACTGGTGGTAACTGACTCTGAGTGTGCCCTGGGCTCTGCTTACCAGACCCAGGGCCAGTGCTCTGCTGTAAAGGTATATGGTGGTTATTTATAATTGCAATTGGCAATGACAGACCCCTATAAGTCTCTAGTATATAATAAGGCAAGGGGGATTCATTTTAAAGGTAGCCCTGCTGTGCAGACTGTTGTTAAAATTAAATTATATGCAAACTTGTCTTTGGAACTAGAGGTGCTTCCAAAGTAGTAATCTACCTTATTTTTTACATGCAAGTCTACCTTAAGGTCTTCCCTGGGTGCCCCGGGGGTAGGGTGCCATGTAACTATCAGCAGGGACATTACAAAACCCTAGTTAGTGACAATTTGCCAAATGTGCTTTTCCTTATTGTAGATAATTAGCTCTATAGGGTAACATAGGAATATTTTATTAAAGTATACATATTGCTAGAAAGGAATGAAAAATGTAGTTCAAGGACTTTATATGAGTGTTATGATACATCCAACAACCTGCCACAGTTAGATTTATAATATCTATCACAGAAAATATGTTATTAAACTTTTTCTATAATCCAAAATCCAGCCTTCCAGCTGCTCTCTCCTGATTCGCTAGCCTCTACCAGGCTGAGCCAAGCTGTCTTAATGAGGTGTGAAGTAACCTGCTAGAGAGACAATGGGTTCCTGTGGGAGGAGAACCGAACTGCAGAAGCAGAAGACATGAGGGAGGAGGGGTGGCCAAATTGTTTTTCTAAGGAAGAATGACACTTTAGGGCAGCACCGGCTCACCCCCACATCCTTTCACCATCACACAGGAGCACCTGTAATTAGACTAAAGAGAGGGATGGAAGGGGAGTGTTAGGGAATCTTCACCAGCTTGTGGGTTGGCTTAGCCTGGTCTAACCTCCAATGAAATAATTACTCCACGTTGGATTTTGAGAGAATAGTGCTTTCTTGGACAAGAATATGTCACACTTTGGAGGAAGTGGTCATACACCTGGGTGGCAACCTGCACCGCATTGGTCAGGTCAGGGGTTCCCCCCTGTTTTGCGCCCAGAAACACTGCATACATATTAAAGAGTTGCCAAGCAACTCAAATCTACTGCCTGAATCTACAAGGAGAAGAAGGACTGCTCTGCTGGCAACCTTATCTGCACCCCAAAGGTCGGCACTCCGAAGGACTGCACCTGCTGCACATTCTGGGACTACAGCGATAAGGACTTTGCCTTGCTTCAAGAAGGACTAAGGAGTGGACTCTCTGCAAGCTACAGCTTAACTGAGCCTACCTGCATCATCTCCAACAAGAAGTCCCCATCCTGGAGAGCAACCAGTAAACTTTTATGGATTTTGCCAGGTGCATTGTGGAAATTTTAGTCCCAACATTCCAAGGATCATCTTAGAGATTCTAGACCCCTGGATTGGTGTTGTGGACACTTTGAACCCTCAAGGAGACCGTTTGGATGAAGTTCCAGATGTTTGGAGAAAATTAGAGTACTTTTGGGAAAAAGCTCCATAAGGTGACCGACCCGTCGACAAGAGTCAAGCCACCATCTCCAAATCGTGCCCCAGCCTGGATTTCAGGTTCGTCCCACTTAAAGCTCTAGAGCTCAAGATTTCGAAAATTTCACTGAGGCCTCGGGCTGAGCCAAGCTGCCATCATCGTTGACATGACACCTGCCCTGAAGAGGAGCCTCGCTCGACATTGAGAGTAAATCCTTCAGAAATGTTTCTGACTGTGAAGGTAAAATTTTGATTGGGCCCTCCCACTTACTGCCTCAAACCAGGGCTCCAGTGCGGTCAGCCTCAAACTTTGACTTTGTCATATCAAACGAGACCAGATGTCCCAACTTTGCACTATAGGTTTTCAAGCACTAGAAAGTGCTTATTCTTTAACAATTCATATCTCTAGTTCCGTTCATTGGATTTTTGTTGTTTTGGTGTCTATTTGTTCATAAAAATATTGCTTATCGCTTTAAATTGGTGTTGGATTTTTATTGAGTGTTGGGTCTTACTTATTTATTGTATTGGTGTTTTTAAATGCTTTACACACCTGTCTCCTAAGCTACACCTGCCTGCTCATTGCCAGCTACCAGGGGTTGAGCAAGGAAAGCATTTATTGGGACCTTGACTGAACCGTTTATTGTGTTTGTAGCTTTATTACCAGTGGTAAGTCCCTAATTATCACTACCAATAAACCACTTTCCAACATTGGGCAATGCTGTCCCTTTTTCTGTTTTCTTTGTGCACTTATCCCTTTTTTGCCCTGTCGATGTATCTTACAGAACCCTACACTGATTATACCCAAAATCAAGCTCTTATTCTTTAGATTAAAGACTGGTCTCCTCCAAAAATTATTGAACTCAATCTTGTTTTTGCTCTTGATCTTCCAAATTTGAACAAAGTTCAGAATTTTGGATTTCTCTATATCATAAACCACATTTCAGGACAGTTTTCTGCAGTTGTTCTTTTGACTTAATAAACAAAATCCTACTTTCCATATGTTAGTAATGATACACAGTATTGCCAGAACCACATACCATAACTATTTTAACTTGTTTGTGAGGCTGCTCAAGTATTTGAAGCCAAATCTGTGCCTTTCCCAAAATTAAAAAGGACAGCTTGCTTGTCTTGTAAAGTGAGCAAATGGAATCGCATCTTAAAATGTGAGAGTGTCTCTTCTGTGGCTACTAATAAAAGAAGTGGTTTTTTTTTTAATCAACTGTTTTGACAAAATATATTAATTATGGTGGCTTGCTTTTTTTATATATAGAGGAGATCATATTTGTGACCGATTAATTCCCAATTGATCAGCAACTTCTGGTTAGCTTTTAAACATAGATCACTGAGGATTTTCCAAAACAGATGTAGATTTTAGTTATTGATCGTTGGACTTTGTTTACTAATGGCACGATTCTGTTCATGGTGATATTATCCCACGTTTATGATTACATTGAAATTAACATACAGAAACAGTGATTCTGGAAGGTTTTCTGTATTTAAAGATTTGAGCTTTGGCACAATTGCCACAAGGGGAGAAGTAGTGATCCCACATTTGTGATGTGGCAATACTAATTTTCTTCCAAAAAATCCACATTTATTTTAAATGCATGGAATTCAGTTTCTTTCATTTGGCACCCTTTTTAGGTCGACGCCTCACAGACAGTGCAGCTGTCCGGTTGTGTAAGCCTTAGTGGGGAGAAGTCATTTGATGATGACCTTGAACCAACTACTCCCATTGCTTTCATTGGTTTTTCTTTTTGTCACTCTTATTTTCTTGCTTTCTTTCATAGGGTTTTATTTATTTTAAGCCGTCCATCTAGTCATTGTGTCTCTTACAAAGCATAGTTTTTTTTACCATCTCTCTGACTGGCTCCTTTTATCCTTTCACAAGTGTTTGCTTTTTGGGAACTTTTCAGGGAAGCACTCCATGAGGGTCATGTGTTTCCTATGTTCTCTGTGTTTTCCCACTTCTCCCAGCACATTTAAAACATTGTAAGGGGCATATTATCAAGGGCCTATCGCCACTTTTTTGCCACTAAAGTGGCGATACTTTTATCGCCCTATTAGCAAGCTGCAGCTAACGGGCCTTAGCGTGTGTTTTTTGGCGACAGCGGGCTGTTTTTTTATCTCAAAGCATGTTAGCAATATTTATCGCTAATGACATGCAAAGTAGGTGTTCCCATGCAAAAAGGCACGCAAACACCACTACTCCATATTATCAAGGGTCTCCTTGAAATTCTGAAGAGCCAAAAAACTGGCTATAACTGCAGTTAGAGCCAGTTACTTAAGACCAGAAAATAGCTGGTCTTAAAAATGGTGATTAAACTTGGGCCCATATCTCTGCAGGTTTTGGCGCTGGCCAGCGCTGCAAGCAATGTTGCAGTGCTGCCCTGCGACAAAACTAAAGTGCCGGAATCCACACAATCAATAAGATAGCGCGCATTCCTGTGCCACAGTCATGAATAGTGTTGCTGCGCTGCGACAAGACAGCGATGCAACACTTATCGCTAGACCCTTCTTGCGACAGCATGGATGCGCTGTAATCACTGGACAGCGCTCCATGACGCAAGTAATGAAAAATACGTCAGGAATCCTGATGTATCTGCCTGGCGCTAAAGTCACGCATTGCTGCAGTTGTGTCATAACCATGACACAACTCCAGCAATGCATGGGGCCAAGCCTATCCCTGTGGCACTGCCTCACCCTCCTGCATGCCATCAGGCAGGCGGAAGGTACGGACGCAGTGCTGTTCATGAGGGGTGCCTGAATGTCGGTGCTGTTGGAGACCCATCGGTGGTGGCTGCGCGCTGCGGTGTCATCGTTTGGAAGCATTGGTGGAGTGTTGGTGCGGAGGGAGTTGACGAGATGTTCTTCGCTGGCCTTAAACCAGCTGCGAAGGGGTGCGATGATGGCGGTGGCGTCCGGTGGCCAAGGTGAAGACGTGATGTTACCAATGATGGTCGGTCTAGGAGAGTCCGGTGTTTTGGTTGTAGTTGAAGTACCCACTGGCGGAGGTGAAGTGCTCGACCATGTGTCCTGCTATGTGGCCTGTTGAGGTGACTTGCTGCTTGCATCTGATGTCGGTGACCCTCCCCAGGAAGAGGTGGTGTTCTAGTCACTGGGGTTGTCCAAGTGAAACTTGAGTTCACCGAGTTGGATCTCATCGGTGGATGGGAGACCCTGGGGTGCAATGAGGTCTACAATGGTATTTGAGAATGGGTGGCCATGGCCCGGGGGGCCTCCACATGAGGGTGCTGCAGAGGATCTTCTTGTGCTTGGTCCGGATCTGGGAGTTGATGTGGTCCATGGTCAACCTTGGCACATTAGAATGCGTTGTCAGTCGGAGTGTGCCTCTGTAGGCGACGGCAATGCCTCCTCCTTGGTGGTCGGGGTGCTCCTTGCGGGTGATACTGCAGCCGTCAGTGATGGCGAAGGCGATATCCGGCATGGAACAGAGGTTGGTCCTGGCAGGCGAGGTGGTGTCCAGGGTTGATGGCGAGGAGGGCGCTGGCGTCGTAGCCGTGGAGTGTCCAAGAGGAATGCTTCTTGGTGCTGAGCAAGGTCCAGGGGCAGAGGGACGCAAACGGCGTAGCCTATGGGTTGCCTTTGGCGCGGGAGACGACCATTACAATGCAGGCAGTACATCATTAACAACGCAACTCCGACAACGTGGGTGCCTTAACATCGCATTTGATCACAGCGCATTGTGAGGTCAGTAATGGGGTAATTTAAAGTTTCTCAGGTGTGTAAGGGTTTTGGGGTAAAATTTGAAAATGTGCGTTTGTCTTGGGGTGTTTGGTGGGGTAAAATATATAAAATGGGGTGTTTGTTGGGATAAAATATTAAAAACAGTGTGTTTTCTGGGGCAAAATATGAAAAATCTGGTGTTTTTTTGGGGTAAAATATGAAAAATGGGGTGTTTGTTGGGGTAGTAAAAAATGAAAAATGGGGTGCTTGTTGGTGTAATATATGACAAATGGGGTGCTTGTTGGGGCAAAATATGAAAAATGGGGTGCTTTGAGGTATAATATGAAAAATGGGGTGTTTGTTGGGGTAAAATATGAAAAATGAGGTGTTTTGGGGGTAAAGTATGAAAAATGGGGTGTTTGTTGGGGGTAAAATGTGAAAAAAGGGGTGTGCATTTGTCTCAAATATGATTTGTATGTGTGTACTGGTGGCTCAAAAAAAGTAATTCCAGGATTCACAGTTGGGTTTGTGGTGCAAAGGTTAGTTTTGGGTTGCACTCACTGAAGTGGGAACAATGATCTGTATGTCTCCGCTATGCAACACCCACTCTACTGTTGCAATGTGCCAAGTATTAGTATGCATTGGAATGGAATGCGAGGTGATGGCCTACGTCACAACTATGTATGTGTCTTTACCACACGAGTGGTATGCCCGCTGTGCATGGGCGCACAGCGGCCACCATTGAGAAGTGCGGGGTGTGCTGGACAGCTGTGAGGTGGTAAACACCGGAAATAACACTGGATGGTGCGTAGACGCGGGGATGTGTGTGTGAGCGTGTGTGGTTAAAAATGTATTGAGGGAAGTCTTACCTCAAAGCTGTGTCCTGTGTCTTTGTAGCACATGCTCTCCTGCGTCTGCTTCCAGGAATAGGAAATAGGCAGCCAGGCTCCCTCCCCTGAGTCAATCACAACGCTGCGATGCAGTGGTGGGATTGGTAATCGGCAACGGGACGAGTCATGCAGCCAGGGGCTGGAGGGGTGGCCATGTTCTCCATGCAGGCTGTAATGCAGCCTGCATTGCGAACAGGGAAGTGCGCACGACTGCTTTGGACAGCCTGAGTGGGCCGACCAAACAGTCATTGCGCACATGAGGGGCATGCCAATCTGCCCATGCCCTGCTCTGTGTTTGGAGTCATCCTACCCACCCTCCCACCCCCTTAGGATACAAAGCATGATTACATCAGTTAGTTATCCTTTGTTTTTAACTTGTGATCTGTTTTTTGGCTTCTTGGAGCCCGCACTTCCCGCTTCCTGCCGCTACTGCCCCTGTGGCCCGCACGCCTGTCCTCGCCCATTGCCGACTCCCAGCTGATCATTCCTCCCCCCTCCTAAATGTCAGAGGCGGTGTGGTTGTGCAGCAGACAGGACTGGACTAATGAAATGCATACTACGCTGGTATTTACCAGTCCCTACTCCACAAACTCCAAACTCATCCTCGGCATCCCCCGGCACGAACACATTGGCCAACGCCTACTTCGACTCCACTGGCTCCCTGTGGAGAAAAGATTCACCTTCAAAATCCTCACTCATGCCGACAAAGGCCTACACAACAATGGACCCAAATACCTCAATGACAGAATCAACTTCCACGTACCCAAAAGAAACATCCGATCTTCCAAACTCGCACTGGCCGAAACACCGCACACCCACAGAGCTAGAGCAGGTGGCACATCCTTCTCCCACATTGCATCCAAGACCTGGAATGAGCTGCCGGTAGACATCAGATGCGCCCCCTCCCTGAACACCTTCAGGAAGACCCTCAAGGCCTGGCTCTTCGGCTAACAGTTCTGCACCCCCACGCACCTTCATACGCTCACAGGTGAGTAGCACGCTTACAATTCCCCTGATTGATTCATTGATTGAGTTATCATCATGTGATGATTGTTCCTCTTCTGCACTGCTTGAGGCGGTGGGGCAATGCTCTTCCGCCATCGTGGAAGAGCCGCAACTTGGGGTGTCATCTACATGTGTTAGGCATGAGCGACTCACGCCCCGTCCCTCTGGCGCTATGCGTCCCACCTTCTCCTTACCTGAACATCGACACCGTGGCACAATCCACTGCACTCTCAACAAATCTGTGACTCAGCCAGCAGGAGCCTCAGCCAGGTGTGATTTCACTCGGCTGGGTACAGCAGTCGCCACCTAGTATGCTGGTGGACCTCCTGATGCAGTTGATGCAGCAGGGTCCCCTTAGCCATGAAGGCACAGCGCTCACACCACGCAAGTTCACTGTAGCAAACGGGCCTCAGCCTCCAAAGCGTACGGCCAGCCCAACATCATCCGGCCTGTGATGCAGGGAGACGGCACACACCGTTGGTAATCCCCTCCATGCACGCTGGTGTAGTGGTGGATTGTAGTATGCGATGCAGACCCCACTACGTTGGTGCACAGGAGCGCTTCTACCATTAACTGCTCCAAGGGTCGCAAGGTGGTCTTCTCACACAGGTCAGCTACGTGGCTCCATGCGACCTGCAATAATTCACCACCAGGTACTGGCGATCCTCATGCATCTATGTCTCCCGCCACGGCTCATCGACTCCACAGCTCCTCCACATCCCACTCCAGGCTCAAGATGCAGGTCCAGCGAGGCATCTAGGCTCAAGACGCAGGTCCAGCGGGGTATCTAGGCTCCAGACGCAGGTCCAGGGAGGCATCCAGGCTCAAGACGCAGGTCCAGCGGGGTATCCAGGCTCCAGATGCAGGTCCAGGGAGGCATCCGGGCTCAAGACGCAGGTCCAGCGGGGCATCCAGGCTCTCATCCTGGTCATCCTGGATGTTGGGTGACTTGAGGGGGTTGTTGATGTGTGCTGCACTTGGCCCTGGCTGCTCCAATCTGCATTAAACTTTTTTTTGAGGGATCTTTTCTATGGGAGGTGGACTGTTAGGCTATTTTTTAAGTTAGAGGGAAAAATCACCCATGTTGGGCTGCCTAACGTGCGTTTTTTTATCGCTAATGGGCTTGTCACCACTTTTTTAACGTTAGCGCAAGGATTTTTATCTCCATCCCGCAAATTTTATCGCCGGACATTTCAGCCGGTAAGAGAAACTATCGCCTGTTAGTGGCGTGTTGTTACTACGCCGCTAACACGTCGATAATTTCCCGTGGTAGACGGCGATAGCGATAATTAGCGCCACATCTTGATATTATCCCCCTAAACGTTGTATTTTCAACACCTTTTCCCTTTAGGCCTCTCTCAGTGCGTTTACAGTTTTATAGAAATTCGCCCTTCCACTTGTTCTCCAGTTCACTATCAGTTTTAAATCATTTTGTCTAGGGTCTTTCCCATACTTTCACGTGCACATTTCATTTCTTACCTTTAACGCTATCATAACCTTAGAAACTTAAAAAATGCCTTTCTTAATCATTCAATGAGAGTGCATGCTTTTTAACCTTTCAGTTTCTTGCCTACTCCTATCAGTGCATTTGTTTCCATCTCATCTTAAAAATTGTATTTTCCACAATTTTGTCCTTCGAGTCAATCTTACATATGGTTTCACTTTTATACAGCTTTGTCCTTTGAGACTCTCACATGTGCATTAACTCCACATTGTGCTCTTGTTTGCTTGCTTCCACCCCCCTCAAAATTGCTATTTCTCCATTTGCTTCCCTCCCTGCGTCTTTTATGTTGCTTACCCCTCTCACACCCATGTTGCTTCCACCTGCCTTCTGTGTTGCTTACTCGACCCTCCTGTTGCTTTCCTGCTCCCTGTGATTCCACCCTCACTGTTGCTTTCCCCTGCTCTTTCCCCCATCCGCTCACATTACTTTTTGTTTTTTAACCAATCCAACTCGGATCCACAAACATAATGGAAAAAAACCACTTATGTCATTTTGTTGGCATGCGCAGCTGGCCATTTAGGCTTTTTTTTCCTGTGCAGGATGGCTAAAACCACTTGCAAAGTCAAAAGGCGAGACCTATTGGCTTTGCCAATGCTTGTTTACACTTGCCACTAATCTGTAAGTGAGAATCTTAGATTTAGATGTTTCTTCATCCGGGGAGGGGGTAAAATAAAGTGAAATATGCATTTGTCAAGTTAAGGCAAGGTTTTTCTTTTTCTGCTAATCCAATGAATTTCTGAACAATTACTACCAGAATAAAGAAACATCAATGGAAATATGACGAGTGTAACAGTGTCATTAACTTCGTTAACATGAGTGGTTTTCCACATGTATTGACATAATGTGAATACAGAAGTAAAACTGTGCTAGTGAAGTTCCCGCTATGCTGAATTTACCGCGTCGTCGAAATGGGCAAAAACTTGAAAAATAGAACGCCAATGGCGATATCTTGACTTCTTCCTCAGCAGCTTTGCAAGAAGTTGTGTCCTTTGGAAATTATTGTGAATGATTTCAAATGTAATAATAGCTTTGCAACTTTAGAAACTCTGTATATCACTTCCTTTAAGTTGCCTGGAAGTACAGTGGTATTAGTGTTTGCAGTGTTGAATGGTAAGAATGCCGAAAAATCCCTTTCCAGCTGGGGAAACCAAGGGGCATATCAACAAGGGCTTTATCTCTGCTTTTTTGGCTTTAAAAGCCAAAAAAGGAGAGATAAAACTAGCGCCCTATCAACAACAGGGTGCTAGCATGCAAATTTGCATGTTAGCACCCTTTTACTCTACGCTTCCCCTAGCATCTCTAATGAGATGCAAAGGGGGCGTTTCAGAGTAAAATAATAGGAGAAATGTCGCTAAGCGACATTTCTCCTATTATCAAGAATGTCGCTAACCCTGTTAGAGACAAAAAAAGCAGCGCTAACCGCGGTTAACGCTGCTTTTTTACGTCTGGTATTTTTCAGACTTAGCCATGATATCCTATTGAAGGAGGATATCATGGCTAAGTTTGCCTGTCCCTATCAACAAGGTAACGTGAGATTATCGCTGGGTTTCCAGCGATAATCTCACGTTAGCCACTTAGCGTGAGGATTTTTATCGCTATTGAGATAAGCGTTGCTAATAGCACGCTATCTCAGCGATAAAAATTCACGCTAGCCGGCGATAATTATCCTAGCGCTAAGTGCGCTTAGAGATAATTATCGCCGGTTGTTGTTGATGTGCCCCCAAGGACGTCAGGAGCATTTTTTTTCTTATTCTCCACAAACAAACCCCTGCTTTGGGGATTCTTTCTGAAAAACAGTGTCAAGTTAGCCACCATAACACGGCTGCTTGTCGAGCTTTACAATTGTGCCGAAAGTGTTGCTGCCGTGTTGGCAGGAGCAGTTTTGCTGAAAAATCCCAACCGACACAGTGAGAATGTCTAACTACAGAGGGCCAGCTGTGGCTGGTGCGACTGAGGCAGTGCCTCTAAATGAGCTTTCAAGTGTGTTTCCATGGTGGGAGCATGAACGGAACACCCTGATGTTTAATGCTGGGGTACAAGCAATGCTTTCAGCAAGGCGAGAAACAATTTTCAGCGGACAAAACCAAAAAACAAAAATGCGCAACTGCACATTTGTGTCATATTTCGTATTCAGAGCTCAACACCACGTGCCAACTCTATAGGAGCAAATTCTACACTCGTAAAATCTTCTTGAAATCTTCTCGTCTCACATTTTGCCATGAGTATTACTGCAATTTTTTGTAACTAGCTTAAAATGTGAAACATTTGTATCAAAATTCAGGTGCCCCCGGGCCCAAATTTTGTCAGCCATCCCACATGAAATGCAAGAGAAATTGAGTGTTTTGGTAGATTTTTAACATGGCAGAGAATTCTCTGAAGGGTTGATAGAGCTCTTTGAGTGCCAAGCCTGAATAAAGAAGCCATCCCTACTGGAAAGTGAGAGGAAATTAGGGGCCATATTATCAAGGAACGGCGATAATGGGCTTGATAATATGTCCTTGTGAATTCCCATAGAAGCTCAGGTTCTGGTGTGAACCTGGGCTTCTATGGGAATTCACAAGGGCATATTATCAAGCCCATTATCGCCGCTTTAGCGGCAGTTCCCTGCCGCTAAAGCGGCGAAAATGTTATCGCCGTTCCTTGATAATATGGCCCTAGGTCTTTTAAGGTATAGTTTAGACCTTTGCAGGGAATTCTGGAATCCATACAAGCCACACAACACTGGATAGACCCTAGTTGTCAAAATGTCCAATGATTATAGGGTTTCCTGGGTGCTGAACAACCCCAAGCTAAATCCCGCAACTGTGCACCATGGAAAAAGAAAGAACATTAGTAATTTGTTTAATATTCGTTTTGACGTACAGGCTGGCAGAAAGGGGGAACTGCAATTCACCCCACAAGTGAACATAAAGACTATATAGGACCCAGGGACATGAGGGAGACTCACGTCAGATGGGCTGGTACACTGTTCTGCTTGGGTTTTCGGATCAGATAGAACCCGCTCATCAGAGCCTCACTAACCCAGCCAGAACGTTACCCCCTCCCTAGAACCTGTTTACAATAGTGCAACCACATATATCTACCACCTAAGGACAGGGGATTCCTACTATACATACCAAGACCTCTTATAATCGGCGGCCTCGCGATCCCACACGGATCCAGACCTCTCTGCCCATACGACAGTATCACAAGTGGCGGCCTCGCGATTCCACACGAATCCAGACCTCTCTACCCAGACGGCAGTCTCAGCACGATCGGCGGCCTCGCGATCCCATACGGATCCAGACCTCTCTGCCCATACGACAGTATCACAAGTGGCGGCCTCGTGATTCCACACGAATCCAGACCTCTCTACCCAGACGGCAGTCTCAGCACGATCGGCGGCCTCGCGATCCCATACGGATCCAGACCTCTCTGCCCATACGACAGTATCACAAGTGGCGGCCTCGCGATTCCACACGAATCCAGACCTCTCTACCCAGACGGCAGTCTCAGCACAATCGGCGGCCTCACGATCCCCTACGGATCCAGACCTCTCTGCCCATACGACAGTATCACAAGTGGCGGCCTCGCGATCCCACACGGATCCAGACCTCTCTACCCAGACGGCAGTCTCAGCACAATCGGCGGCCTCGCGATCCCATACGGATCCAGACCTCTCTACCCAGACGGCAGTCTCAGCACAATCGGCGGCCTCGCGATCCCCTACGGATCCAGACCTCTCTGCCCATACGACAGTATCACAAGTGGCGGCCTCGCGATTCCACACGAATCCAGACCTCTCTACCCAGACGGCAGTCTCAGCACAATCGGCGGCCTCGCGATCCCCTACGGATCCAGACCTCTCTGCCCATACGACAGTATCACAAGTGGCGGCCTCGCGATCCCACACGGATCCAGACCTCTCTACCCAGACGGCAGTCTCAGCACAATCGGCGGCCTCGCGATCCCATACGGATCCAGACCTCTCTGCCCATACGACAGTATCACAAGTGGCGGCCTCGCGATTCCACACGGATCCAGACCTCTCTACCCAGACGGCAGTCTCATGCGACAGTTCATCCTATGATCACCATATCATACAAAAAGGGAATCAGTCTCACTATTCATCAGATCACACAAGGATTGCCAGTTCGAGCATAGCCTGTTCTCAGGTTCGAGGGGCTCCTCTTTCCCCTATACAGTTACCACTTACCTGATCAGGGTTAACATCTGTTCATGTAGCCGCAGCTGACTAGAAGAATAGGCTACCCTCTCATACAAGAACACACAGCACATGTTGGTTCACTACAAACTGGGTACTTTATTACTCATTACATACGCAATCACATAACATTACAATATAACACATAACCTGCAAAGGAAAGTGAAAGATTAAGTTGTACACTCTAATAAGAAAGGGTCGACATCACCTTAGTAGTATGTAGCCTGCACTCAGTGGTCATCTAGGTTCCCTTCTCGTCTGTGCCTCGGCTCGCCTGGAATCACCCTTCTCCGAGTCACTGGGGACCTCTTCGTTATCGGCTCCTCTCTCCTCTCTGGCTATTCTGCTAGGAGAGCATCTGTCTCTCGGTTCTTCTCCGCCTTCAAGATGGCGTCTGTCTTCCCTGGAATAAGTAGTAGCTTTACTGCTAACGGCTACATGCCGCCTACGGACTGAACATGTAACTGCCTCAGACTTTCACTAATATAGAGGTGCGTTTTCTCATGGAAAATTCCGGCCTGTAACCTGCCGCCCACCAAATTCTTGTACCTCCCCGTACCAAGGACACGTTCCCAGCCGGCCGGCCTGATGTAGTGTCTTCGGCATGAAGAAAAATACAATCCTTCGATAAGGGCCGGCCTGAACCGGTTCTCTCCAAGCGAATAACACCTCATAACTAAAACATTACATTTGACCTAGAAGCATCCCAAGCTGCCGGGGCAGAAAGAAAGATGGAGTCTCTCCCGTTTCAGGCCTACCAGGCCTGAATTCAGCACAGCTCCATTAAATACCCTCAATACAGGACAGGCCATCCCCAATACTAACGAATCTATCCCCTAGACTATGTGTGCAAGCCCCGATCCACGGGGAAGAGCACAGGATCACGTCGAAGTGCCTAGTAAATAGGCTCCAGTCACTACTCTAACCCTTAGACTTGAATGGTAAGAGACTGAAGTCACATTTAATCATCTTTTCCTCACAAGAAGGCCGGGAAAATCGAGCAGAACATTTCACCCTTGACTTCAGTCTATTATACATTCATTAAACAGAACTAATATCTGTGGAAGAATAATATGAAACAAGACTAACTGATCTATGTCTAGTACCAGGTGTGCAGAATTGAAGTAGTGAAGGAATACACTGAATAAAGCAACAGATAGAAATCAAAATGCCGATAGTAATCAGAATACCTCCTAATATCTGACGTAACATCTGCAAATCAGGTAACCAATTAAAGAGCCAGTCAAACCAGCCCTGATCAATGTGTTTTCTAACTTCTTCTGTCAAGTCACGTAGTTTATCAATGTGAGCTTGAATGGATTTTGTATGATCCGACAAGTTAAAACAACAAAGACCCTCAAAATCAGAACAATCGTGTCCATGTTTAAGCAAAAGATAATTAATGGCCGCTCGATTTTGCAAGATAGCCCTACGTTCACCCTGGGCGTCTAATAGCATGTCAGACAGGACTGTAGAAGTATGATTGATGGATTTTACCATCCAGCAGGCCATTTTCCCAATAGATTTGGCATTATAAACTGCCAAAGCAGGAACACCAACAATTGAAATAGCCAGGCTAAGGTATTCAGACTTGGAATATAAATGCAAAGATGAGTCACAATCCTCCGGTAACCTCACTGTATCTCGAATCACACGAGAGTTGGCATTCGGATGTGGAGCAAACATTAATAAGCTCAGTCTAGTAATGGCACAAGGGCCTCCAGAAATATTTGCGGGAATATATGGCCAGGAAATATTACCACATGAAAAAAGCCATCCGGCAGGTAGTAACATCGTGCGATAATGACTGGGGGTAACTACCAAACTCTTGCAAGTCATGTTATTCTGAACAGAAGTACATGTTTTCGGTGTCCTTTGAAGGCACAAAGTTCGTTCATGAGCGGTGAATGAAGTGGCACCTTTCAATCTTAAACGCAGACATTCAGAAATCGCGCTAGGATCACAAGTAAGGAAAAAACACAAATCACCTTGTGTGATATTATAGGTAACTATTCGGGACTGGATGGGGGGTATCGGGTCTGACAGTACAGTACACAAGGGGCAATACTCATGGGCAGCGAAATCGCCCAGAAGAACATTGGGGCGAGCATTTGATATATTAAAAATATGAGTCAAAGTCTCCAATGAAGCAGGGACAGCAACTAAACAAGTTGCTAGAATATCCGTCACCGATCTTATCGGTGTCAAGCAGAAATGAGGGGCTTTAGTCACTTGCTTGGCCAATGTAATCCAAAAGTTCGACGACGAATCCCACGCAGCGAAAGAACGCGACACTCGGGTTCTCAACTCAGCCCGGGTTGATGGGATCCCTCCTCTCTCGTCGTACCAGCCCAAAAGGAGTCCAACGCCGACACATCCTGCAGCAACAGTCCAAAGAATGATCTGAAAGAGAATCAAATACAGGCATTATTCATTCTCGTAAGTAACATTTGTCAGCCGGGACTGCTTCCTAGCTATCTTTCCCTGGTCTCATAACTAAAATGGTGTTGTCTTGACCGGTTGCAATGACTTCTGCTTGTTCAGGGGGATTCTTAGGCGACTGCACCCAAACTTTGGCCCCAGGATTATCTGTGGAGCCAAAACCTTTCTGGCCTCGTACAGTTAGCAACGTTGGGGCAGTGCCTTTTGTGATCTCACCACTGAAAACAGGCATTATTAGCAATTGAGCCACTCGGTCAGTTTGATGTATCAGTAAGTCAACCTCACTGCTATTCAGCAGGAGCACCTTAATCTCTCCCTGATAGTCACTATCAATGATTCCTCCAAGCACCTGAATGCCTTTTACAGCCAGCCCCGATCTAGGGGCGATTAATCCAAAATTTCCAGTTGGTATATGAACACCAACACCAGTTTCAATGATGACTCGATCCTTACTTTTTATAACGGTGTCATCCATGGCATGCAGGTCTAAACCTGCCGACCCTGGGGTCGCTCTACATGGAGCCAAAGCTCCGGGAGTAATCTCCCAGTACATCACGGTCTCTCTGATTTCATTGGGCTTAGCAGCAACATTCGGAGGAAACAAACGCATAAGTGGGGATTCAGCATTTAGAAAAGGACGGTTATTCAAAATCAATAGCGCTTGAGGCAAAAAGTCTCGCCAATTCTTATACTTGTCATCTGTTAGGTTACGCAATTGATCTTTTAGCAGGCCATTCAACCTCTCTACAAGACCCGAGGCCTGTGGATAATATGGTATATGAAACACCCATTCAATATTGTTTTCCACACAGAATTCCTGTACCAATCTTCCACGAAAATGGGATGCATTATCAGATTGAATTTGGAATGGCACACCATAATACATCATAATCAATTCCAATGTTTTAATAGTATTCAATTGGGTAGCTTGCTTACAGGGAAGGGCCACCAACAGGCCACTGTATGTATCAACCATGGTGCAAACATATTGACAATTCCTACTCATAGGAAGTGGACCGATGTAATCAATCTGCCAAATTTGAGCGGGCAATTTCCCGCGATGTAAATGACCTTTAACAATTTGGGGCACTTTGCGCTGCCTGAAATGCTGACAAATGGGACAATGTAGAATAACATTTTTAATTAAATCTAGGGGAATATAAATTCCTCGATCAGCAGCCCACCTGCTAGTGGCTTTCTCTCCAAAGTGTCCTGCTTTCTGGTGGGCCCATTTCGCCAATCCCGCAATATCAGAATCTTGCCTGTCCACCACTGCCTCAGCAATTTTAGATTTCTCATCTGCAATGTTATGAAAAAATTTGTCAAGACAGTCTATCGGGGTATGAGCATCCACATGGAAGATTGTAACAGTACTCTGTGGGAGCATTTCCCAAATCTCCTGCCATAATTCTTTTCCCCACAGTTCTTTTGAATGGATTCTCCAACTATGGGAATGCCAAGTCGGTAACCAAACTGCCAACCCATTGGCAGTAGACCAAGAATCGGTGAAAATATGACATGTGCCAGGTAACTCTTGTTTCAGAACTTGATAAACAGCATAGAGTTCAGCAAATTGACTGCTCTTACCCTCACCAGTTGTACTCAGCAATTTTTGTGTGATCGGATTATAGGACACCGCCTTCCAATGCCGTTTCATCCCTATGAACCTTGCTGAACCATCTGTAAACCAGACATGGTTTCTGTCCTCTGCGGACAAATCATCAAAAGGTCTACCCCACTTAACAGGAGACTCCTGTACTAAAGGTACGGAACATTCACTCTCAGTCTCAGTCGATGGCGCTCGTGCCACCTGCTCATGCAAAGATGCAACTCCTTTTTGTCCCACACGTGCCCTGTCTTGTATATACCATTTCCATTTAATCACACTCGCCTCTTGAGCGTGTCCAATTCGGTGAGTTTTCGGCGAACTCATAACCCACTGCATGATAGGAATTTCAGGTCGCAAAACTATATCATGTCCCAAAGTCAATTGCTCGGTATCCACCAGAGCCCAATAACATGCAAGTAACTGTTTCTCAAAAGGTGTATAACGCTCACCAGCATCAGGTAACTTTTTGGTCCAGAAACCTAACGGTACTCTACTCTTGCCTTGTTTCTGCCACAAACTCCAATTCGCATAAAGGCCTTGTACAGACACATTCAAATCCACATCACCATCACATACAGGCCATAAATCCAGAGCATGCTGAATTGCTTCTTTTGCCAGACTGAACGCATCTTGCTGTGGTTTATCCCATTCAAATGCATTCTTTTTACGAGTGACACGGTACAAAGGGGCCAATATTTGACTCAAATGAGGAATATGCTGGCGCCAAAAACCAAACAAACCAATGAAGCTTTGGGCTTCTTTCCTGTTCCTCGGAACTGCAAAATCAAGAATTTTCTGTTTAACCTGAGGGATCACTTCTCGGTGCCCCTCATGCCAATTACTACCCAAAAATTTCACAGCCTGGGACGGACCTTGTAATTTATCCGGGTTGATTTCCCAACCTTTCTCACGCAGGCACTCAATGACTCTGTCCAATTGTGTCTGAACTTCCTCTTGTGTTTCACCTTGGATCAAAATATCATCAATATAGTGACATATCTGAATTCGTGGATGAACAGGTACCTCAGCCAAATGCTCTGCCACCAGCCGGTGACATATCGTAGGACTATGCACATAGCCCTGGGGAAGACTTCTAAACGTCATCTGACGCCCGTTCCACGTAAAACTGAATTGTTCCTGACACTCAGGGGCAATCGGAATCGAAAAGAAAGCATTAGCAATATCAATGGACGCATACCATGTACCTGGATGTTTTTGGATTCTTTCAATTAGGGTAATAACATCCGGTACTGCAACAGTCAAAGGGGGTGTGTGTCTATTCAATTCTCGATAATCAACAGTCATGCGCCAAGAATTATCACTCTTACGTACAGGCCAAACAGGATTATTCCAAGCAGAAGTAACTGGGGTGATAACACCTGCATCCACCAACTCCTGAATAGTGGTACTAATCTCTTCATGACCACCCGGAATACGATACTGCTTCTGACGAACCACTTTTGTCGCCTGGGGAACTTTTATGGGGGGCATTCTTAAACGACCAACCCGTACAGGCCTGGACGATATATAATGTTTAGTTCCAAATTGGTAACATCCATCATCTAAGTGCAAAGTCATTCCTTTCAAAATATCAATTCCAATTATGAATTCTAAGAGTGGTACCACTAATACAGAGTATTCTTTTCTAGGAATTCTACCTATTCTCATTTCAAGTAAAGTTTGAACTGCGGGAGTTTCCTTTCCACCTAATCCGGTAATTGTAAAAGGCTGACCTTTAAACTTCTTTGATTTTCCATGAATAAGAGTGGCCTCCGCTCCTGTATCTACCAATGCTCGGGCCCTTTGGACATTACGATGTCTCCAATAAATATCAATATCTACATAGGGTCTATTATCTCTGTGAGCCCATCTGTGTACTGGAGCTTGACCTATTTCCTAGTCATCTTTACTGCGTTCTGTGTACCAGGATAAATCAGGATAAAGATTTTCACGTTTCCCAGGTATCGATACCTCCTGTTCATATCCATCTCCATTACGAAATGGATTCCTGTTCTCTGCATTGTACTGCAGGTTTCGATCGGCCAATCTGTGTCGATCCTCTCTCCTTCTCAACTCAGGGGATTGATCCCTATCATCTCTACGTCTGTTGTTAACATAATCATCTCTCCCCCTCTCTCTTTCCCCCTCTCTCTCCCTGTTTCTCTCATGACGGGGGGACAAATCACGTACATAATGGCGATCATCACGACGATCAGAGCGCCCACGGCGGTCGTCATCACCGCTACCGTCAGAAAAACCACGATCACACTCAGTTGTCCGAACACGCCGGGCACCCCCCTTTCGATCCAAGCCACGTTTGCGAAACATTTCCCACAAACGAGAAGTGGTCTCACCATCAATGTCCTCCTTCCGCACACCATCGGCCATAAGACCAAAAAACATATCACGAGTACGAGTGTCAGGCCGGGATTGCCGTTCAGGTTTAAACCACTCACCCAACTCACCGAGTTGGCGTACCGATTCCAGCACCACAGATAACATGTTACCAGTCTGATTAATCAATAAAGTCATCATAACCTGCTTATAAGCAACAGGGGAAGAACGAATAATACGATTCCGCACAGAAGATGTCAAGAAACCATCAAGCAACCTGTCAGCAGTATTCAGAAAAATTGCCGTTTTCATCACCTCCTCTTTGAGACGTTGTGTAGCATCGCGCAAAGTATACCACGGTTTGTCATTCACAGGCCAATCAGATTCAGTAGGATATTTTTGATTACAACCCTCAGTCGCCAATTGAAGCAAAGAAATTTGACCACCAACATTAAAGTTACGAAAATGATCCTGTACAGTAGAATCCGAACTCAAGGAACAAAACTTCAAACAATCGCCAGCATCCAACATAATGCCAGCAGCGCCCAGTTCATAAAGGCGCACCATCCATGTGAGTAAGGACTCACCAGCTCGCTGCCGAAATCTCTGTAAAATATCACTAATTTCTTGTTGAGTAAAATCCTCCAAAGAGTCTAAAGCAATACCATTCGGAGCACCGGGAGCCTGCTGCAACTTCCGCTGAAAAACCGGATGCACCGAGACCGCGGGACGAGCAGCACAAGGAGCTCGACCAGTACACGTAGAGGAACAATCAGTGTAAGAAGCATCGACCCCACTCGAAGGACGAACGCAATCATGGAGTGCACCATCAGAGGCGCAAGAAGCAGACTTACAATCACGGCCGGAGCGAGAGGACTCGCGCTTGGCAGACTCCTCACCCGAGGAAGGAGAATCACTCGAGTTCCAGATATTACCATCCCATTCATCAGGATTCCAATCCAGTCCGGCTTTCGCCACGACCAGACGCACCTTTCGCTTCGAAACCCGACCACGCCAATTTTTGTATTTATAACGAGCAATTCGCACAGCCGCCCTCTCGGCAATAGTTTGGTACGTCTCAAGTTTGTCAGCAAGCAACTTATTTTGACACCGCAACAAAGTATGAGCATTCTGAATCTCAACAAAATTCGCTTCCACATCCTTATGCACATTCTGTAACTTCAACAACCTCTCATGCAGGATCCTGTACGCAGACAGAACAATCCAACCTCTGCGCCCCAAAACGGGAAGTTCATCACCCTTAGATACCGGCGCCTTCTGTAAACAAGTAATCACATCTGCCGGCTCCGCCAGCTCCAAAAAAGAATTCCAATTCTCACTCAAACCAGTAGAATCAGCCCACTCACGGGCTAAGGCTTCATAAGGCGTTGAATCCCAACCGGGAATATCAACGGGCAACTTAAAAGTAGATTTCGACTTTCTAGAAAACATCTCGGAAGAGAAAGAGAAGAAAAAGAGAAAGAGAAGAAGTAAAAAAAAAACTACACTCACAATTATATAGAAATAATATACAAACGAAACCACGCACGCACCGAAAGCAAACACGATACAACCACAACGCACACAGGTTTCGTAAACGGTTCGTGACGCCAAATGTTCTGCTTGGGTTTTCGGATCAGATAGAACCCGCTCATCAGAGCCTCACTAACCCAGCCAGAACGTTACCCCCTCCCTAGAACCTGTTTACAATAGTGCAACCACATATATCTACCACCTAAGGACAGGGGATTCCTACTATACATACCAAGACCTCTTATAATCGGCGGCCTCGCGATCCCACATGGATCCAGACCTCTCTGCCCATACGACAGTATCACAAGTGGCGGCCTCGCGATTCCACACGAATCCAGACCTCTCTACCCAGACGGCAGTCTCAGCACGATCGGCGGCCTCGCGATCCCATACGGATCCAGACCTCTCTGCCCATACGACAGTATCACAAGTGGCGGCCTCGCGATTCCACACGAATCCAGACCTCTCTACCCAGACGGCAGTCTCAGCACGATCGGCGGCCTCGAGATCCCATACGGATCCAGACCTCTCTGCCCATACGACAGTATCACAAGTGGCGGCCTCGCGATTCCACACGAATCCAGACCTCTCTACCCAGACGGCAGTCTCAGCACAATCGGCGGCCTCGCGATCCCCTACGGATCCAGACCTCTCTGCCCATACGACAGTATCACAAGTGGCGGCCTCGCGATCCCACACAGATCCAGACCTCTCTACCCAGACGGCAGTCTCAGCACAATCGGCGGCCTCGCGATCCCATACGGATCCAGACCTCTCTGCCCATACGACAGTATCACAAGTGGCGGCCTCGCGATTCCACACGAATCCAGACCTCTCTACCCAGACGGCAGTCTCAGCACAATCGGCGGCCTCGCGATCCCATACGGATCCAGACCTCTCTACCCAGACGGCAGTCTCAGCACAATCGGCGGCCTCGCGATCCCCTACGGATCCAGACCTCTCTGCCCATACGACAGTATCACAAGTGGCGGCCTCGCGATTCCACACGAATCCAGACCTCTCTACCCAGACGGCAGTCTCAGCACAATCGGCGGCCTCGCGATCCCCTACGGATCCAGACCTCTCTGCCCATACGACAGTATCACAAGTGGCGGCCTCGCGATCCCACACGGATCCAGACCTCTCTACCCAGACGGCAGTCTCAGCACAATCGGCGGCCTCGCGATCCCATACGGATCCAGACCTCTCTGCCCATACGACAGTATCACAAGTGGCGGCCTCGCGATTCCACACGGATCCAGACCTCTCTACCCAGACGGCAGTCTCATGCGACAGTTCATCCTATGATCACCATATCATACAAAAAGGGAATCAGTCTCACTATTCATCAGATCACACAAGGATTGCCAGTTCGAGCATAGCCTGTTCTCAGGTTCGAGGGGCTCCTCTTTCCCCTATTCAGTTACCACTTACCTGATCAGGGTTAACATCTGTTCATGTAGCCGCAGCTGACTAGAAGAATAGGCTACCCTCTCATACAAGAACACACAGCACATGTTGGTTCACTACAAACTGGGTACTTTATTACTCATTACATACGCAATCACATAACATTACAATATAACACATAACCTGCAAAGGAAAGTGAAAGATTAAGTTGTACACTCTAATAAGAAAGGGTCGACATCACCTTAGTAGTATGTAGCCTGCACTCAGTGGTCATCTAGGTTCCCTTCTCGTCTGTGCCTCGGCTCGCCTGGAATCACCCTTCTCCGAGTCACTGGGGACCTCTTCCTTATCGGCTACTCTCTCCTCTCTGGCTATTCTGCTAGGAGAGCATCTGTCTCTCGGTTCTTCTCCGCCTTCAAGATGGCGTCTGTCTTCCCTGGAATAAGTAGTAGCTTTACTGCTAACGGCTAGATGCCGCCTACGGACTGAACATGTAACTGCCTCAGACTTTCACTAATATAGAGGTGCGTTTTCTCATGGAAAATTCCGGCCTGTAACCTGCCGCCCACCAAATTCTTGTACCTCCCCGTACCAAGGACACGTTCCCAGCCGGCCGGCCTGATGTAGTGTCTTCGGCATGAAGAAAAATACAATCCTTCGATAAGGGCCGGCCTGAACCGGTTCTCTCCAAGCGAATAACACCTCATAACTAAAACATTACATTTGACCTAGAAGCATCCCAAGCTGCCGGGGCAGAAAGAAAGATGGAGTCTCTCCCGTTTCAGGCCTACCAGGCCTGAATTCAGCACAGCTCCATGAAATACCCTCAATACAGGACAGGCCATCCCTAATACTAACAAATCTATCCCCTAGACTATGTGTGCAAGCCCCGATCCACGGGGAAGAGCACAGGATCACGTCGAAGTGCCTAGTAAATAGGCTCCATTCACTACTCTAACCCTTAGACTTGAATGGTAAGAGACTGAAGTCACATTTAATCATCTTTTCCTCACAAGAAGGCCGGGAAAATCGAGCAGAACATACACCCACCTCATTTTTTTTACCCTGGTGCTTAGCGGGCTCCCTGCTGCCTGGGGAGTGCTAATTGGCGTGAACCACCCCCTTAAAATAAATATATAATCCTTGAGTCCTAATGGGATTTTTGCGTGCTTGGGTGGGCAGATAAAGGGTAATCATCACAACCTACTCCAAGGGGACAGAAAGACTGAATCTTTCATGGCATGGGTGTTGGCTGGGGTAGCAATGGGGCTGTCTCCCCTTTCAACTGTTAAAAAAATACACCCACGGCTGGGCTCTCTGTCCCACACTGAGACAAAAGCCTGTGCTTCCTCCAAGAGTGGGGGATGCCTTACAGACCACCAACTACACTGTCAAAAAAAGTAATCCTTGGTGTTCTAGTGGGCTTTTGCTCCTCTTACACGGATACAATGGGAATAAACCACCTTGCATGCCCATCAGAATGGCAGAAAAACTAAATGATCTTTCAGAGGGAGTGGTCTGATGCCATGAAGGGATCTCTGACATATTATCGACAGACACATTATCGAACTACACAAATATCGCATCAAATATATCGACATCAAAAATATCGACATTGTATACTTATTTAAAAAACGACACTAATATTGACACTACAATATCGTAATACAATTATATCGATCACACAAAAATCGCACACATAAATATCGCAATACTAAATATCGACATGAGTAAATAAATATGACACATGTCACAAATATCGATAACCAAAATATAGACATCAAGAATATCGTTTTTTTAAAATATATCGACAATTCTAACACTAATAAAAACAATATTTTAAACAACATAAAGACAATATTTTCCCAAAACATAAATTTTTCAAATGAGATTCTACTTAAACATAAACATAACATTTATAGCTATCTCAATATTTAACAACATAATAAAAAAACACTGAAATAATTATCACATTGGCATTTCGAACACATTTAAAAAACATTCACTACACATTATAAACAATCTTTTTATATATAATGATTTAAAACTCTCCTCCTTTAAAACTAAATATACTCTTACTTAGCATTTTCCATAAAAGGAAACCAATTAACTAAAAAAAAATCAAACCATCCAATAGAAAGGCCACATACAGAAAACAACCAATAACATGGACATTACAAACGTTAAAGGCAGGGAAGGTCCCCTGGGACTATTTTAATACAACATCTTTATTTCTTCCCTTTAACCTTACTGAAAAACAGCAGTTAATGTCCATGAAAGATGCTACATATTCATTGTTACATATTGAAAAATTAGAACCTTTAGCTTTCTCTGTAGCGGAATTGGATACAGGCGTGTGGTTATTACATGGGTTGATCACTCTCCCGTTCGCGCTTTTCAAGTTTACGTCCTGTATGAAACACTATGCTCTGGGTAGATATGAACAGCTGGGCACTGCTTTCATACATGAGGTTTGGTCCCTCCCTTTTATGTATAGATGTACAAGGGACGGTACTGAGGTTTATCTGACAGGTGAGGAATGTACAACGACACCTGATCATTCTGTAGTATGTAGACACATTCAATTACACGGTGCATGCAATGTACAAGCTCCAAATTTGCCCTGCGTCCTGAAAGGTATCCCAGTGCCAGTGATTACGCCATCTTTCACGCTGCTTGCAAACGGTAGTTATTTAATTTTGAACAATGAAGCTTGCTGCGGGATGTTAGTGGGAATCCCTTACATAGTGACTGTATAGCAGAGAGTTGTCTGCTGCAATAATGTTCTATTTCCACCCCCGCATGGGCGGCTGGATGTTTCCATCTGGCCTTCGATTCCGACCTTGAAGGCAGAGTTCAACAAGATGAGCAGAATAAGGGCGCTATTGTCCCAAAAGGAGGTGCCATTGACTTCCTCCGGTGAAACATTTGTCCTTCACGTTGCAAATACGCGTACTGAGGTACAGGCGCTTTTGAATACTGACCTCCCCCTACATTTTGGTGCTTTGATCCAAACAATTTTCAATGCCTCGTCCACGACGGGCCTGGCTCATTTTTTTAAGCTTGTGGGCTCGGGCCTCGTGACCTCTTTCCAAACTATTTTTGGTGTGATTCCGGCATTTTTTCATTCTATTTTCTCGAGCATCTTTGGAGGTGTCCCGCTGATTCTGGCGCTTGTGGCAGGAGTGCTGCTTTTACTTTTCATACTGCAAAATGGCTGCTCTTTCTGTGCCACACGACAACCTGTCCCGTCTGCATCTTCTCCGTGACAGGATGCTTGAATATTATGGTACGCTGCCATTGGCGACTTTGAGCCTGGCGTATGGATTATCCTTCCGGTATTCCTACTTCACCTGCGTACAGCCAGTCTTTCACTGCCTAGATTGTCCCTTTGAATGGCCTTTGGATTTGTGCTTAACCAACACGGTGTCTCCGGTGCCGGATTATGATCGACTGATGAGGCCCTTAGTGTCTCACGAGTTTGCCTGTTCTGGTGTTCGGATTATGGCCTGTGGTGCGGCGCATGGTATCCTGGGTAATTGGGTCATCGCAAGAGCAGCCTATGATTTCTTGAATATGAGCTATCTGGAGGAACAATTGGGTTGCCCTCTGATTGTGCTAGAGGCTCCGCTCATTGAAGAACATGTATGTTCCTTTTCTTTGATTAATTGGATGGCTAAAACTTTTCGTGGCTCTGCAAACGATTTCTTGTTGGAAGCAGTGGCCACGTATGCTGCATATACGTTCATGGATTGAGTAAACTGTGGTCCTCTATGTTTTTTCTCCCGTGCCTTTGGACTGCTGTCCATAGCAACATTTTTTAATTTTTCCCATCACACGTTTGTGGTTTTTTTCTCCCCTTTTCGGTTTTCATGTTTTCGGCTTTTGCCTGAACTATAAATTGTTTATTAATTGAATACGCCTTGTTCTGCTCTGTCGAAACTGAACTTTGCATTCTCTTTTTTCTTGCCTACTGTATAGTGCTTAGATCAAGGGGGCATGTAGTGAGGACTCCCTTAATACGTACATACATTGTTAAGTTAGCATAACCGCGTTAGATGTTAGAAAGCCATCTTGCCGCTTTTGCGCACGACACTGCGTTTACATTTTATTGCTTAAACAAACTGCTGACTCGAGCTTTGCCTCACACGGAAGCAATCTGTTGTTACCATCCCGAGCTCTGCGCAGCGACCTTGGTCTGTACATGGCGTGACAAAACAGTCTGGTTTGTTAGACAATGCATGTTTTCTACTCTAGATTGATCGACCCACTATTTAGACATAACACACAGGCAGCTGTAAATACCTGAAAGTTGGTGCTTTTAATAACACAGACATCATGATTATTATTCAGACCGAAGACGAGCCTTCCTGCGAGAAGACTCCTGATGCTCCTGTGATGTGATTTCACTAAGCTGATCTTTGAGGTATGGGGTCCCCTATTGAAGCCTAAGAGACCTTCTATTAGCATAATAATAATATTAGCTTCTTAGTAAAGGGAAGGTGGTATTATCCACTGTCATTATAATATGATCACCCCTTTTATATTCTATGGTATTGTAACGATGCTGATGGTTTTGATTTTAATCATTTGTCTGCTTGTATTAGCCAAACTACTGCATCTTAGGACACGTGGTCTATAAAAATAAACTCTTTTTATTTTCACCGTGTCTCTGTGGATTCTTGTTGTGGACTGATGTGAGAATAATATACGAACAGGTATTTCCGATTCCCATCATTCCTGAGAGTATACTGAGTCGCTTGTTCTGGGTTGTCTTTTCATTGGGATCTCTGAGCCTAATCTCGGATAACGAATGGGACACTAATACTAGCCGGAGACTGGGTTCTGGGTTCTGAGGTGAGTTTCTGGTACACCACAATTCACTGAGTTGGCAGTATGTGCTGGACACAGAACTTAATTAATTTACTATTCCCACTCCAATCTATATTTAATTAAGATAAGTGCTGGACACTGAACTTAATTAATTTACTATTCTCACTCCAATCTATATTTAATTAGAATAGATGTTGGACACTGAACTTAATTAATTTACAATTCCCACTCTAGTCTATATTTAATTAAGATAAATGCTGGACACTGAACATAATGAATTTACTATTCTCACTCCAACCTATATTAAATTAGAGTAGGTGCTGGACACTGAACTTAAATAATTTACTATTCCCACTCCAGTCTATATTTAATTAAGATAACTGCTGGACACTGAACTTAATTAATTTACTATTCTCACTCCAACCTATATTAAATTAGGGTAGGTGCTGGACACTGAACTAAAATAATTTACTATTCCCACTCCAGTCTATATTAAATTAAGATAAGTGCTGGACACTGAAGTAAAATAATTAACTATTCCCACTCCAGTCTATATTTAATTAAGATAAGTGCTGGACACTGAACTTAATTAATTTACTATTCCCACTCTAGTCTATATTTAATAAAGATAAATGCTGGACACTGAACATAATGAATTTACTATTCTCACTCCAACCTATATTAAATTAGAGTAGGTGCTGGACACTGAACTTAAATAATTTACTATTCCCACTCCAGTCTATATTTAATTAAGATAACTGCTGGACACTGAACTTAATTAATTTACTATTCTCACTCCAACCTATATTAAATTAGGGTAGGTGCTGGACACTGAACTAAAATAATTTACTATTCCCACTCCAGTCTATATTAAATTAAGATAAATGCTGGACACTGAAGTAAAATAATTAACTATTCCCACTCCAGTCTATATTAAATGAAGATAAGTGCTGGACACTGAACTTAATAAATGTACTATTCTCACTCCAACCTATATTACATTAGAGTAGGTGCTGGACACTGAACTTAATTAATTAACTATTCCCACTCCAGTCTATATTACATTAGAGTAGGTGCTGGACACTGAACTTAATTAATTAACTATTCCCACTCCAGTCTATATTTAATTAAGATAACTGCTGGACACTGAACTTAATTAATTTACTATTCTCACTCCAACCTATATTTTCTTAGAGTATGTGCTGGACACAGAACTTAATTAATTTACTATTCCCACTCCAATCTATATTTAATTAAAATAAGTGCTGGACACTGAACTTAATTAATTTACTATTCTCACTCCAATCTATATTTAATTAGGGTAGATGCTGGACACTGAACTTAATTAATTTACTATTCCCACTCTAGTCTATATTTAATTAAGATAAGTGCTGGACACTGAACATAATTAATTTACTATTCTCACTCCAACCTATATTAAATTAGAGTAGGGGCTGGGCCCTGAACTTAATTAATTTACTATTCCCACTCCAGTCTATATTACATTAGAGTAGGTGCTGGACACTGAACTTAATTAATTAACTATTCCCACTCCAGTCTATATTTAATTAAGATAAGTGCTGGACACTGAACATAATTAATTTACTATTCTCACTCCAACCTATATTAAATTAGAGTAGGTGCTGGACACTGAACTTAATTAATTTACTATTCCCACTCCAGTCTATATTTAATTAAGATAACTGCTGGACACTGAACTTAATTAATTTACTATTCTCACTCCAACCTATATTAAATTAGTGTAGGTGCTGGACACTGAACTAAAATAATTTACTATTCCCACTCCAGTCTATATTAAATTAAGATAAGTGCTGGACACTGAACTAAAATAATTTACTATTCCCACTCCAGTCTATATTAAATGAAGATAAGTGCTGGACACTGAACTTAATAAATTTACTATTCTCACTCCAACCTATATTTAATTACAGTATGTGCTGGACACTGAACTGAATTAATTTACTATTCCCACTCCAGTCTATATTTAATTAAGATAAGTGCTGGACACTGAACTTAATTAATTTACTATTCTGACTGAAATCTATATTTAATTATGGGATTAGTAAAATTCTAAATTATATTTAAATTTTCTAAATAATTATTTTTTCAAATTTAAAAATATATAAACATTTTAAATTAACTTCCCAACCTTATCCCCTATAACCCAACATTCCGCTCCTAAAATTATTTGTAAAATTCTAAATTTAATTTACAATTTCAAAATAATTTTTATTAAAAATTAACAAATATATAAACATTGTTAAAACACTTCCCACCCTTATCCCCTATCAACCAACATCCAGCTCCTAAAATTATTTGTAAATTTAGAAATTTAATTTACAATTTCTAAATATTTTTTTTTTTAAATTAAAGATTATATAAACATTTGTAAAACACTTCCCACCCTTATCCCCTATAAACCAACATCCCGCTCCTAATAATATTTGTAAAATTCGAAATTTAATTTACAATTTCTAAATACATTTTTAAAAAAATTAAACAATATATAAACATTTTTAAAACACTTCCCACCCTTATCCCCTATGAACCAACATAAACATTTTTTTACAATTCTAAATTTAATTTACAATTTCTAAATATTTTTTTTTTAAATTAAACAATATATAAACATTTTTAAAACACTTCCCACCCTTATCCCCTATAAACCAACATCCCGCTCCTAAAATTAAATATACATTTCACATTTTAAAAAAAAAATTCGAATTAAATTTTACAATATATTACAAAAATTAATTAACTTTTTTAAAACACTCCCCACCCTTATCCCCTATAACCCAACATCCCGCCCCTAAAACAATATAAATATTTCTCATATTATATACATTTTAACTATTTATACAAACAACTTCAAAATATTTACTAAACATACAATGACGATATTTTCACATGTCGATATTATTACTAACGATATTACTTACATCGACATATAAGTAAAAAAAAAAAACGATATTTTTCACATCGATATTATCTATTTTGATATTTTGTACATTCGATATTTTTGACTCGATATTTCTGTCCCTCGATATTAAAAAGTCGATATATAGACTGCTCACCGCCATGAAGGAGTAGGCTCCAACCCCATTGATCATAAAAAAAAAAGGTTTCGATCTAGTGTATATTGGACTCCCAAATTTACTCCCCTCCTTGCAGGGGGGCAGAAAGATTTTGTCAGCTTACCAGTGGAGGAAGCATTTGCCAAACTGGGGGGCACTCCCCACTAGAATTTGCCTTGTGATCTAGTGGTGTGTATCCTTGCTCAAGGATCACCCTCCTACATTGATCCCTGAGCAGGGATCCACATGGGAGAAGTACCACTAGAAAGAGGAGAGTCTCCCCTTTCCAATGATACCTCGCTTGGTGAAATGAGCGTTTGGGGCCTGTGCGGTGCTACCAAAATATACACAAATTCTAGCCCTTTGCACAGGAGGTCTGCAGTTGATTGGGTAATCCAGGGCAGAGTCCTGGGACAATCCCATTAATTCCCTGATGGACAAGCAATTGGGGCAAGTGGAGGGATCCATTAAAGGTTACGTTCTGCAGAATTCACTTGTTCTATGGGTGAGATCTTCTGTTGGGCTACCTCTACAGTTCTGTTATTCCATCTGCCTCCTGCACTAACAGGTATCCCTCAGGGTGATGTACAATTCTGATGTGCGCAGCTGGATGGCAATGATCAGCTGCCTCTAAAAAGGGCCTCATGATGTGACAGTGAAGAGATGGTGGCTGAGTGTGAATTTAGTGAAGAGATGGTGACTGAATTTGGTGAGAGGTGCTATCCAGCCATGTCACAATTAAAGGAGGTATGTTTTGTAATATTAGTCATGGCAATCAGGATACTGAAGTCGCTTAGGGCCTCATGACACGACAGTGAAGAGATAGTGGCTGAGTGTGAACTTAGTGAAGAGATGGTGACTGAATTTGGTGAAAGGTGCTATCCAACCATGTAACAATTAAAATAGATATGGTTTGTAATATTAGTCATTGCAATCAGGATACTGAAGCCACTTTAGCAATTTTAATGCACACTTAGGGGCTGATTCCGATCCGGGTCGGAAGGGCATCGAACGCGATCTGGCCAGGAGAAATACGAGTCGTACACGTGTTTTCCTCCTGACTCGTACAGCTGTACGAGCAAGCAAGTACGATGTGAGCTACGTGAAATCCACTGACCGAGTTGTTTCCGGGTCTGAACTGCTCCGTACGTCTCAGTCGGAAGCTAACCGTGGCGTGCAATGGATGGGATTTACGACCGAGCCAGTACGATGCACGCGTCGGACAGCCTGTGCGAGCCGGAGTGTCCGGCTCGCAACACGTCCGGGTGGTTGCCTTTGGGGGTCCACGTCGGACCCCCTGTCATCCGCAGCTCTACGACTCAGACACAGGAGGACACCCAAGGGTCCCCCCAACACAGGCATGTGTGGTGCGGATGGCACCGATGTGTACCCACTGTAGGGGGCGCCCTTGTGCGAGACGTACCTATTCAGTCAATGGGAGCCCATGTACGCGTAATACGGCCGGCTCCAATTGTTTTCTATGGGAGTCCGACCAAACCGAGTCTGGCTCGGTCGGAAAACACTCCGGATCCGGCTCAGTCGGAGTGCTTTCCGAACCGGATCGGAATCGGCACCTAAGTGCAGAAATCAGTCTCAAAGTAACCATCTGCTCATTGACTAAAATGTAATTGATCATCACATACATTTCTAGATAATCAGCAAGCATAATTGTTAATGAATGCAATGTATGCAATAGCAAGACATCTAGAAATATGCTAACAGTAAACTTGGGAAAGTGTTGGAAGATTTTGAGCTTTCATTTCAGAACAATACAAATAACATTGACAAGTTACTAAGGGCAGCTACTGTATTTCCCTAACAATCCTCAGCAACTTAAAGTTTCAGGAGCCTATTCACAGACTGCATTTGTTTGTACAAAAAATAGTAACATATACTATTCACAATTTTGTGGGAGTTGTCTGCCTCCACCTCTGCTCAATTTTTATGCGAGAAGATCTCTGTTCCAACTTGTTGAGTCTCTGCACATGTATATCTATGATTAAGTAGTAAATGTTTGAGGGACTGAGGGGAGTGGCTTGGAAATTGGGAAAAATTATGACTAAATGGGAGTGGAATGGGGAGGACTAGGTAGGGGTTAAGGGCAGATTAGGGAGGGGTGTAGGGAAGGAACTGTACCCACCCCCAAAGGGGTAAGCCCATCACTATTCATATACAAAGTTTCTACAGCCACAGAGGGACCCCAGACAGTAGTAAATTACTCCAGCTCAGAATTGAAGTAGGTCCAGCACCAGATATGGCTAACTACTGGTACTGCAACACTCTCCCATGGAAATTAATGGAGGAAGGAACTAATGTAACCCAGTGGAATATTATTAAATTCAGGTAGACTGTTTTAAATAGCTAGAAATATAAATAAATAACGTAATAATGTAAACATTTTTCTGGTAAATATTATAGTAAATCAATTGTATATATTTAATTTAGGTGTACACTTTATTTCATCAAATGTTACCTTGAAAACAAAGAAGCAACATGACATTTCCAGATATCTTTAGAAGTGAAAATTCTAATTGAGACAACATATTCTAAATGCTATGATTAATTACTGGTAATCTCACCTCTATTATTCCTCTTCCTTGTCTGAATACTTCCATCGCAAGGTGTGTCCAAACTCCAAAATCAGCCACAGTGTTCCTTGACTAAAACAAATAAAAAAAATAGAACCCTGTCCTCTAACCTTAACCATAAAGAAAAAAGACCACCTCTTCTCAATATCCTCCTGAATCAACTACGAAAGCAACTCAAAAGGTCCCATTCAAACCAGGCACACACTCAAGAGGGCAGGAGGGTCATAAGTGCTGGGAAGAGTAATAAGAATCAGAGTAATGATATTACAGGCAAGTAATCAAACCGTTACCTCTTTAGACTTCCCCATTGTAGTCCTTACATTGTGAGGCTCTAGCAAAAAGGAGAAGCATTACCCCAAAACAGAGGATGCTTGTAACCTGATCAAGTGTGGCAACAAGAGAGCCATGGAACTTAATGTTTCCAGGCAAGAGGCTCCTCATTCACACCAATGATTGGTTGAATGAAAACCGTATGTGGCCAGAAGACAGCGGCAATAAGAATAGGTACAGAGGCCAACAGTGACCTTCAGCAGAACAGGCACACTCAAACCAATTTAAAAAGGAGAGCACATGGGGGGCGTGGCCAACGCCCGAGAAAGATGGCGGCGCGACCATAACTCTCCCGAGACGGCGGAGAAGAAAATGACTACGACGTAGCCTTTACCTGCTTTCTATCCCCCAGAGCAGCGGTTCTGGAAACGGAGGTATTGAAGCGCCACCGGAGCTGGGGTTTGTTGTTTGTGGTGCCCCATGGCGTCTTCTTCACCTCGACCGCGCTGCAACGCGCTTCTGTGGTGAAGCGGCCGCCTTTTCACATCGTGTCTGACGTGCATCCTCAGCGCGCAACGGAACACTACCGGTAATTGCCCTTTCCATGACCGGCAGTTACCTGATTGATGTGTGACTGACTAAATGAGCACCATTTAGCAAATGACTATTTATTTTTGAATACCTCTTCTGGAAAGCGGCAAATTTCCTCCTCGCCATGTGTTTTCTGTTGCTTTTCTTTCTATGAGGAGCTGTCTGATTTTTAAGCTTTATTTGTTGCCTACACTCTCTAATGGGAGCAACTTCACACAGTCACCTGGTCTCCTCATAAATTAACGCAATGTGAACATTATTTATTAAACAGCTACTCTTTTGTGAATAACTGTGCTCAGTCCCTGCCTGCCATGCCGTAAGCTTCTCTCAGCCTCTCTCAACATATTTGGAGCAGCTATTTTGTTTTAACACATGGTGAGCATAAATTATTACTTTTTGACCAATGCCTGAGTCTCAACATTACCTGAAGGAATGTTACTACGAATTATGGTAGAACCTTGCAGGAGATGATGTGTGCATCTGCAACTCTTGCTGCATTATTATAGCGATATTAAGTGGACTTTTGTCAACGCCCAAGGATTATGGCGATGTCGTAGTGACACGCCCAGAGCTGGTGCGGCGAGCTGGAGCTTACAGGCTGTTTTTGATATGTACCTTATCAGTGGTATGCTTCGCTGAAACCTCACTCATCTACAAGAATCTTCATTGGATGCCCTCGAGACAGTAAGGTGTCACTTTTGCAGGCGTAAACACCCTTTTGAAGAGAGTTTTTCCACGTTCAGGCATTCTGTGAGGGAGATTCAATTTAAAGGCCACAACTGTATCCCCTCCCATACCTTTATTATTTTAGTCTACCTTTACATGACCAGGTTTGCTTTTGCTTCAACTCAGCATTGCTCCGCCTTGGGAGGACTTTAATCTACTCTTCTGCGTTTGCCCGCTTTTCTTGGTTTTAGGTCTCCTATATTGTTCATTATTGTCCTATTGCACTCACTTAACGGTTTCCTAACTCCTCATGGGCAAACTCCGGAATTTAGGATTGGCTGCTTCCTCTCAATTGCCTGCGGACTCGGATTCGGATTCTCCTCCTCAGGTCATGGTAGACACCACAGCACCTAAATCAGATGTAATACGAGGAGCCATCCCTAAGGCGCGCAGTAAAGGGAAGTTGCCATCCTCTCTAGCTTCTTCTAAACGCCTGAAGAAAGATCCACCTTCTCCAGAAAGTAACTCCCCTTCAGCTTCCATGGATCTCATTCTGGAAGAACTTCGCGCGTTCAAACCTTTTATGGAAGCTACAACGAAAAACATGCAGGCTATGCAAGAAAAATGGTCATCTTTGAAGTCACGTGTTCCGACTTTGGAAACCTCCACAGATTCCTTGCAATCCTCTTGTTCTCTTATTCCGTCAATGGAAGCGGAGATACATCTACTCAAACATCAGACAGAGGACTTGGAAAATAGGAATCGCAGGAACAATCTTCGCCTTTATGGCCTCCCGGAGCTCACAGAAGGGTCAAACCCCACCGTTTTCTTTCAATCCTTTCTTGCCAAGATCTTAGATGCTCCAGCCTTATCTTCAGTCAACATTCAAAGAGCCCATCGTCTTGGCCCAAAGGTCGCTAGTAAGCCTAGTGGTGTCATTATATTATTCCTGCAATTCACTGACCTCCTTCAGGTCCTTTCAGCCGCCAAACTCAAGAAGCAAATTATGTGGGAAGGTCATCGCCTCTTTCTTTCACAAGATGTCTCCAAGGCTACTGCGGATCGAAGAAAGACATTTTTAGACATGAGACCTCAACTACGGGCCCTGAATGCTAGATATAGACTGCTACATCCTTGCCTCTTCAAGGTCACTTATAAAGACAGAACAACCACGTATGAAGACCCTGCTGCCCTGCAAGCGTTTCTCCAACGACATGGCCCAGATGTTATGGATGTATCCAGACCTGGCTGACAAGACTTGTTATTTTTTCTTGAATCTAGTTGTGTTATGATTCTGTTATTTGCTCCATTATTGTTGATGCTGTGAATCTCCTATTATTTCTTCTTCTGACAGTAGTTTTCACTCTTATGTATCCCCTCTGTGGTTCATTTGTAGTTTTGTTTTCTTTGTTTCCCTGTGACACATTTTTCTCTTTAATTGTTTATTTCTCTCGTTCTTACAGACATTCTCTTCCTCCCTCATATCCCGTTGTGACTTGTTGCTTTCCTTATGCTGCGTCTTTTGGATTCATTGTATTTGAGGTTTGACGTCTTCTCTGGATGTCGTCGTTGTCTCCCGGCGTCCTCCCCCCTTCCTCGTTCTTGAGTTTTTTCGTTCCGTAAGTATGTTTCTCAGTCGTTCCTTTCGAACATGTACTGTCTTTTTCTTGGTTTTTGTCTCTGTTCTTCTTTCTACTCCTGATCCCTTACCTTTGGTTCCTTTCTCTCTTTTTTCACTTCTTTTTACTTTCTCTTGCCTCCTATCTTTCCCTCTCTTTCCTGCCTTTTCTTAGATTCAGTACTATTTTCATAATGGTTCCTTCCTTTCTTTCCTTTCCTTCTCTTCCTCTTTATTCTCTCTCCTTATACCCTTTCTCCTTCACCATTTTGTTACACTTCCCTTAGTTTTCTCAAGTTACCTTTTCTGTCATAATAAGCATGTTGCTGTTAGCTGTATTTCTTTGCTATTGCATTCCGTGTTACATCGTGGAATGTTAAGGGTTTAAACAATCCCATTAAAAGGCAAAGAGTTCTATCTCATTTAGCGAGACTTAAATCCGACGTTGCCCTCCTTCAAGAGACTCACCTCTCAGACTCAGAGGCTCTAAAACTCAAGCATTGTTGGGTGGGTCATGTTTTTTGCTCTCCCACAGTTTCTAAGAAAAATGGTGTTGTGATTTTATTACATAAAAAGTTAAATGTTTCCTCAATTTCTTATGAATGTGATGATGAAGGCCGATGGGTTATTGCTACACTGCTTATAGATAATATTCCTATCACTTTTTTAATGTATATGCCCCAACTGGAATTAAGAGATTATTTTGGCCCTCTATCTCAACTAAGCTGTCCTCCCTCTCTAGCAACTACATACTTCTCGGGGGAGACTGTAACCAAGTTGTTGATCCCTTCCTTGATCGCCAAACCAATGTTAAATTTGTTCCTTCTAAGATGCATGCTCAATTTGTTAACACATTTCAAAACAATGCTTTGGTGGATATCTGGAGACTATGTAATCCCGATCTAAGAGAATACAGTTTTTACTCCCCCCCCTCACCAATCGCAATCCCGCATTGATCATATCTTCCTTAGTAAATCCCTATCCCAGCATGCTATACGTTCTGACATTGGTTCCATCCTAATCTCGGACCATGCTACGGTTTATGTGGACCTTGACCTACTTCCCTATTCCCCTCACTCTGGCAGATGGCGTTTCAACAATGCCTTGCTTTTGGACCCAACTTTTTGTTCTGAATTTAATGCCTTTGCCACTGAATTTTTCCTCCTTAACCATATCCCTGATTCCTCTTTTGTCACTGTCTGGGATTCTTTTAAATCAGCTTCTAGGGGTTTTATTATTAATATTGTAGCCCGACGGAAGAAACTCCGAATAGCCGAATCCGAACGCATCTTAGCCACTATTAAGACTCTAGAGCTTGAATATCATGCCTCTAAATCTGAATATTCTCTTAAAAAGCTCATTGATGCGAAATTTTCCTTCAATAAATTTACAACTGATGCAGCTTCTAACCTTCTGCTAAAATGTAACTCCAGGTACTATGGAGGTAAGAAAAAAATGGGGAAACTTTTGGCCAATTACTTAAAGATAAGGGAAGAATGAACAAAGATTGAATCCATTCAGACTTTCTCTGGGAACTCTTGTTTTAAAGATAAAGACATCCTTTCTGAGTTTGTTAAATTCTATGATAATCTTTATACTCCCGAACACGTTCCGGAGACTACGGATCTTCTCTCGTATTTTCACTCGCTTCCTTCTCCCCCGGCTTCTCACGTTGATTTCACTGCCTTAGAACGAGACATCTCGCTCTCTGAAATCTCCCATGCTGTTTCTAAACTGCGTCACGGTAAGTCTCCAGGTCCTGATGGCTTCACTATTGAATTTTATAGCCACTTTGCCTCTCTACTTCTCCCTAAGCTATTACTATTATTCCAATCCTTTCTTGCAGCGGGTTCTTCCAGCGGTTCCTTCCAACAAGCCTTAATCTGTTTAATTTCCAAAGACGATAAAGACCTCTCATTATGCAAGAATTACAGACCAATTTCTCTGGTTAATACGGATTATAAAATTTTGGCTAAAATTCTGGCGTTGCGCATGGATCTCCTCTTACCCGATCTCATTAGTCCTGAACAATCAGGTTTTGTCAAGGGCCGTCTCTCATCTGACAACTCCCGTGTTTTTCTTAATATTCTTAGTAAGGCTTCCTCTATGTCGCTCCCCTTCGCAGCTATTTCTTTAGATGCGGAGAAGGCCTTCGATAGGATTGGGTGGGACTTTATGTTCCAAGCCTTACGCTGGATCGGTTTTTCTTCCAAATTCATCTCTACTATTTCTTTACTCTATTCTAATCCCCAAGCTTCCATTTTTGTCAATGGAATGACTTCAGATTATTTTTCATTACATAGAGGAGTCAGACTGGGGTGACCCCTATCTCCCTTACTTTTTGTTTTAGCCTTGGAACCCTTTCTTACCAAAATTCCTCTGGATAACAGTATTTCTGGTTTTAAATTTGGTTCGCGTCAGGTTAAGCTCTCGGTTTATGCTGATGATATTCTTTTTTACTGCTCTGACCCTGCCTCCTCTATTCCCTCTTTTCTTCAACAGGTGTCCTCCTTCTCCGCGGTGTCTGGTTATCGTCTAAATGCTGACAAGTGTGAGATTTTACCTTTAAACCCTATTTGTCAAAAACACCTTTTCTCCCAAACAGGTTTCTCATGGCAACCATCAAAGATCAAATATCTGGGTGTTTGGTTCACTCCCCTCTTGTCCGATACGCTCAAATTTAATTTTGATTACGTCTACAAGAAAATGGACACGTCAATTCAATGCTGGAACCCGCTTTTTCTGTCCTGGTGGGGTCGGCTCAATTCTATAAAAATGATGTTATCCCCCCTTCTGCTTTATACCATTTCCATGCTTCCATTACACATCTCAGTTTCTTTCTTTAAACGGATTGATTCTCTGCTACTGAAATTCCTATGGAATAGCAAGCGGCCTCGGATAGCTTTGGCATCATTACGCAAGGATAAGGTCCAATCTGGTGTGCGCTTTCCGGATTTCAGAGAATATCATCGAGCTTTCTCTATGAAACAATCAGCCCGTTGGTTCTCTTCTGACCTCCCACACTATCCACCTATCTGGTTAACTATGGAATCTTCCTTTCTATCCCCCATTACCTTTCGCGAGTTCCTGTCCTTCTCGTCTTCTTTAGTCCGTCTTCGTACGCCTGTTGTATCTCATTCCCGTACTCTTCTTCTCCCTTACATAACATCATCTTATCCCACCCTCCTTTCCATTCACGACCAACCAATATGGCACAACTCTCTTCTCAGAATCCGTAATTGCACAATATTTTGGAGGACATGGCACTCTCGTGGATTATGTTGGATTTCTCAATTAGTTTCACAGGAGACCCCACTCTCCTTCCAGGAACTTCAGTCCGCTTTCTCACTGCCTTCTTCTGCTCGATCGCAATATCTTGCTCTTCTCCCAGTTCTGATCTCATACCTCCGCTCCTTAGTGCCTTCTACCGATATTCCTTCGAACCGCAAAGCTACCTCTTTATTATTGGAGACGTCTCCCTCAGCTTCTGCCATTTATAACTCTTTCCGTTATTCCGCTGACAGACTAAAATCCAAACTTGAGACTACGTGGGAATCGGATCTTTCTCAAGACTGGCCAAAATCCCTTTGGGACAAATTGTGGACTAAACGTCATAAAACCTCTAGAGCTGCTACTACTACCCAAACCTTATTTTTCATTTATAATAGAACTTTATGTACTCCTCTTGCTTTATCCCGTTTTTCTTCAAACACATCCCCTATTTGCTGGTCCTGTTCTTGCCCTATTGCAGATCTCAAACACATGCTATTCGAATGCCCTCCTATCTCCAAGTTTTGGCACCTAGTATGGACGAAAAATACAAAAGATATTCCAATTTCAACTCCCCTTTTCCCTTCCGCAAGTTTTTCTAGGTTCCCTATCACCATCCCTCCCACAATCTCCTTCCCATTATCTGTTACTTGACCTTCTACTTGCTGTGGCTTTCCATATCATCACTTCTAATTGGAAGCAAGCTGCAAATGTCTCCTATCAATCTTGTTGGAATGCAGTTTGCTTCCATCATCACCTAGATACTAATTACGTATCCCCCATTTCTCTAGCAATCAAGCGCGACCTGATTTGGCTTCCTTTGGTATCTTATCTCTCCTCCTTTGCTCCAGCACACATCTCTCCAGATCCTGACACAGTCGAGGTGCGTAAACCACCATGATTTCATTGTTTCTTTATTGCCCTTTTTGATACGGTATTACGCTCTACTATGTTATATGGTATTCTCTGTTCTCTGCGATGTTTTGGTTTATGTAGACTTCATGTTTGTTATATTTGCCTTTAATGAGAATTTTATTGAACTGCTTATTCTTTGTACATGCTTATCATGATGTCTTTACCCCTTCCCCCCCTTCCTTTCCTTCTTTTTCTTCAATAAACTCAAACTTAAAAAAAAAAAAAAGGAGAGCACATAAATGAGAATGCTACCAAATTCCAGTAAGGAAATCAAGGGCAAGCTATATAAAAAATGGGGGAATATGAGCACATTATCACAAGCCAGGTATCAAAGGTAAAATAAAAGGACGGCCCAAATGTAGGGACAATAGGAACATGCAAAGCAGCAGAACAATACCCAAGCCCCCTTAACAGGAAGAGCCAGTCAGCTGGACTATACACACCAGGGGAAAAAGGCTGCAGATAAAGTAAATCTCCAACCCAATGCCAAGACCCCCCAATCCATGGGAGGAGAAACCCCAGGTGGCAAATAACATGTGCAACAAGCACAAAGGCCCATCGACCCACATCAGACCTAAGATGACTCAGATCAGACAGTACTGACTCTTACCTGACAAGTCCGCAACATGGCTTCTAAGAGGTGATATGGACCCAACACCTTATGCCTAGTTTCTCCTACTTGTGAAGTTGTGGCAGCAATGAAGTACCATCAGGACTAGGGAAGCGGGTCTTGATCTGAAGGCGCAGTACATATACCCAAGGAGTTGTGGTTAAACCTTTAACACACAAAGAAGAACCTTATACATGCTGCCAATCTTCTAATGATTTGAAATGCCCAAGATTAAAGTCCCGGGTATAGTCAGTTCAGGGATCTACCTGTGTTCAGCTTGCTCTATTTTAGGGACATGCACCAGACTTTGGATTTCTCTAGTGTCTCTCTGATTTGGACCCCTGCCCCCAACACACCTACTCCAGAGGACTGCATCCATCAGCGCCATGGTCATACCTATTCTGAATGCCTCCACCTCTTCTGCCACCTTCATGGATACACACAGCTGTTTTCCCACTGCAGAAGAAATCCTCCGCCGTGGACCCTTTAACTATTGCCAATTACAGGCCAATCTCCCTAATTCCTGGCCAAGGTATTGTATAAAATAGTCAATAGATGCCTCATTGAATATCCACCACCAACTCCTCGAAAGCACTCAGTTGGGTTTGAGACCCAACCACAGAATGGAAAATGCCCTAATTACTGCCACAAGTAACATACACATGAGTCTTGACAGAGAAGACACAGCAGCCCTCATCCTTCTGGACCTCTCTGCAGCATTTGACATGATCTCCCACCCCGTCCTTATCCTTATCCAATGCCTGTTCAACATCAAAATACAAACAGACAAATTCCAGTGGATCTGCTCCTTTCTGAGTGAAGGACCCAGTCTGTGAGACTGGCACCATACACCTCAAAGGTCCTTGACCTCGACTGCGGACTTCTGCAAAGATCCTCCCTGAGCTCAACCCTCTTCAATGCACATATGATCCCTCTAGGTAGCTGTAGTGAAGTAAATGATGGTCAGGTCCACGTAGGTTCTTGTAAGAATAAGTATTTATTAAGTAGATGGTACAAGGTATCAAGATGTTAGAAGGATGGAAATAAAACCCCACCAGGAGCTCAGCCCCAAGTTCTCAACTGAATTCACAGAGCTAAGAACCCAACATTCTAATGTGTCATCATGAATATCAACATTCCACATGGTGACAGCAGAGGATGAGCAAGACAGGATGAGTAGCAATCACTACACATCTTCCCCTTTTATACTTTTAAAAAAACAACTAAAATGTACAATGCACACATAGCATTAGAAAAAGGATACACAGAAAACAATAGGAAACATCACGAGAAAGGAGAATTACAAGGCAGGAAGGAAACAGTGTTAATAAGAAGGAAAAGAGAAACATATAATTGGAGAATAGAAGATACGCTTAGATAATAGAAGAATAGAAGATAAGCGAAAAAGAAAGAACATAAAGAAGGAGATAAGATATGGAACATATAGGAGATAGAAGGAGAAAGAACACATCTTCTCCCTGAAAAATGACAGAAAAGAAAAGGAAATCACACAGTAAAGAGGATAAAAGACAGCAAAAATAAGAAGACGGCGTAAGGTTGAGAGATACATCCAAAACACAACTGTTGGCCAGACAGGAGTGGAGATGAAAACCAACGAATGTCAGAAACAACAGCAGAAATAACCGCTAGAAAAATGGATGAAATAGTACTCCTGACAGAAGAATAAATGAAGCTTAAGACAACAACGGAGTATGAACTTAATTAGAAGAAAACCTCAATTGCCATGAAATTTCATGAAATAACACGTTTGCGCAAAGGAGAAAACTGCCATAAGAATAGATTAAAATCATAGAGCTCTTGAAAATCATAAAAAGGTTTTGTGCACTAAACCTGAGGGCTGACGTCAGCAATTAACATCAGAAACCGGTATATGTAAATAACGTAAGTAGTTTCATCAAATATACAAAAATATGAAAAATTACATTATAACTTGAACAGCAGAACTGCGAAATGAATCATAAAATTGAAATTAGAACAAAACGCTAAACATGTATGAATAGGGTGCACAGCACCTTGAGCACTAAAACTAGTATAAATAGTGTTAAAGAGGAAATGTGATATATGAAATGCTCATAGAATAACAAAGAATCAAGATGTGCATCATCATGAAGAAAGACAGAGCAATTTCAAGAACGGTGTTCCCAAAACATGGTAGAAAAGATAAACACGAGATACACATTTTATAAGTAAAAACAAGTTCACAACCACATAGCCAAAATTATGAAGAAGTGGGCACCCAGTCAATAAATAAAACACAGAAACGTACTCGATATGACAAGAGCATGAGATGTGCCAGTGAAAACAATAACTGTGTAAAGTAAAACAAACCATCAAGTCAGAAAGTGCATATAAGAACAATGCAAACAAACAATAATGGATTTCAGTAATGTAGGCAAAAACAAAAAATAATGACAAAAGCAAATGTATCGCTGGGACACTTTTTTCACTTGACTGCACTGTGTCCATTAAAGAAGATTGAAGTATCCTGAAGATTTCAGCTTCTTATCAGAAAGTGTGCTGTGGAGACTGCATCGTTAATCTGCAAAGTGTCTAATATTGGCAAAACACATTGAACATGACGGATGTCAGAAACAGAATAAATGCTTCTTCATAGATGCTGCCAAAAGGTCACATTGAAAAACTAGCTGTGAACAAACATAGGGCTTGCCGGTCCGTTGAATTTAGATTAGAATGCAAGGAAGAGCCGGTTGAATTAACTTTATTGTGCCACTAACAAGAGGACGGGGGCTAGCGTCAGATAATGAAGTACTTCAGATAAGGCTCAAAATGGCGGCACGTTATTTTTTATTTTTTTGACGGTGCACCCTGTGGTTCACAGCACGCTAGTGCAGCAAGCCGTGCAATGAGCATTACCTGATTCGTCACAGAAGGAACCACGAGATGTCATCATGTTCAGAAGATGAAGGTGAGTGCGCACTGGAAATCATGAAATTATACTTTATAGAACCAGCCTCAAAAGGTAGCAGGAAGTTACAGCAGGACTGTACAGCAGAGACTGGCTTGTTGAGATGAGGGCGACCAGTATGGTGAAATGGTCACGCGTGGGTTCGTATCCCATCCTCGTCGCCAAATCTGTAGTGAAGTAAATGATGGTCAGGTCCCCGTAGGTTCTTGTAAGAATAAGTATTTATTAAGTAGGTGGTACAAGGTATCAAGATGTTAGAAGGATGGAAATAAAACCCCACCAGGAGCTGTCTCCTTGCAGCTCAGCCCCAAGTGCCCAACTGAATTCACAGAGCTAGGAAACCAACATTCTAATGTGTCATCATGAATATCAACATTCCACATGGTGACAGCAGAGGATGAGCAAGACAGGATGAGTAGCAATCACTACACTAGCATCATCCTCTCTCATGACATCATAGTCTTGTCCAATGCTGATGACACACATCTTATTCTCTCCCTCACAGACAAGTCTCGCAGTTCCCGTATTTAGTTCAATGCAAGCATTGCTGATATCGCCCACTGGATGAAGACCAACTGTCTAAAGCTGAACAGCAACAAGACCAAAATCATGATCTTCTGAAAGAGCAATGCACAGTGGCACTCCACCTGGGGGCCCAAAAGAGCTAGGACTGACACCAAACCCCACCACCCGTGCTAGGAACCTCTGGATTGTGATCAAAAGTAAACTCAACATGACCACCCAAGTTTATGCCATCAGTGCCTCATGCTTTCAAACCATGAAGATGCTGAGAAAGATTTTCAAACGGCTTCCAACCAACACCCAGAAATTGTCATGCAGGCCCTAGTCACAAGCACACTAGATTACGAGAACACCCCCTATGATGATATCAGCAAAAAACTCACCGGAGGGCTGCACACCATTCAGACTGAGCAGACAGAATCACTCTCAACCTTCCTGAAGATGCTCCATTTGCTCCCCATAAACAAACAAGCACAATGCAAACTCCTCACCCATACTTTCAAGGCACTGCATAATATTGGCCCAGCATATATCAACAATCACATTTGCTTTCACAATCCTTCCAGACACCTCCGCTCGCCCAGACTACTTGCAACACATCCCAAGTATATGAAAACCCAGACCTGGTAGTTGTGCCTTCCACTACATTGCTCTTAAAGCATTAAAAAACATGCCACTACACATAAGAGCCTTACCCTTACTTCTTGAATTCCAAAAGAAGAAGTTCTGGCTTTTCTTGTGTTCGCACTAGACCCCATGCTTGGCGAGGCTCACACCTGCTCAGGCCCAGTATTCAGTCAAAATATCGAGTTAGAAAGGTCAACTTACCCTAATATCAAGTTTCAAATATAGTGACATAGAAATATTGACAGCAAGAATATTGTGGGGAAGAATATCGACTTTAAGGTAAGAAATATCGATATTTTAATTAGTGTTATGTATTTTAGTATATAATTTAAATGTATTTGATGTGTTTTTTTGTGTAAGTATTGTTTATATTTTTTAATACAAGTGTTACATTTTTAGGTGTTGTGGGTGTATAAGGTAATAGGGTGGGAAGTAATTTAATTATAATAAAATACATTAATTTGTATTTATTAATATGTATTTAATTGAGATTTTATAGTGTTAATTGTGTTTTTTATTTTGGGGCACATTTTCTGTGTGGGTTGTGGGGTTTATGGGGTAAAGGGTGGGAAGTGATTTATTTTTAATTAATTAATAATTAGTTGGTTATTAATTTAATTAATTAATTGACAATTAATGATGGTAATTGTATAATCAATTTTAGGTGCGGATTGTGGGGTATAGAGGGGTAAAGGGTTGAGAATTAATTTATTTGTAATTCCTTAATAACTAGTTGGTAATTAATATTAAATAATTGACAATTAAATATGGAAATTGTGTAATTAAGTTTAGTTGCGGGTTGTGAGATTTTTCGGGGTAATGGGTGGGAAGGAATTTATTTTTAATTAGTTAATATTTAGTTAGCAATTAATATTAATTAATGAATTAATTGGTCATTAATCAGGGTAATTGTTAGATTTTTTGTGTGTGTTTGGGTTTTGGGTTTAAAGGGAAGAAGGGTGGGAAGTACATTAATTTGACTTACTTTATAATTAGTTGTTAAATACTATTAGTTATTTAATTGATTGATTTTACAGTTTAATTTTAGTTGAGGGTTGTGGGTGTTATAGGTGTGAAGGCTAGGAAGTTAATTACATTTTATATGTTTGAATTTGTGTTTTAGTTAATATTATTTGTTAAATTGAAAAATAATTATGTTAATTATTCATATACATGTTATTTTTATTTTCAGTGTGGGTTGTGAGTTGTGTGATGTTATAGGGTAGGAAGGAAATAGACTACATTTATGTAATAATTAATTTGTTTGTTAATAAATAATTTTATAAATAAAAATATTTATTTGTTTGAAATTTTGTTTTTTATTTTATTTAATTTAATATTCATTAGTATTTGTGATACGTATTTAACAGTATGATTTTTTTTATATTAAATATATTTGTATTTTTATTTTTAACATATTTATGTTATTCGCATTTACTTATTATTTTTATTTTTTGATGATATTTTATTTGTTTTTAATTTTGAAACGACTGGAGGGAGAATAGTAATTTTTGCCCCTCCTCTACCCAACACTTTCCCTACACTTTCCCTACTGTTGCACTCATTGGAGTGGGAATAGTAATTTATACCCCTCTGCCATCCAACACTTACTCTACTGTTGCACTGACTGGAGTGGGAATAGTAGTTTTTACCCCTCCCCTATCCAACACTTTCCCTACTTTTGCACTCATTGGAGTGAGAATAGTAATTTTTACCCCCTCTGCTATCCAACACTTTCCCTACTGTTGCACTGACTGGAGTGGAAATACTAATTTCTACCCCTCCACTATCCAACACTTTCCCTAACTTTGCACTCATTAGAGTGGGAATAGTAATTTTCACCCCTACGCTATTCAACACTTTACTGTTGCACTGGAGTGGAGATTTTTAAACAGTTTATTATTTTAATTTATAATAGAATGCTTTTTAATATATTGTAAAATATATATATATATATATATATATATATATATATATATATATATTTGTTACATTAAAATTATCAGTGTAATAATTGATTTAAAGTAAATTATATATATATATTAATTATCATATATGTCTGTTTAATTTTTTTAATTATCTTTGTTAAAATGTATCTTAAATCTAATACATTTTTTTGTTTAATTTTATTCTTTAATATATTTAATATGTATTTTACATATCTTAAAAAACAATATATTGTAAAACTATATTTATGACATCGATATTTTTTTTCTCAAAATTTTTGTACCATTATATATATAGGATGTCGATATTTTGGACATCTATATTTATAACTCAATATTCTGGTAAGGGGATATTTTAGTTGTTGATATTCTGTCAGTGAACTCTCAGGCCCAGGATATCCTCTTGGATGATAGTGCGCTCTACAAATCTGCATAACATAACGTTTGGAAACCTTTACTTGCTTGAGCTAGTGCTCATTCAATGGTGCACTCAAAATATTCCTTCTAGGCCATCCAGTTTGGATTATTTACAACACATTCAATAATCACCAAAAGCCTACACCTATAATTGGACAGCACTTCAAATATTTTTAAGCATACTCACTATGATTATTTCTATTACTTGATCTTTCAGAGTCTCTAGCACAATGTGGTTTCTTTAAAGCCTCAATTGTCTATGCATAGCCAAACCTTGGTTTCATTGGTACACTCTCTTGGTGAATAATACTCACTTTTCTTCTCTTGCAGGTGATTCTCAGATGCATGGACAAACTTGTCCGGATTCAATGAGGAACTCTTGTATGGAAGTGGAGGCTGAATAGATTCAAGATGCCCCCTGGTGACTTCTTCTGGTAAGCAGTGGCATCCGTGAGATCCATGCTGTGTGGGAGTCTCAAAGTAAAGCATGTAGTTGAGAGTTGGAGTGGTTGAAATACCAGCTGCACCCATGACGGTCACTGAGATTTGCCAATATCTTGTGAGATCTCAGCAAATCCTGGATATAGGTGCTCAAATCCCTGCTAAAGGCCACACTAAGAGGTCAATGTAAGCCCAGAAGTACATACTATGAGGGAGTACTGGAGCACATATGGGTTTAGACCACAGGTTACTCAGGGCTGAGATATCATGTCAACATAAAATTGTCTGCACACATTATGGTACCATAATAAAAGGTTACTCAGAAGCGTGGGTTGAGATAGGTGGATGATACAATAACTCTCTAAATCTTAAGCACTAGCCATGGTGACCAAGAGCTATGGCAGATCGTCAAATGCAGAACCCCCAGAAAGCAACACAATGATTCAGAAAGACACTAGCGAGCCGGAAGCAGGTCACTGAACATCCCCAGCTAAGGTTCAGGCCCTGTCTCTTCATCCCCAAAGAGAACAGGGTAGAATGTAATAACAACCAGATAAGAAGGGGTGGAGTGCAACCCCCAATAGCACTGAACTGGTACAATTTTGTTTGTATATTTTGGATTTCTATATTTGCACAATGTTGTTCTCTTCTCTCTCCTCTCATCTCTCCTTTGATTCACTATCTTTTTCCCCTTCCGAAGCACTTGCCTTATAATTATACTATTGGTCCCTCAGCACCTTGAGCTACTTGTCTTTGTATCTTTTCAACCATGAAAGCGTGCTGTTTTTTACCATACTCATTCAAAATGTCCTCCGCTCCCATTATGCCTACTGCACATGTGCAGAGCACTTGTCTTTTTCTCGCATCTCAGAGGTGGGCACAATCTCTCTGACTGCAAGAGCAGTTGCACAGTTTCCAACAGTCACCAGTGCTTTTTGTAAGTTTGAAAAGTAAAATTTATTGAAGAGATATGCATGTACGTTGGGAAGAAATACGAAAGATACTCATTATGCATAGAAATATAAACTGTTAATTGCAAAAATTGTAAAAAGATAAGATAAAAAGAAAAGAGAGGGAGAGAGAGAGAGAGAGAAAAGTGGGAGAGAGAACAATATGCATATACCATCATGCAAAAACGGATAATTATAAACATTAATGCAAAGATCTATACATTGATAATGGCAACAGCAAATAGAACCAATAATAATGATGAAAAGAAATCCAAGGAGGTTTAGGGACTTTTCAATTTGAAAGTTATGGAGATATGACATACGAGTAGAACAGTTTAAAAAATTTGCTATGAGTAACCATCAGAGATCTCTTTTAATAGCACGAGTACCTAGGTGAACATATTCTCTGTCTAATCTGTGTTTAGAACAGACTCCATTCCACCATGCCTGAAAAGATTCTTTGGAAGTATTCTTCCATGCTTTTGCAATCTGCTGACAAGCAACTGCAAGAAGATGATCAATAACGTGACAACTTTAGATTGAGTTGCCTAACCTTCTGAGACACTTCCTAGAAAAATATTGATAAAAGTAAGGGGAATGTGTGTGCAAAAAATAGTTTTGATCTGTTGCCATATTCGAAATCAGAATTTTTAATATGTGGACATTCAAATAACGTATGCCTAAAATCTGCTGTGGCAGCGGAACATGACAAGCATGGAAATGGGATAGCAGGGTCTATCTTATGCAGTGTAGCCGGAGTGATGAGTCTATTATAGATAAAATATCAAGTTTGGATGGCATTAGCTGCTGTAGAATATTTCCTTATTTTCTTCTAAATCTTATTCAAGATCAAAATTAAAAATGTAGTCTTAAGTCACTTTCGCAAGAATGTTCCACCTCTGTGTTATCTGAAGGAGCTATCAAATGTTTATATAATTGAGATGCAGAAGGGGATGTATGCAAAATCTTGCTGATACTGGATATTGGGAGAAGAAAGAGTGGAAATATGAAGAAAATTATTATACGAAGATTGAAGTACAGGAAATAAGGACATGTATTTGGTTCAATATGAAAGTGGAGGAGTAAAATGAGATTGAGCTACCGAAAAAGGAATACAAACATCTTTCTGAAAAAGATGATAAATCCATTTGAGACCCTTAGTATACCAATCTTTCAAAATAATGGTTTTATTATGCACCTTAGTAATAATATCATGCCAAATTGATGACTGTAAAAAGTTTTCTTTAAACGGAGGTTGAAAAACCTTACATGTATTCTTAAAAATCGGAAGATATAATGATAAAGGCCCAGATGTCAAAAACAAAAATTCCATAAAAGAAAAAGGATGAAACAAGGACTTTTCAAGATAAGTCCATAAGGGGCAGTAGAAAGAATCTTCTTCCTGTAACAAAAAAGAAGTTTGTTTAAGATAAAAAGCTAAATTATATGTATGGAAATCCAGAAAACGAATCCCTCCCATCTGTTTGGGTCTTTTGAGTTTTTGGAGAGACACCCGAGGTTTTCTATTGTACCATACCAATTAAGATAGGATGGAGTAAAAAACGTAATATTGGGAGTGAGGAATAGTCACAGGTTTATTCGAAAGATGAAATAATATTTTGGGAACCAACATCATTTTTATAGCACCCTAACGGCCCCACCAAGATAAAAATAGAGGACTCCATTGAGATGTAAATGAATTTATTACAGTATGCAATGCTTTTACATGTAAAGATTTAGGAGTCTATTATAATGTCGGGTGGACCGCCACCACCTGTATGGCGGTGGCAATCCGCCCGACATTATACACCACCTGCCACCTATTTCCCCCCGCTTATTACTATGGCGGGGGGACCCCAGCGGACGCAAAGACCGTCCGCCGGTTTTCCGCCGGTCGACTAGTCCACCGGGCAGAAAAAGGGCTGGATATGGTGGCGGTGTCTGGAAGACACCGCCATCCATATCAGCATACAGGCGGATTTGTGCCTTTCCATGGCGGCATTGCCACCATGGAAAGGCATGCAGTGCATGACTGTGGGGGCCCGTTGCGGGCCCCCAGGGTATTGGGGGGTGGGGGTGCACATGGGGGAACCTATGGTACTCCCCTACATTTGCATGCACAACATGGCAGGCACCGCGCAGTGCCTGCCACGTTGTGCATGCAAATGCATAAGGTGCAGCCACAGCATTGTGGCGGGCGGTGCTGTGTCCACCGCCCGCCACAATGATGTGGATGGAGGATGCCACCGTGGCGTTGGCATCCTAATAGCTGGTGCGGGACCGCCGCTTCACTGGCAGCCAGTCCCAGCACCGCTAGGGTGCCCGCCATCCTAATAGGCCCCTAAGTATCTTTATTGGAATCAGCGAACCACAGTCCAACATATTTAAATTAATCAGGATTCTAGTGAAAGGAAGAAGAAGCACAATCTGCATGAAAATATAATCTGTTTAGAAGAAGAATTTCACACTTGTCAGCATTTAACTTATAACCTGAAACAAATTTGAAATTGTAACCTCTAATATAAAAGCTGGTAAAGTTTTCTGTGGTTGAGAAATAAAAAGTAAAATATCATCAGTTTCAATTGTTTATCACCATAAACAAAACCCATAATGTCAGGTTTTGAACATATTTTTCATAAAAAAGATTCTAAAGCAATAATAAAGAATAAATCAGAAAGAGGACAACCTTGCCGAGCACCTCTGTAAAGGGGGAAAATGGAGACATAAGACCATTGGCTAAGATTGAAGATTTAGGGGAAGAATACAACAAAGAAACATAATTAATAAATTTAGGGCTAAAACCAAACCAGCGAAGTGTAGAAAAATTAAAAAGCCAATTGACTGTATCAAATGCTTTTTCTGCATCCAAAGACACAGCTACTAAAGGACATTTATATATTATTCAAAATTACTAAGCATATAAAAGAATATTCTAGTGTTGTCAGACAGATGCCTACCTTTAATAAAAACACATTGTTCATTCCCAAATAGCTAAGGTAAGAAAGTATCTAAAGGAGAACAAGCTTTTTTGCAAATATTTTATAATCTAAATTAGTTAGGGAAATTGGATGAAAATTATTATATAATGTATGATCCTTGTTGTCTTTGGGGAGGAGACATATTAAAGCTTCTTGAAAAGAACTGCCAGATGATTGAGTGGATTTACAATAGAGAAAAAGCTGGTGTCATTTTGTTATGAGAAATTTGGAAAAATAAGAATACAATTCTATATTGAAACCATTACGCCGTGTAGCTTTGCCACGTTTATTAGAACAAATAATATTAGAAATATTTTGCATTTGAATATCAGTATCCAATGTGGAGAAATCTATGTTAGGATTGGAAGGATGAGGAATAGACAATAAGGGGCCGATTCCGATAGCCGGTCCGACAGCTGTTCGTAGCCTTACCGTGCGACCGACATGTACCCGGAGCCGGTCCGTCCTGTAGAGTAAGTACGATGCGCATAACTGCCAAAAACACGACCGACACATAGGCTGTGAATCAAGCTCCATTCTCCGTCCGAGCCGTAACTCCTAACGATGACCCGAGTCGCCCGGAAGCAGTATCCATAGCAGTTTCCGGCATGACAAGTACGATGTGTACTTCCTACGCGCCGGACAGGTCATCACGTACGGCACGTCACAGCATCCGTAAAACAAGCTTATCAGCTACGATTCAAGCCACAACTCAATCCACGGCTACGAGACGGAGCAGCTTGCAGCGGGTATGAGACGGAGCAACAAGCAGCATGTACGACACAAACACATCATGAATCCCATCGCGCAGGTCATACCAGTACTCTACATCTCTGACCAGATCAGGAACCGACACCGACGGCGCAGGCGGTAAGTCAGACACCTATCACATAAACAAACGACACGTACCCGCAAAATGGCACACACACTCAGGGGATCCCCATCCTGGCCACTAACAACAGCCCACCATAGGGGTTGCATGGCCAGCACCACTAACAACCCCACCCATAGGGCTCATGTTGCCCATCACCCCTGCCACCCCCACCCATATGGATGATGTTACCCATCACCCCTCCCACCCCCACACATAGGGCTGATATTGCCCATCACCCCTGCCACCCCCACCCATATGGCTGATGTTGGCCATCACCCCTGCCATCTCCACTCACAGGGGACCTGTTGCCCATCACTCCTGCCACCCCCACCCATAGGGCTTATGTTGCCCATCACTACTGCCACCCACACCCATAGGGCTGATGTTGCCCATCACCCCTGCCACACCCACCCATAGGGCTTATGTTGCCCATCACTACTGCCACCCCTACCCATAGGGACTATGTTGCCCATCACCCCTGCCACCCACATCCATAGGGCTTATGTTGCCAATCACTACTGCCACCCCCAGCCATGGGGCTTATGTTGCCCATCACTACAGCCACCCCAACCCATAGGGCTGATGTTGCCCATCACTCCTGACACCCCCACCCATAGGGACTATGCTGCCCATCACCCCTGCCACCCCCACCCATAGGGCTTATGTTGCCCATCACCCCTGCCACCCCCACCCATATGGCTGATGTTGCCCATAACCCCTGCCACCCCCACTCACAGGGGACCAGTTGCCCATCACCCCTGCCACCCCCACCCATAGGGCTTATGTTGCCCATCACCACTGCCACCCCCACCCATAGGACTTATGATGCCCATCACCCCTGCCACCCCATCCATAGGGCTTATGTTGCCCATCACTACTGCCACCCCACCCATAGGGCTGATGTTGCCCATCACCCCTGCCACCCCCACCCATATGGCTGATGTTGCCCATCACCCCTGCCACCCCCACCCATAGGGCTGATGTTGCCCATCACCCCAGCCACCCTCACCCATATGGCTGATGTTGCCCATCACTCCTGACACCCCCACCCATAGGGACTACGTTGCCCGTCACCCCTGCCACCCACACCCATAGGGCTTATGTTGCCCATCACTACTGCCACCCCCAGCAATGGGGCTTATGTTGCCCATCACTACAGCCACCTCCACCCATAGGGACTATGTTGCCCATCACCCCTGCTACCCCCACCCATAGGGCTTATGTTGCCCATCACCCCTGCCACCCCCACTCACAGGGGACCTGTTGCCCATCACCCCTGCCACCCCCACCCATAGGGCTTATGTTGCCCATCACTACTGCCACCTCCACCCATAGGGCTTATGTTGCCCATCACCCCTGCCACCCCCACCCATAGAGCTGATGTTGCCCATCACCCCTGCCACCCCCACACATAGGGCTGATGTTGCCCATCACTCCTGACACCCCCAACCATAGGGACTATGTTGCCCATCACCCCTGCCACCCCCACCCATATGGCTGATGTTGCCCGTCACCCCTGCCACCCCCACACAAGGATGGGTGATGCGCAACACATCCAGCATACTCCAACATCAGGTATGTCCGCAAAATACATCCCCCCTATCATCATGTCCACAGTGTGTAGTCTGTGACAAATGCCCACAACAGTGATTATGGCTACGAGCATACAATGTAAGTAACAGCACATGTGTGACCAACACATGAGTGTGACATACACAAGGCAAGAATCACCATAGCACTGTGGCAATGTGTAAAGAACACCCCCTCACTGTGTAGAACAGAAGTTAAGTGGGGGCTTCCAAAATGCAGCAGATGTTGAGCATTGTGGTGATGGGGACTAAACCCCCCTCATCACAGTGGCCAAAAGGTAAGTGTCATTATGGTCAAAGCTGCAAATAACAAACAGCATGTATGATCCCTGATTCCAACATATCAAACACTTCTGGGGCAAACTAGTGGTTGTGTCCCATACACACAGAGATGTGGAGAGGCTAACAGTGCTGTGAAAACATAACACACTCTCGGCCATGTGCAGACAAGCACCACACATGGGGGTTGACAATGCACACAGCGTACAATGACACAACAGCAGAAGTGACCATCACCAAGCATGCACACATCTCAAAAATAGACACACCAATCAAAACAACATGTGTAGACTGTAGGTGTCAGATCCCAAACTCACATTCCATGCCAGCAATGGCACCTAACAACCAGGATGAATGTGCACAATGATGTGATATGGCTCACAGGGACAGCATGCAAAATCACAGAAACAGCATCCAGACAAAGGCCCACAACAGCAATACCAATGCACTGGTGCAGATGCACAAACACAAAGAGGCAAACTCACACTGCACATCTGACACAGCATGTGTGTGTGTGTGTCACAGTATCCCCAGGCAACTATACAACATATGAGGGGGGCTGAACCACAGTGACACAGATGTGGACACAGTGCCATACAAAAGTAAACCATCATTGGGACACCCTCAATGGGCAATCAGGCATTGGGAGATGAGAGGGAGCACAACAGACACATGTGACACAAGCTGGAATGAACCGCAACTAACACAGCAAGAGACTGACACACAACACCACTACCCCCAGGGAGCAGACATTGGGGTGACACAAGCATGCATGACACCTCCAATGTGATGACAAAGGCAGATGTCGTACAAACTGGAAAACCCAGACATGTGCCCTGTGCCACAAACGTACATCACACATACATGAACACAAATCAATCAGCATGGTCCCTCACCCATGGACAAACAGGTGCTAGGGGACTACCCATGCAAACATTCACATCAGTCCACCCTCAACACCACACACCCTGAACTGCAAGAATATGTATCTATGAAGCTCACATGGACAGGTGACATTGCACATGCACCCATGACAAACAGAGGAATGTTGGGAGGAACTAAGGTGCAAAAACACATCACACAAGGACAGTTCACAACCCTGGGGAATGACAGACATACTGCACAGTGTGCGGTACATGGCCATGACCTCAAAGCTCATGTAACCTTCAGAATCCCTGCCACAGACCCAGGACAATGCAGATGCCAATGAGAACCACAATGCACACATGCTGACACCTGCCAGCATCGCAGCCATGAACCCAACAAGTGAGAGCAGTCACACACACATACAAATGTCTCGATCACTGAAAACTACCAACTAGGGACAACTACATGATTTAGCAAATAAATAGGTGCCTTGAGGAACCCTGACTGTGTCCCATCTGTGTCTGACAACATCATCACCACTCAGAACTGACAAATCCCAATGATGATACACCAATTAACAGTAGTGTGTCATGCACCCACACATCTGGTAGCCTATTGGAAAAGTAGTGGAATGAACCCAGTACCACTCAGCAAGCATCAACAACAGGAACATATCAAGGGAACACTGTCTGTGTATGAACAGAGATGTGGACACACACACATGCTCATACAACACACAACATGGGCCCAGGCCATGTCACTGGACAACCCACTTACTTGAGGGGACCCAACTCCTGTGGGAGCCCAGCTGTGCCAAACATATTCACCGCAAGTCCCACTCATGTCTGCAGAACACTTGGTCAGTCAGCTATCAGTTACCACACAATGAAGGCTCTGGTCACAACAGCCTGGGTACGTGAGTCTCCCCTAAGTCATCTGCACATACCCAAAATGTATGTCTAGCAAGTTGCACAGAGGACACAGTTGCTCCTATTACAATGATACCCACACCTGTAGGTCCAGTGTTGATGGGCACAAAGTATGTAGAAATTGGACAATGTGAAGCACATCATATGTGCAGGGGTGCAAGCCACAGATGTGACCATGCAAATGAAATGCTCACAGAGAGATGTCCACAATATTTTGATCGTGACACACCCAGGTAGCTGCAAAGGATGACATGGATACCCACCAGAATAGGATACATATCTCATGGACCACAGGGAGTACCTCACAGCAACACATCAGAATTCAACATTGTAAAGAAAGCATCACAGGTGCAAGGGCATGTTAAACATCATCAACATAATGTACAGCGAAATTTAGTTCCCAGGGAGAAAGAAAAAAGCTTTATTCAGCATTTTAAAAGTTAAACGTCTGTGCAAACAAAAGACCAATGGCCAGTCCATGTCCAAATGCCAAGGAGTGAAGTAGAGTGACAACTGTCACACCTTGCTTGCCTGCACTGCTAAGGACCGGGGTCATCCCCTCGGAGGGGCATACATGGGGGCAGGCCAGGCACCGCAGGGACAGGATCAGGGCGCAGCAGAAGGAGGAAGTGAAGAGGTGGGGGATGCAGACGAGACACTTGCAACTGCAGTGGAGCTGACTGAAGTGTTGGGTGCTGTCACAACTGTGGGGCACAAGTCAAGTGGTGGGGGTGCCGGCACAACTCCAGTAGGCAGGTCAGATGGAGTGGATTGGCCCACCACTGCAGTGCCCAAGTCAGATGGGGTGGTCGTGGACTCCAAAGCAGTGCCTACATCCATGGGAGCGGAATGGGGGACAAGTGAGGTCGACATGGTCCCCACATCAGTGGCACTAACTGTCTGACCAGGTGTGGAGGAGCAAGTGCTAGGGGGGGATGGCCTTAGCATTTTGGGTATGGTGTATCTGTGGGTGGGGGTACCCAGGGCAGGGAGTGGCGGGGGAACCTCTGGAGGCCTGGGGGATGGAGGACGGAGACTTTGCCTTGGAGCTGCGTGGTGGTCGGGGTGTCTTGCTCTTCTGGCACTAGGGGGACTTGCGGGTGGGGGTCTCTGTCTGACTGCACCTGAGGGAGGGTGTCCGGGTGTGAGGGGAACTCCCTTCTGTGTGTGGGGACTTCCTTTTCCCCTTGTAATCAGGGTCTGCAGGGTCAGTGGGGAAGAGGCCAAAGTCACAGAGGAAGAGCTTCTGGGGATGGGGTTGCAGGTGAGGCAAGGGAAGGGGGCTGGGAGGGAGAGGTCTCGGAGTGGTGTGGATGACTGTGTGTGTGTCTGCAAACCAGCCCCTGGGAGTGTGGAATCAGTCCCCTGCGCTTGCTTGTGCGCACGTCTAGACCTTGGATTGGGGGTTTCTGTGCTTGGGACAGGTAGGGTGCTAGGAATCATGGGTGGTGCAGGGGTAGGAGGGGTGCGGGACTGTTGGAGGAGAAACACTGCTGCCATCAGGGAGGAGGCCACGGACTGATTGGTCCTCTGTAGGGCAGACATGCCCGAGGAAATGCCCTCCATGAATGACACCAGTTGTGTCAACAGACCTGTGTGTGCATGGAGGACCTTCATCATCGATGTCTGCCCTACATGGATCTGTCTAAGTAAGTCCACAGACTCCTCACTCAGGGCAGCAGGGGACACAGGGGCAGGGGGTGCGGTGCCTGGCACAAAGGAGACATGCTCATGAACACGGGAGCCCACAGGGACCTCTGGGATGGGAGCCGATGGGAGGGGGGTGGTGGCGGTGGTGGTGGTGGTGGGGGCGGAGACAGACTCACTAGATGGGGTTTGGTGGCTGCTGACACCCGCCTCCACAATGGAGTCATCCTGATTGATTGATTGATAAGGGATTTGTATTGCGCTACTTTGCCCAAGGGCGTCAAGGCGCAGAAGATGTAAAAACAATCAGTCAATTAGCAGGAAAGAAACATTAGGGATAGGCCTCAGAAAAGAGCAGAGTTTTAAGTGCTCGACGAAACAAAATAGGGGATTCCTGATTCCTAACGTCAAGGGGAAGGTCATTCCAAAGTCTGGGGGCAAGGGCGAAAAAGGCCCTGCCTCCCCACCTTGCCTTCACAACCCGGGGGACAGTTAACAACTTTAGACTGGTGGATCGCAAAGCCCTGCCTGGGGTGTAGTAGGACAGGAGAGACCTGATGCCCTCGGCCCCTGCGCCATGGAGAGCCCGATGAACAAGGGTCAGGGTTTTGAATTTTATCCTGGCATACACCGGTAGCCAGTGGAGATGTTTCCTGATCGTGGTTCCCGAGGAACGCCTAGGGGCATTAACAATGAACCTTGCTGCCGCGTTCTGAACCACTTGCAACCGGTGGACCAGATTGTTGTTCATCCCGAGGTAGAGGGCATTACAATAGTCCAGGCGCGAAGATAAAAGAGCAACCGAGACTAGTTTGCGGGCGTCGGGCGTGAGGTAATGGGTGAGCTTTCTCAACACCCTTAGAACCCCACAGCAGGTGGAAACCGTCCTATTTACCTGTTTGTCAAAGGTAAGAGAGGTGTCAAATAGGACACCCAGATTACGGGCAGCCAGGGAGGGCTGGGGGCAGGTTCCCAGAGTCAATGGCCACCAGTCGGCTGACCACACCTTGTTATTACTCCCGAATAACAGAATCTCCGTTTTTTCCCCATTCAATTTTAGGAAACTAGATGTCATCCAGCCTGCCACGGCCTCCATGCAGTTCCTAAAATTTAGGGCTGTAGATCCAATGGATTGAGACAGGGAGACCATAATTTGGGTGTCATCGGCATACGAGAGTACTTCCAGACCAAAAGATCTAACAAGCCTAGCAAGTGGGGCCACATAAACGTTGAAAAGAGTCGGGCTCAGGGAAGAGCCCTGTGGGACCCCACAATGCAAAGGCTTAGCAGTGGAGAGGAAGTCACCCAATTTGACCCTTTGCTCCCTGTTACTGAGGAAGGAGGTAAGCAGACTGAGGGCCAGACCTTCCACCCCCATGTCACTGAGACGGGAGGCCAAGATGGAGGGGGACAGGGTGTCAAAAGCCACGGTGAGGTCGAGCAGGATCAGCAGCGTAGTCTGACCCCTATCGACCTTGGCACGGATGTTGTTAACCACCACCGTAAGGGCTGACTCAGTGCTGTGCTCCCTTCTGAAACCATGCTGAGATGGATCAAGCTGGCAGGTTTTATCCAGAAAGGAGCTGCTGTGGCCCTCAGCTGGGGGTGATGGTGCTGACGACTCCTCTGTGTGACTCCACTCACCCTCCGTGCCACTGGGTCCACCCGACTCCTCTCCTTCTGTTCCGGTAAGGCTCTGTGGCTTCTCCTGGTCCGTGGAGCTGTCCCCTCCTGTGGCCGTGGATGTATCTGGATAGGAATAGGAAGTAAAAGAACAACATCAGTCACCTGCACCGACTGCACACACCACAGTGAGTACATCACATCACAGGGCAAGCCCTGGCATCATCAGCTGAACACAGCTCAAAGTGCCAACACTGTTTAGGATAAGACAATTTTCATTCTCAACATCAACCATGGCACACATATCCCTCCTTGACTTTCACAAATATGTCCGTTGCATGTTGGATGCCAACACCCCAATGTGCCAACATGCACCACCCACACATTAGTTGTACATGCAAGTGAACTTGTAGGAGTATGTCACTATACACACAGCACATCTTGCTACTGAGTCAGTACAGGTTTCTGGATGAAGGGATGGGCAGAGACTAATTTCTCATGCTTGGGATGCATGCCAGCAGCACACACTATGATGTACTCATGTCCTGATGGGCAATACCACAATGGGGTGCACACTTGAACACAATGTAGGCTCACTCATAGCAAGTTAAATGCCATGGCACTGGGATGCCCTGAAAGTCAGTCAACACTGTCTCCTGTCACAGGGGCTGGGCATCCAGACAACAACAATATGCACTGACTCACAATCCTAGCTCAGGGGTAAAGCTAACTCTGCAGATGACCGGCACACTTGCCCATCCCATCCAAACAACATATCCAGGACCCAGAAGACCCCACATCATGCAAATCATACATATGAGTTTCGGCAAACACAAATCCCTGTACATTAATACATCACAGTCTGCCATGCATTAACCCAGCTGCATGAAGGACACAGTTGCATACACCATTGTGCGCTGTCAGATGATCACACACATATGTCACACAGGTCTTGTCTCTCACAGTCACATCGCAGATGTCATGATGACCCTCTGAATCATAGACACCCCAGTTGTACGTAACAACAAGCCACACCCTAATGACACAGAGGCAGACACCTCAGGGCACATGTCACTAAGCACAACCTGCAATTTCATACACAGTAGTGGGATTACAGAGTGTTTCTAAATGCACTTGAGGGGGCATGACTGGCCAGGACTATGTGAAACAGTGTTTGGCCATGGACAGTAGTCAGGTGGCTAAGCAAGTGTGACATACTTGATATATATACTCCTGAGGCCCCAAATTTGGAGTCCCCTGCTGCATGGGTTTATTTGGAATACCCCAGCCACATGTTGTGAGTCAGACCAGCAATTGGTACACATCTCAAGGGCACACACAGATAACATTTCAGATCTCAGGCATTGTGTAAACAATTGACCCACCCATAAAACACACAACAGATTCATGGGAACTGATGCTGACCGGTACCTGAAGCATAGCTGACTGCAGGGACACAGTGCCATAGTAACTCAAGCAACAGACTGGAGGGGCCACACCTGTGGAACAGATGAGGAGGGTGCATCACACAATTGAGGGACCTGAAGTTTGGACTACAAGACCTACGTAATGTGGAAGTGTGACCAGGACAAAAGACTGCTATTTGCATGTCAGACATAGTACACAGATCAGACATGGACTCACCCCCTTCCTGCTGCTGTCTGGCCTTCAGCTGCCTATCCAGGTGCGGGAAGACCACCGCCAGGATACAGAGTATGTGGGGAGTCAGGGTCCGGTGTCCACCACTCCTGCGTGGAGGTGACAGCTTCAGCTGGACTCTAGCTATCCTCCGGGTCCAGCCCCGAAGGTGCTGCCACCTCTTCTGGCAAGTTGCAGATCCGGCGCTTGTAGACCCCCACAGAACAAACAGCCCGGGCGATGGTCAGCCAGAACTCCTGCTTCTGGTGGGCATCAACCAGTGAGGAGTACAAAGTGAAAATTACATTAACACACATGCCCCAGATTTGTGCAGCACACATTTGGATATACTTGGATATACATGTCATCATCACAAAGGGAAATAAATTACACAGGAAAAATCACCTGCATGTCGGACATGTTAACAATGCCTGGATAGTTTAAGCTTGGAATAATGCACTTTAGCAGCAGGAAAACTATTCATTACATGTACCTACACACTTTGGGGGATGAAAGTAGTCAGTGAGAATGCTTGCCACTGGTGTACACACTGCTAGTACTGCTAGTCAGACAACATGCATAATTAGGAAGTCAGTGGACTGCACACTAACCTGCTCCCCTGGTTTCCCATAGAGCTTTCTGTACTCTGGAAGGAGCCCGTCCAGCAGGGCCTGGTTCTCCTCCTCGATGAAGGCTGGGGCCCTCTCCAGAGTACGTGCCATAGCAGGAGCCAGAGGATGCAGAGACAGCAGCAGTGGTAGCAGGGATGTGGTCCAGTAGCATGTAGTGCAGGCAAGTGAGCTCCCTGGGGGCCAGCCAGCCTTATATCTCTGCTGCAGAGGCAGACTCTGTGCCATGTGTCCCAAGTGATAGGTCCAACACGGTTGCATTCTATGAATCTGGCCAATCCATTTAAAAGTATGACTCGTACACGCCTTCCGCATCGTTCAAATCTTCATGGAACACTTGAAATTGCAACATTGTTGTAGGCATCCAACTGAATTTCCAGTGCACAACTCGTACAAGTTTTGAATCCGCATCCGTCTCCATGACAGTCCTGAGCCAATGGGTGCGGCCGGCTCGTTCAACTGACTGTACACCTCGTATTTTGAATATACACATGCACCCGTCTCCTTTCCATTCAATGGCCAAGGCGTACGCCTGTCTCGGACCATGCCTGTCCGACGCATATGCATGATAGTCACCCGCGTCGGACCTCATTGCATTCAATGACAAAGCATACGCACGGCTCGGACATGACCCGTGCAATGCGCACGCAGTGTCACCCGCGTCGGACCTCATTAGTGTGACTATTATACGGATGCAACACACATATACTGGCCAGGGACACCTGTGCAAACCTACCACACTACAGCATTGGCAACACAGTTTCCCATGGCATGTAAGGCTGCATTCCCTGGGTGTTTGGGGGGGCCACATCTGTTTGCTGCATGGTTTCAGTGTCCCCTTGCCACACAATCTTGGGTATGTTTTTTGTGTACTCACCAGGCTCTGGGATGTCTGTTAGGCCATGGACGCTCTCTGGTGGTAGGATGTCCTGCACCTTCTCCTCCCAGGTCCTGAAGTAGACTGGTTTGGCAGGAGGGCCACCGCCGGTGCACTGACTCAGGACGTGATCTTTTTCGATGAGTTTCTTGACCCTCCTGCGCATGTCATACCACCTGTTCTGGATGTCGTACTTGTGCGCCTTGCTGGTGCTTGGGCGTTCACCTTGTCCACAATCCTCGCCCACATCTTGGTTTTCTGTGAGATGGGGGTCCTTTGGACCAATGTACCAAACAAATGTGACTCTACTCTGATGATCTCGTCTACCAGCACTTCTAGCTCACTATCTGTGAACTTTGGATTCTTCTTTGGAGGCATGGTGATGGGTTGTGGTGGTGAGGGATGTGTGCGTGAGGATACAAGTGAAGGTGGGTTGGTGTTGGTTTTGCTGGGTGTATGTGTGTGTGCTTTTGTATGAGGTGCTGAAGGTGTGTGAGTTGTGTGATGGGTGAGTTGTGAGTGTGTGTGTGGTTGCTGTGTACTGGTGTTTGCTGCTGGCTGTGTCTCCTGTTTGCAAGGGATGATGGTAGTGATTGTAGTCCTTTATATAGTTGGAGTGGTGGGTGTGTCTTTGTCCCATGTTTTTTGTTGGTATTTATTGGCTTTGTCATTGCTTGTTTGGCCCTTTCTTTGTCTTTTTTCCTTTGTGTTTCGTAGGCATGAAGGAGACGTTCATGTGACGGAAACGGATGCTGCTGTTGTCTCGTGCGGGCTTCTCCGCCTCGTTCACGCTGCCTGACTTCTGTGTTTGGCACGCGTCGTTCGTGGCAGTTTCTATTGCTTGTGTGCCTGGTTGTCTGTGCGTGTCGGTCGTGCGGCTTGTTCTCCGTGCGAGTCGGTCTGGTTTTGCACGCATTGCATCGTACTGCGCAAATCGTATATAGCGGGTACAGGTCGGTCGGCTTCATTCCGGGTTCGTGTCGGTCGGTGATATTCGCGTCGGTTTTCCAGCCGGATCACTATTTTCCCTACGGCTCGGTTGTACGGCTTGTATTCCGTACGTGTCGGTTGTAATTCACATGCGTTGCATCGTACTGCACAGGTCGTACGGCGCTGGTTCGTGTCGGTCTGTGTTCGGTCCGGATACGTGTCGGTCGGTTGGTTTTGCAGCCGGAATCGGAATCGCCCCCTAAATAGTTAAGAGATTCTTGGTGACTAGGTTGAGAATATGGAGTATAAATAGTCTGAAAGAATTGAGTAAATTCAAAAAATATATCTTCATTTTTATGAACAGTAGAATTGATAGAGGTTAAAAGAGAATCAAATTTAGCATGCTCTTTTCTAATCCTAAAATAATTAGCAAGAGGTTTTCCTGCTTTATTTTGGCCACTATAATATTTGGCATTAGATTTAAGCAAATATGAATGAGCCATTTCTGTTGAAAGTTTACTAAACACAATTTTTGCATTAATTAAACAAGATCAGTTTTAGATTTAGGGCCAGATTCTGATGCGGTTTGGAAATCTTCCTGACCGAATCGGTTTGGGAATGGTTTCAGACCGACTCGAATTGAGAGAGTCCGACCGACTGCGATGCATCCAGATGCTTCTAGATGCAATTTGGTTGGGCTCCCATTGACTTCAATGGGAGCCTATGTTCCGACCGAATGCACAGGCTCCCATTTAAGAATGGGGTGGCTGGGGAAAATTGGACTCCCTGTGGCGGGCACCCCCTGGTGCCTGAACATTGTGCATTTCTGGTAATGGGGGACCCATGGGTACCGCTTGGGCCTGATTGAGAACTCTCCGGATGCAGGGGGGCCCACTATGGGCCCCCAAAGTCTGATTTCGACTACCGATTCGAGTTGAGCAGCACGATTTGGAAAGGCTGTCCAAATCCAGCATCTTAATCGGTTGTTCAGAAACGCAGCCAGTAGAGACGTACGAATCTGCTCTGTACGGATCAATCATTCCAAATGCTGTCGGGTCCAGATTGGGATATTCCTAACGCCTAACTCGTATCATACTCAGTCGGTCGCAAACCTTTCTGATTCTCTCGGAAAGACTAGTTCCAGATCCGATTCGGATGGAGCAAATGCCGTTAGGAGGCTTTCCAAACCGCATCGAAATCGGCCCATTTGTATTATAAAAGGAAAGTTCTAATGGTTTAATATGTAAGGTGAGTGATTTTGAATTAATTGAGGATGATTTCTGTGCCACTAAAGAAATAATGAAATCTCTAAAAGCAGCTTTAAAAGTATCCCAAATAATTTGAGAGGAAATGCAGTGAGTTTGATTTTCCAGAAAAAAATATATTTGCAAATTGCTCAAAACCTTGCTTAAACTAGGGATCTATAAAAAGAGAGTTATCAAATCTCCATCTTCTAGTACCGGGAGTGGTTGCAGGGAGAACTAAATCCATAGTGACTAGGGCATGGTCCGAGATTTATATGGATCCTATACCTGAGCGCATTAGATGTGAGCAAGTGCTTTAGAAATAAACAGATAGTCTATTCGGGATTGAGAAAAATAAGCAGGAGAAAAGAAAATATACTCTTGAAGAGTCAGATTACATAATCTCCAAGCATCAACAAAAGATCGTCAAATTATTGTAAATTTAGAATGGGACTGAACATGTGAAGGAATAAATTGAGTTTAGAGTGTCTGTCTATAATAGGATCAAAAAACATGTCACAATCGCCACCTACTAATAAATAATCATCATTATGCTCCATCAATTCAGAGAATACTTGAGGCCAAAAGGATTTATCTGGATTAGTAGGTGCATATAAGTTAACAATAGTTAAGTGGATTCTATTAACAAGTAGGGAAACTGAAACTCATCTACCCTCATCATCAGTGTCCTGAGCGATGATTTTTATATTGAGGCATTTATGACATAAGATAACAACCTCATTAAGTTTCCATGAACCAGGAGATGCAAAAATATGACCCACCCATTGTCTTTTAAGTTTAGTCACTTCCTTGTCTGAGATATGAATTTCTTGTGACATAACAATGTCCCCCTTTAAATTAGAACATGCAATAAAACTCTTTAATGTTTAAAAGGAGAGCCTAAACCTTTAATGTTCAATGCAATACATCTTAAAGCCATTTACAATTGATTAATAAGTTCAACATTTTAAAACAGGTGATAATAACTATTAAATTGCAAAAACAGCATAAATATAATAAGATATAACTATGAAATATTTATAAAGTAGAAAAATAGATAGTATACAAAAAAGAATATGAATGTGTAGACAAAGAAGAAAGAATAAAATTAATAGGAAAGAAGAGAAGAATAAAAAGGATAGAATTAAGAGGTAAGACGTGAAACAGAATTGAAATGTGATAAATAATGCTGATAAAATAGTCATTAGAAAAAAGATAGGAGAAAAGAGAATGAGAAAAAGAAGAAAGAAGAAAAAGACAAAAGCCATATACAAAAATGAAAGAGAAAAATCGACACACCAAAATACATACACAAAAGTCGAGGGTGGTGTGACCACATACGGGATTAATACAACCGACCGGAGACCTCAGGATGGAAACAGGAGGGGGGAAGCGCACCATCCAGACAGACGAAGAGCCACATTGAGTGACTATGGAAACAGCACCAGACAAAAGAAAACATATATACAAGCAACAAGAACTATGCTTAAAATTATATAACATAAAATCAAACAGTAGATCTAGTAACTTCCATGTCTTCCTGTCTGCAACTGTCCAGAAAACATTGTAGTAGAGTAGGGTCCTCATAGGTTGTACTTTTAATTTTATAAGTAACTTTGAAAAGGCAAGGATGTATAAGTCCAAATCTGGCATTAATACTACAAAGCGCTGGCCTCATGTCCAAAAACATCTTCCCTCTATCTGCTGTTGCCATAGTCTTGAGAAAAGAAAAGAGTGGAACCTTGCCAAGAATTTTTCCCATACCTTTGACTGCCTGCAGCACTTTAAAAAATTCTGTATATTCTAAAAATTAAGGAATAACGCCTCTTGGCTTGCTGGATGAAGACACATTTTGTGGACTATGACCTAATCAATGAGCTCTTTGAATATTTAGCGCTGGTGTAGCGCAGAAGACCAAGAATCTTTGGAAGAAAAGACTTAAATTGGTGAGAGGATTAGAGCCTTCAAGTCCTTCTTAATCCATAAATACACAAGTTATGGCACCTGTTATGATTTTCAAGATTCTCAAGGTTTTTCTGAAGTTGTGAGATTTGTATTTGCATAGAAGGAACTTGACTCTCAACAGATTTAAAAGCGTCCACTCTACTCTCTTTTTGTGTAACATTACTCTCTATACTAGACCATTTATTGTCCAAATTCTGAAGATGTATATTAGTTTCTTCCATGTATGGTCTAAGCGCTAGTATTTCCTCAAGAATTAGTTCCATGGATATTAGTGGAGGAGATATAGCTGGTGAAGGGAGGTCTTTTTTAAACTCTTTTTCCTGATGAAATCGTCGAGGTAACAGCCAATTTGGTAGTGAGTTTGGAAGTAGGAAGTGGGACATTTAAAGACATCATTTTTGTTGACTTCACCATAGTCTCTCGAAAAAACACTGAAAGGATTATAACCCACCACAAATGGAGGAGGAGAAGAGATGTTAAAACAGCACAAAGAACCAGCTTTGTACTCCCCATGCACAAAAGAGCTAAAGAAACAGCAAGCCCTTTACACTGAAGAGATATGTCTTAAAAAATGATATCTTAGAAAAAATATTTCCTTCGCCTCTTCAGTAAAATAATGTTTAAAGCAAAATTGCGGTAAGAGAAAGAGATGTAGTAAAAACATTAAGGCAGTATGACCTCAAAGGACCCACACTGGAATAAGAACAGGAGATGTCATTGAGGAGAAATTTAAACAAACATACTAATAAAAATGAACTTGCTGAATGTTGTATCAAATAGTAGGTTCCCCAATATTCTTAGCAACAGGAAAAGGTATAAACACATTTATAAAAAAATTGAAGAAACACATCCGCTCCCTATTGGAGGCATAAAAAGAATACCACAATGAAAAACAAAATGGTGGGCGCAAATCTTGTGAGAAAACACGCAAGCCCAATAAGGAGAAAATGCTCTTCACTGCCGGTATGTAAAAGAAATGTACTGGCTGTACAAGAAACCAGGCACCTTCATGGTCACATAGAACCAAGTAGAAACAGTGCCGAAGGAGAAAGTCCAGTCGGAAGGCGCTCGACTCTCCAGAGCCACCACAGAGCTTCACCAGATGGCCATCATTCGTGTTGGCTTCAAGTCACGCCCCCAGTCGCCAGTGCTTAATTTGTAAAAGAATGAGCGATGGCACCCAAAACTCTACTCAGAAGTAGGCAGCCGGCACGATTAAATGTCACTAAATGCTGGGTGGTCTCGAATCCACTCCAGGGCTCTTTAATCTAGCACAGACATGCCCTGCTCATTTATGTTATGCTTGCAGTTTTTTAGTTTTTTCCCTTTGTATTGATTTTTCATCTTCTTTCCCCTTCATCTGTTTACTTCTCAGTGTCTCTCAATCAATGTCTCAGGAGGAAAAGTAAGTGTCTGTCCCCAAAAAGCACTGCTGGTTGCTCCCTTGCACTGGGCCCCTTCTCCTGACGCAGTCCAGGTTCGCACCCTCCAGCCCCCTGGCTCTTTCTGCATTGGACTGATCTAAGGGCCATGCTTTGGCGATTACGTAGACTTGGCTTCCGTTAGCCACATTTCTTTTTGTTCTCCACAATTGGCACAGGGATAATGACCAACCTTTTTTTTGCTTTTCAGTTCCTTACCTTTATATTATATAACTGAATTGTCTTCCTTGCTACTATTCAGGGGCATTGGCACCTCAATATCACCCCTTAGCCCTCTGCCAGGGCTCTTTCCTATTTCAGTGAGCCAAGTGGTCTCTAAATTTTTCTGCTTGAAGTATTTGCACTTATCTTTAGCCTAATCCTTTGGCCACCTTCCTATTGAGCTATTCTATGATAAATGTGGGTACCGAATGCCGTGCTTTTTAGGTCTCGCCTACGCAGTGCGCATGAGCTGAAAAGGAGACCTATAGCCGTTGTGCAGCTCTTTTTCAAAGCACATACTCGTGCTTGTGCCAGCATACGCCTTGCGGGAGTGCGCTTGATGAAATAAACCAATTTCAAAGAGGTGTCTCTTGGTCGGCCTGTGAGTATTAATTGAAATGACTCACAAACACGTCCCGTCGAAACCCTGGTCCCACGTAGTGCCTAGTAGAAGCGTTTTAAACTTTACCGAAAATGACTGCGCGCCACTTCTCTCTGGTGGGAGCAGATGTTACTAGTCCTTTCCCTAACCCTTTCTGCCCTACCTCTCTCTCGATCTCATTTCCGCTCCTTACTCCCTTCCTTTCCCTCTTCTCCCCAGACCGGTCTCCGCCACATCTTTTGCGTTGTCCTGCCGTTGCCCTGGCCTCCTTTCATCTCTCTGATCACCATGCCGTCCTTCACTCCCTCTCTCCTCTCACTTTAACCCATAGCACGGCCTGTCCGTCCATCTTTCAGTCTTCATCTGCACAGCGCTCTCCTTTCACCTCTCGCATCTTTACGCATTTCTGCTTCCTTGAATTCTTTTTCCCCTCTCCTTGTGTGAAGCTTGCGCCTCAGAAGCCCATATCAACCCTGCTCCTAGAGATCACTGCATGACTTAAACAAATGCTTTTCTAGAATTACAAACTGCCTGCTGGCATGGTACATTGCTCGGGTTAAAGCTGACATTTAAATGGAATAAGTTCACTGACACTTTGAAAATAAAAATACTTAACTTGTTTGAAAAATACCTTCTCTTAACCGTGCAACACGTTGCATATGTTCAAAGAAGACCTGTAGAGGGCAGGACAGGTCACATATTCGTAACAAACTGGAGACCTTGATGGTATAACTGTCGTACTGTGTAATTCTGGGCACAGTTTCTGTCTGCTCCATACCTGTTACCAGTATGTAAAGAAGCTTGCGCCTCAGAAGCCCATATCAGCCCTGCTCCTAGAGATCCCTGCAGGGGGCGCTCATCCTGCTGTTTTAGTGCTGGATTCTCGCAAGGGCCATCAAAGCGCTTTCTCGAATCGGCATCTTCTATTTCTTACTGTTTCGCTCTTTGTGTTCTCAGTTGGAGTCCCCCTTTTCACTACAGGAGCTACTTTCAGTCCCTAATTAGGTCTTGCCTACGCAGCGCGCATGCGCTGCAGAGGAGACCTTTAGCCGTCTTGCAGCTCTTTTTCAAAGCACACCCTTGTGCTTGTGGCGGCATACGCCTTGCGGGAGCGCGCAGCGGCGCCCCACAAGCAAGAATATGTGCTTTAAAAAAGATCAGTCTGCGCGCGCACGCACGCTCACACCTTTGCCATGCTTTAAAAAAAATATCTTTTTAGAGTGCGCGCGCACCACTCCCGGGCTTGTTTAAGCCTTGTGCTTAGGAGCGGTGCCGCCTGCTTACCTTATCGATCAGCTCCAGTTTTGCTCTGATTAGCCGAGATTTCATGCCGCGTTTGATTAAATAAATCGATTTCAAAGAGGTGTCTCATGCTCGGCCTGTGAGCACTAATTTAAATGACTCGCAAACACGTCCCCTCGAAACCCTGGTCCCACGTAGTGCCTAGTAGAGGCGCTTTAAACTTTACTGAAAATGACTGCACGCCTCTTCTCTCTGGTGGGATCAGATGTTACTAGTCCTTTCCCCACACCTTTCTGCCCTACCTCTCTCTCGATCTCATTTCAGCTCCTGATTCCCTTCCTTTCCCTCTCCCCCCCAGACCGGTCTCCATCACATCTTTTGCAAGGTCCTGCCGTTGCCCTGGCCTCCTTTCATCTCTCCAATCCCCATGCCTTCCTTCACTCCCTCTCTCCTCTCACTTTAACCCAAAGCACGGCCTGTCCGTCCATCTTTAAGTCTTCATCTGCACAGCGCTCTCCTTTTACCTCTTGCATCTTTCCGTATTTCTGCTTCCTTTAATTCTTTTTCCCCTCTCCTTGTGTGAAGCTTGCGCCTCAGATGCTCATATCAGCCCTGCTCCTAGAGATCACTGCATGACTTAAATAAGTGTTTTTCTAGAATTACAAACTGCCTGCTGGCATGGTACATTGCTCGGGTTAAAGCTGACATTTAAATGGAATATTTTCACTGACACTTTAAAAATAAAAATACTTAACCTGTTTGAAAAATACCTTCTCTTAACCATGCAACAGGTTGCATATGTTCAAAGAAGACCAAAGAGGGCAGTACAGGTCACATATTCGTAGCAAACTGGAGACCATGATGGTATAACTGTCCTACTGTGTAATTCTGGGCACAGTTTCTGTCTGCTCCATACCTGTTACCAGTATGTAAAGAAGCTTGTGCCTCAGAAGCCCATATCAGCCCTGCTCCTAGAGATCACTGCAGGGGGCGCTCATTCTGCTGTTTTAGTGCTGGATTCTTGCAAGGGCCATCAAGGCGCTTTCTTGAATCGGCATCTGCTATTTCTTACTGTTTCGCTCTTTGTGTTCTCAGTTGGAGTCCCCCTTTTCACTATAGGAGCTACTTTAAGTCACTAAAAAGGTACCTGTAGTGAAATGAACGATGCAGAGCTACACATTTTCACAAAGGCAAGGGTTTCCATTGAAGCGCCTCCTGCGCGTGGATCACATGCTTGTGCTATATGGTGCGTGTTTGTGCATCAGGCCAGTGAAGGGGCTAGTGTCCGATGGGCAAGGAGGCAGAGCTCGTACCATCTCCCAAGCCTATCTTTGAGGTCGACGAGACCCTCCCCAGGAGACGGAGCTGATAAAAGCGCTCATCTTTGTAATGCAATCGCAGGAGCACTGAACAGATGTAAACACGTGCATTCCTCTCCAGTGACAGACTTCAGGGACCATGAGCGCTGTCTTCATTCCTGTGAGTTGGAGGCTTGTATGTTCACCGTTGATGCCACACGCAGCAACCTTGTTTACTAAGTGTCATGTGCAGAATAGATGTTCCTGAATCCTTAGACGTTACAAAGTATGTTAACTGGGTGGCCTCAGATTGGAGTCGCAGTGGTTCGCTCAGCCTTTCAACCTCCTGAAGCACAATGAATTGAGTGACCAGAGATGCCGCTATGTCAGCGGGACATCACCTTTCTCTCCTTAGACTTTGCTTTTATATATAAGTGCATTCTGGGAGTTGTAGTCAGAGTTCATTTTAATTGAGCCAATATAACCAACCCATCAGATAATGTTATGTGAATGCAAAGTCCAAGTATGGAAAAGTGGTGTCCGGTGACACGGAGTCACCTGAACAATAAACACCATTGAATTTTGTAAAATAAATTTAAAAAATATAATTATACATATACATACAGTGTAAAAAAACGCCTCGATGTTGAAATTGCTGTTAAGCGGCTGTGTGCTGCATTGCTAAACACTTATAAGGTCCCAAAGGCAAGACCTTATTGGCTATGCCAATGCTTGTTACTTAAAGTGTGTGTGCTTTTTTGTATTTTTTATCCTCTCTAGTATGCCCTCAGGCTCCATTTATATGAGAACTGATGACGATCCCATACTGTTAAGTGATCGAAACACATTCTACTTTTGAGTTTTATTAGCTCCAACAGCTCTAATTATGTTATGCAGGGTTGTATACGTAATACCCAGATATGATGCACCAATTCCCAAGAACATTTTCCTCACTGACAATTTTTTGGTATTATTTTGGATTGTATGCTAATGTTTGTAAAACTGTGTAATTTCAAATGTTTTCTGCATCTTGTTGAAATAGGACCTAAGGAAGATAACTCTCTAAACATAAGAAAAAAATCATAGGAGTAGACCAAAAACACACCTCATACAAACATTGAGTTTGTGAGCAAACAGGACAAACCAGAAAGGTGATCTTAATTAGAGAAAGTTTACCTAGGTGCTATACACCCCAAGCTTCTGAGTACCAAAAGAATGCATTTCCTACAGCAACATTTAAGCAAGTACTAAAGAGTAGGATGTGTAGTACCATTACGGGAAGCACTAACATCTTAAAACACCATGATGCAGAAAAAGAAGGCCCTTGGGCATCAAACTACAGAAAAAGGTCAATTCACAGCCAGATCTTTACAAATCCACCCAAAGACACCAACACTGGAAGGGGTGGGGGGTAGCAGGGGACACAAAAAGAATATCACACCACATGTGAAACATCATCCAATAGCTCCAAACCAACGGCAATGTGGGAAGGGGTTCAAGAACTAGTCTTGGTGACCTCAGAAACCCAAACCTCTAAACCAGTATGAACTATGGCACCAGGCATTAGTGGAACAAACATCACACACAGTATGGATACAAGCCCCCAAGGTAATATCATCCTCAGGCCCCAGAAAACAAAGAAGCCCTGGCTCAAACCACACAGCCAATAGAGCCCAGTTCTCAATAAAGGGTCATGCAAGAATGACTCAGAAGACTCACTGGTCCCCTTATGCTAGGAAAACCCCAAAACCAACAAGGCCAAAGGAAAAAGGGCCAGCCATTCTATCAGGGGGCGCGGGAAACAACCCCAACAGAACTAAAGCTTCCCACTACAACAGAAGGCCCAGACTCTTGATGATATACAATGGAGAGCCACATACCAGCCTGCATGTCAAAACAAATAAAAGTTGGAAAGATTCACAAAATAAAACGCCACCACAAGAATCACATGATAAACCAGGAAGTCCACAACATTACCTCCTTCACTCTATCCATAAACCAAGTGCAACAGGTACAGAGAGGAACATGCCCACAACATGCAAAGGAGGATCAAGAAATCAGGACGAGCTGGTGTAAACCTCATTCCTGTGAAAGAAACCATACTGTGGGGAAGGGGCAATATCCTCAAGACATTCAACCAGCATTCACCTCTCTAACTCAAAATGCAGTGATCAGTGGGCACTTCTTGGTGGAACAAGGAAGAAATGCCTGTGCATAGAATCGCCAAGATCCGAGCACACAGGAGGGACACCACACCCAAATCCCCATCAAAATCAAAAAGCAAAAGAAATGAGAGGCAGGACTGGCCAGAAATTGCCAACAGTGAAAGTGCATATGCAGTCCTGTGAATACAGGGAGCATAGGGGACAAGCCAGGCATGTAACAAATTAGGAGTGGGGCAAAAAAGCCAAAAGGTTGAGACAGATAGTCAAAAATGTATTTCACATGTGCTGACCACTCAGCATTTGCCTTAGTAAAGGCAAGGTCTAGCGTCAGGGCACAAGACACAGTCCCATGCAAAACTCTGAACTCCATGAATCATACAAAAAATGTGGAGGCTAAACCTAGCCAACAAGGTCAATCACAAATAGATCAGGAAAAAACATCTCCAAAGCCTCAAGTGAAGGAGTGGTCTTAGGCCCATGTCCAGCAGGGAGCCAGGAGGAAAGGACAGGCCAAACAATAGAACCTATACCAAAAGAGAATCACCGTTCCTAAGTAGAGAAAGAAAGAAGGGAAGGAAGAGGTACTCTCGTTGTGTGCTAATCTAATTGTGGGGGGCAGTGTGTCTTCATCTTGATGCCCTCACACACCCCGAAGGATGTCATGCTTTATCATTGGGCTTTTGCTCCTCGCTGGGCCGGCGCAGCAATGCCCTACGGGTCCTCAGAGGGGTCTCTTTTTCTGAGATCTTTTGAGGAAGCCGTATGGGTGCATGGGTGCAAGTGGCAGTGAAGTCCTAGAAGGTGTATTAAAAAGTGGCTCCTAGAGTCCCCCTCTTTTGATAAATAGGATAACAATAGAACTAGCATCACACATCCCCAAGAGGCCCAGTAGGGTGTCAGTGGCATAGAGGAGGAAAAGAAACTGGGCACTAATCTAACAAGCCTAAAGTCCTGTATTAGGTTTAAGTTAAAGCTCTAGTACAGCCTGCACCCTAGGAAAAAAGAAGGGCACTCACATGTTCTCCTGAAAATCTGACTCCAGCCATAACTGTGGAAATTTTTTTTTGAGGAGGTTCAAATCCCGCACCAAAAAGATTCTCACATGACCATGGATTTTGACCCATGAAATTTGGGACTGTTTTGCAACCATTAAGGTTTTCACGCATTATTGGTGTGTACACATCTTTGTAGGTTTGGTCCCTTTTTTTGGTCAGTTTCACAGTTTATCGGTGGTTCGGCAGCATACATTCACTATCAGGTATACAATTGTCAAGTGCTGCCTTGTTGAGGCCTTGAAATAAAAGGTTATGTATTAGTCAGGGGCAGTTTGAGACCCTGAAGGTCACCCAAGCACATTTAGGCCATAGAAATAGAAAGCACAGGATGCATTACAGCTATGTGGATGGCTGAAACGCAGGAGGCGGATAAGCAGTGATTTTGGGCGGATCAGGTAAGTCGCAGTGACCTTACATTTTTACTTGGTGGGTGTGGGAGGCACGTACAGTAAGATATTCCTTATTTCAAATGTTGTCATATATATATATATATATAAATATATATTTGTGTACATACATATATCAATTTTCATATACTTGCTTTTTCATGTTTTTTTGGTGACATGCTATGTACTGCGTTTTGACAGTGCGGTTACTTAGGTAGTTGACTTGGGCCAAGGGAGTGCATGTTAGTTCTGTGGCTGCTTGGGTGTTTTCTGGTTTTGGTTCACTATTTACTTTTGGAGATATTTCAGAATTGTAACAAGATCTTTGCTTTTTACACTCCCTGAAACGCACGTTTCAGCAGTGTTATTATATTGGGGCTGCAGGGCCGCAGACTTGTGTTAACGGTAGTTCTATCTAACGACAACTTGGAAGTGACTGTCCCCTCTTTACCTCTCACTCGACAGCTAGCATGTGATGACAGGTGAGTCACTTGGTATCAGCCCCTCTGACACAGAAGTACTGCAAGGTCACGGCTACCGTTGTTGGTTCATATACTGCTGTTGCTGACACCACTTCTCGTGCTGGTACTATTCCTGGTACTGATAGTGATGTTGACAGTTTCACTGCTGACACTGCTGGTACCACTGTTCCTGCTGCCATTGCTGCTGCTGTGTGGGGTATTATTGCCACTGCTTCTGATTGTGGTCTTCCCTCGCTGCTGGTTGTGGTGCTGCTGCCACTGCCACCAGCATTAGTAGTGCTGCAGCTACCACTCTGATGGTGCTGCTGCCACTGCCACTGCCACTGCTTGTGGTGCCACTATCCTTAACTTCCTCAACAGGAGCCAGTACTACTCCTGCATGCTTTGCATCACTTCATTGTTTGAGAAAATAATGACTGATAGAGAAGATTACTTTGGTGTGGAAGTAACCGTTGATGGGTCTATAGCAATATCAGTGTTGTTAGGAAGAGCTTCATCTCACCCACACCTCTCCTGCTTTGGTGGTGGTGGTGGTGCTGGTGCTCCTTCTTGACTCTGCAAAGTAATGGATTTATCCATCCAGTGAGCAAGGAAGCTGTTGTTGAAACCGAAGGAAGGAGAGAGGAGAGGAATGCTGCTGTTGGCAACGAGGTTGTTGTGCTGGTCATGGCTGGTCATGGCCACAGTCGTTGCTGCCATGGTTTCATTGGTTCTTGTAGTGGCTTTTATGGTTCTGGCAGCACATCCTACTAGAAATACCTTCTCCTAGTGCATTGCATTGCTGCTCCTGATGCCTCTAGCAGAGGGTTCTGCTTCAATATCAATAACTTTAAAGATACAAAAAGTATACATGTGTGGCACAAAGAGTTGCAAGAGAGTATGGGGCATATCAACAAGCAGGCGATAAAAAATTATCGCTGCTTTTGCGGGCGTTTTCGGCCGAAAAGCGGCGATAATTTTATCGCCTAATCAGCAAGGTCACGCTAACGCGTGAAACCTTGCTTTAGCGTCAGGATTCCTAACGCCTAGCTTTGCATCTCTAATGAGAATCAAAGTGGGCGTTCCTGACCTGGCATGACAGAAGAAATGTCGCTAAGCGACATTTCTCCTATCAGCAAGCAAGCTATGAAGCATAGCGTCAGGAAAAGTAGCGATAACCCCTGTTATCGCTACTTTCCTTACGCCTGCTTCAGGACTGACTTAGCCATGATATCCTATGAGGGTGGATATCATGGCTAAGTTTGTGAGTCCCTATCAACTAGCTAACGTGAGATTATCGCTGGGTTTCCAGCGATAATCTCACGTTAGCCATTTAGCGCCAGGATTTTTATCGCTGATGAGATAAGCGTTGCTAATAGCACGCTATCTCAGCGATAAAAATCGGTGCTAGCCGGTGATAATTATCCTGGCGCTAAGTGCGCTCAGCGATAATTATTGCCGGTTGTTGTTGATATGCCCCTATGTTAGGGAGATAAAAGAGAGGAGAAAGAGAAGTGTGGTAACTACTGCCTTTGAACAGCGAAATACAAGACATTTGTGAAATGCAAAATTGAGCCCATTCTCACACTTATATTCCAAGCATTAGAACCAGTATCACAAAGTCCCCAACAGGTCCACCAGGGAGGCAAGGGCACACACTACCTAAACAAAAGCATCCACATGACGGGGAGGCAGGATGCACATTTCACAAGCCTTAGCCCAGCAGGGAGCTTAGTCGATGTGTAATGACAACCTGCACTTGAGAAGAAGTGGCACACTCACCTGACCCACAAACAAGTGTCAGTGCTGCACATAGAAAAGCCACGCGCAGGCCATTAGACCAGCAAGGAACAATAGGGAATCATTTGGCCAGCCCACACCGCAGGAGAAAGTGGGCTTTCACCTTTCCTGCAGCAAAATAGTGGTCTATCGTAATTTCAGTTGCATAGGTGTAACGCCTTTTGCTGATGGAAAATATAACGCAAGCCTATATTTTGCGATGAGGTGATGCAGTTTGACTGGCAAAATATTTGCACATACATGCTTTAGAACAAGCTGATTATTAAAAATATGACTATGACGGCTTTTAACACAAATACGTTTGTGGTGATTACTCAACCCTTGCACATACATTGAAAAATCTGCAGTTTTTTTTTTTAATACCGTATGTTGTATATTGATCACCATGTTAGAATTGACGTTTGTATTGCGTGGCTTAGTGTTTAATTTCAGAGCGAATCCAGTATTTATTTTCGGAAATATACCAATGTTCCAGTTTCCTTCTTGTGGACAGTGTTGTCGCTTCCTAAAAAAAAAATACAGAAAAATAAATCTGGGGCATGCATTTTCAAAAGGCGAAATTGTCAGATCTGGAAGTCCCATCAAGCAGTACATTTTCCGTTTAGAAGTCTTATCTACCGAGACACCTGGCATCCTCAAAGTCATGAGCTCTGTAATAGAAAACTCGTTCATTAGATCGGCTCTTTGCACTTTTCAGCTGCAGGAAATGCGAGAAAAAATTGTAATCCCTGGACATCATTAACATGTAATGGCCATTTTGAGCGACCAAGTACTTTTCAAACGTATGTTGATGAGAAAGTTTTAACTAGCTCCGAAGCAAAATGTGGAAAACATATACAATTAGTTTGTTATATCAATATATCGGATTCGTGATATCAGTGAAGTGTGACATTTACACAAATAACAGAACATCACAATTTCCTAAATACGATGGGCCCGATTCACAGAACTAACTTAAGACAAAATCCTAAACTTACTACCATTTTGGTATTCACAGAAGGCACTTACTCATTTTGGTATTCACAGAAGGCACTTACTCATTTCGGTATTCACAGAAGTTAGGAGTCCTAACTTTAGGACTCCTAAATGCCTTCTGTGAATACCGAAAGTCTTAAAATTAGGATTTTTCGCAGTTTAGTAGTAGTATAGTTAGGACTCCTAACTTTAGGACTCCTAAATGCCTTCTGTGAATACCGAAATTCTTAAAATTAGGATTTTTCTCAATTTAGTAGTCCTAAGTCTAAATTTAGGACTACTAAATTGAGAAAAATCCTAATTTTAAGACTTTCGGTATTCACAGAAGGCATTTAGGAGTCCTAAAGTTAGGAGTCCTAACTATACTACTACTAAACTGCGAAAAATCCTAATTTTAAGACTTTCGGTATTCACAGAAGGCATTTAGGAGTCCTAAAGTTAGGACTCCTAACTTCTGTGAATACCAAAATGAGTAAGTGCCTTCTGTGAATACCAAAATGAGTAGGTGCCTTCTGTGAATACCAAAATGGTAGTAAGTTGAGGATTTTGTCTTAAGTTAGTTCTGTGAATCGGGCCCTGTATTTGCATAAAGGTGCTTAGTTAGTAGAAGATAGCAATTTAAGCTTAGGCCAAATGTATGTACGTTGACGTTTTCGGATGATGGGCCATATTAGCAAGAAACTGTGAAAAATATCGCAGAACGCGTATAGCGCGAAAATATTCATCGCCAGCTATCGCTGGAATATATCGCCACACTAATGCTGTATTAGCAACAATTAGCGCTATGGTGATATATATTCCAGGGATAGCGGGAGGGAAGGGCCGACATCGCGACAAAACCAGTGAAGTTGCATGGGGAAGGGGGAAAACCTTGCTGATACGAGCCAGTGGTCGTATCAGCACAATCCACCCCCCCATGTTAGGTATTGCTAAATCATGAAATTAGCAGGTGTTAAAAAAACGGCGATGACCCCGGTTAGCGTGACTTTTTACATCACTAACCGGGGCCAGGGCCTCCTTGCTAATAGGCAATAGGCCTGTTAGCAGCTGTTTATCAGGTCTGTTGGTCAGGAACGCCTACTTTGCATGTCATTAGCGATAAATATCGCTGACATGCGAAGCAGCACCTACACCGGTCGCTTTCGTCAGAAAGCTGTCGCTAACTGCTGTTAGCGACAGCTTGCCGATAGGGCGATAAACAAATCGCCACTTTAGCATCAAAAAGTGCCGCTACAGCGGCAATAGGGCCCTTGGTAATATGCCCCGGAATCTCGCCATTACATCATGTCACATAGGGGCATATTAGCAAGACCGGTGATAAAATTATCGCCGTTTTAGCAGCAGGAAACTGCCGCTAAAACGGCGAAAATGGGCTTGCTAATATGCGTTATAGAATTCCAATAGAAGCCCAGGTTAGATGTGCAGGACATCTAACCTGGGCTTCTATTGGAATTCTATAACACATATTAGCAAGCCCATTATCCCCGGTCTTGCTAATATGCCCCATAATTTTTAAGACCGTTGGGGTAAAAATCCTATGGTAAGAGCACAGGACCAATGTAAAAAAAGAAAACGAACCCGACCTGCTGTTGTTCACTTCACCTGTGTTTTTTTCCCCCCCGTGAAATTTCTTGCGAGAAATGTGTTCTTACGTCTAAAATGCCGTACTAAAAGAAGATATGTATTTCCTGCATTTTCACGTAATTTTCCAGAGATTTGGCATAATTACAGAAATTACGCAAATACCCCACATCTCTAAATAATATTCAACTAATGGGTATCAATGTGTTGCTTTTTTTAAAAATTGGCTGTTGAAACACTTTTGTAAATTTGTGATGTGTGCTATTGCTGTACTATCTTACTTGTCATTCATGATTACTTAGGTATTCTGATTTGTTTTCAATAGACCAGCAATTGTGGCCCTGCTGTCCTGTTTTGCCTCAACATCTACTCTGCTCAGCCCTGCCTAACAAAATTCAAAGTTCATGTCGCATGTGGTCAGCCAGGCAGGCATAGGGGTGAAGAACAATACTTAACAATAAATATTCCATAAATTATACAATAACAAATAATACGTTCATCATATATTGAAAAGATATGATATAAGGTAAACTGAAACCAAAAAAGTTAGCTAATACAATCATATGGAAGCAAACATATCATATATAGGTTATATACAAGGTTGACTTGTCAAACAATATAATTAATTATGTTAAGTGAGGATAGAAGGGACTTTTAATAGTATTTCTTTGAAAAGCTTTTCTCCCTGAGTTTGTGTTTTGCAACAGCTGTCATTGTATTGAAACTGGGGGAGTTTTTTTCTTCATTTTAAATACATTATAAACTGAGTTTATGCTAACCTAAACTGTGTTTACACAGTCCTCCATTCCGCAATATAATTGCGAGTTTTACACTAATAAACAGATGACGTTCCCAGAGACTTTTCCCGCAGCCTACCTAACCAAGGATATCCCAACTGTTTCAAGCTATTAACGTACAATGTAACAAATAGCACGCTCAAATAAACTGTGAGAATGACCAAAATCCAATGTAAAACTACTTTGAGAGAATCTCCAAATGTATTCTGTGGTAAAATGTTTCTTTCTTTATGCTTGTACCCAATAAAGCAAAAATGCATGTACCCTATAAAGCAAAAATGACCCTCTGGCCTAATGCTGTTTTTCCACAGATCCGCCCTTATAAGGTGACTCCTGAAGCCATAGCAGGGATCACCCCTGTAATTGAGAGCATGATAGAATAAGGCATTTGAAAAGAAGTTATCAGGACTCCATGTAGCTCACTTATTATTTTACAGAGGGCAAAAAATAAGTGGAGGATAGTTCGGGACTTCCGGAAAAATTATCAATTTATTATTTCTATGCTATCCTGAGGTACCAAACCCTGCTGTAATCCTGCCCAAAATTACCCCGAGGCCAAGTGGTTCATGGTCATTGACATCTGCCAAGCCTTCTTCTATGTTCCCTTACATAAAAGAGCCAGTTTCTCTTTGCATTCCGGTTCCAAGAGAAGACTCTTGTGTGGTGTCTCGCTCCAAAGGGGTATACTGAAAGCACATTCTCTTTCAATCAAATACTTAAAAAGAATCTAGAGTCTCTGTAGCTGCTCTGTAGTTTGACCTTAATACAGTACATTGATGACCTTTTGATTGCTTCAATAACTAAGCAAGCTCGCAAGACACGATTGCTGTACTCAACCATGTGGCTGAGAATGGGCATAAGGTCTCTCCTGAGAAATTACAATACTGTCAAAGGGAAGTCATGTACCTGGGATATCAGATAGAAAAGAAAGTGATGAAAATGTCGCATTAGGACATTTCTTAGGATAAAGTTCCCAACAACTCATAGAGAAGTGCAAATGTTCTCAGGCGTGGTTGACTACTGCAGATAATGGATCCCAAACTTTACTTTTGTGGTGAAGCCTTTACTAAGGCTGACGCACACCAATGTCAACACCCCAGTACAAAAGAATGACAAAACGATAGAAGCACTCTAGAAGCTTAAATATGTATTCTGTAGCACCCCCGCTCATGCGATGCCAGACTATTCAAAATAATTTGTACCTTTTTGTCATGAAAGAGATCGGTGTGCACTGTCTGCACTAACAGGAGCCCATGGGGAGACTAAGCACCCCATTGGAAACTTTTTGAACCAGTGGAAACTTCTTGAACCAGTGGCAGCAGCGTTGCCTGGATGTCTCAAACTGGTTGCAGTGGTGAGCTCAGCATTCAGCCAACTGAGGGGATAGTGATAGGTTACCCCTAATTGTGATGGTACCTCATACAAATGACCCAAACCCAACATTTGACATATGGCCGCTTAATCTGCTATGAGAGAATTATTTTGGTGGTGGAATATGTTTCTGTTTCTATCCATAGATATCACACACTAATCCCTGATTTCATGTTGCTAACCCTAGAGGGAGATGATGAGAGTGAATTTGATGATGACTGTTTTAGTGTTAGTGAGATGTGTACAAAATCAGGACCTGACGTACTAAATGTACCCCTTCCTGAATTTGATCATACCCTTTTTGTTGTATGTACCCAGAGCGGAGTTGTGGGAGCATCTTACTTGTGCCATGGAACATCTGCACAAGTAGCAGAAATGATTGCCCTTATCAGAGCCTGCTGCACTTCAGAAGGCTCACTAGTCACTATTTCCACTGACAGCCAATATGGGTTCAGAGTTGTGCATGTCTTCAGTCAGTTGTGGTCATTTAGGACAAGGTTGAGCACTGACAGATCAATACGTATAAACCACACAATAAGGATTAATTGCTAGTTTAGATATTGACTACAAAAGGTTTATTTCAAGGGCATAAGAATGACCAATTTTGATATGCAGCATTGTTCATTTAAGGAGCTAAAACATTAGCCAACTCATCACTCCTCAGTTGAGGCATGCGGTATGAAATGCTAATATTCTGACAAACAAGAAGTGCTTCTACCCTGCTATTACCAAAGCCCTATTCCTTTGTCATGATAATCATGGGCACAATTGACAAATGCTCAAAATAGAAGATCCAAAATGGCTTCAGTAAGTTTACTTCACCATTTGGAGCAAAGTTCTGGCTCTTTTGGAATTCTTTGAAAGTCCAGCAGTAATCTTCGGAATTTTGACAGCCTTTTTCTAGAGCTACTTAAATTCATCAATATTTCTCATGTGGAGCTGCATACAGGTGAACCATTCCATGTGAGTAAATTTAACAAAAATATGTATTTTCATCCTAAAAGATTCTTTTTATTGATTTCTCCAAGAAGAAAATATTTGTATCCATGCAAAGAACCATTCCTCTATCCGTCCATCAGTTTAGAATATTTTTGTCTCCCCATTTCAACTTTGGAAATGCACTAACTCCTGTCCTTGACAAGAAATAACCTGTCTGCGTTTCCAGGGTGGGAAACTCCTACCATATCCTCAACAAATACCTACTAAGGTGCCGATTCCGATCCTGTAAAAAAAATTACCGTACGACTGGTATCCGTATGTTTTTTACGTACTTGTCGCACAAGTACCGTTCAAACTGCCAAGTACGATTGGGACGTAAAAAAGAACTACGAATAGTGTTGGGAAAAGTCTACGAGAGTGCGTCGGAAAGTGTCCACGTCCGAATATCGTCGGGGAAAAGTGTACGAAAGTGAGCCGGACAGTTTCACTTACAAATCGTAAAACACAAGTCCGGGCGCGCAAGTACGATCCCGACCGCCCGTCTGAATACACAATCGCTTGTAAAAAGGCCTGTACGGAGCCAACGCAGTAGCACACATGTACACGGGTAAACTCATGCCCGTGTACGAGCCGTACAGTCCCCCCACACCCAAATATGTCAGCACCGTACAACACCCTGTCTGCACTGCACCCCAGGCCCGCAACCGTATGCCCCGTATGCCCCCATGTATGCGCAGCACCCCCTCATGTACGCACCGTACCACCGCATGTACGCACTGTACCCCCAGCCCCCCACTGCATGTATGCACCGTACCCCTGCACCGCATGTACGCACTATACCCCCAGCCCCCCAACCGCATGTACGCACCGTACCCCTGCACCGCATGTACGCACTGTACCCCCAGCCCCCCCACCGCATGCATGCACCATACCCCTGCACCGCATGTACGTGCCGCACACCAACACCGTACCCCAGCCCCCTCACCCAGCATCGCGTATGTCCGGATCGTACCTACGTGAAAAATACTCTTACAGAACCAGGACACTGTAAAACAGCACAAGGAGGGTCAATCCGACTCGCACAACAACACAAAACACGTCGACATGACAAAACACATCTCAAAGACTGACCTGGCACATCCAAACAGGCAAACAGAGGCCCCAAATCACAACCACCACTTATAACACACCCACCAAAATTCAAACACAGCCACACCCAAAAATGGACCAATAAAAAGGGCCCACACACACAACCCATGAGCCTTTGCAACAGACCCACTGCTGCCAGACCCCACTGACAAACAACCCCACACAACTCATACCTTCGCTACACCTTCACTCACACACCTTCACACAACCACCTCCACAAACATCCCCCTCTTCACATTCACACACACACACCCACAACCATCCACACCTACACCCACACCCCACACCATGCCCACAGACAAGAATCCAAAGTTCACCACGGCGGAGCTGGAGCTCCTTGTCAACAAAGTCATCAGAGTCGAGCCACAGCTGTTTGGAACATTGGTCAGACAAACCAGCATAGCTGCAAAATCAGCCATGTGGCAGAGGATTGTCGACAAGGTGAATGCTGTTGCGCCCGTCCGAAGGACCAGGCATGAATGCCAAGCCAGGTGGTACGATCTGTGCAGGGCGGTCAAGAGGAAAATGAATGAAGAACATGCCCAGACCAACATCACTGGAGGTGGGCCGCCCCACAGACCCGTACACTACCATCCCTGGGAATAGAAGGTGATGGCCATGCTACCGCCGGTGGGACTACACGGAGTCGAAGGAGTCGCAGAGCCTGGTGAGTACACAAACAACTCACGTATCTTGTGGGGAATGGCATCCACACCCCAACCACCAGAGGCACAACTAGAGCCAAATTTCAGGGGGAGGCTAAGAAAAAGTTTAGGGGGGGGGATGAATCTGTTAAACCATAGGCAGAGTGGAGCTGCAGGGGCTCTTAAAGGGGTGAAACAACAGCGAGGCCTCATTAACATGCAAATGGTCTGTTAAAGACCTGTGAAGGTCTCGGGTGTGGCTGTGAGTGCGCCAGGAAGCTGTCTCATCCCGGGCTGCCACACACGACGGGGGGGGCTGAAGCCCTGTGAGCCCAATGGGTGTTGCGCGCCTGCCAACCACAACAAATGCACGCACCTACCCCTAAGCACTCACCGCACACAACTACACCCAAAAACCACGCCCATGCCACTAACGTCACCATTCACCCATCACAAATTAAGGCAAGGCCATGTCCAAGGCTACAACAACCACAAAAACAAGATTGGATGTCCGGGAGGCTGGGAGGGTGGGCCACACACAACACATTGTCAAAATGAGACGCAGACAACAATGTCCTCAGCCCATATGGCATAGGTACATACCCATGCACAATGCACAGGGACTGGCAAAGTACTGACAAGGTAGCTGACACTGGGCCCTGCTGTATGCAGCACAAGGCCCTCCTGGGACCACTGTACACCCAAACACCAACTCCACAAGCACAGGTATCCAGCACAGGAACTCACACACACTGTCATGCCAGCATGCACCATGAGGGGACACACACATCACCTGGGAGACCCAATGACAACTCACACTACACACAACAGCACGCCCGGTCACGCCCCCCCCCCTAACACAAGCACACACCCCCCCCCGGGGCAGACAACGGATTCACACACTCCCACAATGGATATGTGACACAACAAGACCAATCCAGAGCCAAGTAAGCATCAGAGCCAACTATCTACAGGTCACACACTCAGGAGAACATCCCAATCTGTCCCCCGCTACATGCCCATCCCCAAGTGGACACTGAGAGGAATGCTAGGGACATCCAACTACCTGGGTGAACTGTGTCAACTTGAATATGTATGAAACATGGATGTGGCATGAAACAGCATTACCATTGTCTCTCTCTCACACACAGGGCAACGTTGACGATCTCCGCCAAACACTCGGGGGGAAGAATCACAGTCCCAGGCACCGCGTGAAGACGATCCCACTGGCAGCGACGACTCTTACCACTCCGTGGATGACCCCGACCAACCTGGCCCCTCTGGTGTACAAGCCCCTGCAGCACCTGCGTCAGGTACATCTGTGCCAACCCCCACCCCCATTCCTGCCACATCCCAGGAGACACCCAGGAGCCCTGCTCGCACTGAACAACACAGCCAGTCTGACCAGGAGGGACAAGGTTCTCAGGGCACCCAGGAGGAGGCAGGCAACCCTGCAAATGCCATCCCTCAGGGGTCCCGTAGACCCGATGTGCCCACAACGGCAGGCCAGGCTCGTGTGGGCAGGGGTGGTGGGAGTGGAGGCAGGCGGAAGCGCAAACCTGACCAGCCAGCTCAGGACCCCGGTATGTCACACATACACAACATCCTGGCCTCATACCGGCGTGACACCAGAGGCATGGACCAGGTCGTGTCCAGACTTTCCGGGATGCAGGGGACCCTCGATGAGATAAAGAACCTGCAGGTCGAGCATCATGCCAGTCATCAACAACACCAAGGACGGATGGAGGCAAGACTGGCTGAGCTCCTGGCGGTGCACAGGGACGTGAGCCAATCACTCCGTCAGATCGCCCAAAGCCTGGCAAACCCTCCCTGTACCACCAGGCGTAGACCAGCACCAGACACAGGGAGGGATGAGGAGGAGGAGGATTCATCTGACGGAGCGTCCCTGACATCGTCAAGGCCTGCTTCTGAGGGTCACCGGAGGAAGGTGGGTTGTCCATGTAAAAGACCGTGAGAGTCAGCGGACCATCCCCATCTCCCAGGTCACCTGGCCTGGCACCTGGCCCTCTGACGCAACAGCAGCACCTCACCGAATGTCATTCTCTGCCACATGGACTTGCTGGTCACAGTCTGACCAATGATGACCAACACTGTGGCCTGGACTCTGATGACTCCAACTGACAAGGATGGCATCTCCCCCTGTGAACTTTGGATTCTATTCCCCCGGTAGAGCACCTTAGCAAATCTACCAAAAGACTCACCCCACCAAAAATAAAATCATATTGTTCTGCACATGAGATGTTGCTGTCATTTTGTATTTATTCAACGACATATGTGTGTGGAAATGTCTAACTATGCAGGAGTGGGGAACTAACTCCAGCCATCCATACCCTGGGATCAGAGTCTGGTACAGGACACACATGGGTCACAAGGTATCATTCAATGTAGGCATGGAGCACAACACTCACCTGTGATGGCCTTTGGCTGCTGAGGGGGGGTTTGCTAAACTGTGCGGACAGACCTATTTGGGAGATCATCATCAAGGCGTAGAGGTCATGGCCCATGTGGAGGTACCCGGGGAGGGAGTCCCAGGTATGTGTGGCCAGGTGGGAGAACAATGTCCTGTATGCTGGAGTACGGTGGATGTGAAGAACGGTGGCCAGGGCAAGGTTGGATGCACGGAGATGGCCCAACGGGATCTAGGATGACAGACGTACAAGGTTGGTTTGGGGTCGGGGTTGTGGACTGCCTCCTGAGTGTGGGTGGGGAGTGTGGAGGTCATCCTGCAGCAGACAGTGATCCATTGCAGCTATCTATGGTGGACGGTGAGGTGGCTGGGGCGCAGGGTGTAGAAGCTGAGGTTTGCAGATGCCCCCTGGAAGTGGACCAGTTTCCTGGGAGTTCGGATGTACTTGCTCCATAGAGGGCAGGGCAGTATATGAGACGGATGTTGTCATGGACCTGGGGGATGGTCTGTCTTAACTTGGAGTGGATCTATCTGTGGATCATGTGCATAATGCAGAAGGCGTTGCATCATGAGGTACAGATGCTGTGGACTAGCATGGCATATGTGAGCGAGCCAAACATGATGCACACCATCTCGTGTGTGTGGCCACTGGGTGCTTGTGCAGGGCCCGCAGCAGCAGGCGCCATCTCCCTGAAAAATGCCCCATTTTGCACTCAAAGACTAGGATGTCAGAAGGACAACTGCAACAGGCGCGTGTGGAAAGTAAGGAGTGTCCAGTGTCACATGGCACACCCAGAGACCATGCATGCACAACCACCAAAGAGCCATTACACCGGATCAGGAAACTGAAGGACGACCTGCGCACAGGAGACACACCCTCAGCAGCTGGTGATGGCCCATTGTGTGGTCGACCTTGCTAAAATACATGCACTACCATGTACTTCATGCCCAATAGAGAGCCTAATCCATGAGCAACTGCATGCATGTCGCTAGACTACACATGGACTCCTATGCATTATCGACAGCAAGTATGCCAGAGATGCCGCATGCCAAGTGGCAAGAAACCTGCATTGACAGAGACGAGGCACCTTGGAGTGTGACGAACACCTTTATTACTCAGCCTCACACCATTGGAATTGCATCCATTGGAACAGAATCACAGGTCATTCGTGTGACCTACACTGGACACCCCCTGCAACACACAGATGTTGTAAATCCTACTGAGCTGGCACACAAGTGAAGGGGTTGAGCCTCACACCCCTTGCTGCACACGGAGAGTGTACAATTCCCCATTGAGCCTCATATGGGGATGTCCCACACCATGTCCACCATTGGCATCCCGTAGGTTCCTGAGGGACGTTATACACACATTGATGCCTTCATCAGAATCCACAATCCATGACAGATGACTGTCAGGAAGGGTGACTATCAATTCATGGGAGCCATGCAACACGTCAGGTGGCCCATGGTGAGTCGACATGTATGCACGGTAACACAACATGCACAGGAGCAGTCCCCACATATCACAAACACGTACCACCCACAAAACGCCTTGCTGCACTCCTTACCCAAAATGACTTTTCACCATGTCTGTGCATGTAACTCTGATCCAGCACACGTTGCAATACTCATGAGGAATAGCAGGAGTGCAATGATGACATGAGCAGATGACAGCCGCAAGAACCTGGGGAGGACAGACACACAACAATTCAGCCAAGAGCTAGTAATCCGCAGACATGTACATGCACTCTACAGGATTTATGTTGTCACCATGCCAATAATGAATTTTGTGTACCCGCTAAAATTTGGGGAATTACATCATCACTTGAATGACACATCAGAACACACCTCCAAGACACTTAGCACACAGTCAGCTTGACACACACATTGCAACACATGCCACATAAGGCTCTAAGCGTGCACACTCAGACACAGGGACTCACCATCATGAGAAGAAGTTGCGGATAAGCTGACTCCAGATGTCCTCATCCTCATCCTCATCCTCACTTGCCCCGTGCCCGAGCCCTTCATCCTCCACGGGTGGATTATCCAGCTCATCCGGATCCAGGATGAGTAGCACGGCCTTCTCCACTGCCATGTTGTGCAGCATGCAGCACACAAGGAAGATTTTGCAGACCTTCACCGGGGCATATGGGAGTGCGTCGCCGGTCTTGTGGAGGCACCGGAATCTGCTCTTCAGGAGCCTAAACGTCCTCTCAATCACGGGCCTCGTCTGCCCATGGGTGTCGTTGTACCGGTGTTCTGCGGCTGTTCTGGGGTTGCAGAGCGGCGTCATCACCCATGGCATGTTGGGATAGCCAGCGTCCCCTACATGGAAACATCATGGACAGAAGTGGGTCAGGAGAAGCAGTAAGATATTAAGATACCGCTAAATACAGGACTAACAGAGTATACCCACCAACAAGACATGCACGTTCATTGCGCAGCTGCAGCATCATTTCAGGCACCCTGCTATGCCTCATGATGTAGGCATCGTGTGCTGATCCTGGAAAACGAGCACAGACATGGGATATCTTCATGTTAGCAAGACATACCACAAGGCATTGAATGAGTGGTAATGTTTGCGGTTACGGAAGGCTACCTCCTGTGCGTGTGGTGGTACCAAAGCCACATGTGTCCCATCAATGGCCCCAATGACAGGGGGCATCCCTCCCAGGGCATAGAACTCACCCTTGACACCTGTCAACTGCTCACGAGTTGGGAAATGTTTGAATTCATCCAGGTGTAACAACATGGCCTCTAACACATCATGCAGGACACGGCTGAACATGGTCTGGGACATGCCACCTACATCAGCTATGGTCAATTGAAACGTATCCGTGGCAAAGAAATGTAGGGCTGCCATCACCTTCATCTTGGCTGTCAGTGCAGTAGGATACCTGTGTAGCGGTTGGAGGTGTGGTTCCAGCCTTGTGGTCAAGTTGTCAATCAACGGTTGGGAGAAGCGGTAGCGGCGTATACAGTCACGTTCCCTCATGGCAGCCAAGTCTGGCATTGGTCGGGGAGAGGCGGTGCCCTGCAGAATTTTGGAAGGAATAACGAAGATTGAGTACAGCACTACACCACTGTCAATGAACTGAGCACATGTTCAACAGCTAATACACATATGCTACATACAGAGTCTGTACTGTGCAAGACATCCAGGACACGTATGCCAGCCAGTTGACACCCCTACCAACAGTCAGCTACACACATGGGTGCTCAAGGTCAACATGACATGCCATGGAACTAGCTGTGGGCCAGTGTAAGTGAACAGGCAGACGCATTACAGGAGTGACAGACAACCACATATGTGCATGAGAAGGATGTTACATCATACAGACCGGTTGCGGAACACTAGAGGCACAGGTCACATGTCCTTGAAATAGGAGAGTCCACACACCTTGCCATGAAGGGGTACATGTCAGGAATGATCACACATACATTGAGACTACGCAGATATGTCCTTGTCTCGCAAGTCCATGTGCGATGCATACATACACCCGTTACGTCTGATTCCACATGTGGCTTGGTGTGCGTAATAGTGTGCCATGCCCATCGACACGCACACACATGTTGGATGCAGCAGCAGCAGATGCATGTCACGGAACAACTACAAATCCATTTTATCCATTTTTTGATTGATTTTAATCAAAGATATTTTTATGCAAATTTTTCTTATTATTTTGCACGGTTATATTTAGAATGATTCAAACATATACAAAAAATTACTAATCAAAAAGGACAAACAAAAAGGTGCATTTCAAATATTTACATTACATAAACACATATGAATAACCACACAGCTAGCGTACCTCAGACATTCAGACAATAGACAACATTCAATTTACAATTTACACTTATATGTACAAAGACTAACAACAGGCCATCAGTGAATAACACTTGCACTATTTCAAAAAACTTCTATTTTTAAATTGTTTAGCAGTTATTTGGCCGAAGGCGAAGACAAGTCAAGGTGGGTCAACGCGTTTCGAATCCCTTCACCGGGGATTCTCATCAGGACCAAAGCTCTCTGGGAAACAAAAAATGAACAGCACTGAGTTAGACCAATTAGCCCCTCCGAAAAAAGTTTTTAAAGGCCGCTACACTCTGATCAAGAGCCTTACCTAAAGTTTGAAGTAACGCAACCAAAGCTTTAAATGGATGGTAAAAGAACGTCCAATGGGAAGATCTGTGGACAGCAGAGTAGAAAAACAGTTTTTGAGAACAGAGATTAAAGACAAGAACACTACGTCTAACCTGATGTCTAGTGGCTGAAAAATCGAAAACTTACTTGCAGGTGTATACGGTGTCTTATGTATGCATCTGTAACCCCTTATTCATCCTGGGCGGAGTGGAAAGTTCTAGTCAGGAGCAGCGAGTCAATTAGTTAACCAGCCGGAATCTGCACACCAATCGAAAACGTAGTCGTTAGACCATAGTTCTCCGTATTGTTTGGTACTATTCTCACACGCACACTCACAACCTCCTGCGAGGTCTCTGAAACATAATTACCTTTTTAATCTCGTTGTTCGGACTCCATTGGAACCGACGTGAACCGTGCACGAAGACGAATGCTTGTGTACTACGATGGTGGCCATTTTGTAGTTGCTTTACGGCATCCAATTACAGGGCGGAGCTCCAGAGGTTTCTGGGAGATGTAGTTAGGCCGCGGTTTCTGTCGTTGTAACGGAGAAAAAGATTCACAACAATCAACATTCTAGGAACAATTTGGAGAATTTAAAGGTGAACGTTGTAACAGCCTTTTGAACGTAATAAAGAAGTGTGAAGATTGAAAACTCCGATTTTTTTATGGTATTTCTTCAGGTTTTAAGGTTGTATTTCTCGGCCAGTTTTTTTGACGAAAAGCTTTATTGTGCGCCATTAATGGACAGTCTGAACGGCTTTGTGATGCTGGAAACTTGGTTTAGACCAACAACAAGGGTTAGTTCATCGACTATTCTTACATCCGTATGTTTATAGTCATCCTTAAATGGGCTCTTAATGCATTGTAGTAATCCATTTGCCAATTATAATGACAGAGGAAGGAATAAACCTCATTCGGCTTGTTAGGGGGCCCGTTTTCCAAAGATGGGCAAGGATGTATTTAAGGTGTGCATCAACACTGAACCCCATATTTTGCCTGGTGTATTTCAAACAACACCACATTAGGTGTCAGCAGGACCGGATTTTTAATAGGAAAAAGAGGGCTAGAAGTATTTTTACAGATTGTAAATCTCGGATAGCTCATTCAGTCCATCCACTGATGTGTTAAACTTGATGATAAGCATCGCCTCTCTCTTAACCAATTTGGCATCAAGATCACCACCTCGGTCATCTTGTATGACTTTTGAGATCACAGTCCATCTCACATCTCTTTCTGTGTGGTTGTTGAGATGCCAGTGGTTAACCAACGGAGCATTAGGCACGTTCCTACGTATCCTCGATTTGTGTTGTTGTATTCTTGTCCTTATTTCCTGATTTGTTTTCCCAATATACAACTTGTCGCAAGGGCAAAATATCCCATATACTACATACTTCGTTTTGCAGTTTGAGAAAGAATCATGTTTCCAATGAACACCCTTGTGGGTGAAATGGTTCCCTTCGATTGTGGAATCGCAACACACACATGTCCCACATTTGTGGTGCCCTTGTATTGGAGGTAAATTAAGAAGACTTCTTATGTCCGGACTTTTAGTTTTTGGTAGTGCAGCTCGGACTAGCTGGTTGGCGATGCTCTTATCTTTTTTAAAAGCAAATAGCGGAGTCTCTTTAAGTGAAACATCAAGATTTTTAATCAGATGCCAATTTTGAGAAATGGTCTTCTTGAGCCAATTTGACGTGGGGCTATAGGTCGATACACACACAATCCTGTTGGTTTTGGATTTATCCTTTCTCTCCAGCAGTACATCGCGTGGGGTCCACCAAGCTCGTTTAATGGCTTTCTTAAGTAGTTTTTTAGGGTAGCCCCTGGAGAGTAAGTTGTTTTTCAAATTGTCGGCATGACTGTGATCTCAAAAGTCATACAAGATGACCGAGGTGGTGATCTTGATGCCAAATTGGTTAAGAGAGAGGCGATGCTTATCATCAAGTTTAACACATCAGTGGATGGACTGAATGAGCTATCCGAGATTTACAATCTGTAAAAATACTTCTAGCCCTCTTTTTCCTATTAAAAATCCGGTCCTGCTGACACCTAATGTGGTGTTGTTTGAAATACACCAGGCAAAATATGGGGTTCAGTGTTGATGCACACCTTAAATACATCCTTGCCCATCTTTGGAAAACGGGCCCCCTAACAAGCCGAATGAGGTTTATTCCTTCCTCTGTCAATATAATTGGCAAATGGATTACTACAATGCATTAAGAGCCCATTTAAGGATGACTATCAACATACGGATGTAAGAATAGTCGATGAACTAACCCTTGTTGTTGGTCTAAACCAAGTTTCCAGCATCACAAAGCCGTTCAGACTGTCCATTAATGGCGCACAATAAAGCTTTTCGTCAAAAAAACTGGCCGAGAAATACAACCTGAAAACCTGAAGAAATACCCTAAAAAAATCGGAGTTTTCAATCTTCACACTTCTTTATTACGTTCAAAAGGCTGTTACAACGTTCACCTTTAAATTCTCCAAATTGTTCCTAGAATGTTGATTGTTGTGAATCTTTTTCTCCGTTACAACGACAGAAACCGCGGCCTAACTACATCTCCCAGAAACCTCTGGAGCTCCGCCCTGTAATTGGATGCCGTAAAGCAACTACAAAATGGCCACCATCGTAGTACACAAGCATTCGTCTTCGTGCACGGTTCACGTCGGTTCCAATGGAGTCCGAACAACGAGATTAAAAAGGTAATTATGTTTCAGAGACCTCGCAGGAGGTTGTGAGTGTGCGTGTGAGAATAGTACCAAACAATACGGAGAACTATGGTCTAACGACTACGTTTTCGATTGGTGTGCAGATTCCGGCTGGTTAACTAATTGACTCGCTGCTCCTGACTAGAACTTTCCACTCCGCCCAGGATGAATAAGGGGTTACAGATGCATACATAAGACACCGTATACACCTGCAAGTAAGTTTTCGATTTTTCAGCCACTAGACATCAGGTTAGACGTAGTGTTCTTGTCTTTAATCTCTGTTCTCAAAAACTGTTTTTCTACTCTGCTGTCCACAGATCTTCCCATTGGACGTTCTTTTACCATCCATTTAAAGCTTTGGTTGCGTTACTTCAAACTTTAGGTAAGGCTCTTGATCAGAGTGTAGCGGCCTTTAAAAACTTTTTTCGGAGGGGCTAATTGGTCTAACTCAGTGCTGTTCGTTTTTTGTTTCCCAGAGAGCTTTGGTCCTGATGAGAATCCCCGGTGAAGGGATTCGAAACGCGTTGACCCACCTTGACTTGTCTTCGCCTTCGGCCAAATAACTGCTAAACAATTTAAAAATAGAAGTTTTTTGAAATAGTGCAAGTGTTATTCACTGATGGCCTGTTGTTAGTCTTTGTACATATAAGTGTAAATTGTAAATTGAATGTTGTCTATTGTCTGAATGTCTGAGGTACGCTAGCTTTGTGGTTATTCATATGTGTTTATGTAATGTAAATATTTGAAATGCACCTTTTTGTTTGTCCTTTTTGATTAGTAATTTTTTGTATATGTTTGAATCATTCTAAATATAACCGTGCAAAATAATAAGAAAAATTTGCATAAAAATATCTTTGATTAAAATCAATCAAAAAATGGATAAAATGGATTTGTTTAAATCAGTTCATTTGTTAAAATTTCTTTGAAAGTTTAGTGCAGCACCGGCACTCTCTCCTGTTCTATTTGATTATCTTGACTTGGCCCTGCTGCCAACGAGTCAAAACCCAAGCTTGTCTTGCTACGGAACAACTACAGCAAGCTCATGGGAACACATGACACACACATGACATAGTCACATCGTGCAATGCCGGTAGTTACATGTCAGGTGTCATAATCAGTGTCCCTGGCATCAGGGGACAGTTGCGGGTGTAGGTGACTGTGCCATGCCAGTGATGCAGTGCTCGACTGTCCCCAGAGAGTAGCTCCTCTGTATCAATTGATATCAAGTAAATTTCTGTTGTGTCATCCTCCCCATTGTTTCCCAGTGGCATGGTGGGTAAACCAACTGTGTGGTGCAGGGCCTACATATGTTTGTAGTATTGTAGATGTCACTCATGTTGCTGTTCATGCTATGCGCTGTGTCCTATGTAGTTTGTACTCATGTGTCATATGTATACAGGTGTCTGATCATTTCCTGTCTCTTCACCTTGCCCACAGCATCGTCGGGGGAAACCAAGGGAGACACTGGTACGGACGCGGGGGAGGGACCCAGCACCGGGGCTACCAGTGCTGGGGAGTCTGGCGCAGCAAGTGGCACGGAGGCTGAGGGGAGTCAGGCGGAGGACCTGTCCAGTCCCATCACCGCCCTCCCACTTGCTCAGTCCCTTGTGTCCGTGCTAGGCGACAACAGGTGCGTGAGAGACGGCAAGGAGGTGTATTTAAAAGCTGAAGGGTGCACTTCCACTCCGGATCATTCTGTGGTGTGTAGGCAGATTAAATTGCATGGTGCTTGTCATATGCACGCTCATGATTTAGCTTGTATTCTGAAGTGGATTCGTGTGCCAGTTATGACCCCTTCTTGTACGCTGCTTGATAACGGTAATTATGTGCTGTTCAATGATGAAGCTTGCTGTGGGATGCTTCCGGGAATTCCTCACATCGTGACTGTATCACTACGAGTGGTTTTCTGTCATTACGACCTTTTCCCACCCCCGCATGGCCGGCTCGATGTATCCATCTGGCCTTCCATTCCAACCTTGAAAGCAGAGTTCAACAAGATGAGCAGAATAAAGGCTCTATTGTCTCAAAAACAAGTCGTGTTGACTTCATCCTGAGAAACATTTGTCCTTCACGTAGCTCACATGCGCACAGAGGTGCAAGCGCTTTTGGACACTGATCTCCCACTACATATTTGGGACTCGGATTCAGACTATCTTTCATGCCTCGTCAACAAGTGGCCTGGATGTTTTTTTCTAAATTGTGTGATCCGGCCTCGTGACCTCCTTCCATACTCTGTTTGGTGTGTTCCCCGCATTTCATCATTCGATTTTTGCTAGCGTCTTCGGAGGTCTCCCTTTGCTTCTCGCACTCGTGGCTGGGGTGCTCTTTTTGATCTGCGTACTACGCTGTGGCTTCACAACTTGCGTTATAAGACAGCATGCACCGGCTGCTCCATCTTCGGCAACAGATGCTTGAATTCTACGGCACTCTGCCGCTGGCGACCTTAAGCAGTGCCTATGTATTGTCTTCCGGTTTCCCTTCTTTACCTGCGTGCAACCTGTCTTTCATTGCCTAGATTGTCCATTCGAATGGGCTCTGGATTTGTGCCTGACTAACTCGGTGTCTCCTGACCCAGATTATGATCGACTGATGAGCCCCTTAGTGGCTCATGAGTAGGCCTGGGCGGTAAATTCCGTTCCGTTCGTGGAATTTGCGGAATTTGGGTAATTTCGCGTTCTGCGGAGAACGCGAAATTGCCCAAAAATCTGTGTTCCGCGATTTCGCGAAATGTTTTGCTTGTTCGCGTTCTCAATATGCGTGTTCGCGAGATATTTCACCCCGAGCACGCAAACAGCGATTGCGAACAGGAGAAAAGTATCGCGAACAAGCAATTCCGCGTGTTCGCGGAATTTCTGCGTGTTCGTGGAGATTTTTACCGTTTTGCGGAGATTTGCGTAACGCGATTACGCAAATTCCGCCCACCCCTACTCATGAGTTGGACTGTTCTGGCGTCAGGATTATGGCCTGTGCTGCAGCACATGGAGTCCTAGGGAATTGGGACATTGGAACGGCTGCAACTGAATTCTTACCCAGAAGTTATCTTGATGTCCCCACCTGTTGTCCACAAATGGTGCTGGATGCCCCGATTGTTGAGGAACACGTGTGTTCTTTCCCCCTGCTGAACTGGATGGCAGATGATTTTGCGGAACGTTCTAATGATTTCCTCTTGGAAGCTGTTGCAACTTATTGTGCTTATACCTTGATGGATTGACTTTAGCCCTGCTCATTTCATGTTGCATCCATCGATGTTATGTTTTTTCCCCTTTTGCATGGTTTATTTCCCTGCAACATCATTCATCATTGACATTTCTTTTCTGACTTTTTCGCTTCCCTTCTATGGACTTCCAGTTCATGCCCTTGGTTCCGTTCCATCAAACTTGAACTCTGCGTTCTCGATTTTGCACCCCTAGTGGTTAGTGGTACGAACAAGGGGGGGTGTAGTCCTGATTCCTATCTCCCTATGTACAATGCTAAGTTGGCACCACCACGTTAGTTGTTAGTGAGCCATCTTGCCAATTTTGCTGCTTTTGCACGCGACACTGTAGTTGCGTGTTATCAATTTTCAAATGCCTACTCGAGTTTGCTTCACATGAGGACTGTCTGTTGTTTGACATCCTTCACAGTGAGCAGCGAGCTTGTACTGTACATTGTGTACACAAACAGTCTGGGTGACTAGACGGTGCATGTTGTTGTCTGCAGGTTGATCGTCCCACTATTTAGCCATTACATGCACGCAGCTGCAGATACCTGATAGATGAATGCTTGCCATATTGCAGTGCCAGCACGTTTGAGTTTCATTGTGATGGGGAACTTTCGCAGGTGAAGAGACTAGATGATCCTGTGATGTGATACCACTGAGCTGATCTGCATGGTGGGGGGTCCCCCGTTAAAGCCTAGAGACCTTCTATTAGTCGAATGATACTACTATTGGTTTACTGGCGACAGGAAGGTTGCTGTTTCCACTGTCATTTTCTCATGATTGCTCCTTTCATTGTCTATGATATTGCAACAATGCTGATGCTTATGAACTTAACCATTTGTCTGCTTATGTTAGCCACAGTACTGCATCTTAGGACACGAGGTTCATTGAATGAACTCTTTCAACTTTACAGTGTCTGTGTCGATTCTGTTGTGGACTGATCTGAGAATAATGACGAACAGGTGTGTCTGATTCCCACCATTCCTGAGAATATTGTCATGCGCTTGTTCTGGGTTGTCTATACATTGGGACCGCCGAGCTCAACCTCGGCTAACGAATGGGACACTAAGCTAGTCGGATAGGGGCTTCTGGGTTCTGAGGGGAGTTTGTGGTACACCAGACATGTCTCCTTCGTACCAGGCACCGCACCCCCTGCCCCTGTCTCCCCTGCTGCCGTCAATGCAGAGTCTGTTGACATTCAGCGCCAGTTGCAGGTTGGTCAAACATCGGTCCTGCGTGTCCTCCATGGCCACACCAGACTGCTGACATGGATGGTGTCGTACATGGAGGGCATGTCATCAGCGATGTCTGACCAACGGATGTTGCTGAGGTCCATGGACTCGTCACTGATGGCAGCAGTGGGTCTCCTACAGCGCTCCGTCCCCCCCCACCCCGGCACCATCCGCACTTCCCACTCCCATGCCTGTCCCATACACACCCAGACGTCCCCATGCACGCACCCCACCAGACACAGGCAGCACACCACCAGGGACGGCCAAGTGCACACCTCCTGTCACGCACACACAGGGGGGAGAAGGCAGAGGCACTGGGTCGGGGGGAAAACAGCAGCCACGCTGTCACAGTAGGAGTCCGCAGTCCTCACGACCCACTACCTCCAGAACCACTTCCCTTGGCTCTCCTGCCCAACAGTCGGACAGAGAGTCCTTCATGGCCAGTCCATCCCCAGCCCCAGTGTGACACCGCCCCGCAAGCGTTTGAGGGATTCCCCGGGCAGGGTAGTTGATTCCCCCCTGTCCACACCCTCCCCCAGTTGCGCTGCGACCCATCCCTCCGACCCCCCCCTCCTTGGGGCCTGTGGTTCCTGCGGGTGCACGGGAGACACTGGAAGAGCTTGCTGCCGTGTGCAGCGCCATACTGCCCTCCTCCTTTGGCGCTGCCCCACCCCCTGTGGTGGAGTCGTCCATCCCTGCACCCATGACACCTACCCGTGCCCCTCCTTTCCCTGCGGTGCCTGGTTCTTCCCCCCCACATGATGCCCCCCACTCTGTGGATGATCTGGTACAGTGCACTGTGCAGGCAAGCTATGGGAGGCGCGTCCCAATGTGTCCCCCCCCAGGACTCCGCATCTGCCGTGGCCCATGGGCTTGGTGAATAGTGTACTGTAGCTACTTTTCTTCGAAATGCTGAATGTGTTTTTTTGTTTTTCCTATGCACACTATGGCTTTTCTGGTATTGCTGTTGGTGCTGCTTCTCCCTGAGTTGGGGTGGTGATGATGTGTTGTGTGTCTGGGAAATGTTGTAGTGTGCTGCTCATGGGGTGGACCCTGGTATCTGCATGCCTTCACAAGGTGACTGCATGTATTCTTAGGTCATGTTAGCTCTTACTGCATGGTGACATTGTCCCAAGGTGTGTTCCTTACTCTGTGGCACCTGCCATCTTCCCTACAGGGTGTTTCCCAATTGTTGTGCTGAGCTGTGTCAACATTTCCTCGGTGTGTGACACATCCCTTCGACTTTGGCCATGCATGCTCTGCTATGTCTCCACCTGCATCGTTTGTGGCATCCTTGCTGGACACTGTACTTGTGTATGGAGTGTATTGACATTACTTCATGTGGACATTTTCCCTTTTCTGCACTATGCATGTGTGTACTCCCTGCCTCACACACATGTGTTACGTGTTCTTCAGGGTATTTAGGCACCTGACTGACAATTTTGGGCATTGTATCTGTGTGTACTCCACCCTTTTCCTTCCATGGGAGGCTACAACTTGTTGGCTGCCCCGGCACCTGTACATTCCTATCATTCCTGGAATGTGGGTGACAGTGTGTGTTCCCTTAGGCTCTCTTAGTTTTGTGGTGTTTGACATGAGGATACTTTCTTGTTGCACGATCTCAGTGTGTGTATTGTGCTGCCTCCGCCAGGGGTGGGTATGCATGTGTAATTTGTCATCACACCCACATGTGGTGTGTCATGCAGTGGGGGAAGGACATCCATCCTCATGGGAGTGGGACACTGCAGTCAGTGATGTGTTGTCATGGCACTCTCAACATTGTCGCACATTGTGTATGCCTTCATGCACCCATGGAGTTTTGCTCATCGGAGGGTGATGTACACACCCCCATGGCTCTGTCCGCTGCTGGGAGTCTTCTACACCCACCCCTCCTATGTCTGGGCACTGCTGGGAGTGATAGGCACCCACCCCTCATATGTCTGGGCACTGCTGGGAGTGATAGGCACCCACCCCTCATATGTCTGGGCACTGCTGGGAGTGATAGGTCCCCACCCCTCATATGTCTGGTCACTGCTGGGTGTGATAAGCACACACCCCTATGTATGTGTCCACTGTCGTGGTACAAGCTGTACCCACTCGCTGATGGCCTGGGTGCGGCCCGTACCCCTACCGCGCCCCAACTTTGGGGGTGCGGCCCGTACCCATGCCTTTGGGACGTGGGTACCGGCCGTACCGCCATTGTTGGTGTGATGTATGGGTAGGCATGGTATGTGCCATACCCACGCGCTGATGGCCTGGGTGCGGCCCGTACCCCTACGGCACCCCAAATTTGGGGGTGCGGCCTGTACCCATGCCTTTGGGACGTGGGTACCGGCCGTACCGCCATTGTTGGTGTGATGTAGGGGTAGGCGTCGTATGTGCTGTACCCACGCACTGATGGCCTGGGTGCGGCCCGTACCCCTACGGCACCCCAACTTTGGGGGTGCGGCCCGTACACATGCCTTTGGGACGTGGGTACCGGCCATACCGCCATTGTTGGTGTGATGTAGGGGTAGGCGTCGTATGTGCCGTACCCACGCGCTGATGGCCTGGGTGCGGCCCGTACCCCTACGGCACCCCAACTTTGGGGGTGCGGCCCATACCCATGCCTTGGGGACGTGGGTACAGGCCGTACCGCCATTGTTGGTGTGACGTAGGGGTAGGTGGTGTGGTACGGTCCGTACCCATGCTCTGGGGGGCGTGGGTACGTCCCGTACCACCATTGTGGTGGTGACGGGTACACGTCCACGTCCACTTCCGTTGTGGTGGGACGTGGGATTGGTGGACACGCCCCCCGAAGTGACCAGACCATGGAGGTAATTAATGTGCAGGATGTATTAGTATTTTGTGGGGTGTGGGTTATGTTTCCTGCCCCTTGCACCCCCACGCCCCCCCTTTGCCCCTGGGGGTTGTTCTTACCTTCTGCGGCGTCTGCGTCGGTTTCTGTACACAAGGTGGTAGGCTATGAGGGCCGGGATGACGCGTAGGTTGGGGTCCATCGCTGTCCGTCGCCTACCTGTGCTCCTTGTTCGCGTTGTCCTCAATTTCCCGGCAGTTTTTGGCTCCCATAAAAACTGCTGCGTGCGGAGTGACGTCGGCACGAATCGTACTTGCTGGTCCGTAGAACGCTGCCTGACTCCGTCCGGACGTCGCGTATGCGCCTTCCAGATTCAGATTTGTATGTATTTTTTAGCCGGTCGGTGTTTTTTACGACTCGTACGGAAATGGTGTTTCTGTGCAAATCGTACTTGCGAGTTTGTAAGGTGTTTTTCCCGGGTACGAGTCGGACGGAAAAAACACTCCGTACGACCATTCGTACCCGGGTTTTACAGGATCGGAATCAGCACCCTAGTGTAAATTTTGTGATTGTTTCCCAACATTTTAAGCTGGTTCCACCAATAATTATCCACACACATACCTACCCTTTTATTTAGTTAGCCGGAACATTCTACAATAATAGCAGAATTGCCGAGCGGACTAATGCCATTTTCAAGGGTAAATATCAGCCTGGTCTAATTATCTGAATCACAAAAGTGACTCTGGAAATTCATTTTCGACACCTAAGTTGAACTCAGGTACACAAGACGATTTGCATTATTCCTTATTCATACTGAGGTTGTGGATTTTGCATTCTAGTTCTTGCATGATGGGCATGAAGAGTTCCTTGCCATCTCTCAACTACCTGACCAGTAGTCAATAGATTCTAGCTATGATGACTTGAGGTAATCAATTTGTGCCATGGTCACTGATAGACCACTTTCCATCAGTGGGAGGAAACAATGGATTTGTTGAGAGCCAGGGCACTGATAAGATGTGGGAGGCACCTTCAGAAAAAAGGGAGACTTTATTCTTTCCCTTAGGTTTCTCCTCTCTCTAGAACACAAAGTAGGAATATAAACTGAAAGCCGTAAATGAGTTTTCCTTTCACTAGCCACCATCGAGTATAGAAGAAATACCCTCATGACGATGGAATAGTCCCCTCGAAACAGATTTAAAATGGCTGCATATCCCTTGTTGAACAGGATCAGGGGAGAGAAGCCTCCTGTACCTGCATCCTAGGTGCATCCTTGGTGAGATGAAGTTACACCTATTAATCAGGATTTTAGATTAGTATCAACAGGACCACTGGAATTATGTGGCTGGAGCGGGCCAAATTATGTGGGAGAATTGACTATATTCTTGTTGGACCTGGCCCTCTCTGCAGAGTCAACTCCAAATCTTTTACCTTTTTCCTTCCACTTTTTGCTGAATTTGTTTTTGTTGGCCTTAAGTGATTGTGCTTACTTCTCAAAACGTAGCTTGTTTGTCCTGTATATAATTGGGATATTTAATTTACTTCTTAGTCTATTGTAGAGTGGTATTCCATATACCCAAGGCCTGTAAATGCAATGCTACCAGTGGGCCTGCAGCACTTATTGTGCCTGTGCCACCCATTTAAGTAGTACCCTAAAATATTTCCCAGGCATTCCATTGCAGCCTGAGTGCAATTTTACACTGCCATGTCGTCTTGGCAGTTAAACCCTTTTGCCAAGCTTTAAACTCCCTTTTTATTTCATATAACTAGGGCAGGGTGCTGTGTATTTAAAAAAGGTTGGACTTGCACTTATAAGTTTTACATGTCCTGGCTGTGAAAAACTCCTTAAATCCTGTTTTCACTACTATGAAACCTACTCCTCCCATAGACTAACAACAAGGATCCCTTATTACGTTCAATAAGTCGTAATTCATTATTGGGAGCAGGTAGATATATCATGTTTGATGTCTATCAACTTGTAATTATAAACTCTTTTTAATGGTAAGGTCTGATATTTCTTTACAAATTTAAAAATGTTTAGAAAGCTGGTACTGCCTTTAGCCCTTTGTGCCTACAGCTTGTCTTAGGTCACATGAGTGGGTGTAGCTGACAGATGTTGTGAACTCCTCTGAGACAGTCACAGAATAGAGGGATTGTGTGTGCCTCAATGGCCTATCCACTGTTAGGATGTGGCGGAGATGAGCACAGCCCCCCTAGCACCTGAGTAGCCTGTGCTCACCTTCACACAAAGGGCCTAACAATCCTGCTTTGTCACTACATCCAGCATGGAGCCATGGCAGAGGAATCAGGAAATTACATGCACTTCAAAGAACCTTTCTAGAAGTTTTTCCCACCTTCCAGAAGAAGGGCATCATGGTATAATAACAGGACCTTCAGACCCACTATTCAGTTTACTGATGGATCTATGGAAGGACTCTCAGAGGACTGCTTGCTGCTGTGACCTGCTGTGCACTGTCCCAAACTTTTGATGTACCTGGAAGGACTGCTTTGCTTTCTAGAGCAGGGCTCGAACCCTCAGAGGCCAGCCTTACTGTTAAGCCCTACATCTTCAGCTACACATAGGTCTACCAGAAGTGACTCCAAGACTAGTTTGCTGGCTTCTCGTTCAGAGCCACGGGGACATAAAAGGCTCCCACCATCTTTTAAGTTTAAAAATGCTTTATTGAGAATAAAAATGAACACTGTGCAATTACATCATATAGTAAGAAATGATCAATAAGACAATACAAGTAAATGTAAAAGAAGTAGAATATACAATGTAACAACCTAATAACAAGGTAGAGATGCAAGACTGCACAGAAATTAACAATGAAACATAACTGCTGTTATGAAAATGCATGCCTAAAACTTGGATTGTAATATGAAATGAATTGCTTAAAGAAATGCATTTTAATCTTTTTAGAGATCAGAAAAGAAAGAAAGAAGCTGAAAGAGGCAGAGAAGAAGGGAACAGAGAAGAAAAGTGAGGGGAAAGTAATGCTATATCAGATTGAAGAAGCGATTTTCATCAACTATATAATAAAATGAACAATTGTAATTAAAAGAAGTTATAATTTAAGGAGGTTCAAAATTACAAACTTTAGAAACTGATCTGTCCACATTCCTAGACAAAAATGAAGTAAGAGGTAACCATTACATTAAAAAAAAAATTTAACGGGATAGATGTAGCATGAGCATGGTCTAATCGATGATGATGACATAATAGGTTCCATTATGCCATATAGGAGATTTTCCCTGCATCCTTCCAATAAGAGTTAATAATTTGAAAGGCCAAGGCGATCATTAAATCAAAGAGTTTACCAGCCAAATGTTGCGTAGCCCAACAAGGGAAAGCACTGCCCAAAAATATATATTGAGAATTAAAAGGAAGAGACACCGAAAGGATGTCAGTGAGTTTGTGCCAAATTTGTAACCAAAACGTTTTACCAAGAGGGCAGTCAAAAAACATATGAAAAATATCACCTTTATGGTGTGCACACGACCAACATTTAGCATTAGAGGACACTTTAAATTTGTATAAACTTGTGGGTGTAATAAATATTCTGTTGTAAAAATAATAAAATGTTTGCGTAGTGCTTGCTGATGAGGACGAAGTATGAATCTTGGCCCATATTGAGTTCCAAGTGTGAGCTGAAAATTCTTGCTGCTAGTCAGATTCCCATAAAAGTTCTATTTTGTGTTTTGATACAGATTTAGAAGGGCAGATCAATAGCTTGTATATAGTTGAAGCTTTCAATTGGGTAGAAAAATCAATTGAGGAGGAAGGAGAGTGTATATCTGTAGTTGGGAAAGATTGTTGAGAGATAAATGTATTGAGGAGAGGCCTAAGTTCAAACTGTGAAGCATATTTGTTGGATATATGAAATGTTTCTTGTATCTCGGGAAAAGACAATAAAATAATATTTGAAAGAAGTTGTCTGATAGTGATAATGCCATTTTGGATCCATTCTTTCCATGCAAGGATCCTGTTTTTTAATTTAAGATTAGTATTGTACCATATTGTGGTTTGTAAAATAGTGTCAGAGATATTGTTAGAGGAAGCAAGTAAGGGCTTACTAATGGCAATTGAGTGAGTAAGTATAGGGGAAATTAAACCTTGTGGGGATTGAGACATATGAATCATATCCTTATAAGTAAAAGGGAAAACTGTGCATGCTCTAATTGACCCCATACCATGGATGGTTTTGAGTAGTTGTCTGAAAGGGAAATCCAAATATGCTTCAGCGTGAAAGCGGAATGATATGTTCTGGTATTAGGAAAATTGACCCCACCAAGGTCCTTGGGTTGTTGTAATCGAGCTAAAGCAATATGGGGTTTGGGTTTGTTCCATAAAAATTTAACAAAAGATCAATTAATAACTTTTTAAAAATTAAGTGGAAGAGAAATAGGGAGCATTGTCAAATGGAAATTGACAATAGGTAATACCAACATTTAATTGTGGTTAATCTACCCCACCAAGAAACAAAAAGTGGGGACCAACCCTCTATTAATGCATTAATTTTAGACAAAATTTCATTCCTATTAATCTTGATAGTGTCCTTGATATTATTTGTATAGATAATTCCTAGACATTTTATACCTTTTGAGCTCCATTTAAAGCCTGAGTCTTTAAACGTATGGGGAAGATAATATTTATTTAGTGGTAAAACTTCTGATTTATCAATATTTAATTTATAACCTGAGACAATCGCATATTCGGACAATAAGGAAAAGAATTCTGGTAAGGAGGTAGCGGGGTTAGATACATACAATAAAATATCATCTGCGTACGCAGTGTATTTTATATTTAGGTTTTTGAATTGAAGACCTGTAAAGTCGGAGGATCTTTGAATTGTTTCCAAGAAGGTTTCCAGCGCTAGGATAAATAATAAGGGAGGCAAGGGGCATCCTTGCCTAGCACCTCTATGCAGGGGAAAGTAACTGGACTGCTTGTCATTTACCCAAATATAAGTAGAAGGATTGGAATATAACAATTTAATATATTGGAGAAATTGTGGACTGAAACCATGAAATTTCAAAGCAGCGAACATTAAAGTCCCAGTTGACTCGATCAAAGGCCTTCTCGGCATCTAATGTTATGGCAGCTATTGGAGGACGAAGTTTAGCCACTAAATATTTAATATTAAGGAAGGTTCTTGAATTATCTGAGATGGATGTACCCTTTACAAATCCTGACTGGTGTATGTTTATTAAATCTGGAATAACAGAGTTGACCCGGACAGCCAGCAATTTAGCAAAAAGTTTGCAATCCGTATTGATTAATAAAATAGGCCTATAATTGCCACATTGAGACAAATCTTTATCTTTTTTAGGAATTAAGCAGAACATAGCCTGAGCAAAAGAGCCTTGCTTACACTTAGCACTAAAAAAATGGTTAATGAGCAATAAAAGTTTGGAAATTTAAAGGTGTTTGAAATGTAGATAAAATCACACAGTAAAGCCGTCGGGAACAGGTGTTTTATCTTTAGGAAGCATATTGATGGCATTTAACAATTCTTGTTCGGATAAAGGTGTATCAAGGGAGGAAAGATCTGTATTTTTATTAGGGTCTTTCGGAATTGATTGGAAAAAAGAGTCGATTTGTTCAGCTGAGGGGGATAATTCTGGAGTATATAGGTTTTTATAGTAATCAGTAAAGCATTCTAACATTTTTGAGTCACTGATATGTCGTACACCGGAAGGATCTGTGATGGCAGTAATTTTAGATTTTTGTTTTTTACATTTTCAAGTAATTTGCCAAAGATTTACCCACTTTATTACGCCCGCCATACATCCTCGCATTAAATCTAAGTAACGTACCTCAGGCATCAACAAGGGATTGCTTATTATATAGCAATTTACATTTGTTGAGCTTAGACAAAGTATTGTCCTTATTGGAGGAAAAATACTCATGTTCCAAGGACTTGATCTGAGTTAGAAGATGTTTGGATTTCTGAAGTGTTTTTTCCTTTTTTTGGCTACATCGTCAATTATAAAGCCTTGGCAGTTGCTTTGAACGCATCCCATACAAAATTCATTTGCGTATCAGAAGGGAGGTTATGAGTGAAATATTCTTGTGCAAATGTTGTAAATTGATCTGTAAACTGTTGATCTAGTAAGCGGGAGTTATTAAATCTCCATCTGCGGGTGAATGAAATGGGGTTGGGGTAGTCAAAATCTATAATAACAGGTGCATGATCACAAACTAAAATCGATCCTATTTCTGCATGTGTAAGAAACTGGAGTGTATGTTGTGTGAACAATATATAATCAATTCTAGAAAAGGACTTATGAGCAGGGGAAAAAAAGGTATACTCCAAATCATCAGGGTGGAGTGTTCTCCATACATCAGTGAGTCCTCTATCTAAAATAGTTATGTGGAAAGCCTTATACATTGGAGATGGACCAAATCTAGCTTGCGACTTGCGGTCTAAAAAGGAGTCAAGAGGTTGGTTGCAATCTCCTCCAACTATTAAATTCTCAGAAGCATGAGAGGATAACAAGGAAGAAATATCCTTCCAGAAAGTATGATCTACTCCATTCAGACCACATATATTACAAATCATAAAATTAGTATTATTATTGTCCACTTCAAGGAGAAGCCATCTACCAGCATCATCCTTGTACTCGTTTATCAATTGAACATTTAACGATCTATGGAACAGTATAAGAACACCATTTTTGTTTTGTACAGCAGGAGAGCTGAAGATACTGCCAACCCACTGTTTTCTAAAAGAGTTAATGTCTTGTTCCTTATGATGTGTTTCCTGCAGTAGAGCTATTTGAGAATTCAATATGGACAAGTGGGACAAAACTCTTTGTTTTTTAACCGGGTTACGAATGCCTTTAACATTCCATGAAACCAGACGTAAATTACTCATTGGACTGCTGATAGAAGCGTGTATAAAACACAATTATAAACCTTATAACATGGAATAAATAAGTGACTGAATAAATGCTTAACCTAATCATGCAAAAGAAGCTTGAAAACTGGCAAACAAGTTCCAATAAGAGGAAGAGACTGACACAAATAGAAGACAGAGATAAGCCAAAGAGTTGGGAAAAACAGAGGAAAAGAGTAGAAAAAGTCAAATGAATTTTACCGAAAGACAGCTGGCCAAATAAGGAAAGGTAAAAGACATCAAGAATCACCTTGGGGAGGAAAAAACTCGCAATAATGAAGTGTGGGAAGAGAGGGAGAGAAAACAGAAAGAAGGAAAAAAAGAAAGAAAAAAGAGGGAGAACAGGAGAAAGATGAGAAAAGCAAGAGGGGAGCACAGTCGCCCTGTGAGTGCAAAAAAAGAAGAGATGACAGAAAGCCAAAAGACTTTTGTCATAATGATCACAAACAAGAAGAACATTAATGATGGGGGGGGACGAAGAGAACAACGGCCGCCCCAAAGATGGACACAGAGAAACACTAGCTTACTGATAAAAGAAGAAATAATACAAAGAAAGAAAATAAAGACAATAAGGGTAAACATAAGCAACTTGATGGAAGGTAACTTACCAAACATTGGGGAAGACAATGCAACGGAGTAGTGGTTCATACATAACAAAACACATGGACAATGTGGATATGTACATCAGCTTCGAGAATTGTGGAGGGTAGACCTAGGAAACAGGAGAGTAAAAAAATATTAGAGAACATTTAAGATTTGCTCAGTTCCATAGCTTCTCCTTTATGGACTTGAATGAATTTCCGAAGTTCGCCAGGGTCTTCGAAAGTGAAAGTTCTGTCTTTATAAGTCACTTTAAAGAAGAACAGATGAAGAAGACCATAACGGGCATTCATGGATCTCAGCGTTGGTCTAAGATCTAGAAATTCCTTTTGATGATTGGCAGTCAGCTTGGAGACATCTTGACTGAAAAAGATTTTGTGACCGGACCAGAGCATCTGCTTATGTTGCTTGGCAGCGTTGAGGATTGCCATGCGATCAGAGTACAGTAGAAAATAAGCTATGATACCTCTTGGTTTAGTTGAAGAAGATGCGTTCTGGAGGCCTATCCTGTGCGTCCTCTGAATATTTAGATCAATGGATTTCGATAGACCAACGATCTGCAGAACTTGAGCCTTCAAGAAGGAGATCATGTCCGAGCCTTCGGAACCTTCCGGAATTCCGTAAATGCGGCGGTTGTTACGCCTATTTCGATTTTCTAAATCCTCTGTAGCTTTCTTCAGTTGTGTAACTTCTCTAGTAAGGATATCAACTTTGGCGACAACATCGTGGGCATCACTTATTTTTTGTTCCACATCAGAAAGTCTTGACTCCAGACCGGACCACTTTTCCTCAATTCTCTGAAGTGTCTTAGTAGTGTCCATCATGAAGGGTCTAATATGCGCAGTTCATCCATGATGTCCTCCAACGTTAAAGGAAGAGGTGATTTTGTTGGGAAGGACGGATCTTTTTTGGCACGCTTGTTGGTCGTACCAGCTGAGTCTTTACGTCCTCCAGAATTGGAACTAGCAACCACATGGGGCTTGTTTGAGTGTGAAGAGTCCATGACTGTAGCACAATGTAAAACGCAGCAGATAAAAAAATTAAATAATAATTTTTTCACGCAGTCCAAGCAACAAGTGAGTGCACGGACAAGTCCTATAAAGAGCCTGACTGCAAAATGTTGTTTAGCCTTAGTGCCTCAATAGAAGAAATAAATGACTGTCCTTTAAGAAATGTGTGTTAACACAAGAAGAGACGGGGGAGGGCTAATTTTAACACAGGTCCAGCATAAATGCCCAAATACTGAGAACAAAAGAAGTTAGTATGCAGTTCCTACAGGGTTGATGCAGTGACTAGAAGGTAAAAATCTACAGATTGATTTGTCCAAAAAGGAGATGGGGAATTCCTCCTTTTGGATAGAGTGCCCTCACACACCCAGCCCGCTGGGTGTCATGCTTCATCATTGGGCATGCTCAATGTCAGATCGGCGGTGTAATACCCGACGGGCACCCTCAGTGGGGACTCTTTGGCAGAGATCTTTTATCCTTGCCGTTTGGTGAGTGCGTGTGAGGGGCCCTAAAGTGTAGAATTGTGTTGTGTGATATGGAATAGGTGAATTTAAACCGGGGACAGTGGTCAGGGCCAAGACTTTAATAATCCAGCATCTTAACCGGATTAAATAGGTGATGGCGACTAACTACAATGATGTTGTAAGTAGTTGCTCTTAGGTGGTCAACATGTTTCTTGCCTAATAGTCTCAAAAATTGAATCAAGCGGCTATTCTTGAGGACTGAAAAAAATATGAATTTAAATAAAATCTACACTGATAGCTGGTCATATGGTGCAATGACCTAGGTATTACCAGTTCTTGCGCTCCATAGGAGGGAAATGTCCGTCGGTGCTGTAATCAATCTAAGATTCAAGACAAAATATAGAAACACATAGTCACTTGTCAACGGATGGGTCAAATGAGGGTAACGTATTTAAAAAAAAAATCTGTTTAAAAGATGTAACCATGTACAGTAATACTGACTCCTGGGGAGGTGGTTAATCATGTATGTGGCTTAACCTTAATAAAATATACTGCCAGCAGAAGTCAAACAATCCTAACAGGTGCCTAAACAACACAGCAGCATAGAGTAGTGAGATGTGGAAGTGCTTTATACTAACATAGGTTTTTTGAATGCTAATTGCTAACTATAACATGTCTTAAACCTATGGTTTTTTCAGTGAATTTCAAAGATTTTTTAAACGACAATTTTTAAATGTAATAATAATTATATTTATTTTTTTGATACTGATTTTCTACATTTTTTTAACTATTTATTTTTACATATTTTATTATTTAAATGACATTATATATTTTTAATATAAATGGGAAAAAATGTCTTTCAAATATTGAAACTCTAATGTTTTTTGGGGTTTTTTGTAAATATATTTAGATTATTTTCTTGGTTTTTTTTTTTCAATTTTTTTTGGGAGTCGCGCACCCAAAGAGTACCTTTCTCGATCGCTGTGCGGAACCTAGCTGCAATTTTAGGATTGTTCTGTAGGATCAGCTTAGGATGTGCGATGGGTGCGTATTTTCGTGCGCGATTGCAATGCGACCGGTACACGACTCCAGGCGCATACGGAACACATATGTATTACTTTACGCGAGACTCGCGCGCTTGCGCGTGATGTCATATGCATGTTTGATGCGTTAGGAGTCAAGTGCCCAGTAAGTGCACACCAGGGGGCCGTGCAGAGAGCCGCGCTGGGTGCGCGACTTCTAATTTGCCCGTAAAAAAAGAAATTGCACCTATCACGAATTTCTTATCTCCCCGGGGACCCTATCCCCCGAGGCCTATATACAATGTTGGGGACCGTTTTGCACACTTCTGTCATTGGGCTAAATGTGGGCTACATCTGGGTGATATTAGTGCTGCATTTGGGCTCTTTTGTCTCTGGTGGCCATCTTGGGAGATTTCTTTGTTAGGAAGATTCCAAATTTCCTCATTTACTGCAGTCTCCTCAGTAGGAAATGCTTTCAGTTTTTTACTTTGATTCCATCAAGAAGGTATTCAGATATGTCACACATTTGCCATAAATTCTGAATGATAGCACTCTAGTTCCTCATTAGATCACTGTAATAAAGCTACTGCTCACCACGGAAGTCTGCTGCTGGTATTAAAAGTGCATGTTTCAGTCTGCATCTCAGATTTTTTTAATGAAATGGAAGAGGATTTGAGAAGTCAAAATGTGCCCTAATTTTTCTTTCTGCAGCACTAATCATAATTTCTATGGCAAAATGAACCCCCTCATTTTTTTCCATTGCAAATTAAATGTTTTAAGTGTTACCACTTTATTCCAATCAAGATGGCTTCAGGTGTGCCATACTTTTGTCATAAGTAAGACTCTTAGCGCTCTAGTTGTTCTTTAGAACACTCTGGGACATTCTGTCATTGGGCTGTACTTGGGCTACATCTGGAGGATATCTGTGCTACATTTGGGCTCTTTTGTCTCTGGTGGCCATCTTGGGAGACTTATTTGTTATGAAGTTTCCTAATTTCCTCATTTAATACAGTCTCCTCAGTAGGAAGTACTTTCAATTTTTTACTTTGATTCCATCAAGAAGGCATTCAGATGTGTCACACATTTGCCATAAATTCTGAATGTTAGCACTCTAGTTGCTCATTATATCACTGTAGTAAAGCTACTGCTCACCAGGGAAGCCTGCTGCTGATTTTGAAAGTGCATGTTTCAGTCTGTATGACAGAATTATTTTATGAAATGGAAGAGGATTTGAGAAGTCACTCCAAATGTGCCCTAATTTTTCTTTCAGCAGCACTAATCATACTTTCTATGGCAAAATGAACCACCTCATTTTGTTCCTTTTTAAATTAAATGTTTTAAGAGTTACCACTTTATTGCAATCAAGATGGCTTCAGGTGTGCAATACGTTTGTCATAAGTAGGACTGTTAGCGCTCTAGTTGTTCTTAAGAACACTCTGGGACATTTTGTCATTGGGCTATACATGGGCTACATCTGGGTGATGTTTGTGCTACATTTGGGCTCTTTTGCCTCTGGTGGCCATCTTGGGAGACTTATTTGTTATGAAGTCTCCTAATTTCCTCATTTACTACAGTCTCCTCAGTAGGAAATACTTTCAGTTTTTTACTTTGATTCCATCAAGAAGGTATTCAGATGTGTAACACATTTGCCATAAATTCAGAATGTCAGCACTCTAGTTCCTCATTAGATCACTGTAGTAAAGCTACTGTTCACCAGGGAAGTCTGCTGCTGGTATTGAAAGTGCATGTTTCAGTCTGCATGTCAGACGTTTTTAATGAAATAGAAGAGGATTTGAGAAATCATTCAAAATGTGCCCTAATTTTTCTTTCTTCAGCACTAATCATAATTTCTATGGCAAAATGAGCCCCCTATTGTGTTCCTTTTTAAATTAAATGTTTTAAGTGTTACCAGTTTATTTCAATCAAGATGTCTTCAGGTGTGCCAACTTTTGTCATAAGTAAGACAGTAAGTGCTCTAGTTGTTCTTAAGAACACTCTGGAACATTCTGTCATTGGGCTATACTTGGGCTACATCTGGGTGATATTTGTGCTACATTTGGGCTCTTTTGTCTCTGGTGGCCATCTTGGGAGACTTATTTGTTATGAAGTTTCCTAATTTCCTCATTTACTACAGTCTCCTCAGTAGGAAATACTTTCAGTTTTTACTTGGATTCCATCAAGAAGGCATTCAGATGTGTAACACATTTGCCATAAATTCAGAATGTCAGCACTCTAGTTGCTCATTATATCACTGTAGTAAAGCTACTGCTCACCAGGGAAGTCTGCTGCTGGTATTGAAAGTGCATGTTTCAGTCTGCATGTCAGACGTTTTTAATGAAATAGAAGAGGATTTGAGAAATCACTTAAAATGTGCCCTAATTTTATTTCTGCAGCACTAATCATATTTTCTATGGCAAAATGAACCCCTTCATTTTGTTCATTTGCAAATTAAATGTTTTAAGTGTTACCACTTTATTCCAATCAAGATGGCTTCAGGTATGCCATACTTTTGTCATAAGTAAGACTGTTAGCGCTCTAGTTGTTCTTTAGAATACTCTGGGACATTCTGTCATTGGGCTATACTTGGGCTACATCTTGGTGATATTTGTGCTACATTTAGGCTCTTTTGTCTCTCGTGGCCATCTTGGGAGATTTCTTTGTTACGAAGTTTCCTAATTTCCTCATTTATTACAGACTTCTCAGTAGGAAATACTGTCCGTTTTTTACTTTGATTCCATCAAGAAGGTATTCAGATGTGTCACACATCTGCATAAAATTCAGAATGTTAGCACTCTAGTTGCTCATTAGATCACTGAGAGAGAGAGAGAGAGAGATAAACAGTGTTTATTTAGACCATAGTCTTTAAAACCATACACAACTTAAGATCCTCGTAGTAAAACATAGGTAAACACACAATATATTTTATCACAATTTACAAAAAACATATAGATCCCTAAAATTCTCAGCCATTAAATTCTCACTTTTGGGAGGACATTTTTTAAAGAAAATTAAATCAGCATCCCTCTTTTAATTTCTCCTTTATAAAGTCATGTGTTGCTTTCAGGAACTCCCCTAAAGCAATTGTAGTATCTAGGGATGACATTTCCATAAAAAAACAAGCCGCTTGCGCACGAGAGTTCACCATATATTTTAAAAATATTGGTCGTCAAAATACTTTTCGTATCGCTAAGATCCATTTGCAATCAAGCAATATATGCAAAATATCATTTATTACCCCTATTCCACATTTACAGATACCATCCATTTGGATCAATGCAGCTTTTATTTTTCCATCCGACTTCCAAGGGTTAATACCCACTTGTACCCATAAATTCAGAATGTTAGCACTCTAGTTGCTCAGTAGATCGCTGTCGTAAAGCTACCGCTCACCAGGGAAGTCTGATGCTGGTATTGAAAGTGCATATTTAAGTCTGCATGTCAGAATTTTTTCATGAAATATAAGAGGATTTGAGAAGTCACTCAAAATGTGCCCTAATTTTTCTTTCTACAGCACTAATCATACTTTCTATGGCAAAATGAACTCCCTCATTTTGTTCCTTTTAAAATTAAATGTTTTAAGAGTTACCACTTTATTCCAATCAAGATGGCTTCAGGTGTGCAATACGTTTGTCATAAGTAGGACTGTTAGCGCTCTAGTTGTTCTTAAGAACACTCTGGGACATTATGTCATTGGGCTATACTTGGGCTACATCTGGGTGATATTTGTGCTAGATTTGGGCTCTATTGTCTCTGGTGCCCATCTTGGGAGACTTATTTGTTATGAAGTTTCCTAATTTCCTCATTTATTACAGTCTCCTCAGTAGGAAATACTTTCAGTTTTTTACTTTGATTCCATCAATAAGGCATTCAGAATCAGATGTGTCACACATTTGCCATAAATTCTGAATGTTAGCACTCTAGTTGCTCATTAGATCACTGTAGTAAAGCTACTGCTCACCACGGAAGTCTGCTGCTGATATTGAAAGTACATGTTTCAGTCTACATGTCAGAATTTTTTAATGGAATAGAAGAGGATTTGAGAAGTCACTCAAAATGTGCCCAAATTTTTCTTTCTACAGCACTAATCATACTTTGTGTGGCAAAATGAACCCCCTCATTTTGTTCCTTTTAAAATTAAATGTTTTAAGAGTTACCACTTTATTCCAATCAAGATGGCTTCAGGTGTGCAATACGTTTGTCATAAGTAGGACTGTTAGCGCTCTAGTTGTTCTTAAGAACACTCTGGGACATTCTGTCATTGGGCTATACTTGGGCTACATTGGGTGATATTTGTGCTACATTTGGGCTCTTTTGTCTCTGGTGGCCATCTTGGGAGACCTATTTGGTACGAAGTTTCCTAATTTCCTCTTTTATTACAGTCTTCTCAGTAGGAAATACTTTCAGTTTTTTACATTGATTCCATCAAGAAGGAATTCAGATGTGTCACACATTTGCCTTAAATTCAGAATGTTAGCATTCTAGTTGCTCATTAGATCACTGTAGTAAAGCTACTGCTCACCAGGGAAGTCTGCTGCTGGTATTGAAAGGGCATGTTTCAGTCTGTATGTCAGACGTTTTTAATGAAATAGAAGAGGATTTGAGAAATCACTCAAAATGTGCCCTATTTTTCTTTCTCCAGCACTACTCATAATTTCTATGGCAAAATTAACCCCCTCATTGTGTTCCTTTTTAAATTAAATGTTTTAAGTGTTACCAGTTTAGTCCAATCAAGATGGCTTCAGGTGTGCCATACTTTTGTCATAAGTAAGACAGTAAGCGCTCTAGTTGTTCTTAAGAACACTCTGGGACATTCTGTCATTGGGCTATACTTGGGCTACATCTGGGTGATATGTGTGCTACATTTGGGCTCCCTTGTCTCTGGTGGCCATCTTGGGAGACTTATTTGTTATGAAGTTTCCTAATTTCCTCATTTACTGCAGTCTCCTCAGTAGGAAATACTTTCAATTTTTTACTTTGGTTCCATCAAGAAGGCATTCAGAAATGTCACACATTTGCCATAAATTCTGAATGTTAGCACTCTAGTTTCTCATTAGATCACTGTAGTAAAGCTACTGCTCACCAGGGAAGTCTGCTGCTGGTATTCAAAGTGCATGTTTCAGTCTGCATGTCAGTATATTTTAATTAAATAGAAGAGGATTTGAGAAGTCAAAATGTGCCCTAATTTTTCTTTCTGCAGCACTAATCATAATTTCTATGGCAAAATGAACCCCTTCATTTTGTTCCTTTGCAAATTAAATGTTTTAAGTGTTACCACTTTATTCCAATCAAGATGGCTTCAGGTATGTCATACTTTTGTCATAAGTAAGACTGTTAGCACTCTCGTTGTTCTTTAGAATACTCTGGGACATTCTGTAATTGGGCTATACTTGGGTTACATCTGGGTGATATTTGTGCTACATTTGGGCTCTTTTGTCTCTGGTGGCCATCTTGGGAGACTTATTTGTTATGAAGTTCCCAAATTTCCTCATTTACTACAGACTACTCAGTAGGAAATACTTTCAGTTTTTTACTTTGATTCCATCATGAAGGCATTCAGATGTGTCACACATTTGCAATAAATTCAGAATGTTAGCACTCTAGTTGCTCATTAGATCACTGAGAGAGAGAGAGAGAGAGAGAGATAAACAATGTTTATTTAGACCATAGTTTTTAAAACCATACACAACTTAAGATCCTCGTAGTAAAACATAGAAAAAACACAAAATATTGTATCATAATTTGCAAAAAACATATAGATCCCTAAAATTCTCATCCATAAAATTCTCACTTTTGGGAGGACATTTTAAAAAAAAATTCAAATCAGCATCCCTCTTTTAATTTCTCCTTTATAAAGTCATGTGTTGCTTTCAGGAACTTCCCTAAAGCAATTGTAGTATCTAGGGATGAAATGTCCATAAAAAAACAAGCCACTTGCGCACGTGAGTTTACCTTATATTTTAAAAATATTGGTTGTAAAAATACTTTTTGTATTGCTAAGATCCATCTGCAATCAAGCAATATATGCAAAATATAATTTCTTACCCCGATTCCACATTTACAGATACCATCCATTTGGACCAATGCTGCTTTTATTTTTGCATCCGACTTCCAAGGGATAATACCCACTCGTACCCATAAATTCAGAATGTTAGCACTCTAGTTGCTCAGTAGATCACTGTAGTAAAGCTACCGCTCACCAGGGTAGTCTGCTGCTGGTATTGAAAGTGCATATTTCAGTCTGCATGTCATAATTTTTTCATGAAATAGAAGAGGATTTGAGAAGTCACTTAAAATGTGCCCTAATTTTTTTTTTCTGCAGCACTAATAATACTTTGGCAAAATGAACCACCTAATTTTGTTCTTTTTAAATTAAATGTTTTAAGAGGTACCACTTTATTCCAATCAAGATGGCTTCATGTGTACAATACGTTTGTCATAAGTAGGACTGTTAGTGCTCTAGTTGTTCTTTAGAACACTCTGGGAAGCTGCAGTAGAACACAAAGGAATCAACTGACAGTCTCTGCCATTGTTGGATGTACATGTTTTACTGAGAATGTCAGACTTCATTCTCACATGACTGAGAATGTGAATTTACAGAAAGTATGCTCTCAGTTTAGCATATAGATCACCTTCCAAATCTTTGTCGGAAAAGCACGAGAAAATTGTTTTCTCTCAAACATTGTTCATGATATCCCAGCAGAAGGCTCTTTCACATGGTAAAATCACCTTAGAACACACCACAATTCCTAAAATGAGTATGGTACCATCAGCAAATGATTTATAATGTAACTAAAGTCTTAAAACCTTCAATTAACTGTAATGCTTTTTAATAAGGTGCTATCATGTATATTGGTCCCAAGATAGCTGCCGACACTTCTTGGATGAAGTGCTGACAGCCAATCAGATCTCATGATGAGATGTGTGGTTAGGCTCCGCCCAGATGTATATGTGATTTTACTTTTGATATTCTCAGGAACTACTGAATGGATTTACACCATTTAACCAAATAGCACGAGTGTGAACCAAAGGCTACCTCCTTGCCAAATGTGGTGTAATTCCGTTCAGCAGTTCGGGCTGTAGCTGCGATTAAAAGTTCCTATTGAAAATTGCATGGGGAAACCACGTTTTGGGACCCCCTTTTTTCTCGGCCCCTGCTTTACAAATCACCCCGAGACTTTCAGGATAGGAGCGGACCAGAGCGCCCCACCAGTTTTAAAACTTTCGCAAAGATTCGTCAACCGGCGCCAAAGTTAAACCAAATAGATTGTTGCGGATTTCCTATGGATAATAGGTCCTAACTATAACTACCTACTGGTGGACGCCAGTAGGTAATATATATATATATATATATATATATATATATATATTATATATATATATATATATATATATATATATATATATATATATATATGTATATATATATACACTGGAAAAAATGTAGGTTTCAGGGACGTTATAGTTAGAAATTAGCATTGAAAAAACATTAGAAATTCACTGAAGAAAACCATAGGTTTAAGCCACGTTATAGTTACAAATTAGCAATTAAAAAAGCTTTGAAATTCACTGAAAAAAACATAGGTTTCAGGGACGTTATTGTTAGTTGGAAGTTTCACTGATACAAAACGAGAGAAATTCAGCCGCTATAGTTAGTTCAGCTAACTATAACTCGTGCCCCCACAATGCACTGCTGATGACATCACATATTACATCATTCATGACATGGTCAGTGACATTACTGATGACATCTCAAATGATATCACTGATGACATCACTGAGAATGAGTGGGTATATGAGTGTCATGAGTGTCTGGATGGATGATTTAGTAGGTGCATGACTGACTGTATAAGTGAGTGATTTAATGTGTCTTAGTGAATACATGGGTTAATGACTAAACTGTGTAAGCTTCATGGGTTGGTGAGTAGCTACATGAGTGTCTATATGGGTTATTTATTGGTTGTCTGAGCATCTGTATGGGTGCCTGAGTGTCTGTGTGGGTGGGTAGGGGTGTATGACTCCCTTCATGGATGTCTGAGAGGGTGATTCACTGGGTGTATGGGTTCAAGAGTGCGTCTGTGGGGGGGCTGTATGGGTGGGTGAGTGTGTGTATGGCTGTGTTGGTGAGTAAATGGATGTCTCAGTGGTACATGTGTGAGTAGCAACATATGTGAAAGGCAGTATATGTGAGTGTTGAAGTATATAAATGACTAAATGTGAGAGTGAGTGATTATGAGTGATTATGAGAGTGGCTGTATGGATGAATGTGTGCTTGTATCAGTGATTGTATAAGAGAGTAAGTATGTGTTAGTATATGTATGAATAAGTGAGGTGGTGTGTGTATAACTGTATAGGTGAGTAAATAGGAGTATGATTGATTCTTTGCATGACTGACTAGGTGAGTGAGTAAATCTATGGGTGAGTGGCGATATGTGAGTGTCTCTATAGGTGTATAAGTGAATATGATAGTGCTGTATTGATGAGTAACTGTATGTATGAGTAACTGTATACGTGAATAAGTGGATGTATAGACATAGGAGTGAGTGAGTGGGTATGTAGTAACTGGTATTGGTGTGTGTATAGTTTCTAAACTGGTAGTCTGTATTTTAGATTAGGTGTATCTAAGGTTTTATTAGGTCGTGAGGAGGTGCGTCCGATTATCAAATGGATGATGTCATCGGTGATGTCATCAGTGATGTTATTTGACATACCATCAGTGATGTCATCAGTGATGTCACTGACCATGTCATGAATGATGTAATATGTGGCGTCATCAGCGTTGATTTTTTCAGTGAATTTCTAAGGTTCTTTCAATGCTAATTTCTAACTATAACGTCCCTGAAACCTATGGTTTTTTCAGTGAATATCAAACGTTTTTGAAATGCTAATTTCTAACTATAACGTCCCTGAAACCTGTGTTTTTTTCAGTGCATTTCAAAGGTTTTTTAAATGCTAATTTCTAACTATGCCTCAGAGGTAGGAAATGTGCATAAAGAGGAATAAAGGCGCAGAAAGAAGCAAGAGAAATGCAGAAAGAGGCAACTGAAGTCCAGAAAGATGAAGAAAGGTGCAGAAAGAAGCAAGAGATGTGCACAAAGAACCAGCAGAGGAGCAGAAAGAGGCCTGGTTGCAAAGTCATCCTGTACCCCCAACCTTTTGTTGATGGGTGCTGGTGGTAACTGAATCTGACTAACCAGGCTCTGCTAAAAACACTTAGAATACAGTGAAAACACCTACATACACTACAGAACACTATGTGTTGGTGTACCCCTGTGATTGGCATGACCTACTCTGTAAGGCCCTAGTACATAATAGGGCAGGGGGATTAAAACTGCCTCTAAGTCAGAGGTGCAGAAAGATGCTTCTTTAAGTAGTAGTCACGTTTGAGTGGTGGAGAAAGGGTGCTGGGCCTCTGACCAGCGCTCAGGAATTCCACTGCATACAACTTGGAGGAGTAACCAAGAGGGCTTCTTGGCCCCCAAAGTCCCTCCAGAGTAAATTAGACTTCATCCCCATCCCGTAGTCTGCCAGGAGATGCGTTTGCAGAGTGGTGGAGAAAGGGAGGCATGTCCTCCTTAGAAGTCTTAGCAATCTCACTATTGTGGGACTTACTGCAGGTAACAAGAGGGGTAGTTGGCCCCCAACGACAAGCTTGGGAGCCAAGTACCCCTCCTATTACCTCCAGTAAGTCCCACACAACAGGATTGCTAAGCTCTCATAGCAGGCCAAGCCCCCTTTGCCCACCACTCTGCAAACATGCTCCCCAGTGCACTCTTGGATGGAGATTGAAGTCCCCTTTGCTGCTGGGGGTCCATTAGGGGCCAACTAACCTACGTCCTACCTCCAGTAAAGGCCACTCCCCCTTTCCCCACCACTCTGTAAACGCACCCCCTGGCACGTTCTAAGTTGGGGTATTAAGTACCCTTCATTCCTGAGGGTCCCTGGGGGCCAAACTAGCCCACCAGATACCTCCAGTAAGTGCCACAGAGCTGCGTTGCAGCTCCTGGCACACTGCTGCTTGGGGATGAAGTCCACTTGTGAGGACTTCATTGCCCCCATGTATATATATATATATATATATATTCACTTAAAAAACCATAGGTTTCACACAGGTTATAGTTAGGTGGACATTTCCCTCGTAAAAAACCAATGAAATTCCCCCGTTATAGTTAGATCAGATAACTAAAACTCGCGCGACCGCAATCCACTGCTGATGACGTCACATATTAAATCACTCATGACATGGTCAGTGGCATCACTCATGACATCACTGATGACATCATCCTTGTGATAGAGTGGCGGCCGCGCGAGTTATAGTTATCTGATCTAACTATAACGGGGGAATTTCATTGGTTTTTTACGAGGGAAATGTCCACCTAACTATAACCTGTGTGAAACCTATGGTTTTTTAAGTGAATTTGCAAGGTTTTTTAAATGCTAATTCCTAACTATAACGTGTGTGAAACCTATGTTTTTTTAAGTGAATTTGTACGTTTTTTTAAATGCTAAGTTATGTATTTATTAATATTTCTTTTTTTTAAGGTTTTTCCGCCGTACGCTTACCGTACGCGCACGGTACGCGTACCCCGCGATTTAAAAAAAAGGCATTTTTCACACTTCTGGGTCCTTTTTGGACCCCCTGACAAAGGCTACGGGGTCTGCAACTCTCTACCTTGCCCCCTTTTCACGTTCTCCACCTTTGTTTTTTAGTGTGAGACACACAAAATGGCGGCCGACACTTCCTGATTTCGACCGACTGGAATGTTTACTGTCATGTAACCACCAATCAGAATTACGCTCGCGCACGGCAGTGTGCGCGTACGGTATGCTTACCGTACGCGCACGGTGCGCACTTATAGATATATATGTACATTTAACTGAAATATTCTCAGGAACTACAGAACAGATTTACTTCAGATATTCAAAAGGCACATCCCTGACCTGAGGACTACCTCTCTGCCAAATTTCAAATAATTCTGTTCAGCCGTTCGGGCTGTACCTTGGACTAAAGGTCCCTATGGAAAAATGCATGGGGAAAACGTGTTTTGGGACCACCCTTTTTTCTCGGCCCCCGCTTGACTAATCACCCCGAGACTTTCAGGGTAGGAGCGGAGCGGAGCACCCCACCTATTTTGAAAACTTCGCAAGGATTCGTCAACCGGCGCCAAAGTTATTCAAAATAGAATTTTCAGATTTCCTATGGAAACACGGTCCTAACTATAACTATCTACTGGCGACCGCCAGTAGATAATATATCAAATCTTATGTTAACAGAACTTGATATAGTGCAACCAACTCACTCCTGAAGGAGTATATCAGTGCTTTCACTCGGTCAGAGCAATTTTTTTTTAAATCAGCCAAAGTCCGTATAAGAGCGAATATGGTAAGGGTGTTTATTCCTGTGAAAGGGGGAAAAGTAGGAAAAGGACCAGTCGCCAAATCTCAAGGTACTGACATAGCGGGCACTGAGTAGGTCTATAACCTTTAATATAAGGTGCCTAGCGGGGCAGAAGGGGATGAATTTCCTTTGTAAATAGATCAGACACCCTGCCAGCCAATGACTTATGAGTGAGACGAAGAAGTTTAAACAAGGACCACCAATGCAAGGCTTTTAAATAGGGAGTCCATGGGGTACCAGGAGGAAGATTACAGACTAAAAGTGCCACTGTATTCTGAACCACCTATAGTTTTGAAGAAGGGCTTCATTCACTGCTGCCATCAGGGCATTACCATAGTCAATCCGACTCATGATCAAAGTTTGAATAAGAGTTTTCCTGGAAGTTAAGGGGAGCCACTGGAACACTTGTGCATGCTGAAAAAACACATGCCACAGACCTATGAGACATGTTCTTTCATGAAGAGATTCTCATCAATCATAATACAGAAATTTCTAACAGACCTCCTGGTACCAGGAGCAGGAGCCAGTCTCTGATGGCTACCTGTCTGTCAAGAAAGAGGTCTTTGCCTTCCCAAACAACAAAATCCTGGTCTTATCACTGTTCAGCTGTAAACCATTGTGCATCATCCAAGCAGCTATTTTCCTCATGCAGTCGATAAATCTCAATTTAACCTTCCCAAGATCTTGCCCAAATGATATAATGAATTGTGTGTCATCTGAGTAGGGTAAAATGTCAAAGCAGAAACATTTGACAGTTTTGGTGAGTGGGGATGCACAGATGTTGAACAAAGTAGGACTCAGGGAAGGACTGTGAGGGTCCCCCTTATTTGCAGGGATAGTACAAGATTTAAAATAATCCAGTGCGATCGATTGGGTGCAATTTTCCAGAAAGTCTATGAGCCAATAGACCTTACTATGGATGTTTGACTCATCGCCTACAGACTAGGATGTCGTGAGAACCAGTATCGAAGGTGGCTGCAAATCGAGCAGTAACAGCATTGCTGGATTGCTAGCATCCAGAGAAAGTTAATTTGAATCCACCATCAGTGCAGTTTCTGTTGTATGGCATGCTCTAAAGCCAGATTGAGAGGGGTCTCATAAGCAGTGTTCCTCCAAACAGACAGAAAGCTGTTTATTGACAAGTCCCTCCAGAGTCTTTCCTAAGAGGGTCAATAGTGAAATAGGCTGATCATTGGTTAGGTTCTTGGAGTCCGCATTGGTTTTCTTTAAAAGAGGGGAAACCTGAGCAGGTTTCCCGTCCAGCGGCAGTTTGGCTGACTCTAATTATAGGCTGAAAAGGGAAGTTATGAAAGGCTTTAATTTGGCTAGTAGTTACCTGGGGGGGGACAAGCTTCCAATTTGAAGCCAGATTCAGCTTTTTCTAACACGTCCTACACTTGTTCTTGGGAGATGGCTACAAGCCTCTCCAAGCATGCTGTGGAATTAACAGGTGGAAAATTATAAACAGAAAAGTCTTCTAGATCCGAAGCTATCTTAGGGAAGTTCTGGTGGATATTAATGATTTTCTTCTTGCAGTAATCGGCTAGTGAATCACACAGTTCTTGTGAGGCTGGAAATGTGGATATCTAAGCGAGCAGTTTGCTGAATTAATTGCGAACTCTGAAAATGTATTTTGTCAAATTGCCAGCCTGATCAACCTTATTAATAATATGGTGTCTACGTGCCTCTCTGATTTTCCTATGGTAGCTCGCACGCAATTTTTAATCTAAAGGAGCCTTAGTCAGACGCCATCTCTTTTCTAACCTCCTACAGGTTGATTTCTCAACTCTCAAATTCTCCCAGTACCAGGGGGCATGATATCTAATAGGTTTTAATGAGACTTGTTTGAGGAGGTGACTGTATCAAAAGCTTGAGAGAGAGAGGGCTGTGTTATTCAACCAAAGCAGTATTTATAACCCTGCTATGTGTAATATCTGGTGACTGAAAGGCACAGGCAAAGGAGACACTAGTGACTTGTTTCCAGTGTCTCAGTGCTCTACTTGATCTCTTAGGCTTGGCAGGCCCAGAAGCCCTCGATGAATGAAAACAGATCTAATCATGATCAGTCCAAATTAAAGGCTGGGGATGGTCTGTCTCTAGGAACTGAGAGTTAGTGAACACCAAATCTAAAGTGTGCCCTGGGGTGTGGGTAGGGAACATTTCCAAGTCTGCGATAAGTTGAGCTACCTCTTTCTTTGAGATGTCTTCTCCGTGCTAGTTGAAGTCACCTACTAGAAGGAAGTCATTTGTCATGAGGCTGTGTGGTGTTAAGCGTTTCACCAACATGTAACTAAACTCTTTTTGAGCCTGGGGTGAGAAATAAGAGCACCCTTCCAGTGATCCTTGGCTGTGATCTCTATTGTAAAAATGCACATCTCCACCCAATCTAAAGGAAGGTGTCAATGAGCACCACTTTTAATGAATACAGGAAGGCAATAGCTACGCCACCTCCCAACCTGGACTCCTTGTCCAATCTCAACAACTTATACTTTTTCATGGAATCCCACAGGGATACAAGGAAGGGCCGGGGATAAAGCTGGGTTTCTGTATCAAAACATATGTATGGTGGGAAGGAGGATAATAGATCTCCGATTTCAAGTTTCTTCAAATTTTAAAACTCATTGTAACTGAACGACATAAAGGAAAGCTTGCAGGAATAGAAAGTTTAAAGCTCCTGTAGCAGCCGTCTTAACATGTCATTGTGACTATATAAATAAATAGTGTGTTACAACAAATAAATGAGGTATTCACAAACATGTATAGTGCATAAATTAAATAACAACTCTCCACTTTCCAACAACTAGAATATTGAATGGTCCTTGCCATTAATACAAACGATTGCAAATGTTTTCAATTATACAAGTACTATATATATATTCATTGAACAAAATAAAGGTTACAGGGCTGTTATAGTTAGGAAATATAATTTAAAAATACTTAGAAATTCGCTGAAAAAAATAAAGGTTACAGGGACATTTTAGTTAGGCTGACATTTCACTAGTCCAAACCCAGAGAAATTCAGCAGTTATAGTTAGATGAGCCAACTATAACTTGCGCCCCTGCAATGCAGTCTATGACCTCACATATTGCATCACTCATGACATGGTCAGTGACATCGGTGACATCACTGATGATATTCATGTGAGGCAACGTCCATCCTATATTATCTTAAAACCTATCATAGATAACGTCTCCAACTGGCGATTTACCAGAGGGAGATTGGGGGACCATCTACATCAGTGGCAGCAGCAGCAATACCTAGCCTGAAAGTCCATTCAGAGGTGCAGACTACTAAACAGATATGGCTTCAGAGTTTTAAAGAATTGCCACGTATTGCATGGACTGTTGTATTGCATAAGTGCTGGTGAGCAGTGTGTTACAGCTAATCGCAATGTTGCAAGAAAATCATACATGCTAATTTTTTCTCCCCTTTTATTTTAATTGTACATTTCTTAGTGCACATTTTTTGAATTCCTCCTGTCCCAGTTGCCATTTTTGTTACCATAAAAACTGTTTTTTAAACTTTACAAAAGCACTAAAAAAAAATCTAAACCAAACAGGAAATCATGTCACTGAGAAATAAAGCAATATCATTGGATCATACACTTTACAACTAAAAAAAAATAACACACCCATTCATCTATCTTGAACATTCTTTAAGAGGAGTTCATAGTGAGCAGATCTGCACAACGAACAATACGTCACACTACATTGTCAACAGGTACAAATAAAAAATATTCGTGCAGGACTGCGTCCATACTTTACCATCTAAAAACAAAAAATAGCAATAGTGTAAAAGCAGCAAGAAGACAACTCAAGGCTGAAGGACCCTCAACTTCAATAGCAACCACAACAACATGAAGGACAGAGAGTACCTTACGAGGTCCAATCTCAACTTCAAGATTTGGTTCCACAGTTTTCCTAGATGGCCTCATACTGCATGGACTGTGGAGTTGTAGTAAGTGCTGGAGAGCATTCCATTAGATCCCTTCGCAATGCTGCAAAGACTCACTAATGTTGATGTATTTTTTATGTTTGGACCTTTATAGGTTTTTTACATTCGCAGGCATTTTGTTATCTTACAAAATGGGTATCTAATATCTATGTGGTCTTCATTTTATTATCTTTTAATTTATTGTAACACTACTTACATGTAACTTGACGTATAGACAAGTCAAAGTATTCCTTTACAAATTTACAAAAAAACACACATCTAACTTTGCTAGTTATTATTTACTTTTTCACTTTTTAAGTAAAAGTCAACAGTCTGTGTTTGAATCTTTTAGTGAGTGTTTCAACAACATATACAAACATGCTCTGGTTTTTGAGATCACACTGTCATTAATTTTGTAATCTCTTTTGAAAAACTATCAACTGTAACATCTGTGTCCTGTTCTATATCTCCTCCTCTTATCAACTCTTCATTTTCCCTAGAGTCCTGCTGAGGACCAAGGAAACAAAACTGCACATCATCACAAACCTTTTTTACATCTGCCACCATAGTATACAAAGTATATTTTTAAGAAACTACTTTGTTCTCTTACCAACAGCTCTCTTTTTATTAACCACTTTTTCTTCATTCTGCCCCTTTGGAGTCTCAGTTCTGCATTGATACTGTAGTTGCTTCTGTTCCTTTTTCCTCTGTGTTTTTGTAGGCATTCTGTCTGTAATTATGCAGATATTGTTCTGTCAAGAAATACCTATATTTCAATTTTTTTCCAGCCAATGTACCAAATACTTGAGCACTGGCTTACACACAATACAAACACAGTTCTTATGTTCTGTTGCAGTTTTAAATCTACAAATACACCTACATATATAACTACAAGCAATAAAATCAATGTACCAAACCCAAACCAAAAGACAAAACCTAATTAATTAGTTACCTTTTAATATTATAGCACCCTCTCCTACAACATACCTACATCATATCTTAGTTCTCACTTATATACACTAATAGACCACTTCATCCCCTTTGTACTCATTTTTAAAATAAACATCAATCAAAGTATAAGGGTACATACAGTGTCTCACTGTGAATCTGAGAACTCAACATAAGAGCTATTTCTTTGCCTCTCTACCAGTGTGTTACTGTTACATTTAGTGTTTCAATACTTTTCTACTTAGGGATCGATTATGATGTAATTCGGAAAGGCTCCGTATCGGATTCGGGTCTGCCTAATCGAATTTGGCAAAAGACACACAATTGATGGACGGAATGCAGAACCAATCAAAACATTCACCCTCAGTCAAGAGATCTGGGTTAAATTCATGATTCTTTTGCTCACCGTGCCACCCCCAGTTTAAAAATCGGATTCGGAGCCAGTCTTTCCAACCGATTCGGAAAGCTATCCAAATGACTGATTATGATGTTCAGAAAGCGTTCGGACTTTACGAGTCAGTTCCGTATGACATTCGGAGGAACCAAGTCATTTGGAGCATGCATTGCTCTGTTACTCAGCCTGCACATGAAACAGTAAGTTTCTAAAAACTGAAAACAACTATTCTTACTTTTTCTAAGCACAGAAAACTTTTCTTAATGGCGTACCTACATCAGTTCAAAAATATTTCTTGTGTCTTTAAAACACATATTCAGCATGTCTCAAAGAAAGGTTACACGCTAACTGAAGCTAGCACTAGAACTCTCAAGAGACATTCTGCACTATTAACCCTCCGCAATTTTAAACATGGCATGTTTAAAGAAATACACCAACCTCACAATAAACATGAAATTGTCAACAGCCTTAAAGAACATAGATCACCAAGTAAACATATGGTTGATTTCATAATAGATATACACCTTCAGGCAATCTTTCCAACAATATAGAGGTGTTGGACGTGGCCCTTTTTGCAGGGTCATCCCTGAACTTTTTGCCTTTCTCCTGTATTTTCTCTGACCTGTTTTTGTTGGTTTTATGACTCTGGGCACTTTACCACTGCTGATCGGTGCTAAAGTTCATATGCTCTCTTATGTTAAATTGATGTATTGATTAGTGACTCCATGATTGGGTTATTTGATTTACCTGTCAGTCCCTAGTGCAGTGCACCATGTGTGCCCAGGACTTGTAAATCAAATACTGCTGGTGGGCTTGCAGCACTGGTTCTGCCACCCACAGAAGCAGCATGCAAAGTATGTCTCAGGTCTGCCATTGCAGAGCCTGTGTGCAGTCTCTGACTGCCATGTAGACTGGTCAAGTGCACCCACTTGCCAGTCCCCAAACCTTCCCTTTTCTTCATATCAGACACCCCTATGGTCAGCCCAAGGGCAGGGTGCATTGTAAGTATAAGGTAGGACATGCCCTGGAGTGTGTTGCATGTCCTAATAGTGAATTACAGCCATTTTCATTTTTCACTATTGCAAGGCTGCCTGTTCCCCATAGGCCAGAATGGGCAGTTTGATTATTACATCTTATAATCCTAACTGACTCAGGAAACATGGCATAAATTAGAGTTTAGTATGCCTGAACTCAGAATGATAAAATACATCTTTTAGTGAAGTTGGTTTTAATATTCTGTGTTTGAAAATACCACTTTTAGAAAGTAGGTATTTTCTTGCTTAACTGTCCAAGCCTGCCTCTGGTAGGTTGTGCATTGTGTGTCTGGTTCTGTGAGTGACAGGGGCTGGGATTCCAGGAGAGAGGGTGAGTCAGCACAGGGCTGAATAGGACGATCTGCATGTAGATGGATGGGAGGAGTTGCACCTGGGACCTGAATAGGCCTGTGCCTTCCCTCCACAATGCTGGTTCGACCTCCTGTGGCGTGTCTGATGTCTCTGCCCTGCACTGTGAAAGGAAAGAAGGAGTCTTGTCAACAAAGTCCTCCAGGACTGACCAGAACTGGTTTGGACTAGGCAAAGGCTTCTCTGTTTTCAGAGAACAAAGAGAAAAGTAGTATAAATATGGGGACCCAGACCCCAAGACTTTAGATCACTTCTGGAACAATAAGACAAACCTCTGCCAAGGAGAAGAACCAAAGGAAGCTGTAGGATTTGGACTGTCCCCCTGCCAGTGTGCTGTGTTGCTGGGTTGGCCTACTGTGGTGTCTTCAGTGCCAAGGAGAGTAGAAGGAACTTTCATAGGACTTTCATCATCTTGCAGAATAGAACTCCAAGGGCTTGAACTTGTGCTTGCCTCCTGCTGAAGTCTCAGGGACAACAGACTTCACCACCAGCTCCCCTCTGAATTACCTTCCTGGGAATTCTATCTGCAGAAGCCTGCGTGTCACTGGGAGCTGGAAGCGTGACGCAGTGAGAAGAAGCGTGCCGCCGCCGCATCTGTAGTCATCGCATCGCCGGAGAAGCGTGCTGCCGCCGCATCTCGTCGCAGCTGTCTGCCATCGCAGCTGTCTGCCATCGCATCATCGAAGTAGCGTGTCGCAGGGCCTGTTGCGACTCCAAAGTACAGAGTCGCCGCAAGGCTGCCACTGCATGCCCGCATCCTCTCAACATCGTTGCATCAAGGGCGCCATCTTATCGCATCGCACCAGATTGTCACATCGCATTGAGGCGCCATCTTGCCGCATCGCAACCGGGCTGCAGCACAAGAACCTACGCATCACCTCCTCTCTGGTAAGGATCAAGACGCATCCCCTACTCTGCGCAAGCATTGAGGCGCGATGCATCATCTCCCCCGAAGCAAGGAACCGACGCATCTCCAACGCTGCGAGCCTTTTGTTTATTTTGCGTTACGCATCCAGGTACTTTTATGAGAACTGTGTCGCTTTTACCATCAACTTGAACTAAGTTAATTCTACCATCTTTAAGTTAATTTTGAGTACAGCATTATGTCTTTTTGTCGTTTGTGGTCTTGTGTTAAGTCTATATAAAGAATACTTATTTCGATCAAACCTGTGTGGTGTCCATCTGTGGTGTTTTCACTGTATTACTGTATGTGTTCACAAATGCTTCACACACTGCCTCTGAGATAAGCCTGTCTGCTCGTGCCAAGCTACCATGGGGGTGAGCGGGGGTTATCCAGCAGTGTAATCCCCTTTCCCTGACTTAGAAGCAAGGGTCCCTATTTGGTCAATGGTACCTACCTCTGCCAACTAGCGACCCCAGTTCTAACATTGGTGGTCAGAGGTGAGGATTTGGACTTTGCATATGTGACTCATGTACAGTGATTGGTGTACACTACTAGTGAATGCAGACCAAACGCGACCACATACTTTTTTGGTAGAATTTGGTTTCCTTGGACTGTTATTTTTTCTGAGAACAGCCAAATCTTACTGCCATGAGTAGACCACCATACGTTGCATCTCTGGATCTAGATTTTGAGGAAGAGAGGTTGGATACCTATAATGCCACACAGCTGAAAGCCTTCTGCAGAAAATTGAAAGTTGCTACCCAAGGTATTTCAAAGAAGGATGAATACCAAAAGGCGCTGAGGGCCTGGGTGGAAGCAAGAAATGCCTCTGGGCTGGTGGGGGAGACAGCTGAGGATGCGGATGGGCAGCTGGATAGGCCAGTGTTTCCAGCTAGGAAAGGGGTACCATCCCCACCTGGCAGTAGTGTCTCTTCCAAGGACCTGTCTCCCAGAGAGGGAGAAATAGGATGCACAAGCTGGAAATGGCTAAGCGTAAGATGGAGCGTCAGAGGGAAACAGAGAATAACAGGTTGTCCTTGGAGAGAATGAGAATGGAACATGAGTTGAGAATGAGAGAGCTTAAGTTGGAGCTCGAGAGGCTTGAGGCCATGAGTGCCTCAGCCCAGCAACAAGAAATGTGCGTAGCTCAGAAAGTAAGCTTTGCTGAGTTGGAGTCTCATCGTACATACAACTATCTGCAACCAGAAAAACAATATCTCACCATCTAAACAGATGCAAACCACTCATGTTAGTTGAAAACCACATTGACAAACACTTCCTATTACATCCTTAACACTTTAGTTCTTTATAATTTATATACAAGCACAACACACTTTCTTTTTCATGACTACACTAATCCTATTCAATAATGTGACTAAAAGTACTACAATTCCCAGAATGCAAATAAAATAGATCAGTTTGTACTGCACATGATGCATATACATTTAAAACATTGTCATTTTTAAAGGCATTACTCATGTTAACGTTCAACAATACTAACATCTTAAACACATACACTCAGCCAGATACAGTTCATCTGATATATTTTTTTCACATCACTGATATTCCTTTTAATCAAACTCCCACATACAGCTTCATTTCTAATGTGCATTTTCTAAATAATTTAAAGTTATATACATATCAGTGAATTGAGTTCATAGATTATATCGATCTTTTAGCGCTGTCTGGATAGTTTTTACACTGTAAAATGTTGTAAAAACTAAGCACAAGAATGGTACACCACACACATGGAAAGCAACTAGAAAATGGCAACCTCGTAAACTTTTCACTCTGTGTTCATGAGAAAGGCCGCAAATGAAATCATGTCTTTCATTTTACACTACTGCTGCTCCAATTTTGAATGGTTAGCATCTGTTAACCCTATCCCTCTGTTTCAAAATGAGGCTCCTGTCTTCACGTGTTTGCGATGTTTTCACAATGATCGCAGAATTAAAAATGTAAATACTGCACAACAGTTTATTACATAGTCTTGAGTTGGTAATTAAAGTTTGCCATTACTTAAAATATGTCATAACTCCTCAATTAAAAAAAAAAAATTCTGTCTCTTTAACACCCTTCCCCCAACATACTTTTAGCTCAGTGTACCTAGCAACCCAGTGGAACCAATTGGTCACAAGCAGGCCTGGGCGTAGTTTGCGTAGTTTTGCTACGCGGAACTCCGTGAAGTTACAAAAAAAACTGCAAAGTTCTGTGAGTGGCGGAGTGCAGCGTGAACTACAGTTTGTGCTGGTATTCCTGCCGCTCGGGTAGAAATTCTGCCCGAGCGGCAGCTCATTCTACCCGAGTGGCAGCTCGTGCTCGCAAACTTACCGTGCATGATCGCAAGTGCGGAAAAAAACTGCACATCGCGAATTGGATTTTTCTGCACTCCGCGAGCTCTGCGGAGTGCAGAAAACTCAGCAAACCCCGCGAATGGAATGAAGTTCACCGCACATGCCTAGTCACAAGTTTACAGCACATTCTAGAAGGACAATGCTACTTCCAAATGAGATACAGCAGATGTGGTTTACTCTACAAATGCAAAAGCATATCCATGTCTGTATTACATTTCTTTTTTTAAACAACTGCCAACAATAGGACTTCTTGCTAAGGCATATAACACATTCATTCACTTTATTCACTTTCATACTGATGGCATTCAATGAAATATATCTTTTTTTTAAACATTTTTAAAACACCTCCATTTTAACTGCTTTTCCTTTGGAAAACTACCTCACCCAGCTTCAGCCTTCTCCTGACTGCTATTGCTCCTTACCTTAAAAATGATTAGAGTGTGGATTGTGGGCCACAGCTATGTCTTTTATGCTAAAGAGGCTTAAAAAAAGAGAGGTATTGACAAGGACTTTGGTTTGCCAAATGGGGAGATTACTTGGTTTGGCCAGAGAGGATTGAAATGTCATCAGTTGCTGGCTTTAGTTAAATCCCTTGTGGATTTCCGAGCTCCTCGCCTTTTGATTGTGCATTGTGGTGGCAATGACCTAGGTGCATTGACTGGGGTATGACTGGAAATCATAATGGAAGAAACCTTTGCAGAACTGATGTTGCTTTTCCCTCACACTGTCTTGGTGTACTCTAATATATGCCAAAGACAGGAATGGAAATAGTCAAACCAATTCTGTCCACAGATTGACAAAGCCAGGAAACATGTTCATAAAACGGTTTCCGCATTCCTCAGAGACTAACGCACTGCAAGAGATAGCAGTAGAAGAGAAGAATACTTATTGTATGATTACCTAAAATCATTTACAAATCCAATGCATATTACTTTCATGATTAAAACAATAGGTTAGCAAAATGACATCTAAAAAGAGGTTTTTTGTTTTTTAAAAACAGCTAGTAACTTATACATCTGTTGATCAGTGCAATGTTTTAGTGCATCTAATGGATAAAGCATAGTGCAAGATGAAACAGTCATTGTAGTGAGTTTGTGATATGCGACCTCAGGCTTCATAAGTCGGTGCCCTGATATTAGTACATCATAACCGTAAGGCTTAATGCAAGATCATTAATGGCCATTCCGTGTAGTGATGTTAATGCTCAGCGACAGTAGGCTTGTAGTTATTATTATTATGCTGTTATTTTCTGTTCTTGCTTTTGGCATAAAGTCATTCCAGCAACGGCGAAGAACTTCTCGGCACGTACAAGCTCCATTGGTACTGTTGTGGTGTATATAAACATTAGAGCCTCCTTGCATGTTCTTACTTTGTTTAGGTTGAACATTGTCCTTAAGTATTGGTGCCTTGGGCTTCCAAGGCTGGACAGCAACAGATGACATGCTCTGCAGATTCTGTGTGATATTGACATAAGCGACATCCTCTGTTTCCAGCTGGTGTGGTTTTCCAATGTGCCCTGTAGACCTGTATTGGCAGAGTTAGAAGCCTGGTCTTCAGAACGTTTTGAAAAGCTTGTCTGCCCAGACCAGCTTTCAGGTATGGTTGGCATAGAGTGACTTCATGGGAGTGGGCAAGGCCCTCTGCGCCACAGATGGCTCTGATCCTTTCTATTTCCTTGTTCCTTGAAATTATCTTTCCCTGTTTTTTTTAGCAGGTTCTGTAAGCTAGCTGTTGGCTGTTGAATGACCGTTGTGTGATCAGCTGGCAAGCACAGTGTACTATTAGCTGACACAAGGTACCTAGCCCATCGACTAGTTTTGTCCGTGAAGACTATTTTAAGTGCTTCCCTCAAGGTGCCCGGGCTTGCCCTGATCACATGATGATACAGTTTCACTCTATCTTTTTTACATTCTATATCCATTGCTGTTAGGTTAAACTCAAGGCGGATCAGTGTGCGCCTAGTGGAGAGTGGCAACCTAAAGACCTTTCTGAAAGCCATAATTTACAAATGCTCCAGTTTATCGGACAATAAGGCCGGGAAAGCCAGATGGCCATAGCTTATTGTTGAAACTAGCTTGGCTTGTATTACTTTTCAGATACCCTCCATTGAATGGCTCACAAGCTTCTGGTGTATTTTGCATAGGGCGTGTGTGACCTTGGCCGCTTTTGCCTCCAGTGTTTTGGCCTGAAGTGTTGTTCTACCAGTATCTGAGACTATCACATGGGCTGTATCTATAACAACAATCTGCTTTTTGACATGCATAGAATTAATAGAAATGATGGAGTGCACTTTACAGACAAAGGCAACAGCGTGTTTCATGTGTCTGAACTCTGCATCTGGTCTTATTTGTAGCTGTCATATACACACAATCAACAGAAAGGCTTTTGTCATAGCCACCCTAGCCCCTCTAATATGGTTATTGTTTTTTTTATAGAGATTCTTTTTTTCTGTTTTTAGGAATCTTCACAACAATGTTGTGATGGTCGTGAATAAGTCACAAAATTGCATAACAAAAGCAGACATTGAACCGCCACCAGCACATCCAAAATATTAACTAAAAAAATCCTTTCTAAACATTGCTCTATACGCATTAGTATATACATGATTCTTTAAAAACATGTTTAAACTCATGTGTTTGTAATAAGTTTCTATAAAATCCATCTTTAAGACCTATTTTCGTTTTTGAAGTTATTCAGGAAGTGGCCACGATGCCGTTAACTGCGACTTTTGCTCCTTTTCCATGAAGTGAATAACACATATATGCACACATGTTACAATATTTTACACAGTAGGGGTTTATTATTGAACACTTCAAGCTTATGTTTTTCAAGTGTATTTCTAGAACAACCATTTCAAAAATCTGTTTTTCTGTTTTCACGGTGAGGCCGGAGATTGCGATGACGTGGATAGGGCGCGAAAGCAAAAGAAGGAATTCAATAGCCACCACCACATTAAAAAATTATAACTTTATAAAAAATTCTAGCCATCACACTAGATAACTGACTATCTTAATAATTCTACAAAAACTCTCAATATCTCTATAACAATGCATATTAATATTTTTTTTAATATTTCCATTAATATTCGTGATGACATCATGATAGCCTCAACGCCCCTCCGACGGTACACATGGTCCACGCTGGTGGTTGCGGCATAGTTGCGAATATAGAGCCCGATTATAAAAATCTATTTTAGACACATAACTTCTGTCACTAACACACCCATTTCTCAAACATGGGGTCGGACCCCTTATGTTAGCTTTCACACAAATTTTCAGCCCCAGGACCTGTTTCCAGACGATTAAATGGCAGTCGCAACTTTATCTTCAGGTTGCATCCAGCCAATCAGAGCATTCCTGTTGGTGCATGCATTCGCCATTCATCTCAAAACCTTCATGAAATATCTGCGGCCAGTGATATATCTATAAATTTCTGCTTACATTTCTCAAAAACTACTGAACAGATTTGCATCAAATAACAAAACGCACAATCTGCACAACAGCATTTACCTTTCTGTCAAATTTGGTGTAATGCTGTTTAGCGGTTTTGGCTGTAGATTTGATAATGCATTCCTACTAGAATTAACTTTACAAATGCACCCTTCTTTGCACCCTTATTTCTCTATGACCACTGCAAGGATCATCCCCAAAATGTCCATGGCACACAGAACCTACTTTGACACTTTTTTGGGACAATTTCATGAAGATTGATCAAACAACGCCAAAGGTATAGGCAAGTCAAAAAATGCTTTTCCTATGGAAATTAGGTTCTAACTATAACTACCGTAGGCTATATATATATGTGTGTGTGTGTGTCTGCCTCCATTGTTTTGATTCAAAAGGTGGTGGCTCACCTAGTATTGGCCAAGGTACAGGAATGGATTGCTGCAAACTATACTTTTTCTCCTCCACAAGAGGATTTCCAAGGGCATGTTAGTACCATAGACCAAGTATTTAGCTTCTTGTTACTATACTGGTAGACTGTCGTGATAGCCATCTGCAGCATGTATGTCAGCCTTTGACTTAGTTACACACAAGAAACTCTGGATGGAACTACAGAACCTGGGAATGCTCATGGACCTGCTTTATTTAATTGTCTGTTTTCATGAGGACAATTTTGCTCAAGTCTGTTGGGGTGCCCAGGGCAATACCACTGATCAATTCTCAATTGAGAAGGGGGTACACCAAGGGTGTGGTATGGCTCTAACATTATTTTCTTAATTTTTGAATGGAGTGTCCCAATACGTAGCTACCTATCCAACAGAAGCTCCGATTCTGGCATGCTCAAAGATTTGCATTTTGATGTTTGCGGATGACATGCTTATAATTTCAAAAACCCAGAATGGTTTGCAACGTGCACTCTCCCATTTCAAAGACTTTTGGAGTATACAAGGCTTAGTTATTACTACAGCTAAAACAAAATTTGAGGTTTTTAATCATCACCAATCATTTAGGGGCATCGTAAAGCTCAAAGGCAAGTCCCTAGAACACACAAATGTTTTCAGTTACCTAGGAGTCACCTTGGCCAAGAAATTGAGCTGGAGGCCACAAATCAAAATTATGGCCCTCAAACATTGTCAACTAGCAGGTGCTTTAGCAAAAGAACATAAAACCTCACTTACAAAGCTGATTAGTCCTGTAATGCAGAATTACAATACCAAAGTAGTGGGCTCAGTTCTATATGGGTTAGAACCCCGGGGCTTTTTTGATTTTAGCTCCACTCACTGTAGCAGAGGATAAGTTTTTTTGAACCATTACAAGCCTTCCACAAAGTATCCATCTTAAACCATTGCGCAATGATTTAGGTCTGAAATCCCTGGAAGATGTAGCAAGATTTTGCCCTATTGGCACAGAATGTGCTCCACCCCGTGTTGGCAAACTATGCTTATGCTCTTGGGGATGTCATGGTGGCCAACCACTCACAAAAGATTGGCTAGTTCCACAACATCAAGAGTACATTGACCAGAATGGGAATGCAGCATTTATGGGAGAATCCAATGGGTCCACAGATCTCCTCAAAAGAAAAATTGAAAGAAGACTATTGGCATAGGATCATGACAAACTATTTTAGAGCAACCGAGAGCACCACATTGACAGAGAGGTTCCTAGAATTCAAACCTGCCCCTCGGTATGAGCCATATTGGGACATAATATCAAATCCCTTTGATATGATACTATACTTCGAATTCCAGGCAGGTACTCTTCCACTAAAATCTTCCACATGCAAGTGGTCTCCCAATGCTGACAACAAATGTCCCACAAGCGCTGATCAAATAGAATCATACTCCCATGTTCTATTTGTCTGCCCCACCTATTTGGGTCTGCAGAAAATATGGCTGAAGCTGACCTGCAAGAATCTGGGTACCAGAAGTAGCAGTTCTGCACTGAGAATAATGCACTCAGATTCTTCCCCGCAATATGCACTCTCTGTTGCCAAGTTCTTAGGATGGATGTGTGTCATAAGATCCCAGAAACAATTGTAGCTGTTTTAATGCCAAAACAACATACTTTAAGCCAGAAGGATCTCTCTTGGTTAACAGGGCTACGATGATGACACCCAATACTTTATTTCACAATAACAACAAGATATTCAACTATCCGTATTCAACTGTTTTGTAAACATGTATAGGCATTTCAATTTGAATTTCGGCCCTAGATATTCAAGCCAGATAGAGTGGGTACATTAGCAATCGCTATGATCTAGAAATCCATTGTGCAATGTATACAGCATTCTCAGTAAAATTATCATCAATCTCAATGCAAAATTCAAGATAAGGATGGTGTATGTTGTTCACTGAATCTTTCAATATAATACTCTTTTATGTATATATATATATAAAATCAGTTACAACTATGTATAATAGAATATAAAATATTGCAAATAGAACTAATATATATTTCAAAGTGCAAATTTCAAATGGAGCAATGCATTATTTATTGCAACATCACAGCTTTAACCCCATCTGGTTTCGTATAATCCCTGCTGCAGGCAGGAATTTAGATGTAGCAAATATTACATACAGTACTGTGCTATATTTCAGTACCCTTACGGCATCTTGATGCCCTGATTCCCAATTTATTGCACAATGGGTGGATCCATTTCCTTCTTGCCCTGGCATATGTTGGGCAAAACGAAGAGGATGTGCGCAGTATTTTCAATAAAACCTAAAGTACACAGCGTGCAGGTTCACTCTCCCTGTGTTCCCTGTTTCCAGTGTAGCTTTTAATCTGGAGTGTGTTGTATCTTAGTTTCAAGTACAGAATTCTCGCCAAAATGAGGCTTTATATTGTCAAGAAATTCTTCAAAGCATGGGTTGGGTATAACATTAAGAAATTGTGTTGTTAATCTACCCAGATTAGGGTTGTGTTGGAGTGCATTCATAATATGTTCCCAGTATGTTTGTTTCAGTATATTTTTACAACTTGGTAGTAACTTATGTGGCTAGTCCTAGACCTAGTTCTATGAACCATTTCTTGATAAATCTAAGGCAAGGGAAAGTTAGGCATCTATCAATGGCTAGGAATTCTTTAACGCTTTCTCTATACATGACTAATTCTGGCGTTATCCATAGTCGAATCCAATAAAGCAACGGTCACAGTGTTGCAATGATAATGACCAATTTTATATGTATATTGTGTTTTTGGTTTACTATATACCGTCTATTTGATATTTTATGTTCTTAATTATTTATATTGCTTTTATGACTGGCACTATCAAAATAAAGCTTTTCTTTACTTGACTGGAATTTGATAATACAGTTTCAGCACAGGGAGGATTTAACACAGTTCCTGTAATGCAGAGTCTTAATGGTTTCCAGCAACAGAATTTTCAGGCAGAGGGTAGAGATTGCGGAAATCCAGTGGATTCTAGAAACAGGTGTTGGTTTATCGGTTTTGAAGAAAACAAATCCTTGTCATGTATGGAGAAGGTTCAGACATTGGAAAACGAGAGTGTAAAAATAATCCAAGTATTTTGGAAATCAGATGCAGCATCGAGGTAATACACAGTTTCGGGAAAATGATATGGTCCAGACTCAACAGACACAAAGAGAGAGAGTTCAAAATTCTAATACATCCCAATCAATGCAGATACCCCAAGCGCCAATGCTTCAACAGAATGTTCAGGTACACAGATACAATGCACAGAATTGGCAGATGAATAGAAATTCATACATGATCAAAATATATCACCACTGTATCTCATTCAGACAGCCAACTTTAATCAGGACCCATCCACCTGACAGTGCCTGAGGACGGAGGAGAACTACGTGCTTGGATAAGCCTTAGAGGTAGACCAGAGTGGTCCATATGTGGATGGTGAGGTAAATGGAAATCATTTTCCATCCCTCATTGACAGTGGTGCTACCCACTCTACTGTGAGAACATCAGAGATTCCTAAATGTTCCCTCTCGTGAGAAAGTATCCAAGTTGCATGAGTTACAAATAAAAAGTTGTCCACCCTAATTTCAGAACAAGTTCCTGTTACAATAGGTTCTTTTGAGGATTGACACCAATTTGCGGTGTGTGATTTAAGTCCAGTGAATCTACTTGGAACAATTTACGTTACATAGCAAATCTCATTCATCTATTGCACTCGAAAAGGTGTTGAGTTTCATACAAATGATGATGTTATTTTCAAACTTTCTCAACAGAGATCTGACATGCGAATGTATACTCTTCTAACCAAAGAGGATCTCCTCATTGAGCTGAGAGTCTGGAAATCTGGGAATTTACAGGTAAAGATATTGGACTAATCAAAGGTGTTCAACCAGTCGGAAACACAGTCAAACCCAATACAGAATATCCAATAAACCCACAATAAAATTTGACTCTGGATACTGTTGCCGGAATTACTCCTGTGATTGACACAATGATTGAGCAAGGAATCCTAAAGGAGATAATGGGAAGTCCATGTAACTCTACAATTATGGACTTAAAGAAGCTGAATGGCAAGTATTGTACTGTGAATAAATTCAATTGTTGTTCCATGTGGTCCTGTGGATCCGAATCCAGCTGTGATCGTATTTCAAATTGCATGTGAAGCTGATGTTTTCAGTGATTGATCTATGTCAAGCTTTAATTTCTATTCCCTTGCATGAGGATAGTCAATATATTTTTGCCTTCCATTTTGGCAATTGTGTCTTGGTATGGTGTATATAGAAAGCCCCTCAATTTTTAATCATATAATTATGAAAAATCTTTGGTGGCATCAAATACAAGGAAAAATTGCAAGAATGATACCATTTCCCTTCTGAATCATTTGGCCGAAAGTGGACATAAAGTATCCCCAATTAAGATACAGTTTTGCCTACCTGAAGTCCTGTACTTAGGACATCACGTTGAAAAAGGAGAAAGGAAAGTGTCACAAGAAAGAATCGCAGAAAATCTAAATAGTAGTCTGCCAGCTACCCATAAAGATGTCTTCATGTTCTTAGGTATGGTGGGTTATTGCCAACAGTGGATTTCTAATTTCTCATTGCCAGCAAAACTTCACCAGAGGTTGACACACAAAGACATGTCTGATCATGTACCTTGGAATGACAGTTCACTGAGCTGTGACAATGCCTTTGCAAGGCACCAGCTCTAGGAATGCCTGAATACAGCACGTGTGTTGTGTTATTTTGTAGTGAGAGAGAAGGCTGTGCTCTTGCAGTACTGACAAAGATGCACAGATTTAATCGCAGGCCTGTCGCTTACTTTTCAGTGACCCTTGACCCAGAGGTTGTAGCATTGCCTGGATGTGTACTGACTGTGTTTGTGCCTCACTCAGTAGAAATACTGTTGACCTGTACTAGGACACAGTATTTATCCAATAGTCATTTGACTAAGTATGGGCAGATACTTCTGGGGCAGAGAATATTACACGTAAAAGACATCCACTCTGTAGCCACTGCCTGGACATAAGATTGTGACTGATGATGTTGAACATGATTGCCTGGATGTGACTGAACTATGTACCAAGCCTCGTCCTGATAAAATTGGATGAACCATTGCCTGAATGTGATCATATATTGTTTGTTGATGGATCTTGCTTGAGAGGCAATGATGGAAATCTGAAACCTGCATCTGCTGTTTGTACTGTTGCAGGTGTTGTTAAGGCATCATGGTTGCAAGGAGTATTCAGCTCAAGCTGCTAAACTGATTGCACTGATATGAGCTTCTAGCTTCTCTGAGCAATATCAGAGTTGCTACATTTATGGATAGTCAGTACAGCTTTGGAGTTGCACATGACTTCAGGCAATTCTGACCCCAATGAGGGTTCATGACTTACTCAGGATCGTCAATGCAAAATGAAGAAAGTTTGAAGAACCTCTTGCAGGTCCCTACAATTGCCTAACCAAATTGCATGAATCACTCACAGTCAAGATACTGACTACATGACTGTTGGCAATAGATATGCTGATGAGATGGTCATGTACTATGCCATAAATTCTCATGCCTTTATTGAGGACCTAATTGGAGAAGCATCAGACTTCACAAATTGCAACCTATTGCTAACTGCAATAGGGACATGGGATGGTTAGGCAGTTGCAAGAAGAAGTATTGCATACAGACAGCAAAGCTGGGTGTGAGCAGGTTGCACCTAAAGAGAGGATGATGTTTGGGTTTACACTGATGGCAGACCTGTATGCCTGATAGTTTGTTTCCACCTATGGCTAGGTACTATCATGGTTCTGTACATCACATATGGGAAGAGATTCAATGATCGTCTCTTTTAACAATTGCTATTTAACCCCGGATTCAGAGCAACACCAGAGAACCTTTGTCAGAGATGTAGTGTGTGTCAGCAGCAAAATGTGGGGAAAAGAAACCCTGTTACAATGCGTCATGTAGAAAAATCTACAGTCCCTTTCAACCGGATGCAAATGGTCTTTATTGAGATGCCCATTCGTAACGCTTTGAGATATGTCTTGGTTATAGCTTGCATTTTTTCAAAATGGGTTAAAGCCTATCCAACACATAGGAATGATAGCCTGACAGTAGCAAAATTGTTGTTGAGGGAGCCGATTCCAAGGTTTTGCTTTCCTAGGAACTAATTTTAACAATGAGGTCCCTAAAATGTTATGTGCAGCATTACATATTGAGCCTAAGCTCCATTGCAATTACCGTCCAGAGGCTTCTGGGCTCGTGGAGCAAATAAACAGCACATTGAAATCCGGATTGGTGAATCTGCATGCCTCTACGTCTTTGAAGTGGCCCGATACATTGCCTCTTGTGTTGATGAGCTTGCGAAGTACATCAGACAGGAGAACAGGATTGTCGCCCCAAGAAGTAAGGGCCGAGTGATGAGGCAGCCAGCTGTTTCTGCAAATGCTCTTGTCAACATAACCGTTAACCTGGTTTTGGCCTATTGTAAAGGTTTGTCTGACATGGGTATGTTCTGTGTCTCACCATGTTGGAACAGGAGCAGTGCCATAACCTCAGTCTAAGTGACTGGGTCCTGGTGAAGAAGCATTGTGCTTTGAGCCCTCTTGGAAAGCACCTTACCAGGTGATTCTGGCTCCCACACTGCTGTAAAGTGCGGAGGTCTCCTGAACTGGGTAGATGCTGCCCTTACGCGAAGAGTCCCATCTCCCCTTGATGATATAATAGCACCTGTCCCTGCTGTGCTGATGGTAAGAGAGAGACAGAGGATGCAGGCTAGTCAAGCTGTTGGAGACCCGCAAGCTGCTGGGACAGCACACATTGGGCCTGAGAGGGGTTCGAAAGAGTCACCTAGTGATAGGACCAGAGGGTCTCAGACAGTGGAGTTGAGTACAAGAAGTGTTGACCCTAACAAACGGCCTAGTGGACCAAGAAAGCAAGTTGTACCTGGTGACGGTTGGCCCAGAAAAGGTGAGATACTGCAACGTTGCTTAACACGAAGGAAGAGTATGAGTACCACAGCCTATTTAAGAACATTCTGAGTAGTCTGACCAGAGTGATAGTGATAACTAGAGAACAGTTATAAGGAGATCAAAATTAGCAAATGTAAAAAAGTCATAAGTACTTGTTTCCTGAATGGACCTATATGGCTGCGAATAAATGAGAAAAGAATACCTTGTCCTTTGCTATAACAGTAAGAGTCTACCTGAACCTCCTGGAAACAAATGTTGTTGTGGATTTGAATTTAAATGTTGTGAACTGCTTAAAGGACTGACACAATTTATCATAAATATACTCATCAATGAAACTGATGTGCAAATTTCTCGATGTGAACTGATCCATTGAACTGGGCCTTTGCTGAATTGCCCAAACTATGCTAGCTGCTATTTTTTATTTTTCATAGTCAATGGCCTAAATTATGAGAAGCAATGAGGTGTAACACTGAAATCTCTCCTAGATGGAAACATGTGTACACAGGAATTATATCTTGTATTATTCTGATATTAGTTTAATTGTTTATTCTTTTGTATTTCCTCAATATGTGTCTATTGGAAATCCTAAGCTTATCAATTCTTTCAAAACTGTTAAAACTAGTTGCACTGATCTTATTGTTTAAATGCTAATGCTTACAGCTTGATTTTTCAAATTCAGAATATTCACTACATTTTTATACTCGCTTGCTAAATGAGTACATGGAAACAATGGATGCTAGTGATTGCTACGTATGTTGTCAGTTGCTAAAGGTGTTATATATACAGATTACCGTTAACCTGTGGAATTTCTTGGAGTGTGTTAACTAGTTTTCTTTATGGTCCTGATTGCTTACAACATTATTATTCAAATGAAGATCTGATCTTTTTTGAACTACCTGTACTAAATAATTTGAACCCACATTCTGAAGCTTCGCATGTTGAAACTATGGGTTATCTTTTCAGAACTGACTCCATCTTTTGACACAGCTTATGCACATAGAAATAACGTAACATGTAAAATATGAAGTGCTGAGAAGAAATGTTTTGTTTTAGTAGAGAGTAGGCAAAATAATGTGATAAATAAAACTGATGCACCTTTCAAATCATTTTTAACTTACAAGCAGAAGCAAATAAAATAGTAGAAGAAATGGCTATTTTAGCTTTACATAGCAGCATAAAGGAAAACTTTGTATAGAAAATAATCACATACTGATACAAAATGCGCAGGTCATAGTAAATGTGAACATACCTTTGACATCTATGAGAACTGGGGAAGATACTTCAAAGGAGTTCGTCTTATCTTTCCAGGACTATACTATACATGTAGAAATAATGCTTATTACAAATTGGCTTGTATGAGTAGTTTGGGAATTGTTTTTCCAAAAATGTAGCACATCAAAGAAATTGGAGATTAATTACAGGAGACACAGGGGATAATGAAGAGATGTATGAGTTATAGTGAAATAGTGGGTGGCATTTTTGGAGCTATAATACCTTCTGCAAAAGAGGATTTAAATTCACACAGGATTAGAAAGCTTTCTACTATAGTAGATAACTTAGACACCAGTACAACAGGAGGATTTTCTGTTGTAGATATTGAAATGATTTTGATATGGTTGATGCTGATGCAAAATCGACTTGCCCTTGACATTGTTCTCACAAAAGAGGGCAGAGTTTTTTGGTTGTTAAAAGTGCAACAATTTTGCACTTTCATACCGGACTAGAGTAAGAATCTAGAGGGCTACATTAAAAATATTACTGATTTGTATGGTACCTGGGAAATGATAGGGAAGGGATTGTGAACTGTTAGTAACTGGTTGGGTAACTTAAGTAAGGGACTAGTGATTTCATTCTTGAAACCATTAGTGGCGATCTCTTTGTGTGTACTGCTGATGATACTAGCTATCAAATTCAGCAAATAAAAAAAGAGTAAAGAAGAATGAAAAGAACAAGATTTGATGTTGAACTTGAAGAGAAATAATGTAAATATTATGATATAATGAACATTTTAGAAGAGTTTAGAATAAAGAAAGTGAAGACAATACAAATGGGACTTGTGATTAAGTGATTTTGATTTTTTTATGAGGACCTAAGTCACCATCAGAGGGGGGCTTGAGGAAGTGTAAAAGCTGATCTTGCTTTGCACGACACACACACACACACTGAATTTGGACAATGGGAATAAATGTGCACCTTGCATATGTTTAGAAAATCAATGCAGAAATTTAGAAAAAGGGATGTCACCACGGTAAAAGCATGCTTGTCATAGGTAGAAACTGTAAGATTAATCAGTTAGTAGATTTAAGAAGTTTAAGTAACCAATTATTTTATATTATTAACAAAAAATGTGATGAAAATAATGATAACTTAGCACTGCTATTTGACTTCACTGAAAAGTGCTTTAACAAACTTGTTTTTGGGTGCAAATCTTAAACGGAAAGTAGTAGATGTTCATAACATTTAGTATAAGTAACTAACATAGTATTCAACGTTTGTGTCTAAAAACAAATTTGATATAATGATGTTTAGAATTAATTTGCACGTTGCTACATTTTAGGTTGTCCTAATAGGCAATAATTAATGCTATCCGTTTTTGCAAGTTTTACTGACAAACCTTTCAGAAGGCTTTTAAATGATAAATGATATATTTTATTACATTCAAACTTAGATTTATGGTTCTATAGTATTAAAAGAGGAAAAGTTGAATTAATAAACATTAAAATGTCTATCTTTCACAGTCTTGTGCAATGGACTTGATACGTTCTCAAATGTTGCATTATTTGTTCTTGATTCATATGACATCTTTTTTAAACAAAGGCAGTTTTCTTATTTTTTCCTTTGTGTATGATGAGAAAGAGACATTTTCCCCACATCTGTAAACAGTTGCCAACTCAAAAAGCTATGTGACAAGTAACCCGTGAAGATACCAGGAAATTCACTTCTCATTACTTATGTGGGAAGGTATTTTGGTGTAACAATTTGTACCTGGAGAAATGGAAGAGATGATCATGCGATAACCAGACTATGGTGGACCCCTCATTGATGTTAAGGATAACAAGTTTGGACTATTTAAACATGATACGTAGGAGGAGGGTGCTGACACATTCTCATTCATTTCCTTTTTGTGCCTTTGAGGAGAGCTGTCCCTTGAAATTTTTCTTTGCCTCCTACTTGCCTTTTGAACCATTTCTTTAATGCCGTGTTGATATTTGTCCTTGCTAATGAACTGGCCTACTGGGCGATTTGGAGCAGTTTGCTGTGATACCAGACTTTCCTGATTTATGTTCCATTGCTTTTTTTATCTAAGGAATTTGCTCCTAGTGGAATTTAACTTGAATCCCTTTCTCCATGATTAGAAAATCTCCGAGAACCAGGGTTCTTGCTTTGTTGGTGATAGAGATTGTATGGAAACCATCCTCTCATGGATTGTGTTTTTAAGGGTTAGATTATTTTCAGAACACCAGGTTCTTTTACGCTTGTTCTGTGTAGCCACAGCAGAGATCTCAGGATGCACGATTCTTATTAGGCTAAACTTCTTCAGGTGATTCGGACTACCACTTGCTATACTTCATCTTTATAGTATGGATTGGAGAGTGATTTATCTGAACCCGATTCCCAATTTGTGAGTTGGCTGCAAATTAGTAGAACTCATTGGATAGCTGACAGTTGGATATCCTGTCTCCTCACCCCACACTACAGCAGAGAATGGTCCATCGGAGGACCACGCCTATGAGGTGAGATATTGAATCTGAGTAAAACTCCTACTCTATGGGCCCAGTAGCAGAGGTGATAGTAAAAACGCTTCACACGCTCACAATAGTTAACTTGTGTTTTATAGTCCTCTGTTATGTCGGGTTATGAAGACATTTACAAAGTACTCTGACCTAAGCCTCTTTGTTTACGATGTCACCAGAATCCCTTCATGGCAATATAGAACCATCTTACCAGTTACTCAACATGTATCTTTATTTACTGATTTTTGTGTCTTTTAAGGATAATAGTGGAGATTGCATTCACCAGGACTGCCTTAGTTTACTGTAGGGTCGTGCACACAGCTACACTGGGTAATTTGGGATGACTGGTTAGAAAACCTTACAGACATACATCCTCCTCCGTTTCTTGCAGAATTTCAAAAGATTTATTTTCAGCAACTAATGAGTACGCTACATTTTCAAGATCCTGTAAATGTACCTAAATAACAAACATGAAAAAACATTTTCACATTGAAAGTATTTCGCTACTGTGATTTTTCTGAATGCCAACTCGAGTATTAGGTAAATCGCTTGCATTTCTTTTGTGTTCAGACGCACAACCTGCATCACAAGCGCACTTCCGGTACAACCTGCATCATAAGCACACTTCCGCTCCTAAAGGAAGGAAGAGGGGTCTGATTATTCCTCCCTCGCGCTCTGCTGGAAGAATTCTGACGTACAGCGGGCAAGTGCCTGAGCGATGCAAGTTTTAAAGGGACGCTGTCTATTAATCATTGCATGGAATAGTGTACAAATTCAAGGTAAAACAATATTTCACTACTTATGTCTCCCACGTGGCTGGTTCTCGACACGCGATGTGTCATTTGTTTCACCAGTAAGCTTCCCATTGTTGTCATTATGCGGAGTTATAACGCGCCATTATCTGTGGCACAGACAGCCCGTTTGTCCTTCCTTTACTGATAATGCCTGCCAGTGTGCGCGTGTGTGTCTGCAGGAGCAGATATTTATTCTGCGCAGCATTAAAGGTGGTGTTCTAAATGTCAGAAATCTTTTCATATATAATGCCTTCCAATTACATAATTTCTCTAGTCTGGAGTTTAATTATGAATTCGTCTTTTCGCTTTTATTTGGATTTTTTTTGGCAACGGTTAACGGAGAAACATACAAAAAGGAATGTGAATACACCAGGGGACTTTGTATCGTATCACAATCTTGTTGATTAAGGACTACATTTCAGTTGCTCATTGTGTGTTGTGTTTATCATAGCTACGGGATGCCATTCCATTCAGGGGCCCTATCATGATGGTGTACGCTGGGTCAGTGCAGAAAGGAGCGCATGTTTTTATGCGGCTGCAGTGTGTAAAGAGAATTCATTTAACATGATATTTCTCCTACTAGGGTCCGATTTAAGATTTGGCAGCCCGAGCAAGGCCAGTCAGGGTGGCGGAGGAATTTACGTCCGCCTTTACTCCATCTGATAAATTGAAAGTCACTGCAGGGCATTCTTTGTTGGTGACTCCCCTTTCCATGACCTCCTTCTTCATGGATTGCCTCACTGTCATCATCTAATGTACCACTCATCTCTCTTAGTACCCCTCTCATATGTATTTACTTTATAGCTCCATGTATCACTTTACATCACAAGCATGGTATACAGAGAGACTGAGTCATACAAGTGTGCAAATGAATGCAGACCACAAGGTGCATTGAACTGCACTCATGCAATGTTGGAAAGGTTTGGAGAAAATTGGGGGCATATTATCAAGCGGCAGCGATAATTATCGCTGGCCGCTCTTGGCGTGAGGATGTTTATCGCCGGCTATCGCTGGAAATTATCGCCAAGCTAGCGCTGTATCAACAACGCATAGCGCAATGGCGATAATTATTCCAGTGATAGCAGGGTTTTCCATGGAACATCGCTGGTTTTCCAGCGATGCTCCATGGAAAACGGGGATATCCTAGGTGATAGGGCCTGTGGTCTTAGCCACACATTCCACCCCCCATGTTAGGTATTCCTTAGTCAGGTCCTGCGTTAAGGCATACTTAACGCAATTTCAAATATCGCTAACCCTCGTTGTTAATATGACGACGCTGGGTTAGCGATATTTTCCCATGGTGTTTTGTCAGGCAAGCCTCCTTTGCATCTCATTAGCGATGCGATGGGAGGCGTGCTGACAAGGGGCGCTAATGGAAGGAAACATGCGCTAGCGTGCCCTTGTTGATAATGCGATAATATTATCGGCGCTTTTCGCCCGAAAACAGGCTCTAAAGCGGCGATAATATTATCGCCATCCCTTGTTGATATGCCCCTAAATCTCTTCTCCAACTTTAGGCTTGCTTCTAGGAGGCATAATCTTTCGATCAAAATCCATTTTTACCAAAGTCAGTAGATTGGGATTTGCATCACAATGCATTGGTGGGTGCATGGGAATGTCCATGTACCACCCCATGTATTGTTCTTGATACAATGTAGCACATAATACTACCTGGTGTTACATTAGGGCTGCTTTCCAATACAAATCAGGATTTGCGCTGGAAAGTAAACACTAAAACAACACTTTGCGCCAGGTTTGCATCATTTATGTGGTGCAAACCAGGCACAAAGCGTTTGTAAATCTGCCTCATAAGCTCAGAATTTTAAATGTAACACGATTGTAGGTGTAAATAAAATTGTATTAGTATTTAAAGTAACCCAATTTAGCAACCTTAGAACAAAGAACGATTGAGGAGAAAAGCAGTAACGATCTAAACATATGCATTGCAATTTGCATGCAGCACTTTGATCACTATTCTTTGCTCTGTATTCCTTATTGAAACCAAATAACAAAAGGATCTATGTGAGAAAAGCAGTAACCCACTAAACTATAGACACCAAATACAAATGTGTTGGCTGCATGTTGCACGTTGTACTTTGCAGAGAGAACATTAATCCTTCATGCTAGTTTATCATGAGTCAAAACTGTGACTTGACAAATCTCTGCAGTCTGCATTAACCACCAGAGTTGTCATGCCATTGTTATTAGCCCGTGAAAGATGTCTGTCACACCAAGACCTCTGCAGGCTTCTCTGATCTTGCCTTAGCATGACAAAGGGTGTCCCTTCGACCTTGGCGCCTGGTGTGGCGGCACTGGACTGACTTCCCTAAAGCTGGCACTGTCCATTTGAATTATGCAACAGAACAATAATCATGGTTCAGTGGGAGTCTGAGACCCAGTGCCACTGGGCCTGCTGCACCAATGGAAGCTACACCCCTGCATACAATATGCCAAGCCAAGTGATAAAGCAGGGGCAGAATTCTATAAAAAGTAAGGGAACTAGGGCTGCCACCTTTTGCAGAGAAACAAATCCCAGCTCTTTGTTCACAGTTTAAGATTCTCTAGAGGCCCAGACATGAGACTTACATAGAACTTTACATTTAATTGTTTGCAATAATTGTTAACACAGCTGAGCTCTGGCGTTTGTTGGAGGCTGGCGTTTGGCTTTGTGAGGAGTGATCCTTGAACTTCACGAGGAGTGAGCCGCCCGGAAGCTGCCTGAGGCCCGAGGCTACTGGCCCTCCCGCCGCCGATCCTCCCACCGCTCACTCCTGCCACACGGTGAACCCCGGTGAGCCCCAGTGGAATCAGCAGGCTGCGGAGCCTCACGGGGGGGGGGGAAACTAGGACCCAGAAGAGCAGAGCAGAGCAGCAAAAGGAAACTCCGGTGTCCCACACGGGGGAAGCTACGGGTGCCGTGACGATTACCGGCGGCAAGAGGCGAGAGGCAGCGAGGTTGAGCTGGGGTTACAGGGCCAGCAGTAGGTAGCCAAGCCGAGGTAAGCCGAGCCCGAGTGGGCAGAGCTGGTTGTGTGGGGCAGTGTGTGGCATCATCGCATTCCGCTCCCTAAACGCCTCGAGCAGAGCTGAACGCTCCTGTGCCTGTCCCCCTCCCTCGCTCCATCGATCTCCATCGATCTCCCAGTTCCTCACCTTATTTGTCTTGTAGAACAGCCAGCCGCATTCCATCGGTGATTGGTTGTTGGGACTGAGAGCTGAGCTGACTGTTGCCCACGCTGAGACTGGTTCAGAAAGCAGAATTGTGCAGAGCAAAGACTGCTGGAGCATAGACCCATAGCTTGACTGCTAATAGCAACCAATAACAGCCTGAAAAGCCTTTTTAAATTTGGCAGCTTAAGGATTCAACCCTGGGACTGCGAGGCATCCCCAGCATAACTACAGCTGGTGCCTCTTCCCAGGGGTGCACCTCCTGACTTATGTCCATAAAGTGCAGCCTCTTCGGATGATTGCGGGAAATCTCGCAGCTTTAAGGTTTTTAACTCGGGCCCTCTTTGGTGAATTGGTGCTGCCAGTGTACAGTCTGATTTTGGTGCTTTGTTTCATTCTTTGCGGACTACAACCCCGGGACTGCGAGGATCAGCAGCACGACCATGATAACAGCTGGTGCCTCTTCCCGGGGACACGCCTCCTGACTCACGCCTACATTCATATGCCCACTTTACGCAACGCCCCGGGCTAAGGGTTTTGAGCCCGTTCGAGAACGGAAGAGACCGGTCCGGTCCCCTCCCTTACGACCCTATAGCCGAGTAGGTGTTAACTGTGGTAGCTTCGTGTAAGTGAACATGGCGACAAGGGAGCTAAGGAGCAAGGTTGTGGGGTCCAGAGGACATTTAACAGGAACATTAAATAATTTTATCACAAGGGCAAATTCGGTTATTGACCATGGGATAACCCTTATGGAGCGCAGTGTTTCACAAGACTTGGTTTTAGCAAAACGTTCTTCCTTGGGCAACCTGGCCAATGCACGGACACCGAATCGTGATGACCCCAGCACCACAAATGATGTGACTGTGTCCCCATCCATCCTGTCCTCACCTCAGGAGGGTGTGCAGACCTCAATTGCTATGAGCCCCCACATATTACCCGCTCTGGCAAGCCCTGATGCTCGGGCTTTGAATAAGGCAAACCCAATAGAAAAATCATCAGTTCGCCTCCGCAGAGAAAATCGCGAGGGTGCCAAACCCAAGAAACACTGTGCAGTTCTCTCCGGCACCAATAGAAAGTCTAAATCTGCAAAGGGACAGAGTGGTAGTGTGTCTATAAATGATCCTAAGGGATGCACTACCCCAAATGACTCGCCTAGTTACTGTCCTCCAGAACTAATGACCATGGACCGAGGGGAATTTGATAAGGCCCGAGTACAGAGATGTTATTGGGTTGATAGAGGATCCCATAATAACCAAGATGGATGCTCTTTTTAAAACCACGCTAGCACCGCTAATAGAAAGGCTCGGGCGCGTGGAGCAGCAGCTTTTGAGGTTTGAGCAGTACTTGGGGGGTAACTTATATAACGCAAGGCCTCATGTGTCAAATCAGACCACTGCTCAAGCTAACCGTGACATAACTGGGATTCCAGATCGAAATATCACAGCCTCTATAGGTCCCGCTAGTTTAAAGGGTAATAATGTCCACCAACTTAGCTTATCTATTGAAACTCTTGGAGACAAGGCCACCCGAGCAAGGCGAAGGCTGACCTAGTTCCCCATTTATTAGGCAGCGCTCAGCCCTCCTTGGCCGAGCTCCCGCCGAAGGAAGTTAGGATTGATCTTCCACCGGAAACTAGCCCGTACTTAGTAGTTATGACTGGCATTCCTGAAATTAGTAATGCAGCCCAGGAATCGTACCAGTCTTTGAAAAATAAAGTATCTCACTGGCTTAATACCAATAGACCCTTACCGAGCCACATTACCAGTGAGATACTAATGGTGCGTAGGCTCTCTTGGGTGGGTTGTACATCTAAAACCCTGAAAGGGGGCTGTGTGCTAGTGAATTTTAGGAACCCATGTACAGTAGATTACATTTGTAACTGGGAACACAACTTTAATGGGTCCACAATCCAAACACTTCCCCTATCATTTTTCTACCCCCCAGTTAAACGTTCGGACCATGCAAGTGATTGGTCATTTGTGAAACACCACAGCAGGGGGGGAATGGGGAGGGGTTATAATGTTCAGACAGTCCCCCAGAAATATCTTTCCACACACAACAGATTCAGTGGCCTCGAGTGTGTGGATTGACTGCAGTTGGATGATGATAGTTCATTGTCCTGTCCCCACCCTAGGATTGTAGAGGTGCTAGAGGGTGGTAAGAATGCGACCTGTGCCAATTCCTACTGCCCCACTCCAGTATCCCTTAGTGGGATAAAAAGCCCTTATCAGCCGGAGGGGAGTAAAGGTCAAGTAAGTATAGAGAAGGACCTATTAGCAAGTACAGTACACTACACTGGGATAAAGGCTCCCAAACAACTAAGGGGTAACTATGTTGAGGTAAGCGTAGTGAAGGAACTCTCAGAAAGTTTCTTATACGTACCTGATACCAGTGGTGCAAAAAGGGATGGTGTTTCGCTTCCTAGAGGGGCTACTACCTCAAAGCAGATGACCATACTCTCTTGGAACCTTGCGGGCCTAGCTAACAAATTAAATTGCACGGAATGGGGTTGTTTAGTGGACCATATTGACATCTGTATATTCCAAGAAACGTGGGCCAGAGAGGAATATCCTAGAGAGGGGTTTGCCACTTTCTATGTACCAGCAAGATGGGGCGGGAAAGGCCGACCATCTGGAGGCCTTGCTATTTGGGTAGCCCTGAACCTGGGGTGTTCGGCAGAGATTGTAGCTACAAATTCCAATGATCTCCAATGCTTAGTTTTAAAATGGCCAAGTTCCTTTAGACTGGCAATTGTGAACGTCTATTCTCGTCCTGTACGGTTGGCATGTGAATCGTCTACTATAGAGGAGCTATCCCACTTTCTAACAGAAATGCTCTGTGATTCTAATATTGTGATAGCTGGTGACATGAATTGCCACTTTGAGCCATTCACGGGAATGAACGAGGGTGCGCTTATGGACGAAGACGATTATTGGGCAATTCCATCTTGCCAATCTCCGTCCCCCAAATTATGGTCTCCACTGGCAAACCAGGTCTTGGCCCTGACCTTGAACAATTCCCTGAGAGCCTGTAATGAGCGCACCCCGTCCGACACTCCTTCAAACTGTACTTTTAACAAAAGGGGACAAGAGTCTCGCCTAGATTACATCATGGTTGAGACAAAGTTATGGTCTAAGGTTATCGACTTTAGGGTAATTCCTAGAGTTGAGAGTGACCATAATGCTCTCTGCCTAGAAATGCTACTACCAGGTCCTGAGGGCTCCCTACCAGTGGAGTCGGATAACATGAGTGATGGACTGTTGCTCTCTAATAACAGACGAAGAGTAAAATGGGCCAAAATTATAGATTCCCATGACGGAATAGCCAAACTCTACAATATAGTACTGCCCAGACTCCTACAGGTTGAAAGTCTAATCAATGAGTACCCCAACAATGATTTTAATAGGAAACTAGGAATCATCCACCGGGATTTGGTGTCTAGTCTAGCAGAGGTTACTAATCCTCTTATCCCTAGGCGGAGGAAATATATAACCCCAGCCTCATCCTGGTACAATTCATCGTGCAGAAAGGCTAAGGCAGAGCTACTCCTGGCAGTAAAATCTGGGAGTGACAGAGTGAGAATCAGAGAATTAAGATCACACTATAAAGGGGTTATGGCCGATGCCAAAAAGGAGTGGGATACGGAAAGGTGGTCCAATCTAACTGCCGCTCTGGAATCCAGGGATGCACGAAGATTTTGGTCTTTGGTTAATTTAGGAATAGGGGATTTGAAATCAGCTGTGGAACCCAATATTGAACCATCAGTGTGGGAAGCCCATTTCAGGGGCCTTTAAATGGACGAGCAGAATATGGACATTGTCCTGCCTCTGGCAGTCATTTCCAGCGAGGATGAGGCCCTAGAATTTACTTTAAGTGAGGTGAGCACTGCAATTGGCAAACTTGCAGCAGGAAAGGCCCCGGGGCTCAACAAACTCCCCGGTGATCTCTTTAGGCAGCAACCTGGGATATGGGTTCCCTATTTCCTAGTTCTGTTTAATGCCATATTGAGCGGTATGGAGATTCCCTGTACTTGGCTGCGTGCAGAGATAGTCCCGATTTTTAAGAAGGGCTCTCCTCTGCTTCCAGTCAACTACAGGCCTATCAGCCTTATCGATGTGCCACAAAAAATCTTCGCTCGACTTGTTCTGAACCACCTCCTGGAGTGGATGGAGGACCATGATGTCCTGAGTCCTTTCCAGGCGGGGTTCAGAAAGAATACTTCAACCATGGATCAGATCTTCCGGTTGCTCCTTTTATACTGGAAAACTGTTAAGATGGAGGGAGGCAGTTTATATATGGTCTTTGTGGACCTTCGGTCCGCTTTTGATCTTGTACCACGGAGGAAACTGTGGGCTGTGCTGCGGGATATGGGCGTTCCACCTCAAATTTTGAACATCCTAACGAGGCTCCATGACGAGAATTTTGCCCAGGTTAGGTGTGGGAGGAATGGTGCACTGTCCCCTAGGTTCCCGGTTAGAAGAGGGGTGAGGCAGGGCTGTGTATTGGCCCCAACCCTCTTCTGCCTATATGTTAACGACCTAATCCCGTTTCTGAACGAGGTGCCAAATAATGATGCTCCACTATTGGCGGGTAGGAGGGTACCCGCAATCATGTTTGCCGACGATACCCTCCTGCTCTCCAAGTCCCCCATGGGGATTCAACGGACACTGGACGGCTTTCGGGATTTCTGCAGCCTGCGAGGACTAGAGATTAATGTCGATAAAACTAAATAGATGATATTTAATCCAGCGGCATCCACACGTTCGAATCCGACCTTGGGCAGAGGGAACTTGGAAAGGGTAACTGCCTTCACCTATTTTGGGGTTTTACTACAAGAAAATATGTCATGGGGCCCCAAAATTGCTAAATCCCAACTAAAACTTGCACAGCTGACGGGTGATATAATCAAGGTGTCAAATACTTCAGCACTGAAACCAGTGAGTCCCACCCTTGAGATATACAAAGTGCAAGCAAGAGCATCAGTCCTATATGGCGGGGAGTTGTGGGGTCACACGAAGATAACAGCAATTGCCAAAACTGAAACTAAATTTATGCGACAATTGCTGTCCCTGCCGCAAAGTACACCAGCCTGTCCCCTAAGGTTGGACTTGGGATTAAACCCAATCGAAGATGAACTAGGGATCAAACCCCTAAGGTTCTGGCACAGACTCTGGTCAACGCCTGAACTATCCAATTATAGAGAGGAACTAAAACAGTTACTTACCTATAACGGGGTAAGAAAGATCCATTGGCTAGTATTCATCAAGCAGGAACTGATAAAAATTGGCCTAGAAGCCATGTGGGAAGATCCAGAAAAAGCGTGCAGTGAGATCTCGCGAAAAAACCTTACTAGGATTTACAAGGAGCATAGATTTAGTTCCACTTTCAGTGCCGCAACACTGGGCTCACTAACCACTTCTTTCCTTGATCTTAAAAATTGTTATGCCTTTGAAAATTTTATGGATATTGTACATCCAATTCTTGCCAGGAAACTCTACATATAGTGGAGACTTGGCACTCTTCCGCTCAAAGTCCGCACTAGTAAATGGTCAGCATCCCCGGACATCTCATGCCCGGGTTGCATCTGTGGCGTGGAGGACGAACTTCATGTCTTTTTTTTCTGCCCTGCATATAAGAATTCCAGGAGATTTTGGCTGGTACCACTGTGTAGAAACTTGGGGTTTAAGCAATACCAACATGCTTATAGAATTCTAAAGTCAGACACAGCGGCCCCCATAGTATTTGCAATTTCCAAATATCTCTAAGCCATGTGGCTTAAGCGGTGCAAATTAGTTGATATTCAATGCTAACTTATAGCAAATTGAATTTCATGGAACTAATGGATTTTGATCAGATGGTTTTAACCAATTTTTATAATGAGTTGTACATTTTTTCTTTTTTTTATGGTATTAATTATGAATTTTGAAAAGTGTTCTTATACTGACTATGTACCCTTTTATGACATTGTCGAAATAAAGGCTATTTGATTGATTGTTAACACAGCTGTTCTTTCTTTGCTTACCTAGAGATCATTAAGGTATCTCTAGACCACATTTCAACATGCTTTTCTTCTTATATGTACTGTTTAGTAGGTGTACTAACACGGGGAACAAGAATTGCTTTGGCTGACTTCCCATGTTTTGTATTAATAGGAACATTAAAATAGTGGTTCACCAAGTGCCAACCCGAACTGAACCAAGGCTTAACATATAATAATTACTTCTGTCATGAGCAAGTCTGACCTTTAATACGAGCGCGGAGCTCAGCTCTGCGTGCCTCTGATAATAATCAAATCACTGACAGAAACAGCTTTCCCCTCGGCTGGCTTCCGATAAGCAGGTGCAGCATCCACTAGAAAGGCAGGGCAGCTCGCGGGTCTGCAACAAGACTACGTCATCCGCGGCGGCGTGATCGTGTGAATAAAGTTGGCATTATTTTATTTCCAAGACGACCAACGTCATAGAGATGAAAAAGGAACCGCAATACTCACAGTGCAGGCTTATGGGCAATGCAACCTGTGCTGATATCAGAGCGTAAAAGGCGCCCCCCAATTTGGCTCTGGGTGCGGTTGCACCAGTGGCACTGCTCAAAGGATGGCGCTGATACACTGCCAATGTGGTGGCAAACTGTATGGATTTGCATGAACTGCTGTGATGGGGTTCAAAGAAAGCAGGAGTTTGTTGTTGAAAAATGTAAACCTAATGATACCCAGGCCATGGAGTTTTCTGCCATGGTATGCGGAATTTAAATGCAGGGTTTTAATGGCGTGTCTTGAAAGCTCTCAGCATGTGCTATGCATGCAGCATGTGATGTCTGTCCATGCGCTCGTCATACTAGCGTAGATCGCTATGTTTATGTTAAAATGTGTGCTTGTGTCATGTTAACAGAACCCAGTGTTGTTAGTTAAAATACTGTCCAAATGCGCTCTGTGTGTGCTCAGCCTGTTCAGATTACTGTGACCAGCAAACTGTTAGGATCAGAGTTGGATGCACACCAAGTATTGTGGGTCCATGTAAAAGGAATAAAGACCAATTGAAAAGGATTACCTAGGCTCTGGTTGATTTCATCAAATTTTTGGTGACGATTATGACCCACAGACAATTTTTTTTTCACACGTTGTGGAATTTATATGTTTATCGAAGGATTGCCTCTTTCTGCATCCTGCATGGACCTGCGCTGCCAACCGAGCATGCTTTATCAACAGAGGATTTTGTACCGGCTGGGTTTATGTTGCACAGATCGGTTTTCTTTGCTGGATTCACGCTGCAGCAGACCTTTGCGATTTCATCTCTACTAGATCTTCGCAGTACACATCTCTTCTTGGCCATTTCAATCTCTCACCTTGTGGTCGCAGCCCTTTATTTCTCTCGCTGCATCACAGTTGTTGGCAGGGCACAAGTCCTAAAAAAAGAAGAGGGGGGACTCTCCAAGTTAGGAAGTATCACAGGAAGTGACATCACAGCGCATGGCATTGCAGGAAGTGGCATCACAGGAAGTGACATCACGGGTGAAAGGTTCCTTTACCCAGAGATTTACAAACTAACTCTGTTGCCAGCCTAACCAGGCGTAATATCCCATGTGCAGCACATTTCCATGTAGATGTGATTGCTTTAGCTGCGTGGTGGTTAGCACATTTGATGGAAAGATCTGTTTTTGTCTAGTCCTAGTTTTGACTCAAAGTAGCATACAGGGTTAATGCACCTCCTGCAAAGCACATCACGCAACATGAAGATGGCAGATTTTATTTTATGTAGATAAGTAAGTAAGTGGGTTACTGCTATGAACTCAGAGATCCTTTTGTTACACACAGTGGCATTGTAATCCTTCTAGTATAGCAGAGTGAGCTCTGAAGGATGATATGTGACTCCTACACCCAGTAACCCTCACTGTCATATGTAACACATCCTGTGCAATGATTTACAAACCCGTGTGATTGATAGTCGATATAATGTGTATGTTTGCGGTAATGAGATCTGACACCCTATACTGGGATGAATAACGCTTTAAAACAAATAAAAATTACTGGTATTTAAATTAGTATTTTGCACTGGGACAGAGTAACACATCTGACAAGCTTACAGTGCATGGATATCTATTATATATGGAGGTCCCAACAAAGTCAAAATCATGCCTCTCTTATGTGTCTTTGAAATGTTAACAAGCTGCTGCTTTTGTTTCCCTTCCTCTGCATTTACATCTAAGTGTGAGGCTGCAGGCAGGCCCCAGCCTGGATACTCAGACAAAAGAAGGCCAAATGGGATCTTAAGTTCGGCCATGGTAATGGCCCAGCTGGAGTCTCAAATGACAAAACCCCCTTCCCCGTCTGCACATTGCTGCTCAGAAGGAAAGCAGTTAATGAACAGGCTGCTAAATGTATCCCCGTGTCTCAAAATTACACTAGGACATGTTCAGCATATTTTAAAGTGGGACTCAACTTCTTGGCAGGGTGGACGGCATCTACCCTGTGTAAAGAGTGGGTGGAGGCTGTCCACCCGTGTGTATCCCCGACTCAAGCACTGGTTGTTGGAGACAAGTTGATTGCAGGACGAGCACCTCGCAGCCCCGTCTTGCCATCCTGTTGTGGCCCTGTCCTTCCTGCTTGCTTTCAACCAATTGCTTTTCACTCAATCGGCTTTGATGCATCCATTGTCTAAATCTGGTCTGCTTCCTGGGGCATTTTTATCTAACCTAGATCCCAGATCTCTTCTTCCTCAGCAGCCGATTCTACTTCATCTGCTTCACCTTCAGTTTGTACAGTACCTTGTATTCTCGTGTATTGTTCAAAGGTATTTATTTTTTCATTTATTGTGGTATTACTCTGACATGGTCTCTTCTTAACAATCTGCTGTTACTCAGCCACCACCATTCGTAAGTCATCCTAGAAAACCTACCATGAAGTAGATCCATCAGTTTAGGTTGAAAATCATTTGGTTGCCATTAATGCCACAATTACAGTCCTGTTCGCAAGTTTGCACTTTGGTTTGGCAGTCTTGATCATGCTGGTCAACGTATCTTTGACAGATTACCTTTATTCCCTGCACCCTCTGGAGATGGTCCAGGAACATTTATTTGGAATGTGTTGCTAGATTGCGCAAACAATTTTCGGATGAACCAAACATTATGCTGGAATGTAATGCATTTTTTAAGCGCAAACAACAGCCTGAAGAGAATGCTGAAGAATATGTTTACTCTCTCCAAGTTTTGGCTGATTCTTGAGATCTCTGTATATATATTCGAGACCAGTTTGTATTTAAATGCGCTTCTAGAAAAGTTCAGGAGAGGTTATTAAGCTGCAGGTATCCCACCCTGACTGAAGTCCTTGACTTGGCTAAAAGCATGGAAAGAACCCATCTTATGAGCAACAGTACAGTACTATTGAGAGGGAGGTCTTGGCATGCATTTGGGCTGTTCACAATTTAAGACATATATTTGGGGCATGAAATTTGAACTAGTCACTGATCACAAATCTTTGGTACATGTTTCGTTATGTTAAAAATTATTTCTAGAGCGCAGGTACACCAATTGGTTTCTTGGCACTAAGTATAGGAGTAGCCAAGCCCTAGTGAGACTATTCATATGCCTGAACAAAGAGCCGTGTCTTAAGGAGTCTCCTGAATATAAGTAGGTCTGTACATGATCTAATACCATTGAGGGGGCATTCCAAAAGTGGGGAGCCAACACCGCAAACCTGCTGCCACCCAGTTTTTTCCAGTTTATGGGGTGGTATGACCAGTAGATTCATGTGGGCAGAATGCAAATTGCAAGTGGATATATGTCTCTTGATGAGATTGGAGAAAAATTTTGGGCCCAAAAAATTTGAATTGCTTACTCACCAATTTGTCCTCTAGGCTTACTAGACTTGTCTCAAAGCACAATTTTGTTATAAGTCACTTTCCCGATGGTACTCTTTTTTTGTGCTGTCACTTGGCACTTGAGGGTGATGAAGATGAGCCTATTGATGATGTTGAATGCGTTTCCCTGGTTGATGCACTTTCTGATTGGTGTCTGAACATGGTTGGTCCTAAGCCCCTTCAGATAATCCTGCTTTAGGTAAAGTTTTTGAGCTAATTGTGCAGGGTTGGCCTGACATTAGACATTTGCAGGGGATTTGAAGACTTTTGCACAAGTGTCTGATGAATTATTAGCTGAAAATTGCATTGTTCAAAGGGGGACAAATTTGTTCTACCTGCCAATTTACGCAAGGTCATAATTTCTCAAATATAGAAACAACTAGAGAGTAAGGAAAAAGTTAACTTGTCCTCTTCCCTGAGTAGCATATGACTAAACAAAATGATTAAAAAGTCCTGGCTAAAACCTTCGAAGAAAGGAGCGCAAACAACTGAAAGTAGTTTTAGGAAACCCCTCACCCACCGACCTTGTAGGTAGCATGCTTCATCATCGGGGCTCAGCTGGAATACATCTAGTGCAATCCAGCTGTTCTTCAATGCCTGAGTTACAGCGGAGCAGGTTGTTTGTGTAAGAAAAGTGAAGTGCTATGTGAAGTGCAGTTATACCTCTAGGAGTAACCCTTATAAAAGTTTTAATAAAAGGGTGCTAGGACATGGGTAAAAACATCGTCGGGATCTGCATGAGGTTTTTAAATGTACCTCTGTATCCCTTCAAAGATTAAGGTCTACTAGTTTCAGCCTTTATGTTAGTTCAGGAGGCTTTCGTCAGGACCAAAATAAAGTGTGTGACCAAAAAAGTAAAGAATGGTCACAGTGGTGATAATATCAGCACACACCCTAAAGTGAGCTGTGAGTGTAGTGGATTTTTGTTACTTACATATCCTCTGTATGAAGTACCTGTAAAGGAAACAATTAGTAAATGCAGGTACAAGGCGATTCGTTGTTTGACATGCATGTTTGTAATTTATGCGCGCTCCTGTATACGCAGATGATGGCATCATGCATGTGACTGGGTGAGGGAATGCATGATGGCTATCTACAAAATAACCATGCGTGGCTGCAATGTGCCCCGGTGGTGTTAAGTTTCTTTGGGGTCCAAGGGTAAATGAATCATTATGATTGTAGCGTTTTTAACAGTGGGCTTGATATTGTCTTGACAAATATCGCATTCTCAAACACATACAAGACATCTGGACATCACTAAAACATGCATGAAAATCAAACAACATTACTGTTGGCCTGCTCTTGACAGTCTAGTCAAGACCATGATTAATAAATGTCCTGAATGCTTTCTATCTGATAAGCATTGAGGTGCATGCATATTCCGCTTCATCTCACTTCTTTTCATGAGAAAGATTGGGAGAAATTAGGTTGAAATTTTTCAGGTCCCTATTCTAATTTACCAGACAACACAAAGTTAATCACCTTACTTATGTACTATTACTCGAAGTGGGTGCATCATATGTTTGTAAATTCACCAGACACTGACTCAGTCATTACGTTTTTGAGACAATTTTTTGTTCTGGAAGGGGCTCCCAAATTCTTGGTCATGGACAATGGGACCCACTTCATGTCAGAATACGTGTACATTTTTTGTCAGTTTGGATGTGAAGCAACTCAAAGTTGCTGTATACTCTCTATCGTCCAAAGGGTTTTGTGAGGATCATCAAAGAAGGCATTCATACAGCATTAGAATCAGGCTTGGATGTGGAATCTTTGTGGATCAAAAGGCTTGGAGCTCTAACACATTCTCACACTGTACGACTGGGGTCACTTTTTTCCTTACTTAGAGGTAGGATGGTTCACAAGTCTTTGTGTCCCTTGTTTGAATGCCAACCAACAAAACTCAAGTGTGAGTGAGAATATCTTCAATGAGCATCTAGGTATGAGCTCGGTGGGATCCCACTATAAGAAAATGCCAAAGCGTTTTGATGATTTTGTGCTTTCTTGAGCAATTTTCACATGGAATGTTATTTATGTTCTATTTTGTTTTGTTTCAGGTCATAGGGGGAAGATGATCATGCGGTGCTCACTGTGGCTATCCGAGCCCACTGGAAGGAGGGACAGGCGGAACCTAGGCTTTCGATGGGATGCCAATATGTAGTGACTACAGCAGGGAAGTTTAGGGCGGTTACATGCCTCTATCAGCTTATGATACTTGAGAAGTTGCCCCCCTTAGATACGCTCAGGCAGAAATGGGAAGTAGATGTGGGGAAAGAGAATCCGGAAAGGGCATGGGCTGAGATAGTAGAACGAGCGTGGAAGAGCACAAGGAATGCTCGCTTCCAGTTGATTCACTTTTATATTTTACACCGGGCCTACCTCACACCGGTGAAAATCAAAACATACTTCAACACAAACTCAGACGAATACCCAAGGTGTAGAGGGGAGGGGGCAGAATTCCCTCACATGATTTGGAGATGCCCACTTCTTACTGACTATTGGGATGAAGTAATTACAACATTGGAGGAGGTGACTGCTAGAGAGCTTGAACAGGGTGCTAGGAACTTGCATACTGCATTGGTTTCCACATACAGCTAGAACCAAGATTACCAGCAAGTTTATAGACATGGGGTTGGTCGTAGCCAAGAGAGTAATCACATTGCATTGGAAGGCGAGAGGACCCCCGTGTCTAATTAGATAGATGGTAGAGAGAGTTCGCCAAATGGGCAGAATGTGATGGATTAGCGTGACTACAACTAGCGAAGAGAGCGGGGAGTGAGAGAGCACTTGAGGCAGCCAGAGCATGGGAACACTTGGTGGGATTATTAAAGGACCCGGAGGATGGGGGGGACAGCGATGCAGAACCAGGAGCCCCGGGCACAGTCTAGGCTTTTGTACTGCACGAGGGTGACTGCCCGTTCACATTCGACAGGTGTTAGTAGATTGAAACTGGAGGGAAAGTCTGCATAACCTGTATTAGCTGAGTGCTGGAACCAACTGACAGTGCACAATCATTAGTTAGTGCTGAGCATAAAGAGACACTGAAGGTGACATGCCTGTAGGGTGAGGGGAAGAGAATAGGTAGGTAAAGGATTAGAATTATTGGGACAAGCAACAGAGCTATATATGGAACATGCTGCGAACTGCAAATGGCACTACTAATCACAAGACTGTTGCATATCAAACATTCATTGGAGATGAACATTGAGTCGATGCCACAATTGATAAGTGGATGACTGAGCCTTATAAGGGGGGAGAATATTGATAAATGATGTCTGCAAGGGGATTACTTTGATTTATAAACCTAATAAAGATTGTTTAAAAAAAGAAATAGGGGGAAGATGATGTAATATAATGCATGGTTTATTTAAGGCGCCTCTTGAAAGTTCTCAGCATGTTCTATACATGCAACGCATGCTGTCTGTTCATTCGCTCATCATACTAGCATAGATCGCTATGTTTATTTTCAAATGTGTGCTCGTGTCATGTTAACGGAGCACAGTGTTGTTATTTAAAATGTTGTCCACGTGCACTTTGTGTGTACACAGCGCGTTACTGTTACTGTGACCAGTAAGCTGTTGGGATCGAGGCTGGATGCATATGAAGTGCTGTGGGTCCATGTATAAGGAATAAAGAAGCACTTGAAAAGGAGCCAGGCACTCAGTTCTGTGATGAGCCAGGAAAGGCCATCATTTTACATCCCCCGATGAATTTGCAATTTCTATGCTTTTTCATTATAATTCATATTTTCAGGACAATGCGATTTCCAGACAATGTTTTTGAACAAGTAGAATTAAAGACAACACCTCCACATATATCACACATTTGTTCTAAACCAAATAGGAAATTAAAATCAGTGACTAGAAAAATAACTATGTTACATATAACATTGTGTAAAGTAGTCTGCAAATGTTTCAATGATCTCTTCTCTTGAACAGATTTGATAACAATCATATCTTTTTTTTTCCCAAATCCATGTTTTTTATATCATATGCACACTTAATCAAAAAAGTACACATTGCCTCTTATTTCCCCTTGTCATATGTTTACTCACAGCCTTTTGAGACTAAGGGCCATATTTTGGGTTTTGGTCTGACTGATCACACCCACAGTTGTCCTACTCTAGATGGAGTTGGGAACCTGTTGGGTTACCGTCAGCAGAGTCTCTGCTGGCCCTGCTGGTGAGAAACCCTGACCCAAAGATCTGCCCAACACAGAGCTGCAGGGTCACAATAACATTCGTCAACCCTTATTGAGTGCTAGACTATTGCCACATACTTTACCGGTTCCATGGCAGAAACAGACAGGGAAAGCTCCTGAGAGCCATTTAGTTTTTGTTCAGGAAGCAAAAGCTCCTGTTTTGGGAGTTTGCTTTCTCTGAACAAAAGAGTATACTGAGCATGTGTTTCATACATGGTCCCCATTCCATAAACGTCACTGCTGTCAAGATGTAAAGAGAACTGCTATGATGGCAGCTCCAATCACACTAGAGAGATCTCCACTAGGCAGGCTGGATATTGAAATAAGTCAGGCCAAAGAGCTGCTTCTCTTTGTCCAGCACTATCTCACAGTTCTTTTTGCCAGTGCTGTTCTTATTTTATCTAAACTATTGAAAATATATAAATTATTCATTTTGGAAATTAATTGACAAAAATTAGACATGGAATTGTCAGTTAGAAACTGTTCAGCAAAGTCCACCCACTGTATACATGTACCATGTACCTAATTATATTTCTAGCTGTCGTTATTTGTAGTTATTTATGGAAATGGCAGAAAAATTGATAAAGCCCTGATTAAGAGTTGGCTGGATTTACTGGCTGGCAGTTTTGCCCCAAGGTAAATCCCACCCTGTCTTATTACCACAGGACAAAAATAGCACCCAATTCTGAGTGTTAAGGAATGGAATGAGGGATAATGTGTGAATCGGAGTTTTCCAACAGAGTGCTGCTGATTTTCCAATATTCCAACCTCTCACACCAACTAAATGTCTACAGAATTGGTCTGGTAACATAGGTACAGGAAGAACTCTAAGGTCAGATTGCTAAAAACTATTTGCATTACATGGCAACTCGAAGTGAGCACTTATGTATTGCTTTGAGTTATTTTCATATGACTGTTGCAAGTCAGTTAAACTGATTGAATGTTGTCCTCAGCAAACAATAATAACTTAGCTGTTATCACAGTATTGAATTAAAATGAAGGTATGACCAAAGTTAAAATATCACATGGTAATGAAAGAATTCTTTACAAGAGCTCTGAAAATGTATAATTTAATTAACATTGTGTTATCTTAAAAAGTAAGGCAGGGGACAGGCACTTAGATATTACTGCATGTCAACCAACTCATACTATAGCATTGATAGTGCTCCTTCCTACCTCCCCTATCATCTCCATCTGCTTGAAGAAGGATCCTCACGCAGTTATTCAACATTGTGGGCATCAGTAAAGGAAGGTGGTTAGGGGATAACACTCTTTTGAAGAGGTGAAGAGAAAAGACAAAGTCGATGTTTTGGCTATGTGCTCTAAAAATGCATTTTCAGGTCTCAATATCCTTGAGTTAAGATGGTATCAGAAAGAAAGGAGAAATATGTGGGAATGAAACTTGAACTGTATGTATTGAGAAATAAGGAGGTGATGAAGCTGAGTGGTCCTGACTACAAAATATCAGAAGTGGAATTGAGATAAGAATATAATGCAGTGAGGTGCTAATATGGTTGTTTTAAACAATTTGAGGCACAATAATAATATATTAAAGGATTAGTTTTTTTGAGAATTTACATAACAACTAATTTTCAATCAGTACTTGATATTTGTGAACCGTTGCAGTTCATTAATCGAAGGAATTCACTCTGAGGGGGACAAGGTATCTTTTCATGGAACAATTGTATGACCTCTGTCCTCCCCCACTTTGTTTTGACTCTGTATAGAGTGAGCTCTTCATATGATGGCTAGCCCAGAATTCACAACGTAGAAAGTTTGATTTACAGATATGTTAACATTCTCTACAGATTCAGTGATTGGAAATCCCTGTATCTGTTAGAGCAAGAAGAATGTGACAACCTAAAATGTGAATTCCCACGTATCCTTGTACTTTGTCCACTGCCCAAGATACACAAAAATATCTCAAATGCTCCAGGAAGACCCATTCTTTCTTCAGTTTTTTCAAGGACAGCTTGAGCTTTTTAGATGATTTCATTAGCCCTTTTGTTACATCCTCACCCTTGTATGTCAAATATATGAAAGACTTTCTCACTAACATTGAAGAGGTCCCTTGGAAATAAAAGATTACCTACTCATGACTCTTGATGCAGCACCAGAATCACGTATAAAGAAGGATTAGCTGCATGTGGTCATTTTATGAGAGTAACTTTGCCAAATGTATTATTACGGAAATGTTGAGATTCTGTTTGGAAAACCTCTTTATGTTTAATGAAAACAGATACAGAGAACTACAAGGTACAGCGATGGACACTTGTTTCATCACCAGTTATGTCAATCTGATGATGGGCGGCTGGCAGAAGCAGGTCTCCGTGGGAAACAACATTGACTAGGGGTTCAAACAAGTTATTTTATGGCTCCACTACATTGATTACCTATTTTTTATCTAGCAAGGGACTAAAGAAATGGCACTAGGTTTTATGACAGAGCTAAACAACATTGAGTTAAATTTGAGGCTAACTTGTGATATTAATAGTGCAAAAAATATTTTTGGATGTGCTAGTTTATATAGAAATTGTATTTATTTATTTATTTATTGAATTTGTAAGGCGCGGCAGCTACTCAAAAAGGGTTTCCCGGCGCCAAAGGAGGACTAGATGAGTGTGTAGCAGCTTAGTAAGATTACTGGTTAAACAACCAAGTCTTCACGGACCTGTGGAAATGGACGTAGACCGTTTCTTTCTGGATGGCTGGGGGTAGTGAGTTCCAAGTGAGGCCAAGGTAGGCAAATGATTTGCCTCCCATCCTGGATAATATAAATCTGGGGACTGTAAAGTTCTCATGGGTTGATGAGCGGAGGCGGTGAGTAGGCACATAAGGGCTAACCAGAGTTTGCAGATACTGTGGTGCCACGCCTATCTTGATTTTGAACATGTAGCTCAGGGCTTTGAACTTGATTTGGTTCTCCACCCTGAGCCAGTCTATGTCCCGTAGGTGGCTAGAAATGGAGGTGGCTCTGGGAACCTTGCAGAGTAGTCTAGCCGCAGAGTTTTACACCATTTGCAGCCTGCGAGTCACAGCTTTGTTGGATCCAAGATATAGAACATTTCCGTAGTCCAGTTTTGAAGTAATAAGAGCTTGCACCACTGTTCTCTGTGTAAACTCCGGCAACATCCAGATGATCTTTCTGAGCCACTTCAAGATGGTGAAACAGGTAGCAGTGACCTTGACTGCCTTGTTGTGCATAGTGAGAGAGTTGTCCATGGTTACACCTAAATTACGGACATGGCTGGATGGACGAGGGAGTGCTCCCAACATGCTGGGCCAATGTAGTGGGCCCCAGAGATATTTGTTTTTACCAAGGTTCAAGACCTTGGTTTTTTCACGGTTCAATTTTAGATGGTTTGTGTGCATCCATGAAGCGATTTTCTCTAATCCTAGCTGAAGGGGGATGATACACTGGTGCTTGCTATGGAGAGAGAGAAGATAATCTGGGAGTCGTTTGCGTAGGAGAGCAGAGTCAGCCCAGCATCTTCCGCAATATAAGCTAAAGGTCTGACATATAAGTTAAAGAGCAAGGGGCTGAGGATGGAGCCCTGGGGCACCCCATAGGGTGAGGGGTGGATGTCAGAGCTGTCAGTTGTGGAGAAGATTTGGAAGGTGCAGTTGGTCTGAAAGGAGATAAGCCATTTTAAGGCTGAGCCACAGATGCCCAGTGACCCCAGTGTTTTTACTAGTATTGCGTGAGATACTGTGTCGAAAGCTGCGCTGAGGTCTAACAGTATGAGTGCGACAGTATCTCCAGTATCCAGATGGTGACGCAGCCTTTCAGTAACCCCCAGTAAAGTAGTTTCTGTGGAGAAACCCGCTCTCAAACCAGATTGAGATGGGTGGAGGATTTTATTGGTTTCTATGAATTTAGAGAGCTGGGAATGGATGTGTTTCTCCAAGACTTTTGAGAAGGCCGGCAGTAGGGAGATAGGCAGATAGTTGGAGAGTGTGTCTGGGTCGGCATTGGGCTTTTTTAGGAGAGGGGTCACCATGGTGTGCTTCCAGTCCGATGGGACTGTGGATTTAAGTACGGAAGTGTTCAAGAGATGGAAAATGACATGCAGAGGAGGTGGCTCGAGTTGTTTGAGCACCGAAATCGGTATAGGGTCCTTGGGTGAACCGGATTTTACACTATCTAAGAGAACTTTAAAGGGAGTCTTCATTGAGAAGGGGCCAGGAGTCCAAGTATTTTGAAGAAGTGTCAGACATTCTGACCGGGTTGGGGGTGGTATCCTCAGCCGTATGAGGAAAGAATGTAGGCTGAAGGGGATTGTCAGATTGTGACGGGGGGCTGACGCAGTGAGTATTCGCAATATCCGAATAGATCTTCTCAACTTTCCTCGCATTGATGTTTATTGAGAGGAGGGGGCCTGGCTAGGGTCTCTGAGCCGGAAAGCTCCTTGACTATGGCAAAAAAGTGTTTTCGAGCAGTGCAGAGCATCAGAGATGGTTGTTGAGACGTGCTTAGCGCGGGCTGATTTGCAGAGATTATGACACCGTTTTTTGGTCTTTTTGTACACAATTTTAGATTCTGGAGTGTAATCTCTTCTCCATTTCCGTTCAGGCATTTTACATTTGGCTTTCTCTTTTTTTAGAGTGTCTGTGTACCATGGCGCATGGGGGCAATGATTATTGATCTTTTTAATCGAAAGGGGAAGACAGATGTCTTTAGCATTAGGAAACCATTTTTGTACGGTGTCAGAGAGCATCTCTACCTTTAACTCAGGGGTGGGTAAGTGGAAGCTTAAGGAATTGTTTAAGGCAGTTAAGTCGAGTTTTTTCCAGTCCCTTTTAAATACCATTAGAGTAGGGAAGGCGGCCATAGTGTTGTCAGAGGGTGTTAAACTGAACTTAGTTAAAAAGTGATCAGACCAGCATAATGGTAGTGCGGGGGAGCAATGGATGCAGGATAAACTGGAAAAAATGACATCCAGCAGTTGACCTGCCTTGTGTGTGGGGCCTGAGTTAAGAAGGTTAATATTCATGGCAGCTAGATCGGAAACAAAGTTAGTGCAAGTTTTACTAATGAGGTCATCCAGGTGTATGTTTAAGTTGCCCAGATTTGAAAAATTGGCAGAGCTCAAGAGCCAAGGGGTTATGAGACTGGGAAAGGATGTGGCCCAGGGGGCTGGAGGTCCTGTGGGGCGGTAGACTAATACTCCAGAGAGAGTAAAGTTTGGGGTTAAGGTCAGTTTGAATAGTGCTGCTTCGCAATTCGTGAGAGCTAGAGGTTCGAATTTGCACTGAAAGTCCTTTTTAAAAATAATGCCTATTCCCCCACCCATTTTGGGACCCCTGTCCTTCCTGACTATTGCATAATTAGGTGGTAGAGCAGTGGCAACATCAGGGCCAGCGCTTTCATGCAGCCAAGTCTCTGTCAAAAGCAATGCGTCAGGTTGCTCATAGATCAGTAGGTCGAAAATTTCAGCTTTGTGCTTAGGGAGTGAGCGGCAGTTTGTGCTAAGGAAGGACAATTCTTTAGTATTTGGGGCAGCAGGGGGAATATTATATGTTTTGGTCAGTGAGGTAGTTCAAAGTCTTTGGGTAGTGTCTGGAGAACACCTGTCATCTACATGAGCAGGGTGCTGTCTGGGCTGACTGAGGGGCGGTGAGCCAATAATTGGCTAGTTGTGAACACAAATCTGTCTGTTGCATTTGGATCAGGGGTCGTGGCCCCTGGCCCCGTTCGGGCACGGACGGGCGCAGATGGGCTTGCCTTATAGCAATAGAAACATTAATAGCCAGTTTGGTCCGTCAACCGACTGCTTGTAAAAGTGTTCTGCACGCTTTCAGTAGTCACTCTGAGTCTGTAAAATTGAGTATTCCATAAGGGAACTACTGTGAGTGAAAACAGATTGCAGCAATACAGAGTATTTTGTGCAGGCAGAGGAGCACATGCTGGAGAGATTCAAGGACAGAGATTTCCTAGATTAGGTTCTCCAAAAGACTGTACAATGAGTCCAAGAAAAGAGTAGGGATGCTGTTTGTTACAACACTAGTGATAACAAAGAAGAGGCACATGATTGTGATATAAAGTTTATCAGGACATATAATCACAGATTAAATTAAGTCAGCTTTATCATGAGAAATTATTCATTTGTAAGGTTTTGGGGGATAGTCCCCAAATCATGTACAGAACAGGGTGTATCTCTAACAAATCGGTTTGCACACAGTGAGTTAAGCTCAATTTTAGCTGACCTAAATGTTTTTTCCCCAGGAGGAAGTGCAAGGCCTGTAAAAATAGTGGTAAAATCAAAGAATATCATGTCCCCTATGGAAAAGGTACAAAAGCTATATCAAAATTCTTGACTTGCAGCTCACACTATATTATCTATGTCCTTGTGTGCCCCTGTGACAAACGATGTGTGGTTAGCACATCCATACTGTCAAAAAGTGGATACTAGAGCATAAGAGTGTAAACGATAACAATAATAAGCAATTCCCTGTCTCTAGATACTTCACTGAGTTCAATTTCGGGACAGAAATCAGATAAGATATTGTGCCACTGAACAAACAGAGGTAAATAAACTCAGTGGCAACAGGGCTCTTACACTCAGGAGGAATGAATCAAGACATAATAGATCTGTAAACCAAATTTTCCTCAGGTCTAAATAGTGAAGAAGAACTGAAAATTCATGTAGATGAATAGCTAGTGTTCTCAGATAATAAGTTGTGCTAGGTTATGTCATGAGGTCTGTGATTTTACTTTTAACTTTGTTTTATTTTTTAGTTTTATTTGGAAGAAGAGGAAGGGACCCTCAAACCTTTTACATTATTGTTGAACAAGTAGAGGTGCAGCTGTCTGGCTGCCCCATACTTTTCTTCGTCATGATTCCTAACATGAAGTTTATTTACTCTCACAGAAAAGAACATTTTGAAGTAACATTTTCCATTAGATTATTTGTTTTTACAAACAGTTTAAAACTTTGACTTTGTGACATGTCAGAGAAAATTAGCTGGTAATCAAAATTCTATATAATTTCCCACCTGGGCCTTCTAGTTTCACAAGAATATTTTCTATATGAGATTGATGATTCCACCCTTTGTGCCTGACTATTTTTGATAGAGGAAACAAGGAGACTCAGAAGATGTTATATATTTCTCTCTTAAAATGTGCATCTGTTAACTTGTCTCTTCATTGGATTTCGAGGTCTCACATGATATGATGCAGTGATGTTGGTATTGTTTAGTCATAGATGATTATCTTAACTGTGGAATGGACTGTTTATTTTGTTGAATCCCATTTCCCATTACTTGCATTTATATTTTATGGACTGTTTACTGATCACCTCATTAAGTGCAGTGCACAATTCATTGGTTTACTTAAGTATATACATTAGGCCTGGGTGGAATTCGCAGAGTTCTGCTACATGGCAATCCGCGAAGTTCCAACAAAACATCATGCGCTCCGCGGAGTTCTGCAAGCGATGGAGTGCAGTAAATAGTGCTGCTTGCGCTGATTTTTAGCACCAGAATTTTGGCCCACACTGTAAAAGCATCACAAACTGCACCACGTGCAGTATAAGAGGGCACTGCTTCTTTCTGCTGCCAGAGTACATACTCTACTCGAGGGGTAGCTTCCTCAATGTGATGCACATAAAGCAAAAAGTTAGATCTGTATGTTGTTGTTTTTGTTGCTCTTTCTGATCCTTCCTGAGTGTCCTACCCACAATGAAAGTTAATGTTGATGTGGTTTTATTTATGGATAGTTAGACTGTAGTTAGTGTATTATTGCTAAGTAACCACACTAAATGATATTGTTTGTTTGTACTACTACTTGAACTGCCACAGTGCCACGTTTCACTGATGTTCTTCTTGCCTGTTTGCTTTCAGGTGCACAAGAGAAGAGACATCACCCAAAGTACTGCCAGACACAAGGCCTGTGCACGACATGAAGCGTGACTGACTACTTAACATGGTCATCTATTCAGCTTGTTGTGAAGCTAAGTGCCACAGCCAACTGACAGCTTCAAGATGGCTCTAAAGAAAGGTGCTGTCAAGAAAGTGGCTAGTGGGGAGAAAAAGCTAATTTCTACCACTGGTGTGCGGACCGCAACCTATTTCTTAAAACTTATGCCTGCCGCACCAGCCTCCGGCGAGCAAGCTGAGAGCAGCACTCCTGCATCAATAGCACCACCCCCCAGCCTAAGCCCAGGACCATGTCTGTCAGTGAGGCAGTCAGTGCAATCATGTCAATGCCGACAAGTAGGTGTTGAATTGGATTTGTCCCTTTTGCAAAGTAGTACACAATTGATTCAGGAAACACAACACAGCAAAGTGGACAGCAGCCAGCAATAGTACATGTGTCTGAAGTTGGAGCAGAACAGGAGGTTGAGCTTCCATCCAAGCAAGACGTTGAACCTCATCTTTTAGAATCATTGGCTCCCAGATCTCCTGCAAGGAAAATGAAAGGTACTACCGCAAAATCTTCACCATTTCTGATGATGATTATAGGGACATGAAGTAGACCCCGAGAGAGACCAGGAGACAATAGGAGAGGAAAGAGAAAAGTTCCAGAAAGACTTAGACTTATGGAAGGGGATGAAGAGAAGGATAACGAGGTAGTCACGGTGGAAGCTCTGAGGGATATGGCACAGGTAGCACCACCACCAGCTCCCATATTTGCAAAGCCCCAGCTGAGACCTGCACAGACCCCTGCCTCAGGAGAAGCAGAGAGACAATTGACGACATGCCCACCTACCTCCAGATCTTCTTCAGGTATTGGCAGTGGTACAGTAAAAAAGTTTTTCTCCCCAGTTTGGGACTTTTTTACATTAATAAAGAGGGGGAGCACATTGTAGTAAGCACCATTTGCCATTCAAATGTTCATCGAGGTAAGCCTGGTCACATTATGGTGCTGGAGGCCAGACAACCCATATGAAAAAAACACCACATAATCAAACACCACACAATCAAGTGAGAGGAGTGCCATAACAAATTGTTGAATGTGGTCATGGTGGTGGGGAGCCCCTCACATGCCTATTGCCTAATGCCTATCCCTTTTTGCATCACAAAAATAATTTCTAATCTACAAGACTGTCTACCAATACCAACTCCCAATGTGTTGCCTACATCGAAGATGATTAAATACCTAACACCTAAACTCCCCATACTTGGATTGGAAAAGGTAACTTTAACTATTACAACAGTGAGTGACTGATTGTGTGAGTGATGAATTAAGTTGATTGATGATTCATGTGGTGGCAGACAGTGAGGGAGGGTGTTGAACTGTAATGTGGGAACTTGCCTGAGATGACTGATTTAAACTATTTACGGCCTGAGGGTTGGGCAATAATTTTTTTCCTACAGGTGAACAGCCCTTTCACGCATAGCCATATTTAATTGACTGACTTACACAAACTTACTTAGCAAAAATGAATAAACTTGTTACGGTCCGTTCCTATGATCCTTCCATTTTTTTCATCATCTAGGATGGCAGTGTCAGGCAATCGTTTTATTTACAAGACTGCCAAATTCCAATCTGTTGCTTGCATTAAAGGGGAGAAAATGTACCTACCACTGTGCTTGGAGTGGAACAGGTAACTATTGCATCAATAAGTGATCAGATTATAGAGTCACTGTGAGTGTTGCAGAGCCTGACAGTGAGGGAGGATGTGTTGAACTGTAAGAAGGTTAATTTCTTGAGATGATTATTGATTTGCATTGTTTGAGGCTTGAGTGATGGGCACTCATTATTTTTTGCTGTAGGTGTCCAACCCTTTCACACTTAGCCAGATTTAGTTAGTTGCAGGGTGTTGTCCTTTTTTGTGGTTCTGTAGAGACCAGAACAGTCACTTTAGTTAACAAACAGAAACCAATTCAAAATACTGCAGTTCTGTTTCTCTATTTGTTCTTCAACAGCAGTGCACTCCATGTCCATCTTTCTCATGTCATCATGATTCATGATGATGATAACTGGTCTGGGACAGCGTTACATGGAGTCTGGAGGAGGATCATGGAAGAACTCAGGGTGGGAGCTGCAGGACAACCTCATCAACAGCTAGAAGCAAGAAGTTATTGAGTATCAACTTCAGTTCAAAGGAAAACCAAGAGTCTGAGTCCTAGTACTCATCTATGTGGAATAGAGAGAGGTACGTTTGGGAAATGCTGCTCTGTGTGTATGTGTGTGTGTTGCACTTCACAAACATAAAGGCGAAAGCTAGCTGAGCTCAACAACACTCCTGCTTACCTACTGGACCAGCACAGACAGGTGCCAAAGAGTGGACATTTCCGAGGAGAATGCAGATGCACCACCCAATTTTCCAATACAGTATCATTTTTTTTTTAACAATCATATTAACTAAGAAAAGTGGATGGGTGGGTTCACTGCCCAACCTAGAAGACATAACATTTAATTATCTGTTAACTTGGATCTCGGGGGCAGAGGAGCTTTTGTAATGCATTTATCTGTACTCTGTCATACTTGTTCCTTTGTTTCTTCCTAATAAGAGATTGATGATTAATGTTGTGCTGCTGTTTATTGCTCAGATGAGTGTTGTCCTTATGTTGTAGTGTTTGTCTTTGTCAAACCTTTCCCAAAATCCCTTTACCCATCCATTCATCAAAACCCTAGCCCTCTTCCCCCGAGCTGTGGGATTTATGGAGGTTTGGTTTAAAATAAAACTATCAATGGATCACATTCTTGGTGGGGCGGTTATGATTAAAGCAATACCAACTTACTGTAGAATCTTCTAAGTAATAGCCCCACCAGCCCATTAACCAAACCATGCATTAAAAATGATCCATATTTTATATATAGAATAAAGAACATCAGTCGTCAGCATCATTATTCAGGCCTTGTGTTGCCTAACCTAAGCATGTCCACTTCAGACTTTGAGTCAATTTTTTATAACTTGAGGATTTCACATATAATAATGCTAGCTCCACATTAGCTAAAACTTACTAGTATTGCTATTTTTTCTATTTGAGCACAGACAAGCATTCTCATTGTGTCATCACTTAGTGCTCAGGTGGTGTAAATCTTTGATAATATATAACAAAATAACTCAGTCTTTCTACTTTCATTTAGTTGCCTACGATGGATAATAAATCAATAATTGAGATCAATCCTACAGTTGGGGCTCACCTGGGTGGAACTGGAAATGGGACCTCACTTGTGAAGTTGTGATGCCTCTCCTGTGTTTGGTGCATGTATATTCAGGTAAGGCAACTAGTATGAATGAAATTTAACTCAGTAAGAAAGTAACTAACTGCTACTGTTCATTTAGATAATTGTATGCAACATAGGTAATCATGGCAGCATTTCCCATAATGGCCAAGATAGTTAGGGAAGTATAAGTCTACACTCTATAATTAAGTGCCACGCTTTCTCTTAAGTTACAAGCACCTAAACAGGCTGTGTTAAAATGACTTAAAGGCAGCAGTGCAAAGCAAAAGTAAAAGTAACTACTTCAGGCATAAATTTAGAATGAATAAAATAGTTTCCCCCTTTATTTGTTTGCAAAGAAACCCGCCCTCTTCACCCAAACAACATGCCCACCTTTTTCCCCAAACAAAACTGACAGAAGCCCCAAAACTCAAAATGTCCAAGAAAAAGTATCTCTAGTTTTAACTCCCTTCCCACCCTCTTCACCCAGCCCCAAAAAACAACAAAACCTTCTCGACAAAAGATTTTGTTTAACAAAAGGGCTAGAAGAGAGCATTATGTATGTCGGTCCAGTCTTGGTCCAGCCTCTGCTCCATCGCGGTGAGCTGTCCCTCAATGGTATCCAGCCACTGCAGGATGCAGTGCAGCAATGGCCTGTTGTCAGTGTGTAGGGGGTGGCAGCAGTTGGCTGGCAGAGGTACTGGCGATGGGATGGCTAGGAGGCTGAGGGGTACCGGCTGCACTGAAGCCCGGCTGTTGTGCGTTCTGTTCTTCCTCCTTCTCTTCGAGGACCACCAGCTGCTGATATTGCAGCTGGATATGCTCCAGCCTCCGCTGCCGCAAATGGGCTGCTATCTCCTGCCTGATGGATGGTCTGGCTGGACCAGTAGGAGCAGCAAAATTGAGAAAAAAAAGATAAAATGTAAATAATGTTCAGCGCAAACTATTGTTTTAAATTACTGGGTTGCACGGTAGCAGTATATTGCTGTTCCCTTAGGGCCATTGGAATGTTTTTGATGTGATTATGATTAGGAGAGTCACAATGCCAATTTTATGTGTTACTCACACATGTTGCCAAACGTAAAAAAAGCGTTGACTAAGTATATTGACAGGCAGAGAATAATATCACAGGATTAAAGAAATAGTGATTTGATTAGTTTTTTTTTCTTCTACTGGCTTTTCAAGTAACTATAAACAGAGTCAGACACTTTTAGTTGAAAAATAAAGGACTTATTATTAATGAGTATGGCATTATTCACTAATGGAGCTCAATTTGTGTGTGGTCTAAAATAATGAAGCCATGCTCAGTGCTAGCCAGTGCCTCGGCTAGTTTGCTACTATCTGCAGCTACAGTTGACAATTATCTATTTTTTTTATTCCAATGGCCCTGCTCTTTGCCAAATGCACCTTTTCTCCAAAGAGGCAGATGAATAATAAGATACAACATCAAATACACCTCACGTATGAAATACGTATATTAATATATTATTATCCTGTCTGCCATAAGTAGACATTTAGGAAAATGAATCTCATGGACTGCATTACAGGTAAAGGAATGGGCTATATAGAGTTTATTTGGCACATTCCTCACTATGTATCCCTTAACATCAAAACATGCACATACTCGCACTTTACTGTGTGGCCTCGCCTGCCAAAATGTATTTACAACAAATTAAGGTACTGGGCAGTAAGCAAGGAAGGGAAACTTGATTTTCTTTACTGCAGGGGGTAGGGTAGAGGAATTTTTCGACAGGTAGGGTAGAACTTTTTCATATATAATAGAGAGTCCTGTACACTGATCATCGATTCATCATCTTTGGCTTATTCAATCACCATACAATTCAAAAGGAACAAATCTGAACAAGTGTAAATTAAATCTGTTATGGTAAACCATTAAATATATTCTGGAATCACTTCATATGGGTATGAAATTAAATGCTGCACATGCCAAGAATGGATTTTCAAATTTGGTAGGCTGGGACAGAAGAACTTAGGAAAAGATAAAGGAGTGAAGTAGTAAGAGGTGACTAGGTGGTCGAAGGGACAACACACTTTGTGTGTTCAGTTTGTAATGCATTGAAAACATTGTACATTCTGCATTAAGTGAAGCAGACACACATTACACAGCCAACACTTTAGTCACACATTGATTGACCCATACTGCACTTTGGTCATAGTTGGCATAAATGCCATGGGCGGGGAAGGGGGATAATGAATGATAGGTAGGATAGATATGGCTCACTTAAATACAGCGAGTCAAGGGAGTAGAACAAAGATTACAAATAAATAACCCCCACTTAGAACCATAGCTTTGAAATATATTGATAAGCCTACATAAAGCAAGTAAGCAAAGTAAGTGAGCAACATGCTCCTCATGATGAGAAGAGCTGCCTTGTTTATTTATCCAAACAATCTAAATATTCATTCATTCTTTCATTCTTATTCATAAATTCCTAACATGATTAAGCTTTCACTTTCTCCTATTCAGTTTTCCACCAAAACTTCCAATCCATTATCCACTCATTCAATAGCAACCCTTTCTTGAAACCATACTTTTGCCCATCCATCCCTCTATCTACCTGCGCACCCTTTTACTCACCACCCTTTCACTCATACACAATTTTCTTGGTTTTAAGTTACCCTCCATTCATTCATGTCTTTCTCAAGCCATCAATTCTCATTATGTGAGATGTTGCTGAGTTGCAGATAGAAGAGGCCATAATAATAATAACTCAACCACCGTTGTGACTGGTAAAGCTGGGAGGAGGTTCACTTCAAGGTCATATGTTGATTACGACGAGCAGTACCATGGCAATAGCTAGTGGGCATAGTAATTGCAAGAAATTATGTGACTTACCAGTGCCCCTTCCTGCTTCCCCTTCTCCCACTCCAACTGACCCGTCTCTTCCTGCAGTTGCACTGGAGCCAGCATCACTGATGTTCTGTTTGGCTAGAATAAAACATTACACATAATTTATATGCCAGATACGCATCCCCAAATACAACTGCAATGCAGCACTGCACAGCTTAGTTAGCATGTCAATATCTTCCAGATATCACTCTGGCCATTTGATTGGTTGGTTCAAAAAATTAGGCAAGGCAGGCATGGAATAATGGTCAATGAAAGACCAATATTCCAATACTCTAGGATTCTACCCTAAGAGGTCTACAACAATCATAAAAGGACTTACTGGGATAAACAGAACCCTTGGCAGCAGCACTGGTAGTCAGCGCTGGCTGACCAGCTTCTCCTGAACCCTCAGAAATGTCCCTCTTCATGCCCTTGGGTGCTGTTGAAATAAATTAAGATAACAAATAAAAATAGATTAGTGATTCAGTTAATAATCTTCACAAAATGTTTTATGAAAAGCAAACTCAATGAGTGCGATTAGGTAGCACTATGCACCTGCCTAGCAAAAACTAGAAACTGGATCACACAATAATATACCAACGTAAACTAAACATACCTTTTCTCTGAGAGTGAGCAGCATGCTATTCAGAATTTTTTTTTAGCATTGTAAAACACAAACACAACAAATAAATAATACTCACTGAATCCCGGTATCTCAACGCCTAGCAGGTCAAGCAGGTCCTGTTCCTGTTCCAGAAGGACCCACTAGTGGTTCGTCAGCTGCTGGGTGGTGTGCCGAACCTGGCTGGTGTGCTGCACGCAGCGGCGCACCATCCCACAGTGCCACCACTGGTCCCACAGAGGGGGTAACTGCTACTGGGCCTTCATTCTGCTTCCAGCATAGTGGGGAGGTAGTGCTGCACAAAAATAAACTAGTGCTGCCACCTCCTCCTGTCCAAAGATCACCTGGGGCTGCACACCTTGGTGGCGGTACCACCTGCAAGGAAGTCATCCCTCTACCATTGTGCTGGGTGGGGTAAAAATAAGAAGGAAAAGGAACAGAGGGTAAAGAATAAAGAAATATGGAAACAAGGGGAAATAAAGTCAAAAAGTCACAAAAAGAAGAAACAATTTGCCCATAATGTAAAATACACAAAGACACACACTATTATAAAAAAATAAAAATTAGGGGTAGAAAAGTAATAAAGAAGGAGGATTCGAAATATTAAGGACGAATAACATTTAGGTCCAGCACCATAACAGAGAGCAGATAAAGAAGATAACCATACCCATGTGGACCGCATGGTGCTGTTTGCACACGATTTAAAACACAAGAACACACCTTGAGAACCAAATAGTGCTGTTCGCGCATGATTTTGGAGCACACGGATGCACCGGGTGTTCCCAACATAATGCAAAACAGGTGTGCCGGCAAACTCTGCCCGCACGCGAAACGTCATATAGCATGGCAGAGGTTTTTTTCAACTCTGCAGTATTCCGCATAGTAGGGCTCTGCAAACTCTGCCCCCCCTAATTTTGAGGGGCAATGTGCCAACCATAAATTGGAAATATACTTTCCTATCTAGGGGTGCCAAGATAGCATCCCACTACGGTTCCAAGTAAGTGATGCATTTAAAATCAAGAAAACTTCTTATACATATATATTACCTTCTGGTAGTAGCTGGTAAGAAGTTATAGTTAGGACCTCATTTCCATAGATGGAGTTTTGTTTGTTTTACTAATAACTTTGGAGCAATTTGACAAATATTCACAAAATGTTCACACTCAGTTTGCCACTCACTGCAGTTGCTGTCTGGAAGGTTTTAGGGTGATTCGTTTAGTGAGGTCTGCAAAGGGTGGGTTCCAAAACTAGTTTTCCGCATACAATTTCTCACAGGGATTTTAGACAAGACTACAACCTGAAACGTTGAATGGAATTACACCAAATTTGGTAGAAAGCTAGATCTTTGTCCAGAAAGAGTGCTTTTTGTAATTTGATGTAAATCTGCACAGTAGTTACAGAGTTATTAAAGAAAAAAGATTTATGTATGTCTAGAGATGTGGATCACTTCGGAGGATCTGCAGATCCATGTACTAACAGCAATGCCGTGATTGGCTGGCTGCAACCCAAGAGAAAGTTTGCGGAAACCATTAGGTGAATTGGAACACTGTTCCCAGAGGGACGGAATCATGTAAAAATAAGATTTAAGGGGTCACAATAGAGTAATCCTGACCCCATGGGACTTAGCACAGGGGTAAACCCTGCAACTTCTGGGGTTTTAGGTGGATGTTTTACGGAGTGGCTATGTACTAGGAGGCATTCATGGTTTGAACACTGTAATAACCATGGAATAGGTAGTAAAGTCAAAAATGGCCAATGAAGTCACCTTGAAAATCCATGTATATAAAAAGGCACAGTCTGCTTTTTATAATTCCATGCGGCCTCAACCGTCCAATCCGATGCACAATGTTATAGGGTGAAATCAGAACCTGAAACAAACTCACTTTGACAAAGCAGAGTGAGGCGAAATGCATTTGTCAGTATTTCTTCTGCTGGTAAACTTGTGTTTAAAGATCTATTGAAAGACCAAAAAGAGTGGGTTAAGGCATGTATAAGGTATCAAGGTTGTAGCCAATACAAATATCCAAGTGGATATATACTGTAAACCATGTTGTATAACTAATTTGAGACCAGGAGCTGGAGAAATCTGATACAGCAAATTGTTCTATGCTATGTTACCATATTGTGTGGGGGTAAAAAACTGACCAATCTATTGTTGTTGGTTGATTATTTAGTTTAAGAAATGCCAATAAAGAAATTAACAACAAAAAAAAGATATTTTGAAAGCCCGAGAGAGTGCATGGCATTCCTTTGTAGAGGTTTGAGAAACTGATGTACGAGTACCCACCCTCGTGAGCCTTTGCACCTGCTACGCGGAGAGTGGCGGCTTCAATGGTAAATTGGAGTAAATACATATATATTTTACCGACTGGCGGTCACCAGTAGGTAGTCATAGATTTGACCACGTTCCCATAGGAAAAGTGTTCTTTCACTTGCCTATATTTTAGCACTGTTTGATGGATCTTCACAAAATTTTCCCAAAAAAGTGACCCGGTGCATTTCCCATGTTAAATCCCATGGGAGCTTTGAACACGGTTACAGCCAGAACCACTGGATGGAATTACACAGAATTTTGCAGAAAAGTTGATTTGGTTACACAGAACACACTTTCAGTAATTTGGAGTAAATTTGTTCAGTAGTGGTTGAGAAATTAAAGGGAATCCGAATTTGTTGATCTGTAGCCGTGACGACTTTGAGATTAATAATGAGCTCATGCAGAGATCTGCAGGGTTCTGATTCGCTGCCAATACTTTAACCAGGAAGTGTTGGCAGCCATCTTGGGACTTGGCTTCAGCCGAGTCCCAAGAAACCCCACCAAAAAACAAAAAAAGGGGCAGGGTACAAATACCCTAATACTGTAGCCTTGGTCTCGGGGTCCCAGAGGCACCGCGGCAGGGCAAAAAAGAATAAATAAAAAAAAATTGCTCCAAAATTGTGAAAATTCATGGTACAACATAAAGCAAACGCATGCTCCAGCACCTGCTCTGGGGGCATTTTATAAAAAAAGAAGGTGGGTGTATAGAGCCCCCTGCTGAGGCTCTTTAAACCACAGGGACCACCACCTCCCTGGGGCTTTGTTTTAAATAATGGAGGGGTCCGCGCACCCCCCTCTTGGGCTTCGAAGAACCCCAGAGACCACTACGGCCCCAGGGCTTTTTAAGAAGTCCTGTGGATGACCACCACCCCAGGGTTTGTTATGAACAATGGAAGGGGGCTGCGCAGACGCCCCCTGGGATTTCAGGAAGCCCCGGACCACCACCTCACCGGAGCAATTAAAAGTATTTGTGGCGGCTGCACGGACCTCTGCATGGACCTCTGGGCCCTGAGGACCACCACCTCCCCAGGGCCTAAAAAATAAATAATACGGTCCAGGAAACCTCTACTTTTCCAGGGCTGGCCCATGCACAGAGAAGGATGGAGGTCTTGCGGCCCTCTTCCTACAGCCATCTTTGGCCCTGGGGGCTTCCATTCTCCAGGATGCCCACCCTCGGGACATAGCTGTTTACTTTTGCTTGGCAGGAGCTGTCAAAGTGCTCCTAATTGCTGGAAGCAGAGGTTTTCATCTTGTTCCCTTCCTGCATACATAGGGGAGGGAAAGAGATGGATCAATTGCTCTCACACAATGGGAGCTGCATGTTTAGCAGCTCCCTGTGTGTAAGAGTAATGCTGGCTCTCACAGGAGTCAGGGAGCTGGCTGGGACTGCAGGGGCCTTGAGGCTCCCCCCCATGGTCCCGAAGATGCACACTGAGATCTCTGGGTAGCTTCCAGGGCACCCACAGGGTAGTGGCCAGGCCCTGGAGATGGGGTCACTTGGGCCAAAATCAGCCCAGGAAGGGGGACTGCACATCCCCTCCACATTCAAATAAGGCTGGGTCTTGGGGAATGGGGTCCCTGGGACCGGAATCAGCCCAAGGAGGGGAGCCGCTCGAAGCACTTCCCACTTTATCTGTGGCCAGGCCCCATGGGATGGGGTCACAGGTGCCACAATTGGCCCAGGGAGAGGGGCTGCATAGTCCCCCTACCCCATTGAGTAATGACTAGCCCGAGGAATGGGGTCCCTGGGGCTGTTCTGACCCTGATGCTAATTTCACAAAAATTAAACCTGAACAGTAACCACTCACACATCTGAGCATAGAAGGTGCCCCCATTGAAACTCTGCTTCTGTAAAGGAGATATTTTCCTAACCCCTGGGCTTGGCAAAGGTAAAGCAAGTGTGTTTTCTTGGCAATTGCATATTGAAAAACGAGCTGAAATCCTTTGAGGAGATGACTGCATTTTTGATCTATTGAAGGGCAATTTGTATGTGACTAATACGAGTTGCTTTTTTCTTGTCCTTTCCTGATACCCTATAGTTCTCCATTTTAATTGCTAGGAGAATGCAAATGTGGAAGTCACTTGGATGCTTCCCCATTTGGCTCCACCCACCTTAGTAGTTTCCAATGGACTTCCTCCCTTTTGCCGGGAAGATGGACAGTTTAACAAGTGGTCCCCAGCACGTTTGCAATTGATTTTGGTGAGGAGCCCTTGATGTCGAGGAATATGAGGACATTTCCACCAAACAAAGAAGCACTTACTTCAAATAGTTAAGAGGAAGGACCCTTGTTTTGTGGAGATTTACGTCTTTGTAGTCTCATTGTCTTCTATACAGAAGGATTCATGTTATAACATATATCTGGATAAAGACACACCAGGAACCATTACATTGTCAAAACTCACACAAGGTCACTGGTGACATTTCCTTGTGCTTCATTATGCAACTCTAGTGTAGAATATGTACTGGACATTTACCCAAGAGGTAGCACTTATTAATTACCAGTAGAATGAACTCCACCTGTGTGGATATTTTGTGCAATGCTGTGTACTAATTTTGGATAAAAGAGCAGGTGAGGTTTCTTTGTGGCTGAGTCACTCACATAGCTACTGAAACACCCACAGAGACCCTCATACCACCCTCACAGATGCACTCAGATACTCGCTCAGACACTCATGTCCCCACTCATAGACCGAAATAGCACCTCACATACCTACTCACAGACCCATTCAGACTCTCATGCACCCACTTACAGACCCACTAAGACACATACATCCACTCACAGACCCACTCAAACACTCACACAACCATTCATGGACCCACTCAGAGATTCCAAAACCCACTCACAGACCCTTGCTGTCACTTACATAGCCATTCACAGACCAACTCAGAGACTTACACACCCACTCAGAGACCCACTCAGATACACCGACACTCAGTCACTCACTGACTGACTCACACACTCATAGAGGCACTCACAAATCCACTCAGATACTCTCACACCTGCTCACATACTCTCTGAGACACTCATTCAGATACTTATGGACCCACTCAGTCACTCACGCACACACTCACACACCTTATGACACACTTATGCTGTCACTCCCAGACGCATACAGAAATTCACACTCACTCACACACCCATTGAGACACTTACACACTCCCTCACACACCCACCAAGACACTTATGCACTCACACACTCACTCGCAAAGGTTACAGATTACAGTAAGGATTTTTTTTTAAAACCTTTAGAAATTCACTTAAAAAACAAAGGTCACTGGGATGTTATAGTTAGGAAATAGAATTTAAGAAACTTAAAAGGTGATCTAATATGTGAGGTCAGAAGCAGTGCATTGCGAGGATGCAAGTTATAGTTAGCGCAACTAACTATAACTGCTAAACTTCACTGGTTTTGTACGAGTGAAATGCGAGACTAACTATAGCATCCCTGAAACCTTTGTTTTTTCAGTGACAAAAAATACATAAAAAAGAAAAAGAATGTCCCTGGTAAAGACACAAATGCGGCACTCTATTCGAGGTGATTCAAAAGTTCCTTGTTTTTTACTTAATTAAGGAAATTTCATCTATATGTTTCGGCTGCCACATGCAGCCTTGTTTGTAAAGAAACACACCACGTGTACGGTTGATTTTATAAATATTTTCTTTCATCAACATCAAAGACAGTCAAACAAAGCAAAAGTGCAGGCCAGCATGAATGGTTTGCTTAGAGCCATCTTAGAATGGGCAAATACACCAGTACTTAAAAGCGACAATACCTCTGTTTGAAGACATTAAGCAGTTCTAAAAATATCAATGTTTAAAAACTCTAATTCTCTCAAATGTCCATATATTAAAGTGCCGGGTGCTATATACAATTTATGCTACTCATCTCACTTATAGTTTCTCTTCAATGGGAAAATGTATATATTGTTTTTTTGTATATATATTCTCATCTTGTTCATTTCTATTTTCTTCGACAAAGCCCATGTAGTATTACATAAATCCAGGTCGGAGTAGATAATCTAGCTTAAATTCAACTATACACTCACAAATTCAACATTTCATTATACAATGGAAGACACTCTTCTGGCCCCAACAATAAATCATATACAGTGATCCTATACAGTCACAATCCTATATACAATCAATCAATCACATGTTTGTTAAGTGTACTCATCCGTAAGGGTATCAAGGCACCAGGGAGGAGGGGAGGTACAGGTTCCAGTCCATCAAGGAGGGAGTCTGTCGAAGAGCCAAGTTTTGAGGTTTCTCATGAAGATGGGGAGTGATGTCTGTCTGAGGTAGAGTGGTAGGGTGTTCCAGGCTCTGACCGTGAGGAAGGAGAAGGAGCGGCCTCCTGATCTGGTCTTTCTGGCACGGGGGACCACGGCATAGGAGAGCTGGGCTGATCGTAGGGTATATATCCTGGCAAAAATATTGTTTACATATTGCTTTTACATTTTTTAAAGTGAGACATACCTTTAGTTAGGAACTAGTTTCCATAGGAAAGGAATAACGTTGGTGTCGTTTGACCAATACGTATGAAATTTTCCAAAACAAGTGTCAAGGTACGTTCCATGTGTCATGTAAAGTTTAGGGGTGATATGTAAAGTTGGGGCCGAGAAATAGGGATGCAAAATAAGGGTGCAGTTGTAATGTTAATTTCCATAGAAATTTCCATAGAAATGCTTAGCCACAGCTACTGCTTGAACCGCTGAATGGACTTACACCAAATTTGGCAGGGATGTAGATTTTGGTATAAGCTAGTGCCATTTGTTTATTTGGTGTAAATCCATTCAAGTAGTTTTTGAGAAATTTAAGTGAAATCTCTGGTCGCGGATATTTTGCAACAATTTTGCGATTAATTGCGACTGCGCACGCCAACAGGAATGCTGTGATCGCTGGATGCAACCTGAATAGAAAGTTGCTACCACCATTATATCCATCGGGAATGGTTCCCGGGGCTAACATTTTCTTTGAAAATAAATATAAGGGGTCAGGGTCGAGGTACTCTGACCTCATGTTTCAGAATTGTTAGTGTTTGTAACACAAGTTATGTGTCCAAAATTGATTTTCCCAATTGCACGCGAAATAATCACAATGACACCACAATCACTAGTGTGGCTCCCTTGTGTACCATCACGGGTACATCAAGACTTTTGCACTGACACCGTCAATATTGGCAGAAATAAAAAATATATATATATCAGTGAATCATTAGTACACATTGTCATAGAGATATTGAGATTCTGATAAATGTATTTATAAAGTTTTTTAGATGCTGATGTATCCAGTGTGATGGTTAGAATTAGTTATATAGTTAATTTTTGAATGTGGTGGTGGCTGTTGAATTCCTACTTTTGCTTTCTGCTGTTGTGATGTATACGCAGAGATTGCGAGTACCGACGCCATCGCAATCTCAGGCGTCACCGTGAAAACAGAAAAAAGGTTTTAGAGATGGTTGTTCTAGAAACACACTAGAAAAACATGAGTTTCATGTGTACAGTAATAAACCCCTAGTGTGTGAAATACTATAATATGTGTGCATATATGTGTTTTTCACTTCATGGAAAAGACGCAAGCATTGAGGTTAACGGCATTGTGGCAACTCCCCGAATAACCGTGAAAACAGAAAATAGGTATTAAAGATGAAATTGAAGAACCTCAGTATAAAAACATGAGTTTAAACATGTTTTTAAAGAATCGTGCATATAGTAATATGTGTAGTGCAGTTTAGAATGGATTTTTTTACTTAATATTTTTGGATGTGCTGGTGGCGGTTGAATGTCTGCTTCTGTTATGCGATTTTGCGACTTATTCACGACCATCGGCATGTCATTGTGAAGATTCCTAAACCTAACATTTTTTACAATATTTCAGGTACTATGGTGGCTCTGACAAGAACCTTTGTGTTGATTGTGTGTATATGACAGCTACATATAAGACCAGATGCAGAATTCAGGCTAATTTAAAACACCCAGTGGCCTTCGTCTGTAAAGTAATGAAAGAGAAAGTGGGAATCGCAATTAACCCTTGAAGGCTTGGGAAAGTTAACCTTTGACAGGTAAATATGCCTACAATGGATTCATTTAGGCATACTTTGTTAAACAGTTAGCATAACAATGGGTCAAGGATCCAGCCGGTAACCGGAAGTTCAAGAATCTACAATTCAATTGTTAATTTCTTCCTAAAAGAGCTATAAAAGATACTCATTAAATTAATAAAACAGATGTGATTTCTTCAAAGGACAAATTTATGTAATGTAAATAAAAAGGGCATGAAGAATTAAAGCAACACAAAAATGACCGTGGTTTACAAAAAAATTCTGTGCTGCTAATACCTCAGAGTCATTGATGTGATCATCTATTCCAAACAAAAAATACATAAATATAAAAGTGAGTCTGAACAAAACAGAAAATAAGGAAGTAGATGCTGTGCAGAAGTTTCGGTCTTGTCGGTGTTTGCATCCGTTAGGCCATCTTCAGGACAATGAAATAAACTGTTGCATGACCCTTATGAGCATTCCATGGGGAATGTCTGATCATGACTGAATCTGATTATAGGTAAAACCATCCTGGTCAAATACACCGAAAAAAGAAGCTATTGTTTTGGTGAGTAAGAGAAAAATGAATTAGTGCCCCTTTATTCCATTGTGTAGGTGATAGAAAAACAACAGTATAGTATTGGTCAAAGTTGTAATGAGGAATGTTTTTAAAACTAAGAATGTTTTAAATGTCTAAGCATCATGAGCACAATAGATACATCTTTATTATTTGCATTCTGGGAGCTGTAGTACTTTTAATCACATAAATAAACTGGAGTAGTGTAGTCACAAGTAAAACATAAAACCATTTTCTGCCCCTGTATGTGTATTATAAAGTAGTAATATTTGTTAGGTATGTAATAGGAAGTGTTTTTCAGTGTGGTTTTTTACTTATATGACTGGTTTGCATATACTTAGACAGTGTGATTTTGTTTTGTAGTTCCAGATATTTATACGAACAGTGAGGCTCTTGAGTTTATTTAAAGATGCATTTAACTATATATTTTTGGAAATATGGCTTGAAGGTGTATATCTATTATGGTATCACACATATGTTTACAAAGTGATCTATGTTCTTGATGGCTAATGAAAATGTCATGTCTATGGTGAGGGTGGTGTAAACTTGAAGAGAGTTTACAGTGCAAAATGTCTGTTGAGAGTTCTTGTGCTACCTTCATTTGGTGTGTACCTTTTCTTTGAGAAATGCTTAATATATATTTTAAACACACAAGAAAAATTTGAGAGATGATGTAGGTATGCCATTAGGAAAAGGTTTTGTGCTTTGAAAAAGTGACATTTGTTGCTCACAGTTTTCAAAACTTATTGATGCATGTGCATGCTGAGTGACAGAGCAGTGAATGCTTATAGAGAGGCATGTATACAATTATATATGAAGTGTGATATCTATACTTTTCTGACACATAGGTCATTAAAACATTATAGATAGACTAAAACTGATAGTTTGATACTGACAGAAGGAGTTAACCATAGCATTACAGATATAGTCACAACTGTTATGTATCTAACAGCAATGGAGATACTTTACAGTCACCCAAACACTACTCAGGCACTCATCCAATCATCCAGCCACTACTCAGCCAGTTATTGAATCACTCATGCACTATCTACACATTTGTTCCATCACCCAGACACTTCACATGCATGCTTCCAATCACACAGTCACCAATTAAGTATTCATTGAACTACGCAGGCAACATCTATGTATTAATTGAATCACTCAGGCACTAACCATTCATATATACAGACACCAGAGCTGTACCTATGCAGTTATTAAAACACCCATTCACTCATCCATATACTAATTTATAACCCATGCATTCATCCAAATACTGAGGCACAACCTGTGCACTCATCCAAACACTCAGATACTAGTCATGTACTGATCCAATTGCGCAGGAAGTACCACTGCAGTTAACCTATCACCTATCCAGTATCTATGCTCTCAAACATTTACTGAGGCAATAGTCTCTCACTAAATAATCAACACAGCAGTGCACATGCTTTTATCCAATCACAAAAGCTTTACCAATGGACTTAAACAATTACTCAAACATTAGTCATGCAACCAGCCAGGCACAACTGATTATCCAGGCAATATACAGGTAGTCATGTAATCACCCAGCCACTACCAGTTCAATTAACCAAAAACATTTCGGTATCTGTCATGTACTCATTCAATCACTGAAACACTACTTATGCACTCATGAAATATGTCAGGTGCTATGTATGCACTTAAACAATCATGTATGCATTATGTATGCACTGAATAAATCATATATAAACTAAGCATATAATCCTGCTATCACCCAGGATCTAGAGCAGAACTCATTTAATCATCCAACCACTATCCATGCATGTATTGAATCATTGAGGCATTAGAAATGCACTTATCTAATCATTCAGGCAGTACTAATACACTCATCCAAACACCCAGATATTAGCAATATAGTCATGCAAACACACAGGCACTAACAATGCAGATATGAAACCACTGATTTAGGTCCTACATACTCAGGTAATCATCCATGCGCTACCTATATTCTGAGGGAATCACCTAGGCTCTATCGATGCACTCATCCAATAATGCAGGGAGTATTGTTGTACTCAACCACAAACACATGTATTCACAAGTTTTAATGAGGAATATGTTATCTTTTAGACCATCTGGTAAGTTATATATGTAACTTGTCACACACTGTTTGCATGTACTCAGAACAATTAGTGAGCTATATGCTGTGATGCAGATTAATGTACAGATTTTTATGTGTAGTGTCTCAAAATTGAACTCTGACACATTCAAGTAGACAAGTTCTGAAATACTAAATAGACCAGTGACACAGTGGTAGAGAGGATTTTATGTTTTCGGATTTACAATATTGGGACACTGTATGTACTTTTATACACTGGTTGTTTCTTTTAAAATTTACTACAAAAGAGATAAAATGTTCTTTTACCTTGTATAAGTGAGAACTGACATATGGTGCAAATGTGCTGTAGGAGAGGGTGCTATAATATTAAATGGTAACTTTTTGTAAGTTTGGGTTTTGGTTTGGGTTTGGTACATTGAAGTACATGCTTGTAGTTATGTAGCTAGGTTCATCTGTGGATTTAAGACTTCAACATAACAAGAACTGATTTTTTATTATGCATAAGCCAGTAGTAAAGTATTTGGTAAATAGGCTAAAATAAAAATCAAAATATACTTTTTTTTTTACAGAACAATATCTACATAACTACAGACAGAATGCCTATAAAAGCTCGGAGGAAAAGGAACAGAATTAACTACAGTATCTATGCTGAACTGAGAAACAAAGGAAGCAAAATGCTGAAAAAGGGGTGAAAGAAAAAAGAACTACTGGTAAGAGGACAATCTAATTTCTTAAAAATATATCTGGACACCTGCAAAGATTTGAAAATAATCTAAATAAAAACCAAACTATGAGAAACTATAAGAATGGACAAAATCTATATTACAAGAACAAGAAAGAATGTAACAAAGATGAACACACCTTAACCAGGAAACAGAAGTAATTGAAGGAAATCAGAGCCAGGATGTTTCGTAGTAGAGTACTTTTAAAACTACTGAGAGCTATGATAAGTATAGAAGAAGGAGAGAGGCACTGAAACAGAAAGAGCGAGTTGAGAGAGTAGTTGATAAGGCCTTTGCTTTGAAGAAAAGGCATTTGTTTTATAGTAAATAGAATGAAGACTCATGAAAATGTAGTGTTGTGTATGAGGAGACATAATCAGAAAGAAAGTTTAGTGAATAGAAGTAGCTTTTGTACAGTTTTTAGTGGAGAATGGATACATACTTCTAGTACAGAGCCTTTCTTTTATGAAGAAAACTATCTCCAGGATAATAGATTAGTTCATGCTATCGATGAAAAAGGACAATGTTATGAAGTGAAGAATGGCACTTCTATAGCAAAAGAAGTGATAGTACCTAGAAATGTAGAGCAAGTTATTGCAGAAGAGGTACAAGGAAGACATAGTCAGGCATCTGTATACAAATGGAATTGTAGTAGTGTTTGTAGAATTTGACAGAAATCCCTTGATATAATAATGAAATACCGACGTATCTTTCCAAGGCGAAGTTTAAAACACAAAATAAGTACTTTACAAAGATTGGATCCTTGCAAGATTAGAAAGGATACACATTTTCATTGAGACTCACTAGCTTGTTTATTAAAAAAAAAGTGTGCCAAAGTAGTTTTAGGATGTTAGCTGTACAACACTCAGCAATGCAGACTTTAGTTAGAAGGCTGTTCTATGTGAAAACCTCTGCTTTATGTTTAGGAGACATGAATCGAGAACTTACTTTTGCATTGTACTGTAGCAGACGTAGAAAAGCTTTGTGATGGTGTACAGTTTTGTTTCTGTGGTCCTGAGTAGGACTCCAGGGAAAATTCAAAGTTGTTAAGAAGAGGAGTTGCAGAACAGGACACAGATATTACAGTTGATAGTTGTGAAGAAGAGATAACAAGATTTAACACTGTGTGCTCTGAAAAACCAGAGTATGTTTGTATATGTTTTCAACACACTCACTACATGATTCAAACATAGACTGTTGACTTGTATTTAAAAAATGAAAACGAAAATAATGATAGCTGGCACAAGTTAGCTATGTACCTATATGATGTAGAGGAACTCTCTGACTGGTCCATACGACATGTTACTATTCCAATTTATTAGAAGATGATAAAATGCCTGCTAGAGCTGTGCATAACAAGTTAGAACTGGTTTCTATTCCAGAAGCACTTCAAGGTTTAAACATTTTAAGAGTCCATTCTTATCCAAACTATGCATCCATTTCAAGCTATAGTAGGTATGGAGCTAAAAACATACAATTTATAATCAACAGAGCTGCAGAAAGGTCTAAAAGGTGGAGTAGGGTATTTACCATTAGATTTCAAGAAAAATATTGAAACTGTATGGGTAGATAGAGATTTAGAAGAAGGACTTGTTATTCTTGTAAATGGTGTGCCTACTAAGAACAAAAAGATATGGCAGGAGTCAGTAGATGTTACCAAATTTATAAAAGCAACTTTAAATCTGGTACAAAATATTGTTTACTATAGAAATGTGGAAAGCCTGCAAGATATCACACATTTGAAGGATCAGACATTTCCATCAGCAGGCCGGTTTGAGATGGTGGATCAGTCCAGAACAAAAGAAATTATGAACATTATAGTATCCATCCTTTGCATTCTAAAGAGCTTATTGAGAATGCCTTTGATCTGTTTCAAATGAAGGCTGCAAAATGAGCTCCATTAAGTGTGTGGGAGAAACGTTTAGGAGCTCAGTGTTTCTCACATCTTTTTTTCTACTGGAGTAGGTGGCAGGTATAAATACCGGCCTCTGCAAATACCTGCAGCTGAATATAGATCTACTAGACTTTATTCAGAAGGCCCTAGATTTTGTGGGTGTTTTCTGTATAAATTCACCTACTATTTGAGAGTGACTTGCCTGCCCTCTCATATGCTGTGAATCACATTTTAAAAACATGAGTTAATTTGCAGAATATATCAGCAAGGGAATTTCTGGAAAAGGTTCAGGAAAAAGATGATCACTTGGAATATAATTTAATAAACCTAATGGCATGTTAACGTGGGACTACTAAACATTGGTATCAGCGTCATGGTGAACTCAAGTTTATGTTGAGGAACCTTGGAGCACCTACTTGGTTTCTGACACTACACTCAGAATTCTTGCAGGAGGCAAATTCAAATATGAAAGACATTCATCTGAAGACGCTGGGAGAACTGTGCTCACTAGACCCTGCAAATGTTTGCAGAGATTTTAATCACAGATTTCAAGCAATGATGGCTTTCATCTTGAACAAAACAAAAGCTCCTCTTGGTAAATTGATCAATTTATTTTGCCGCAAATAGTACCAAACCAGCGGCGCTCCCCATATTCACATGCTGTTGTGGGTAAAAGATGCACAAAAGTTTAGAACAGACAGTAATGAGTCTGTGTTTTCTTTTGTTGAGCAGTATATAACTTGCTCTATCCCAAACGAGAGTGGTGACAAAATATTCAGACAACAAGTTCTACGATTCCAAAATCATAGATGCAGAAAATGCTGTCAGTGAAAATACTGAGCAAAAGGGACATTTTATACATGATGTCATTTTGGATTCCTACGACCTGCCATCTCACAGGGAAAAAGCAACAGTTTCTTGTCTGCAGTCAGACATACACTTACAAGGAAATCTCCAAAAAATACAGACAACCTAAGAAGAACAGAGGCCTTCAAGTACATTAATGATTCTGAAAATGTGAAATGCATACATGGATGTACAGTTTGTTGCAGACAACTTAATTGCTGTTGCTCGATATATTACATTCTTATATAACAAAGTCAGAGAACACTGAGATGATGGAGATATGGGAGGAGATTTCAATCTTACAAAGCAATTGTACAGTTTCGGTTTGAAAATGCTTTCTCACAGAGAGATATGCTGTTATGATTGCGGTTAAGCTCAGTTAGTTTGTTTTCTAAATCTAGAGGAATTCTACGTGTGAGTTTAGGGCTTGCTAATACATGTAACAGAGTTCAGAATTTTTTTCCTGGAATTCAATATCTTGCAGAATTTGAGCCACAGCACAGATATTCTGAAGAGTAACATACTGGATACACACTATCCAAGAAGAAGTCCTCATCTGGAAAGGATGTGTCTCTTTGAAATACTTCAACACTATACATTCAAATATACATTCAAATATAAGATCAGTGAAAACATAGCAGAAGGAAAATGTGCTGTAGTTGGATGTAACAGATGTTTGTCAGACATAGCAAAAGAAATGTAATCAACCATCGAAAGCTAAGTTGCCAAACTCCAGACAAAAGAGTTTTCTATTTAGCCTTGTTACAGTTGCTTAAGCCATGACGAACGGAAAGCGAGCTACTTGGAGAAGTTGACTGTTATGCAGACTCATGTAATGCTGTGAAAGACAACATTCAGCACTCTGTGTTTCCAGTGTATCTTCAAAAGTTGAGAGTTAAGTTTGAGCAATTGCTGCTGAGATAGCAAGAGTGAGTTCTCAGAGCAGTCAAAGTTCAGAACCTGGAAGTGAAGATCCTCTTGGACAGCCAATCATTCAAAATGAAGCTGCAATAGCTATGAAGGAGGTGGAGAATGCAATGCAGCAAGTAAGATAGGGAACTGTGGTTCTAGAATACAGCAATTGAAAGACATTTTTGAAGACGTAAAAGATAAAGAAGAACATGGATTTCTGCATGAGGAGAAAAGGGTACCTGTTCGACATGTAAACCAGTTATATTGTACATAAGTGGTCATTCTGGAACTTGAAAAAAATGAGTGATTAAAGTACTGACAAGTTATCAACAGAAGACAACAGATTCCAATTTGTTGTGTGTAGATATTGCACCAACAGGCTTAGCTTCACATAGTATTAAAGAATTACCCTTCATGTATGAATGCTGCCTGTTGAACATGACAACAAATTAGTGTCTAACCTAATGCTAGTTTTTATACATTAAAGGATGCAGCAAATATTGAAAACTGACTACCACATACTTTTTGGATGGAAACTCTTAATAGTCTTTGGAGACCTGCTACAACTAACTCCAGGAAAAGGACAACCTGTATTCAAGAGACTACTACATAATGAAACAAGGAATTCACTAGGAAGTATTAGAAATGTAAAACGTTTAATACAAAAAGTTAATCCAAAATATGCAGCAAGCATCAGTTATGTATTATGGAGATATACTAAAGGCCATAAGAGTGGGAGTCCTCACAAAAAGAGGGAAAGAGAGTATTAGAAGCCTGTCTCATCAAAAATCTGTTTCCAAGTAATGTTTCAGCTGCAGAACTAATTTCTAATTTTGTTAAGGAAGAGATGTCTATTGTTTGTTTGATGTCAACTCTTGAGGAGTTTAGTAAATTCAATGAACAATTATTGCAACTGGAAAACGAAGAGCTCATTGAAATTAGAGCAAATGATAAAATGGAACATCAAGGACTTACAATGCTACTAACAGAAAAACTGCAATCAAATCGCATAGTTTAGAAAAGTCTGTGCCAAAAACTGCAAGATTAGAAAAACAGTTACAATCTGTAAAAATTGTTGTGTAACCCTATGTTGTAATTTATATGTTGAAGGAGGGCTAGTGAATTATGCAATGGGTAAAGTTATAAAATGTATTAATTATCCAAACAGAAATGACGTGGAAAACTTAGCCATAACATTTGATAATGTTGGTGAAGTTAAGCAGATTGTTTGATGTGTTGTATGTTTCCTGCTCGTGAAAGACTTGTTTGTACTGCGAAAGCAGTTCCGAGTGTCTTTAGCATATGCAGTAACTAAGCACAAATCACAAGGTTTAAGTGTAGATAAAGCTCTTGTTAATATTGGTAGTCGTGTATTCGAAGAAGGAATGTCATATGTAGCTTTTTCGTGAATCAGAACATTGTCTGATTTATTTCTTTTTAACTTTGATGAGAAGAAAGTAAGTGCTGAAGTGAACTGTGTGAGGGAGTATAATAGGTTAAGAGGTCAATATGCTCCTCATTTAGGCCAGTATCTTGTGTTTTAAAAACGATACTGTGCCCAAAGTGGAAAATATCAAAGCAGTCTATCAGAGCTGAACAGAATGATGAACAAAAAAAAGGACCTAAGGAAAGAAAACTACAGCTCAACAAGATAATGGAAGGCTATCACTATGTGGAAGAGGTGTGGTGCAGTGGCCAGGGCACCTGACTCTGGACCACGGGGTTCACGGTTTGATCCCAGGTGCCAGCGGCAGGTTAGTCCAGCACCATGTGACTCTGGGCAATAGTTTGCTTAATCTTCCCGACGGCCCCCAGGGCCTTGACACCTTCAGGTAATTGTGCACATGACAAATACTGGATTTCATTTTCATTTCATAATGAACCTGGAGTGAACTGTTATGCAAATGTAGTGTTAAATGGACTGAACCATTTGCCTCATTTTATAAATTTTATTTAATAAAAAGTAGATAAAAGTATGTCTTCATAACTATATAGCTTACTTAAAGAATTAAGCAGTGACAGACGTATTATACATTCTACTACTGGAATAAGAAAACTTATAGATGACTGTACTGGGTCAGTAGTGTCTAGTCAAAATCTTCTGCAGGATGCTCAAGAATTTTTAATGGCAATGCTAGGACTATTAGAGGAAGAAGATGTTAATATCAATGAAGTATTTGGTTTAACTTATAAATGGAACCATAACTGTGAAGATTGTGAATTCATGGCTAGCACTGAAATCAATTCAGAATGATTACTCTACTTGACATTACCAGATTGTAAAGCTGTTGCCTTAGAAATATTTACTAACAGCATCCATCAAGATATGACCTGTTCAAACCATGGTTCAGAACTTAGGTCAACGTTGTTACTACAAAGGTATGGGAAATATGCCGTAGTCATGATACAATGATGCTCAGTGGATGGTACTAAATTAGGAACTGAAACTACAAACTTTGTAGCTGGACAAATTTCTATTTCAAAAAGAACTTTCACAACTATAGCAATCACATTTCATGAAGGAGTTAATATAACCTCTGTACATTACACAATATATTTAATATGTCAAACCGGATAAACAGAGTGCAATGACATACACAGGACATTCAAATCAAGACTACCTAAAAAGTTACCAAACTCATATCTGCTATTTCTAGAACCAAAGTTCTAAGGTGAATGTAGGAACAAATGTGGTATTGTGTTGGCATATATATGGATTAAGTGTTTTGAGACATTATTCATTCTATTAGGGGAAACATCCTTAACATCACAGTCAGTACACCGCGATGCTGTTACATCGCGGTCGTTACAACGAACGCGATGTAACCACGCTATGCCATTACAACGCAAGTCTTTACATCGACTTGCGCTAGATGGCGTGCTAACATTACAAATAGTGTAGTTTACTATCCCAACACCTTCCCTACTGTTAAGTGGACTGGAGTTGGAATAGTAAATTACACTTTTCTAATGTTAGCACGCCATCTAGCGCAAGTCGATGTAAAGACTTGCGTTGTCATGGCATAGCGTGGTAACATCGCAGTCGTTGTAACGACCGCGATGTAACTGCACGCGTTGTAATGACTCGCGTTGTTACGTCATACATCCGTCTATTAGAGGTATTGTCTACAGCAAGCTATTAGAAATGACAGACTATTTTAACGTTGGAAAAGGAATTTATAAAACATTTGAGGACTACATTCTGTTACTTCAGATAAACAATAAATGGAGGTACTATAATACCAGTAGCCTTAAGTTACATCTAAGAAGTCTCTTCAGCACTAAAACAAATTCCCACTTTTTCTTCTGCTACAGCAACTTCCACGTAATACTCTATGTTATGTTTTTTGTACATGGACCAAGAACATTTTAGACATCATTTGGCCTAACAGGGATGATGTTCAGAAAAGGATACTGAAAAATGAAGAATGCTTCATAATTGTTGGATGTTTTTTACCAGATGTAAACATATCAGAAACATTTTTAATATAAAGCTGTTTTCATTAAGGTAGTAACCTGTCAGCAAGCCATTATTAACAAACTTGTAGTCAATGCAGTGCATAGTATGACATATTTGTTATGATATACTGTATAGATTTGTTGTTTTTCAAAAATCCATTCATTGTTTTTTCCTTGCTGTTTAATGATGATGCTTTATACAAACCACTGTTGAAACAGTATGAAAGTTGAAGACATTAAAAATAAATTGACCATGCTGAATTAAAGTTTTGGAGGAAAAATATTATGTGTTATTTTCGTTGCCTAATGTTCAAAATGAAATCCTAAAACATTTTTTCTGTTGATATCTTTTCACAGTGGTTGGCGAATGGTATATATTATGTGTGTCAAATCACTAATCCAGTGATGGATTCATGGAGTCACTACTCATATACTCATCCCATCTCCCAGGCACAACAATTCCACTCATCCAATCACCCAGTCACTAGACAGTGACCCAATCACTCAGGTACTGCACTTGTATTCATACAATCTCTGAGCCCTACTCGGGAGTTCATCCAATCACCCAGCCAATACCCATGGAGTCATGCCTTCACTTAAGCACTACTGATGCAGTTATGGAATCACCTAGGCTCTACACCTGCAGCCTTTCATTCATCCTCTCACTGCACTTGCACTAATACATTCACCCAAGCACTACACTTGCAGTCAACCAGTCACCCAGGTGATACTCATGGAGTGATTAATTTACTTAGGTACAACCAATGCAGTCACCCAGTCTCCCAGGCAAACCTCTTGAACTGATTCATTTACCCAGGCACTGGAGTTGCACTCATCCATTGACCCTGACACTACACTTGCAGTTATCCATTCACGCAGGCACTGCATTTGCACTGGTCCAATCATTCAGGGACTGTACTTGCACTCATACAAACACCCAGGCACTACTCATGCACTCATCCATTCACTCAGGCACTATTCATGCAGTCATGAATCACCCAGGTACTGGACTTACCCTCATCTATTCACCCAGGCATCACACTTGCACTCATCCAGTCATCCAGGCAATGTAAATGCATTAATGCTCTTATCTAGGCACTGCACTTGCACTCATACAACCACTCAGGCATTACCCAGGCAGTCATGCAATCACCCAGGCACTGCATTTGCACTCATCCATTCGCCCGGCATTTTACTTGCATGCATGTAATCACCCATGCACTACACTTGTACTCATCCATTCACCCAGGCACTACACTTGTACTCACTCAATCATCCAGGCAGTGCACCTTTACTCATGCAATCATCCAGGCACTGCACTTGCACTCATACAATCAGTCAGACATTACTCATGCAGTTATGCAATCACTCAGATGCTGCACTTGCCTTCATGTAATCACTCATACACTGCACTTGCACTCATTCATCCACCCAGTCACTACACTTGCACTTATATATCATTCTCCCAGGCACTGCATTTGCACGTATCCAATGATCAAGGCACTGCACTTGTACTCATCCATCCACCCAGGCACTACACTAGCACTCAGCCATTCATGCAGACACTGCAGTTGTACTTATCGATTCATTCAGTCACTGCACTTGGACTCATTCAATCATCCAGGCACTGCACTCACATGCATTAAATCATACAGGCAGTGTACTTGCACGTATACAATCAGACAGGCATTGCCCATACAGTCATGCAATTACCCAGGCAGTGCACTAGCAATTATTCTTTCACCCAGGCACTAGACTTGTACTTATCAACTCCCCCAGGGACTGCACTTGCACTCGTCCAATTATCAAAGCCCTGCACTTGCAGTCATATAATCACCTAAACACTACACATGCACTCATCCATTCATTCAGACACTACCCATGCAGTTATGCAGTCACCTATGCACTGCACTTGGACTGATCTATTTACTCAGGCATCATGCTTGCACTTATCCATTCTCCCAGGCACTGTATTTGCACTCATACAATCATTCAGGCACTGCATTTGCAGTTATGCAATCATGCAGGCAGTGCACTTTCACTCAGACGTTGCCTATGCAGACATACAATCACCCAGACACTGATCCTGCACTCATGCAATCATCCAGGCACTGCATTTGCTTTCATCCACTCACCCAGGCACTATCCATACAGTCATGCAATCACCCAGGCGTTGCACTTTCACTCATCCATTCACTCAGGCACTATCCATGCATTCATGCAATCACCCAGGCATTACACTTGCACTCATCCAATCACCCAGGCACTGCACTTGCACTTATCTATTCACCCAGCCACTACACTTGCACCCATCCAATCTCCCAGACACTAGTCAGGCACTCATCCCGTCACCCAAGCGGTATCCATCGAGTCATCCATTGACTCAGGCACTACCCATGCAGTCATGCAATCACCCAGGCACAGCACTTGCATTCATTCATTCACCAGGCACTGCACTTGCACTCATCCATTCACCCAGGCACTACATTTGGTCTCATCCATTTACCCAGGCACTACAATTGCACTTATCCATTCACCCAAGCACTGCACTAAGATTAATCCATTGATCCAGGCACTGCACTTGCACTCATTCAATCATCCAGGTACTGTACTTGCACTCATAAAATCACTCACGTAGTACCCATAAACTCATCCAATCACCCAGGCACTACCCATGCACTCATCCAGTCAACAGCCGCTACCCATGCATTCATCCAATCACCTAGGCACTACACATGCACTCATCCAATCACATATACACTACCCATGCACTCATCCAATCACCCAGGCACTACACATGCACTCAATCAATCACCCAGGCACTACACATGTACTCATCCGATCATTCAGGCACTCAACATGCAGTTATCCAACCACTCACAAACTCATGTAATCATCCATGTCCCACTTATGCACTCATTCAGTCATCCATGCACCACTCATACACTCATTCAATCAACCGTGCGCCATTCATACACTCATTCCATCAACGCACTACTTATGCACATATTCATTCACCATATACATGCTCATAGACTGATTAATTCAGCTTATCTTTTTTAACTAAAAAGATAGATTTTTTGGAGGTGTTTTTCAGAATTTTAAAGATTTGCTTTTTCTTGCTGGGAACAAAAATGGCAACTGGCACTTTAGGAGAGGAGAACATGGCGGCAGCTAGTTGAGCTGCTGCTGCATCCGGAGGCTTTGCTCACCTTTACTCCATGGTGAACACGTGCTGAGCGCGGATGGAACTCTCTTTTCCTGACTGGCGTGCTGGGTTATTATATTTGCTTTTCCACGCTACTCCCTGGCACAGATGTGTATCGTGTTGGTTCTTCTTCCAGCCCAGTTTCGGCTTCTCCCTGCCCGATGCGGTGGGAGGCGGCAGCGCTGGAGCTGAGGAAGAGCCAGCGAGCAGCAGCCCGCGGTCTCCTCCGGGTTACCCGGAGAAGATGCAGCACTAGCAGCATTAGCTGCATATCGCCCAAACTGGAGAGCATCATGGAGATCAACAGAAGTGGCACTGAGGAAGACTGGAGCACTGCGGCAAGAGAGCCCGGAGGAGCAGCCCCAGGCTGGTGGTGGTTTGTTGGTCTATGGGGGGCCCCAGACTCAGGTAGGATGTGCTGCAGCTGTTGCTGACACCCCAGCCGCTGCTCAAGCTCACGATAAAATTATCAGGAAGGGGAGGAAACGCAGAGGGGGGGTCTAGCAAAAGTAAAATCTGCTGGGAAGGGTATTAAACAAACCTACATGAATAGCCTGGATGTAAGTGTGAATAATATTAACAATAGCACGAAAAACAGTACTGAGGAGGGTCAAGGTAGTAGAAGCATTAAGGCCACAGTAAAGAGTACCTCGACCTTTTTGTGTGGTGAAGTTAAAAAAAGGAGTACAAAATCGGGCAGGTCCAAAAGCACTCCTTCAGAAGCCATTCTAAGATTACCCCTTCCTTAAAGTCTTATTTCAAAGTTCTCCCAGAGGTTCTGTGCCATGGGAGACTGGGAGAGACTGGAAAATCAGGGAAAGAGAAAGGGGAAACAACCGAACCCATAGAGGGCTCGACTAACCCAGAAATATCAGGAGCGGAAAAGATAAGGTTCGGGGTTCCCCCACTCTTTGGAGAATCTGGATTATTTGGCACTGAAAGTCTTTCCTCGGAGCGGAGAGACAGCGCAATGGAGGCGGTGGCGCAGGTCCCCTAAGTTGTATCCTCAGATACCCCCAACGATATATCTAAGGGATTGGTTCAGGAGGTAAGGGGCATAGACACCGGAGCGATGGCTCATAATCCGGAACAACACTCAATTTCTTCTCTGGAGCTCCTTCTAGCCACATTGTCGGTAGATATCAAAAAGGGGTTTGAGGTCTCAGCCGCAAACCAAGGAGAGATAAGGAGTTCTTGCGAATCACTGGATAAGAAAGTGGACCTTTTAAGCACCAGGACGGAGACTTTGGAATCTAATGTGGGTGTACTAACAGATCAGCTCAATGTCCTGAAAGCAGATATAGTCACTCTCAAAAGAGATGAAGGGGTCCTGCGAGATAGGCTGGAAGTATTGGAAAACAACTCTCGTAGGAATAACCTTCGATTACTGAATGTCCCTGAGGGGAGCGAAGGCGAAGATCTTAAGTCCTTCGTGATTACACTCCTAAAAGACTCTCTCAAATTAGAGACTTCAGTAGACAAACTGGCCAGGGACATCCAGAGAATCCACAGAGACCCCTTCAGAAGAAATCCGAATCGACCTAAACCAAGAAAGATGCTCATAAATTTCCATACTTACTCATACCTAGTCAGAACATACTTACTCCATACTTACTCCATACTTACTCCATACTTACTCATACCTAGTCAGAACAACGTTAGATAGACAATGGGAACTGGGTAGGAAGCTTGAGGATTTTAAGAAGCTAGAAGCTGAGGCTGAACTCAAATTCCCTGCCTCTTTAAGGATCATGCTTAAGAACAAAATGCATAACGTGCGATCCGTACAGGAGGCAGAGGAACTGCTTGCTAATACGCAGATGAGCAAGGACCAGTGAACTGGTCGGTGATATTTTTTGGGTTATCTTTGTACAATCTGTTCTAGCTTTTCTTCCAGTTTCCCCGGGCTCCCTTCATAGTTTTAAATATTCTCTTATGCAGCAAAATAAAGGGGAGTAGATAATGTAAAGAAAAGAAAAAATATATATATATTTATATATATAAAAACAAAATAAATAAACAACAAACGCGAGTATAGGATTAGGTCTTTCCTTTCCCTCTTTTCTTTTTTATCCCACACCTACTTTGTTGAAATTAGGATGGGTTAGGTTTAGTCAGGTTCTTTACTTTTCTCTCAGCACTTTCTTTTCTTTGTTTGCTTGGGGTGGGTACCTCCGGGATGCAACTATCTGGACTCCATTTGTCCAGATAATTGGGGGTAGGGTTCTCCATGGGTGGTGGGGAGGGGTGTTGGGTTACAGGGGTAGGGGGAAGGGGCAGCAGGGGAAAAAACATTAAAAATCCTGTCCAACTTTACAGCTAACGAAAAAGGCGTTGGAAGTGGGTGGATCCGCTTGCGGGTACTGATGTCTGCGCCTTAAGTCCTAACCCCGGGGGACAAGCGAAATCTAGACCCACCATGAGCTCTTTTCAGATTCTTTCCTGGAACGTCAATGGCCTGCGCACTAGACCAAGAAGAGATAAGATTGTACAATATCGACGGGACTCTTCAGCGCAGGTCATTGTCCTTCAGGAAACTCACTTACTAGAAGAAGAGATGATTTCTCTGTTAAAATTTTTAAGCTGGGTCGGCTCTTTTGTATGTACAAGTCAGTCAGCAAACATTAGAGGGCTTTCAATCATATTTAAAAAACAGCTAGGGCTCATATTTTATCCCAGATAAAAGACCCAAATGGCAGGTGGGTCTTTGCTAAAGTTGTAATAATGGAGACCTTGTTAACTTTAATCGGATACTATGGTCCCAACCACGATGACCCCTCTAGTCTGAAATCTATTTTTTCACATTTACTTGTCTTCCCGGAACCAATGGTGACTTTAACTTCGTTTTGAACTCTGCACTGGATAAATTCCCAAATAACAGAGCTGTAGTATCTTCTAAATCTTGGGAGTACTTGCTTGGAGCAATGAGGCAGTTTACTTTATCGGACATCTGGAGAGACAGATCTGGACAGCAGTTAGGGGTGTCATATCAAAACTATAAATATCGGCACCAGTCAAGAATTGACTTTGTTCTGGTCAGTTACTCATTAAGGAGCCAGGTTAAGCATATCTCATACCTGGCACCCCACCTCTCAGATCATTCTGGGGTTCTCCTGGTTCTGAAATGCCCAGTTTCTAGTTCAATCAGGACTTGGTCCTTCAACCGAGCTATACTTTTGGAGGAGGAGGAAGTCTCCTTTCTTTCACAAGAAGTGGGGTGGTTCTTGGAGGTGAACTCTGGCACAGCTCCAATAGCCTCAGTTTGGGATTCTCTAAAAGCTTTTTTGAGAGGCCAAATCACTAGTAGGTCTTGTTATAGGAATAGAAAGTATAAAGAAGAGATCACGGATATTGAAAACAGGCTGAAAGATACAGAAGCAGACCTTTCAAGCCTAATATCCCCTGAAGTTCAGCAAGAGAAACAAGACAAGGTTAACAGATTAAAAGCCCAGCTCGAATATATTTTGAACTCCAGGCTTACTCGAAGATGGGAAGCCAGTAAGATCTCCCACTTCGAGTACGGAGAAGGAGCGGGCAAACTCCTTGCATGGAAGAGCAATTCTGACCGAGCGAGGAGCTATATTAAGGAAATTAAAAACAATAATGATGGTAGAGTAGATAGCTACAGTGCACAGAGGTGACTTGGAGGCATCGCTCTTCCCTCCCTCAAACTAGAACAGCAGCAACACCTAGATAGGGCCTTTTCCTATGCCGAGGTAAAGGACGCTATCGCTGGTGGTAAGAATGGAAAGGCTGCGTGTCCGGATGGGCTTCCTGCCAAGATCTGCAGAGCAATAAGTGACCAGGTCGATCCCATTTTGACCAACCTTTTTAACCAGATATTGCAAGAAGGACTAAATCCGCCAGATTCATGGAACGATGCCACTATAGTTTTGATCCTGAAACCAGGAAAAGCGGCATCTAATTGTGGGTCTTATAGACCCGTTTCTCTCCTGAACACCGACTATAAAATTTTCCCCTCAATATTGGCAGCAAGATTGGGAATAGTGGTGGGAGACATTCTGCATCCAGATCAGAAGGGCTTTGATAAGGGCCGTCAGCTTTCGCATCTTACTTACGACCTAATTGGAGCGATTGATTTGGCCTCTACATATTCTATCCCCTTGGCAGCTATGACCTTGGATGCCACCAAGGCCTTCGACAGGGTGAATTGGATATAGCTGTCGGAGGTCTTGGAAAAATTTAACCTGAGCGAGAAGTTTCGCTGTACAATACAGTCTATCTACCGGAGACCAACGGCTAGACATCTCGTAAATGGCAATATTACTGGCTCTTTTTACATATCCAGGGGGACTAGACAGGGCTGCCCACTCTCCCCTCTCCTTTTTGATTTATATATTGAGCTATTTGCCCAATGGCTCAGAGAGGACCCTAAAATCCAGTCTTTCAAGTACGGAGAGTGGGAGAGGAAGGTAGCCCTCTATGCTGACGATATTTTAATTTTTACAGCTAATCTAGACACAGCATTTCCAGCAGTTATTAGTCAAGCTCAGGAGTTTGGATTAGTTTCAGACTACGAAATCAACGCTGCAAAGACGGAAGTTATGGTCTGGAATCAGGAGGTAAATCAATATCAGCATCAGATAAGCCCCAGAATGAGATATCTGTGGGTAAATATCCTGCAAGACATAAGTATGATAGCTGAAACTAATTTGACCATGGTGGCAAAAGAATGTGTGAAGTTAATGAAATCTTGGGCTTCGCTCCCTTTTTCTATTATTGGCAGAGTCAACTTGGTCAAAATGTCAATACTCCCGAAAATCACCTTTTTTTTAATGGCATTCCTCTCCATTTTGAGAAATCACAAGTTGATAAAATTCAAAGGGACATCAACTCGTTTATTTGGGGATACAAACTCTCCAGGAGGGGAACAACCTTTACAACGAAACTTTGACAACGCGTGCAGTTACATCGCGGATTTTACAACGAACGCGATGTAACCACGCAATGCCATTACAACGCAAGTCTTTACATCGACTTGCGCTAGATGGCGTGCTAACATTACAAATAGTGTAGTTTACTATCCCAACACCTTCCCTACTGTTAAGTGGACTGGATTTGGAATAGTAAATTACGCTTTTCTAATGTTAGCTCGCCATCTAGCGCAAGTCGATGTAAAGACTTGCGTTGAAATGGCATTGCGTGGTTACAACGCGTTCGTTGTAAAAACCGCGATGTAACTGCACGCGTTGTAAACACACACGTTGTTACGTCATACATCCCTCCAGGATAGCTTGGAAAAAGTTAATATGCAGGAGAGAGAAGGGGGGTCTTGCCTTGCCAGATATCCAGCTTTATGCCTGGGCCTTCCAACTCTCATGCACGTATGCTTCTGAAAATGCCGACTAATACTGGAGCAGGAGGGATGGTTTTAGCTATGCTTCGGGGGCACATTTATCGGTGGAGGGTTTTATGTTCAAATTTGGAGATCGGAAGTTTAAAAAAAAATCAGGCTTAATGTTTTGCAGGGCCTAGGTAAAACATGGGCAGAATTGAGGAGGTCAGTCTCTCTTGGATATTTTTCTAGCTTGGCTCCCCTATGGGATTCCCCTGGAGGCCCAGAATGTTTGAGGGACAGTTTGGCAACCCATTTGAGAGAAGCTGGTCTGGCAGTTTGGGGGGACCTGATCCCAGATGGCACCATAGTTACATGGGAACAACTTAGGGAAAGGGTTGTGGTGGGTCTCACCAAATTTAAATATCTCCAGCTGGTTAGTTGGGTCCAGTCACACTCACAAACTATTCATGGAAGCTTATTAGGTGGAGGTAACTATCTGGAACATCAGCTAATGACTAGACCCCAAGGGAAGAAGGAAGTCTTCTTTTGGTATCAGGCTATATTGGAGGAAGTGGATGGTGACTTTAAACTTGCCGAGGAACTGTGGGGAAGTTCTTTACCTGCTCAAGACTGTGACACATTGTGGCAGCGTTCGTTTACAATGTTATATGAAATAGTAAAACCGGCTTGGTTAAAAAGGAACCATTTGTTCACCATTCACAGGGCTTATTTTACTCCATTGAAACTTTCAAAAATCAATAAAGAATTGCCTGTATTTTGTAAGAAATGTGGATTGGCTTCGGCCTCCGATATCCATATGTTTAAAGAGTTTCCAGCTCTGGCACTTTTCTGAGATAGTATTGGAAAATTCTTGTCAGATAAATTGGGAAGCCTTGTTACTATTGACTTACCTTTGATCATTTTTGGCCTGAAGGATAACGTCAGAGGGCCTGCAAGATCGCTACTTTTCTATGCCATTCTCCTAGCTAGGAGAAAACTTTGTATTAAATGGACAGACCCTACCCCGCCCTCCTTTTTAGACTGGCAGTCTTCTGTCGTGGCGGTTTCCAGGTTAGATCTAATGAGATCTGGCAGCAAAAAGAAGAGAACATTTTTGAACATATTGAAATCAAGATGTGACCCGGAGTTGTTAGTATAAGGGGCTTTCCCCCCATTTTTGGGGGGGGGTCCTATGATTATGCTGCCTTAATACTCTATGGGCCATGTCTGATACTTTCAGTCTGGGACTGGAAGTTCTAAGACGAAGGTCATCTAGCTCCTGGAGCTTGTTAAAAGAGTTATCTCAGTTGGTGTCTTCACTAGCACACAAGCAAGTCTATGTACCGGTAGGCGGGTCTCTCCATTTCTAGATGCTTACGCCTCTCAGCTTGCTGAGTGTGGTTACGGACAACTTGAGTGTGCATTTGAAGTGAGATTGGCGGCGAATGAGGAAAAAAAATATGGCAACTGGGAGTGCAAAAACTTTAACACACACTCAAAACTGTGGAAAAACTACGAAGGGCCAAACATAAAAAATAAATCAACTTTTATGATTCTTTGCAGCATTGCAAAAGGCTGTTATAGACTGCTCTCCAGCACTCAATACAACTCCACAATCCAGCAAAATTCTGGAGCCAAATCTTGAAGTTGAGATTGTGCCTCTGAAGGCACTCTCTGCCCCGATGTTGTTACGGCTGCTATTGAAGTTGAGGGTCCTTCAGCCTTGCATTGTCTTCTTGCTGGTTTTAGCCGATTGCCATGGTATGCCTTTAGATGGTAAAGCATGGTCATAGTCCCAGAAGAATATTTTTTATTTGTACCCCTTGACAATGTCTTGGCACATATTGTGCATTGCACACATTTTTTAACTGTTTCGGATTTTCCCAAAGGAATCCTAAAGAAATCCCAGGCAATGCTGGATTTCTTCCGGGGAGGCCCTTCACCTTCAGATTCACAATAATCCTCCTCTTGGACTTCCTGGTCCACCTGCTGTTCCTCCTGATCTCCCTCTTCTGGCTGAGCTACCGTTTTTGCAAAAATATGCAAATAAACACTCCAACAAATGATAGTGAGCTGCTCACAATGAACTCCTGTTCAAGAATGTTCAAGATAGATTAATTGGCATGTTCTTCCTACGCTTATAGTTGAAAAGTGTATCATCCAATCATGTTCCTTTGTTTCCCAGTCACATGATCTTCACAACAATCAGCGTCCTTGCAAAGACCGGAAATTGAACAGAATAATATTTTATTTGAAAATAGGTACTCACACCTAATTGTTAATCGGCTATTATTAACCCTCGAATATGCATCCTACAATGTAATATATATAAATATGTGTTGTACACTTCATCAAAAACACATGTTCATCGCGGTTACCAACGTCATCACGACTTCCAGCCTCATGGTGATCATGCAAAACACCAAGTAAAAGTCATTTGATTAAAAAAATTCTTACAAAAGTTACATTTAAAGAGTATATCAGTAAACAACTGGTATCAAATATTAATTACAATAAGTGTAAGTATGTGTTCCCAAGTTTTAAAAAAACATGCGCACGCTGCGACTAGAGATGGCGCAGCAGTCTACAGAGTCACCGCAAATATCTAAAGCACCACAATCATTTTTTTTTCACAAAACCGTCACACAAACTCAAATATAAACTCTACATTACTAAACACCTAGTGGCTGCTAATAAGTCAAATCTGCCTCTATAGATATATGTTTAAGACTTCCTCAAAGACATTTGCTTTTCATGACGTTACCGCGGGTATCGCAACATCGTTGCAAGTATATATATATTTTTTTAAACTACACTTAATAATCCACCGAAGAAGCTACAAGGTTATAAAAATACATTTTATAGAGCCATTCTAGAAAGAAAATAAAGTTTAAAAACCTTAGAAATTCAAATCAAAATCATAGGTTACAGGAACGTTATAGTTAGGAAATAGAATTTTAACAAAACTAACAAATTCACCAAAAACAACAAAAGGTTACAGGAATGTTATAGTTAGGTTCAGATTAGGGGTGGGCGGAATTTGCAAAATTAACTTTCGCAAATTATCGCGAAAATGTTTAAAATTATCGCAAACAAGCGGAAATATCGCGAAGATGCGGAAGTTTTTTTCCGGCATGTTCGCGTGATTTTCTGCATGGTTGCGGGTCGCCAACTTACCCATGTGGTTGCTTGCGGGCGCGGCCAACTTGTTTTGAGTTTTCTCGCGGTGCATGATCGCGAGAAGAAAGACGTGATCGCGCGACGCATGACGTCACTGCGGGCGCGAACTGTCGCGAGACAGCGCAAATGGCTAAAAACAATACAACATCTCATGGAGAATGCGACCGGATCAAGAAAACTTGTCGGCGAACGCAGGGATTCAGGTAAGGCGATCGCGCGCGCGCGAGAATGTATTATTTTATAGCGCGAGCAAGAAACAAATTATCGCCAAGCTGCGGAAACCGGAATTTTTGACATTTTCGCGCTCTCCGCGGAACGCGAAAATGTCAAATTATCGCAATTTCCGCGAACAGAACGAAATTTTCGCCCAGGCCTAGTTCAGATTTCCCTCTTACACACTCAGTGAAATTTGGCAGTTATGGTCGCCAGAGCTAACTATAACTCGTGGCCCCGCAATGCACTGCTTACGACCTAAGATATTAATTCACTCATAACATGGTCAGGAACATCACTCATGAAATCACTGATGACACCTGGAATTACTTTACTGATTATATCAATGATACCTATATCAGTACTCACACACCCACTCTCTCCTTCATAGAGCCACCCACATGCCCACTCACTTACTCATACACACTCACACAACCAATCACTCACCCATACAGCCAGTCATGTAGCAACATACTCACCCATACAGCTTCTCAAACACCCACTTATTTATCTAAACAATCACTTATACACCCATTCACTCATCCAATCAGCCTCTCAACACAGTCACTCACTCACCCATACACACACTCATACACTCACTGACACAATCACTTATATATCCATTCACACATCCATAGAAGCACTCACACACCCGTGTACTCACCCATATAGCTATTCACACAGACACTCACTCTCGAATATTGCTACTCACACCAACTCACTTAACAAATCACATACTCACTCACCCATAGAGCCACTTACACACCCAGTCAGTCACTCATACAGCCAAACACCCACTCATTCACCCATACGATCACTAAATACCCACTTACCCACCCATAGAGTCATTCACACCGCCACGATACCCCCCAAACAGCCACTGGCATACCCACTCATTCACAAATCCAGCCACTCATACAGCATATCACTCACCCACACAGCTACTCACACACCCACTTAAACACCGTTATAGCTTCACTTAGAAGTAGTATCACTCATTGAAGGTACATCTATTATACTAATTAAACTTTTGGAGCACCTTAGTATATACGTTTAACAATCATAAATTCTTGCAAAATACTTACACTCACTAGATGAGGAATTAGTAAAGTCATCAGTGATGTCATTTGGCAAGTCATCAGTGATGTCACTGACCATGTCATGACTGATGTAAAATGTGATGTCATAAACAGTGCATTGTGGGGGCGTAAGTTATAGTTTGCTCAGGTAACTATAACTGCTAAATTTCACTGGTTTTGTATGAGTGCAATCTGAGCCTAACTGTAACGCTCCTGAAACCTTTAGTTTTTTTAGTGAATATATATAGTAGGTAGTTATAGTTAGGAACAAATTTTCCATAAGAAAATCATTTTTTGTTTTGCCATTAATTTTGGTGCTGCTTGACTAATCTTCACCTACTTTTCCAAAAACTGCCCCTCTGTGGTTCAGCTGCTGTGCTGAAAGTTTCGGAGTGATCCGTCAAGCGGTGGCTGAGAAAAATAGGGGACCCAAAATGTGTTTTCCCGCGTGTTATGTCGATTAGGATTTTTCATTTTTTTAACACAGCTACAGCCCGAACTGCAATACAAAATTATAAAAATATGGATATCTGGGAGCCCAAAACCTACTAAAACCCTACTGAAATATAATTAGCTGCTAAAACTTCAACCAGGAAGTGCTGGCAGCCATTTGGGACTCAGCTGAACTGAGCGCCACAACAAATGTTTAAAAAAAAAACAAAAAAAGAAGGGGGCATGGTAGAAACCTCCTAGACCTCTTGAAGAGGTCGCACTTGGACCCCACAGGCCTCAAAAAGTATTTTTTTTTAAACAAAATTTGGTGGGATCTGTGGACCTGGCTGGAAAAAAAATCCCATGCTTCATTCATGATTGCCCCTGAGTGGGCCAGATCCCGGGGCATTATGTAGATATGCAAGAGGGGTGCACAGGCCCCCTCTCCTGAGGCTTACTAATGCCCCAGGGACCACCACCTCCCAGGGACTTATCATTTTATAAATAGGGGGCCTCTTGGAGCCCCCCTCAGCCACATGGATCTCTCTGTAGCAAATTAGAACAAAGGAGGGGGGCTGCACTGCCCCCTGCTGGAACACTAGATAGCCCTGGGGACCCCACCCCTAGTTTGCTATGGGTGCTCCTGCCAAGCCATAGCAAACACTGCTCTACTTCATACAAGTGAGAGCATGTAATATGCTCTTGCTTGCACAAAGCAGAGCAGAATTGCTTTTGGACAGAGGAAGCTGCATGTTAGCAGCTCCTTCTGTCCAAAAACAATATTAGCTCCTGCAGAACGCGTCGAGCTGGCAGGGACCATGGAGGCCTTCAGCCTCCCCCACGGTCCCCAACGTGAGAAACTAGGTACCTTAGGTGGGACCAGGGAACCCAGTTTTGTGGCCAGGCCATGGGGATGCGGTCCCCTGGGCCAAAATCTGTGCAAGAGGGGGACCCTCTCGAGCCAAGGGGACTTCATCCCTCAACCATCAGTGTGACAGGAGGTGAGTTTGCAGAGTGATAGAGAAAGTGGGAGTTGGCCTGTGAAGACCTCTAAGTAATCGCGCTGTGTGAGACTTACTGGAGGTAACAGGAGGAGTTGTTGGCCCCCAAGGATATGCTTGTTGGCCAACTACCACATCTGTTACCTTCAGTAAATCTCACACTGTGGCTTTGCTTGGGATATCTTTGTGGCCTTCCCTCTTTTTCTACCACTCTGCAAACATGACTCCTGGCATGCTGCTAGTTGGATGATGGTGTCCCCTTGGCTGTTGGGGGTCCTTGGGGGCAAACAACCCCTCCTGTTATCTCAAGTAAGTCCCACATAGCAGGATTGCTAAGCGGTCTTCAGAGACCATGCCCCCTTTCTCAACTACTTAGCAAATGCATTTCCTGGTGCACTACAGGTTGGGGAATGAAGTCCTCTTGGATGCTAAGGGACCTTGGAGGCCAAGAAGCCCACTTTCTGTAAGTCCTACACAGTGGGATTCCTGAGAGTTAGCCAGATGCCCCGCCCCCTTTCTTCACCACTCTGCAAACGTTATTACTACTTAGAAATCATAGACAGTCACTGAAAAAAACAAAGGTTACAAGGATATTATTGTTAAGAATTAGCATTTAAAAAACCTTAGCAATTCACTGAGAAAACCAAAGGTCACAGGGGCGCTATATTTATGCTCAAATTTCACTTGTACAAAACCAGTGAAATTCAGGAACTTTAGTTAGCTGAGCTCAGTTATAGTTAGCTGAGCAAACTATAACTCATGCCCCGGCAATGCACTTTTTATGACCTCACATATTACATCACTCATTGCATGGTCAGTGACATCACTGATGACATTACTGATGACATCTCAAATGACATCACTGATGACATCATCCAGTGACTGTGAGTGTTTTACAAACGTTTATGTGTTTTGAATATATATATCAAGGTGTATTGGTGAATCAGTGGGTGTATGAGTGCCTGTGTGGATGATTCAGTGGGTGTGTGCCTGATTTATGAGTGAGAGATTAGGTGTCTCAGTGAATGTATGGGTGAATGACTGGTTGTGTGAATGTTTGTATCAGCCTGTCAGTTGTTGTCTAAGTGGCTCTATGGATGCGTGAGTGGGCATGCTAGTGGCTATATGGGTGAGTGATTGGTTGTCAGAGTACCTGTATAGGTGTCTCAGTGTCTGGGTGGGTGGGTGAGGGTGTGTTAACTGCCCGAATGGATGAGTGAGTGGGTGAGTCAGTGGCTGTATGGGTTAGTGAGTGTGTGTGTGAGCAGCTCTATGGGTGAGTGAGTATGTGTATGGCTGTGTGGGTGAGTAGATGTATCAGTGGTATATGGGTGAGTAAATGGGTATTTGAAAAGCAGTAGAGGTGGGTGATGGGGTATATGAGTGACTGGGTGAGTGAGCAAATGTGAGAGTGGCTGTATGGGTGAGTGTGTGCTTGTATTAGTGACTGCATAGGTGAGTTGGTACATGTTAGTAGTTGTATGAGTAAGTAAGTAGGTGTGTGGTTAGCTCTATGGGTGACTGGCTCAGTGTGTGAGGGGCTGTATGTATATATGAGCGGCTATGTCAGTGGCTGTATCAGTGAGTGTGTGGGTATATGAGTGGCTGCATGGGTGAGTGAGTAGATGTGTATAGATCTATCAATCAGTGAGTGTGTGTGTGTTTAAGTACTGGAATGGGTCTGTGAGTGGATTTGTGAATGGTTGTGTGGGAGTGGGTGTATGAAAGGTTCAATGGGGATATGAGTGAATGCATTAGTGATTTGATTTTGTGGCTGATGTCCTCAGTGATGTCATCAGTGATGTCATTTGAGATATCAGTGATCTCACTGGCCATGTCTTTAGTGACATAATATGTTTCTTTATTTAGATCAAAATGTTTTTTAATTCCATTTCCTAACTATAACATCCTTGTAACGTTTGTTTTTTTCAGTGATCGATCGTGGGAACAAGGTTTAAATAAATCCATCTTGCCTGATACTGCAGGGTTTGTCTCCTTCATCGCCGCCCGGAGGTTGCGGGAGTTCGCGTCTTCCTGATATATATATATGTAAATATATATATATATATATATATATATATATATATATATATATATATTCCACAAACACAGGTGCCTGCTATGAAGGAAGCCTTCACAGTCCGGGACCTTCGAAGAAGTGCTACAAGCACGAAACGCGTCAGGCAGGACTTCATGCTGCTGTTAGCTGTATTTCCTCCACGCTGCTTTCCTCCTTGAATAAACGTGGCTGAAAACTTACCTTCTTGCGAGGCTTCCTTCATAGCAGGCACCTGTGTTTGTGGAATGTTTTGCGGCTTGCCTGAGCCGCGAAGTGAAGCTCCGGGGCTGGTCGCAGCCCTCCAGCAGAGACGCCAATCGACGCCTTTGCCTTTGGGAGAAGATGCCGGTTTTTGGGGGAACAATCTCAACAGCGCGATAGTGAATGCTGCTACACAACCCACTGGGGTGATTATTGAACATTAGTGATGAAATGTCAAGACAGCTCAATGCAGAAAGAACGGCACCACAAATACCATCAGGCCACAGGGGTGGCCGCGCCCACCTGGGCGGGACTTCATTCATTGAAAAGTGGTGCCGAAAATCGTCGTGCCATTTCCTTCACAGTCCGGGACCTTCGAAGAAGTGCTACAAGCACGAAACGCGTCAGGCAGGACTTCATGCTGCTGTTAGCTGTATTTCCTCCACGCTGCTTTCCTCCTTGAATAAACGTGGCTGAAAACTTACCTTCTTGCGAGGCTTCCTTCATAGCAGGCACACAAATACACACAATTCTATGGTACGTCCTGTTTTTATCCAATGCTCACCATCCACTCAACTCCATTGCCTCTCCAAGTAGTGTAAAAAAATCTATTAGGATGTTGAAATGCATTGTTATGTGTTAGTAAGTAACATTTTAATTTTAGGAATAGGTTTCTGTAAACTGGTATCAGATGAATCCCATACACCACAGTGTTCTGTGATTGTCATCTCATTTTAGAGATTCTCCTGCTACAATTAAAATTGTCTAAATAAAGTATGCTGCCTCTACTTGGAGCTAAACCTACACTATATTAAATACGTTTCATTACATGTTTTTAAATGATCCCAAAAACTGAATTCATTAAATATATTTCTAAAATAAAGGAACGTTAATATTAAACAATGTCATCCTTTTATAAACTAAATTCTTATTATAATTTTGTCATTTTAGTTTACATCACTAGACATTGACTGAAAGAATGTTTCTCCGCGACCTTTATCACTCAGTGCCACTGATTAGAATGTATCAGGTGTGCTCCGTGATGCCCCTGGGAGCCATCAACAATCTACTGGAAAATGCCCCAAGTCAGTGCACAGCTTTGATAAAAAAAAAGATAAATTCAGAACGAGTTTACACGCTTTGCCTTTAAGGCTAAGACAGAGAGAAAATGCAATGTGGAATTAGCAACAATGCATGTTTCCAGCCAGGATAAGGAGAGGGGGATTCATTGATTGAGACGTGTCTGCGGCTCATTAGCATTGTTTGTCTTTGAGAAAGTTCTTATTGGGCCGACAGATGAGGAGACGTTGCTGAGCGAAGAGAAAATGAAGATAACTACAATAAAAATAGAAAAAAACTACGAAGGGCATGCTGTTAGAACTAATTACATTAAGATTGCTATCACTTAGCAGAAGAATATGTTACCTTGTTCCCCCAAGATGCTTGATTGCTTACATACAATTGGGTTTTCAGAGTTTTTCATGCATTATTTAATATTTCGCACTGTAATTACAACATTATACGATTGCGCATTTATGATCAAAGTAGATGATACTAGCCATTTAATTCAATGTGTCATTTTTGGTGCGTGGATGTGATTAAAAAGTCAAATTACTAATTTGATGTAAACATTTTTGCTTGTGCTTTTACAATCTAATGACCTAACAATTATCACTACTCAAAGTGAAGATATAAAAACTGCAGGTACTTGAAGACTGCTTGTATTACTAAAACAACGTTGAGAGTATCCTCCTTTGTAGAGTCATGCAGTTATTAGAACAAGAAGAGATTAAACAATATATTTTCAGAATGGTTTTACCCATCCTCATCCAAACTCCATGGGTTTCTGTGTTGCTATGTCCCATATGAAGTACGATGCAACAGTTCAAGTGCACTATATAGGCAACAAGGTTTATGATGATTTATAGATTGCAGGACCGTAAACCCCCTGCCCCACTGAAACACGGGATTTCCCACTCAATGGAGTAACCAGAAAATTAAAATACCCTCTCTAGAACAGCGTCCTTGTCTAATCCATCTATGCATCTATCCATTACGTTTTTCACCCTTCGATCCACCTGCTGATATCCTCTTTTCACCTTTACATTGTCATCCATACATTCTTGCATCTATCATTCAATCATTCCCAATACCATCCATTCATCGATCCATTTATTCACCCATCCATTCAATCTGCCATCTGTCATCCATTTGCTCATCAGAACAATCTGCCATCCATCCACTCTGCCATTCATCGATCTGCTCTGCCACTCATCAATCCATCCAGTCTGCCACACATCAACACATTCACTCTGCCACCCATCCATCTATCCACTCTACCACCCATCCATCCACTCTGCCAACCATCCAACAGCATCCATCCTGTCAACCATCCATCCATCCTCTCTGCAATCCATCCATCCACTCTGCCATCTATCCATGCATACATCCATCCACTTTGCCATCCATCCATCTAGACACTGCCATCCATGCATCCCTACACTCTGCCATCTACCCACCCATCCACTCTACCATCCATCTATTCATCCACTCTGCCATCTATCCGTTCTACCATCTATCCTTCCATCCTTCTGCTCTGCCACCCACTCGTCCATCCAGCCATCTATCCTTCATCCATCCACTCTGCCATCTATCCATCCATTTGTCAACTCTGCATTATATCCATCCACCCTTCCATCCAGCCATCCAACCATCCACTCAGCCATTTATTCACCCTTCCATCCATCTACCCTCCATCAAGCCACTCTGCCATCTATTCACTCATCTTTTCATGCTCTCATCCATCCGTCGCTTTACTCATCCATCCTTTCACTTGTCCTGCCACCTATCCGTCCGTCCCTTTACTTTGCCATCCTTTCACCTGTCCATCTGCATATCCATTCACTTACTCATCCATATGCCCATCCCTTTACTTTGCCATCCTTCCACCTGCCCATGTACTTATCATTCACTTAAACTTTCCCTCACTCGTTCACAATCTTGTTCATCCGCCTATTCATCCATACATCCTTCTTTTTACCCTTCCAATATTCCTTCTTTCTTTTTTCCCTGTTCTATTTACCCAGTGTAATTTTTCTTTGCTCTTCTATTAATATTGTATTCCACTGTTGATGATGAGCTTTGCAGACAGAAGAAGCCTGAAAATGAAGCCCCCTGCCCCCGACTGTAGCAGCTAAAGCAGGGGGTTCACAACGCCCCTATTCCCACTCATACCCAGGGTGGGTCCGGAGCAGGACACAACGGCTATTACTCTGGCAGGTACTGGGACGTGACCTCAACGGTCACAGTGCCCAGTTGTGAACGCTCTGGCATGGAGACCAGGTTCACATCACCCAACTGGTTAATGGGTTGCATTATTCTGTACAGTGCCAAAATTAAAATGGTAGACTGCTTTTGAAACAGTTAAGAGATTATACAATTATAGGAATTAAAGGAATGACAAAGTGAATACTCAGAGGTAGACAATGTGGTCTGGTAAACTAGATCCTATACTTCATTTTATGTCTGGCTTACAATAGATCATGGATAGCACAACAGTGGTGTGTCCTGGTTTAAAACGTGGTTCTATATGACTGTTGAGTGGTTTCACGGAAGCCTTAAACTCTCTACTAACAAATCTCAGAAGAGAAAAGAAGCACAAGGATGAATGAGGTCACACTTTTTACAGGTAAGCTTATGACTTGTTCCAGAAACCCACAGTTGATTTTTATAAGTGCCAACCTATATATACCCTTTATAAGTTCATATATGTGATGCCGAAAGTCTGAACCTTTAAAGAAAGGCCTGTTAACACCATCACATTTCCTTGAGCTGCAGGAGTGTGCCTATTACATTTCCACAGTAAAATGTCCAGTTGCAATTGGTGCATGTGATTCATTATCAGCACCACTAGCTCCAATTGTCCCACTAAGTGCTAAACACAGTTTGCAGCAAAGTGACTTTGGTCCTTACAGGGATATGTTTTGAGGCACAAGCTTTCCTACAGAATATTTCACCTCAGACATAAAATAAATGGTAGCATGGTGATACCATCCATTCAACTCTGTCCCTCCCTAAAACGTTTAGGAGGACTGCACAATGACTCCAACTAAGCATAAAAAAAATCTCCACCTCAAAGATAACTTCTGTACTAGCTAATATGCTACTTTTGGATCCCAAAGAAGACATGTTGTGGAATACCTTGGACAAGTTTTTCCAAGTCTATTTTGGGAACTTCACTTTTAGGTCCAGGACCTGGTTCTCCGAGAAAAGTTTGGTGTCAATCTTAGGAGGTCAGACAGAAATGCGGATGCGGATGCAGCTGAGTTTTAGCTTTCAGCTTCAGTTTAAGTGCTCCTTCCATCATCTCTTTGTGTTTGCTTTGTTCGCCCTAAGTTGGCAGGGTATGGCCAGACATGGGTCCCTTGTTCACTTTGCCACTGGATTCAAGCTAGCTTTACTGATGAGGGGTGTCACCCCGAAACTGGTCCCAGGATGCTTGTTGCTGGTCTAGGGAAGACCTGGTTTGGCAGTTTGGGCTGGACTGTTCCCATGAAGAAGAGGTTCAAGACTGATTTGCATATGACTGGGTGTAAACTTGGGCGGCGAAGTGAGCTAAAGAATGATGATGGATTCAACCCAGATCTTTGACTGGGGGTGAGTGTCTGAAAGGTTTCAGCGCTATGTCAAACATCTCTTTGTGTTTGCTTTTCAGCGGAGTTTCCGACAGTCCATATCTAATGATTCAATGCATATATACGCTTCTTAAATATTTCAAATGTAATCAATAATTATATGTTGATTATATTTGCCTATACAAGCATTTTCTGTAAAATTATAACATAATACATATTAAAACCTATCAAACTTTTAAACCTTTCCATGCAACCATTCACACCTACATCCTGTCTCTGAACTTTGTACACTTACACAACACTTTTGCACATACTTACACTTGGTATCTTTAGCGAAAAAACGTTTGCCCCGTAAAGGAGAGCACATGAAACCTAGGCCTAGCTAGGAGACCCTAGTTGCTAAGGAGGCCAAATATGAAATATATAGAGCAAGCAGAATATTGAGGACACGCCAAACAGATTGTTGTCCTACAATATAGGTAATGCATGCAGTGTTGTATGCAAGATAGTTCTATATTTTGTGTTAATCATGAGAAAGAAAAACCTCCAATTGAACAGTGTAAGAAATGTTAAAGTCATTAAAAAGTTCCATGCAATATGCAGTGACAAGGGCACAATTGTCCAGATGTACTAACCTTGCAATCCGGACCCAACAGGAGTGATGCAAGCTTTAACACTACTCTGAACCCACAATTAGCTTAACACTATTACACTGCAGATTGAAGGTAGATCCTGGGAAAGGCCACTGGAGCACAAGAGTGGTACAAAGACACTGGATATCCTCACAAGCCTGGCTGCACAAATGGACTAAATCTGCACTGCAGAAGCATTGATACTGAGAAACAAGAAGTCTTTTAGTATGAATATACTGTTGACTTTATCAGTTACGTTCTGTTCTTTTATATAATATACCTACTGACACTCTCTGTTTTTCCCACTGTCTCGAATTGAATGAAACTTGATCTCTAACTTGAGGTGTAAAGTAGTTAAAGTTAATATGGTACCTGCAAACAATAATCTGAGTTTAAGACAGCTACTGTTGGCATTATGCAATATCTTTTCATAGTCAGTTTTACATTTAATGTAACAGGTTGATAAATGTACTTTGAAAAGCATTAATTAATGTTGCATATTTTGCCTATACTCTTGATATTCATGCACCTGATATAGTCAATAATAGGGGTGGGCGGAATTTGCGTAATCGCGTTACGCAAATCTCCGCGAAACGGTAAAAAATCTCCGCGAACATGCAGAAATTCCGCGAACACGCGGAGTTGCTTGTTTGCGATGCTTTTTTCCTGTTCACAGTTGCTGTTTGCGTGCTCGGGGAGAAATATCTCGCGAACACGCATTTTGAGAGCGCGAACAAGAAAAAATTTCGCGAAGTCGCGGAAAGCAGAATGTTGGGCAATTTCGCGTTCTCCGCGGAACGCGAAATTACCGAAATTTCGCAAATTCCGCAAGCGGAACGGAATTTGCCGCCCAGGCCTAGTAAATATATCCATCAATACTACAATATATTTTTGAGTATTCCCAATTGGCCCCATAATGTCAACTGCCATTTTTTATCAAGGAGCTTTTGGGCACTTGAATTTATTGCTCATAGAAGGTCTTAGTATCTTCAAAGATTTATCAGCTGACATGCATACATGGCATTCTCTGACTTCTCTTTCTACCTCGTTATCAATACCTGGAAACCTTTCATTGCTTATTTAGTTTTTATTATACCTAGGTTCCCCTCATGCCAAACAGAAATATGTTTTTCCATAAAGAAGAAGGAGGAGTTAGCTTTTCCCCTCTCACTAAAAATCCTTCCACAATTGCCAGTTCACTGCGTACCACCCAGAATGCTCTGAGTTCTCTTATATTACTTTTATTGAGCCATCCCCCTTCACAAAGTAATTTTATTTTATTCTTGATCTTTTTAACTTATTTCCATTCCTCCAGATTTAATGAGTGTTCCCCTGTTTCAACCACCCATTCAATTTCTTCACTGTCCAATAAATCCGCCCGATTTTCTAGTAATGTAGTATTCACCCTAGATAAGAAAAAATGGCTACTGCATTTTTTCCAGGTAAATGTTCAACTTTGCATACAAAGTCTAACAACTGCATGGATAGCCGGGCTAACGTAGATGATACTCTTGATATTCCCAATGTGATCAAAATAACATGAAGTTCTTTAGGTAAAATCATCCAGGAAATAGGCAAAAAGCAAAAGCAACAAACTTTAATTGAAAAGAAAAGAAAAATACTTGAAGCATGGGCGAATGATGCATAAAATAGGGCCCGAAGAAATTATATTCACATTATAGGGCTTCCAGAACAGATAGAGGGGGTTAGTAGAGGCAGTGGGGTATGATGTCTTTTATGGAAACATGGTTGAGGGAGGTTGTGGCTCGGGTGGGGCTCTCAAAGAATTATGCACTGGAAAGTGCACATCTGGTAACGGGACATCCGTTATGGCCCAGAGAGCCGGCAAGGCCAGTAATGCCAGAATACTATATTTTAAAGGCTGGGACAAAGTTACAGGGGCCTCACTGCGCACTACCCCAAATAGCCAAAAAAAGGCGTGGCACAGGAGGGGGAAAAGGCCTGGCAGCGAAGGGGTTAACTTTTGGAGAAGGTGTCCAGGGTTGCCAAATTTACGACTGGCACCAGTTTGTGGGTGGGGAAAATCCCCAGTCCAATAGTAGAAACCTTCTCTGGAACAATACTACCCACTTTCACATACCTCCCTGGGGTTTCAAGGGCCCTAAACAGTCTCGCAGTGCCATTGCCTGCCAAATTCCATCATGGCAGAATCTTTCTTTACCTGGGCAGAGCTCAGGATAAACCCCTGAGGCGTAGCTAGGGAAATTAGGAACTCCATAAGTAAACTGTTCTGCAACAGTCTGCTCACCCACTGGTATTGTTGTCATTCTGGCAATCTGGACAGTGGCAGGGACTGGTCTAGGTGCAAGTTACATCTGTCTGTGACAGGGGATGTCCCATTGAAGCTTGTACAGTTGGTGGCCACATCCCCTAGGCTAACCTGTCAGGAGGAGGACACAGCTCCATGCAGCTAATGCTCTTTTGTTAACTTTCCTGAAAGCCATTCATACCTCCCAGCAGGCTCCCAGGTGATCGTTGGTAATTAACTCTGAAAAAGCTACTAGAGGCTTTAGGCAGAAAAATGCCAACGTTCAGAAAGTAGAATTTTCAAAATAGTAATTTAAATCAGACTTGCCCATCAGATTGGATTAAATATTTTTATTAATTTGAGTCCTTGAACCTTAGTTTTAGCTATTCCCAAACTGAAGTTACATATTATAAGGTGTTAAAATGTAATCCAGTGCTTTACTATTGGAGAGCCAGCGGTACCACAAACATAAATGACTTTGCTGACAGGAAAAACTTAAGAACATATGACCTACTTTTCACATAATATTAGAAATGGGGGTCTCTAGTTGGCAAGGGCTTGCACCTTTGTCCAAGTAGGGACCCTTTTTCCTAGTCAGGATAAGGGAGTTACACTCCTAAAATAACCCCTGCTCACCCCTTGGTAGCTTGGCACGAGTGATCCGGCTTATCTTAGAGGCAGTGTGTGAAGCATTTGCACATAACCAACAGTAATACAGTGTAAGCACTAAAAAAGGACACCACACCAGTTTAGAAAAACATCCAATATTTTTATATACATGACCATAAACGATAAAAATCCACAATAGAGTACTTACAAATCTACAGTTATCAACATACACTTTAAAAACAGTTCCTTTATGTTAATAGCTCTGTCCAGGGCTATCACGGCGTCGTGAACGAACAAATCCACACAGTTCTGGCTGGTCGTGGCGTCCCGGACCAGCTACTTTATCGGGGAGACCCGCAAACAGTACCTGTTAGAAATGAAGGGCGCCGAGGCCCTTGAAGTCACTCGCATTGCAGGTCGAGCTCCTTTCTGTTGGAATCTGGAGCGCTGGCATCGGCAGGCGTTGGGTGTTGCGGTGCAAAGTGCAGCGGTGCGGAGTGCGGTACACTCAGGTCACAGTGCGAGCAGCTTCTCGCTGGCGGCATCAAATGGGGTTGTTGGTGAGACCAGGGTCACGGTGCGAGATGAAGGCGGTGCTCATCACGGTGCTTGCAGGTCACGATGCAAGCAGCGACGTTGTCGTTGCTGAGGCGCTGTAATCGGCTGACGAACGGGAGTCGATGGTATTGGCATGGGTAGGCCAAGGCTGCGGTTCAGGTTGAGGGCAGTGAGACGTGTACCTTTCCGAGATGTGCCATCGAACCACGGTGCAAGCAGCGTCATTGATTTGGCCGTGGAGCGGCATCGTCGGTGAGGCCAAGGCATTGTCATGAAGCAACGCGGTGCGGAGTGTGGTGCCCATAGGTTGCGGTACGAGCGACGTCTCGGTGGCAGCATCAGCAGGCAGTGTTGGTGAGACCAGTGTTGCGGTGCGGCATTACGGCAGTGCTCTCTGCGGTGCCCAGGCTTCAGCATGAAGTGATGCGTTGCGGAGTACAGTGCCCACAGGTAGCCCTGAGAGAAGCAGCTCAGTGGCTGCATCAGCAGGCATCATCGGTGAGACCAAGGTCGTGGTGCGCCGTTGCAGTGGGGCCCTCTGCGATGCCATCAGGACACAAGTCGGCAGCGGCGTCGTAGACGTCATCAAGTTACTTTTCCTCTGTTGGAACACAAAACACACAGTCCCCAGTGCTGCGGGCAGAAGAGCTTGAAGTCTTTGTGGTTCCTGAGACTTGGTGTACAGGGGGCAAGCTCTACCTCAAGCCCTTGGAGAGACTCACAAATTAGGTTGCAGAAAGTCCAAGTCCAGGCCTTTCACTGCCCAAGACAGAAGCAGCCACTGCAGGTCAGCCCAGCAAAGCACTCAGCAAAGCGGTCGTTCTTCCTCACAGCTTCTCCGGCTCTTCTTCTTGGCAGTCTTCTTGATCCTGGCGATTTCTAAAATTCAGGGGTCTGGGCCCCAGTATTTGTATCCAGAAAATCCTTTGATCCTCTAGGCAGCGGGTGTCTGTGCCCAGCCAGAACCAGTTCTGCCTTCTCTGGTGTGATTTCCTGGCAGGAGGTGGAGAGACGTTGTCAGAGGCAGACCACGCCCTTTGAGGTGCAAGGAAATCTCCTCCCTATTCCCCCATCGCAGCCCAGGTCTATTCAGCCCTTTCCTGACCTACCTAGACTATCGGGAGCCACCCCTGCTTCCTAGCCATCTGTCGTCCAAAACCCAGACAGGCAATCCACATTCCAGCAGAGGCACACGGGATGACTGAGGAAGAAAAAACCTACTTTCGAAAAGTGGTATTTTCAAAGACAGAATGTAAAAATCACCTTTACCAAAAGATGCATCTTTAGATTCTGAGTTCAGGCATACAAAATTTTATTTTTCTACCTAGTTCCCAGGGCCAGTTGTGTTTATAAGCTGTTATAAACAAACTTCCCATTTTGTCCTATGGGGAACAGGTAATCTTACAATAGTGAAAAACGAAATAGGCAGTAATTCACTATCAGGACATGCCACACACACCAGGGCATGTCCTACCTTTCACAAACACTGCACCCTGCCCACAGGGGTACCTTAGGCCTACCTTAGGGGTGCCTGACATGTAAGAAAAGGGAAGGTTAGGGACTGGCCAGTGTGTACACGGGCCAAGTCGACATGACAGTTACAACCTGCGTGCATACTCTGCAATGGCAGGTCTGAGGTACCTTTTCCGGGCTACTCACATGGGTGGCACAATCCGTGCTGCAGGCCCACGCGTAGCATTTGATTCATAGGCCCTGACACACTCAGTGCACTCTACTAGGGGCTGACAAGAAAACCAAACATCCAATCATGGAAACACCAATCCATAACATACTTTACCACAGGAGTATTTTCACTTTACCACTGATCAGCAGTGCGAAAAGTGAGCAGAAACACTACACCAGCAAAAACAGAGTCACAACCGGGAAGGCAGAAAGCAAAAACTCAGGAGAAACACGCCAAATGATGCCAAGTCTAACACATACCATACACTATGCCCTATGGTCAGTAGGGCCTACCATAGAAGTGACCTGCCAGTATTAAAAAGGAAGGTTTAGGCCTGGCTAAAGGTTTATTTTGCCAGACTGATGCCGCAGGGACAGGCCTGGAGACATGCTTTTACTTTGTCACTTTAGTGGTGGCACAATAAGTGTTGAAGTCGACTTGTGACATTTAACTTACAGGCCTTGGGTATACAGAATACCATATACTAAGTTAAGTTTTCAAATCAGAAATTAGCTAATTGTACACATATTTTAGGAATTAGAGTATTTGCATTGGGACCTGGTTAGCAGGGACCCAGTGCAACAGAGTCTAAAATCAGCAACGTCAGTCCAAACATGAGGGGTTGATTATGCGAAAAGATGTTTTTCTTTAGCACAGATTTCTTATGTAGGTCTCCTGGTTTACACGTTTGCAGTTCCGCCACTAAAGCACATCTTCTCCACCATGCATATGTTCTCAGTGGAAGTTGATGTCTGCAACATGTCTTTGTAAATCATATACCCCAAAAGCCCTTTTGGTACTGTCACTAGACATGTTGCCTAACAACCAGAGCGACTGACTTTAGAACTGGTAAACCAAGTTTGAGTCACAGGGCCTGATTCACAAAGGTAAACTTACACTTTTGTGTAAGTTTACTACTTTTCGTTATTCACAAAGGTAAACATAGACCAAAAGTCTAACTTTACGAATTTTCTGTTTTCACAAAGGTAAACTTAGAACAAAAGTCTAACTTTACTAGTAGTACCTTACCTTTGTGAATACTGAAAAGTAGAAAAGTTAGTCTTTTGGTCTAATTTTACCTTTATTGCAATTATTGGTGCCGATCTCCCCAAGGTATGGAGAGATAGCTTTGTGTTATGTTAGGAGAATGAACAAACAATACGAATGTTCTTAGCTGGAAGTTTTATTTTATAAGTATCAATTTCCAAGCACCATTATGGCGCCCGTCTGTCCTCATGTCACTAATCCTGGCTCTGCCACCACCAACTGCCACAGCACTAGAGGTTCCAGAATCCAAATTAAGTAAACGGCATAAGACAATAAAGTGTGAGCTCCTGAAGGGAAGTACTGAACAACAATAAACTTAACTTGACAGCAGAAATAATACAAAATGCGAGAATATTGTGGAATGCTACAGGATGCAACACTCTGACCAACAATATTTACTTAATGGAAAGAGAGGTACAAAGTCAGTCCCATGGTTCTACAGAGAGGTAAATGGAGTAAAAGAACAGGTCGAGTACATAAGATTTCCATGTTAATTGCAGCAATCATATTGGAATTCGCTCAACATTATGAGACTCTAACTGCCTTCCTGTCAACTCACTGAGAAACCATGAATGAGAGTCCCATATTAGTGAGCAATGAGTACAATCTAATACCTTAAGCTTTCATTTCAGAGTATATTGCAGTCTGATCTCTGGAACACATCAAATATGTAATTCATTAAGGTCTTGCAAGCCATTACTCTTCAAAATGAGCAATCCTCAAGGTAATTCTACTCCATTGGTGGCCTCAAGCCAACGGCAAAACTGAAATGCTGATGGAAAATATGGTATACTTCTCTGAAGAGCGAGGACATGCAACACCGATATGTATATCCTTGGAAGGATATGAATTTATCCCCACTCTCCCGTAGTAGCCTTGACTAGACACCCTGTGTGAGAGATAATCACTCTTCACACTTCATTAAGCTCTGTAGGCCACATCCAAAGCAGGTGAAAGAACAACTATTAGAGTTGTTACCAGTTCAAACCAAGGTTGTGAAGTCAGATAATCAATTGCCTGGAATACTCAAGGAAGACATTTGATGTTGTAGTCCAATGCATAAAATTTACTCACACAGCCTGAAAATTCAGCAGGTTTAAACAGCAACATCTGGGATTCATAGTTTAGATATAGGCAATATTTATTACCACGTTTTAAACATTCAGATATTTATGAAAAAAGTACAAGCTTTTTTAAGGTTGAAGAAGACCAGTAGTTTACATCGGAGTAATCCTTGCAGGATAGGAGATGACAAGTGTGGCAAGATGCAAATCAAGAGAGAAGTTGTTTGAATTCTATTTCACTTGCATCATTGTTGAAACGAGTCTGAGTGTCTGTCGTGCTTTTTATGGCTAATGGTACACATTCTTTCTGACAGGGTCTCTCTTATTATCTGAAGGTACATGGAATTCCCTTAGAATCCAGTAAAATGTGGAAAAAAACCCTACTGAAATGAACGTATCAAATATCGTACCTGAATTTTATCATTCCGAAGGTCAAGATGGGGATGGAAGAGCTTTCTCGGTCGCCACGACCGAGCTTTGGAACACTCTTCCTTTATCTATATCAGACTTAAATTACATCTTCCTTTTCTCAAGGCCTTGAAGACCTGGCTTTTTACTCTGGAAATGTGATCTTTCATATTCTGCTCCCACCAGATAGCTGTAATTGCTTTAGCGCCTAAGCGCCTGAGGGTATTTGTTTGTGTTATATAAATTGTTCATTCATTCATTCATTCATTCCAACAGATTCTAATCCCTCAAAATCTCTCAGTGACATTTGATGAAACTTTTCATGTCATTGTTCTCAATCGTTTGCACAAGATTGGCATTTCATTGTGAGCGCTGAAGTGCCTTAACTCCGTTATCACTGGTGGAACCCACGGGCCCATTTTTTGCTTACCTATGACATGCCTCATGGCTCATCTCTGATCCCAGTGTTTTTCAACATCTTACATAACCTTTAGCAGGAATAGTTAAATCCTTATTATATGACTTAATTTCAAATGCCAGCTGTACTCAGATTAATGTCTCCATTTGGAGTAACTTTGGGAAGTCTCCGCCTAGAATTTGTTCATACATGAGATCCAATGAGTTCTGGATGAACAACAATTGTTTGAAATTAAACGGTAATATGACTGAGGTCCTCATTTTTGGAAAACCTAGCATACACTTTGTTAGCCTCTTTGTGGCGGGTGGAACTACACAATGCTCCTATCCTTTCTGCTTCTGCCAGAAATGTTGGAATCTTCTTAACAGGATCTCACCATGAATTGCCAAATTTACCATCTAACAGTCCCTTGTTTTATCATTTTGAGAACGTCATGGAAGGTTTTTCACTGGCTTCCCCCTGTAACCCACAAAACAGTAATCTAGGCATGAATGGACCATGGGGATACCCTTAACTGGTATACCCAAGCCTTTCTGATAAACAGACTCCAGGTCATCTAAAACTCAGCAGCAATCTTATTCTTATTCTCACCTAATCTTTGCATATCCTCCATTTGCACAAGACAGCCGTGATCTAGACTCTCTGCTCTGCTCATACAGCTTTGCACAATACAGGTCCTCTCTACTTAAGCAGCTAACTTTCCGTTTACCATCTTACACATGCTTCATGTCCAGCTAACCTTAAATCAGCTGCATATACTCACATGCCTTAGATTCAAATTGGCTGATGTTAATTGTCATACTTGGCAACAAAGAGTTGGAACGATCTTCCTCATTTTCTTCACCAACTCTCCAGTTATTAACCTTCCGATAAACAACTTAAAACCTGCCTTTTTAACACATTTATTTGATTTCTCTCCATTTCTGGAATAGACTCTGCTTTCAGTGCCAGGGGACAGCAAATGCCCTTCACAAATCAAAATAACAACTAAGATATTAATTAGGCAGGTAATACAGTAAATCTTATTTTGACTACTATTATCCGGAAACAATAAAGGCACTTGCTCTCTTTCTGATCCTCCAGTTGGATCAGTAGGCTATTCAATTTGATTATGGCTCTTTAGGTAAGTAAACCTTCTGTGCTTAAGTTGGGCCAGGTAAAGGATATGAAAGTTGCTCTGCATGGAGGATCTGGAATATCTTCAGGTTAAAACACCCAGAGCTGAGTCACTAAACTCTAGTTTGAATACGTGTCTAAAATCAATCACTTGGCTTTTTACAAGCTGATACCATTTAAGAAATAGAAAATTCAGACTGTCACATATGAAAGCGAGTACTATATTGAGACCCAGTTGTTAGAAACCAAACAGAAGAAATTGTCACTGGGTCTCAATTTGACATTTTGCAAACTGAAGTCTTAAGAGCATTAGTGCAGTCAATCAGCCCAGTCTCACATACGGCAGCAAAGCGCTCTGTGGCAAGGACTCTATACTTTTTAATAATGCTAGTACCAAAGTTTTTGAATTTCTGTTTCACCAATGCATCACCTACACAAATTAGATTGGAATTCTGTGTATCCAACCAGCAAATTGCAAGGATGGGTCAATCTATAAAAGTATGGAAACAAATAAGATCTAATACCTTAAATCCAATGTGTTGCTTACTCTAGCAGGAAATACAGCAGAATCAAAAGCTACAGTTTTGGAAGTATTTACAAATTGCACTAAAGGAGTTATCGGCACACAAGGTTTGGGAAATGGCTATAACACCAGCATCCTTCAAAAATATAATTAACGAAATAATAAAATGATTGTCGCTGTTGAAAGATAAAGAACTACTTACTAAAAGAGCACATGCATGGATGGTCATAAATGAGTACAAGATGCTCAAATCGCAGCCTTGTTTAGAGATACCTTGGTCTGGAAAATGCATGGATGGTCATAAATGAGTACAAGATGCTTGAATCTCAGCCTTATTTAGAGATACCTTAGTCTGGAAAATTAAAAAATGTATCTATTAAAGTGAGATTTGGTAATCTCCCAGGATTAACGCATGCAATGCCAAGGCTGCGACCATCCAAGTAGACTGTGCAATCAATGGGACGAGAATATGATCCACTCAGTTTGTATATGTCTAGAAATTAAGGAAGAAAGAAGGAGATATTTAAAAACCTCTTTTAATATACGAGGAGTACAAACTTGTAGACAAGCTCTGGTAATTTTTTTTTTTTTTTTTTTTCCTTTTTTTATTGAGCAGAGCAAGAAGATACCAAAATACACATTTTCAATCAAAACAATTAAATCACAACAACTCAAGAAACCATTGCAGAGAATACAAAATCAAATATGTCTCAGATGTAATATAAGATTCATCTTAAATCGTTTAAGAGACAAATTAAGTTCTTAATTTAAAGTGCAAATGCAATTAGCAGCCAGTAATTTACTTTAGAAAAGTACAGTACTATTAACATCAAATCTACTTTTTCGTAATTTACCCCCAAAAGCAAGCTGATGAATAAAGTGCAAATGCAAAATAAGGCTACGGAGTCGCATGTATCTCAAATGTGCTATAAAATTCATCTTAAGTCGCTTAAGACACCAATTGAGTTCTTAAAAGTGCAAATGCAATAGCAGCCGGTAATTGACTTTAACAAAATACAGTACTATTAACAATGAATACAGTGTTATCACCATATAAAGTGCAAGTATGATAGCAGCAAAACTTGACTTAAAAGATAACCAAAGTATTTCAATCATAAAATACGACATACAAGGTTAGCGAGATAAAGTGCAAAATACAAATAGCAGCAAATAAATAACATACTAAAAAGAACCTTAAACATGAATCACCATTTTTTCGTGATTAAACCCTGGAAATTCTACGTTGCTAAACATATAAAACTTATATCAGTAAAAAATCGTTGCCTCAGTCACATTCAGTAATGCTTTATGGTCTAAACTGCCACATTAGAAAGCCCGTGACAAGTCCACTACCTATCCTTGAGTAAGAGTAACTCTTCAAATCTTTTCCAATTTTTCTCATATTTCCTTATACCGCCAACACGCTTGGCGTATGCCTCTTCAAATTTCCAGATCCTTTTCATTTTGTTGAACCAATTTAAATGATTTGGAATAACCTTAGATTTCCAATTTTGAAGTATCAGGGAACGGGCCACCATACAAGATATAGCTAAAAAAACCTTGTCAGAGCCGGATAAGTTGGCCTCGTCCCTTGAATACCCAAATAATGCAGTTTCCGCCTGGGGAGAAACACTCATGCCTAGAACTATTCCCATATTGTTGAAAATCTCCCCCCAGAACTGCTCCAATTGCGGACAGGAAAAGAAAATATGTAGCCATCCTCCTTCCTCCTCCTGATGGCAGCGAAAACACTTATTAAGATGGTCGGGATATCGTTTCTGAATCATAGCCGGGGTCCAATAAGCGAGCCATCTTGAAAGAAAGGACATTCTTTTAAAATTAGCAGCGCGTAGGGATCTGTGCCCTAAAAGACATATTTTTTCCCATTCTTTAGGAGTAAATCTACATCTAGTATCCCTAGCTATTTTTTCAATGTGGCCGACTATCCCCTTGGCCTGTTCGTCCTTCCGCAATACAGAATACCATTTCCCAAGTCCCGAGAGCTTGAAATCGTAAAGGTCTACCATGGTATTATTTGGAATGTTCAAAATGCCCTCAATACTGGAAATAAAATGAATTATCCGCATATATTCGAGGAATGTGGGCTTTCTACAACCTTCTGCCCTAACCATAATTTCTTGCCAAGATACTATTTTATTATGGATAATAAAACATTTAAGTTGGGAGAACCCACACTCTCCCCATATCTCAATGTGTCTTTGTTGCAGATGAAGGCCAAGGCTGTTGCACTCACCGAGACCCAAATATTGAAAGCCTGAGGAACTATTTTTTTTAAAAACTGTTTGAAGCCTAAACTGAACTTCTCGTAGAGATTTGTAACGGGTTTTCTTTGGCAGTTTGGCTGTTTTTAAGAAGGCAGACATTTGTGTTCCCCCTTCTAGTGCCATTTTCTCAAAAAAAAAACTATCGTCGATGCACTTATAATATAATAGATCCACCACTAAATTCATTAAAGCCGCCTGATAATACGTCCGTACTTGCGGGAATGCAAGACCCCCTTGATTTATGGGCAACTGAACTGTTGCTAATTTTACTCTAGGAGCCTTTTTTGCCCAAATAAATTCCCTAAACAGTATATCTAGCTCATTAAAATAAGATTGATTAAGACGAATAGGGACATTCAAGAATAGAAAAATCAGTAGGGGAAGAATAGACATCTTAATCAAAGAAACTCTCCCTATTATAGTAAGTGGGAGTGCAAACCATTGTTCAAGGAAGCTTTTTATCTTCTGCTTTGTTCTAAGATAATTTAGTTCAAATAATTTCTGATACTGGTTCGTAACATAAATACCCAAATATCTTATCGGGTCTGTTTTCATGGCCTGGACCCTCAAATTATTAGGAAAGACATTGGGATCAGTATTAAGAGCCAGTATCTCGGTCTTTTTTTCATTTATTTTATATCCACCAATTTGTTGAAACAGAAAAAACTCTCTAAAGACTAGCTCTAAATTCTCTTTCGTCGGGGTTAAATATAGAATAATATCGTCAGCAAACAACTTAACTTTTGACATCCCTGGTATAGGAGAAGAGATAGTAGCATTATTACGGATTTGTAAAACCAAGGGTTCAATAAAAAAGGTAAAAAGTAGCGGGGAAAGCGGGCAACCCTGCCTGGTTCCCCTTTTAATTGTAATTTCCCCTATTTGTTCCTGATTTATAACCACTTTTGCGCTAGCACTATAATAAATATTCTTTAACATCTTAATAATCTGTTGTGAAAGACCAATACGACTTAAAGTTAAAAACAATGTTTGCCAATTAACAAGATCAAAGGCTTTTTCAGCGTCAACCATAATTATTGCGGCAGGAATTTGATTAGTATTAAGAAAATCTATGGCATGAATTAAAAATTGGGTATTAGTAGCCATTGAACGACCTGCTATAAAACCTGTCTGATCCTTGTGAATTATTTCTTGAGCGGCAGGAAGGAAGCACTGAGCCCAAACTTTCATTAAAATCTTGTAATCGGAGTTAAGTAAACTAATTGGCCTAAAAGAGTTAACATCTAGTGGATTCTTATCTTTTTTCACAAAGGAAATTATTATGGACTCTTTAAATTCAGTTGAAACAGTTCCACCCATTCTAATATCATTAAAAAGTTTCTTTAGGGGAGATACCAGTTCTTTAATAAAAACCTTATAAAATTCAATAGGAAATCCATCCTGTCCACATGCCTTGCCCCCTGCCATGGAATTAATTGCATTTTTAATTTCTTCTTCCATAATTTCATCATCTAATTCTTTAATTCTGGCCTCTGACAGTCTGGGAAGATCAACATCCATCAAATACTTCCAAATTTGTTCGTCGTTAACCGGATATTCTGTTGAGTAAAGCTGTCCATAGTGGTGGAGGAAAACCCGTGAGACATTGTCCCTATCTAATACAACCTGTTCTGTGACCGGGTCCCTGATGGAGGTGATTAGGGAGGATTTCATTTTTTTCCTGGTGGAATTGGCTAACAACTTCCCCATTAGCTGGCTCTCTTCATATATTTTTTGCTGGTAGATTTTTGAATTGCATACTTCCTCAAGGATGAAAAAGTCTCTTAGTTCCCTGCTAGCTTTATTAAAGGAGTTGGGGGAGTGTTGTAGCATTAAGGCGTACTCCTCCTCGACCTTGTTCTGAAGGCTCTCAATTTGCAACCTCCGAGTTTTGGACTGCCCGGCCATGATAACTATTATTTGGGCTCGGGCCGTGGCCTTAAAACCTCCCCAGACAGCAAAGGGGGTGGCGGTATTGTTGTTTACCTCAAAATATTGTACAATCCACTCCCTAAATCCAGTAATCCAATCTGCATTTTGGAGGAGGAGGCGATCCATCTGCCACCTTGATCGTTCCCTATCTCTCCCCCCCAATAGCAAGGAAGCCCCAACAAGCGCATGGTCAGAAAAGGAATTACTACTAATCCATGCATTTGTCACCTGTATAGACCTAGATGTTAATAGGTAATCTATTCGGGAGGCCGAAGAAAACCGATGGGAGTAAAACGTGTAGGATTCCATTTCTTGATGGAGATCCCGCCAAGAATCTACAAGCCCAAACTGTTCCATAATTGCCACGATCATTTTTTTGGTATTAGGCTTCGACTGTCTTTTGTTTTTATTAGTGGAGTCTTTTCTAATATCCATAATATAGTTAAAATCCCCCCCTAGCACAATTTGCCCAGGAGAACTAATCAGCTTTTCGCAGATCTGGGTGAAAGGTAGGACATCATCCGATATTGGGCCATAATAGTTGATAAAATGTATTATCCGACCCCTAATTTTTGTTGTTACCCAGATCCATCTCCCTAGAATGTCTCTATGCACTTGAAGAAACTCCCAATATGTTTTATTAGAAAAATTAATTGCTACCCCCCTCATTGCTGCCCCTGAAGAGGCGAAAAAAGCCTTAGAGAATTTTTTGGAAATAAACAAATTGGGGGAGTTAGATTTAAGATGGGTCTCCTGAAGAAAGAGAACGTGGGGGTCTAAAAAAGCGGCCCATCTTATAAGTGCACCAGATTTCTTTTTATTTAATATCCCATTGGTGTTTAACGACAAAATCTTACAACTACCAGTTGCCATACTTTTGTACTCTATAAATCAATCCTGGCCTTCTTACTACTGCTCTTTTACCTGCTAACACCCACCCACCCACCACCCTGAAGAACCCACCCCCGGAAATGTGAAAAAAAAAACCCTGCACCACGCATGCCACATCTCCCACCTCCCACAATTGTTCCTGGGTGTCATGTTGATACACCCGATAGGGGGATCGTGACCCCCCCCCCTCTACCCCCTTGCCCCTCCTGCCCCCTGATTAGATCAAACCAGACATTACGGAGAAAGAGAAAAAAAAAAAAAAGAAAAAAAAAAATGAAAAAAATTAGATTACATTTCTTTTCAGGGGAAACAAAAACCAGCTTAAATAAATCTAGGATCATGTTTCCTCCGAGGGACCAGATATCCCTTTTAAACAAATCTGGGCCTCCTCTATATCCGAAAACATAAAAAATCTCCCCTTCACCAACACCTTTAATTTAGATTGCTGGACAATAGAGGCCTGGGCCCCATGAGCTTTAAAGAGGTGTAGCATCTTGACAAACTCTTTTCTTCTTCGAGCTGCAACAGCTGACATATCGGAAAAGATTCTACATTTCTGTGTCTCATTAATGGAGAATTGATGCTGTTGGATAGCTTTTGCCAACACCTTCTCTTTAATTCTATAGTCAGCAAAGTTGAGAAGAATTGTTCTAGGATAAGGAGAATTTGGAAAAGGTTGGGCTGGAATACGATGTGCCCTTGTGATAGACAGATCTCCTTCATAGTCTGGCAGCACTTGCTGCTTGATAAACGTGTTAACCCAGAGGAGAGTCTGAGAACCCTCAATCCCTTCAGGTACCCCCACTAGGCGGAGATTAGATCTCCTCGAATGACTTTCCAGTTCCTCAACCTTATTCTCGAGATATTTTTTCTTCTTGTCCGCTTCTTTTGAGTCAGCCATCACCGTCGCCAGTTGGTCTTCAATGGTGGAGATTCTGGCTTCTGCTTCAGAAACTCTAGAGGGGAGACCCATAATAGCCTCTTCGATTTTATCTAGCCTCTGATTCAGGGTGTTGATCTCGATTTGCTGAAGCTTTTTCATCTCCCTTTTCTCCTCTAAAATTAAATTCAGCATATCCCGAATATCAATTTGGTAATTTTCGGATTTCTCTGTGCCAATTTTAACAAACGGTAAAGCATCAACACCAGATGCTGGTAGAGTTAATAATGATTCCTGTGATTTCGATGAACAATCCAATATTAGCGGCGCAGAAGCCTGTGGATTATCCGGAGTACGTCTCAATTCTGGGGGATCTGGCGGATCCGATAAGTCATCAATCGATATTGGAGTACCTATCTGACCAGCTGGCCCAGTCCTCCCTATGGGACAAGGCTCCAAGCTTTTTAATTTGCTGAGCCGCGCTCGTGATCCCTCCCTCCCTCTCCCCCTCGCTGCCGATGGCGGACGCTCGCAACCTGCAGCCTGCAGCCTGCCGAGAACGAGTCGAGTTGATGAGATGATATGAGCGGGAGATTTGCGGTCTTTTCTTGCTCCTGTTGTTCTCTACGAAGGACTAAGGGGAGACGGATGAATTAGTAAACTGAACCTTCGCTGGAATACGAACCCGCTGCTTTCTGGACCTCCTCTTGACCGACTGGGAACTCTCAGCTGTCAGGGGCCTGGATGGACTCGGCAAAGGTGAGCAGCTGAATTTACTCTGAACATACCCTGTGTGCGGCCAAGCCTCGTCGTTTGAGACGTAAGGAGTGGAATAAGACGGAGTTGCTGGCCAGAGAGCTGCACTGTATTGGTAGTTAACATTAACATTGACATCTACACAGGGGCGTGTTTTCGGTTCCCTCGAGTAGAGATCTTGCGGGGAATTGACGGACCCTGTTACCTGCTGAGGGAACCGCTCACGCCATCTCTACGCCAGCGCTGCTGGCGCTGCTGTTCTGGGCACTCCTTGCTGTTCGTCTCCCCCGCCGCAGCCATCACCATACTTGCGGTCGAGAGCGGGGGGAGACTACAGCCCCCAAGCACCCCTGCGGCTGCTGACGCCGCCGACGCGCCCGGAGGCGCTTTAAAAACACGCGCCTTCCTCCGCGTCGCGGGACGCGCGCGGGCGGCGCCGGGCTGAGCCCGGGCAGAGGGCGGGCCGTCTGTGGCCGTCCGGGGCCGAAGGAGGCCGGGCTGGGCCACCCCTCTACCATCTCCTTCTCGTCTTTGGTGAGTTTTAACAACCTTCTAAATATGGAGTCTGTAAATGCTGGTATCACACAGGACGATTTCCCGTTCCCCCCTGCCACATTTGAGTCCCTACTTGAAAATGCACTGAACTTGGTATCAAGTGAAATAGCTGACACTGAAAGAAGAATGTCCATGAGCTGTTCTAACAACATTATCCAGTCGACATCATTGTCAAATAGCCCTGGGATTCCTCTATCACCAGCTGTTGTAATTACAAAACCGGTATTGGTACCACCATCCCACGTATCCCTGTTGTCTGAGACTGCTCCAACTATTACAATTGCTTCCCAGGATGATGTTATTACCCTGGGACCTACTGACACTAGCAATAAACAGGGAGGGGAAAAACGCAAAAGGGGTACTACCAAATCTAGTGCCAATAAAAGGAAAAGACTCCCAACGAGCAAGAATCAGCCTACGCCTCAGAGTCTGTGGAATAAACAAAAATTCACTGAGGCACAAATTGCTCATGTTGTGGACAAAGATATTGTGGTTGCGGATGATGATACTCCTACCGCAACCACCACTGACTCAAGTGGGACCTCTAACACTATATGGACCCAAACAACACTAATGGGAGATAATTATCATCTCACGAAACAGAATGGGAACCTTATAGATACTATAGTGGATACTATTTTTAATCGACTAGAGAAGCAAATGATCAACCAGTTTAATAACGTTTTTAAAAGACTTGATAGATTAGACAACCTGGTCAGAAACGAAGAAGCAAAAAGAAAGGGGTCGGTCATCCTGGATCAAATCAGAGCTGACCGTCTTGTAAAACAACTTGAATCCGTAAGCAACACTCTGTCACTAAAGAAACAGGAAGTTCCCATCTTACTGGGCGGTGGCACGAGTATTCCTGGAACATCAGCCCCTTCACCTGCATTACCCCGATCTGCTAATGGAGGGAAGAACCTGACAAAATCTAACTTACCTCCCAAATCTACCCCAATGCCTGCACCTAGACAAACTGCCCCTTCTGTTAGTACTAATAAAAAGGCCAGTAACCTCAAAAACGGTTCTATCTACCCTATAACAGCAACAAGACCAACTGCTGATAACAATAAAGGTATCGGGCATGCAGGGACAAGCAAGCCTTTTAAACACCAAGGGCCCGCCTTACACTTGCCACCGGATGCTTGTCCCTATGTTCTAGTTCTTGCAGGAGTACCACCGTTGAGGGAGGAACAGGGGGAATCATGGGTGCAACTGCAAAATAAATGCATAGATTGGCTAACTAAGCATAAAGGTGTTGGATTTGATATTTCCAGAGAGATTCTATCGGCTCGTAGGGTGTCCTGGGTTGGCCCTTTAATTAAAGATAAGGAAGGTGACTGTATTGTCCTCAATTTTAAAAACCCTGGTACCGTAAGATTTTTACTCAACAGGAATGGTAACGGCTTTGCGATTTCTACAGTTGTAACTATGTTACCTTTGAGTTACTTTTACAGACAACCCACAATGCAATCACGGCCACCCTTAATGCAATTTCAATTACCATCAATGCATTTCCAGCCACCCTTTACGCAATTCAGCCAACTTTATCTCCACTCAATATGTTTAACAGATTTGCCCCTTTGTCAGATTTGGACACGTTAGACTGACCCTTATTGATTAATTCAGCCGATTCTTCATCAATGGCAACAATCACCGAAACTTTGGAAGTCCCACAACCTTTGTCTTGGACTGTAGAGAGAGAAAAACCCACAAACCAAAGTCTATTGTCCCAGGTATCCGAACTATCTTTTGTAAGTTGGAATATAGCGGGACTTAATACTAAAATGAAAATTAAAGAATGGCTAGAATGGGTTAAAAATAACTGTGACATACTGATGCTACAAGAGACTTGGTGTACAACTACACCTACAATGGAGGGTTTTTGTTGTTATAATCTAAAGGCTTCTGTTTCAACTATGGGTCGCCCCAGTGGGGGTTTATCTATTTGGACTAAAATTAAATCCGGGGTACAAACAAAATTGATCCCTACCCCGGGTAAATGTTTTATGGCTATGAAGTACATTAACAGGATGAAATTATGTTTAATCAATTTTTATAATAATGATTTTGTTACTCGTCCCAATGACAATTTCTTATCATTGTTTAATTTTATTGACGAAATTATGGAGGGGCAGAAGTATGGGTTCTTTGATGGCATCTGCATCGGAGGGGATTTTAATGCTCACCTGTACCGTAATAGTCCTCCATGTAGAAACGGTGAAGAGTTGAAAAATCATCTAGCCTCCCGTGATTTAGTAAATGCAATGGAAACTGCTGGTTCTAGTGTAAACAATATATTAACACCAACATATATAGGCCAGGGTTGTGCGTCCACGATAGATTATATATTTATCTGTCCCACACTGTGTGATATAATTTTAAAAGCAGAAGTAATCTGTTCCGCATATAGTGATCACTATCCGCTTAGAATATACTTAGATAACCCACAGACCACGAAGGTTACACTGAGAGCAGAGTTGGGGGAACAAAATCTGGACTTATCCACTGATAGATTAAGATTAATATGGAAAGGGGTGGATAATAAAGATATTCTAGCTAGAGTAATCAAAAAGCACCCTATGATAGTAGAGACCTGTCTGTCGCATATTAGCCCAGGCGATGATGTGGTTATTGCTTTTGGTAATCTCTGTGGGGCTATTAAAAGAGAATCCTCTAAACCAGCTAGGCCTAATATAGATCGTGGCTCCCGCTGGTTTGACTCCTCCTGCTCTAAGGCCAATAGGGACCTGAGGGCTGCCTTAAAAATCAATCCTAGGGACGATCAACTAGTGAGAGAATTAAGATCAAAATATAAACTCGTGTTACGTATTAGATCCGAGGCCCTAGTGATTAATCACTGGGAATCTCTCACGCGCTTTGCCTCACTAAAGGATACGACAGGTTTCTGGAAAGAAGTCAAGTCCCTTAGATCTTTTGGTTCGAACATCAAACCAATCAATTGCAATATAACTGGTGAAGCGTGGGTAGAGCATTTTTCTAAAATCTATGCTATATTACCCTCTTCCCAAGATATTGCCCCCTCATGTAACACTGTTGACCGATTGAATTTTTTAGTACCCGAGGTGGAGGACGCTATACTTGAGAGCACCAGTAATAAAGCCCCAGGTCCGGATGGTCTTTCTATCGACCAGATTAAATCCGAAATACATTTTTGGGCCCCCTTATTATGTAACCTATTCAATAATTTGGCTGACAGCTCAATTCCCGACTCCTGGTCGAACAGTGTAATCGTACCGATATTCAAAAAAGGTGACAGGTCGGATCCTGCCTGTTATCGTCCGATTTCACTGATCGATAATACGTTAAAAGTTCTCGGAAGGATAATTTTTAAAAGAATACGAAATTGGGCTGAGGATAATAATGTTTTACATTGCAGTCAACTGGGATTCAGAAGCCATGTGGGTACAATTGAACAATGCCTTAATCTGAACTTGATTATGGCTAAATATACTATTGTCAAAAAGTCCCCGCTTTATTTAGGTTTTATGGATCTGAGTTCTGCATTTGATTTTGTTAATCGTTCTAGGTTGTGGTCACTTTTGCTTGATTATGGTTTGGATAGCTCACTGGTATATTTTCTTTCCTATTTACATAGGGATCTAAAGGCGAGAGTACGTATTAATAATGATGGCGAATTATCTGATGATATTTTTATTAGCAGAGGAGTTAGACAGGGCTGCGTACTCGCCCCTCTGCTTTTTATTTTGTACATTAACGGGTTGAGCCGCTCTCTGAGCATGAACACTAAGGATGTACCAATTATAAATGGTTCCCCCATTTCTACCCTACTTTATGCGGATGACGCAGTATTAATGGGGCGTACTCCGAATGCTTTACGCATTTTAATCACTGGGTTTGTTGCTTTTATGTCTGATTTGGGCCTAAGTACTAATTTTAAAAAATCTTTCATTATGAACTGTGGACCTAAAAAGTATAACATCACTTCGATAAAATCAGGGGACAATATATTAAAATGCACCAGCACCTTCCCTTATTTAGGGTTATTATTCTCTAACACAGGCTCATGGCATCCACATGCTGCCTATGCGAGAAATAAAATTGGTAAATCGATTAATTCAATTTTATCTCTCCGACAACCCAAAATGGCCGATGTTATTTCCCCCCTGCTTAATATTTATCGTACCCAATGCCACCCAACTGGTACATATGGAGCAGAAGTGTGGGGTTATTGTAACAGCACTTCTCTCCAATTGGAGGAAAATAGATTTTGTAGAAAGGTACTGGGGGGAGTTCCCTGTGCGCCCACATTTATCTGTCATAATGAACTTCGGCTGCCATATATTGCTGATTTTATTAGGTCAAGGCCTGCGCTTTTCTGGATAAAAATATGGTCCAACCCAGCTGCATCTTTAACACGCAGCATAATATCTGATTGTTTACTACATGAAAGCTCCCACCTTATACCCTGGTTAAATGCAGTTAACAACAGCCTGTTGAGTGTGGGACATGGTCTTCTGTTCAGCGCCCCTAATATCATTGCCCCTTCTCACAAGAACGGTGTAAAACGGGCACTGTTTGATTTATATAAGGAGGAACGAAGGAGATCCGAATTGGTAAAACCTGTTGTTATCAAATATCTGCCACTAACTGATCCAGACAATGATAACCTAAACAAGCCCTGTAGATACCTGTCGATTCCAATTGGAAGATGGAACCGGAGCCTTTTATTTAGGTTCCGGGAAGGAAGTATTGTCAATTTACTAAGCTTCCCCCTTGGCTATAATAAAAGTTTAGAAGAGCTGGATTGCCCTTGTCCAGAGGGGGGAAAACAAAGTTTGTTGCACTTCTTTTTCTTCTGTGGCCATTATAAGCTGTATACCCGTCAATATCTAATGCCGATTTTTCGTAAACATAACTTAAGGGACTTTAATCTGGCATTGAGATTCTTACAAATGTTGCCAACAGACGAGGTTATACATGTGGTAAATTGCTTTATAAAAATCTGTGTAAGATCTAGGGCAAGCATGGAACACACATAATGGTTACTGAATGTACATTGCATCTTATCATTTTGATATAAATTGTATATAGAATCAATTATATGTGTGTTTGGATCTGTATGATTATTATGGAAGTGGATAAGGCGGAATCTACAACTATATATATTAATAGACCATGTATATCCTTATTATGCACCTTGCACTTTACGCTATATATGCTGCTAAACCCAATTGGAAATCTTGTTCTTGAATAGACTATGTATATCCTTACTATGTACTCTGCACCTTATGTTATATATGCTGCTCAAACCTAATTGAAAATTTTGTTTTTAAAAATTTTTATACATGTTTTTATGTGTTTTTAACCTGTATGTACTTTTATGGATGTATTCATTCCGAATAAAGATCATTTGAATTTGAATTTGAATTTGAATTTGAATTTTAGAGATCTTGCCGGGGGAAAAGAGAGAGGTGGTCCCCTTGGCACTCCAGGGAAAATGGTGAGACCTCAGAGGGAGGGTATACATCCTGTACCGCGGCTGTTGATAGTCTAAGCTTCCAACAGGAGACACAAGCAGAACAATTGAATATTAGCCCGGAAGGGGGTACCTTGCCGGATCAGAGTAATCAAGACCTCTGTATTGGGGGGAAGATGTTAAAGGAGGTGAAAAAATTTCCTTTATTTGCCAAAAAACAGACTTTACTATCATCTCACTCCCCTACACTTCAACAATCTATCGTTACATCTGGCCTTGAGCTCCCAAATTCCTTAAAATTAAAAAAGCTCTGGTAATTGTTGTAAGCCAACTGACATAATCACGAATGCAAACTTTACAAAATTTTTTATTTTAACAAAAGAGAAACTGAAAGCCTCTGACTTGAGCATAGTAAATTTGATAGTTTCAATCAGTTAATATAGAAATCTAATTGTGCAGGACAATTTGCATATAAATTATGATTTTATGAAAATAAAAGTAAAAGAATGGTGGATATGTAATATAGAGGAATTAAATTTGCCAACAGTATTTCCTCTTAGATTTCAGAATTGAGAAACTGTTTTTATTATGGCTGTGTAATTGATGATTTTATATTGTATGATTTTAATTAATCAAGCAATAAAGTTTTTGAATTGAATTGTAAAACAGTCCATTCCATTTTGAATCTTTATTCGATCCATTAATAAACAGTTCATAAAAGTAAAATCTCATCACATATATTATGATAAACACTATTTGCATAAATACCAAAACATTTAAGATGTTTTTTTAAACAATTAAAATCAGATTAAAACTATAATTGATCCTTCCTTAAAGATTCAATGCGTCAAACTTCTTACCCTTCTGTTTCTCCAGCAAGCCCATAAAAAAGACGCTACCACAAAACAAACGTAAGGGTTAGGCAAGGCTTTTAGAAAATATAGTGCAGCTTTACATTGAGAGATATTTTGACGCCTTAAAATTGTGAGAAGGAACTTTTCCCTTTCGATACAATAAAATGGGCAAAAGAGCAGCAAATGTAAATCAGACTGGGGAAGTGATTGTCACACGGGCATGGGCCTAGTTCTGAAAGCTTGAACCTTTTTTTCTGGGAACCCCAGCATCAGTGGGATTAGGTACAAGCGGAATAGCAGCAGGTAAACCTATGCTGAGCCACTGTGACATGGTTTAGATAAAAAATAACCTTCCCCCGGTCTGGGCGAGAGTCCATTATAAACTATAAACGACTGTGATCACCTGTTCTTTTCCCAAAGATCAGCAGAAGCCTTTTGTAGAAATAGATACATTATTTCCTGTTTAGATACCTTGGTACATAATAAAGGGTTCCTAAATAATTCTCGCTGCCCAATTGCTTTTAGTTCAGCCTGAAAGTAACTAAGCCAACCAATTCTGCTTTAACCCTGAAGCCTCAGACAGTCCCTGATTATATGTTGCGTTAAATCAACGGTATCCCTACGCCAGATTGAAACCCACAAAAGAATAGGTGCTAACCTGATAGAATCACACAGGTAAGGGAGACCCAGTTCAAGATGTAAGATGTAATTAGAGGTAGAGGAAGGTAACGAGGCCCTTGACTTAAAAAAGGCATCTTCCGCTATCCGAAGCTGATCTATTTTGGCCATTCCCCAAACTCCCGCCCCATAGGTAGCAGCTGCCTTTGGCTTCACTGGATATATGGTCTTAATCATTTCCAGTGGGCTGGCTCCTAATTTTTTAGCAAAGCCTTTTATAGCTTGAAGACCCCTTTCCATGCCCAGGGCTCTGGTTGCAACCAAGTTATTCCATGACTATTTACTATCAAACAAGATCCCCAGATAAGGAAAAGAGTCAACCACCTCGAATTTCTTAGAGGCCAGATGGAAAATATGGAGCGTTTGTGCCTCTCGGAGCTCATGCTATTATTTTGAACGATTTTGACTCGTTCACTCTAAGATCCAGTGAAGCCATGAATAAGGCGTAGGAAGATAGCAGTTTTTGGAGAGCTACCCTAGTCCTCGCGATCAAAACCGCATCATCGGCGTATGCCAATATGGGGAGTTAGTTGTTTCCAAACTTGGTAACATCTAAAGACAGTCCAGACAGGGCCGCCTCCACCCCCTTAGTATAGATGGAAAAAAGAAATGGGGCAAGGACACAGCCCTGTCTGAAGCCATTTTCTATTTTAAATGAGCGTGTGCATTCCCCATTTCTGCCATATCTCACCGACGCTGAGGCATTGGAATACAGCTGACGAATAAAGCGGATGATCAGGGGATCAATTCCCATTCCTTCCATCATGGACCACAGTTTTGAATGGGACACGCAGTCGAAAGCGGCTGAGAGGTCCATGAATGCCATATAGATTTTCCCATTTTTCGCCTTTGTATATTTATCTATACAAAGAGAAAGATTCAAACCTTGATCCACTGTCCCCTTGCCCTTTTGGGAGCCATATTGTGCCAACATTAAAATATTGCATTCATGGGCCCATTCATCCAATCTAGCTAGCAACAACTGGCCCATAAGTTTGGGAGTTTAATCCAAAGGGATATTGGTCTATAGTTTTTAGGGCTGCCCCTATCTCCCTTTTTAAAAATAGGAACTATTGCACTATGGTTCCATGATGGCGGGGGGCCCTCAACCACTATACTATTAAAAACATTTGTTAAAAGGGGTGCCCAGAGTTCATAGTTGTCCTGGAAAAGGTCTATTGGGACCCCGTCAGGCCCCAGGACCTACCCTTGAGCACACATTTCCAATGCTTCCCTCACTTCTCCAATAGTAAAAATCAGGGTACCTTGGGAAGACAACAAAAAATCTGTATAAGGGGGCTCATTAGGTTGACGTGTAAAAATACTTTCAAAGTGTCCTACCCATACTTCTTCCTCTACATAAATATCTAGAGTTGGGGTAGTCACATTTTTGAAATACGGCGTATTTATGACTTTCCAAAACTCCTTACTACTCCTGGAGCTAGCTGCACGTTCGAGGTCATCCCACGCCTTTTCCTTTAGCTCATTTTCGCGGGTATTCCTTGCCTGCTTGTAATCGTTCCGGAGTACAGGATCTCTTGTCTGTGATTTTAGTGCACTATCTAGTGCTCTCTTTGCTACTGAGCAAGCTGAGTTGAACCAGCGACCAGATGGTACATCAGTTGCTGGTTTCTGACGGGTAAGTGCAATTTTGAAATTTCCTATAAGGGTTGTGAAATAGAAAATTAGAAGAGGAGGGGGGCCACCTTCAGTCAAACAGTGTAGGATATCTCCTTTCACTTGGGATATTATACGCAAGACTAAGTTCTTTTTCATGACCTGGTCCCACCTCATTTGATATCCATTTTTCCTTGCAAGAGTGTTAATATTAATTTTCAAATGGGGTCTCTTCACTTTTTGAGGGGCACTTATATGAATAAGTAGGAGGGCATGGTCGCTATAAGGAGTGAATGTATCACTAACGAGATCCACTATATTCTGTATTGTTTTTGAGACTAGGATAAAATCAATTTTAGACTCAGAATTGTTTCTCCTAAAAGTTGGCTCTATCTGACCTGTTTTTCCACTATTAATCACAGTCAGGCCCCTTGTAAAAAGCAGCCTATTGAGCGTGTCTCCGTAAGTATTATGTACAAAGTGTGGAAGGGGATTACCCTCCGGATCGTTTCTTACACACACAATGTCGTTATCATACTTACACGTGGGTATTAAAATCTCCCACCCAAATTAGTCTAGGTTTCCCCTTCTGCTTAGCCAGATGAATTAGACGTAGGTCCTCATTCAGGACCTCTAATACACTTTTCATACTTGCTCCGAATTCATTATTATAAAAATTAATTAATAACCACTCTCCAACAGGTAAGAAGTCTAATTGGAGAATTTAAAAGCATTTATTCCTGGCACCCTCCTGTTTTACTTGTGCTGCTAGTGTATTGGAGACTAGGGTTAAAAGAACACCTTTAGCTCTTCCGGACACTGAAGGGACTGCAGGAGTGTGGATAGTACGGTAGCCCGGGAAACAAACTGGTTCCTGAGACCACGTCTCTTGGAAACAAACAATATCTATTGTTTGCCAATAGTTATGCCATTCTTCGTTACCTATTTTTGAGGTAATTGCGAGAAATGCGCATGCGCGGGCGTCCGCGCATGCGCATTTGTCAGAAGAAGTTGGAAACCAGGAAGAGGGAGCCCCGGAGACGCCGCGCTTCATGGTAAGTGTCTTTACTTTTATTTAATTTACAATTAGGGTATGTTTAAAAGGAGGGCGGGCGGGAGGTGGGTGGTGGGTGGCAGGCAGCTACGCTTTGCCCTGGCGTGTGCGTAGCGCTGCCTGCTTCGCCTACTTCGAAAACTGCGAAGCAGGCAGCGCTACGTACACTACGTGGGCGAAGCGTAGTGTCACGCCCAGGGTTAATTTTAATAGCATTAGAGGCATGTGTATCAAACAGAATTACAATAACATACAATATGCTGTATGTTAATGTTGAGCATAGCTGTCATAACCTAGTTCAGGATTTTTTTAAAAATATGTACTGTAATATCCCATGTACACATGTGTCTATGCGTTGTGTGCACCCTGTTGCAAAAAATATTCAATGATTGGCAATTTTTTCTTTAGGGGTAGTATAGCAGTACGTATGCTAATATTGAACTCCAGCACAACTCCCAGTGAGTCAGGAAGGTGACACAGGTTTGTGTCATTGCTAAGTGGTTGTTGTGAGATGGTAATTCAGATGTTTGGGTGCAACAGTGTGTATATTTGATTTTTTAAGTATACATTTAAATATTTTAATTATAAAATGTTTATTATTTAAAAACTCCACAAATCTCAGAATTCCTACTCGCACACATCCAATGCATACACAGAACCAAAGCGTGGCACAACCTCACACTGCACATCAGAGCCTCCTCCTCTTCTCTTCTTAAATTCTGCGAGATGCTGAAGACCTGGCATTTGAATTACCCAACCTACCATAGGAAGGACTAGGCACACATACCTGCTCAGTGCCAGGATACCCCCTGCGGGGGGTAGAGTTCTTTACAAATACGCATAACATAACATGTGGAATCATTTAACATCTGCTTACTGGTGGAGGTAAATTTCAGTGCTATTTTCCACCGATTCTCAAATAAAAAACACATCTGTAAAAGGTTTTAGAATTTTGCATCTGTTAAATATTGAGAGCCCTAGATGTGGCAGGCTGGTCCTTTTGGTCCAGGTCTCAAAACCTTGGATATATCTGCACTTGAACTTAAACTTGATTAGTGTTTTGCAAGCATTAAAAATGTGCTCTTTCAGCCAGGTGTTGAGGTGGGGTCCTGTTGAGAGAAGATACGTCTGGTGTTAGAAGTAAGTATGCTCACCAAGAAGGACCACAAGGCTGTAAGTTGTACTTTACTAATCACATAACATAATTTACAGAAACAAACAACTTATGGTGATTTAAGAGGTCAAAGATAACCTTAGAAAGCAATCCAAGTGGTAGCTGTGGAGAGCAGCCCTCAGGCTTAGTCTTGAAGGAATGTTAAGCAGCTTGTTTTCCCAGAATGCAACCTTACAGCATAGGTTAAATGAGAGGAGAACCACACAGTAGTTATAAAAATATGTATTTATTAATAAAACACTCTGTAGTACCATACAGTATCTCCTACACGGAGATAATCACAAAGCACACAATACTTAAGCACAGAAATGACAGTAAATAGCACTAATACACAGTGGGCACCAGGGAGGGACCAAACCATATACTAAAGTAGTGGTATAAGAACCATGACTCGAGTCAAGACAATGTTGAGAGGACGTAGAATCGCTGGGACCACAAGCAAGCATCCAAGGTAGGGACCCCACGGAAGACGGGTGCAGTGTGGCAACACGACCGTGTGCTCCGTACAATTGTATGGGAGAGCCACGGTTGAAGTTTCAAGGTTAAGGACCCTTCCCAGTGGACTTCGAAGTAATCCCGTGGAAGTTAGGAGGATGGAGAGCCACCCCGCCTGTGGATACTAATGTACCCAAGTTACCTATTCCAGGGAAGCTGGGTGCATAGGTCTGAAGTGGTGTTGGAAACCGCTGTCGAACCCAATGGAGTACTTCAAAGAAGAGCCGCTGCTGGAAGGAAGAATAGAGTCTGTTGGAATCCAAAGGTGGATTCTTGTTGAAGAGTACCTGAAAGCAAAGGGGACAGAGTCTGTGTCACTCAGGAGTGACCAGGGGCTCGGTAGACAAATGCCCACCAATGTTGCATGCTTCTGGTGCGTTGATGGAGTTCTTGACTTTGCAGCTGCATGGATCAAGAAACATTGAGGATGACCCGGAGCTGGATATGAGCTGTCCAGGGAAGGGTGTCGAGTACTGAGTGGTCGGTGTCCAGCTGGAGCAGCAATAAGCCTTTGCATCAGCAACCCATGCAGAAGGTCAAGGATGTGTACGGTTCAGACCAGCAAGGTCCAGGAGAATCACAAAACACAGGGGAGTCAGGGCAAACCTGAAGCAACCAGGGAAGCCCAAGAAAAACAAAGTTGACCCTCAAATAGACCCATAGGCCGAGGCACAGGAGTCGTCAGAGGACCTCAAGGGATTTCACCAAACAGCAGCCCACGGAGCACTCGGTGTGAGTCCTTGGTAGGAAATGGCACCAGAGGTTGGGGCTACTTGGAGCTCAATGTACTTGTTCAGGAGACACCAACATGCATATGCACTTGCATAAGTACATGGTGCACAGGGGTTCTGGTATTGCAGCCTCCAAAAGAGATTCTGACCTCAAACTTGGTGAGAGGGCAGCTCAGACCTCTAGGGACGTAATAACATATGTCCTGTGTTGCTGAAACCTTTGGAGTCCGTAGGATCTCAGGGTCAGCAGACCAGACAGCAGCGTTGCGGTGCCTGCGAATGCAGGGGAGTCACTCCTTCTTTGGTTGTCCTTGATGCTCCACAGGTCCTGCACAGATCCTGTATGGTGCATGGGCACAGATGATGCTTCAGACTGAGAGGGAGATGAAGTTGGGCCCAAACAAAGCCCAACGAAGTCCGGAGTGTCCAGACGGTCGAAGCTCATTGGCTTCTGGTTCAGAATCTTGTCCATGTTGAAGCTAAGATTCTACAGCCAGGTAAGCCCTTTAGTACCCACGGGAGAAGGCTGGACAGATTCAGGGGAACCTCCCAGGGGAAGGTCTGGACAGTGGGGAGGTTACTCCTATATCCTTTGTCCAGTTTTGCACCAGATCAGTAGCCAACAGCTCCCAGGACTGGTTTTAACTGGACTATGTACAGGGACACCAAATGTGCCCCTCATGCAGACTTGCGGTTGCTGGCAAGCGCACCCACCCAGCCCTAATACACCAAATCCTATCTGGGAGGTGGTAACACCTTCCTGTGACAGGATGCCTATTGTTCTGCCTTCCCCCTGCTCGAGCTTGGCTCAGCAGCAGGAGGACAGAAATGTGTCTCTGGTCGACAGCAGCCATTTTGTGCTGTCTGGGACAAGAAGGTTGGTACTGGGAACACCAGGGACCCACCGAAGCTCGCTTCTGAGGGGTGGAATCATACCTCCCACACCTGTTACCGGTGTAGGGGTATAATTCCAACATGTTTGACACCAAACACGATAGGGTTTGTTTCAGCCATTTTAGAGTTGGTCATCACGCGGTCATCTTATGCCACTCTATTTGTCGTAAATGGCTGGCTCACTGAGAACCCAGAAGAATGGACTCTATAGGCTGCAGGGGTGTCCTGCTCATGCAGTGGCACCCTCTCACTTAGAACCAAGCACCCTGCCTTCAGGATTGTTAAGGTCTGCTATATGGGTGACTGATAGGTTTTAAGTGCAGTGACCCTCAGATATAGTAAACCTATATCTTAAGTAAGTGGTGCATGCACCACTTTATACAGGTGGCAATGGCAGGCCTGTAGTTCCCTTTTGCATGGCCTCTCATGGGTGGCATAATGCATGCTTCAGTCCATTGTAGGCCTTTGGGGCGCTATGCCAGGAAACATTGGTACAATATCCTAGGTACTGACAAGGGTACCCAGGTATCCAATCTGGAGTGTACCTAATTACAAAACTTAACAGTTTAGGGAGAAAGCAGATAGATTGGGGTCCTGATAAGCAGTATACCAATCAGACTAGTCAAAACAGTATCACGTTTATCAAAAAGTGGGGGTAACCATAAGAAGCAGATCCTACTTTCCTACACAACTCCCCCACACGTAAAGAGATGAGACTGATCTTTCCCAGTTGAGTCTTCATTTTCTAAGTGGAAATATCTGGAGAGTCCATCTGCATTGGCATGATTACTCCCAGGTCTATGTTCCACTGTATAGTCCATCCCCTGTAGGGAAATGGACCACCTCAAAAGTTTGGGGTTTTCACCCCAAATCTGCTTTAGCCATAGGATGTGCTTATGGTCTATCTGAACAATGAAGTGAGTGGCAAACAGGTATGGCCTCAGCTTCTGCAGGGCCCAGACCACAGTGAGTACTTCCCTCTCTATAGCTGACCAACGTTTCTCTCTGTGGGTCAGCCTGCTGATAAAGGCTACTGGTTAATCCTGACCCTCTGCATTAAGTTGTGATAACACAGCCCCTATCCCCAACTCAGATGCATCTGTTTGGACAATAAATTGTTTGGAATAGTCAGGACTCTGCAGAATGGGAGCAGTGCACATGGCCTGCTTGAGATCATCTTCTGACAGATAACTGTCCACTGAACCTTCTTGGGCATTATTTTTGATGTAAGATCATTCAAGGGAGTCACTATGGACCAATATCATTTTACAAATCTTCTGCAGTACCCAGTCAGGCCCAAGAAACCTCTGACCTGAGTCTGGGTAGTTGGAGCAACCCAGTCCCTGATGGGCTGGATTTTGCTCTGTAATGGTTAAACCTGGCCTCCACCCACAAGGTGGCCCAAGTACACAACCTTGCTCTGCCCTATCTGGCACTTAGTAGCCTTGATAGTGAGGCCTGCTTTCTGCAGAGCCTCCAAAACATTATTTAGGTGGACCAGGTGATCCTCCCAGGTGAAGCTAAAGACAGCTATATCATAAAGATATGTTGCACTGTATGCCTGTAAGGACTTTATTCACCAGCTTTTGGAATGTGGCAGGTGCATTCTTCAAACTAAAAGGCATTCCGATAATTTATAATGCCATCTAGGGGTTGAAAATGCTGTTTTTGGTTTGGCATCCTCAGCTGATTTGCCACTAGCCAACAGGAAATGGATGAGCATCAGTCCTAGTGAATGCATTGAGTCCCCTGTAGTCAACACAAAACTTCATCTCTCTTTTACCACCCTGAGTGTGAGGCTTTGGTACCAAGACCACTGGGCTAGCCCAGGGCAATCTGAGGGCTCAATAACTCCTAACTGTAGCATCTTTTGGACCTCAGTCCTTATGCAATCTCTGACATGGTCAGGCTGCCTGCAAATCTTATTTTTAAAAGGTAGACTCTCAGTGTCCACTTCATGGGTACACCAGATGGTCTGACTAGGAGTCAGAGAGAACATGTGTCTATATTGATTGAGGACCTTCCTGTAATCAATCTGCTGTTGGTCAGTGAGGCTGCCTGCGAAGGCTACACCATCAAAAGACCCATCATCAGGGTTGTGAGGTAGGACATCAGGGAGAGGGTCACTCTCTTCTTCCTGTCCCTCACCTGTTGCCATGAGCAAGCCCATATCAGCCCTATCCATAAAATGTTTGAGTCTGTTCACATAGAGCACCCTGTGGGGGCTCCTAGGAGTGCCAAGGTCCACCAAGTAGGTTACCTTACCTTTCTGCTCAATTATAGTATGGGGTCCACCCCACTTGTCTTGGAGAGCTGCTGGGGCACAGGCTTGAACACCCACACCTTCTGCCCTGGCTGATAAACAGTCAGAACAGCCTTTTAGTCATGCCAAGCTTTCTGAAATTCTTGACTTGCCTCAAGATTTTTGCTGGCCTTCTTCATGTACTCAACACTCCTGGAGCACAGACCAAGTAAATAGTCCACAATGTCTTGTTTAGGAGGTTTGAGAAGTAACTCCCATCCCTCCTTCACCAAACAAAGGGGACCCCTAACTGGATGCCCAAACAGAAGTTCAAAAGGGCTGTAGCCAACCCCCTTCTGTGGGTCCTCTATGTAGGCAAAGAGAAGGCAGGGCAACAGGACATCCAAGTTTCGCCTAAGCTTTACTGGGAGACCCATGATCATGCCCTTGAGGGTTGTGTTGAACCTTTCAACTAACCAATTGCATTGTGGGTGATAGGGTCTCATGAACTAATAGTTCACTCCACACTCCTTCCTCATTGCATTGATACCTCTGCTGGCCTCCCGCAGCGCAGGACGCTGACAACAGCAAACACCGTAGCCGTGAGGAGAACAGCCAACATTACCCATGCCTGTCTCCTACCATCATCCTGCTACCAGCCTGCCGTGACGGGACGGCCAATGCGGGACTACAGTTCCTAGCAGCCCCGCCCACCATCAAGCTGTTTCCCACGCCTAGAGGTGCGACAAAACCTCTGCTGGCCTCCCGCAGCACGGTACGCAGACAACAGCGAACACCGTAGCCGTGAGGGGAACAGCCAACATTACCCTTGTCTGTCTCCTGCCATCATCCTGCTACCAGCCTGCCATGACAGGAACGGCCAACGCGGGACTACAGTTCCCAGCAGCCCCACCTGCCGTGACACTGTTTCCCATGCCCGGAGGCGCGACAAAACCTCTGCTGGCCTCCTGCAGTGCAGGACGCTGACAACAGCGAACACCTTAGCCGTGAGGGGAACGGCCAATATTACCCTTGCCTGTCTCCTGCCATCATCCTGCTACCAGCCTCCCGTGACGGGAACGGCCAACGCAGGACTACAGTTCCTAGCAGCCCCACCCGCCGAGAAGCTGTTTCCCGCGCCTGGAGGCGCGACAAAACCTCTGCCGGCCTCCCGCAGCACAGGACGCGAGTTGGCCGTGCCCGGGCGAAGCCATTGCCAGAAAGAGGCAGGGCAGGGCCACCCCCTTACAACTATCATCCAGGTTGTTCTATCTGACGGTGGCTGATAAGCAAGGTACTGTGCTCTTTGATTTGTCCTCTCATCTGACTGGCAATAACAACTGGCAACAATAACTGTTAAAGGGGACCCACCGCTGGTCTCTGGGGACATTGTGCTCTGACTGTTTACGCGCCTACCAGCGCAAGCTGCCTTTTTCCATTGATTAGCTGCTCTCACTGCACAAGTAGAGTCAATGTTTTCACGACATGGGGAAGAGGAAACTAATAGAGGGCAGCGGAGGTGGTGGTGGTAGCGAAACTCAAAGGGGAAAAAGGCCAGGAAAGCTTCTAAGCATCTAGCCAGCAACTGCGTTCTCGACAAAATTGACACTTTGATTACGGAATGTGAGGACATTCTTGTAGAAAAGCAAACCAAGCACACAAATATTGGCAGCTCGCCAGAGTTCCATGCCCAAGTTTAAATCGCACCACTACTATTCCATCAATGTTTCAAAGGGCACCCCCTCAAAGAGAACCCACAACGTCACAGAAATCATTACCAGACGACTTGGAGTCATCCCCACACCCCGTTATTTCACACACAGGCATTGACATCAGAACCCAACAGTCTGACCGACAGTACCCTGCACTAATAGATTTCTGCCTCTTCAGGATTCATTGGAGGATCACACTAGAGATGTGCCCCTGCCGTCTTCACTGCCACGCCCCTGTGTAAACACTGTTGCTGTAGTACAAGAAGCAGATCATCAGGACACCGATTTTATTATAAAGACATTCAGAGCAGATATTGGCACAATGAGATCAAGGCTAGAGGGCCTAACCACCTTAGTTAAAATTTTGCTGCAGCACAACCAACAGTATGGTTTCTCAGCACAATGCTGTTTTCCACAATACTCCCAAAACAAGTGTGCAACACATGATACACTTCATCACAGAAATAGCAATAGTAATACCTCCAGCAACCCGACCACACACTATTCGGCAACTCTCAAAGCACCCATTAGCAGCCAACCTCCCTTGGATCAAGTAGAAAGGAAAATTAGCAATTCTGCTAGTATTACACATAATAGTCATAGGAACCTAGCTCCAACACAAGAACCTCAAAGGAACTATAGGGCTACACTCCCCCGATACACCGAACCTCCCTCTCCAGGTGGTCAACATCAGCTCCCCCCTTCAGCTCTTGTAGGCACCTCACACCATTTGCAAGCCAAGAAAATCTATATGACTAACGTTCCAAAAACCAGCACAAGAGGCGTGTTTGAGAGCAAAGAATCACTGGTTAATAAAGTGATCCAATAAATCCATCATGTCAGGGGCTGTCGATCTGTACTCAGAGAGGATATCCTCCGGGCACGGAGGTGTACCTTGCTTACCAACTCACTAGAGTGTATTGAGGTTACATTTAAGAGAAGGGATCTAGCAGAAAACATAGTTGCCCTAGAGTTTCGCACCTGCCGACCAGCTGGCTCCTCTATCCAATTCAGGCACACTCCAACACACGTGCACAACAAAGCAGAAATTCTGTAACAATCAAGGCATCTAGTAGGTGCCTCGACGCCCGAGGATAATGACTGACTACTGAACTTAGCTTCTAAACGCCCTGACCTTTTTATCATTGCCCCTGGCCTCAACAATGCAGTCAGCTTCCTTGGAAATATAACTCCATGTAACATCTTGCACCTCAACATGGATAACCTTCAATGTAGAGCAAGTGTTGGTAGAACCCCTATTTTGTCCCAAGAAGAGATTAATGGTGACTCTTCCATGCACATACCCTCGGAAACACTAGTCCACCCACCAAACATTAGCCATATCCCAGCCCAACATATTGCTTGTACCTCCGCATTAAATCAACAATTAAAGATACTATCATGGAATGTGGCAGGACTTAATAGCAAAATTGCACTCCTCACTGTTATGGACTAGTGAAAGGATTTGACATCTGTATTTTCCAAGAGACGTGGAGCTCGGTCCCACTGCATAAAGCTGGCTATACTTGCTTTCACACACCCGCAACTCCTAACAGGAGGGGCCGACCCGCTGGGGGCTTGATCACTTGGGTCAACATCGCTCTCAACTGTCAAATCACTTCTCGAATTAGTTCAAGCCCTGACATTTTGTGGCTAAGCATTAGGGGGCCAATGGGTGGTACCCCAATCAAACTCATTAATGTCCATGTGAGAGGGGCACAAGGTGGCAGGCCCTCGCCCACCATCTCAACATTGGCAGACTGCCTAGCTAACTGCCCACCCCACTCTAGAGTGGTGGTTGCAGGTGACTTTAACTGCACCTTTGAGCCCCTGGCTAAAGAAGATCTAGCGGGTACAGAAGAATACGACAGCAGATGGGCAGTTCCTCAGCTAGACCTTTCCCCAATCAAGAAATGGTCACAACAGGAGCTTCAACTTAATGCCATCACTATGGAGTTTGGCTTGAGGGCAGTTAATGGTAGGTCAGCATCAGACAAACATGGTGGCAATACTTATAATAGAGTTACCTGTCCATCTCGGATCGATTATATTCTCCTTGACTTTAAGCTAAGGAGAGAATTGGTCGATATGATTGTGGGCTCCAACACAGAGAGCAACCATAACCCCCTATGCCTAACTCTAAAACCTTTATGGGAGGCACCTTATTACCAGCTAAGCAACCTACCTCTGATAACCACCAGGGAGGTAGTTCCCTCAAATTGTAAAAAATTCTTGAAGTGGCAGAATGTAATACAGAATTACACTAAGATTACTGGCATACAATGTGATCTAGCCGCAGGAACACTAAAGATTCAGGCCGCCATACATAGTGTATCTAGAGCAGTCGATGTCCCAAGGGCCCACTTACATACTGTTAGCCATATTGGCGCATATTTTCAAGTTCCCATTTCGAATAAAAAATTCAGTGACAACACCAAGGACCCATACTCTCGGTTTAACAAAAGCTGCAGGCAACAAAGGTTCATTCTAGTTGCAGCAATCAAAGAGAAGAATCAGCAGTCCATTACAGCTGCTAGAAAATTTTATAGGGCAGCCCAGCGTGAGGCCAAGATAGAGTGGGACGAATCGCGCTGGCAAGATCTCAAAGATGCCTGCTCATCTAAAAACTCTAATTTGTTCTAGAAGTTGGTTACCTGGGGAAGCAGCTCAGGTGCAAGGCCACCAGCAAACCACTTCACTGGACAGGCGTGGCATGACCACTTTAGACAGGTTTATGCAGCACCAGAGGCCACCCAGTCTGTGGAACTAGAAAGTTTGCATGAGACTTTTGGAGAAAACGAGCACTTCGACTTGCCCGAGATAGAAGCTGCAATTAGCAAAATAGTACCCTTCAAAGCAGCAGGTCCAGATGGCCTGCCAGGCGATCTCTTTATGGCCGAACCAGCCAACTGGGCACATTATATCCTACTTTTAGCAAATGCAATAGCTAATGGCGCACTGGTACGAGAGTCACGGAAGGCCGCAGAGGTGGTACCAATTTATAAGAAGGGTGCCAGGGACGACCCCTCTAATTATAGACCAATCAGCCTGATTGATGCTATGCAGAAGGTCTTTGGACGAGTCCTCCTGCATAGGATACAGGCTTGGACCGCAAACAAAGCTATCCTCTCCCTGTTCCAGGCCGGGTTTAGATCCAAAACTAGGACGATGGACCAGGTGTTTAGACTCCTCCTTATTTACTGGAAGGTAGTGGATGTATGATGATACAACGCGTACCATCACAACGCGGTATGTTACATCGCAGTTTTGACAACGCAAGTCGTTACATCGACTTGCGTTGGAGGGCGCTGGATTTAGGAATAGTGTGAATTACTATTCCAACTCCAGTCTACGTACAGTAGGGAAGGTGTTGGAATAGTAATTCACACTATTCCTTAGTCTAGAGCGCCCTCCAGTGCAAGTCAGTGTAACGACTTTCGTTGTAAAAACCACGATGTAACCATAACGCGTTGTAATGGTTGCGTGGTAAAGGATGTTTCCCGGCAAGGGCAGTCTTTACCTTGCGTTTATCGACCTGAAGGCTGCCTTTGACCTGGTCCCCAGATCTAAGCTGTGGACGACACTTGGAGAGCTGGGTATTCCCCACCTCATCCTCAAATTACTAATACGACTACATGAGGGCAACTACGCACAGGTCAGATGGGGGCCGCAAGGACAACTCACAGAATGCATCCCTGTCAACAGAGGTGTTCGATAGGGCTGCGTTCTAGCTTCAACCCTATTTTCCCTAAATGTGAATGTTGTGGTCAGCTTCCTCCAGGAGATTCCCTCATACTCACCTACTCTAGGGGAATCAAGGTACCAACCCTGCTGTTTCCAGACGATACCCTGTTGATGTCTAAGTCACCTGCGGGGCTACAGCAACTGCTTAACAAATTCTAACTTTTTTGTGATAATCGGTGGTTGGTCATAAATAGTAGAAAAACAACATTTATAGCCTTTAACTGTCACAAGTCATACAGGGGCACCCCCCAGCTGGGGGAGCACCCTTGGAAAGGGTCGACACCTTCGACTACCTAGGTGTTAGACTTTCAGACAAAATGTCGTGGAAGCCTCACCTAGCAAAGATGCTCCTGGGACACAAACGGGCGACTGGAGTTTAGGAAAGGAACATCGCCTCTCACACACCAGGCCGGTAGCCCCTGCCCTTCAAATCTATGATGTCAAGGCAGTTAGTGCGGCTCTCTATGGAGCAGAAATCTGGGGCTATGACTGACTCGATGACCTCTGTAGATCTGAACACAAATTCTTTAGAGATCTGGTGATGTTACCCAAACATTTTCCCCTCACTCCTTTAATGTTGGATATGGGTAGGCGGTCTATTGAAGATGTAGCAAGATTACGCCCACTGCTATTCTGGGCCCACATCAGATGGACCCCAGAGCTCCTCCCTTATGCCGAAGCCCTTACTGAATTAGTTCGCTTGGATGCTGGCGGCAAGATAGGATGGATCACAAATGTCAAAAAAATGCTAACATACATCTGCGGCCAAACTTATTGGGACAGCCAGGAACCCCTAGGAAGAGACAACCTTAAATGACTTTATTGGGAATGGGTGGATCATTAGGAGAGTAGCAATTCTAATGTGGGAAGAATAACAAAAGAGTTCCTCATGCATAAACAAACTAGATACCTCGAGCCCTTTCTTGATATTGTTCAGATCCACAGGGATAGAAAGTTGTATACACAATTCAGGTATGGAACCTTTCCCGTTTGTGAGGCAACTGCTAAGTGGCACCCCGGTGATGAGACCTTACGAAATTGTCCATGCTGTGACGCTCAAACAGAAAGCATTGCACACTTGTTGTTTGCCTGTCCTCCATATAAAAATCCACGGGCAAAGTGGAGAAGAACGATTTGCCAGCAAATAGGCACATGGGATTACCGCACAGCATTGCGTATTCAAAGGTCCGACCCCAGACCTCTCTTTGCTTGTTGCGTAGCAAAGTTTTTAGGCCAGGCGTGGCTCATCAGGTGGAAGGTCCTCTCGAGAGTAGCACAGCAACAACTTGATTGAGACCACAACACATATGCGCAACACACTCAAGTCCCTTGTCCTAGTTAGTTAAGAATCCTCTCCCATGCACAGGCACTTTATTGTATAATTTTAACACCACTTTAGAGCAACCTGTAATCCCAGAGCATAATTCTAAACGTCAACAGCATCTGGATGGTTTGGTATCTAAATGAAATGCTATTGGTTTTTAACCTGCTGTTATTGTATATCCTCATTTGCTATATTAACTGGTTGTTTTTATCTGACAAATTCATGTTTTAAACATTTGATTACAATAATTGTTTTAATATGGCCAGGACTAATTAGACTATCATGTTGTACTGTCTGTTTACATGTTGTCTATGGTATTGAACGATTGTTTTTTTGATCTATTTTAGCTTTACAACATTAACAACATTGCATTGATATGACTTGACATGAAGTTGGTACCCCTGTCAATTAAGACCTCCTTAGGGAAACCCACACTGGAAATGATTCTCAGGAGGGCCCTGGTCTCTACAGGGGCTGTGGTGGTTCTAATGGGTATTGCTTCTGGATACCTAGTGGCATGATCCACCCCCACTAGAATATAACTGTGCCCTGATGCTGTTGGAGGGTTCATGGGATCAAGGATATCAATCCCAACCCTCTCAAAGGGAACCCCACCACAGGCAGGGGTATGAGGGGGGCCTTTGTGGTACCACCTGACTTACCACTGGCTTGACAGGTGGTACAGAAGCAACAAAACTCATTTGTGTCTTCAGACATGTGAGGCCAGTGAAAGTGAGGGACAAGCCTGTCACAGGCCTTTCCCAAGTTTTGCTTTGGCCTAGGTGTCCTACTAAGGGAATGTATTGTGCTAAGTTGAGTAAGACGCCCCTAAACTTCAGAGGTATGACCAACCTCCTGGTGGTACCAGGCTTGGGGTCTCTACCCTATGACTAAAGGTGTCCCTCATCCCAATAGATCCTATGGGATTCACTGACACTTCCAGCAGCCTCAACAGCAGCTTGCTGTCTGAGGGGTTCAAGAGAGGAGCAGGTTTGCTGCTCCATACTCAAGTCTGCCCTGGAAGGGCCACCTGTCCCCAAGAACTCAACCTGATCAGGTTCAAGTTTATCTGAGACAGGTCCTTTACAGGGACCAAGATAATCTCCCTCAAGAGACTGATCTTCCGCCTGAGAATGGGGGTAAGAGACAGCCTTACCCCTCCTGCTCCTTTTTTATTTGAAGGCCCTTGGTCCATTATTTCAGGATCCAGGGCCTGTTCAGTGTTAGTCAGTTTGGCCTGTGACCTGGTCACAGCAAACACATCTGCAGAGATGCCCAGCATTGCTGCATGATATGTTCCACCTCAGCCCTGGCTGAAGTCTTCCAATCATTGCCCAACAAACATTCTACTGGTAGGTCTGAGCTAACCACAACTTTCTTAGGGCCATTTACCCCTCCCCAGCTGAAATTAACTGCCAAGGAATGGTCAGTCTTGACATTGTTTGCATTGGTCACTTGGTACATTTCCCAAAGTATGATTTGGTCAGGGGCCACAAGATCTTTTGTCACCATAGTGACACTTGCACCTGTGTCCCTGTATGCCATGGCCTCCTTACCATTGATTAAAGGCAGTTGTCTGTATTTGCCCAGATTACTAGGGCTGACCAATAAGGTGGCAATATCCATGCCAACATCACAGACAAGCACAGCCTGAGTTGGAGTTCTGACTAGGCCAGAACCGATCTCAGAGCCCAAGGTTAACCCTACTAATCCCTTGTTCCCTGTACCACCACTTGTAGTTGTGCTCGGGGCGCAGTTGGCTTAGGGGCAGTGGTGGTAGGAGGATTTTCTTTGGCTTTTGGACAATCAGCATCTCTTGTCCAATGCCTTTTCTGTTTACAGAGATAACACCAAAGCTTCTTGTTGCCTTTACCTTTGTTGGATTGTGACTCTCCTCCCCAGATGCAGGTTTTTGGGGCCCTGATGAAGACTATTTTTGATCTTTACCCTTGTCCCCACCTTTATCTGGAGTTTTAGAATCTTATTTCTTTTGGTCACCTCCATTGTTCCATTTTTTTTGCGTCACCCTGGTTCGGACCCACTTATCTGCCTTCTTTCCCAATTCTCGGGGAGAAGCCAAATCAGAGTCAACCATGTATTGATGCAACAACTGATTTCGGCAATTATGAAGGATCTGCTCCCTCATAATGAAATTGTACAATCCCTTGAAATCATTCACTTTGCTGCCAAGCAACCAGCCTTCCAGAGTCTTAATGGCACTATCCACAAAGTCTACCCAATCCTTAGTCTGTGTCTTCTGGGTGTCTCTGAACTTAATCCTATACTGTTCAATGGTAAGCCAAACCCATTAATGAGAGCACTCTTCAAGATTGAGTAGTTGTCAGCATCCTCTTCTCAAACAGTGAGGAGCTTATATCTACCTTTATCAGCTAGGAGAGCCACAAGATAGCTGCCCACTGCTCTTGACGGACCTTCTGAACTTTACAGGCCCTCTCTAAAGCAGTTATCCATTTGTGGATGCCATCCCCAACATTGTAGGGAGGGACAATCTTGCTCGGGTTCCTATTATCAAAGGAATGTTTCTTAACTCTAGGGAAACTGTTGCTACCACCATGGTACTCTAGTCCCAACTTTTCTCTAGCTCTCTGGACTTCTAGGGACTCTTTATCAAGGGCCAATTGATTTTGCCTGAGCCTAAGCCTAGGTTTCTCAAGTTCAAGAAATTGGTATTCGCTATCATAAGAGTGGTCCTTCTTGCTAGATACAGAGGTCCCTACAGACCGTCCTGAGTGTTTACTATCTGCAGAGGGAGATCTAGATCTCCATGGTAAACTCTGCACTCTTCCAGGAGGAGTAAAGAAAGGGCCCTCATGGTCTCCTCCACTCTCCTCTTGCAGACCTGAGTTATGCAGGTGTGATCGATCAGGTTCTCCCTGGTCAGGGTTAGAGTGTAGGTCATAAAAAGTGTCACCTCCTGACCTGTCTTCATCCCCTGTCCCACCCACTCTGTCCTGTTCATCTGACCCAGGGGTCTTCCTTAGGTCATCTAACAGTAACACCAGGCTTTGAGTGTTGGCATTTCTCTCTGTCTTCAACTTTCCAGAGCACACAGGGCTGTCAATTATTGGAATGAAAGCTCACTGTATCTAGAATGCAGAGCGCCCCTGGCATCTCTTTTTGTAGACACACTAATTGTGGTGAGGTGCTGCACCTACCTAAGCTAGGGGGAACTAAACTCTCTGAGGTTGGAGAAAGGGTATGCTAGACCCTTGACTTACCCAACCCCAGGTTCAGTAGAACTTACTTATTCTAAGCTAGTATTATATGTACCTAGTACTAGTGGTTTTTCAGTTAATCAATACTAAGATTTATCCGGTAAAACAATGCAGGCTTGAATCCCAACCGCTGCACACCAATGTGAAAAGTTGGCCTGGTATATGCTGTCCACTAATTAAAGTGGGCACCTTGCACCAGTTCAAACAACCCTTATGGTGATTTAAGAGGTCAAAGATAACCTTAGAGAGCTATCCAAGTGGTAGCTGTGGAGAACAGCCTTCAGGCTTAGTCTAGAAGGAATGTTAAGCAGCTTGTTTTCCCAGAATGCAACCTTATAGTATTGGTTAAATGAAAGGAGAACCACACAGTAGTTATAAAATATGTATTTATTAATATAACACTCCCAAGTATGACACAATATCTCCTACACGGAGTTAATCACAAAGCACACAGTACTTAAACATAGAAATTACAGTAAATAGCACTAATATACAGTGGGCCCCAGGGGCGGACCAAACCATATACTAAAATAGTGGTATAAGAACCACGACTCGAAGCAAGACAATGTCGAGAGGACGTAGAATCACTGGGACCCCAAGGAACCAACCAAGGTGTGTAATTAGGGACCCCACGGAGGATGGGTGCAGTGTGGCAACACAACCGCGTGCTCTGTACAATTCTATGGGAGTGTAGCTGTTGAAGTTTTAGAATTTAAGGACCCTTCCCAGTGGACTTCGAAGAAACCCCGTGTAAGTTAGGAGGTTGGAGAGCCACCTCACCCGTGGATACCAAGGTCCCCAAGTTACCTATCACAGGGAAGCCGGGTGCATAGGTCTGAAGTGGCGTTGGAAACTGCCAAAAAACCCAATGGAGTACTTTGAAGAAGAGTCGGTGCTGGAAGGAAGAAAAGTTTCTGTTGAAATCCAAAGGTGGATTCTTGTTGAAGAGTACCTGAAAGCAGAGGGGACAGAGCCTGGGTCACTCAGGAGTGACCAGGGGCTCAGTAGACGAATGCCCATCGATATCGGGTGCTTCAGGTGCATTGATGGAATTCTTGACTCTGCATCTGCGGGGACCAGGAGATGTCTGGGACAACCAAGAGCCGGATACAAGCTGTCCCATAAAGGATGTTGAGTACTGAGGGGTCGGTGTCAGGCTGGAGCACCACCAAGCCTTGGCAACGGAAACCCATGCAGAAGGTCAAGGATGTGTATGGTTCAGACCAGCAAGGTCAAGGAGTCTCACCTAACACAGAGTAGTCAGGGCGAGCCTAGAGCAACCAGGGGAGCCCAAGGAAAGCAAAGATGACCCTGAAATGGACCCACAGGCCGGAAGCACAGGATTCACAAGAGGACCTCAAGCAATTTTACCAAACAGAAGCCCACAGGGCACTCAGTGCAAAGAGGCTGGAGTTCTTGGTTGATAATTGTGTCAGAGGCTGGTACTACTCAGAGCCCAATGCACTTGTTCAGGAAACACCAACAAGCATATGCTCTTGCAAAACTACACAGTGCACAGGGGTTCGGGTGTTGCAGCCCCCACAAGGGATTCTGACCTCAAACTTAGTGAGAGGGCAGCTTGGACCTCAAGAGATGTAGCAACCCACCTCCTGTGTTGCTGAAGCCTTCTGAGTACATAGGAGCTCAGGGTCAGCAGACCAGACAGCAGTGTTGCGGTGCCTGCGAATGCAGTGGAGTCACTCCTTCACTCCATGGGAGATATATTTGGTTGTCCTTGATGCTCCACAGGTCCTGCACAGATCCTGTATGGTGCACGGGCACAGACGATGTTTCAGACTGAGAGGGAGACAAAGTAGGGCCCAAACAAAGTCCAACAAAGTCCAGAGTGTCCAGACGGTTGAAGCTCAGTGGTTTCTGGTTCAGAATCTTGTCCACATCGAATCTAAGGTCCTACAGCCAGGTAAGCCCTTTTGTACCCACGGGAGAGGGATGGACAGATTCAGGGAACCCTCCCAGAGGAGGATCTGGACAGTGGGGAGGCTGCTCCCATGTCCTTTGTCTAGTTTCGTGCCAGAGCAGGAGCCGATGGCTCCCAGGACTGGTTTGAAGTGGGCTATGCACAGAGACACCAAATACGCTCCTCATGTCGACTTTCGGCCGCTTACAAGCGCACCCACCAAGCCCTTATACACTAAATCCTGTCTGGGAGGTGCTCACACATTCCTGTGGCAGGAAACCTATTGTTCTGACTTCCCCTGCTCGAGCTTGGCTCAGCAGCAGGAGGGCAGAAATGTGTCTCTGGTCGGCAGCAACCATTTTGTGCTGCCCGGGACTAGAAGGCTGGTACCGGGGACACCAGGGACCCACCGAAGCTCGCTTCTGAGGGATGGAATCATACCTCCAACACTGGTTACCAGTGTGGGGTATGATTCGAGCAATATGTCGTAAATGGCTGTCTCACTGACAACCCAGGAGAATGGACTCCGTAGACTGCAGGGGTGTCCTGCTCATGCAGTGGCACCCACTCACTTAGAACCATGCACCCTGTCTTCAGGATTGTTAATGCCTGCTATAGTGGTGACTGATAGGTTTTAAGTGCAGTGACCCTTAGATATAGTAAACCTATGTCCTAAGTAAGTGGTGCATGCACCACTTTACACAGGCTGCAAGGGCAGGCCTGTAGTTCCATTTTGCATGGCCTCTCATGGTGCTTAGAGATAAGTGTTGAGTGGGCGTAACAGTAGGAAAGCTAAATGCTCCCTACTTTGATATTATGGCTTTGAGGAACATATATGTTCTCCCTTCTTTCTTTGAATGTAGATTCTCTTTCTTCACAAGCGCTGTCATTGTGCTTGCAAACTTTTTCCATGCTGTCACTACTAGAAAAATGAAACATTTCAGCAGTTTGAATAGATTTTCAACTGCTCTAAACATTTATATATGAATGCAGACATTCATGATGGAGATTTCGATATTTAATCTGATTTCACATTGTGTGGTTTTTTACCTCTGCATGAAAAAGACTTTCTCTGTCAAAAAAAGGTTTCTTTCTGTTCTGTTACTGACAGGTTTAGCACTTAACATCATTACTGTTGCAATGTTGCGTAGTCTCAGTCTGGGCACATTTGTTTGCTATCAAATTTCTGTGTCTCCTGGGGCTATATAATGAACAGCTTTGCTGGCTCAGAGAACAGCTGAGAATCTGTTTTTATGTGTTTGTACTGTCTAAAGTTTATACATTTTACCAGAATTTCTCTAGTTAGTTCTTGAACTGCTGACATTAGAGCTCAGAAAAAGTAAGCAGTGGCAGCATCTCTGTTTCCATGCTTTGCTATTTTCAGCGCCTGCACTCACGAGGTATGTACTCTAGACAGTACAAATGTATAAAACAATCATTGAAAATGCCAATATGTCGGCTTATGAATGAAAGTGCCCTTTGTGTCACTGATGGATGAAGACACTCAGTAAGTCATCATACATGCTCTCTGTCACTCATCTTTGCACACATGCACCCATCCCTCAATTCTTTGTCTCAGCTTTCCATTCACCCTCTAACACAACTGCAATATAACAGAAAAAAGAAAGCATGTTGGCTTCTAAACAATGCAGGATTATGTTTGGATTAACAAAACTAAACATAGCAGCAGGTGTGCTTACGGCAAAGGTATTGTAAAATGTCTATCATTGGTTTAAATTTCAAGACAGGTCACCACTTTTATACCCAGGATGTTTGCCATATAGGAATTGTAAAACAATGATACACTATGGACACTGCGGTCATTCAACGCGCCGGAAACGGGCTGACTGAGATGCCCCCCGCCCCCGCCGACACTCTATTCAATAGATTTGTATTCCTTGAATCGTTGCACAATCCCCGCAGCCGGATTACGTGCATGACTTCAATTACCTCCAGCTCCCGCTACGGCTCTTCAATTTCCGTCGTGCCGATGCGCCAATTTGACACAACTTTCAGCTTTGCCGTCTCACACAAACAAGATTCAACGTCAACTTGAATACGCTGTTTGTTTTTCGTAACCTGCATCATTACTGCCACAGCACCGCCTGATTATTCCAACCCGGTCCTGATGATGATCCAAAATAAACTGGATCGAAACACCGTTGACCTGTCAGCACAGCTGATGGCGCAGCTCTTTCTTATGGTTCTATGAATAACTGAATATTATTCCTTATTGTAAGAAATTGTGACCAGAACCTTTGATTTCACTGTACATTTATTCACTTCACTTCACTTTGCGCCGTCCCCTGCTGATCTCACTTTGTCACTTGCGTCGCCACTCCTTTGTGTCATGAACACATCTGAGCACCAAGTACAACTTCGGGTTGTTTACGCCAATTGATTTTGCTTGCAGTGCTGCTACAACTGTAACATTGTCCTTTTCATTTATGTTGTTTACCCCTTACTTATTATATGTACTCAATACATGATGCCATGTGCAATTTTTTCAAAATTTACCGACTGAGAGTCTCTCTTTCTCGATTGCAATGCTTTATACATGTATCTTTAACTGTCCTTTACAAATTATACCAGTTGAGATTTTGTTGTTGTTGTTTCTTGCACACTATGGACAACAGCGTTTAATGATGAACTTTTGGTTTAGAGGAAGTGGTCATGTGGAATGCGGTACACTGCAGATGATATGAGCAGCAAGCAAGCAACCCGTTAGCACTACCTGGAGAGATTTAGCAAGGAACATTAAATAAAATGAGGATAAGCAAAGAAATGAAAGGTGTTAGATGTGACATACTTGGCGTGGTATTGCCCTAAACATTTTGCCTTCAATCACTTACTCTGTGGAACTCATTTATGTTACAATTAGGACTCTGTGGTGCATATGTACAAAGAAGTGACGGAGTGGGCATTAGCCTTTCCTGGCTTAACCCCATGCTCCGCCACTTCTGAAACACAGGGCTACACCATATTTTCATAAAATATGGTGCAGCCTTGCGTTTCCCCTTCCGCTGGCGCTAATGTCAGCTGCCTAGTGACAACACAGGAACCCTTGCATCATAGTGCAAGGGTGCCTACCTTGTGGGGAATGATTGTTTCTGTGCAGGAAGGAACACCTTAAATGGCAGTTTGTAACTTCTATGTGTGCTGCATTGTGCAGCACACAAAGAAGTTGCAACTAGTCATTTTTAAAATGATTGTTTATGTACAGGAAGGGACAACTTCCAGTACATAAACAATCATGCTTGGCATTTTGCTGTTTTTATGTATGCTGCACAATGCTCTCACATACAAACAGCATAAATGAGTGGAAAGAAAGCATTTCTCCTCGTTGCGCCCTGATAAGACCAAGTTTTTCCTGGTATTAATTTTGTCACCGTCCCATATTTACGCCACTCTTGTAACTATGGGGAAGCATCAAAACCCCTTTCACGCTAAGGCGTAGCCCATGTCACCATCACAAAGTAAAAAAAAGTGATGTTCTGGTGGTGATAGGAGCTTGTAAATATGCCCCTGTGCACATTTTCCAGGCTAACTAGTGCTAAAGTGCTTGTGCTCTCTCCTTAAATTATGGTAAAATTGCACTACACTTAATTGGCACATTTAAATTACTTGTAAGTCCCTTGTAAATGGTACTATGTGTTCTCAGGGCCTGAAAATTAAATGCTGCTAGTGGGCAGCAGAGACCATTTTGCCACCCACTCAAGTAGGCTTTTAAAACATGTTTTAAAACATATCTCATGCCTGCAACTGCAGCCTGTAGTGCAGTTTAAACTGCCATTTCAACCTGGTCAAAAATAAAAAAACATTTGCCAAGCCTAAACCTTCATTTTATTTACTTCTAACTCACCCCTCATGTAGGATCTAAAGACAAGGCTGAATGCATGGTATTTAAAAAGTAGGACATGCCCTGACAGTAAAAAACTCATAAGAATGCTTTTTCTGTTGTATGGCCTCTCTCTCCTACAGACTAATACTGGGTTACCTTATTATCTTTAATAAGGGCTAAGTTCAGATTGGGAGCAGATAGAGAAATAATGTTTATGCTCAAATGAATTGTAATTTAAAATCCTCTTCAATGGTAAAATTGGATTTTAAGTTGCAATTCTAAAAATGCTGCTTCGGCCCAGATCATCTGTGCCTTCCTGCCATCGTCCTGGGTCACCTAATTATGAATAGCTCTGCTGTTGTGGGTTGTATATTGCCTCCAGACAGTGAGACAAAGGGAGCTCAGGTGTGAAGGAAGAGGGCATTTCTTACAGGATGACAGGAAGGACCTGACGTCAGGCCAGCCCTTGACTTTTTACTCTAGACTGTTTGGAGACAGGGCCAGGGAAAGAGAGGACACTGACCAGAACCAGTTTTGGAAAAAGGTCAGGGAATTCCAACATAAAATGTTTAGCACCAAGTATAAAAGTGGGACCTCCAGAACCTCTTTGTGAAAGATTCAGAAGGACTTCTCCACTGACTAAGGAGGAGGGACTGACCTGTTAACTGAAGAAATATTGGACCTGCTTGCCTTGAACACAGACTATCCAGAGTGACTCCAAGGGTAAGTTGGCTGACCTCCTGTGTGATCTATAGGGACAATATAAGCTTCCAGATGCAAATTTGCAACTGCCCAGCTAACCAGCATCATCAAACCCGCCTGAGCCTCTGCTGGAGTCAGTCCTGATCCTAAAGAGGTGCCACTAGGTCGTATACTCTTGGCAACTCCTCCTGAAGAAAAGGTGAAGTTACAGAAGTGTTGGGCTCCCCGCAACTGCAAAGTGCACTTTTCTCATCGGGAATTGACCTCCTGCATTGACTGCCAATGTGCAGCTTCAGCAGGACCCGCTCTTCATGCCGACAGCGATGACCAGCAAAATGAAATCTGCCATCAAGGTTCCGCAAAGATCAACCAATGCAAAGCTCCAGTGACAACTGGCTCGTCCCTCTATAGAAACGACCCTCCACACTGCTCAACCTGCCTCTCCTCCCTACATCCTCCTCCTTGTGGATCCCCGCCAACGCATCTAACATCCTTAAACTTGAGAAGTTAATCCCAAGTGGGAGTAACCTTATCCCTTTTTCTGACCCATGATCCATTGCATTCAGCCTGAAATTGTGACTTTCTCCAGATCTAGCACATCCAGATAACTGCGAGTGGCACTTTGTGCTCCTTGCTGTTAATTTCTCCTAAAACTTTATAAACTCATATCTCTGGTTCTACAGATTGCATTTTCATCGTTTTGGTCTCATTTTATTTATTAACATTTGCTGTATTGTTCTAAATTGTTGTGGGATTTTACTAGAGCTGTGTTTTCCCTTTATTAATGTTTCATTACTGCATAAATACTTAACATATTTTCTGTAGATTAGGTGTCGCTGCTGTTGGGCCAAGCTACCAGAGGGTTAAGCACAGGTTAACTTAGTGACGTTTGTGGTTCACCCTGACAATGTTTGTGTGCATTATTTGAGTGGTGCTTCTACCTCTCTCAACTATTGACCCAATTTCTTACAAAGGGGAACTATGGAAGGAAAACTTTCAAAACTAAAGATTGGTCAACCAGCTCTGATATTAAAGCACACTTGTTTATAAAGATGATGTACACATGAGATCAGACCTAGTGTGTTCGTTCATAAGCCTTCTCACAAGGCAACCATCAGGTACACCATAATAAAATTACAAATCTGTTGAAAATAAAGTTGCATAAACAATACTAAATTTCGACTAGTAACGCAAAAGAAGGATTAACATTGTGCACATATTCTATCCCCTTGGTGTCTTCAGGTGGCTCACCAGCAAAGCAACCTGTGCCTACTACAGTTATCTAGGAAATTCAATGCACAAGATGCCTGCCTACAGGTTTTAGCTTGGTGTATATCTCTTCCTTTAATACAAACTTTTAACAATAAGTTAGTAAGGCCAACTTGCATTATTATAACTTTTCATTATAAACAGATCACACCTATGGAGTCTGACATAGCCTTTCCCAAATGAACCGATATGTCCTTTACCTTTTACCAATGGGATGACACTATACACAACTCGGGCCTACAGAATTGAGCAGAAGCTGACAAACATCAGCCATAAATTTATGAAATTACAAATATGTACAAAATTCCAGTTGGCAAAACAAGATACACGCCCTCTCAATAGGGCTTAACAAGAATCATCACAGTGAAATTCCATTCCCAAGACTTGCAAGATTGAGTGTCCAACACCATAATCCTCCCCTATGATGGTAATCTGTGAGATCACATCTAATCAAATATCTTTCTACAGTCTGTAACATAATGTTGCAGCAATTCACTGTTAGAGGCCTATTGGCTTTACCATATGCTTTTCACAATACATAAGCCAGACCTACTGCCTTTGCAATAACTTTTTATAAACAGGCCAGACGTAAAGCATCACCCATAGCATATGCTTTTCACAATCAATATGTCAGGCCTACTGCCTTTATGGCCTTAACCACCTATTGCCTATTGACTTTGTCATAACCTTTTTTATAATAAACAGATCAAACCTATGAAATCTGGCATGCTGTTCCAAATGAACTGATGAAGCCTTTACCTTTTAGCATTGGCTTTACACTGTACCTAGCACCGGCCAATTAAACTGCACATAGCCTTACAGCCATCATGCATACAGTTATAAAATTACAAATATGTTGGAAAATACGGCTTGCAAGAAAATATACAACCCCCTTCAACAGGGCCTAACAAGAGTCATAATGGTGAAACCCACATGGTTTGTCAGAGAAGGTGGCCATTGTCAAACCCCTTGCCTACAACCCCTTGCCTACTAAGTAATGTATGATAGTCCATGCAACAAAATACCTATCTGTAAGCTTTAATATAGATTAATAACAATTCACACCTAAATGCTTATCAACTTTAACATGTACTTTTCACAAAAAAGAATACTTCTGATGGATACATCTGCCAGTGGATTCCTCACCTTGTGAATATCCCCTGCGCCAGCAACATTCGGAAACTTTTGTAGCTTTCCACGCCGACGAGGACGACGTCACAGAAGCATGGCTCTGCTCGCGGCTCCGCTGACGTCACTGGATCCATAAGAAGACCTCGTCGGCGTGATGACGTCAATTCCCTTTTTTCCGTGCCGTCGACGCTAACGGTTTTCTGGGACTCTCCGTTGCTTTAGCTAGTTACTTTGTTTTTCTGCTGGTGTCTCTCTCTTTCTTCTTGCTTCCTGTTAAAGATGTCGACAAAGAAGTCCGGATTCAAGCCTTGCAGTAAGTGCGGTAAGCACATGTCCATCACGGATCCGCACGAGGACTGTGTCTGGTGCCTGTCGTCGGATCATGACATCGAGGGATGCTCTTGCTGTCGAAAGATGAGTACTAAAGCTTTAAAAGAAAGAGAAGCCAAGTTGTTTATTGCTAGAATGAAAAAAGAGAAGAGAGGTCGAAGACGATCCAGATCGAGGTCAGGGTCGAGGTCGGCGTCGAAGTCGACGTCGGGGCATGCTTCGAAGTCCAGGAAACACAAAAAGAAGAAGAGGCATTGTTCTCGACACCGTTCGGATAAAGAAGAGGCTCCGAGATCGACTTTGCCTACTCGACGTTGTAAGGACTTTGTGTCTCCTTCTCCTGTCTCTATTACTGCTTCTCCTTTTGGACTGAGCTCACCTGCGGCTTCACCAGAACATTCTACGGCTCCCGCTCCATCTCCGATGCCGGTTCATTCTCCGGCTCCAGTTGAAGAAGATCTGGCTCCTGATGAGTCTTCGACTCCACTGGCTCCACCGTCGGCGCCGATCGGCCCGAGTCCGGTTATTCCTCAGTCTGAGTCATATCCCCCCTTTCCAGGCCCGGGTCAAGATCCATCACATTATTTGAATGCGATGTATGGAGTCTTCACTAGAGCACTGTACCCCTCTGGAGCACCTTCGTGTCCCATGGGTCCAATGACTTTAAATCTGAGGGTTCCTCAAGCCTACGCTCAGGCTCCATTTATGCCTTTTTTCCCGGCGACGCCGTCTTGGCATTTCCTGGCGCCGAGGACATCCACGCCGCTTCCATCTTCACCGGCTCCAACTCGACCTCGTTCGACTCCGGCTGCTCCTCCGGATCCGAGTTCGACGCTGGCTCTGGCGCCGTCGGAGTCGGTTGCTGCGCCGCCACCGACGGTCATAAGGATTAGGTCCAGGAGAGAAGCCCAAAGGGTCCTGGAAGAGCAAAGGTACCTGGTTGAGGAGATGGAAGAGGGTGAGCTCATGAAGTCTGATGATTTGTTTGAAGAGTTGAAGGAGGCTAGTGGCCTGGATTTATCACCAGAGTGGGAGATTACTCCTCCAGCTGATACTCCCTCCAAAGATGTGGCCCCCCTACCACACGGTTATTAGAAAGGCTGCAGAGCTTTTGGATCTTCAGCTACCAACTGCTGAATTCAAGCTAAACATCCTCACTGAGGTTTTACATTCTCCCTCCACTGTGTTAGAGCCCTTACTACCATTTAATGAGGCCATCACTGAACCAGTCATGGAGGTATGGCGAAAGCCCTTTTCAGCTCCTGCGGTCTCTAAAACTGTGGCTAGAAGGTAAAGGGCGGCTCCAGGAGATCCAGACTTTCTTACTTCCCATCCTTCTCCGGAAAGTCTGTTGGTTCAGGCTGCTTGCTTTAAGAGGTCTTCAGGTGTCTTTCCTCAGGTCCCTAGTGACAGGGATGCTAAAAAACTTGACCAATCGGCCAGTATGGCTTTAAAATCGACAAATGCCACCTGTCTTTTGGGCCGTTATATCCATGCTCTCATGGATTCCGCAAAACAACTGGCCCCTAAGTTATCAGAGGAGGACAGACAGAACTGTAATGAGGTGCTATCAGACACTCAGGCGGCTGCACGTCAGGTTATCCAGAGTGGCCTGGATACTGCGGACTCTGTCACTAGAATTATGGGTTCTTCTGTTGCCACAAGGAGGAGTGCATGGGGCAACGGTTCTGGACCTGCCTTTTGATGGATCTGGGCTTTTTGGAAAAAAGGCTGATGCAGCATTAGAGAGATTTAAGGAAAGTTAAGATCAAGCCAAATCTCTTGGTCTGCAGTCACAGCCTAGGGGTTCTTTTAGGATGTACAGAGGCTTTGGAAGGTCGTCCTTTCGGACCCACAGGCAGCCCCAGCAATAGCAGCAACAACAGCAACAGAACACCCTGTATAAGAGCTACAGGGGCAGAATCAGAGGTCATGCTCGAGGTCGGCAACTCTCCTCCTCCTCCTCTTCCTCCATCCCTCCCACCACTGCAAAGCAGCCCTAGATCCATCATTCTGGATCATGTTGGTCCTGTGGGGGGCCGGCTTACCCATTTTCTACAAGATTGGGAATCGGTCACTTCAGACCTCTGGGTTGTAGATCTTGTAGAAATGGGAACGCCCCTCCCTTTTGGGAATTCCCTCCGAATTACCCTCCTTGTCAAGGTACTTGTTCGGAGGACCACCTTCTTCTCCTGCAGGAGGAAGTCCTTATGTTATTAAAAAAATGGTGCGATAGAGGCAGGAGAGGGGTCAGGGATGCTACTCCTGGTATTTCCTGATTCCGAAGAAGGATGGCAGGCTACGTCCAATCCTGGACCTCAGGATCTTGAACCTTTTTCTGAAGCAGGGGAAGTTCAAAATGCTCACCCTTGCGCAGGTTCTTCAAGCGCTGCAACAGGAGGACTGGACGGTGTCAATCGACTTGCAGGATGCATATTTCCACATCCTCATCCTGAAGTCACACAGGAAGTATCTCCGTTTTACGGTAGGGTCACAACATTATCAGTTTGCAGCCCTTCCGTTTGGTCTTACTACTGCACCTCGAGTCTTCACCAAGGGGATGGCAGTGGTGGCAGCCCATCTCAGATGATCGGGGATTCCAGTTTTTCCCTATCTGGACAACTGGCTAATCAAAGCGGAGTCGCCGGAGAAGGTGCTTCATCATCTGCAGCTGCAGGTCACAACCCAGCTGTTGTACAAATTGGGTTTCTCGATAAACGTGCCCAAATTTCACCTGGTGCCCTCTCAGCTCAACCTGTTCATAGGGGCTGTACTGGACACTACTGTGTGTCGGGCATTCCCTCCTCCTCAAAGGATTCTCGACATACATACAGACATAAATGATTCCCTTGTTTTACAATGGAGCGGCCGTTCCAGTCCTGAAGGTCCTTCGTCTGCTTAGCCTGTTTGCTTCCTGCATTCTGTTGGTCAACCATGCACGCTGACACATGAGGGTGCTCCCGTGGTGCCTCCGCAGGCAGTGGTATCAGCACAACGGAGATCTCAGGGAGTCTGTGAGGATCTCCAGAGAAGCTTCAGCAGATCTGTCTTGGTGGAGCGTGGAGGGCAATCTGTCTCAAGGAAAGTCCTTCCATCTACCTCCATCGGTGGCCACAGTAATAACGGATGCATCCACTTCAGGGTGGGGTGCGCATCTGGGGGATCTGGAGATCAAGGGTCTTTGGTCTCCAGAGGAAAGGTTGCTTCACATCGGTGCCCTACATGGCTTGATATATCTAGAGTAGCGCAAGGCAGCCCAAATCACTGCCTTGTGTTAATCTCGTCCCAGGGAGGCATGCCATGGGTGGAGAGAGGGTGCTCCCACACATCCACCGAAGGATTTTGACATATTTACAGATTTACCAACATTAGTATACATGGTAATGCCCGGGATTCTATACATACTTGCCTGCGGTGCAACAAGGAGATATATCTTTATTTCTTTTTTTGTCATTTTTCTATGTGTGCTGCATTCTGCAGCATGCATAGAAAGAGGAAAATCCCTCTGAGGATTGTTTTTGAGAGGGAAGGTGCGCCTTCCTGCACAATAATATCCTGCCTGCAGTGCAGGCATCCGTGCAACATGATACAAGGGTGACTGTGTTGGCACTGGGCAGTCAAGAGTGTGCCAGCGCTAGGAAAGGACAGAAATGAGTTGCATAATGGTAAATACAGCACATTCCTGCCCTTTCCCATTCATGCAGCACAGCATAGCAAGGTAGCTTGCTGCATTGCGCTTCATGAATATAACCCTCAGTGCAGCCTAACACTAACACAGGCACAAGTGTGCCCGTATTGCAGGAAGGATTGTTTTTGTGCAGGAACGGAAATTGGTGGCCAGAATGCAGCACACTTATAAAGAGAAAACAACAAGGTTTCTCTTCGTTTCGCATCCCTTGGGAAGGCATAGCATTTTGACTAGGCCTGGGCTAAAATTCTGTTCCGCTCGATGAAATTGCGATAATTTGACATATTCACGTTCCGCGGAGAGCGCGAAAATGTCAAAATTTCTGCAATCCCCGCGTTCGCCGACAAGTTTTCCCGGTCCGGTCGCGTTCTCCACAAGATGTTGGATTGTTGGTAGCCATATGCGCTGTCTCGCGACAGTTCGCGTCCGCAGTAACGTCATTTGTCGTGCGATCACGTCTTTCTTCTCGCGATCATGCACCGCGAGACAAGTGAAAACAAGATGGCTGCGCCCGCGAGCAACCGCATGGGTAAGTTGGCGAGCCGCGACCACGCCGAAAATACCGCGAACGGGCAGAAAAAAAAACTTCCGCATCTTAGCGATATTTCCGAGTGTTTGCGGAGATTTTTTAACATTTTCGCGATAATTTGCAAAAGTGAATTTCGCAAATTCGGCCCACCCCTAATTTTGACACATTCCCGTGTTTACCAGTCTTTGTAAATCCGAGAATGCGTCAAAATTCATAGGTGGATGCTTAGGAACACCCACACACCACCCTTGTAATGCCTCCCTAGGACAGAGTAATGCAAGCCAGTGACTTGCGCTTCCTTGCATTACTCCAGATTTACCAAAACACCAGGGCCATGAAGGTGGCCTTGTATGGCTTGGTAGGTCTCATTCTAGGTTTTGCGTTACCCTGCGTACGCCTGGGGTGGTGCAGTGCGACGCAAAACTTTTACAAAGCATGTCTTTTTGTGAAGACCTTGACAGGCATAGCGACACTTGATAGTGTTAATATATTTTTTATAATAAATCCCCCTATCATATTTGTTGTCTTCCATCTGCACAAAAAAAGGGCCTGCAGACGAGTAAGAAACTGCTAATACTTTTGTAGCCAGTTTAATTGTTTTGTAAATGCATTGGTGTGTAGGATGAGCTATAAGCCTGTTCAGGACAGAAAACAAAATCTATTCTTCACTCCGAAATGTATTGAGCATGTTCAGGCAGTTAGTGTTCACCTAACATGTTCAGCTTGACCCAGATCTTCACAGCATTTCTATGCTGTCCCTACTATACACAACTGGAGAACAAAGAGCTAATTTATGAGCTCACATCGAATTACTTATACTGGCCTTTGAAGCAGGCCGTTGCTTGCTTTGGGCCATTTATTTAGCACTTAATAAATGGCAAAGCTAGGTTTCTGAAGGTGCTGTGATGGATTGCAGGGAAGAGGCTACCCTGACAGCAATATTTGTTTGAGAACACCAGGTGAATTTGCAATTGGTACACATGGGATTTAGCCCCTTCAGTGAAAGACGCTAATTTAAACATGCATTTCTAATTATACCTGATAATATTAATGTATGTGTTTGTCCAGAACTTTGTAACTCAGAGAGCACATTTATTTTGTACTAGTAGTAGTCTCAGCAGTACTTGAGTAAAATGTGTGGGAAGAGGCATGTGTTTGGGAAGAGGTGGATAGCAGCGCAGAGTTTTATTTTGCTCCTTCTAAATGACCTTTTTAGGAGTTTTCGATCCGTGTTTTTTGCTCTGCCGTACTTGTTTGAACCTTATTTAAATCTGGTCCTTTTCTTTTATTTTCTGTGATGTTTCCGATGCTTGTTTCCTATGTGTATTTCCTCCCCTTACCTGTTATTTCTTTTTTAAATCCAAATGTTATTATTTGTTTAAGTTTCTTTCGTCTCTCGATTGCTTTGACTTGATTTCCTTTCCTGGATAGTTTCGCTGCTCTAGCTTCTTTAGCTTTTCAGCTTCCGCCAATCCCCGTACCACTATTTGATTTTGTTTTTAGATTAAGAGCATCTTCAGTTGGAATGTTTGCTGGTGTTCAGGATGGGGAATGTGGCTAAAATCTGAATCTTTTTGCAGCGGAGAGCATGACAGAATACCATAAGGTCTTGTGTTATTCAGTCTCTATTGCTTCCATTATCAGGGAGGACACTGGCACTGGAGGCCTGGTGAGTGCGGAGGCCCTGCCAATTGTTCTTACTGCACCTCAAACCAGCAACAAGCACGTCCTCTGCCAGCGCTGTTCAAATCTCCTCTAGTTTCACAGTAAAGTCCTTGCAAGAAAAAAGCCCTTCAAGAGATGAATGATGCGTGATCCCATAGGTAACCCATGCATACATTGTAATGTGGTGCTGATATAACTACTTGCATTCCAAATAGATTTACCCTTTTTTCACTTGCTTTTGTGGTCTCCCTTATTACCCTCTCTCTCATATTGATTTGTTTCTCTATTGTATCTGTCTTACCTAATGATTAGTGGAGAAGTGTGGCTCAGGGGTTAGAGGTGGCAGACCCGGAAGCTGAGATCGGTCCTGGACCTGGGTTCAATTCCCCGCCTCGGCGGGTCTTGGGCTAAAAATTCCACGGACTCGATAATTCTCGCCCGGTGCCTCCTCGACTCATGGCTTCACACTCTGCGACTCTGGGCAATAGCTTGCTTAATCTCCACAATGGCCCCTCCCGGTGGGATGCCTGACTTTCACCTTGTGGATACCCTGCTATCTCACAGGGGAATACCAGGACGGGTTCCATAAGCATGTGCCGGAAACCCACTGCGGGTAGCTGTGTGCTATATAAGCTCAACTACATTTACATTACCGGTTGAGACTTTGTTGCTTGTTTAAAGTATTTGTGAAACACTTCAAACAGTAAAACAGTGAAAACACGACACAAAAAGGACAGATTAGAAACATACAGCCTAATTTCATAAATAAAAGACCAAATCTAAAAAATCCAACAAGTAGAACTTGAGATATGATTTTTCAAAAAATAACTGTACAATATCACTTAGAAGCAATAAGTTCTTACTTGGGAAATCTGGTTGCACCAGACAGGGACAAAGTCAAGAGTTCAGGTTGACCGGGATTGAGTGTGGGCTGGATAGATCGACCCAGTGAGGCCCGCTCAACAAAAGTGCCTTAATCTTGGTTATGTTGATGAAGATGCGGGGTGCAGTTGAGCAATGCATCAGTGTTCCCCATGCATTAGGGGTGATGCATCGATCTTATCCACGCAGTGGTGGCAATGCATTGGTTCAGAGGACGATGCACAGGTACTGTTCCTGCAACAGCAGCAATGCATTGATTCTGCTCTGGCAGCACAGGATGCTTCGGTTCCGCTAGTGCAAACACCTTAGGCCCACTTCCAAGGGACCAAGACTGGAGTGGCACCATTTGGCAGGGCAGACTCACAGATTGTAGAGTCCAGGTGTAGGAGCAGGATGGTTGGAAGTCTTGTATGTCCCTGGGACTTCAGATTAGAAGACCAGTCAGCTAGCCCTTGTAGTCACTCTGGGTTCAAGTGATACAGGTTCACTCCTTCTCACTCAGGCAGAGAGAGCAGTAGGCTGCAAGGCAACATAACAAGCAAGAGTCCAGCAAACAGTAGTCTAGCAGAGTGGCAGTCCTTTAGCAGCACAGCAGTTCTTCTTCCTGGCAGAATGGTTACAGGCCATGGTGTCAGAAGGCCAGTACTTATATGCAGGTGTGCCTTTAAAGTGGGGGAGACTTCAAAGACAGGTCTTTGAAGTGCACAACAGTCTTCCCTTCCTGCCCTGGCTCCAGAATCACTACGAGAGGTGTGCAGCCCTTTGTGTGGGGAGAGGACACAGCCTATTCAGGTGTAAGTGAAGGTGAGTCCAGCTTCTCCCTTCCATCCTCCCAGGATGGGCCATCAAGTCACATCTAAGCTCCCATTATGTGTGGCTGTCTAGGTGAAATACACAAAGCCAAGCTATCACCCACCCAGACTGATCATAGACAGGCAGCAGGCACAGATTGGCTAAAGCAAGAAAATGCCAACTCTTAAAGTGGCATTTCCTGGACTGTAATTGAAAATTCGACTTCACCATAAGTTAGGAATTTAAATTAGGAATCCAGAGACGCCAGACTTGAGGGCATTTTCTCTTCCCAATTGGAAATTACGATCATAAAACGTCATAAAGTAATCCTAATGTTGTCCAATGGGAGAGATGGGCCATGCAGTAGTGAAAAACTACTTTGAGGGTTTTTCACTAGCCAGACATTTAAAACTTAAAGGTAGATCTCCTGCCTTTTAAATACGTTGCACCCTGCCCTCTGGGTTGTCCATGGCCCTCCTTAGGGGTCACTTACATGTATAAAAAGGAAAGGTTTGGGCCTGGCACAAGGTGTATTTTGACAGATCGACATGAGAGAGTGAAACTGTACATACAGGCTCTGCAGTGTCAGGCAGGTGTAATAGCTGTAAGTATCATCTGCTCTGTAGTTCTTTTGTTTGGTGTCATGAATTTAACAGCCACGGGCAACAACTTGTGTCTATGAGCACTATGATAATATAATTTAAAAGTAGTAATCAAATGGTCTTTATGTCTCCTGATTTGCATACCTTGCCAAATTAGTAGGCCTGGGCAAAAATTTCGTTCCGTTCGCGGAAATTGCGATAATTTGACATTTTTGCGTTCCGCGGAGAGCGCGAAAATGTCAAAAATTCCGGTTTCCGCAGCTTGGCGATAATTTGTTTCTTGCTCGCGCTGTAAAATAATACATTCTCGCGTGCGCGCGATCGCCTTACCTGAATCCCTGCGTTCGCCGACAAGTTTTCTTGATCCGGTCGCGTTCTCCATGAGATGTTGTATTGTTTTTAGCCATTTGCGCTGTCTCGCGACAGTTCGCGCCCGCAGTGACGTCATGCGTCGCGCGATCACGTCTTTCTTCTCGCGATCATGCACCGCGAGAACAACTCAAAACAAGATGGCCGCGCCCGCAAGCAACCACATGGGTAAGTTGGCGACCCGCAACCATGCAGAAAATCTCGCGAACATGCCGGAAAAAAACTTCCGCATCTTCGCGATATTTCTGCTTGTTTGCGATAATTTTAAACATTCTCGCGATAATTTGCGAAGGTTAATTCCGCAAATTCCGCCCACCCCTACAAATTAGGTACTTAGGGGTCGATTACGATGGAGTTCAGAAAGACCCCAATGCGATTCGGATTCTACGAATCTGATTCAGAACTTATGTTTCCGACCAATTCGGAGACATGTTTGAATGACCGATTACATTACAAGGAAACTGTTCGGGCTGTCCGAATCGGTTCCGATCGGCGTTCGGACAGACCGAGTTGTTCGGAGCTGAATCGTACAACTCTATGGACACCATTTCCGACCGAGTGATTACGATGTGTGATTCTGACAGCCGTTCCAAAATGGTTAGTTTGACATGAAATGGCTGACAAAATCTGACTTTGGAGGCCCATAGCAGGCCCCCCTTTACGTGTAGGCTCCGTGGGGATACCCATGGGACCCCTTTTTACAACCAGGCACAGCGTGGCAGGCACCATGTGGTGACCATGTCAGGGTGCAAGCTTTTCCACAACCACCCCTCTTTGCAATGCAAGCCTGTGCTCTCGTTCAGAACACAGGCTCCCATGGAAGTCAATGAAAGTCCTACCGAACGATGTTCGGAAGCATCGTAATCGGTCTGACGGACTCACAGAACCCGATTTGGTCGGAAACAATTCCAAAACCGTTTTGGTAGGAAGAGTTTCCAAACAACATCGTAATCGCCCCCCTAGATTGTGTTACGGACAGAGATTTCAAGAGATTTCATATTAGTCATATTAGGACATCATAGAATCTTGAGGGATGGTTGTCACTCTAAAATTCTTCTAGAATATGCATTTCTTTACAGTGGGGAAAGAACCCTTGGAACACACAATACTACACTTGTTATCATTCATGTTTTTGTAGTTAAAAAATACTGAAATTCAGCTGGAAGATTTTCAATCAGAAAAAGGATTGGTGTTGACCTTGTGTAGGACTTATAAAATGAGCGTGCATTCATAGTGTACATCTGTAGTGGTTACTGAAAGAACATGCTGCTTAATTGAATTAAACATGATAGGCAAAATCTGCATCAAAGTACACTCTCACCACACTGAGGCCTACGAGGTCCAGTCTTATGGTAATCATGTATCCTGAGTGTAGATCCACAGTCACTTTTATCATAAATACACTGCCTATGGCACTTTAAGAATAGTCATATTTTCTTTGCTCAGCCATAATCGCATTCTAAGTCTTTGTCCATCCCACTTGGCCTAGTTAATTCCTCTCCTGCCAGCAGAAGGATCGAAGACTTCCACACAGTGGGCCATTAACAGTTCTTGAGTCTGTTTCTGAGAAAGGAAGGACTGTGGAATACATCTGCATGCGTTAATTAACCACTCATACTGCATTTGGTCTGTGCAAACCCAAGCACACAAAAGCAAAGGATGAAGGCCAAACGTCATGAGCCAAACATAAGAGGGGTTCCCCTTTCAGGTTTTGTTGGGAAGAGATGAGACAACTGTGTCCATTAGGGGAAGCTGAGGCTCCCAGAGAAGGTCTTTCACAGACTCTTTGAAGTGATCATGTTGAAATGTCCCAGAATGCTACTCTGGGTGTTGGGACAGGGATAGAGTTATGTTGGGGCTTCTGGGGTTAGCCAGGAGTGCCTGTGTTCTAGATGTTTTCCCCCATTAACAAAACCCCTACACAAGGGAGAGACCCTTGAGACAGCTCTGGGCCTGGTGCTGAAATACTGCAATAATGCCTAGTGAGAAGGAAAAAGACCCCTGAAACTCTGCAAGGATGGACTGAAGAATTTTGACTCTCGCTGATACCCAGGAATGGAATGGGCTTTTAATGCTTACAACATAAATGCTACTCTGAGGTTGGTACAACAACACCCTTTTTTCAGTGCTTTACAAATTACAATGCAGGATTTTACAACACAGGTAAGCCTTTTAATTTATTACTCATTATGGGAAATTAGGGGAAATAAATAGTGTAAGTCATTTTGAGGGTTCAAGGATGATTCAGTGTATGGTTTAGTTAGGGTTTTGTAGAGTTCAGGGTACGGGGCAGTAAGGGTATAGAGCTTTATAGGGTTAGGGGATGGGTAAGGGTAGGGGTTAGTAACGGGTCTTTCAGGGTTAGGTAAGGGTATGGGGTAATAAAGGTTTCTAGGATTTAGGGATGGGGAAGGGTACATATCAGTAGGGGTTTTAAAGAGTTTTTAGAGTTGCGGAATGAGTAATTAGGAGGCTAGTAATGGGCTTTGTGGGTTCAGAGTCAGACAAGGGCAGTGAGTAGTAAGGACTTTAAGCATGCAAGGAAGGGTTGGGGCACAGGGTTAAAATGTTTTTTTAGTTTCAGGGGTGGGTGTATGTATATATATATATATCACTGAAAAAACCATAGGTTTCACACATGTTATAGTTAGCGGAAATTTTACTGATAAAAAACCAGTGAAATTGCCCCGTTATAGTTAGTGCTGGCAACTATAACTCACGCGACCGCAATCCTCTGCTGATGCTAATACTGTATTTAGACACTTATTTGCCCATGTCTTCTTCCATACATTTTTAGCTATACATATATTACAAATATTTTTTTTTCATAAAGACACATATGTCATCAGCAGAAGATTGCGGTCGCGTGAGTTATAGTTGCCAGAACTAACTATAACGGGGCAATTTCACTGGTTTTTTATCAGTAAAATTTCCGCTAACTATAACATGTGTGAAACCTATGGTTTTTTCAGTGAATTTGCAAGGTTTTTTAAATGCTAATTCCTAACTATAACGTGTGTGAAACCTATGGTTTTTTCAGTGAATTTGTACGGTTTTTTAAATGCTAAGTTACTTTACGCCATTCGAGGCGTGCGCGCCCACTTAACGCAGTTCGTTCCGTGCACGGTTTTTATCAACTTTAATAAGCCCTGTACATTTGGTGGCCTTCGGCCACCAAAAGCACAGGGGGTGGGGTCAATGTGGATAGTGTTTTTTTTATTTCGATTTTATAATTTCATTTTGCCAAAATTTTGTTTTTTTTAGCTATTAATAAGCCCTGTACATTTGGTGGCCTACGGCCACCAAAAGCACAGGGGGTGGGGTAAGTGTGGATAGTGTTTTTTTTTTTTTTTTTTTTTTACCGTACGCTTACGGTAAGCGTACGGTAAGCGTACTCGGCGAAATTGCCGAAAAAAAAATAAAACCGTTTTTGCTCTTGGGGGATGTTTGGGGACTCCCTCAACATGACTATGTGGGAGGGAGTTGTCAAAACAGCCCCGTAACATGTTTTTGGCCATCTTGTTTGATAAACAACACTCAGTGCGAGAGACAAAATGGCGGCCGCCGCTTCCTGGTTTCGGCCGATTCGAATGTTTACTAAGATCTAAGAGCCAATCAGAATCGCGCTCGCGCACGCCACCGTACGCTTACGGTAAGCGTACGGTAAGCGTACCGTAAGCGGGCTCAGATATATATATTGATTTAAAGGCTATTTTCTCAGAATCTACTGAACAGATTTACACCAAACCTACAAAAGGCACTTCCTTGACCTAGGGACTACCTCTCTGCCAAATTTCTAGTAATTCTGTTCAGCCGTTCGGGCTGTAGCTCGTTCTAAAGGTCCTATGGAAAAATGCATGGGAAAAACGCGTTTTGGGACCCCCCTTTTATCTCAGCCCCCGCTTGACGAATCCCCCCAAGACTTTCAGGGTAGGAGCGGAGCGTAGCGCCCCACCTATTTTGAGAAATTCGCGAGGATTCATCGACCGGCGCCAAAGTTATTCAAAATAGAATGTTGAGGTTTTCCTATGGAAAAGGGGTCCTAACTATAACTACCTACTGGCGACCGCCAGTAGGTAATATATATATATATATATATACCATAGGTTTCACACATGTTATAGTTAGCTGGACATTTCACTCGTAAAAAACCATTGAAATTCCCCCGTTATAGTTAGTTCAGATAACTATAACTCACGCGTCCGCAATCCACTGCTGATGACGTCACATATTACATCACTCATGACATGGTCAGTGACATCACTCATGACATCACTGATGACATCATCCTTGTGATAGAGTGGCGGTCGCGCAAGTTATAGTTATCTGAACTAACTATTTCGGGGGAATTTCAATGGTTTTTTACGAGTGAGATGTCCAGCTAACTATAACATGTGTGAAACCTATGGTTTTTTAAGTGAATTTGTAAGGTTTTTTAAATGCTAATTTATGTATGTATTATTATATTTTTTATGTATTTATTTTACAATAAACTACCTATGTATATAGTTATAGATTGACTGTATCCTGTAATATGGAATGGCTCAGCTCTTTTTTTTTTTATTTGGATAAAGTTGAACAGCATAGTTAATATCTTCCATAAACTTATAAACAGTTTTTTGTTTTTTTTAGGGTTTTTCGCGGTGCGCGCACGGTGCGCCCACCGGCTACATGTGCGCCTGCGTGCGTGCTCCGTGCGTGCTCCGTGTGCGCATGCGTGCGTGCTCCGTGCGTGCTCCGTGTGCGCATGCGTGCGTGCTCCATGTGCGCATGCGTGCGTGCTCCGTGTGCGCACGGTGCGCGCACGGTGTGCGCACGGTGCGCGCACGGCGAGTCATGTGATTACGAAACAACACTTTTCATTGGTTCATAGTATTTTCAGTTCCAGAATCTTCAAACACCACACCCACTCCCCTCTTTATTTCTTCTTATTTCCTGGGAGAAGGAGCAGAACAGCTTTTCCACTACGTGAGAATGGCAGAACAGCAATCTTCTACAGAGAGTGAAGAGGAGACCTTTGTGCCACCAAGCCAGAGGAAACAAAAGGACTCATTCATATGGAAGTTCTTTACTTTTCCAGAGGGGCAGAAGAAGGTGAATGCCCCAAAAGTCACATGCACTGTTTGTGGAGTTGTCCTATCTAGAGGACATCCCAAAAAAAATACTCCTTTAGTATTTATTCTATGATGAGGCACTTCCAAAAAGTGCATCCTGTGGCTTATGCTCGTGAATCTACAAGAACCACAAGAGACAACCCTCCAGGAGCTCAGCCGAGCACATCATCTGCGGCCGCAGATTCACCTGCCTCAAGACCTCTGGATATCCACCCTCTGTTCCAGAAGGTTCATATACGGTGCATGCAATGTGTGCAATGTTGTTCTCTGTTATGGTGAGAGCAGCATCAACCTAATAGAGAACAAAATACAGCAGCACACATGCTCCACCCCATAATTTTTCCCATTTTATTTTTTTGTTCCTGTTGAACAGTTTTTCATTCCCTGGTTTTTTTTGCTGCTCTAAAAAAATTTAAAAAAAGACAAAATTCTTAAAAAACTAAAAAAAAAATACAAACCAAAAAAGACAAAAAAACTGTTCTTTTCAGAACTCACCAACATCTAAACACTTAAACTTGATTTTTAATTCTATTTTTTTTATGATTTTTTTGCCGCCGTGCGCTCATCGTGCGCGCACCCCGCGATTTTTTGAAAAAAAAATAAAATGTTTTTTTCACCCTTCGGGGTCCTTCAGGGACCCCCTGACAAAGGCTAGGGGGTCAGGAACTCTCTACCCTGCCCCCTTTTCTCGTTATCCACCTTTGTTTTTCACTGCCACACACAAAATGGCGTCCGACACTTCTTGATTTCGACCGATTCGAATGTTGACTGACATCTAACCACCAATCAGAATTACGCTCGCGCACGGCACGGTGCGTGCACGGTGCGCGCCTATAGATATTTATGTACTTTTAACTGCAATTTTCTCAGAAACTACTGAACAGATTGACACCATATATGCAAAAGGCTCATCCCTGACCTGAGGACTACCTCTTTGCCAAATTTCAAGTAATTATGTTTAGCCGTTCGGGCTGTACCTTCGACTAAAGGTCCTATGGGAAAATGCATGGGGAAAATGCGTTTTGGGACCCCCCTTTTTTCTCAGCCCCCGCTTGACGAATCACCCCAAGACTTTCAGGGTAGGAGCTGAGCGGAGCGCCCCATTAGTTTTGAAAATTTCGCGAGGATTCGTCAACCGGCGTCAAAGTTATTCAAAATAGAATTTTCAGATTTCCTATGGGAACTCGGTCCTAACTATAACTATCTACTGGCGACCGCCAGTAGATAATATTACAGAGTGATGGCAGCAACTCTGTAGTTATAGTTAGGATTCCCAGGTATAGGAATTTCTGCGAATGTTGGTCGCTAATAACTTTTACCCCCTTTTGATGAATATCCTTAAAACTTTCCAGGCATATACCTTTTTCTACATTGGTAATGGATGAAAAGTTTTGCCATGATTGGTCAAGGGAGTGGAGAGATAAAAGGAGGTAGCAGGCCCCAAAACAGATTTTTCTAACAATGTATTTTCCATAGACTTTTTTATCTTGCGTAGCATGAAAATGGCTCAACGGGTTTACGTGAAATTTGACAGGATTAGAGATTATGGAGCACAGATAATACTTTTGGGTAAGTAGGGTACGTATGTTTTACCTTATAAGGCATTTAAACTTGGTTATATCTGCTTTTGAAGTATTTTCGTAAAATTTCATGGTATTTTGTGGGAGTACCACATTACACAGCGATGAGAAGGCATGGGCTAATGACTACCTTTATAGAAGGTAAAAGCAGCCATGTTGTTTTTAGGTACACTTTGGGTGTGTTCTGCGCTTCGCCCTTAGATATAGGTAAGTACTACCATATATGTTACAAATACAGTACACTACAGTGTATTTTCTATTTTTAACATATTTAAATCTTGACAAAAAAGTCTACAGAGTGCCAGGTTAATACCTACAAATTATCACGCTGCTTAACTTTTGTTAAGATATATATAATATATAGAACATTACAAATACATTTATCTTCCTATTTACACTTTAACAAAGAGGTAATATGTAGGGAACAACAATAAAACCTATTACTTACCTATCTGTAAGATGCTAACCCAGAATGCAGTGAAACGCAGATCGCACCAAAAAATGTGCTGATAAGAACATGGCCGCCTTTTACGTCTAGTAAACACAGCCATTGGACCATCACATACTACCTTATCATGTACATGTACTGCGGTATACCATTAATCTACTGTGATATATCATAACCTACCAATGTATACCACAGCAGAATATATAATTAAGTATTTTAAAATGTATAACTTTGACATTACTTACACTATTCACACATACTACCAAATATTTCAATTAACATGTATGTATACATTTTCTAGTCACATTCCGTCGACATCCATTCACACCCTTTCACGCTACGTCTGTTTCAGTTACCACACTCCAATCCATACCACTCCACTCTATGCCACTTCACTACACGCCAGTCCACGCTACCCTTTTCCACCTACGCCTCTCTACTCTACACCAGTTCATTTTGTGACACTCTAGTATTTGGCACTTCACTATATGTCGCTCCATTCTACGCTACTCCGCTGTATGCTATTCCACTGCATTCTGCTCCACTGTACAACAGTACACGCTATTCCATTCTATGCCACTCTACTGTCTGCTCCTCCACTGTATTCCATTCAACTCTACACCACTCCACTATGCGTCACTACACTGTATGCTATTCCACTATGCGCTACTCCACTCTACAACACTCCACAGTACGCTATTGCATTGTATGTCACTAGAGTCTACCCCACTACACTGTACGCTGCTCAACTACACAACACTACACTCTATGATATACCACTCTACAACACTCTACTCTACAACACTACACTGTACGCCACTCCACACCACACCAGTATATGCCACTCCACTCTAACAACTCCACTCTATGCTATTCCACTGTAAGCCACTACACTGCAACTCACTCCACTCTATGCCACTCCACTCTACAACACTCCACTGTGTGCACACTCCACTCTATGCCACTCTAGTGTACGACACTCCACTCTATGGTACTCCAGTTTAACACACTCCACTCTATGCTACTGAAACGTACACCACTCCACTATACACTATTCCACTGTATGCTGCTCAACTGTACTTACACTACACTGTACGCCGATACAATCCTCACTATTCCACTGTGTACAACTCCTATGTACGACACTCCTCCCTACGATATTTCACACTGTTCCTCTACACCACTCCAGTCCAGCCACTCTAACATGTGATGTTCCACTGTTTGCCATTCTACTCTATCCCACTCCACTCTAAGCCACCCTGCTCTATGTCACTCAACTTTATGCCACTGCACTCTACGGTACTCCAATCTATGCTATTTCACTGTATGCAACTCCCCTCTCCCTCCTCCACTCCATGCTATTCCACTGTATGCCACTACACTGTATGCCACTCTACTGTACGCTATTCCACTCTGTGCCACTACACTCTATGCCACACCACTGTAAGCCACTCCAGTATATGCTATTCTACTGTATGTCACTTTGTTCTTCACCTCTCCACTGTATGCTATTCTATTGTACGCCTCTCCACTCTACAACACCCCACTGTATGCTACTCCACTCCACTCTACTGTACCCTATTCCTCTTGATGCCACTCCACCATATGCTATTCCACTGTAAGCAACCACACTCTATACCACTCCACTGTGCGCTATTCGACTCTATGGTAGTCATTCTATGCCACCCAACTCTACTGTAGGCCACTACACTTTACACCACTCTACTGTACCCTACTCCACTCTATGCCACTCCACTGTAATCAAATCCACTGAACGATATTCCACTCTATGCCCTTCCAGTCCATGCCACTCCACTCTACAGCACTCCAGTGTACGCCACTCCTCTCTATGTTACTCCACTTTAGGCTATTTCAGTGTCTGCTACTGTACTCTATGCTATTCCACTGTATGCCACTCCACTCTTCACCACTCCCCTCTACGCTGCTCGACTTCACGCTATTCCACTGGACGCCAGGCACTCTATGCCTCTCTGCTCTACACCAGTACACTGTATGCTATTACACTGTACACCAGTTCATTTTATGACACTCTAGTGTATGCCACTTCACTATTTGCATCTCCACTCTACGCTATTCCACTGTATGCAATTCTACTGTGTGCTGCTCCAATCTACAACACTACACTATACGCTATTCCACTGTGTGCCACTCCACTGTATGCTCCTCCACTGTATTCCATTCAACTCCACATCACTCCACTGTAAATCACTACACTCTATGCTATTCCACTATGCACTACTCCACTCTACAACACTCCACTCTGCAGCACTCCACAGTAGGCTGTTACACTGTATGCCACTAGGGTCTGCCCCACTGTACTCTACACTGCTCAACCGCACTCTACGGTATACCACTCTACAACACTCCACTCTACACTATGCAGTATGCCGCTTGACTCTACACCACTCCAGTCTACTATGTTTCAATGTATGCCATTCGAATATATGATGTTACAACGCAAACCATTACAACGCATACTTTTACATCACAGTTTTTACAATGCAAATACCATTAAAATGTATGTTTTTACAACGTAAGCCATTACAACGCATGCTCATTGAGATATATTAAAACTACAATTACAACACATTCCATTATAATGCATATTAATACAACGCATACCATTACAACACATCTTATAATTTCACTGTTAATTTCAAAATTTTGAGAAAGTATATATTTTTGCATCCATCTCCTGGGACGGGATGCAAGGGAAATAGGGGTTTTGGGTGGGAGAGAGTATTGATACCCAGGCATTAATTGTAATACTCAGGTATGTTTATAATACCTAACCATTAAAATGCCTGGGTATTAATATAAAAAATATATGCGTTTGAAAAAACAGCAAAAATAACATATATATTTGCAAACTTTTCATAAAAAATACGCACTACTGTCAGATGCAAAAAGAGCTTTTACATGCAATAAACATGAGACACAAAAACGGCAGTCCTTCAACTATTTTTATTACAGCCCCATACCTATCATTTACTCAAAATGGCTGACATTCTGAGAAGGAACATATAAACAAACATGTCTACACAAGACAAAATAAATATACATTCTGTCAGGGTGTGAATCATGCGAAAAAACTGTTTCCAAAACATATTTTCATTTAAATTCTCATTTACCCCCCAAAAATGTATAAAAGAAACCATCCACTATTTTGTGCTCAGTGGAATACTGACTTCCATGGTGACCACAGGTAGCAGGAAAAGCTAGATAATTGGTTTGACTTTCCATTGGAACACTGCCATCAACAGACAGAAGTAAGTGAACGTTTAGAAGTAAACAGCTTCCAAATGATTACACCTATCTCAAGTAGTTTTTACAGCATTTACTGCATTTGAAAAACAGCCCCTAGTCTACTGCAGACATTCTTCAAATTATCTTTCCTTTGAAAAGTAAGTGAATAAATCTACAAAATGGATTTAAAAGTTTGGAGACCAAAAGAAAAAACAATATTTAATTTTTCCCTTAGATAGTAACAGAGATTGGACATAAAGCAACACCATTTGCCAACCTTGACCAAACAAACCTTTAAAGAAACAACTGTAAGTAAACTTAAAAAAAATTATCTGAACCCGCTCAAAAAAACGACATTAATTTCATAAACAACATATTAGCAGGCACTGGTCCATGATGTTTTAAAATTACTATTTTATCACCCCTGTGTGTTTGCCTCAGGGAAAATTCTCAGGGAAAGTGCTGTATCATGGTGAGGGCAAATTTCTCTTCCTACTCCGACCGGTGCTTGCCTCAGGGAAAGTGTTGGATGGTGGTGGGGGCAAATTACTATTCCTACTTCGACCTGTGCTTGCCTCAGGGAAAGTGCTGGATGGTGGTGAGGGTAGATTTACTATTCCTACTCCGACCGGTGCTTGCCTCAGTGAAAGTGCTGGATGGTGATGGGGCAAATGTACTATTCCTACTCCGACCGATGTTTGCCTCAGGGAAAGTGCTGGATGGTGATGGGGCAAATTTATTATTCCTACTCTGGCCGGCTCTTGCCTCAGGGAAAGTGCTGGATGGTGGTGGGGGCAAATTTACTGTTCCTACTCCGACATTTGCTTGCCTCAGGGAAAGTGCTTGATGTTGGTGGGGCAAATTTACTATTCCTACTTTGACAGGTGCTTGCCTCAGAGAAAGTGTTGGATGGTAGTGGGGCAAATTTACTATTCCTACTCCTACCGGTGCTTGCTTCGGGGAAAGTGTTGGATGGAGGTGGGGCAAATTTACTATTCCTACTCTGACCTGTGCTAGCCTCAGTGAAAGTGCTGGATGGTGTTGGGGCAAATTTACTATTCCTACTCCGATAGGTGCTAGCCTCAGAGAAAGTGCTGGGTGGGGGCAAATATACTATTCCAACTCAAACAGGTGCTCGCCTCAGAGAAAGTGCTGGATGGTAGTGGGGCAAATTTACTATTCCAACTTCGACAGGCGCTAGCCTCAGGGAAAGGGCCGGATGGTGGTGGGGGCAAATTTACTATTCCTACACCGACAGGTGCTACCCTCAGGGAAAGTGATGGATGGTGGTGTGGGAAATTTACTATTCCTATTCCGACAGGTGCTAGCCTCAGGGAAAATGCTGGATGGTGGTAGGGTCAAATTTACTATTATTACTCCGACAGGTGCTAGCCTCAGGGAAAGTGTTGGATGGTGGTGGGGCAAATTTACTATTCCTACTCCGACCAGTGCTTGCCTTAGGGAAAGTGTTGGATGGAAATGGGGGCAAATTGAATGTACTTAAATTATAAATTAATACTTAAACTGTAAATTACACATTTACATTTCTGCTCTTTGTGAAACATGCAATAAAACATTTTATTTTTTATAATTCTCATACAGATAAAATCATATTACCCCAGCAGTGTGGAGGGACACATTCTTAATCAGAAAAAACAAATCAAACCCCTCAACTTCGAAGAAGCCCAACTATGCAAGGTAAACATGAAGACACATCACAAATAATAACTTTTGTTTGCAGTTTTCAAGTTAAAAAACTACTTTTTTTGCAAAAATAAAATTGCATTAAAATTAAATCCAAACAAACATAAACATAATGACTTTTTTTCTAGTAAATAAGGACTAAACTTTTTCTTTGCAGGCTATTTTAAAAACTAAAATTTTCAAATAAAAAAACTAAGAACATTTTTTCACTCTTTTCAAAACAAAAGAAGCTAAAGCACAAACACCACAGAAGGAACAAGAGAAAGAAAAATTCAAAGAAACCCAGCATCTACTCCAGGACTTTCTGACCACACGTCAGAAAAACATAATAAAGGTAACCTGTTTCATTCTGTCAAGTCTCTCCAAAAAAACCTTTTTCCATCAAAGATATCAAAGCAGCAAATAATTTAAAGCCAACATTGCCAAGTCAATACAATTAAATCCTGGTACAATTTTGTTAAAAAAGCTCTAAAATAAATAATGTACACTAACTTTACCATTGCAGGCAAAACAAATTAAAAGTAACCATACACAAAATAACTAAAACAATGTTTTCTCTTTATCTTCTTTATGCAGAGAATGGCATCAAGAAACCAAGTCAAATATTTGAAATCAAAAGGTGGAAATAGGCTGTTAAATTACTGTGGCTACGTTTATTGTAAGGAGAGATTAAATGAGCCCAAGTGTCATTGGAGGTGTGTACATTATTACTCATTCCATTGCACAGGCAGAGCGGTTACTCTTGGTGACACTGTTGAAAGGACCACTGAGCATAACCACTCTGCCTCTGCATTGGCGATAGAATTAAGAGAAAATATAAATGAAATGAAAGACCTAGCATTCACCTGCAATGAACCCTGTGGCTCAGTTTTGAGGGAGGTATCACAAATCATTCCTACCCTTTTAGCAAGTTGTATGCCCAACCTATGCAGAATTAAACAGCGTAAAAAACAGGCAAGTAACCCCCTACAAACCTTCTCTGACATTAACATTCTCCTGAACTGAAGTTACAGGAACTGTTGGTAATGAAACCTTTATTTTGCATGACAACAAAAACCCTCTTAAAAGAATTCTAATCTTTAGCACACCGCATAATCTTGTTAAGTTAGAGTCTAGTGAAATTTGGATGATGGATGGGATGTTTAAATCCACACCCCGCCCATTCACCCAAATATACACTATTCACGCCTACATTAATCATACAGTAGTGCCCTTTGTGTACAGTGTACTTCCTGGTAAACAAACCTCAACATACACTGCATTTTTATCAGTGATAAAAGCTAAAACCATGAACAAAAGTCCTAGAAAAGTGTTAATTGACTTTGAATTACCTATGATTAACACAATTACCAAAATGTACAAGGATACCCAGATTCAAGGATGTTTTCTTCACTTTTCACAGGCTCATTGGAGAAAAATTTAATAGACATCCTTAGTTGAGGATTAGATATCAGACAGTAAACTGCAATTTAAATTAAAAAAACTAACAGCACTTTCCTTTATTCGTCCTGACAGTGTAGATGAATACTACACATCTATTACTGAATCTGACTATTTTGCTGCAAAAGGGGACAAATTGGCACCCCTTGGCACCCCTTCTAAATTACTTTGAAGACACATGGATTGGCCATCTAAGCAGGTCAGGGCGCAGGAGGAAACCATGATTCCATGTGAAGTGGTGGAACTGCTACAGGACCTGCTTAGAGGTAGGAGCAAAAGCAAATAATGCCATAGAGGGATGGCACAACTCCCTCAACAAATCAATAGGTATGCCAAATCCTAACTTATTTCATGTTTTGGAAATTTTGAAGAAGGAGCAAAGTTGCCAAGAAGTGAGAATTGCACAATCATTGACTGGTAGTCCAAACCCACGAATTTCAAAAAGAACAAAAGAAATATCTGAGCGACAATTGGGTGCAATTCAATAATTTTCGTTGATGGTGGCTTCAGACTACCTGAACAATATTGCACACATACTACATTTCTAATCTACACTAACCCCTTAATCACCTTACTTGCCTGTTTTGAAAATGAATTTCCCTAATTCAATTGGCATTAAAATTAAATGCTAAATTAAAAGTCGGGTTTCATACCTCCATTTGTCTTCTTTTTTCAACTCTTGGACTTGTGTACAATCCCACACTTCACCAAGAGTCTTGTGCAATCCATTAATCCCTAGTAAATAATTCATAATCCATGATTCAAACCATGTCCCAAGTCAAACTACCCAAGATGGACATAGTTTGGCAAAGCCATTTTTTACAGGGAAAATTGTGCTGAAAACTGTACTCTGCTCACCTAGAAAAACGCATCCCCCCAAAAATCCAGAAAAAGAAAATTTGTATGGTGAAAATCGCAACAAGAAATCCATTGTTGCAATCCACTCTCAACCAAAATACAGCAAGAAACAAAAACGAAAAAGTATTTTTTTTTTTAATTCGCTACCTAAAAATCCATCGTTGCAATCCTCTCTTGACCAAAATACAGCATAAGTTCAAAAACCATAAATCCAAAGTTAAAAATTGTCCTAAAAAGTATTTCTTCGATCCATGAAATCTGTGTCCATGTTCCTTTGATATATATCAAAAACTGTGACGAAGCAATACATTAAATTCAAAACCCCTCACACCAAAAATATTTAAAAAATTTGATTTCTTAACACTATGGTTTAATATAAAACGTAGTCAATCTTTTAAAATAATTCTATTAAAGCAAAACTGTTACAATCAACCTGACGTGGGCCTGCAACTTCTACCTGCGTAGGATTTTTTTTGGGTTAAAACACACAAAACTTTCAAAATACAAATACCCTATTTCTTACTACCTCCCCCCTCTCTCCTTACAATAAACTATGCCACCCTTAATGTATTTTTAAATTTGCCTTACCTGTTTGCAGCTCTTTCTTGCTTCTGATTCCGACAGCGATGTTCCTCGCACTGATGAAACTTACGTACAAGCAGCAACGTCATCTCTTCTTCTAAAAAGGAAAAAAGGACACGTTCTCTCATTCATTCCGATGGGAAACTGTGAATACCTACAAAAAAAATAAAAAGTATATCAAAATCCGAATTGATTTTTAAAAAATAAGACTTTTAAGAAACTTTTTGTAAAACAGTTTTTGGTTATTTTTCAATAATGTATTTTCTTTTTTTTAAATGTATTAAAGTTTCCTACAATACTATTAATGTGTCCATTTTTGATTAGTAAAAACTTACTTTGTTAATTATTTATGTTAATGTTATTAAACATTTTCAATGTCAATTTATGCAAACTTATGGTGCACGTTTATGAATTTTTAAAACTATTTTAATATTCTTTTTAATGATTATTTATTTCATTAAGTTAAAATTAAAATTAATATTAATTTATTAGAGTTATTTATTTATTTAAGTGCTTATAATTACTCCTGGCTATTAAATCTCTCCCTCACCAAAAAACACAGTGTATGTCTGCCTATCTCTTTTATTATTTTAGAGACAGATATTAATTTTACAATTTTACAATTAAATACATTATCATGTATGTATTAATTAATACTAAAGTATTAAAATTCATACCTGAGTATTAATACACTCCTCCACCCAAAACCCTGTTTTCCATGCATTCAATCCCAGCGGATAGGTGCCAAGCTCTTTTAATTTCTTAAAATAATTTTTTAATGGTAAATCTGAATATACATTAATACTCAAATAATTAAATCAATACCTGAGTAATATTACCCTCTCCCACCCAAAACCCCTGTTTCCCATTCATCCCATCCAAGGGGATGGGTGCAAAGCACATTTACTTATTTTTTTAATGTATGTTCGATTTTTAATATATATATATTTTTTTGTAAATAACGACCTAACTAAAATATAAATAATATTCAAGTATTAAAATTATTACCTCAGTATCAATACAGTACCCCACCCAAAACCCCAGTTTCCCAAGCATCCCATCCCAGGGGATGGGTGCCAAGCCCTTTAAAAGTATTGTTTTGAAATATAATAATTTTTTTAAAAAACATATAGCTAAACTAAAAAATATTTAATACTCAAATATTAAAATGAATACCTGAGTATTGATACACTTCCCCACCCAAAACCCACGTTTCCCAAGCATGCCCATGGATGCCATGCCCTTTTAATTATTTATTTCAATAAACATATAAGTTAAACTTACCTCAAATACACACCTTTTAAAGTAGCACTTACCTCCATAACTCACCTTACAATGCATTGTAATGGCATGAGTTGTAATGGCATTCGTTGTACTCCACTCAATGCCACTCCACTCCACTCTACAACACTCCACTGTGTGCCACTGCACTCTAACACACTTCGCTCTATGACATTGGACTGTACACCACTCCACTATGCACTATTCCACTATATGCTGCTCAACTATACTTACACTACACTGTACACCGATTTCATCTTCACTATTCCACTGTATGCAACTCCTATGTACAACACTCCTCTCTTTGATATTCCACTCTGTTCCACTTCACAACTCCGCTCCAGCCACTCTGATATATTCTGTTACACTGTGCTCCACTCCACTCTACACCACTCCTCTCTATGCTGCTCAACTTTTCGCTTTTCCACTGGACACTAGACACTCTATGCCACTCCACTCTTTGCCACTCCACTGTATGCTATTCTATTGTATGGCTACTACACTCCACTGTACGTTATTCCACTCTATGCTACTTAACTGTATTCCACTCCACTCTCTGACATTCCACTGTATCCCATTCCCATGTACGCTATTCCACTATAACCCACTGTATTCTAAGCCATTGCAGTCAACAGTACTGCACTGTACTGTATGCCACTCCACTCTACAACACTCCACTGTACCACACTCGGCTCTATGCCACTCCACGATATGCTATTCCAGTTTATGGAATTACACTCTATGCCACTCACCTCTACCTGTTTTGACTTTATGCTACTCCACTCTAACCCACTCTACTGTATGCAACTCCACTGTTACACTAGTCCACTGTACACTGCTCTACTATACCCCACTTCACTCTATCCAACTCCAGACTACACTTTGCCATTCTATGGCACTCTAGTGTGCCCCACTCCACTCTAACCACTCCACTTGACACTATTTCACTGTATGCAAGTACATTCTACTTCACTCCACTCCACGTCACTCCACTCTAATAAAACTCCTCTGTACATCACAATCCACTCTATGCCACTCCACTGTACATCACTCCAATCTATTCTATTCCACTGTATGCCACTCCACTCTAGCACATTCCAATGTATGCAACTGTACTGTACACCACTCCACTGTATGCTATACCAGTGTATGCTGCTCAACTGAAAGGCACAACACTGTACACCAATCCACTCTTCATTATTCAATCCGCTCCATGCTATTCCACTCTATGCCATTCCACTCTCTACTATACCAATCCACTCCACCCCACTGTGATGTACACTAATCCACTGAATGCCACTCCACTCTACTCCACTCTAATCTATTCCACTCCACTCTATGCCACCCCATACTAAGCCACACCACTCCATACCACTCCAGTCCATGCCACTGCACTCTTTGCTACTCCACTCTACAGTACTCCAATCTACGCTATTCCACTATACACAACTCCACTCTCCCCTCTCCACTTTATGGTATTCTTCTGTACACTACTTCACTGTATGTCACTCCAGTATATGCTATTCTACTCTACACCACTACACTCTATGCCACTCCACTGTACACCACTCCATTATCCGCTATTCCACTCCATGCCATTCCAATTTATGCTAAAGTGATCTATGCCACTACACCGTACCTCATTCCACTGTACACTGCTCTACTCTAAGCCACTTCACTCTATGTTATTCCACTGTTTGATATTACTTACACTCTACGACACTTCAGTCTATGCCTCTCCACTCTACTACACCACTCCACTATGTTACTGTACTTCAATCTATTCCATGGCACTCTACTCTGTTGCACTGTATACCACTCCACACTACCCCACTCCACTCTATGCCACTCCACTCAACATCACTCCACAGTATGCTATTCCACTCGCAGCCAACCCACTCTATGTCACTGCAGTCAAAGCCACTCCACTGTATGCTACTCTGCTCTGCAACACAACACGCTATCACACTCTGCTCTACACCACCTCATTGTAAGCTATTACACTGTATGCAACTACACTCTATGCCACTCAACTCTATCCTATTTGACTGTGTGCCACTCCACTCTCCTCCACTTAACTGTACTCCACTCGACTCTACACTATTCCAATCTATGCCACTCCACTCTATGGCAATCCAGTGTTTGCCACTCACCTATATGCTATACCACTGCATGCAATTTTGGTGTATGCTACTATACTGTTCGCTATTCCATTGTATGCTGCTCCACTCTACGCCACTCCACTTTGCGCTATTCCACTATACGCTAGACAGTATAACCCACTCTACTCTGTGCCACTCCATTCTATGCCACTCCATTCTAGGTCACTCCCCTATACACCAGTACACTTTCCTCTATTCCACTTTGAGCCACTCCACTCTACCACACTCCACTGTAAGCCACTACATTCTATAGCACTCCACTGCATGCTATTCCACTGTATGCCACTCCACTGTACACCACTGCAGTCAAAGAACACTACACTGTACGCCACTCTATGCCACTGCACACAACTCCACTCTACCTTACTCCACGCTATTCTACTCTAGTCCCTCCTCCCTACACCACTCCACTCTACTCCATTACACTGTGTGCCATTCCACACTATGCCGCTCCAGTATACCCTGCTCTATTCTATGCCACTCCACTCTTCCCAACTTTACTCTACCCCACTTCACTATGCTTCGATCAACAACACTATACTCTACTCAACAACAGTCTATGCCCCTCCATTTTACCACACTATACTACACTGTATACCACTAGACTGTACAACAATGTTTACCTGTCAATTCCACTGTACAGCACTCTACTTTACTCTATACCACTTTACTCCACTCTATTGGGCTCTAAGCAACTTGCTCAATGACGCTCCACCTCATTTAATATACTCTATTCTATGAGACATTACTTCACTATATTTCACTGTACTCCATTAGTGCACTTTACACCACTCCACTGTACGCTACTCTATGTCATTCTACTATATGACAGCCTATCCTTCTGCACTCTATCATACTGTTCCGCACTATAGTCTGCTCCATGCCACTCCACTGTACAACTCTTTAACCCAATCTGTGACACTCTGCTCTAACGCACTCCACTCTACTGTACTCTACTCTATGATACTTCACTTTACGCCGCTCCACTCTGCACCTTTCTAATGTGCGCTATTCCACTGTACGCCACTCCACTGTATCACATTCTACTCAACTCTACTCCACTACACTCTACAGCACTATGTTCTACGACAGTACACTGTACAACCCTCTCCTCCCCTCTACTTTACCAAACTCTAATTAATCACTCTCCTCTTGATGACAGTAAACTCTAGGATTTGAAACACATTTTTATTGACAATAACAAACTACTGAAATTTCATGTAAAAAACACAGGTTAAACCATTGTTAGAGCTTGGAAAACTGTATTTATTATTTGTATACAAACCAAACTCAAAATACACAAACTTTACAAATTCCTAACCTATAGCTATACTTTAAATGTATAATTTACATACCAACTTTAAATTAATGTAATTGTATTTACTGTTTCTCTACAAACAAAACTTAAACTACAGAAAAATGTGTATGAGTACAAAAAAGTATATATATTTTACATATACAAGTATATAGAACAGTTTTACTGAAAATACGGCCCGGTGGCCGTATACGGCCCTCCTGGCTTTCGCATGCAGGCCATAGCTGAACAATTGCACTGGACTGCTGTTTACTTCAGACAGCACTAACATTCAGAAAGATATGAAATAAACAGCCAAGGGTTCATTTCCAAGTTAACCAAAGTAAAAGAGCAGAAGCAAATAACTTGCCCTTCACCACTTAACTTTAGGAACATATTCATTTTTAAAGAAATCTTGAAACAAACTTGTGAAAAATATGATGTTGTTTCTTCACAATTCAAAAACTGTATTTCATGAACATGCAGATGTGTTTCACCTTAGTACATCAGAGTATATGAGTGCATTCAGAAGTATTGTTTTTAAACTGATAGTTTCCAAAAATTAATGTAGAACCATTTATGCCTCCTCCCACTGGTACAACAAGGCCAATAGTGAACTAAGAGGTACGCCATTTGTCACTGGAACCCTCTGGGTAGCCTGGGTTGTTATTACAGATGGACAAAATTATAGTTTAATAAATCAAACACAAGAGAAGGTTTTGTACAGTGTATATCTTGAACTTAAGTATTTCAATGTGCTGTTATATCATAATGAAGAAGAAGGAGTCAAAATGAAATTATGCAATTGCCTAGGATCATACAGTTTAGTCAAATAGGGAAGCTGGGACTAATACTAGATTTTGTGGTTTCACATAGTGCAATTCTTTTTCTTTCCAATTCAATAATCAAGTTACTTATTTTTTACACTTGACTCTCGCAAGGTAATGATAACAAGCAGAGAAGGCTTACTCCAAGGTGTGCTAGAGGGATACCAATTCAGAGACAGCATTACACAGAAAACCACAAAGCCCCAATGCCACCGTGCTAGCATCAATGCAACACTTTGGATGGGAGAAACCATACTTTGTGGCCCTTGGGAAAATGTTTGCGAGTACCTATGATATAGAAGGTCTATGATTACAATATATATATATATATATATATATATATATATATATATATATATATATATATATCCCACGTTTGCAGTCTCAACAAAAATCCGTATCCACGGAGAAGATAGAAACCACGCAGATCCAAAGTAAGGCACAATAGTTGATTTATTTCAAAGCCGAGTCTTCACAAAATCTGACGCGTTTCGGGCATCCGCCCTTGCTCACAGACAGTCAGTAAAATAAAATGAGCCCATTTTATACATTGAGACTTTCAATTGGCTGCACTTTTTTCACCATTTTTTTCACCATGTGATATTTAAAAAGTGAAGACACACTACTCATTGATATATAGTCTGTTTTCCAAACAAATTCGTGTCAGACCAAATGGCACTAAATTCATAAATAAATAACAGGCTAAAATCCAAAAAACCAATCAGGCGTAAATCAAATATTGTAGAACAGTTGAAAACATATATACATACATATGTAGCTGTCTCGCATAAAATGCATTTGATATATTTAGTAAATGTCATAATGGTATCCAATCTCAATTGACTGTGCAAATCACGCAATAAAGTGCAAATATTATGGATTAAAATTCATTCTATCATATAAAAAGACTTTTTTCTATACTGTGCAAATTACGCAAAAAATGTAAACACAATAAATTGTGCAAATAATGCAATAATGTCAATAATCCAGATTTGTGGATACGGATACCAAACCATATATGACAAGACACGATGTGCCTAACAGCATAAAATGCATTTTTCAATATTAGAATAGTAATATAATTCTATTTCACGCCTGAATGTTTAATTCCACAATATTGTTAAAATAAATATTATGGTCTGAACAGACATATTATTGAGTCTATGTCAAATAGGTTAAGTGAAAAAAACACAATTTATGTATCCCTAAGCCATGTAATCAAACATGTGGGGAAAGAACATTTTTTAAACTGTGTTTGAAAAAAGAAGAAAAAATGGGGACAATAATCAAAATTCATAATATATTAACATGGAAAGCGGCAAGGCACAACACTCTAAGAAAAACTGATCATAGTTAATATATAGTAAGATGTTAAAGAAATACATGTAGGTCCTCCGTTGTATTAAGCCCATTTGGAAATCTGCTATCTAATTTTAAAATAAATTCCGATTCCAATCTTCTAAGCATTTTGTCACGATCACCGCCTCTCTTGGTTTTTGGAACCAAGGCAATTACAAAATAATTGAGGCATTGTAAATTATTGTTGTGACAAGCTCTAAAATGCCTCGCCACCGGATACGATGTATCCTTATTTACGATGGCACGTAAATGCTGAAGAATTCTAACGTGTACAGGCTGTCGGGTACTCCCAACATATCTAAGATCACACGTACAAGTTAGTACATAGATGGCAAATTCAGTTTTGCAAGTAAAGGATCCACGTATATCAAATGGATCTGGGCTGAATGGCGTGCAATATTGGGTTGTATTCTTACCAAATTTGCACGCTCTACATGTAAAACAACGCTTAAACCCCGGCCGGGATTTCAACCACTCTTCTTGTTTTCTGAGTTCAGGGAAATCATGACAAATCTGGGTTCTCAAAGAGGGTCCCCTCCGATAGGTTATCGTGGGTCCATCTGATATTCTTGGTTTTAAGACTAAATCAGTTTTTAATATTGGCCATCTTTCTTGAATAATGGATCTGATTTGTCTCGCCTGTTTACTATAGGCTATAATGAGTCTGGGCGATTGATTGTTATTTGCGCAATCACTATCTGGAGAAATTTTGGATGTTGGTAAAAATAGTGATTCGCGTGTTCTAGCTTCTATTGTAAGAACTGCCCCCCTCAAGATGGATTCCCTGTAACCCCTTTGTCTGAATCTTTCCAGGGCTTCAGTTTTACAAATTTCAAAATCATTGGCTTCACTACAAATCCGTTTGAGCCTCAATAATTCTCCAAACGGAATATTATCTATGACATGTCTAGGATGTGCACTGCTGGCATGAAGAGTGTTATTGCCAGCAGTGCTTTTTCGATAAAGTTTAGTGGCCAAATGATTCTGATGTATAAACACTTTAACATCTAAAAATTCAGCTTCACATTCACTGATAGAAGATGTGAATCTAAGATTTTCCTGATTGGTATTTAAAGAAGTAATAAAATTAGTCGCACTGGCATAATCACCACGCCATAGGACAAAAACATCATCAATAAATCGCATCCAAAGTACCACATGTTCATTGTATATATCGTGATGTACCAGTCTGAGGACATGCTCCTCCCACCAGCCAACATGTAAACATGCATAGCTGGGAAAGAAGCATGCCCCCATCGCTACACCACGTTTTTGAATGTAAATGTCATTCCCAAATAAGAAAAAATTATTATTGAGGCACCAACTGGTAAGTTCCATTAGTAACTTGTTATGATTATAACAGTTAATAGGCCTTTTGCCAAGGAAAAATTCCAAAGCTTTAAGCCCAGATGCATGGTCAATACTTGTATATAGCGACTCGATATCTAATGTAATAAATAGCATATCTTCGCCCCAACATGCATTCTCAATTTTACCAATAAAGTCCTCAGTGTCTCTAATATAAGTGGGAAGACCCTTCACCAAATCCTGCAGGAAGTAATCGATATATTCAGTTACATGTTCCGCTACTCCTGCAATGGCCGAGATAATGGGCCTACCAGGCACTGGAACAACCTGTTTGTGGACCTTGGGCAAAAGATACAATTTTGGCAGTAGAGGATGCTCAACATGTAGAAACTCAAATTCATGTTTCGAAATCATGCCTTCTCTTTTCCATTTCAACAGAAGCTTTCCCAGTACTTCTCTAGCTTCATTGAAATCCTTGATAGTACTCTTAGAGTAGCATGATGGATTATTGAGTTGGTTCATTGCTTCTTTGATATAGGCTTCTTGTGGCCAGATAACCACGTTACCTCCTTTGTCCGCAGTGGCCACAATAATCCTATGATCTTCACTTAATTTTTTAGTTAACAATGAATAATCCTTTTCATGTTGGCTTTTGTATCTTTTTTTGTGCTTTATCCTATGGTATAGCTTTTTAAGGTCGTCCACAATTATGTCTTGAAAAACATCAATAGAATCCCTCGGCATTGTGGGGATAAATTTTGATTTGGGCTTGAATGGGCTTAGGTTGGCTCCCAATTGTTCAACCGTGGCCATTCTGAGCTCCTCCTGAGTAGATGTTGTATCAAGATCAATTGTGTCATTAGTAGCCAGTTGATGCATAGTCAAAAAGGTTCTAGTATCCTTAGCATGTAAGTTCAAAGTATTCATGGCCACAGCGGTGCTAGTGGTTGATTCTTTCTCATTTTCATTTTGACCCTCCTTAACACAAAAGAACTTCTTTAATTTCAATTTTCTGATGTATAAATAGACATCAACTCTCGTTCTCGTGTAGTTGAAGTCTGAAACCGGACAGTATGTTAATCCAAGACTTAGAAGTTGTTTCTCGGCTTCAGTTAGGGTGACTGTGGATAAGTTTATAATTTCATTGTTTATTAATATATATATATATATATATATATATATATATATCTATATCTATATATATATATATATATTATTACCACAAACGTCCTGCCACGGAGGGAGCACTTTCACAGCCGGTGCTCACGTCGAGATCAGGACAGTGATCTCGTAGTAAATATCAGTCTCAAAGTCAAAAGAATGACGCGGCACTCCTCTCGGCAGAAAAGATGTTATTTTAATTCCAAATCGTAACCCTCCCTACGCGCTTCGAACCGTAGTTCCTGGTCACGGTAGATTGTGTTTGAAACGCGTAGGGACGATTACGATTTGGAATTAAAATAACATCTTTTCTGCCGAGAGGAGTGCCGCGTCATTCTTTTGACTTTGAGACTGATATATATATATATATATATATATATATATATAGAGATAGATAGATAGATAGATAGATAGATAGATAGATAGATAGATAGATAGATAGATAGATAGATAGATAGATAGATAGATAGATAGATAGATAGATAGATAGATAGATAGATAGATAGATAGATAGATAGATAGATAGATAGATAGATAGATAGATAGATAGATACAAGAAACCTTCCCCATCAAAAGAAAGAGAAGCCACACTGGGATAGAAGGGATTCACATCTATTTATCCCATTGGGTAACCCCGGACAGCCTATGTCACTTGGTAAGCGCCCTTTTACTATCTTTATTTATAGATTTTTTTACCATAAACATGGATAAAATACTTCCGGACTCATTACAAGCAACTACATTACAGGTTTCAAACTAAAATGGTAAACTCCTGGTATGCACACAAATTGACCTTATTTTTCCTCATTACTTTTAAAGTGCCTTGATGTATGTCTAAAAAGAAATACCATAATATTCCAGCAGGCTTAGCAAACATCGTATTTTAGGTTGTGCTACTGATAATGCTCTTAAGGGCAGAGCAGGTCTTAGTTGCGGGCTTAAAAACATGCAAAGTGCTCATGTCTTTTGTACCTACACTGCACAAGCCTAACTTTACAATAGCTTACATAACTTCTCAGCCTAATCAGCCAAAAATCGTAAAAGCACATTGCGGAAAATAAAGCCACAAAAGGCAGAGCTATTCTTTGTAAACTATAAATAAGTCCTGATTGCAAAAACATTTCCGGATTCTTACTTATGGCTAAGGATTTCAGCACTCATAGCACATAAAAAAAAAATGTAAGCTGAAAGTCATGCAAATCGTTCTAGTAAATAAAACTTCAAGGGGCAAAACCAGTCTTTTATAGTCCATTGTTGCTGCACAAGTCTGAACACAAGAACAAACCACTTCTGTAAACAAACAATGCAGTCTTTTACACATTTGAAAAAATCTTTTCTTCACGAGACCTATTTTGTTTGCAACCAAATCCATTTGGAATACACTGTTCATTTTTACCTTCCTCCATTGTGGTAGCAACATAGTTCTGATTACTGTTGAATGGTTGCAAAGACAAGATCCTTTCCATTACCCAATGTTTTATCAGGCCTAATTCTGGTTTGATGTAAGATGAAAATCCAGTGATAGATAAATCAGTTTTTAGTAAGTGCTACGTAATACATTCCATATATATATATATATACATATATATATATATATACTGTGCGCGCACGGTGAAAAACCTTGAAAAAAAAAATATATTAATAAATACATAACTTAGCATTTAAAAAAACGTACAAATTCACTTAAAAAACCATAGGTTTCACACACGTTATAGTTAGGAATTAGCATTTAAAAAACCTTGCAAATTCACTTCAAAAACCATAGCTTTCACACATGTTATAGTTAGCTGGACATTTCCCTCATAAAAAACCAATGAAATTCCCCCTTTATAGTTAGTGCAGGCAACTATAACTCACGCGACCGCAATCCTCTGCTGATGACGTCAGATATTACATCACTGATGACATATGTGTCTTTCTGAAAAATAAATATTTGTAATATATGTATAGCTAAAGATTAATGGAAGAAGACATGGGTAAATAGGTGTCTAAATACAGTGATGTAATATCTGACGTCATCAGCAAAGGATTGCGGTCGCGTGAGTTATAGTTGCCTGCACTAACTATAACGGGGGAATTTCATTGGTTTTTTACGAGGGAAATGTCCAGCTAACTATAACGTGTGAAACCTATGGTTTTTTAAGTGAATATATATATATATATATTATATATATTACCTACTGGCGGTCGCCAGTAGGTAGTTATAGTTAGGACCCCTTTTCCATAGGAAAACCTCAACATTCTATTTTGAATAACTTTGGCGCCGGTCGATGAATCCTCGCGAATTTCTCAAAATAGGTGGGGCGCTACGCTCCGCTCCTACCCTGAAAGTCTCGGGGGGATCCGTCAAGCGGGGGCTGAGATAAAAGGGGGGTCCCAAAACGCGTTTTCCCCATGCATTTTTCCATAGGACCTTTAGAACGAGCTACAGCCCGAACGGCTGAACAGAATTACTCGAAATTTGGCAGAGAGGTAGTCCCTAGGTCAAGGAAGTGCCTTTTGTAGGTTTGGTGTAAATCTGTTCAGTAGATTCTGAGAAAATAGCCTTTAAATCAATATATATATCTGAGCCCGCTTACGGTACGCTTACCGTACGCTTACCGTAAGCGTACGGTGGCGTGCGCGAGCGCGATTCTGATTGGCTCTTAGATCTTAGTAAACATTCGAATCGGCCGAAACCAGGAAGCGGCGGCCGCCATTTTGTGTATTTCACTCAGAAAAAAAAGAGTGAAAACGAGAAAAGGGGGCAATGAGGAGAGTTACAGACCCCCTTACATTTGTGAGGGGTCAAAGAAGGACTGTAAAGTACAAAGAAAACATTTATTGATTTTAAAAAAAATCACGGGGTACGCGTACGGTAAGCTTACGGTAAGCGTACGGTAGAAAAAAAAAAAAAAAAAAAAATGAAAATCAGATTTAAGTGTTTAGATATTAGGGGGCTCTAAAAAGAGCCGTTGTGTTTATGAAATGATTTTTTAGTGGTACCTACAAGTAAGTACCGATGCAGAGTCTAAGGTTCAAGAGGAAGACTCTGTTCCCTTCATCATTGAAGTGCACACCATCTCCTCTATAAATGTCTTGCATGTCATAACGCAAGTTGTTGTGGTAAATGGCACCCATACCATAGTCACGGAGGAAAGCAGAAACAGATTTGTTGACGTGCTTTCTTGCTTTGTCATCGCACCGCGTGCCCACCGTGCGTGCACGGCACTAACTGCGTAAAGTGGGCGCGCGGTGCGCGAAGCGCACCGCGTGCTCACTGTGCGCGCACGGTGCGCGAAGCGCACCGTGCGCGCACGGAACGAACTGCGTTAAGTGGGCGCGCACGCCACGAATGGCGTAAAGTAACTTAGCATTTAAAAAACCGTACAAATTCACTGAAAAAACCATAGGTTTCACACACGTTATAGTTAGGAATTAGCATTTAAAAAACCTTGCAAATTCACTGAAAAAACCATAGGTTTCACACATGTTATAGTTAGCGGAAATTTTACTGATAAAAAACCAATGAAATTCCCCCGTTATAGTTAGTGCAGGCAACTATAACTCACGCGACCGCAATCTTCTGCTGATGACATATGTGTCTTTATGAAAAAAAAATATTTGTAATATATGTATAGCTAAAAATGTATGGAAGAAGACATGGGCAAATAAGTGTCTAAATACAGTATTAGCATCAGCAGAGGATTGCGGTCGCGTGAGTTATAGTTGCCTGCACTAACTATAACGGGGGAATTTCATTGGTTTTTTATCAGTAAAATTTCCGCTAACTATAACATGTGTGAAACCTATGGTTTTTTCAGTGAATATATATATATATATATATATATATATATATATATATATATATATATATATATATATATATATATATCCAACATCGATGGTCGCTTCAACTCGAGCCACTTAACGATGGCGGGCCGTGAAGGGATAGCGAGACCCAAATATTCCAAAACTGCATTGCTAAGATCCAACAGGAAAAAACAACGCTTCACGGCACCCAGTGCTTTTAAGGCAGAGTTTAATTAGGCCACACAAACTCTACGCGTTTCGGGAAACTCGGTCCCTTGATCACGAGTAAACGGACATAATCAAAAAAACCAATAAGTAACGTTACATCACGTGACATGGTTTGTGATTCAGAAACAGTGAAAACAGACTGCACCACAGAGTAACGGCATCACCAGAGACTTCTGGTTTAAATAACATTTACATTCCTCATTGCTAACACCTAAGTGCATAAATCAAGCAATTTTAAACGAGTGAAAATCGTGCAGAGAATGACCCCATGAACTTTCATAATTCATTCTACCAATCTGAATTTTCAACTTAATTTTTTCTTATTGAATACAAACAAACTTTATCAGCAGTCCATTAACACACAGTGGTTTTTCACCTACAAGTGCTAAAAGGTTACCGTTCTGTTAAGTTAAATAACAAAGTCCCCTGTTATTCGACTCATTGTTTCATAGTTCACGACCCAGTTGGGTTTGTGAATAGTCAGCAAAACCGCCCAAGTGGGCATAAGAAAAACCAGATTAACAGTACTTCTTTCGTTAAAAGGAGGTAAACAATACGAAAAGAACAGGTGGGGTAGCCACATATTCCAAATCTGTAGCCCCAGTGGGCAAATTATTGCAGACTTTCAATTGGAAAGATTGTAGAAAACTCTAAACTATAGTCTATACTTCTCGTCACAAACGTGAATATCAGAACTGCTCCTTTTCTTCTGGGGTTATTAGTGCACATCTCTCTGTTTCATGAATGGGTAACAATCTGTAAAGGATACACACAAGATAAAAACATTATTAATCGCCTTTTTCACTGTTTTAGCACTGTAGCCACGTGCTAAGAAACGCTCTTGCATGATAGATTTTTCATTTTCAAATTTACTGATAGTGCTGCAATTTCTGCGTGCCCGCAATAGCTCCCCAAAAGGTATGCTTTGTATGAGGTTGTGTGGATGGCAACTGTCAGCATGGAGTAGACTGTTGCCAGCCGTAGATTTTCTGAATAAGGAACTTTCTATGGTGTTATTTTTTGTCTCAAGTTTAAGATCCAAGAATTCCATGGTATCTTTGCTAATTTGGTGTGTGAATTGGAGATTCATTTCGTTGGTATTAAGGGTCTCTACAAATTCAATGGCTTGTGCCTCAGTGCCACTCCACACACAAAAGATATCATCTATGTAGCGTAACCAGAGGACGGCATTCACACACCAAATTAGCAAAGATACCATGGAATTCTTGGATCTTAAACTTGAGACAAAAAATAACACCATAGAAAGTTCCTTATTCAGAAAATCTACGGCTGGCAACAGTCTACTCCATGCTGACAGTTGCCATCCACACAACCTCATACAAAGCATACCTTTTGGGGAGCTATTGCGGGCACGCAGAAATTGCAGCACTATCAGTAAATTTGAAAATGAAAAATCTATCATGCAAGAGCGTTTCTTAGCACGTGGCTACAGTGCTAAAACAGTGAAAAAGGCGATTAATAAAGTAGAAGCTCTTAATCGTCAGGAACTTCTGTTTCCTACGGAAACTGATCCAACCATCAAGCCCAAGGAAACTGTAAGGTTTATCACCACCTACAGCACCCATGCATGGGAGGTCAGGAGGAGCCTAAAAAAGTTTTGGGAAGTGCTCAAAACTGATAAGGACTTGAAGGATTGTATAGGAGATTATCCATCTCTCACCTTTCGTAAACCTAAATCATTAAGAGACCAATTATGCAACAACATGATCCCCAATTCTAGAAAAGAGAATGCAGTCAAAGGGTTTTTTACATGCAACCAATGCAAGGCCTGTAAATATAGTAGCAGTATTAAATCAGTGAAATTCAACAATAATGAGGCCCCATGGGTTATACAAAAACATTTAAATTGCAATACGGAATTTGTGGTGTATATTCTCAAGTGTCCATGTTCTAAATACTATATAGGGAGCACCATCCATCCAGGAAAGAAAAGAGTGTTAGAGCATTTGAGGGCTATCAATAAAAATGACAAAACATATCCAGTAGCCCGGCATTTTCAAGAGAATCACAACAGCAATGCCAATCTTATCAAATTTGCTGCCATTGATTGTGTTTTTCCTAATACAAGAGGTGGCAACAGATTGCTAGAACTCAGAAAATTGGAATCCAAATTCATTATTAGATTCAACACCATGGTGCCCCATGGGTTGAATATGGATGAAGAGTTATCAGTACATTTATACTAAAATGCATGTTTGGTTCAATATGTCCATGCATACCTGCTGTTGTCTCTGCTTGCTGTTTTTTAGAAATTTTGTGTGACCTCTTTAATAACTTTTGTTACGATATGTTGATTTTAATAGACATTCTGTCTTTTTTTAAGGTAACAGATGCTTGGGGAAGTAGATGAATTGGCTACCCTTTGAACAGTTTGCCCACATGGGCAGCACTCCAGCAAAATTCTTTTATTATGATTTGGCCCACTGGGGCGCCATTGAACTGTGCTAATTAGCGTGAACGAGTCCTCTCATGACCCTCATGTTCTTTAAACGTATTTGACAGATTCTACGATATTGATGTAGACAGCGCGTAGCCCGAGTGCCGATATTTGTATATGCATGGGCTTTCCTTCAGAAATTGAATGGTTCACATCAAACAGTGACGGTCATGTTTGATAAAGTTTTTTGCTTTTGAAGTTTAGGAATTATCAGTAGTATTCACTTATTGAATCTACTGGTTATCAGCAATAACTTGAAAACCATGATTCAATGGTTCTATATAAATGTATGCCCACTGGGGCGTTTATAATAAATGTAGCAGGATTTCAGTCTGATTAATTAGGCTGTTTGTAGTATTTTATTTAAACCATTCACCAAGCCAGCCCAGCACAAGTAGCACTCTTTCGGGGCGGTATGAGAGAATACTCCCGTAGCACTGTGGGCTAATACACTACTGCTTTACTTTTGAACATGAGGGGTTCAAATCCCAGGACGGCCGACATTAATTTATTTATGCGGTATTTTATTTTTTACCGTCTTTATGTCGACCAGAATTAAGCACTTTTCATCCCATCTTGGAGTTAACAAACGGAGTAATCATTTGAAAGATGATTTCTAACTGTTACAAGTTAATGTGTGCTACTCGAACGCGCTATTCGAACGCGCTATTCGTAAACTATGAATTTCTTAACATGTAAAAACATTGTTCATGATATGCTAGTCATTTACCTTCCCTTTACACAAAAAACCTTAAATAACTTTAAAAACTGGAAATACTCATATGATTTATAATATGAAAAAGTATTTTGTTTATGTTGATTGTATCACGTGACATGTTGATTTACTTTATTAACAAAGATGAAATGCACAAAGTTTGCCCGTGACGAAGGAGTGTTCCACTCCGAAACGCGTAGGACGTTTGTGTCTGCAATAAATCTGCACTGAAATAGAGGCCACGGCTCCTGTGTGATTCCTTTGATCTACTTGGGAAGGATTGCGCCGGACTGTACGTGTGAGAATATATATATATATATATATGTATTATCTACTGGCGGTCGCCAGTAGATAGTTATAGTTACAACCTAGTTTCCATAGGAAATCTCAAAATTCTATTTTGAATAACTTTGGCGCCGGTTGACGAATCCTCGCGAAATTTTCAAAACTAATGGGGCACTTTGCTCAGCTCCTACCCTGAAAGTCTCGGGGTGATTCGTCAAGCGGGGGCCGAGAAAAAAGGGGTTCCCAAAACGCGTTTTCCCCATGTTATTTTCCATAGGACCTTTAGACAAAGCTACAGCCCGAACGGCTGAACAGAATTACGTGAAATTTGGCAGAGAGGTAGCCATAAGGTCAAGGAAGTGCCTTTTGCAGGTCTGGTGTAAATCTGTTCAGTATTTCCTGAGAAAATAGCATTTAAAAGCATATCAATATCTATACGCGCGCACCGTTCGCGCACTGTGCACGCACCCTGCCGTGCGCGAGCGCAATTCTGATTGGTTGTTAGATGTCGGTAAACATTTGAATCGGTCGAGACCAGAAAGTGTCGGCCGCCATTTTGTCTCTCGCAGTCTGAGGGGGTGAAAAAAAAAGGTGGAGAACGTGAAAAGGGGGCAGAGTGGACAGTTCCTGACCCCCTAGCCTTGGTCAGGGGGTCACAGAAGGACCCCCAAGGGAGAAAAAAACAAATTTTTTTTTTTTTTTAAATCGCGAGGTGCGCGCTCCCTGCGGGCACGGCACGCACTATGAACCGTGGGTGCTCGGTGCGCGAAGCGCATCGAGCGCCCACAGCACGCGCACGGTGTGCGCACCTCGCGATTTAAAAAAAATATATATTTCACGGTGCGCGCACGGTGAAAAACCTGAAAAAAAACCAATTCATAAATACATAACTTAGCATTTAAAAAACCGTACAAATTCACTGAAAAACCATAGGTTTCACACACGTTATAGTTACGAATTAGCATTTCAAAAACCTTGCAAATTCACTTAAAAAACCATAGGTTTCACACATGTTATAGTTAGCTGGACATTTCACTCGTAAAAAACCAATGAAATTCCCCCGTTATAGTTACTGCAGGCAACTATAACTCACGCGACCGAAATCCTCTGCTGATGACGTCAGATATTACATCACTGATGACATATGTGTCTTTATGAAAAATAAATATTTGTAATATATGTATAGCTAAAGATTAATGGAAGAAGACATGGGTAAATAAGTGTCTAAATACAGTGATGTAATATCTGACGTCATCAGCAGAGGATTTTGGTCGCGTGAGTTATAGTTGCCTGCAGTAACTATAACGGGGGAATTTCATTGGTTTTTTACGAGTGAAATGTCCAGCTAACTATAACATGTGTGAAACCTATGGTTTTTTAAGTGAATATATATATATATATATCTCAGTCTTCCTTTGGCTCCTTTCGCAGGCATAGCGCTCTGTGAGCTGTGCGTTACCTCGCAACTGAGCCCAGTCGTCATTAATTTTCCACACACTTGCCCAAAAGGAAATAACAGGTCGCACACCAGCATTGATTTTTCAAAAAACATTCAATGCTTTATTTCCACAGATACTCCTTAAGGCAATTAGGCAACCTATGAGTTTCGGTCCCCACTGAGACCTTGTTCACGGTAACCCCCCTTCCATTGACACATGATTTTAACCTTTCAGAATTACATAATTTCCTGTATCATTCATCCAGGGCATAATGGGAGTTGTAGTGCAATTATTTAAAGATTTCTATTTAAAAAAATATATATCAAACTATGACATATGAAAAAACACTTCTCACATCTTATGTATTTTAACAAATCCGCCCAAGTTTCGCCTGCCTCACAATGGGGTGGTGGGAACAAAAATGGGCATGGCAATCAAACAATGACAAATTCCTAAATAAGATCGTATTGTGGTTACGTTTCATTGATAACCTTTTAATAATTTAGGATGGGTCAGATCAAGAATTCAAGGATTATTTTACCATCCTTAATCAAACACCTGCAAATTTTAAGTTCACATATGATTTGAGTGAAACAAGAGTGACCATAGAAAAATCACTGCCACAAATGCTACTTTACACGCAAGTAGTTTTCACCTACAAAGCCTGTTCCAAAACATCCCCTATGGAGAATTTCTATGATTAAGAAGAATTTGCTCAGAAAAAGATGAGGGGTTGAAAACCAGTGAACAAACTTCAAAAAGATTTGAAAAAAGAGGATATCCAAAAAGGCAAATCAAAAAAGGATGGGAAAAGGCAAATCAAGCAAACAGATAAAATCAATAAGTGAATGTGACACACTAAAACCAGAACCAACAAGATTTATTACAACTTTCTCCCTAGAATCGAAACATCTCAGAGACATCTTAAAAAGGAATTGGAATATCTTACAACTAGATATGACAGTTGGTAGATTCATGGGAAACTCATAAAATATAACATACAGAAGCACGACAAATCTCAAAGATCGACTAACACACAGTCATTTCCAGAAGGAAAAAAGCAAATCATGGCTACAAAGTAAAGGTTTTAAGAAATGCTATAACTGCAAAGTGTGTCAGATTGCTGAAAACACTGAAGCAGTACAAATGGTGGATGGAAAAATCTGGAACATACAAGAACTTATCACGTGTAAAACTCAGTAGGTCATCTATGTTTTTGAATGTCCGTTGAGATATGTAGGAAGTACCACATGTGAACTAAAAAAACGCATACTTGAACATGTAAGAGCAACCGTACATGAAGATAGAGGCAATGCAGTTGACAAACACATGGAAACGGAACACGAAAGCGATTGGAATACTTTAAAGTTTTATGGAATTGAGTCAATAAAAAAACAGGAAAGAGGTGGCAACAGGGAAAGAAAATTGAGACAAAAAAAATCCCCCCACATTTTGAATTTACGACCACGAACCCCACATGGTCTCAATCAAAGTGAGGAACTAAACATTCATTTGTAAAGAATCAGTTGCTCTTGCAAAAAAAAGTCCTACAGCCTCTCATTTCTAGTATGCTTAAATGCAATTTTTAGTCAATTTTTATTATTTGTTTTTGTTTGATTTTTTCTATAATTGTTTTGGCAAAGTCACATCTATTTGTTAGTTTCAATTATGATGTCGGGTCACACCAGAACAAATGGGTTTTCCGCAAATAAGAAACAGCGAAATTAATAATCACTCTCCACTTGAGGAGTATGAGGACTGTGCAAAGAAGCAATAAATGACATGCACAAAGCAGACAATAGGAAAACAGTATAAATATATACAGATTTGTTAAAATACATAAGATGAGAGAAATGTTTTTTCAAATGTCATAGTTTGACATTTGGTTTTTTTTTAAAATCAAAATCTTTAACTAATTGCACTACAACTCCCATAATGCTCTGGATGACTGATACAGGAAATGATGTATTTCTGAAAGGTTAACATCATGTGTCAATGGAAGGGGGGTTAACATGAACAAGGTCTCGGTGGAGACCGAAACGCGTAGGTTGCCTAATTACCTTAAGGAGTATCTGTGGAAATAAAGCATTGAATGCTGTTTGAAAAATCAATACCGGAGTGCGACCTGTTATTTCCTTTCGGGGAAGTGTGTGTGAAAAAAAAAAAATATATATATATATATATATATATATATATATATATATATATATATATATATTATCTACTGGCGGTCGCCAGTAGATAGTTATAGTTAGGACCGTGTTTCCATAGGAAATCCGCAACATTCTATTTGGAATAACTTTGGCGCCGGTTGACGAATCCTCGTGAATTTTTCAAAACTAATGGGGCGCTCCTACCCTGAAAGTCTCGGGGGGATTCGTCAAGCGGGGGCTGAGAAAAAAGGGGGGTCCCAAAACGCGTTTTCCCCATGCATTTTCCCATAGGACCTTTAGTCCGAGCTACAGCCCGAACGGCTGAACAGAATTACTTGAAATTGGGCAGAGAGGTAGTCCTCAGGTCAGGGATGTGCGTTTTGCAGGTCTGGTGTAAATCTGTTCAGTAGGTCCTGAGAAAATAGCATTTAAATCAATATATATATCTGTAAGCGCGCTCCGTGCGCTTACGGTAAGCTTACCGTACGCGTACGGTGCCGTGCGCGAGCTCAATTCTGATTGGTGGTTACATGACTGTAAACATTCGAATCGGTCGAAATCAGAAAGTATCGGCCGCCATTTTCTGTCTCTCGCACTGAAAAACAAAGGTTGATAACATGAAAAGGGGGCAACGAAGAGAGTTGCAGACCCCCTAGCGTTCGTCAGGGGGTTCACGAAGGACCAAAAAGTATAAAAAATAAATTTAATAATTTTTTTTAAAAATCGCGGAGTGCGCGTACGGTAAGCTTACCGTACGCGTACGGTAAAAAAAAAAAAAAAAAAAAGAATTAACAATCACTTTTAATATATAAATCTAAGGACCCCCAAGGGAGAAAAAAACAATTGATATTTTGTAAAAAATGGCGAGGCGTGCACGGTACGAAATGCGCAACGTGGGCGCTCGGTGCGCGAAGCTCAACGAGTGCCCACAGCGCGCGAAGCGCACCGTGCGCGCAAAAATTAAAAATAAATACATAACTTAGCATTTAAAAAACCGTACAAATTCACTGAAAAAACCATAGGTTTCACACACGTTATAGTTAGGAATTAGCATTTAAAAAACCTTGCAAATTCACTTAAAAAACCATAGGTTTCACACAAGTTATAGTTAGCTGTACATTTCACTCGTAAAAAACCAATGAAATTCCACGTTATAGTTAGATCAGGTAACTATAACTTGCGCGACCGCAATGCACAATGTGTCATTTCAGATGTCATCATTGATGTCATGAGTGATGTCACAGACCATGTCATAAGTGATGTAATATGTGACGTCATCAGCAGTTTATTGTGGGCGCGCAAGTTATAGTTACCTGATCTAACTATAACGTGGAATTTCATTGGTTTTTTACGAGTGAAATGTACAGCTTACTATAACTTGTGTGAAACCTATGGTTTTTTAAGTGAATATATATATATATATATATATATATATATATATATATATATACATATATATATCTTCACTGAAAAAACCATAGGTTTCAGGGACGTTATAGTTAGAAATTAGCATTTAAAAACCCTTAGAAATTCACTGAAAATCCATAGGTTTTAGGGACGTTATAGTTAGCTGGACCTTTCACTCGTACAAAACCAGAGAAATTTGAACGTTATAGTTAGTAGAGCTAACTATATTTCTCATCCTCGCAATGCACTGCTGATGACGTCACATATTACATCACTCAAAACATGGTCAGTGACATCACTGATGACATCACTGATGACATCTCAAATGACATCACGGATTACATCACTGATGACATCATGCAGTGAATGTGTGTTTCTGTAAAGTTTAAATATATTTTATATATGTTAATGCCAAGGTGTATTGAAGAATGAGTTGGTGTATAAGTGTATGGGTGGAGGATTTAATAGGTGTGTGACTGACTGTATAAGTTAGTAATTAAATGTGTCTTACTGAATGCATGGGTTAGTGAAAAACTGTGTGAATGTCTGTATCAGTCTCTCAGTTGTTGTGTACGCTGCTGCATGGGTTTATGATTAGGTACATGACTGTCAATATGGGTTACTTATTGGTTGCATGAGTATCTGTATGTGTGCCTCAGTGTTTGTGTGTGTGGGTGACTTTCTGCCTATATTTGTGAGTGGATAATTTACTGGGTGTATGGGTTCAATAGTGCATGTGGAAATAGCTGTATAGGTGGGTGAGTGTGTGTATCAGTGTGTTGGTGAGTAAATGTATGTCTCACTGGTATATGTTTGAGTAACTACATATGTGAAAGGCAGTATATGTGAGTGTTGGTGTATATAAATGACTATATGTGAGAGTGAGTAATTGTGAGAGTGGCTGTATAAATGAGTGTGTGCTTGTGTCAGTGATTGTATAAGAGAGTAAGTATATGTTAGTATCTGTATGAATAGATTAGATAGTGAATGTATAACTGTATAGGTGAGTAAATGGCAGTGTTATTGATTCTTTACATGACTAGCTAGGTATGTCAATAATTCAATGGATGAGTGACGGTGTATAAGTGTTTGCATAGGTGTATGAGTACATGTAATAGTGCTTTATTGATGAGAGACTGCATGTATGAGTAACTGTATGGGTGAATGAATGAATGTGTGTGTATAGCTAGGAATAGGTCAGTGGGTATATAGTAACTGCTATTGATTTGTCTATGGTTTCAAAAAAGGTAGTCTGTATTTTAGAGTGGGTGTATCAAAGATTATATTAGGGTGTGAGGCGATGCATCAGATTATCATGTGGATAATGTCATCAGAGATGTCATTTGAGATGTCAGGAGTGATGTCATCAGTGATGTCACTGACCATGTCATGAGTGATGTAATATGTGACGTCATCAGCAGTGCATTGCGGAGGCACGAGTTATAGTTAGCTCTACTAACTATAACGTTTGAATTTCTCTGGTTCTGTACAAGTGAAATGCCCAACTAAATATTATGTCCCTAAAACCTATGTTTTTTTCAGTGAATTTCTAAGGTTTTTTAAATGCTAATTTCTAACTATAACAACCCTGAAACCTATGTTTTTTTCAGTGAATTTCAAAGGTTTTTTAAATGCTAATTTCTAATTATAATGTTCATTAAACCTAGTGTTGAGTAGGCAACTAACTATAACGTCCCCGAAACCTACACATTTTGACAATGTATTCCATACACATTTCATATTTTGTTACCTACAATGCGGTCAGCAGAGGTCACAATTTACATTGAGACATGATTTATTAATTGCAAACAGAATTGTACTCTATGTCCTCGGATTTTGTCAAGAGGAAGTGACAAAAAGCATTCCTCGATGTCTGTGCTGACTACTGCCTTCCATCTACATTGCGGACTGCAGGGCTCACAATTCAGTTCGAGTTGCGATTGCAGATGACACAGTCCAGTAGGCAACAGACATCACTACCAGTGCGGCCCTCCTGGACCACACATCATCGCTAGCTGTGCACATGCAGAATACTTCTGATGCCCCTACCACAGTGCACCACAACTCATGGACCCTTTATGATAGAATCTTTTGTGTATGATTTCAGATCTGCTGCCCCTTCCTCAGTGTACCACAAGTCATGAACCCTTTACTATAGAATCTTTTGTGTATTATTTCACATCTGGTGCCCCTAACAGTGCAGCACATGTCATGGACCCTTTATGATTGAATCTCTGTGTGTGATCCGATGATGACTGCTGTACTTGTTGCCACTACCAACCATTCCCTGAGGGTTGGCTTACACTCACCCCACACGCCTCCAGCACAGACATCACTGGACATGTGACCTTGGTAATAAAAAGGGTCCGAGCACACGTGCCTGTACCCAGTTCCACTATCTAGCTAACTGTGTCCGTGTGTTCATTATTTATTCATGATGCTGCCCCTGAGCCCTACCACATTACATTCTGCTGTGGACAGTGCTCGCAACCATGTTACCTCTGGCAGTGGGGAAAACTTCGGTTTCGTAACTTTGTCTCGGTCATTGAATAAGTACATAGGTAGAGACCGGATCATTAGAGTACTGCAAGGAGAGTGTATAGTGAATTTATAAGTGCTTCGGAATTGGGGGAGTGATTGGATAACTACATTTGTTGGCGGAGTCTAACCCCCGAGCATGAGCTTGGCTTTATATTGGCTTCCCTCCATGGGCCAAAAACAGAAATTAGGGCTTTGCATGGCCCTGTATTGCTACAGCCGCAACACTCCACTGAATATACATTCATATCCACACAGATATGTCATGTGCACAATCTTTCATGTGTGGAAATATGGATGAATGTAGGGTCAGTGATTCCCCCTACCTTCCATGTTGGCCATGTTTTAAGACTTGGGTCACCGGGTGACACATTGGCGCTTGCGGCCCGGGTGGTGGCAGAGCTACAACAGGGATACCCGCATCAGTTGATTCCTCATACAGCCCAGGACGGAACCACGCCCTGAGCTCCGGAGTCATTGTTCACAGCTTCATGCTAGACTGGCATACGCCAGGCCAGCCCAATCCGCTTACGCATACAGGAAGGGACAACAACGCTACATGACCCAGATTTTCATTGTAGTGATCTGCTGCTCTCAGTTCTAGTTGTCAGTACGGCACAGCCACTCCCTGATGATTGGTTTACAACCATACCACACCCATCAAGCACAGGCGTCACAGGGCACGTGACCCTGCCAATAAATAGGACCGGGTGCACGTGCTAACGCCATTTCCATTTCAGACTTGGTGCACGGGATGCACTGCGGCCGGCACAGGCACACCACCTCAGGATGGTGACTTTCGGTGCACTGAGGTAAGGGCACTGTAAGTGCTGAGCGGGTATGCAGCCTGCGATGATGTCCCGTCCTGGTGGTCTGGACAGGTCAGGTTTTGTGTGCCCTGCTGGACTGCAGTGTAGGCCTGAGCCATCGACCAGCGTGGGCCTACCGCCACGTGACATGGCCTCACTGGTCACAGAGTTAGTGGCACCGCAAGGGCTGAGCGGGTGTGCAAACTGCGATGTTGGTGGGTGCACTGGTATGTCCTCTGTCATGGTAAAATCAAGATGCAGCACCAAATGTGAGACCTGGTGGCCTATGGAGCGGGGCTGCATGATGTGGAGGGTGCCCTGTCCACAGAAAGGTGAGCAGTGAGGCCTTGGTGCGCAGGGGTGGGCAGACACCTCTGGGCGGAGGGAGGGGATGGGGTGCAGCAGACTGGGTGCGCAACGGCAGGCAGACACCTCTGGGCAGTGGAAGTGGATGGGGTGCAGCAGCCTGGATGCACAAAGGTGAGACAGAGATTTAGGTGTGCGCAGTCGTATGTACTCTGCTTTACTGATTCTGTACTATGTTTCAGATGAGTGAGCTTGATGGCTCCACTATGTCCTGGCACATGGTTGGAGACACACCGGTGGCAGAAAGGTGAGCTGTGAGGGTTTTGTCCACAGTGTGGGCACTCACTGTCCCTCTCCATCTCTTCCTTTCTCTCCCTCACAATTTCTCTCTCTCTTCCTCTCTTTGACACTGTTTCTCTCTTTCTCTCTCTTCCTCTCTCTCACTCTTTCTCTCTCTCACTCTTCCTCTGTTTCTCTCTTCCTCATTCTCACACTGTTTCTCTCTTTCTCTCTCTCTTCCTCTCTCTCACTGTCTCTCTCTCTCTTCCTCTCTCTCACTCTTTCTCTGTTTCTCTCTCTCTGTCTTCCTCCTCTCACTCTTTCTTTCTTTCTCTCTCTCTCTTCATCTCTCTCACTCTCTCTCTCCTTTGATGGACGCATGACGCCCAATCTTCTCTTGCTTTTTGCCTAGCAGGCCTGCGATGATGCGTGGCCATCCTGGCAATCAACACCCATTCTGAATTATGAACTCGGCTTGACCGCGTGCACGCAATGGCTGAGGAGGTTGCTTCGGCACGTGGTGGACCCTCTTACACAAACGCCGGTGGCTGAAGGTGAGCAGAGAGGCGTGTTTCCGCAGCAGCGGGCAGTCACCTCTGGGCAGTGGGAGTGGATAGTGTGCAGCAGCCTGGGTGCACAAGAGCGGGCAGAGACCTCCGAACAGTGGGAATGGATGGGGTACAGCAGTCTGGGCACACAGGAGCGGGCAGACACCTCTAGGCAGTGTGAGTGGTTGGGGTGCAGCAGTCTGGGTGCACAGGAATGGGCAGTCACCTCCGGGCACTGGGAGTGAATGGGGTGCTGCAGCCTGGGTGCGCAGGGTGGATAGACACCTCTGGGCAGCAGGAGTCGATGGGGTGCAGCAGCCTGAGTGTGCAGGGCGGACAGACACCTCTGGGCGGCAGGAGTCAATGGGGTGCAGCAGCCTGAATGCACAGGGACAAAACAGAGAATTATGCGTGTGCAGTTATATGTACTGTGCCATTACTGATTCTACTATACTATGTTTCAGATGACGAACTTTGAGGGCTGCACTATGTCCTGGCACATGGTTGGAGACACACCAGTGGCAGTAAGGTGAGCTGTGAGGATTTTCTCCACAGTGTCAACACTCACTCACCCTCTCCATCTCTTCCTTTCTGTCACTCAACTCTTTCTCTCTCTCACTCTCTATCTCTTCCTTTCTCTCTCTCACACTCTTTCTCTGTCTCTTCCTCTCTCTATCATTCTTTCTCTCTCTCTCTCTCTTCCTCTCGTCTCACTCTTACTCTCTCTCACACTGATTCTCTCTTTCTCTCTCTCTTCCTTGTATCTCACTCTTTCTCTCTTTTTCTCTCTCTTCCTCTCTCTCAGACTCTTTCTCTCTTTCTCTGTCTTCCTCTCTCGCTCACTCTTTCTTTCTTTCTCTCTCTCTTCCTCTCTCTCACTCTTTCTCTCTCTGTCCTTTGATGGACGCATGACGCACACTCTTATCTTTCTTTTTGTCTTGCAGGCTGTGATTCACAAATTGTCGAGGGATGACATGCCATGCCTGTACCTACTTTTAATTTGTTGTTTTGTTTAAATGAAATGTTTTATATGTAAATACATAGATGACTGAGATTCTTATTTGTCCAACCTTAAATGCATGTTCTTAATTCTAATTGTGTGACATCAGCCAATTTGTTACGTTCTAGATTTCCTAAGGTTGCTCTCATATTGTTTGTGTGGGGTGACGGACAAACAAAAATTAGGGCTACTGTTCCTAAAGAGAAAGAGGAGATGTCAACAGGTTGTGAAGGACTCGGGCATATGCACGGTGGCAGTCAACAGGACTGTTTCATGTTTCCCTCACACACCCCAGAGGGATGTTATGCTTCATCATAGGGCTATTGCTCCTCACTGGGCTGGCGCTGCAATGCCCAGCGGGTCCCCCAAAGGGTCATTTTGGCGGAGATCTTTTATTGGTATGCCGTATGATGAATACAAGTTAGTGTCTAGGTGGGGAGGTATCTCATGTGTGATGATGTGGGTTAAAATTGGTCAGGGAGGCTAACAACTACTTTAAATAACTTGCCAGCCCTGTCAAATTAAAAACCTTTATAGGCAAATGCTACCAATGGGGTCATAAAGTGCCCTGGTAGTCTGATGTGAATTCCCTCTTTAGGGTCCAGCTCTAGTCAGTCAACATGTTTTGCGCCCCTGGTGATAAGGAGGATCTGTGGTGCTTCGTCAGGACAGGAATAGTTGAGTGAATCCTCCTACCTGACAAATGTGTCAAAAGTGGTGCCCTTTGAGTGGTACCTACATTTTGATGTTGGCTTTCCAACCTGTCAGGAGAGAAAAAGGAGACACAATGATCATGTTCCTCGCAAAAGAGCTTCTCACTGACCAGGATGTCCATTATTGTGGACCAATCTACAAGAATAGCTTGCATTTAGAATTTCAGCAAAGTTCTCAGCTTTAAGAATCGAGGCTGATACCCCCGTACAACAAAATTACCACATATCACAATAATACATGGCATGCAGTATGAGAAAAGGAAATGTCACTGGGTAAGTGGCACAAGCTTTCATAAATGCGATGCCACTCTGCAAATAGTGGAGATTGCCAGTGTAGCAGTCAACTGGTATATACACACAAGAGAGCTCACAATAATGTGTGCTGAATTTGTTGCTGGGTGCTCTGCCCCACCAGGGCACCCACTGTGCCTTTTTGGGGACAGCGGAGATAGTCTCAATACCCGTGGTCCTACCGGCTCCCCCGCCACCAGTGGGAGCCGGCAGTGCTCCTGCATGTAGGGAGCAGCAAAAAATGGTGCTCCGTGCATGCGTGAGGAATTAATTCATCTCAACAGATAAAATGTCCACTCCCAGTAGGCAGGAGCAGTTTGCTCTTGCTTGGCAGGAGTGTCAAAGCTCCCGGCAAGCAACAGCAAACTACTACGTCCTGAGGGCGGGCACTATGTGAAATGGGGAGCTGGTCCTAGGGAGTGTCAATCCCCAGGGCCATTAATGGCATCAGGAGGGGGGCCTCGCAGCTACCCTCCTTTGTTATAACAAGACCTGCCCCGGGTAGGTGGTGGTGATCCCCGGGTATATATATATATATAGAGAGAGAGAGAAAGAGAGAGAGATAGAGCTATCCCCTGAGACTTCTGTGGAATTACACTTGTCTCCACTGACACACAGGTGCCCTACAACTAGCTAGGAGACTGTAGGACCTGGACAGTTTGGCAGGGAGAATGTTAAACTTGTTGGCTGAGGAAGGTTTGTGGAACATGCTCGGGCAGGAGAGAGCATGAGGAGTCCAGGCAGAGGACAGGTCTGGAAGAGAGCAGCAAAACACTAGCTTGAGGCATGAGGGAGTTGGTAGGAGCTGCATTATCATCGAGACTCCTCCTTATGCCCCCAAAAAAGTATGCATGTGAGTGTACTGAGTGTCAGTCAGTCAGAATAACTTTATTTCGCCAACATAATGAAGGCATAAAAGTATACTACATATATAAAAAGATAAAAAATAAAACATTTCATATCATTACAATACAATAGGTTTTAAAATACATTAGTTATACAATTTACAGATTTATAATTAAAATCCAGGCTTGATTAAGTCATATTAACAGTTAATTAGATCCACACTGGGTGTAATCCGGGCACCCACAATTAAAGATAGGTGCACTGCAATAAAAAATATTTCTGAAAAAGTGTAAAAAATCTAATTTAGTGTTAACACTCAGGAGCAGGGAAATGCCCTAGGAGGGGCAGGGGCACCATCAACGTTGCTGAAAGTGCGTTTTGGGGGCTGCAGACAGTGCAAAAACCCCCCAGAATGTCCAAAGTGTCCCTGTGTCTCCCAATGGATGGAATCCCTGACCCCAGGATAAGTTTAATTTTGTTTCAAGAACTCCTGGAGTGCAGGAACCCTGTTGGTTGGTCATAACGATGCAGGAGTATAAATGTAGAAATGGGACTTTGTTGGCAACTTTAATGCTTTTGTGACAGTGGCAATGAATGACAATGTAAAGTTTAATAATATAATAAATAATCTTGAATGTTGGTGCCATGCCCATTGATTTTAGTGGGGTTGCTGTGGTGGATTATGACATGTTTTATGCTTTTACTGATATGGTGACACCTGACAAAGACAGCAGGTCTGCATCATTGATAATGGCACCTCCTTAAATGGTAATATTGCATATAATATAGGTTGGGTTATTATAGTTATAAGGTTGAGGTTCCCAAGTGGTTAAATGTGTTATGAGGGAGTAATCAAAGGTATTTCTGTCTCTGATCGTATTTATTTGAAATTTATATGTAATGTTTATTAGTATGTGTGTAATGCATTTACTTTTTCCTTTATATAAGAAAATGCATAGACTGGACAATGATTAATTGAGTGTTTTTTTGCATACCAGTGAGTTGGGGGCTACTAGCCCACACCATCTCCCCAAAGTAGGCCTTGGATTTCCCCTGCTTCGTTACCCCTAGAGAGACTAGTACTACAATGGGGTACTCAGTTCCCAGTAAAGGGAAGTTGCAGATTTATTACATGTGAAAGATTCACATCCATTTCAACTAATAACCCAATTTTTTACAGTGGCATGGATCGATGTGCAGTTTTTGTGTGATTTCTGTTAATATAAATTTGCAACAGTCAATTTTATGTAATCTGAAGGGCCCAAACAGCATTTTTAAAAGAACAGCACGTTCAGTATTGTATTCATAGCAAACAAGTATTACCAATGAAGTATATGCTTAAGGTGAAGGAATTCTAGTGTCGGGCATTCCAAAAGGTATATATTCATAGGCCAACAGACATTTGAACATTTGACCATCACATCACTCCAATTTATAACAAAAATCATTTTATTATCATGAGCATAAATCTTCACAGCTTCTCAAGGTGGTTTATCATCATTCCCCATGTTTACAAGACTAGCATTTCTTCACACATTTGTGCAATTGGGCCCCATTTTTCTTCTCTTTTATATCATGCTCATGCGGTTGGCCAGTTTTAGCATCTCTCTCTCCCACCTGCCTACCAGTGGAGGGGTAGTTGATGTTCAAGACATTGCAAGTGCGCTTAGCCAGCTTCAAGGACAGATTAATAAAACTAGGGCCAGATCTATCAAAGGCTTGCTTTGCCCTTGTGTCACGCAAAATGATGCAAGGTAACACAAGCCAACACAAGCCCTTAAGTCAGATTTACTATGCAAGCAGATCCTCTCGCATGGCTCTGAATAGTATAGTAAATCAAGAGTGACACAGAAGTGACTGCCTTGTGTTACTCTGTTTTGGGAAGGCGTTCCGTTGGTGGATTGTGAGTGTTCCCATGCATCCACACATGGTTTACTTTTTCATTCCTATTCAAGGTGAGATGCAAGGAGGAAAAATATGCATATTTCTCCTTGTTTCTTCTATTTTTACATGTGCTGCATTCTGCAGCACACATAGAATAAGGAAAATGCCTCGAAGGCACATAAACGATCCACCCTATAATGCAGGCACCCTTTCACCATGTCACAAGGGTGCCTGCACTGGCACTAGTCAGCCACAAGTGCACTAACACAGAGAGAGGGCAGGGTTGCACCATATGTTAGTAAATATGGTCCTCTCCAGCTCTCTCCATTTGACTTGGCATAGCAAGTTGTCTTGCTATTTTGCACCAAATGTGATAAATCTGGCCTCTTGTCCTTAGTTCTTCTAGGGTAGTGTCCCAACAAACAAAATTTAAGATATAACAGATTAGCTCAGCCGACTATCTCTCTCTCAGGCTGTCAGTAACTACCTTTCAAAAATGGGCCCGATCCATATTATCCCAAACCATATGGTAGACTGGGCTCCGAGGTTATGCATCTGAGGCATTTTGATCTCTTTAATTTTTTTTTTGTTTAAGCTGTTTATAATAAACTAAGTATAAATTAACAAAACTAAGTGCCTACTATTTATATTTTTTATTCCAAGCAAGGAGCAGTCTTGCAAATGATCACACATAGGTATCATAATTGATTCATGTTACATATGTTTTATAATGGTACATGTTATGCATAATACACTTTTATACGGCTTGGTAAATCCTGGATGTTTGGGGGAAACAATATGTAGATATAAGAGACACATGCCACCGATTGACCTTTGAAAGAGTTCGTAAGTCCTGTTACCTATTCTGAAATGGCCCCCATATCTTTTGAAACGAGCAGTTGGTGAACCAACAAGGCTGAGAAAAGGTCCTCTAGGGTCATGGTGCACTTCATTTTTTGAATGCATAATCCGATGGGTTGTGACTTGGCTCGTCAGTTCTGACTTATTAGCAACCTTACAACCAATGAGCAAAAAATAGCAGATAGTGCCCATATTCTGAGATGCTTGATTATCCTCAGCAGGGACAATCATGGATCCTGCATAAGGAAGGCAGATCCAAGATAATCATATATCTTATACCAGAGCCTGCTTTATCTGGTAAATTCCATGTCACGTTAATTCAAGTACCAGTATTGTTCTTAAATCTTGTACAGACATTGTTAAATTCAAAGGACATTATGGTGCTGCTATACCTTGTAGTGTACTTTCTTTTTGGTATTCATAAACTACGATTATAATTTTCCTAATGGTAGTTATACGACTGCAGAGAGTTAGCAGTCAGGGTGGAGAACTCAGCACATAGAAAGATAGACCTGTCCGTGCAGCAAAAACGAATGGGAGGACTCATTTTGTGTTAAATATAGTACAAATAACTGATTTACATATCACTGAATCACACATAATTTAATGTCATTTTGCAAACTTCCGCAAAAGAAAATTACGCAATTTTCACATATCCCTAGATTTTTTATTTTCAACTGATTATAGTGGATTCTTCCAATTAACAGGAAATTGACTGGCAAAACAAATGCTTTATGGGGAGGTGTCAGGAACCAGCTCAAGAAAAAGGCATGAAGGTGCTGGAAGCTCTGGATGATAGTATAATTAGGAAAGAGTCCCCCAGGAACCTTTCTATTCATTCAGTAAATCATCAGTCTCTCACTGCAGTATATCTGCGGTCTATACACCATATTTATTTCCACTTTTACATGATTTCCTTTCATGTTTATTTGTCATAAATCATATATCCATGCAATGCACTAGAAATTCATTGAACTTTTGTATACCAAAATTTGCATTTCAACATTACGCATAAAATATAGAACATATATCATTCCATTTTTGTAAACACTCTAGCTCTGATTAAGATGTCGGTCCGATGTGGCATAAGATCCTGGCATGAACAGATAAGTCATCAGTGTAGTTGTCTGCTGTGTTGTGGTGCTAGTCGTGAGATATCCTCAACAGCACTATTGAGATAGGGGGCTTTGTTTTTGCGTGAATGTGAAATATGGTTGGTATAGTGAATTTCAGTGCACACAGTGGAACTCTATCAATCTGGCTGACACCCCAGGGCGAGGTTTCATTTGAAGTGGATTTCAGAGTAGGTTGGAAAGTGTTGCTCCAGACCGTTTCTTGTGTGTATGAAAATCTGTCATTTCCTTAGAGGAGCAGGCAAAGTCATTTGTCAATTTTGTATATTTTTGATAAAAAATGAAATTCTTTAAAGCATTGTAAAGTCTAATGAAGGGAGATGTGACTGTACCGGTTAGAAAGGGGGAAGAGGCACCACTTCACATGCTGGGAGGGCAGACCCTATATTAAATCAGACAGGGTTTTATCCTACTAGAAGATTTTCTCAAAGATCACTATAGTGTCTTATGAGTTTTATGACAGAACCCTTTTGGCTCCTAGCGGACTCTGTAGAGCTGTGACGTAGGTGTCAGAGCGGAATGCAATGAAAACTGGTTTTAGAATGTTGTGTTCACAGTTACACGCAGCAGAAAAAAGATGTGTAATACTAAGCTATGTGTGTATAGTCATTGGTGGGTATCCAGGCTGGGGAGGATGCCACAAATGGTGACAAGATAGGGGATAAGTAACCTGAAGAAAGACCATACTATACCAGTTTGCCATGGTCCAAGCAAACTGCTTGTGCATGCCACGTGTGTCGCTGTCAAAGTACGGAATTGACGCTTCACGCAGGTGGAATCAAAGTGAAACTTCAGCTGCTGTGAAGCAGGAGGAGGCAATGGAAGCATTGCCAATAATATATGCGTTAAAGGTCGAGAACCTGTTTGTCAGGCCATACATAAAGGTCCCGCTCTGCCACGCAAAATAAAGTTGTTCATTATATGGCAGTTATGTATCGACACAGGAATGCTAAAAGATTGCAGTAGTCAAATACTAACAAATTACATAGAAGCACTGGCTGGCAGAACAAGGAAGAATGAAGTATATTATCATTGCACTTACCAGAACCTCGATAAGCGAGGCTCTATGACCTCAGCACTGGGCGAGGAGACCCAAGAAGAAGAACGAGGATTGTGCTTACTGAGCTGTCGGATACCTGAAGTGGCCCACCTCCAAAGCTGCCATTTGACAGTTTAGGACAACTCCAGAGGTCTCCAACAAGTGAAGGGCTCCAATGGAATCCAAGGAGGAGGTCAAAGTTTCTCTGATTGACCATGATGACTCTAAGGCGGGTCTATCACAAGGCCTTAGTAATAGAGCGAATAACGCAGGCTCAAGTGGACAGCCAACAGTAGAAGAAAGCTCCACCCTCAATATCAGCTACTCCCATTACTACTTACCATGCTGCTGTCTTCCTGAAATAACAACAACACCACCTTTTGATCCTGCCAAAAGGTAATATATTCATGATAGATGGACTGTGAGGATAAAGATATTTGATGATTTCATTGACGCACTTGAAGACACTCATAACAAAAAGATTATCAAGTATCTCAAAAGTCTTGGTTATGTGAAAGAAGTCATAAAGCAAATTCCCGAACTGACAAAGTTATACACTGTCAAATTAAAGAAATGCTGAATTTCAAGTTCATTCTAGTACCAAACGTGAATTACAAAAGATACATTTTCAGTCAAGGATGCCAAAAAGGCGGTGAAATCTTTGATGTATTTGTGGACAGACTCGATACACTTGTCAAACACTGCAAGTTAAATAAATTTAATGATGAAGAAGCTATGCAGCTTAGAATTATTGATGGATGCTTGTCAGATTCATTCAGATGGCGAATGCTGAGATAATCCTTTAGTCTGGAGCGAATGTTGAAGGTTGCCAGGGCTGAGGAGCATGTTAAAAGAAAAGCTGCTGACATGGAACCTGAGAAGCCAAGAGTGATCAGTCATGAGTATAAAAAGTAAGCCAAAGCAAAAGCCTGAAGAACACAAAGTGATGTCTACAAATAAAAAGAAGTTATGTTTTTGATGTGGATTTTCATTTCCTCATTAAGGTAAATGTCCCACCATTGGACAGATAGTTAAAAGCTGTGAGAAAGAGAATATTTTTTGAGGGTGTGTAAAGCAAAGGAGAAAGTGAGTGCGTCACGGAGCGAAGACCACCAAAACATTCCAGAAGCAATGTTCGATGCACACTCACAAGGCCAAGCAGTGACATCAATTGAATCAAATTGACAGTGAATGAAGTAGCTCATCATCTAAATCACCATCAAACAGTATTCCCACCTCAATATAAAGTGAAAGGAAGGAAGATGGCCTTGCCATGGCAATGGTTACCTCAGAGAAATGTGCACATGTTGGTTTAGCTAAATGTGAGGAAAAATGTCAGTCAAAGAAAAGTGGACATCCCAAAGCACCAAATTCATTCAAACATTGTCCGAAGATTACATTGCAAATGAATGGTTGCTCGATGCTTGTCATCATGGCCAGTGGTGCGTAGATAAACATAATGCCTGAAGAGGAATACAATGAATTATCTCCATTGCCTCTACTCTTGCCATTGAAACATGGGCTGCCTCAGCGCCCATAAAATGTCAAGGTTCCTTTGGAGCGACAATGAAACACAAAAAAACAAAGGTTCAAGCATTCTTCCATGTGCTTCAAGGTACACATTCAAGCCCCTCTCTGTTCAGCTTCAGCACAGCTTCTGATATGGACTGATTTAGGTGAACTACAACATGAATGCTCACCATGAAATGGTAAGTCAGTTCCCTTTGTTATTTTATGGTTTGGGAAAGCTAAGGACTATGTCGCTTATTTGGATCTTGGCGGACAGGTTTTTCCATCACAATGGTGACAAATATCTGGTCCGCTGAAATATAAAACCCATAGGATATAATGGGATTTATATTTAGGCAGATGGGATATCCGTCACTGTTGTGACGGAGTAGACTGTCCGCCAAGATCTAAACCAGGCTCTATGAAAGTAAAGTTGCATATTAATGAAGATATCTGTCCTTTTTTTTTTCTTTTTTATTGCATACCCATACAGATACAGTTACAATATATAGAACAATCTTACATATAATAAAGAGAAGGATATTAAGCTTCAATAAATACATATATACCACTTTATAAATATATTTTTTTGTTAAAGAGAGTGTCATAAATACCTTAAATACTATAAATACATAGTGGTTAAAAAAGAAAAAGGATAAGACAATAGGTAGTGTTTTATAGGTATTTGCATTGGGCTGATGCGTCCGCGCATTAGGGTAGCTCCCCGAGACCTTCGCCTCTTAATCTATAAGGGCATCCCACACCCTTTCTCCACTTTGCGATAGGTGACCAAATTTTCCACCCAAGTTTCCCGGCCTTCCTACCACTACACGCATACAGTGCAGTTTTTTGATTGTATACCCCCAGGAGGTGTGCTCACCATATCTGAAAGGTGAGGGGATCAGCATCCTTCCATCTCGCTGCAATATTATCGTAAATACAGCTGTGCCAAAAAATACACAATATTTCTCGGCTGTATCCAGGCTAATGCAATTGTCCTATCCCAAAAGCATCAGGGTGGGGGACAATACGATCTTACGGCCCATTACACCCTCCCAAAAACCCATCACCCCGTTCTTCAGGGAAAGCAATCTAGCATATTCATAAAACATATATATTATTGTTGCAAGCCCCTCACCACACCTTGGGCTGCATTACTGTCCTGCCCCAGTCAAACAGCTTAGCAGGGGGAACAGCCATTTCAACGCAGTTTTTACCACGCGTTGCAATTACATCGCATGCATTACAACGCATGCGATGTTACAACGCGTGGTAAAAACCACGCATACCATTACATCGCATGAGCTTTTACAACACATGCGATGTAATGGCTATCCACGTCGTTGTGAGGAAACTGAGGCTGTGTCCTCACAACGACGTGGACCTCTGACGACGCAGGAAGCAGGAACCAGGAGCAGAGACGGCGATGCTGGACCCACGAGGAAAGAGGTAAGGCCGATTGTGCTTAGGGTGGGGGTAGTGGTTTAGGGTAGGGTAGTGTAGTGTAGTGTAGTGGTGGGAGTAGTGTTGTAGTGTAGTAGTGTTTTAGGGTTTAGGGTAGTGTAGGGGTGGTTGTAGGTTGGCTAGTGTAGTGTAGGGGTGGGGGTAGTGTGGGTAGTGTTGTAGTGTAGTAGTGTTTTAGTGTTTAGGGTAGTGTAGGGGTGGGAGTAGTGTGGGTAGTGTTGTAGTGTAGGGGTGGGAGTACTGTGGTTAGTGTTGTAGTGTAGTACTGGTTTAGGGTAGTGTAGGGGTGGGAGTAGTGTGAGTAGTGTAGTAGTGTTTTAGGGTTAGGGGTAGTGTAGGGGTGAGAGTAGTGTGTTGTGTAGGGGTAGGGTTGTCACTTACCTTGCATACTTTTACCACGAGTATAGCTTTACCACGCATGCCTTTGCGTTGTAATGGCATGCGTGGTAAAGGCATACTCGCGGTAAAAGTATGCGATGTAATGACATGCGATGTCATTGACATCGCGTAGTAATACCCGCGTTGTAATGGCACGCGTGGTATTAGTATACGATGTAATGACATACATCCCTTAGCAGGCATGAAATACAAATTAAAAATAGTTTTTTAATGTTGTGCCTTAAGACTAGTTGATAGGAGTATCTTGGCAATTAATGATAATGCCACATATATATGAACATCAGGATTGTTCAGCTTCCTTGTCCAGTTTGTTTCAGTTTTCTCTAGGTCATCTGGGATACTTTTAGGCAGTGTACTGTAGATGTTTGGATTTCTGTTACTCCTCAAAGTGATTATCTCTATTGCTGGTATTTTATCCAGGGTTATAGCTGGTCTGCGGGTAGCAAGAAAGTCCCAGATTTGAACATACTTAATAAATTGCTTTTTGGGAGTCCCATAATCTTGCTGCAATGCAATAACAACAAATGATGGACAGAATGCAGAACAATGTCATACAATCAGTCTTGACCCTGTGCCCCATGGGAACAGTCCAGCCCGAACTGCCAAGCCAGGTCCTCCCTGGACTGCAAACAAGCATCCTAGGACCGTTTTCGGGCTTTCAGCCCTCGTCAGCCAGGATAGCCTGATTCCAGTGGCATGGAGAGCAAGGGACTCACGTCTGAGCATACCCTTCCCACTCGGGGTGACAAATGCAAAAACAACAAATGATGGGCGTAGCTGATCTGACATGCATAGATCCCCTGTAATAACTAGGCCTAGCTGTTCCCAGTGTCTTCCCATAGTATCATAAAAAAGGGGGGGAAAGAAAGAGGATCGCCACAAGGGGGTATACCAATAGAGTTTATGGATCACCATAAGTTTACGCAATTTGTTCCAGATTTCCCAGGCACTATACACCACCTTAAATCGAACTTTCTTATAGTAGCTCTGCTCTACCTGCCGTAGCAACAACCCCACGGCATCCCACCCTATGGCAAGCTCCTATATATTGTCGGAATCCTGACATATGTTTCCTCCTTTGTCTCTCTATTGGTATCCACGCAGAATAAAATAGACATCTGGTGTAAATGGGAAGCCCAATACTAAAATGAAATGTTTGGGAGAGACAGCTCTCCCCATCTCTGTGGAAGTGTGAGATATTTTAAGGAACGTCTAACTTTCCCGTATTGCCAAACACAATTTGAGAAGATAGATTTCAGTGTTTTTAACATTGCTGCATCTATTGCCACCAGGATAGAAAGAAACAGATACAAAACTTTTGGCAACATTGTCATTTTTAATACATTCCATCACCAAAAAATAGATAAGTGCAACTTGTTTATCCATTTAAGATACGTGGATATTGTCTTGATCAAGGGATTGAAATTGATCTTAACTATTGTATCTAGTTTTGGACTAAGACAGACTCCTAGGTATTCTGCAGATTCTACACGCCGGGGGTTGTTAAAAGTTATATTGTCTGTACAGATTACCATTGTTTTACCTTCATTCAGCAAGTAACGTGATGCTTGTCCGAAATCTTTGGCGAAAACGACAGATTCCCTAATTGCATCTGTCGGATTAGTGGTTAAAATAGTAATGTCGTCAGCATATGCTAAGACCTTAGTCTCAAACCCTTTACATACAATCAGCTCAATCTCCTGGTTCCTTGAAAGCTTCTCTATCAAAGGGTTTATATACAAGGCAAATAAAATATGGAAGCAGTGGCATCCCAGCCTAGTTCCCCTTGATATTAGTACAGTTCCCGATTCCTTTCCCATCAATTGCAGCCGGGCTCTTGGGTCGGAGTACCTTGCTCTAATGGCCCTGATGATTTGTGCACCAAAACATTTTAACTCAAGTAGCCCCCACAGAAACCTCCAGGCTAACCAGTCAAATGCCTTTTCGGCATCAAGGATGATCATGTCCATCTGGATGGGTATGCCCAGACATGGGTCCCGTGCTCCACATGTCACTGGAGTCAAGCTATTCCGGCTGATGAGGGATGAAACCCTGAAACCAGTCCTAGGATGCTTTTTTCCAGTTCGGGGAGGACCTGGCCTGGCAGTTCGGGCTGGACTGTTCCCATTGGGCACAGGATCAAGACTGATTTGCATCTCCCAGTTATTCGGGCCACTAAGTACTTGACTTTGAGCCCATCTTGTCAATTGGAAGAACTTAAATCTGGATAAATGGTTGTTAGATTCCATCAAAAAGTGTTCCCAAGAGATTGCACCATGTGTGTCCAAAAGATGACCCCATTTCTCCATTGCGGCTTCCCTAAGTGGCATGGACAATGAGTCTTGTAGGCACTCAGGAGTCCCAGGTGATTTCCAAATTGGGGACATGTAACTGTAGTAGGGTAAGTCTACTAATCTCCGAACTCGGATCCACAATTTGCATGCTGTGCTCAGGACCTTTAAACGGATTTAAAAAAAATTCTTATAATGCCTGAATTTAAACATAAATTAACTGCCATGTTCAGCCAAGTCGCGGGTCAGAGCTCCATAGCATGGCCACCTTTTTTTTTCTTGTCTAATCATCTTTTTATTGACATTTATACTTTTAACAGTACAGCACAACAATAGTCAAATGGGCACAATTGCCCGGTAAGGATACTCCAGCAAAACAAAGGCATGTTATTAGCCGCAGTAGCGTTAGTGCACTGTGTTGGATGTGGTGTAGTTGGGTTGTCCACAATGCCTGGACCCTTGAGAAGAAGTGTGACCACAGCACTGTGTATTGGGATGCCATACTATGTGTGATGAAGAGTAGCAATGAACGATGGGTGGAGGATACAACATATTGAGGACAAAATAACCTGAATAGGGGAAAGGGGTAACTGCCCATGACCCAAGGGCCGGAAATGTAGCTACGGCTAAATAACTGCTTGTGGAGCGCATGAAGATACCGTGTTTCTACGGGGTGTGCAAGGATTGTGTAAGTCAGCCCCCATTATGACGACGCATTAGCGGGTGAGGAGAGCCCTCTTGGCCCTCAAGTGCCCTCTGCCTCCTCTTGTGTGTCTGCTGCAGGTGTAGCTGATTTCTGCAATTCTAACACTATAGCCCCCCAATCTGTGGCAAGAGGGAACTTGTTAAGTCCCAGTAAGTCTTCCCTCTACAGTGTCATGCCCTCTGCCTTAGCCCAGTTAAGCATGAAGCAGTGCCAGGCCAACGCATGAGGCGCTGCCGGGGCTTTCCATCATTTAGTGATCAGGCGCTACGATGTGATGAAGAAACGCGCAGTAGCCTTGTGTTTCTTGCTCCTTTTAAAGAAATTTAATATATACACCTCCCAGTGGAAGGGAACCATATGCTTAGTAGAGCGGGCCAAGGAGGCTGCCACGTTTGTCCAGTATTAACCTAGAGTAGGGCAATGCCAGCGCATATGTAGAAGGTCTGCTTTGGGCAGGTGATACCTGGGGCATTCAGAGTCATCCCGATGAAAGAACTTATTTATCTGGGCAGGGGAGAGGTACGCGCGGTGGGGATAAAATATTGGATCTGCCGAAAGTGCTAGTTGCGATGGGCACTTGTAGGACTTTCCAGCACAGCCATAAATTCTTTTTCCGCCGATAGGGCATGACCTAGGTCATTCTCCCAGTGTTGCCACAGAGGGGTCAGTGATATCACAGTGTGTTGGCGGAGTGAGGAGACGAACCAGTGTATCAAGTGTCCCCCTGTGCCCATTACATATAGATAATGTAAGAAGTGGTGTGTGGGCGGTTCTGTTGCCAAATCGCACCACCTAACTGAAAGCAATGAGTGTGTGGTGCATAAGTAATTGCCCCGGTGGGAGGCCGTCTTCTGAAATAAGGTCTGCATAGCATAGCATGGCCACCTTGATAATTTTTGGTTAGGAGAACTCTAAGGTTTTTCAGCTGGAAGGCCCAATAGTATTATATGAGTATGAGCATGAGCGGGAATGATTCTATGGGATTTTGTGTGTAAATCATTAAATCGTCGGGATAAAGAGCCTCCTTCTTGATCCAACCATGATGTTGAAAAAGGAGGAATCCCCTGTTCTTCCCTGTTTCTCCTAGCTAGGGGCTCAATATATAGACTAAACAACAAGGGGGAAAGAGGGCACCCCTGCCGCATACCTCTCCCTATCTTAACTTGTTTAATAAGAGAGCCATTGATTAAGATCTTAGCCAATGGATTCATAGATATACTTTTTATTGCATTCAAAAACGTATCCCCTAGCCCGGTTCGTCTAATGACAGTGTAGCAAAAAGGCCAGCTAACCCTGTCAAATGCCTTGGCGGCGTCTACTGTCAAGATGGCTAATGGGAGGTTTTCATCTATAGCCAAGTCTACAGTGCACACCAAGTTACGGGTAAGATTGTTTATCTGTCTACCCTTCATAGATCCTTTCTGTGAGTAGCCTATTAGATTTCCTAATACAGACTCTAATCTCTTAGCCAAAATGTTAGTGTATAGTTTATAATTGCTGTACAGTAGGGACCTGACCTGACCCTGGTTGGTGACGGTCGCTCCACCCGCCGCGCGGCTCTCCGTGAGTGTGCCCGGTCTCCCTACCTGCCTCTACCTGCTCGCTACCAGTGCTTGTTTTTGTTTCGTTCTCGCCGTCTTTCCGTCTTTTTTCGCCCTCCCCGCTCCCTGCCGCTGCTCGCCTGCGGCCCTGCCCCCCCTTTTGCCTTCTGTACCCCGATCCCCTCCCCGCGCCACCCCGCTCCTGCCTCCCAGCTGCTCCACCCTCCCTCCGGAAACTTAAGGTGTTCCAGCGCGACGGGGAGCTGTGACCTGACCTGACCCTGGTCGGTGACGGTCGCTCCACTCACCGAGCGGCTCTCCGTGAGTGTGCCTGGTCTCCCTACCTGCCTCTACCTGCTCGCTACCAGTGCTTGTTTTTGTTTCTTTCTCGCCGTCTTTCCGTCTTTTCTCGCCCTCCTCGCTCCCTGCCGCTGCTCCCCCGCGGCCCCGCCCCCCTTTTGCCTTCTGTACCCCGATCCCCTCCCCGCGCCACCCCGCTCCCGCCTCCCAGTTGCTCCTCCCTCCCTCCAGATACTTAAGGTGTTCCAGTGCGACGGGGAGCTGTGACCTGACCTGACCCTGGTCGGTGATGGTCGCTCCACCCGCCGCGCGGCTCTCGGTGAGTGTGCCCGGTCTCCCTACCTGCCTCTACCTGCTCGCTACCAGTGCTTGTTTTTGTTTTGGTCTCGCCGTCTTTTCTCGCCCTCCCCGCTCCCTGCCGCTTCTCCCCTGCGGTCCCGCCACCCCTTTTGCCTTCTGTACCCCGATCCCCTCCCCGCGCCACCCCGCTCCCGCCTCCCAGCTGCTCCTCCCTCCCTCCGGATACTTAAGGTGTTTCAGCGCGACGGGGAGCTTTGACCTGACCTGACCCTGGTCGGTGAAGGTCGCTCCACCCGCCGCGCGGCTCTCCGTGAGTGTGCCCGGTCTCCCTACCTGCCTCTACCTGCTCGCTACCAGTGCTTGTTTTTGTTTCGTTCTCGCCGTCTTTCCGTCTTTTTTCGCCCTCCCCGCTCCCTGCCGCTGCTCCCCTGCGGCCCGCCCCCCCTTTTGCCTTCTGTACCCCGATCCCCTCCCCGTGCCACCCCGCTCCTACCTCCCAGCTGCTTCTCCCTCCCACTCCACCCCTCCCACTACGCCATTTATGGCGGAGTCCTCGCATACGCGCAGCGTTCACGTGCAGCGGGTGCGCCGATTGTGCGCCGAAGGCGCGCCAAAGGCAAGCCCGTCTATGCCCGTCCGCGCCTGGACTGCGCCCAGCCCCAGGACCCCTGGTCCTCTCCGACACCAGACCACACGATGGACCTACGACACCGCCACCCTCAACGCACTCAACGCCAGCCGAACCCCCGCCTGCTACCAAGCCACCCCGAAATGCACACACGGACCCTTCACTTGCCAAGCCTGCAAATTCACCTGCTTTCGGACCTGCACCTCACCCGCCAAGTCAAGCACCAGCAGCAACCGCCTCAAGTGCATCCTGCTCAACACCCGCTCCGTCCACAGACACGCCGTCGAACTCTGTAACCTGCTCGACACAACGTCGCCAGACGTCGCCTCCTGAAGGAAACCTGGATGAACGCCTCCTCAGCGCCCAACATCGCCATCCCGGACGGATACAAGATCACCCGGAGGGACCGCGTCAACCAAACTGGAGGTGGCATCGCCATCATACACAAGAACACCATCCGCATCACGACCAGCTCCAATGACACCTTCACTGCCGCCAAACACCTCCACTTCCAGATACACACCGACCCCAAGACCACACTCAGAAGCATTCCTCATCTACAGACCCCCGGGACCACGCACACAATTCAGCGAAGACATCACAGACTTCATCAGCCTGCACCCCCTCCCCTCCGCTGACTACATCCTCCTAGGGGACCTCAACTTCCACCTGGAGAACAACAAGGACAGCAACACCACCACCCTGCTGGACAACCTCGCCAACCTCGGTCTCAAGCAACTGGTGAACACCCCCACCCACTACGCCGGCCACACGCTTGACCCAGTCTTCTCCTCCAGCAAGCACATCTCCTTCAGCCACTCCACCGGACTACATTGGACTGACCACAGCTGCATCCACTTCAGCTTCAGAAGAACCACGACCCACCACCACCCGCAACAGGTCCCTCGCAGGAACTGGAACACCGCCGACCAGCTCACCACCTCCCTCAGCCAGAACCCTCCCGCCAGCACAACGAACCCCAACGAAGCAGCCAGCAACCTCACACAGTGGATCACCAACAGCGCAGACGTCCTCGCACCTCTGAACACCCCTCCCAGCAGACCCGGCAGCAAGAAAGCCTCTTGGTTCACCGACGAACTTAAGAACTCCAAGAAGAACTGCAGAACCCTCGAGAAAACATGGCGCAAAGACCAGACCACAGACAACATGACTGCCCTCAAGCACGCCACCCGCAAACACCACCAGCTGATCCGCACCACCAAGAAGACAGCATTCAAAGAACGTCTGGACAACAACGCCCACAACAGCAAGGAACTCTTCAGCATCATCAAAGAGTTCGCAAGATCGCCGAAATACACAACAGCTTCGGCGCACCAACCTCGCACCCAACCACCGAACCAACGCCCCCCACCACCACCCTCTGCGCCTGGACCCCGGTCAGCACTGAAGACACCACCCGCACGATGAACACCATCCACTCCGGATCCCCTACCAACCCCTGCCCCCACCACGTCTTCAACAAGGCCGACTCCATCATCGCACCCCAACTCCGGGACATCATCAACGCCTCCTTCAACACCGCCACCTTCCCGGAAAGCTGGAAGCACGCCGAGATCAGCGCCCTCCTGAAGAAACCAACAGCGGACCCCTCCGACCTCAAGAACTTTCGCCCCATCTCGCTCCTCCCTTTTCCTGCCAATGTCATCGAGAAGACCGTCAACAGACAGCTTGCCGCCTTCCTCGAGACGAACGGATCCCTCGACAACTCGCAGTCCGGCTTCCAAGCCAACCACAGCACCGAGACAGCCCTCATCGCAGTCACTGATGACATCAGATCCCTGCTCAACAACGGGGAAACAGCAGCCCTCATCCTCATGGACCTCTCCGCAGCGTTCGACACGGTCTGCCACCGCACCCTAGTGCAGCGCCTCAGCGACATCGGAATCCAAAAGAAGGCACTGGAGTGGATCATCTCGTTCCTCGCCGGAAGAACCCAGAGAGTCCGCCTCCCCCGTTCAGATCTGAGGCCACCAAAGTCATCTGCGGCGTACCACAGGGATCTTCGCTCAGCCCCACCCTCTTCAACGTCTACATGAGCCCCCTCACAGCCATCGCACACCAACACAACCTCAACATCATCTCCTACGCCAATGACACCCAGCTGATCCTCTCCCTCACCAACGACCCAGCCACTGCCAGAACAAGCCTACACGAAGGGATGAAAGACGTTGCCGAGTGGATGAAGAACAGCCGCCTGAAACTGAACTCAGACAAGACGGAAGTCCTCATCCTGGGATCATCGCCCTCCACCTGGGATGACTCCTGGTGGCCCCCTGCCCTGGGCACCACCCCCAAGCCAATGGACCACGCACGTAACCTGGGCTTCATCCTGGACTCCTCCTTCTCGATGACCAGACAAGTCAACGTCGTCTCATCATCGTGCTTCAACACCCTGCGCATGCTCCGAAAGATTTTCCGATGGATCCCCACCGAAACCAGGAAGACGGTTACCCAGGCACTCGTCACCAGCCGACTGGACTACGGAAACACCCTCTACGCCGGAACAACAGCCAAACTTCAGAAAAGACTCCAACGCATCCAGAACGCCTCCGCACGACTCGTCCTGGACATCCCCCGACACAGCCACATCACCGGCCACCTGAGAGACCTGCACTGGCTCCCCGTCAGCAAGAGGATTACTTTCAGACTCCTCACCCATGCACACAAGGCTCTCCACGACTTGGGCCCCAAGTACCTCAACAGCCGCCTGACCTTCTACACGCCCACCCGCCAGCTACGGTCGACCAGCCTCGCTGTCGCCGCCGTCCCACGCATCCGCAGAGCCACCGCTGGAGGAAGATCCTTCTCCTACCTGGCAGCCAAGACATGGAACTTCCTCCCCATCCACCTTCGGCTAACCCAGGACCACCTCTCCTTCAGGAAGCAACTCAAGACCTGGCTTTTCGAGCAGTAACGGACCCCTCTCCCCCAGCGCCTTGAGACCCTTCCGGCTGAGTAGTGCGCTATACAAATGTCATGATTGATTGATTGATTGATTGATCGGTCTATAAGACTCACACTTTTTAGGGCTTTTGTTTGGCTTTAGAATTAGTGTAATTGTGGCATCATTCCAAGAGTCGGGGACAGCAACTTCTTCTATATACACAGTGTTAAGTAGTAAGGTTAGTGCAGGGGTTATTTTATCTGCTAAGGCCTTATAAACTTCACTAGGGATTCCATCAGACCCGGGTGCTTTACCATTTTTTAGATTTTTTATAGCTATAGATACTCCCCTGTTATTAATCTATTAAAGTGCTGTTGCTTATCAGAGGACATTTTGGGCAGGGGATCATTTATTATCCACTTGGCTATTTGCTCATCAGATAATTGTATTTCTTCCTTATATAAATTCTGGAAAAAATCAGTGAAAGCATTCCCAAAATCATGGTCATCACAGCAAATTTCACTCGACGCCTCCACGACAATTTCTTTTATTGAGTTCCATACTAAATCTCCCCTAGTCTACCATGTATAAAGCTTTCCGCACCCATCCCCATATTCATAGTTTGACAGTTTGCTTGCACACCATTTTTTGTAACAATACTTGCTAAATGCTCTACTAGGTCTTTTTTTCCCTATTCTATTTTTGCCTTGATCCCATTATTTACATTTGGTTTGGCCACCTCATGCAGATCTCTTTGCCATGCAGCTATTCTCTTCTCTCGCTGCTGTATTTTATTATTTTTCTCTCTCTTCTTGCAAGTACTTAGTGGTCTGAATAACTGGGAGACAGCGCTATGTCGCAATCCCCATCCGAAAAAGGAATTTATTAAATGGTACTGGATGTTGGTTCAGGAGGAAGACCCCATAACTTACCATTGGAGGGAAAGTGGAAAGATGAGCTACCTGAAGCCGACCTAACTTCTTTGTGGCAAGTATCTCTGAACATGCAATGGTCGTTTGTCAAATATGCTTCATTAAAGAAGAATCGTCTTTTTACTTTACATAGAGTTTACTGGTCCCCCAAGAAATTATCCAGAATAGGATGGGAAATCAGGAGTTACCCGAAGTGTGAATTGGCTGAAGCAGATGATGTGCACATGAATTGGCTGAGCAAAACCAAAGGGGATGATGGATGGAGTGTTGAACATTGCAAGCACTCACCCCCAGTCAACTGATCTGGGTTTAATCCATCATCCTTCTTTAGCTCACTCCGCCACCCCAGTTCGGACATGGCCATGTCTTCCCTGGACCGGAAACAAGCATCCTGGTACTGGTTTTGGGCTAATCAGCTGTCATCAGCCAGGATAGCTTGAATCCAGTGGCTAAGTGAGCAAGGGACCCACGACTGGGCATACCCTGCCAATTTAGGGCGAACAAAGCAAAACCAAAGGGGATGATACCACTGGATTCAAGATAGCCTGGCTGATGAGGGTTATGCACCCGAAACCGGTCCCAGGACGCTTGTTTCCGGTCCAGGGAAGACATGGTTTGGTAGTACAGGCTGGACTGTTCCCATGAGGCACAGGGTCAGACTGATTTTCATATGTCCATGTCTGAACTGGGGTGGTGGAGTGAGCTAAAGAATGATGATGGATTAAACCCAGATCAGTTGACTCGGGGTGAGTGTTTGCAATGTTCAACACTCCGTCCATCATCCCCTTTGGTTTTTCTTTGTTCGCCGTAAGTTGGCAGGGTATGCCCAGACGTGGGTTCCTTGCTCACTTCGCCACTGGATTCAAGATAGCCTGGCTGATGAGGATTATGAACCCGAAACCGGTCCCAGGACGCTTGTTTCCGGTCCAGGGAAGACATGGCTTGGCAGTTTGGGCTGGACTGTTCCAATGAGGCACAGGGTCAGACTGATTTGCATATGGCCATGTCTGAACTGGGGTGGCAGAGTGAGCTAAAAAATATTGATGGATTAAACCCAGATCAGTTGACTGGGGGTGAGTGTTTGCAATGTTCAACACTCTGTCCATCATCCCCTTTGGCTTTTCTTTGTTCGCCCAAAGTTGGCAGGGTATGCCCATACGTGGGTCCATTGCTCACTTTGCCACTGGATTCAACATAGCCTGGCTGATGCGGGTTATGAACCTGAAACCGGTCTCAGAACGCTCGTTTCCGGTACAGGGAAGACAGGACTTGGCAGTTCAAGCTGGACTGTTGCCATGAGGCACAGGGTCAGACTGATTTGCATATGGCCATGTCTGAACTGGGGTGGCGGAGTGAGCTAAAGAATGATGATGGATTAAACCCAGATCAGTTGACTGGGGGTGAGTGTTTGCAATGTTCAACATTCCGTCCATCATTCCCTTCGGTTTTTCTTTGTTCGCCCTAAGTTGGCAGGGTATGCACAGACGTGGGTCCCTTGCTCACTTTGCCACTGGTTTTAGGATAGCCTGGCTGAGGAGGGTTATGAACCCGAAACTGGTCCCAGAATGCTTGTTTCCGGTCCAGGGAAGACATGGCTTGGCAGTTCGGGCTGGACTGTTTCCATGAGGCACAGGGTCAGACTGATTTTCATATGGCCATGCCTGAACTGGGGTGGCGGAGTGAGCTAAAGAATGATGAAGGATTAAACCCAGATCAGTTGACTGGGGGTGATTTTTGCAATGTTCAACACTCCGTCCATCATCCCCTTTGTTTTTTCTTTGTTCACCCTAAGTTGGCAGGGTATGCCCAGACGTGGGTCCCTTCCCCACTTTGCCACTGGATTCAAGATAGCCTGGCTGATGAAGGTTATGAAACTGAAACTGGTCGCAGGACGCTTGTTTCAGGTCCAGGGTAGACAGGGCTTAGCAGTTCGAGCTGGACTGTTCCCATGAGGCACAGGGTCAGACTGATTTGCATATGGCCATGTCTGAACTGGGGTGGCGGAGTGAGCTAAAGAATGATGATGGATTAAACCCAGATCAGTTGACTGAAGGTGAGTGTTTGCAATGTTCAACACTCCGTCCATCATCCCCTTTGGTTTTTCTTTGTTCGCCCTAAGTTGGCAGAGTATACCCAGATGTGGGTCCCTTGCTCACTTTGCCACTGGATTCAGGATAGCCTGGCTGATGAGGGTTATGAACCCAAAACCTGTCCCAGGACGCTTTTTTCCGGTCCAGGGAAGACATGGCTTGGCAGTTCAGGCTGGACTGATCCCATGAGGCACAGGGTCAGACTGATTTGCATATGGCCATGTCTAAACTGGGGTGGTGGAGTGAGCTAAAGAGTGATGATGGATTAAACCCGGATCAGTTGACTGGGGGTGAGTGTTTACAATGTTCAATGCTCCCTCCATCATCCCCTTTGGTTTTTATTTGTTTGCCCTAAGTTGGCAGGGTATGCCCAGACGTGGGTCCCTTGCTCACTTTGCCACTTGATTCAATATAGCCTGGCTGATGAGGGTTATGAACCCGAAACCTGTCCCAGGACGCTTTTTTTCGGTCCAGGGAAGACATGGCTTGGCAGTTCGGGCTGGACTGTTCCCATGATGCACAAGGTCAGACTGATTTGCATATGGCCGTGTCTGAACTGGGCTGGTGGAATGAGCTAAAGAATGATGATGTATTAAACCCAGATCAGTTGACTGAGGTGAGTGTTTAGAATGTTCAAGACTCCGTCCATCATCCCCTTTGGTTTTTTTATGTTTTGGCTGTGCCCAGGTGTTTATGACTACTGGGTAGAAGTGGGTAAGATACTTAAGGCTATTTTGAAAAGGAAGATAGAGGTAAGCCTTTCTCTGATTATTTTCGGTATTTTGGATAATGGTGACTTTATTGGGAAAAACAGGAAATCACTAGAGCAACTTTTAATAACCTTAATTATAATAGCAAATATGTATCAATTGGGTCTCCAGCAATTTACCCTCATGTGCATCTTAGCTAAAGGTGGCTAGGCGGCTAGGCGGCTAGACGTTTTGGTAGGATGGATTGTGTCAATGGTTCAGCTAAGAGAATCAGTACATGGGAACCCCTTGTACTTCATAACTCTAATCCAATTAGAGAATAAGTGGTTAATGGTCTAAGGATTAAGACATCTAAATCCATGGAGAGGTAAAAGTGGGGGTAAACTCACTACCTCGAAATAAAGGCGGAAGGTAGTTGTAACAAGGGCAGGAATATCCAGCAGGGTGTGGGAACCAGGCCTGAGTCCAAAACCTGATCACACCATAACTATCGCCTTTATGGATTGTCAGCATTTGAGGACCAAAACTAAAAAAAGACTGATTTGCATATGCCTGGGATGAATCTAAAATGCATGAGGAACAAAAAATTATAGATTTAGGCCCAGATCTCTGTACTGGGGTGAATGTATGTAATTGTTCTGCATTCTGTCCACCAACTGTTCTTTTTGTATTTGTCACCCCGAGTGGAATGGGTATGCCCAGGCGTGGGTCCCGTGCTCTCCATGCTACTGGAGTCAAGCTATCATTGCTGAAGAGGGGTGAAACCCCAAAACCGGCCCTACGATGCTTTTTTCCAGTCCAGGGAGGTCATGGCCTGGCATTTCCCATTGAGCACGGGATCAAGACTAATTTGCATATGGCTGGGTTCAAACTGGAATGGCATGGAGAGCAAAAAAAATATTGATTTAGGCCCAGATCTTTGTACTGGGTTAAATGTATTACATTGTTCTGTATTCTGTCCATCAATTGTTCGTTTTGCATTTGTCACCCCGAGTGGGACGGGAATGTCCAAACTTGGGTCCTGTGCTCTCCATCCTACTGGAGTCAAGCTATCGTGGCTGATATGGGGTGAAATGACATCGAGGTTCAGACATTGCAGACATGATAATGCAGTGAAATGGTGCAACGTTCTTTTCTCCCATTGATTTAAATAAAGGCTGTCATCAGTTGTAACTTAAAGAAGATTGTAGGTACATTACAATCTTTTCTACACATGCAGGTCTGTTTTGATACAAGAGACTCGGGTTTGGTGTGTCATCCACTGCAGAACTTTTCCAAGACGTCATTCGATTTTTCATGCAGTCTGTTGTGGATGCATTCATTTATAGCAATGACATATTGATTTTCAAAGTTACACAGAAAGAGCATGATAAGGCTCTCACACAAGTATGTGATTTACTTACTGATGAAGGTTTGATTTCGAATGCCGACAAATGTGAGTTCCACAAGGCAAAGTTAAACTTCTTTGGCCATAGATGTTCAGTTGGGGGTATGACACCTGATCCTGCAAAAGTACAAGCCCGGTCAAATTATGGTCCCGCACCATATGTTTTTATGATATGTTCATTTCTTGGCATGGCCAGTTACTGTTCAATCAAGATACATATGAGACTTTGCTACTATCCGTGCTCCATCACGAGAGTTAACAAAGAAAAATGTTTCATTCAAGTGGTCACAAGAATTGAGAGAAGTTTTCAAGAAAGTCAATAAAGCCATTAAAACTGCTCCTGAAATGGCCTACTTCAATCCAAAGCTTCATCCAGAGGTTGTTGTTGACTAGGCCAGGGTGGTGAACCTCGCTCCGTTCGTGGAGGTTGCAGAGTTTTCTGCACTCCGCACTCCACGGAGCTCGCGGAGTGCAGAAAACTCTGCTTCGCGATGTTTAGCGGAGTTTTTTCCCCCGATCGCGAACAGTAAGTTCGAGATACCGCAAGCTGCCGCTCGGGTAGAATTTCTACCTGCGCGGCAGAAATAACACCACAAACTGCAGTTCGCACTGCACACCGCCACTCGCAGAACTTCGCGGAGTATTTTTGTAAGTTCGCCGAGTTCATCATAGCAAAACCACGCAAACTGCCCAGGCCTATTGTTGACACTAGCCCAGTAGGTTTGTGTGCTATCTTTGCACTGCACCGCGGACACCCAAATGCTTGAATGCATATTGTGGCAGATGCCAGTAGAGGTTTATGCCAGACTGAAAATGCTTACTCACAACCAAAGAAAGAATGTCTAGCCACTGTATGGGCTTGTGAACATTTCCATGTATTCCTGTATGGAAATCCTTTTAGGCTGGTAACTGATCATCAATCTTTACTGACTATCTTTCGCAATCTATAAGAGTACAATAAAACTATTGGGCATCGGCCAGAGAAAGATCAAAACCCTGCTGACTACTTTTGAGTGCCTATACAGGGTCAGGACGGCTGAAGCTTACATTACCTTCATTTTAAAATATAATACGTCAGCTGCTATATCCTTAGCCCAGATCATCACTGCCACCAGCCATGATAGTGACATGCTGAAGTTGAAAGATATGATTACACATCAGTTATGGAACAAAAATGTTAAAGGTGAACTGTCCATTACTCAGAAAGGAGTTATACTGCGAGGATCGAGAATCCTAATCTCGGAGAGTCTGCAACAGAAAATTATTGCAGTAACTCATGAAGGACATTGTGGAATGGTTGCTACCAAAAGAGATCTCTGAGACTGAGTTTGGTTTCCGTATTAGGATGAAAGGGTTGAAAGAGAACTCAAAGCCTCGATATTGGACATCATCTGATGGTAATTATGGACGTTTTCCATTAGTCAAAAATCTCTCACCCACAACTCACAAATGAGTCATTGAGAAACTAGATAGCATCTTTGCGACATGTGGTATTCTAGCCATCTTGAAGTCTGATAATGGGCCATGGCCCGCCATTTAGCAGTTGGGAATTTAAGGATTTCTTGGAGCATCTTAACATAAAGCATCAGAAGAGTACACCTTTTGGCTGCAGGCCAAAGGACTCATTCAGCAGTTTATGAGTACGCTAAAGAAAGCAGTACATCATGCAACTCTTGAGAGGCTCATTTAAAAACAATATTGAATTGTACCCCACAAGCCTATCGTTCAACATCTTACTTGGCCACAGGAGTAGGTCCTGTGACTTTGATTTTCAGGAAAGCAATGAAAATCAGGTTACCTCAATGGACCAACAAAAGAGAAGAAAATGAGAACAATACTCATACAAAGGACTTGGTTAACAAGCAGAAAATGAAAGCCTATGCAGAGAAGGGGTGACATGCAAAGAAAATTGAGTTTAAGAGAGTAGATTTAGTGATTGCCCGACAAATGCAAAGGAAGAAATCTGATGCTCCCTCCAACGCTGAGCCTTTTCCACATAGTGTCTACCAAGGGACACATGGTGACTGTCCAGCATCCTGCAAAGTCTGTTACCAGAGACTCTTCTCCTTTCAACATTTGATTAATTGGTCATCTGATTGAGATGGTGAAGGAAAGACTGAACCTGAAAACTCAGTGACTGCTGTTACCGCTTCACTGTCTTCGAAAATCTCTGCCACTGAAGATGACAGCTCCCAGCTTCCAGTAACCAGATCAGATTGAATAATTAAAAGTGCCAAGAAGGTTGATATACACATATATACATATACTGATTTGTAAAATGTTTTATTTTTCCATTTAACAGAGGGGGAGATGTAATGTCTTGCAAGTTTTATAGTGGAACCCTTTTATCTCCTAGGGGACTTTCAAGTGTTAATACTAGTAGCTAGTGCCTATGGATTCACCAAGTTCTGACATGTCTCTTTTGAACGCACCACCTTACGCCAATTGTTGTTCTTTTAGCAGAGAGATCACTCTTAAAAGTCCTACAGAACAACCTGGGCTTACTACCCGTGAAATCGTTGATTGGTTCAAAGGTATAGACACCCCAGCTGATAGTGGGAATCCCAGACCAAATGGAAGGGATATTCAAGTCCCAGAGAGGGAAAAGACAATTGATGTGGACAAACTGAAACTTGAATTAGACGAAATGATACTTAGAAATGTTGCCATGTCCCAATTAAATGCTTACCGAGATGATGAACGTTTGTTCCTGTGTAAAGACATTACTAGACGTGCTGGGCAGGCTCATGAAAGGTTGTCTGAATTGGCTCATAGATATGCAATTGACTTGCATAAATCTAAAGCCTTACAGAGAAATTACCGTTTAAGCTTTAATGACCACGAGCTCACTATTATGAGTCAGTCAGGAATTAAATTACAGATAAAATAATTAATTGCCTATGTTCTAAATGAAGTGAGCAGAGATGGAAGGAAGGTGGGCAAAGAAAAAGGAGCCGAAGAAAGTCAGATTAGAGCTGCCTCCTTCTGGAACATGTTTCCAATGACAGAAGTGCCTGGTGGGTGTTTTGTCCACATACTTTTGAGCAGGACTGATCGTGCATCATTCACAAATTTCCAAATCTGAGAGAAAATACAGTGGAATAGTACAGACAGGTTGAATGGTTTGTAAAAATATCAAAGGTTCTATGGATAGATCTGAATACCTTAGTTGAAATTGTGCTGTAGAATGGCCAGAGAAAGAGCCTATGAGACATCTCTTCATGTGATTATCTTTTTCTGTTTTCTTTTATCCTCATTTGTGCAACAAGTAAGTTATGAAGACATGGGCTCCCTCTCTTAAAAGCTTTACCAACCGGATACATTGGATACATCAACCAACTCCAAAATAGAGTGGAAGCAATCCTGTCTTCTCATGAGGGCCTGTCCTTCCATCTCCAAATCCAATGGGAGGTTTGCTCATGGATCCTCCACAGCAAATCCCCAGATTGTGTTTTATTGCAACAAAGAAAATAATTGGACTTTCCTTCATACAAAGCCCCTCTAGATACTTTTTCCTTATTCCTACTTTGGTGCCATATATCCCAGAATTGTGTTCTCTTATTTTGCATTCCACTACAGTCTAACTTGTTGCCCCTTCGCACCAATGCTAACCATTCATGTAGTGCTGGAGGACTGGTATCAATTTTATACACATCTCCCACTAAGCGAGTAAAATTAGTATAAATAATAGACTATTTTGCTTATTGTTTGAGTAGAGTGGCATAGCGTTATCACTCAGAACCCCAAAGATGATTAGATCTAAGCTTACTTCTATATCTTGTCCCAGTACTCCATTTAGAACCTTACCCACTTTGGACCACAACAGGTGGAGTTGAGAACACTGCCAAAACATATGGATATCATTTGCTCTTGCTTCTCCACATCTCGGGCATCTCTTCACCTCTTGCTTGTTCATCTTTGTTAACTTTTCTGAGGTCCAGTATGCTCTGTGTAATGTGAACAAATGTTTTTTCCTAAGAGGTGCAGATTCTATTGTGCGCCATAATGCAGATATAGATACTTGCCATAAGTATTGTACATCACACGTTGGCAGGTCTCTTCCCGACAGTTCTACTAAAAATGTAAAATCTTATTCTCCAGCTTGAATCAATATACGATACCACTTTGCTACTTCTTTCTTGCGTGTGAAGTCACCTTGTAGTTCTTCCTACCATGTTTTCCACATAGTCTTTTTCCAACTCTTTTACCCAACTTGTTATCTGGTAGTATTTAAATCTAGACAGTTTTCCACTGGTAATTATTAACAGGGATTTCCAACTTATCATGGATCTTTCTTCTACCAACTATCCCCACTTCATTATTCCTGCATCTTTCATCTGGATTGCCAGTTTATCTCTCAAGCACTCTGGAGTTCCTCGGGATTCCTAAATTGGGGCATACTCACTAAAGTATGGGATCCTTAGTATTCTCCTATTCTGGTACCAGAGCTTCCAGGGTGATAATAGAGTCTTCAGTTTAACTTTTTAAAAATATTTAGGGTGACCAAACGTATAGAGGAAAAACTCCCTTCTATTATAGCTTGGTGATGTGCTGCATAGAAGGAGTGTTCCTTAGGAGGCCGCGACCTTATATTTTTTAACTTAAAAGCCCCACGTTAGTGTAAGAGGTTGGAACTAGCAATCCCACCTTGTTCTTTTTTTTCTTCATAGTTTTTTCCAGGCTATTCTTGATTTTATTTAGATTTTTGGTTTTATATAGCGTTAGAATGCCCGGAGATGTCTTGGTGCTGCTGTCTTGAGCAATGCTGAAGGGGACCTTGTTCTGCCGAAAAAAACTAGTGTGAAAACATCCAGGTTTTTATCAATTTCCTGAAGGCCAGGAAGCCAGAACATCTTATGTCCAGCGGTAGACCGTTCCATAGTGTAGCTGCCTTCAGAAGAAAGCTCCTACTACCCCATGTAGCATATTTTGCTCTTGGAAGGCATAATAACATTGCGTCTGAGGATCTGAGTTTTCTGCCTGGGGAGTATCGAGCACATTTTGCACAAAAGTAGCTAGGACCTGAATAATGCAATGCTTTAAAGGTTATGCATAAGGTCTTAAACTGTATACGTTTCACTATGGGTAACCATTGCAAATTGACCAGTGCTTGCGCCACCGACTTATGTTTGGGAATTCTGGAAAGAAATTGCGCCGCTGCATTTTGCAGTGTTTGAAGTTTTTGTGGTCACTTTTTCGCGATGCCGATGAAGAGAGCATTTCCATAGTCCAACTTGGCCAAGATCATTGATGTAACAACTGTTTTTTGTGGCTCATCCGGGATGGACAGATCTTTTTGAGTAATATTAGTGTATGAAAAGTAAAACCAGACGAGAGAGTGCTTTTACCTGATGGTAAAAATGGAGTTTATCATAAAAAATAACTCCCAAGTTCCTTCCTTTCTGTACAGGAGTTGGGAATTATCCTATATTCTGAGGCCCCCAGATTGGCAACCAAAGGGATCTATTATTTCCGAACAGTGGGATCTCTATTTTATCAGCGTTTAATTTCATGCAATTGATTTTCATACAATGATCTATTTGGAAAATGCAGGATCTGAATTTATGACCCACTTCTTCGTGAACTTTGGAGAATTGACACCACAATTTGGGTGTCATCGGCATATGACACTACTGAAAAACCTAGGGATTTTATCAGTTTGATCAGGGGGCCGACAAATAGGTTGAAAAGGGTGGGGCTCCATGAAGAGCCCTGCGGAACCCGCCATGGCAAGCTGAATTATTTTGACTTGAAATTGCCCACGGTTGCATGATTTGTTCTATTAGATAGAAAATCTTAAAGTAGAGTCAGAGCTATGCCTCTTATTCCCAGCTCCATTAGTCGGTTGGTCAAAATGGTGTGGTAGACCGTATCAAAAGCAGCCAAGAGATCAAGTAGGATCAGAACAGCTTGACCGCCCCATCCATGATCCACCTAAGCTCTTCTGAGCGGTTAGCAAGGCTGTTTCTGTACTGTGAGCCTTTCTAAAACCATATTGGGAAGGGTCCAGCAAATAATTGTTGTCAATACAGGTCATCAATTTGTTATTCAGAGCTATTTCCAGAAGTTTATTTATTTATTATTTTTTTCTTTAATTTTAATTTTTTGTATTGTTTTTTTAAATATGCCACATACAGATAATCAAACACAATGTCTAAATACAGTGCACACCCCACCACTTCTCCACCCTAACCCAACCTACCCAACAAATTCCCACGATCAGGAGTTAAATCCATTTGATATTTTTGCCAAATCCCACATTTAGGGCAAGCAAAGATATAAAAGACAATTGTCACACAACAATCCTTTTAGCCCCAATATAAAAAGTGCATATAATGCAGAATTTACAATTCATCAGATAAATATTCATTAAGAACAAAGTGACCTGTGCAAGAAAAGGGGTGCAAGGGTGCTAAAGCACATATAAAGCATTGCAAAACATAATTAAAATAACTTGACCATCCCTCCAATGATTTATCATCTCAGCACAGAAGGTAAGGGGCCTAGCCTTTTTCCTTAGGGTTGCTGAGGAGTTGTCTGATGAAGCCAACGAGACAAGGGTTCCCAAATACCCAAACGTTTCTTTTTGGCCTGGAAGCTCTTTTTAGAGTAGATAGCTTTTTCAAGTGCATGTAGAATATATTCGAGCCAGCCATTGCCAAAATAAAGGAGGATTATGGTCTATCCAATCAGATGTTATGCAGAACCTATAGATTGCCAAGGCAATAAAAATTAGCACCCCCCCTTTTTTCCTATCCACTGTTTCTTGTATACCCAGTATAAGCGCCGTGGGAGTAAGTCAGATGTCTTGAGACAGAACAGATCCAATAAAGCTGTGCATTTCATTAATCAGAGACCCAAGTTTCTCGCATGTAGAAAACATGTAAATGGAATCCACACTGTATTCAGAGCAACGAGGGCAATAATTCTCTCTGCCTGACCCACACTTTGCTATTTATCTGGGTGTATACTACAGAAAAAAATAGGTTTTGTAAAATTGTGCCTGTAAGTTAGCTGACAATAAATTGCTTTGGGCAAATTGGAGGGCTAGGCAGAAAATCCCATTAGTAATATCCAATTTCTGTTTCCATTTAACAGAGATACTAGTTCGATCATCAGACATTTGGCTTTTAACAGTATCATAAATAAACCCAATTCGGGAAGGCTCAAGCAATTTTCAATAATTTCGCTTCTCACAAATCCCAAGGGCCCCCCTGCCTTAAATGCAATTTTTTTAATGACTTGGTATTTAAAAGCCTTGTGTTGGCGTAAATCAAATTTCATTTTAAGGTCCTCAAATGATAAAATACCCTCAGGTGAGTACAAAGACCCTAGTTTATTAATGCCAGAGTTTAGCCATTTTTTAAAATGAGACCCCCCAATATGCCTGACAGATTATCGTCAGGTTTGTAGTGGTTCAGTCTGCTAATACCAAATAGCTTACTAGCTAGACTTTGTAAGCTAGACTTTGAAAGTTCTCAAAAGGGTCTTAAATCTAACCCTCTTAAAATAAGCAAATTCTAACTAGTGCCACAAACAGCCCCAAGCATCAGCCCCGAGCAACAGTTCGAATAGCGACGAGAGTTCCGATGTCGAGGCTGGAGGTTGTCCTTGTATCATGACTGGGCATATCTGCAAGTCCATGGCCCAATAATATAATTTTAAGTTTGGGAGCGCCAAGCCTCCTATTTCCAGTGGAAGGGATGAATTTTGAAAGATCTCCTTGGCTGAGAGAAAGCCCATATGAATTGGGAAAAGAGAAGGTCAAATTTCTTTAAGATTGTATTTGAAAATTCAAGAGGGATGGATCTAAAAAATATGACATTTTTGGGAAAAAGATAATTTTGATGACGTTGCACCAACCCACAATTGACAAATGTAAATTGTTGAGCCGGTTCAATGCCCTCTTTGTCTCCAAAGCAAGCAGGTCCCAAATTTTCGTTGACAATTAAGTCAGTTTCAGCCAGGATAATTACCCCTAAATACCTTGCCTTGGATACAACTCTATTGGGTTTTTCCTTTATTAAGTGCATACCCAGAGACCTCCCCAAAGAGTTGGGCTCTCGTTCTATAGCTGTTATAGCTTTCTCAGGATCTGGGGTTACGAAAGCTAAATCGTCCACGTAGCCATAATTTTATCTCAGAGTTATTTCTATAAATGGCTGGGATTGCCAGATTACTAATGAGTCTTTTTAATAAAAGGTTCAATGTACATTGCAATCAGCAGCGGGGAACAGGGGCAACCCTGACGGGTCCCTCGTGTGATTGTAAGCTGCTCAGTAAGTTGCCCGTTTATCCAAACCCTAGCTGAAGGACTTAAACATAAGGCCTTAATGGCCTGGATTGCCCTGGACCCAAAGCCCATTCTCTGCATGACGCTCCACAAAAACAGCCAGGAGACCCGATCGAATGCTTTTTCAGCATCGTGAAGTATTAGCGCCATCGTGTCCCCTGTAACCCGTGTTGCATCAAACAGAGTAATGGTTCTCTGGATGTGGTCCGTAGTGCCTTTTTTAGGGATAAACCCATGTTTCCACTTAGAGACAAGATTTTCAATTCTAGTAGAGAGCCGTATGGCAAGGATCTTGGAGTAGATCTTAGAATCTCCATTACTGAGTGTGATTGGGCGATAAGAGCCCATTTCCAAAGGGGATTAATCTTTTTTGGGAAAGATAATAATCTTCGCTGTCAACCGTGATGGAGGAGGGGTCGCATCATAACAAATTAAATCCTTAATCTGGTTGCAAAAACTTTATAGAATTCAACAGGTATGCAGTCAGTGCTGGCCGCCTTGCCATCAGCTAGACCTCACATCAACCTGGTGATTTCATCCCAGGAGGGTGGCTCCTCTAGTTGAAGTCTATCATCAAAGCTGAGACATTATAACACCACAGAATCCAAAAAGTTGTCAATTTGTTTCTGCCTAGCCTCTTGTGAGCGAGTGTCCTCCTCAGTATATAAGCCTGATAAAATTGTCAAAAGGCTGTTCGAATTATTCTCGGATCGCTAGTGATCCCACCCACCGGGTTTCGAATGGAATGTATACTATTGTTTGTTATATGTTGCCTAGTTCTCAAGGCGAACTGATTGCCAATTTGCTTGCTGCACTCGTAGATTTTTTCACGAGCAGCAGCCCATTTCGAGGCAGCTTTTTCGGCCACAATTGTGCCTTTTTCAGATACGATATCTGCAATTTCAAGTTGAATTGGCTCACTCCCCCTTAATGAATGGCACCAATAGGTTTTTCCTCTGCTTTTGCCAGTTTTTTTTGGAGCTCTAAAATCTGCATTTTTTCTTCCTGAGATAGAACTGTAGTGTCTCGCCTCTAATACATGCTTTCAAAGTGTCCCAGGCAATCATGACCGGTGAAGAACCAACATTCCTTTCAAGAACGTCTTGAATCCAAGTATTCATATGATTCTGAAACCCAACATCAAACAATAATGCCCTCTCAAAGCTGCAGGGGTGGACTTCCCTACCAAACGTGCCCCTCCCATATGTTTAAGATTAGGGGGTTATGATCTGACAGCAGCTGTAGGGTGATCTCAATACTATACTCCTGAATTAGAGAAGATGAAACAAAAAATAATCAAGCCTTGCAAATGAATTATGGGGTGGAGAATACAAGGTATACCCAGGCTGATTCGGGTTACAACAGGACCAGACATCAATAAGCCCATGTGTATATAGTAAGTTCCTCAGGCCTTGTAGAACCTTTAGTTTCCGGCCAGTATACCATAATTGGGTATATATCCCCTCATTACTGGGTAGATTAATGTTAAAGTCCCCGCAAATTATAATGTGGAGAGGCCAGTGGGCAAGCTTGCCGAAAACCCAATCAATTACTCCTGGTTAATCAACTACACTCCCATAGATTGAGCACAGGGTAAAGGAAGATTTAGATGGTAGTTAACATTCAGTTACAACCCATCTCCCATAAGGATCATTTTAGTTCGGGTGAATTGGAGCGAGCGGTTGTGCAGGGTCAAAATAGCTACGCCTTTCGAGCGTGCTCCTTGAGATGTCCCTCCAATTAAGGTGTATCCCATTGTGTTTAAAAGATGAGTCTGCAATCCCTCAATGTGTGTCTCTTGGAGGCAAACGACGTTAGCCCCCAATAAGCGTAGCCCTTGTGAAACCCTCTGCCTCTTCCGAGCATCATTTAAGCCACACACATTTAAAGAAATGATACTAAAATGCATTGCATTTGCTATTTTCTATTGCTTCAACATTCATAGAAATCATAGCATAAATAGAAGACATATACATCAAGACAATCTTAGAATCCTAGAAAATCCCCTACAAACAAACAAAGAAAGAGAAAAAAAAAGAAAAACACACCCATCTTTCCTGATCAAGCATAGACACCTAATTCTTGCATTTACTAATTCATCAATCCAAGTATAAATAATGATCATTGCACCATAGCACCAAACGAAGAAAAAGAAATCATCCCCACCCCACCACCCTACCCTCCCTTCCACGCCCCCCCCCCCGAATGAAGCAATCAGGAATCACCTGAATGATGGACACCAATAATAAAACCCCACCACCCGGTCCCGCTGTGAACTCGATAAAAGGTTTTTTTTATTAGCCCCTTATGGCAAATAGATACGAGTAGTGTCGGCACAGAAGATGAAAGAACAGAGTGGCAACAGAGGGTAAAGAATGGCCTGGTTTTACCTTAGATCATCAAGCCTGTTTTCCTCCTCAAGACCCTGCCCTCCCCACCTAGCTCCCTACAGTCGCTTGCCCCCAAAAGCCTAGTACCACCCTTAATTGGCTTTCTTTTTAAAGAGCAAAGAGAGAAAATAACGCACAGGGAAGGGAAGAAAAAATAAAAGAAGGGTCAAGGTCCAAGTCTGAGTCTATCTGTTCTTGTTCTTATCAATCATTAACTCTGTCCTTTTTTTTAACTTAATATCATATAAATATTCTTGGGCTTTTATTTCTGATGTAAAAACCAGTGAAGAGCCGCCCATAATGATTTTCAACTTTGCGGGGTTCATGAGAAAGACTTGTGCACCCAGCTATTAAAAGAGGGAAAATAATTGGCAAAGGTGCCACCTGCGCTCAAATGAAGTGTGACAAAAGTCAGGCTTTGCAAAAAAAGATACTCCCTCAAAGCTCTTTTGAGAGTTCGGTCAGGCATGCTCAAATACCCTTTGTCTTAATTTAAAATTTCCCCCAAAAAACAAGAAAGGTCTCGGTTTCTCCCCGCTGTTGGTTTGCTTTTTCTTCAGGGTGAAGGGAAAGCGGTGAGCCCGTTGGATCTCATGGTCGACCGTTCCACTCCGCATGCTCAGGGAAGGCTCACTTCAGAAGCTTCACTATGTACCGGCAAGGGTCCTACACCCCTTTGGGGATCCTCAGCAGATGGAGATTATTTCCCCATTGTCTATTCTCTTGATCCTCAATTTTCCACATAAAGTCTGTCATGCATGCCACTTTGGAGGAGCATTGGTTTTTAAGAGAAGTGACTTTTGGCCTCCAAGCTTTCTGTGCTGCTTTCCACCATAGTTACTCATTTTCCAATGTCTGAGCACATTTTGTTTAGCTTTCTAAGCCCCCTTATAGTTTTTGGGCTGCCCCTTTAGCTTGTTTTTTGTCAGTCCGCACCCCCTCCTGGACCTGTTTTATTGACAAAAGGATAGCAGACAAGGAAGGTTCATCGGGGAAGTCCGACACAATTCTCGTATTTCCAGAGCCAGAGATCTTATTAGGCTCTTCGCTATAGGGGGACATAATTTGTAATCCAGAATAATCCCATTTTAGATGATTATAATTTTTAAAGGATCTATTCTCATTTTTTTTGTTGCTTATATGAGAGCCTTTTCTGGCATTGAACTGTGCCCGTTTCTTTGGGAAAATGGCTGGTGAAAGATTGATCCCCATCAATTGATGTAATTGAGCTCCCATCGTCCTCAAAACCCGAACCGTCCAATACTGAGAAGAAATGTTCGCCTGCCAGTTCTGGGGACAGGATTCCTTGTATGCCAGAGCCAGTAGTATTTACACTTTCAGCAAGGACGGAGGTGGCAACATTGTCAGTAATCTGTTCACTACCAGCAGAGTGGCCCATCTTGTGTGGCAGAATCCCTAGCAGTACTAGTTTGTAAAGTAGCTACAGACTCCAAACCCTCTGCAATAAAAATATCTTGATTGCTGAGGTCTGTTGTTTGTATTGGTTCAAGGGTTTCAATAAAATTAGGGTCATTCTGCACCTCCAAACTCAGTAACCCTGAGTTGCCTACAGCCACAAACGACAGCTCTGCACCTGCCTCCAGATTTGCTGTTAAAGATTTTGGGCCCGCAGTAGAGAATATTTTTGCAATGAAAGGTTAGGAGCCCACACCATCCATTGGCGCTCCCACCCCAGCAGATTTTCCTGTGGCCATTTTGTTGCCCCAGTCTCTCGTATACCTTTTATCCCCAGTTCTGCATCAGATGTCAGCCCCCTGACATGGAAGATCCTGGTGCGTTCTTCTTATGTCCTCTCCCGCTGTGGGCAGGCATCCTCTTCCACAGAGGGCAGCTCACCTTTTCAAGAGTCCTCAATATATCCGCGGAAACCATGGAAAATACTAAAAAGCAGCCGTCGACCAGAGAGCAATCACTTCTGGAGGAACACTTGGGCCGTGACAGCTTGCAGAATGCCCGGGGCAACAGCAGATCCACCACACCCGAAACAGCAGCCGCCTTGACCAGAAAGAGGTAAATGTTTGAAATGCGGCGTCCCCAGGCCAGGTGGCATAGCTGATAGCCGAGAAATGTCTCGTAGTGAGGAAGGCAGTATAGCAGAGTGTTACACAGGCACCATCTTGCTCTTTTCCAGTAGTTTGGCCGGGAAAGGGAGTATTGAGATGGGCCTATAACTACTTGGTTCCTTGGGGTCGAGATTGCCTTTTTGGGGCAGAACAGATGCCGCCTTACATTCTGAAGGTATATATCCTGTGCTCATCACTTTATTCAGGATTTTTGTGTGTTGTTCTTCAAAAACCTGGAGGGCTAGGTGTACAATGATGGGGGGGCAAGGTTCTAAAGGGGACCCTGATTTGCATGTCAATATAAGTTTCAGAACCTGGTCTTTGTTAAGGGATGCAAACTTATCAAAAATTGTAGGGGAGTTGATCATTGGGGGCATGGATTCTTCGCTGTGGTTTAATATGAAGGAATAGAATACCTCAGTGACATTGTTTTGAAAGAAACTAGAGAGGATATCACAAAAAATGTATATGTTGTACCATCAGTTTTTGTGACCATTTCTGTTATCGTGCTAAACAGTTCTTTAGCTGAGTTTTCTGGTAGGCGATTTTTCAGTGAAGTATTTGTTTTTCTCTTTTTGTATAAGGATCTTATATTCGGCAATGGCTCTTTTATAGGTCTCTCTATCTGGAGGATCACAATTGGCTCTCCATATTCACTCTAGTTTCCTGCATACTCATTTCTGAGCCCTTAGGCTCTCAGAGAACCAGGGTTCAGACAGAGCACTACGACGAAAATACGGCCTTATGGTCTGACCATAAAAGAGGAAGAGTATGTGTTACTGCCTGATATGTATTGTTTGTGAAAATCCCATCCAATGTGTGGCCCGCTGTGTGAGTGGGGCCCTCTTGTTCTTCTCTTGGCTCAAATAAAACTATTTAGCTCCCCCTGTAACTTTTTAATCCATGTTGATTTAAATTCACATGGTATGGTATTAAAACTAAAAGTGAATTTGGGTAGTATAGACATCCTTATTGAATTGGATCTCCCCATGAACGGTAATAGGAAACCACTCCAAACTCTTATTAGCTTCTTTTTCTCCTTCGTCTCCATGTCAAAATTCCCTTGAGCTATTTCATTGATAATTTTTGATATCTCTATTCCTAGGTATTTTATCCTGCCTTTTGGTAAGAGGTAGGAAATTGGGGAGTTCCATTCTATGATTTCAGTCTTTTGATGATTAATTTGGTACCCACATACTACTCCAAATTTTTCAAAGACACTATTTATTTTTGGTATTGACATTTTTAACTTGGTTGTAAATACCATTAGGTCATTTGCATATAATGTCACTTTTTTCTGCCACCCCTGAAACTGGAATGGAATAAAATCTTGAGCAACTCTAATTGCGCTAGCTAAGGGCTCAATATATAGATTAAAAGTAACAGCGAGAGTGGGCTTGATGAGTACCTCTTTTAACCCCTTCCATGCTCATGACGGAACGGTTCCGTCATGAGCCACGGTTGAGCTGTGCTCATGACGGAACCGTTCCGTCATGAGCCCGCCCGCGCTCGAACCCTTCAGCACCGCGGCGGAATTCGCCCAGCGCTGAAGGGGTTAAGATATATATATCTCCCTGGTAAGATTGCTATTTAACAATATCTTTGGCATTGAGGTTTTATATATTTACCGGCTACTGCCTCTAAGATTTTTTCTCCTAATCCATAATGGTTAATAACTTTATGCAAAAAAAAACAGTTAACCTGATCGAAGGCTTTGGC